>NC_084852.1:3935452-6335452 GCF_951802175.1 Populus nigra
CAAGACTAAACCAATTTCACCAGCTGCACTATCAAACTATGGTTTCTCAATGTATTTAAATACCAAATAACATGCCAGCCATGGCATTGATAGTGCAGATAATTCAATACATGTGGCCCATATATTCTGCTGAAGAAGTACTACCCTAACTGAACATGTGGTCCATATATGGTCTGGATCATGTACCATTCTGACTTGGGTTTCTATACTTCAGTGGCTGCTATAAATTGAACTAAGAATAAATGGCACCACTAAATGGCACCACTACACAATGTAGTATGGTATGCACCAATGAAGATGGGGTTAAACATTACATTACCATTGAACTCCACATTCCATTGGTACAATGAAGCTATTAATCACTTTGTATCCCACCATCTCTAACTATCCAAACATAAATAAAGAATCTAATAGATCTGTACATATGGTTTCTATACCTCTACAAACTCATAGTTTTGTGGCATAGCTAACAAATAAAGGCTTTCGTAAGCAAAGTACATTCTACTTAGTCAGAGAACATATGCCAGACATAACTATCCAGATCAAACATCAAGTTAGCAAAATCTGCAGACACTTGAGATAACAAAACCTGATGATAAGACAATTGAAAACAGAGACTAACACTGCATTGAACACACTTTAGGGTGAAAATTTAGAATGGTTCGTCACAATTTTCCATCTTCAAAAGACAGAACAACAGTTCACTCATTCATAAAAAAAAAGTAAGCAACTATTCACAAAATTTTGGAACTTCCATTTCCTAAAAACACAACAAGCTCAATGATTCTGAATTCCTTCCAAGCTGAGTTCCTTCCAAGCTGAGATCTTAAACCAAGACCTAAACTCCAGCAGAATACCAAACTGAAAGGGTCATTAGTGAAAACCAGTTATAGCTAGCTAGCTTCACCAGGTATAAAATGAAATATTTACTGCTCACTGCACCTAAATTTGACTTTCTAATTAAGCACGCATCCGAATGATCAATGTACATCAGAATAGAAACACAAAAACTCTGACTAAGTTCATGTTCTCAACAATTCTGTTCTCGAAGAAACTATAAACTCAAATCCAGTTACCCAAGTAGTAAAGTCTAAACAGAAGTCAAAACTAAACAAACAGAATATCAGAATATTGAAAGTAACAGCTGCTGACAATATTACTATGAAAGAAATAGAAAAAGAAATATTGCTGTAAATAAATCCATTCCATTAATCTAATTAAATAAACACAAGCCCGTCAACTTCACATAAATCTCCAGGCCTAAGAGATTGAAAAGCAAGTAGACCTTCAAAATCCATTAATCCAGACATCAAAAGAAGGCATACCTAATCTCTATTGTTGCTGATTCTGCTGCTGTTGGGCATTGGGAGGTGGCGGCATTCCCGGACGAGGTGGTCCAAAAACAGGAACATGACCACCAGGTGGAGGTGGCATCCCAGGACGGGGTGGAGGTGGTGCTGGCATTCCAGGTCTTGGTGGAGCAGGTGGTCCTCTCATCATTGGTGCCTGTCCCTGGGGTGGCATTCCCATAGGTCTCTGGGCAAACTGTGGTGGCATTGGGAAACCCTGGGGGGGCCTAGCAGAAAATTGTAGTGGACCTGGTGGTGGTGGACCCCGACCCATTGGTGGACCCTGACCAGGATATGGTCCAGGAGGCATCTGGCCAGGTGGTCGGACCACAGGTGCACCACCAGGTGGTGGAGCACTTGATGCAGGGTAAGTCATGGGTGGAGCAGAATGTTGTGGGACTGGGGGGCGCATGAATTGTGGCTGCATCATGCCAGGGGAAGGCCCACCCACACCACGAACAGGACCTGCAAGGCCAGGCTGGGCTTGAATAAGAGGAGCAGTGGGAATTCCGCGGCCAGCAGCACGACCAAGACCAGGACCAGAAGCAGCTGCAGCAGAGACAGCCTTGGCGCGAGACTCTTCAGGAGGAGGAGGGCCCTCAACAGTCATAGAGATGACCTCTTCACCACGAAGAAGAACAAGGCCAAGTGTTCGGCGGTCCTCACGCTCTTCATTGTTCTTCTTGCCCTTTGCTGGTGGGAGCTTGCGGAACTCCTCGCAATCACCAAGTACAAGGTTCATGTGGCGATCAAAGGCCATGAATTTCCCTACCAGCTGCCGACCATCTTGGATGGTCACACGCATCCGGTAGTTTATGTATTGGAGCATCTTAGAGCTCTTTGACATCGACATTTTTGCAAATCTGGGGTTTCTTCAGCAAGAATATCTTTATATGACAAAATGTTGCCTGCAGTAAATTCAACAAAATCAACAATTATGGTCTTAACACAAATCCAAAAACAAGAGCTACCTACAATACAACCATTAAATCAGGAATGCAACAAGAACAACAAGACAAGAACAGAGCAGCAAAAGAAATCTTCTTTCAGTTCTACATAGATTAAATAACTGGAACAATAGATCAACTGTTCTTAACTAAATTAAAAAAAAAAAAAGCCAGAAAAATTACTTAACAATTCGACATGAGATTAACAGCTACATTTCATTTTTCTTCACAAACACTGAAATTTTCTCTTCACAAATTCAATTATTCTACTCTAGATTAAAAAATTCAAGCACCAAAAAAAACAAAACCTTGCTACAATTACCATTCCAATCCACCCATTATCACAAAACCGAAAAACCCATTAAATAAAACAAAAAATAAACCAAAAAATCCCAATTTTCAACAAAACCAAATCTGGGTTTCAATCGCTACTCACCCATTTCATAAAACATCAATAACCCATCTCGTAAAACATAAAACACGGCAATAAAACCACAAGGATTAAGCTGAGAAATGAACAAACAATACAGTTACAAGAATCAAAACGTTTGCCAAAAAAACGCCAAAAAAAAAATCCAAAAAAGAAACGACACAAACCTGTAAATGTTGGCTCTTATCAAGAACCCTCTTTCAACCTGTAACCTTCGTTTTCTAGGGTTTGATTTCTGGTTACTGAGAAATGGAATCTGTAAAAATTAGGGTTTATGTGGTTTTTCGAGTGAGGAGGGAGGGAGCGAGGGTTTTATTAGGACACGCCACTAGGGGTAAAGGGGTCCAAGTAGAAAACAAATAATCTGGTGTAGTGCAGGGAGTTTCTTGAGAATTTTCAGCCGCTGATCTTGGTCAAATAATATTTGGTCCGTTGATGATGATGACTATTAATATTTATTACTGTGTGTAAATTTATAAACCGACCTGGTTTTTTTTTTCCCTTGTAATCATAGTATGGAATCTTTTTATTATTTCTATAAAAAAACTGAAGAGGAGATTTTATATAAATATATAAAATTAGATATGGCACGTGAATGGCTTGCTTGAAATGTAATTGGAAAAAGATATAGTATAATTTGTTGTAATAATTCTCATGATACCACACATGCGTGACATATGGATTTATGAATGATAATAATATTTTTTATAAGAGTATAGTAATGAATGCAATGAGAATAAATCTTAGTTATTCAAGTGAATGTTAACGTAATATCCCTTTAAATTAAAAACTAAATGTAAATACAATTAGTTTTTTTGAACTTTTAAAATATTTTGATTAATAATTATGGAATAATGCAGAACTCATAGTAAATTTTTGGTCATTGCATGAGTATTTATCATCAAGTCAAATTATGATTGAGTGAGGCTGGTTATTTATTTTGCAGAAACAACAACCTATGCTCGAGTCTATTCTGATGGAGTTATATAAGAAAAACGGATAAAGGGAAAGAGAATAAGAAGTTTGTAGATAACAAAGTTGATGCATTTGTTGTAAGTTTTTTTTTTTAATTCTTGTAACTTTTAGAATTCTTTTAATTATAATTGATATTTTTTTTAATTTTGTATGAATATAACGCTGCAATGTTTGAAAAACATGGATAAGATGCTTTTACCACCTATCTTTATCACGATCCTACGATTGGAGTTGGAAGCTGGAGCAACCGATGGATTCAATAGAAATCGAGTTTATGAATGCCTATAACATCGATTAGAGAAAAGTTAGGTTGTATTGCTTTGACTCTATGCATACAACAGTCTAGCACAAGCCAATCAATGCCAGAATCCTAATTGAGGATCCTAGAACAGGTCGAGGAGAGGGTAGCCAAATTAAAAGAAAAAAAGAAAGCCATATTAAAAAAAAAATAGGTGGAATTCAGAGAAAATGATGGAATATCATATGGCTTCACATTATCTTGCTCCTCAAGTCGGTCCTTTTGGTCCAGGATATCCCTCACTTCACCTCTACCTTCAAATTAATAATCTTGGTGTTTAATAAAATTGATAGTGTTTGGTGTTATTGTGATTTTTTTTTAATTTAACAACTACATAGCTAAAAAAATATTTCTAATTTTCTAACAGAATCACCATCAAATAAAAACATTAGTCGGTGATTCCATTAACCATAGAGGCATTATTTCATCAAGTTACAAAATTCTTAAGAAGTTTTAAAATCTTCGATGAACTTAGCGATGGACATTTTACGGCAAATTTTGGTCGCCTACTCCATCAACAACAATAAGATTGTACCAACACAATAGGTTACATAATATTTCATTAATAATTTATTTACTAATGGCATGACCAATAAAATCTAGTCAGTGCATTTTATTTCTTTGGCATCAATATTCCATCGACCTTTTCATTGGTAATTTGTAATGTCGACTGAATTGCTGATGGATAACAAATCCCCTACAAAACGTTTTTTGAAGATATGTTTTCTTTGGTAACTTTGTCGGTTATGTAAATGACCAATGAAATGTTGTATACACGCCGATAAAATATTTCTTCGGTGTCTTTCAAGTTTCTAGACGTGGTTGAGAAACTCAGTACGTTTATGCCCATATTATTGTATTTTTATTTGGGTTTGTTAATTAGATTTTATTTATATTATATAGTTGGAAAATCTTATTTAATGACTAAAATCCTAATTATTAGTTGTTTTGGGGTTTTACTATATTTATATATATAGTTTTTTGTTGTCAACTTTGATGAATTAAGAAAACAAATTAAATATTATTGTTTTCTCTTTCTCTAATTTTTACCCTCTCTTCTTAGCTTTACTCTTCTTTTCTTTAGTGTTTTTTTCCCCTTCATCTCATTTTTTTTAAATCGTTCTTTGTCTCAAATTAATATATATTAAATTTGATGAGTTCTTTGTAGGCCCTAATAGATCTATATGTTTCCTAAAAAATAATTTGATATGTTTGATTGACCACCTCAAAATATGAATCAATAATTTTTTTATAAAAAATTAAAACATATCATTTTATTTCATCACATCATTGACATTAAAGAAAATCAACAATAACTATGATTATAAAAAGAAAAGGTAGATGTTTTTTAAATATATTTTTAAAATAGAAGGTACAAAAATGATATATCTTCAAAGACAATATTTTTTATTTCTAAAATATTCTTGTAAAAAACTTTCTATTCTAATATTGTTTAAGTAAGACATGTATGGATAAAAAAAATATTATTATCCTAGTTTTAAAACACAACTTGGAGGTTTATCGGGGACAAATCTCGGGTCACTGGTCGAGATCCCAATCAAAGGTTTGATTGATCCAAGTTAACCCGAGTTAGTGTATGAATAAAAATAATTATTATCATATTTTAAAAACCTGATTCAGAGGTCGATGAAAGACATGACTAGGGACCTTAGTCTAGGGTCACGAGTGGGGTTGACCATTGATTTGGGTTAATATAAAGACAAAAGTGATCATTATCATAATTTTAAATCTGTCTTGGGGGTCGACCTGGTGTAAGGCTCAAATCACGTGTCAGAAGGGTCGACATAAAATAAAAACGATTATTATCATAGTTTTAAAACTTGATTCGGATGTCAACCCGAGGCATTGATCAAGAGAGTCACCTCGAGTTGATCCAAGTTAATGTAAGGATAAAATTTATTATTATCATAGTTTTAAAATCCGACTTAAGAGTCAACTGAAGCAAGGCCTAAATTACAGGTTGAAAGGGTCAACACGGGTTGACCAAGTCAATGCAAGAATAAAATTTGTTATTATCATAGTTTTAAAATTTAGTTCAAGAGTCGACTAGAGGCAAGGTTCTGGTCACGATTCAGGAGGCTCAACCCAGCTAACCCAATTTTCTTTAAAAAATAGTCACAATAACCTTATTTTGACCATTGTTTTTCAAAAAAAGTCAACGGGTTTTTTATCTGTGTTTTATCTCGGTTAACCTGAGTTTCTGACCTGGTCAAGTTGAGTTAATCATTCCTATTTTGTTTCTTAAACTCGGACTAATCTAGGCTCCGGGTTAACCTATCAAGTTAGTCATGATTTCATAACTAGCATTATTATAATATTATTAATTTCAATACTTAATATAAACTAAAGTAAAAAAAATATCTAATTATTTTTTAAAATATATAAGTCTGGAAACAATTCATATTAAGGATAAAATAAGTTTTTTTTTTTCATATTTTAGTTTGTCTTGTTCATTATAACCAAATATGATACAAATACAATTACTTTGTCTTGTATATCATTACTAAACATACTTCATTTGTAATTACTAAACACAATTATATCTTTGTCTTTTTTATCTCGAAACAATAACCAAACGCTATCTAAGATACTAATTAAGCTAGACACCAATTATTAAAAAATTACAAATGAAGCCTAACCTGATTAAGATGGACTTGACTCTTTCAATGAGCTTTTAATTTGTACTAGATACTTGACCCGAGCTTTGCTGCGGGTTAGATATTTTTTTTCCCAATAAGAAATTTTTTACACAATTTGTTTTTACATGTTTTTGTAATTAAAAATTATAAGTGAAAATAATTTTTTTTTATGCATACATGTAATCAAATAAATCGAGAATGTGTGTTAATAAATGAAAAAAAACATAAATAATAACTAAAAATAAAAATGAAAAAAATCAAGAGACAAATATAAATCAAGATATTTAATTTTGCAAGAAATGATATTTACCCGGTTGCATTTGCTAAATTTATTTAATAAAATAATATGTTTATTCAATCAAATAATAATAAAAATAGACACACATTAAATTGATTGAATAAAATAGGAGTGAAAAGAATTCATGGTTGCATTTATTAGAAATATTATTTGAAAATAAAGTTTTTTTATTTTCAAAAATAAAGTTCATCTATACAAAAGATTAAGAAAAAAACATTGCTAAATAAAAAAAAATCTCTTAAAAAATGCATAACTAAAAAATAACCATTATTCGATACTCTTTAAATAAAATAAAAGAAAGAAAGGATATTAATCTAAATATAAATAAACATTTAAAAAAAAACATATAAAAACAAGCATTAATCTTTAAACTAAATTAGAAACAAAAAAAAAAGAAATAAAGAAAATGCTAAGTGTTGTTGGGCCTAGCAAGCCTGCCCAACATGTCTGACCCATGTCTTTAGGGTCAATACACGGGCCTGCCAGGGTAGGCCCACCTGACCAGGCCTTTTTTTTTTGTCGCTTCATGTTGTTTGCTTCAATTTGTTTTTTGATAAACAAACTAGACAACAGGTCACCTGCGGGTCAAATATATTTTTATCTTAGAAACAATTTTTATATGCATGCTTTTTCAATGCATTTTTGTATATAAAAAATTTTAAAGAGTAAATTGAAAAGCTTATACATACATGTTATCATACCCGATATCACAACAACCTTAAAAAATTAAATTCAATGGAAAGAACATATTTTTGACATCTTGTTTTCAAATATGTAAAATCTTGTGTAAGGAGTCGCCATCTAATATTATGATCACTAGGAACCTTAACTGGTTAACATAGATTTTATGGTATGAGACTAGTTATGTGAAAGAGAAAATATTATCACTTTTTAAACGTCCTGCTTGTGGCAGGTTGCATTGTTGGTTTTGTCTTAAATTGCTAAAAGTTTATTGGTTTATACTATTATGGTTTACTTGTAATATTCCTGACTTTAGCGTCAGTGAATATTCAACTACGGATACTTCCACCTCTAGTGTTGGTAAATATTACGTAACCAAAAAACAAAATGTATGATATTTCTGACTCTGACATCGATGAATAAAATAAATTTAAATCAATGCATGCATATTTTTTATTTTTCTCTTAAAAAAAGTATTATACACTAGATTTGCATTTCACAATAAAAATTCACAGATTAATTATACAGTGAAATACATAAAAAAAAATATAAAGGACCTACAAATAAATTCAAAAGGACTCACAAATATTTTTGAAATTTTCTGATATTACAAAGAAGCTCATTGATTAGATATCAAAATAAAAAAGGATGAAAACAAGGGGTAAAGCATAAGGGTGTGCTTTGCAAAACACACCCTTAACCCAAATTAGATTGGGCTGGAGTTTTTTTGGGTGAATCTGACCCAGCCTGTACGGAGGGGATGGACCCAGTCGGCCCAGCCCGGTCACTGGCCCAAGCCAGTGACCCGGCTGGGCACTGTTGGGAAGAGGCACGCGTGAATTAAATCACGCGTGTACCTTCCCACTACTATTGAGTTGTTGCAAAAGCAGAAGAAAAACAAAGAGAAGATACTTACCTGGGCTAATTAGAGGCGAAGCTGGCGTTTGAAGACGATGGTGATTCTCTTCTTCGTCTGTCGGCGCTTTCGGGTTCTCCTTTTGTTTTCTTACGACTTTTCTCAGCTTCCAAGCCCTCCCGTTTGTGTCTGTGTTTTCGTCCTCCCGTTCTTCGTGAATTGTACTGGATTTTTTTTTGCCGGTTCTCGGCTCCCCTGTATCTGTTTCTGGGTTTCTCCCCTTGTTGATGGTCCTGTTTTTTCGTCGTTCTTCGTTCGTTGTCCTCCCCTCTCTGTTTCGCTCTTCCTCCATGTCTTCGTCTAATTTTTCTTTGTTTTTCCAGCTCCTGTGTTGTTCTGCCCCCCACTTCTTCTCCTTTCTCTGGATTTTATAAAGCCAGAGAACGTGGATCATTCCTTGTGTGAATGAGGAACAACAGGAATCATGCATCGTGTGGGACGTGACCCACGATCTGGAGCCATTTTCTGCTGAATCGGTGGGATGTGGGATGAAGGAGACAAACGGTTTGCTTTGAAACGGCACCGTTTTCTCCTGTAATCGAAATTTCCAATTTACCCCTCTTAACTTTTGACATTTATCAATTGGGTCCCTTAATTATAGCACTATTTACAAAACGGTCCTTGGACTTTAATTTCTTGCAATGTTGTCTCTAATCAGCCCGAAACTTTGATATTTCTTCAATTAAGCCCCTGATTGCATTCATTAATTAAATCAAAGTTTAATTAAGTCCCAAAACTTATCAATTCTTCAATTAAGCTCTTGATTTGATTAATTAAACTAATCCAAAGTTTAATTAAGTCACCAAACTTTTAATTTGTGTTGTCTTGACCCAAATTTTAAATTATTCTTCATTCATTTCATTGTTTTCATTTGTTTTTGAAAATTCAAAAATTAGGTTATGACACATGTAATCAAATAAATTGAGAACTATATGTAGTAATAAACGAGAAAAAAGATATTAACGATAACTAAAAATAAAATAGAAAAATTGAATGTATTTACTGAATTTATTTATTAAAATTATTTTTTTATTCAATCAAATGATATTAAAAATAGATACACATATTAAATTGATTAAATAGAATAAAAGTGAAAAACAATATTATGCAAGAATACATATATCAGAAATATTTTTTGAAAATAAATAAATATTTTTTATTTTTTAAAATAAATTTATTGTATAAAAAAAGATTTTAAAAAAATTATTGATGAATCATAATAATTTTAAAAATAAATAAATACGTACAACAGTACCATTAAAAAACAATTTAAATCCGAAAAAGGTTAAATAATAATAAAAAAATCATTGATGAAGGATATTAATTTAAACATAAATTTTAAAATTATTTTTTAAAAAATATATATAAAAAATACTTGTTAAAAAAAGCGATATTAGAAAAAAATAATTGCTCGGTTGTTATAACTTAACTCGTTAAACCCGTGACCTAGACTTTGAACTCAATCAAGTTCAATATTTCTTGCCCTTAAATTTATATTTAACCTTTAAAAAAAATAAAGAGAAAAAAACCCAGACTTGCAGGTTCATGACTCAGTGCGTTTGGGCTACTGAAATGAAGAGCCCATAGCATTAGTGAGCCTTTAAGCCTAGGCTAGCAGACCTAAGCTTATTTTAATTTTTTTAAAGGGACAGGCAACCTATTTTCTTGAAAAACAATAAGCAGGCAACAAGTTACCCACCAAGGCTAATAACGTGTCGTCTGTAACCCCAGATTCTGGCTACGATAATGGTGGTTGGAAAAATCAAGGCAACTTGTCTTTTGCCCAAAAAACCTAATTTTCAAGCTATTTCAACTCAAAAACACTTTACCATCACCCTAATATAAACCATTCCATCAACTCTAAATACAAAAAACAAAAAGGTCCAAAAACCCAAAATCAAATAGGTTTAGTTTTAGCTTTCTTTGACTCTGATCTAGTTTTTCTTGCAACATCAAGACTCTAAACAATATCATGAAGTCCTTCTCATCTAATGGAATCCACGGATACCAAGCAAACCCATTTTTGATGGCAAGAAATGGAGCTAATAATAAATTTCTCTTTGTTCACTGAAATCTAGTGACTCTGTCTTTCTTTTCTCTCTAATTAGGGACTAAAAATAACACAAATGAACTAGTGTTCGAAAATTGATTATTCGAAAAATTTAGAGGACCTAATTTGTGTGGATTTTTAAATGGTATATATTATTTAAATGGGTGGAAAAGATAAAGAATTCTTGCCTTTTATTAGTATAAAAAAGAGATTGAGAGTCGCCACCTAGTATTTTGGTGACTACAAACCCTAATTGGTCTTAGAATCTAGAAAAGAGGGTTGATTGCGTAAAGAAAAGGTATTAACACTCATAATATGCCTTACCTGAGGTAAATTGCATTGTTTATTTGTTTGATATAAACTAAGAAAAAGTTATGTTGATAGTCTAATCGTTTGTTATCTAAGGTTTAAGAAAAATCCTTTTCAGTAAGGAGGTCTTTATCTTATCAAATTAAAAAAACGTAATCGTTCTAATGCCAACAAAAAAATTATCTTCTTATTTAATAACAGGAATATGTTTTACCTATAAGTTTATAATCTCGCATATTAAAAGAAAAAAATAAAAAGTTTTGGTATTTTTAAAATGCAGGTCAAAATCCTTTAGATTTTTTCAAAACATATCAAAGTATTTTAGATTTATTTTAAAATGCTTAAATAACTTTAGGATTTTTAGTCATATGGAAGAAAAAAATAATTAATTATTTTTATTTTTTTAGGCTTTGTTTGACAAAAAAAACTATTTTTTTTTTGTAATAAAATTATAAAAAATAGACTTAAAGAGTGTTTGTTAAACACACTCTTAAACCCAAAAATTGCATGACAAAAATTATGGTAAACCAAACAGGATATTAAACTTTTTGATCTATTTTTTTTATCGGGTCGGTGGTTGCCAAACACACGCGTAAACCTAAAAACCCCTTAAACAAAATTATGGCAAACCAAACAGATTAAACAAAAAAATAATAATAAAAAACATGATGAACACCTGAAACGAACCAAGCAACAAGGGTTCCAAATTAGACCGCATTTGGTCACAATGAAGGCACATACATGTTGGAAATCATGCAAGGATCAATAATCTAGCATCCAATTACTTTAGCTATCACTAAAACGTCACAATTTTATCAAAATTGGTTTTGGTTCTAAACCTAAATTCTAGAATTAAAAGCTATTGAAATCGTGTTATTGATGCAAACAAACACTATATTATTGGTTAATCATGTATTAGGAAGAGTTCTGAGCAAATAAATAAAACAAAACAAGTTAAAATCATGTAGCTAAGACAATGTTCTTAAAAAGAACAAATGAAGAACATTCAACATAAACCCAACAAGGTGACTCTCAAACTAGACCAGATATGGGTAAACCGAAGGCACATACATGTTGTAAATCATGTAACGATCAATAATGTAGCATCCATTCACTTTGATTGTCAATGAATCAAATGTAGGCCAAAACAAATAAAAAAAAAAAAACAAAAACAGGCCATAAAGAACATTCTTTTGGGTCTGTAATGTATATCTAAAACAATTATTATCTCTTGGCTTTCCTTAGGAAAATTTTGCTTCTCACAAACTTACAAAGCTTAAGAAAACTTTTGTTTTGACTTTTGAACCTCTACCCTTATATTTTTTATTGTTATTTCTCTCCTCTTTCTTATCTTTTTATTTTTTCTTTCCCTCTTTTTTTTTTCAGCCCCTTTTCTTGATCTTGAGGGGAGTATTTATAGGAGTTTGTTAGGATTTTATGAGATCTTGAATCCATTTCTGACCTCTTGATCTTGAGAGGAGTAATGTGAACCCTTGATAAGAACTCATTGAGGAGCATTTGTATGTAAGCACAAGAAAACTAAATCATTTTTTTGCATGGTAGTTGCACTGTTAAGGCTGACTGAGTTGCCTCCTTTCAAGATTTTGTTGGAGTAATTCTGATATCATCATCATTTAAGACCACTTGAATTTGGTAAAGTGGATGTACACCTTTCATTCGAATCCATTTTTGCTCAATTGAAAGGTTTATAGCTCTACATTTATTCTTTTAAAGTGCCAACTTGATTAGCCCAAAATCTAAAAATCAAGTGATGGCTGATCAGGGATCAGATGTTGGAGACTTTTATGGAAAATTTAGAATGTAAATATCTAATTTCATGGAAATAGGTTGTACAAAGGATGTTCCTTTTCCATATTAAAAAAACCTTATGTCATTTAGACGTCTAGAATTCCACAGCGAGCTCTTGAAAGGTGTTAATCTGATCAGTCCAAAATTTGAAAATTAAGTGATGGTTGATCAGAGACCAGATGATGGGGACTTCTATTAAAAAATTAGGATTTAAACATCTAATTTCATGGAAATAGGGTTGTAGAAGGGATGTTCCTCTTCTATTTGCAAAAAACCTCATGCCATTTGGAGGTCTAGAACTCCACAACAAGAGATTTGACAAAGTTTCAATTTAGTCTGTGTTCTTCCAATTATGGCACGTGGACCTTTAATTGGCACAATAACTTTTAATTCAATGCAATTTCACCTCTGCCAAACTTATTTATCAACCCCTAAGTTGGCCATTTTTTTTTATTTTGGACCTCAGTTCTGAATTTTTGCATCTTGATCCTTAATTGACCAACAAACTTTTAATTTTTTCAATTTTTCCCTTGATTTGGTTAATTTCAGTCTCTATATTCACATGTCTTTTTCAGTTTGATCTTTAGTTTTGAATTTCTTCAATCAAGTCTCTAATTGCCCATCAAACTTTAATATTTTTGCAATTAAGCCCCTGATTTGATAAAATTAACTCTTAAAAATTACAATTCAACTCCCAAACTTTAATTTCTTTCTATTAAAGCCTAAATTGACTTCAAAAATCAATTTTTCTTGCATTTAAGCTCTCAATAAATTTAATTAAACCTTGAAAATTCCAATGTATTCCTTAAAGATCTAATTTTGAATTTTCCTCCTCAAATTGAATTGTTTTTGCCAATAAGACCTTCATTAGTTGAAAATACACTATTAGTTTTTCCCATTTTGTATATTTTGATCTTTCTCAACTTGTTTTTGATAATTTACTGGCATTTTGATATACTCTTCTCACTAATATATATTTTTGATTTTCTTCCAACATTAGGGCCCAAAAATGTGTAATGGGTATGTTACTAGAACTAGAAGTTAGGTCAACTATTCTTTTTAACATAGTTTCGTGGGGAACATAGAGTTCTCTGTGTACATACCAACATGAATATTTCTTGACAAATTCTTTTAAAAAGATACATCATCACAATATTTTTATGATGAAACTTTTTATTCTTATACATTACACATGGACATCTAATTTCTCTTGTTCAATTATTATTTGGTTTAGAAAGTATAAAATTAATAAAACCTTTACGTTTCTTTCACATTTCTTTGTCATTACATAAAATAATTATAAGATATTTTCAATAGTTACTGTAACTTGTCATTTTTTTAGTTTTTTTGGTGAAATCGAGAATAAATAAATAATAAAGAGAGAAAACTTGATCAGTGTGGGTAGAGCTTGAGCTACATAGATTGTAGCCTAGGCATCAGCCTAATTACAAGAAAGAAATACAAGGAAACATAAGACCCTAGTAATAAAGCAAGCAATACAAAACCACACGAAATCAGAACTTAAGTAGACCAAGCCAAAATGCATTCGTGATTCCTGTACAGATCAACACCGGTATACCAAAAAGAAGAGTTCAAATTCCTGATCCAGCCTGTAGCAAAGTAAAACAAAAGCCATAGAATATCTTCCCTGATTGGCTTTTTTCCCCTCAAATATCAAGGTGTTCCTAGATTCCATATAGTCCAGACAATGCTAAACATAAAGCCCCCCCAAACAGATCTTTCAAACTTACAGTGGTTGCCCTGCAAAAGACCTAGCCATTGACATTGAAGGTCGTCAAGGGCATCCGACATTACCTAGCTCAAACCTCTCCAGACTACAATTTTATTCCATAGTTTCCAGACCACTGGGCAATGCATGAGGATGTGGGAGACAGTTTCTGAATGCTGCTCACAAAAAGGGCACTAGTCCTCCTAGGGGCTTAGAATGTGTCTCTTCACCAGGAAGGCTCTTGTGCAAAGGCCTTCATTTAACGCCAACCATAAAGTCATTTCTGTTTTTGGAGGGCAAATGGATTTCCAAACATCTGTGACATAAGTTGTAGAACCAACATACCTGATCCTTTCAAGGGCAAGCATACAAGAGTTTATAATATAGCCTCCATCCTTCCCCTATTCCCAAATCAACCTGTCTTCTTTCAATCGATGAATAACTACAAGATTAAGATCAGACAATAATCTTTAAAACAACAGGTTCTCACTTGTTCTGAGGGTCCTTCTCCATTTTAGATTCCAATGCCAAGTACCCTCTATCCAGTATCCCATCTGACTAACAATCCCTGCTTTGGAGGAGGACAGGCGAAAGAGAGCCGGATAAGAGTTAGCTAAACAGAAACCGGTTAACCAAGTATCTGACCAAAAATTAACATGGTTACCATTACCCATTTTAAGTTTACAGCCAGCTCGAATAAGAGAGCTATCAAGATCCGTACTAGTAATGGTAGAGCTGATTCCTAGCTAGATCCCTAAAAGTTTTTTCCTGAATTTGGGCATCCCGTTTATGAACTGAGGACTATATTTTTCCTTAATGAAGTCTGCCCAACTAGCTTTGTCATTGCTTCCCAATTTCCAAATCCACTTGAAGAGGAGAGCTTTGTTTTTTGCCGATATATTCCCAACACCCAGACCGCCCCTATCCTTTTCTTTTGCCACTGTATCCCAAGCAAGCCTATGAATTTTCCTGTTATCAACACTTCCACCCCACAAAAACCGAGACTGCATGGCTGTGATCTTATAGGCCACTGTCTTTGGAATGCAGAAGATGGACATGTAATAGAGAGGAATGGCAGAGATTACACTTTTGATCAAAATTGCTCTCCCCACCATCGATAATAGCTGCCCCTTCCAAGAGTTGAGCCGCCCTCTAATCTATAAGAGAACAGGTTTCCATGTGGAAATCCTTTTGGGATTAGCACCTAGAGGGAGCCCCAAGTATTTGATTGGAAGAGTATCACATTTGCACTTGAGAACAACAAAAATCCCTTCAGCATATATCCCATCCACGCTCACAACCACCAAACTACTTTTATGGAAGTTGACATTGAGCCCTAAGCATAAACTGAACCATCATAACATTCTCTTGGTATTTAGCAAGCATTAAAGATCATTTGGTAGGAAAAGAAAAGTGTCATCTGCAAATTGCAGATGATAAATATCTTTTATTGCTTCAGAATCCATGCCATACAGAGCATCCATTTTCAAGCTCCTACTGATGAGAACTGAGATACCTTCAGCAACCAAACAAAAGAGAAAAGGGGAGAGGGATCCCCCTGTTGAAGACCACAAGATGCTGTGAACTCAGAAGTAGGGGAACCATTGATTAAAACTGATAGTCTTGCAATCGAGACACATACTATAATCCATTTCCTCCATCAAGCATCAAATTTCATATAGCCCATAACATCATTAAGATAAGACCAGGACACAGTGTCAAAAGCTTTTCTGAAATCAAGTTTAAGAATAAAACCTTGACAACTCCGAGATTTCATGGAATCTAGCATTTCATTGGCAATAAGGACTGAGTCCAGGATGTTTCTGCCAACAATGAAAGCTGATTGGAAGGGACTAACCACACTCTGCATAACTTCTTTTAGCCTAGTGGCGAGAATCTTAGCAATAATCTTATATAACCCATTTAATAAACTAATAGTTCTATAATCATTAAAAGAGGAACTACCAGCAACTTTTGGAATTAAAGCAATATAGCTGGTGTTAATACCTTTAGGAAGGTGACCTCTCCTGAAGAATTCAAGAACCATTGTGAATAGGTCATGTTTCATTAACTCCCAGAACTTCTTATAAAATTAAATTGAAGTTGAAACCGTAAGGTCCTGGGGCCTTGGAGCCTTCACTGTTAAAGATGGCCAAGTGAACCTCTTCTATGGTAACATCTCTTTCAAGCCACAACCTGGTTCTCATTAAGCTTTTTAAAGTCTGCATTACCCATCGTGGGTCTTGAAGTCAGAGATTTAGAGTAGATGTTGGAGAAGTATGCTTTGACTCCTTCTTTGATTTCAGTTGGACTAGAGAGAATCTTCCCGTTGTATATAATCTAACGAATATAGTTTTTGCATCCCCTGACTTTTGCTGAGATGTGGAAGAACCGAGTGTTTCTGTCCCCCAACTTGAGCCAAGACTGTCTAACTTTTTGTCTCCATATTGATTCTACATATCTGCATAGTTTCCATTGCTTACCCTTCAGCTCATATAGCCTTTTTCATTTAGAGTCAGACAGCTTACCACTTTCAGCCTGATCCTCGAGGAGCCGAATAGAAGACTGGATATTCTGCAAAGCCCAGTCCTGATTCCCAAAATCAGTTTTATTCCACTGGTCTAACTTCAGTCTCAGATCATTGATTCGTCTGATCACTTGAAAGTCGCCAGGGATATCATGCATAATTTCCTTCCAGAAAACCTTGAGAATGCTATGGAAAGATGGGGCCATGAGCCAGCAGTCTAGACATTTGAAAGGCTTCCATCCCCAGTTAACTTGTTCTTTCCTAACAAGCAAAGGGCAATGATCTGAGAGACCATGATCCAATCTAATCAGTTTCAAAGAACTAAAATGAGATAGGCATTGTGTGTGAGCAAAGGCTCTATCTAGCCTATTCATAGAGCTACCTCTAAATTTGGTAAACCGATGATTCACCAGCGGGTATTCAACCAATTCACAACCATCAATGAAAGCTTGGAATTCTGAAGCCCCTCTCCTATCTAGCAGATCACTGCTCCTATCTGCCTTAGATAAGGTCTCATTAAAATCACCTATTAAAAACCAAGGATAATCCGAAAAAACATGTCTAAGTTTAGTAAGCTCCATCCAGGAGGCTGCTCTTTCAGATCTAGAGCCAGCTCCATAATACCCAGTGATCACACAATCAAAAGCATCATCAATAAAGGAGCCAAATAAGCTAATCCAGCTTCCAGCAAATTGAACCGAATCTACCCTGAAGAGATCATCATCCCACATAGCTAACAACCCATCTGATCTACCCTGAGCCTCTATGTAGAACCATTTAATATTCTGACCATGCCATAGACTAGAGACTATAGAGTCCGAGCATGAAAGTTTTGATTCAATAATAAAACAGACAATAACTTTAAAATCCTTAATGTACTTACTGATGGCCTTTCTTTTAGAACTAGATCCCAAACCACACACATTCCAGCTAAGAATCATAAAAAATAGCATAAAACCATGCACAGATGCATAAAAACCTACTGGTCATACTTGTCCCAATGGTCCTGTTCTGCATCGATGGCCTCTTGGATCGTGACTTCAATACCGTCACCATTTGTTTCAAAGTCAATACCCAATTTCTGACCAATTTCTTTCATAGCCCCAATCTCATCACAAGCTGTAGGGTCTGATGTGGGCTGAGATAGTTGTAGTCTTTGGTTGACAGATCTGATGCAGGAATCAATTGAGTCTTCATTTCCAACACTACTATTTGAATCAGTAGAAATGGCTGCTGTCACAGGGTAATTTTTCGCTCTGCGAATAGACCCGTGCGGCAGCCTAGTCCCTCGCTAGACTCAGCCTTCCCTCGCCAATTCCACTCGTGTTTGCCTAGTAACTAAGCAAGCGGAATACACAAGTAAGAATAAGAATCAAAGTGCACAACAAGCTTTATAGGAACTCTTTCCCAACCTTTATTGATCTCGTAAACAAAGGAAACTATACACAATTCCGTATGTGTGCTATGCACAAAGATTGCATGCTACACTAAGCTACCTCTAACTAGTGCTCTACATGTTCTTGCATGCCCCTACATGCAGAACATTCCCAACGCATGCTGCTGCATTCCCATAAATGCCGCCCCCTCCCAACCAAAAGCTACAAAAAGTATTTATAGACAAGCATTTACAAGGCACACCCTTCATTCCTACTTTTAAGGAAGTAGTGGGACACTATCTCACCCATGTTCACCCATGAACATAGTGGCCCCATTATCTACCAAGTAGTGGGAAGTTTCCCTCCATGATCCCCCATGATCTTTAGTGGGTTGAGAGTAACCCCTGGTCAGCCCCCATGATCCCATGATCTTGGATATCCATAACTGCCACTACCCACGTTCTGCATGCTCACTTGGCAGCCCCAACTGCCAGCTCTTGCTGCGTCATCTGGTGAGTCATTCACATGCCTTGGTCAGTCCTTCGTCCAAGTTTTACATCGTGCCAATGACACCAAGCTGTTTACCATTCCTGAGAGTCATGCTGCGGACTAGGTTTGTTTTAGGCCAACTCTACTGATCTTCTTCCATGACAGTCATGTTATCTGGCCCTTTTTCCTTATCATTACATGGAATATTAGAGACTAGAGTCGTAGGGGTAGATATCTGCCATTTCCCACTTGCAGTCAAGTCTTGAATCATGTAACCAACCAGGATTTCCGGGAAGTAAACCTGAGCTTCATAGCCATGTGCATCCCTTTCTTTCTCTGTCACAGTGACATAATCACTTCAGTGACATAATCTAGGTCGTAAAAGTGGAGTTCTTGTTTGCAACCATATCTGGTTGCTTCTTTATAGCCAGTATCTCAAGATCACTCGGTGATGAGGTACAATCCAGCTCTGAATCAGACTCTGGAGCATGCCCAAGGGAATAAATGAGCGAAGCCAAATCTGTGCAGGCCTCATATTTAATCTCCGAGATGTTGATTTCCACTTTTTCCTTATCAATCGTGAGATTTACTGTTCCATTAAGAGAAATAGAGGGTGACTTGCCTACCAAGATTGTTAACCCCGATATATTTCATTTACTAACAGAAGTTAAATCATACCTGTCTCCTATTTTTAAGGACCGAAAAATTAGGAGACTATACCCAAGAACCTTACAATCTCCCCCCATTAGACGTTTAATGCATTCCATATTCCAAGCTACAATGGGGAGACCAGAGATAAGTATCCAAGAGAAAATGTCAGAGGCCTTATCAGTGATGCACTAGGGCCTTAACTCTTCAAAATGTTGTCCCAAAAAATCCTTCTTTTCATCTGCCGCAAACTGCATATCTTGTTGTGTTTTGAAGGTGAGGATTACTTTAGACGCCCCTAGGAACCGAAAGCCTTCCATATTGTGCAAAGTCATCAGCATCTTGTTTTTAATCTTAGCATAGTCCGTACCTCTTGAAAAAAACCCAACCAGACTACGACTCAGTCATTCATGATCTTCCTCACTTGTTTGGTATATGACATTCCTGACTGGTTTCTCCTTTACCACCTCTATGTAGGAACGCCCATCCCTTTACTTTATTGGAGCTTTGATTTGAGGTGAAAAAGTTGGCACAGGTAATGGCTTTTGCTTTACAACCTGGCGTTGATACTTTGCAATACACGGAGTTTGTAGGAAGAGAACCATATCTTGTTAAGCTTCTCTGTGATATCTGCTTCAGGGCCGCAGAGATATTGGAAGCCAAACCTTTTCCTAGATTTGTTAAGCTTTTTTGAGACAAACAACTCTGTGATTGTTCCATATCTTTAAAATTCCTTCCTAAGCTCTGTGAAGGTGAGCCATGAGGGAAAACATTCAAAATAAAAGGTTTGCGCTACTGGATGATTGATATTTTTGTGTGGAAATCCCTGAGTGGGCAGAACAAGTCTCTGATGAGAAGGAGCTATGGTTTGATGCAGAGGGAAGGTTTGGGTGGATGATGGAGGGGCATTTTTGTATTGGATAAGTGGGTTTGATGTTTGAGGGTGAGGCTCGGTGTTAGCGTTTCTATTGGTGACGATGTGGGATCATCAAGGCAAAAAAGAGGTGGCGGCGCAGATTTTGTGGGGAAGTGAGCTTTGGTTGGGGTAGGGTTGGTGGGGGACAGGGGAGAGGGGGAGGGAGAGAGGGAGAGCATTTTTTCATTCAATAGCAATTTCCCCCCTCTTTGTATCTGACTTCTCGATGAGATTATTCCAACCATTCATTATATCTATGGAGGTGGAGAGGACATTTTCAAAAGTTTGTCATTCCACGATTCCTTATACATCAGAAACTTGCTGCAAACCTACAAATTCAGCTATATCGGCAAGTTTATATTAGGTGAAAGTTAGAATGGATTTGGTAACGTAAAAGACTAAGCCTCCTCACAGATGTACTACTTGCTCCTTCTCTGATATTCTCATGTTTAAATATTCTTTAGCCTAAAAAAACTAAGCTTCCGCATTGATACTGAAAATTGCCACTCCATTTTCAGTTGCTTCAGCAACTGATGCAACCAAATTAGATAGTACCATCACAAGGTCCATTTAATTTCTAGCCTAGCTTGCGCTGCAGTTCCGAAAAGGAGGCGCATTCCTGACACAGAAAGAAAAGAAAATCAGTGAACACTTTAAAGAAACACTGTGAAAGGAATCAATTTGTCTTTGAGCAAGGAATCACTGGGAGCGCGGGGATGGTTGCTTCATCTTCTCTTCTTGTCTAGGGTTTCCTAACACCCCTTGTGTTTGCGCGGAAGACCAGCAGCTAACGCTTCCTTTTTAAGAGGGATTTTTAATTTTATTGTTGGGATTTTTTCCTTTTTAATTAAATAAAACTTCTTACATCGTGGATTTCGATTTTTTCTTTTCTTATATCAATAAAATATTAAAATTGGCTGTCGTATATTTTATGGTTTATATCACTATAGAAAAAAGGAAACCAATAAATACAATTGTTTGCACTTGTATTAGTATATTTGAAGGTTTTTTTTTTTTCAATGAAACTTGTCAAACTTGTCAAACTTTTTAAGGACAATAAATAAAAGAAAGAGGAAGGGATTACAAGAAAGAAATACAAAAACAGGTCTTTAGACTCTACGAACATATATATTTCTATTTGGAAGTCCATAAAAATATGCTCTCCGCAAGGGCGAAGCTAGAATTATTTGTTAGGGATAGCAAAAAATAATATAATAAGATATAATATTTGTTTTAATTTATTGTACATGAGTTGTAAAAAAAAAACTGCATGATTTAGTTTTATTTAAATAACTTATTACAAACATATAATGACCTTTGTATAAGGTAAAATGTTTGAAGCAATATCAAATTGAGTCAAAGCAATGAAGTTAATTTCATCTTCATGATGTATCCATCACTTTAATGATATTGGTCTTTATACCTATCAAATATAAACATACAAAGTATATAAGAAACATTAGCTAAAGCGAAGCATTATTTATGTTTGATAAACTTTGAAATAAAGTAAAAAATAATAAAGAATGATTCTTACATATTTATTTTAATTATGCTCGTCGTTCTTTCATAGAATAGAAATCATCGATTATCATATCAATTGTGAATTTTTCAGCAATTTCTTTTTCTATGTAGACAATCAAATAATTTGCAAGAAAATCATCCTCCATCCGATTACGAATTCTTGTTTTAACAATCTTCATTTCTGAGAAAGCTCGTTCAGTAGTTGCTGTCGAAATAGGAAGAGTCAAAACAAGCCGAATCAACCTATCAACTAGTGGATAAATTGTTGATTTTTCTGTTTCAACCAATCCTTGCCATAAATCAGCAATCGATGACATGCTCTTTAACTTTGGATGATTAGGTATATCAAGCTCATAATGCTGCAACTGAAGTCTCAAATGAATTTTTTCTTGGTCAGAAAAATCTTGAGGATAGAACTTGTCAACAAGTAAGCATATATCTTCAACATTGAATAATTTATAGCTATTTTTAGGATTTAAAGCTATGCTCAACTTAAGAAGCTCGATCACTTGCTCATTGTATCTATTATTTAGCTCTTGCAATTGTTGATCAATGATAGCTGTAAATATATCAACTCGGTAGTGATGTTCAACTGTTACTGATTTTTGTTTAAGGCGAGATCGTCCCACACTAGAAAAACAAGCATCCATATCAGGAACTTCAATGTCTTGATGCTTACAAAATGATGTCACTTCTTCTAAAAGAGTTTTCCAACCTTCATCTTCTAACTTCTGAATTAAAGTCTTTGTGGTAGTCACCAAATGCATAACATTTAAAATGTCTTGAGATTTTTATTACAGGGCTTGGTAAAGCATATCAGTAATTCCCATAACATCCTTCATTATATGTAAGATGAATGCAAAATCAAATGACATTAGCAACTTAAATGAAAAAGCCACATCACCACAATGAGAATAAGTAGATCCATCTAAAGCAATGTTTTCAAGAACCAAGCAAGTTGCCCCATATATTTTTATCAAACTACAAATTGATTTGAAGTTCGAACCCTATCTGTTATCTCCAGGTCGTTGCAAACCACTTACTTGATTAACTCATTTACCCATTTCAATCTCACCAATATCAACTAAATGTTCAATTGTAGCTGCTCGAAAAACCCATAATTCATCATTACGCTTACAAGAAGCACTAACAATGTTAATAATAAAAATCAAATCCTGAAAGAAAGTGTGAACATCAGATATTTCTCTAGCTGCAACAATAAGAGCCAATTGTAATTAATGAGCTAAGCAATGTACATAATACGCATAAGGGCAATCATTAATGAATAAAGCTTGCAAACCATTCCACTCTCCACGTATATTACTGGCACCATCATACCCTTGACCCCTAATATTTTGAACAACAAGATTGTGATGAGATAAAACAAAGGAGATCTCTTCCTTAAGAGTTGCAGCAATTGTATCTTTGACATGAACTATATCCAAAAATTGTTCTCGTATAAATCCACTTCTATCAACAAATCTAATAACAAGGGCCATTTGCTCTCTTCTAAATTCATCTCGAGCTTCATCAACAATTAAATAAAATCTTGCATCACTAATCTCATGACGAATTGAAGACTGAACATTTCTAGCAAAGACATGCAAAATTTCTTTTTGAATTTGATGTGAGGTGTATTTAGCATTTTGTGGAGCATTACCCAAAACAAGAGCACCTACTTGTTCATTGTATGATGCTAAAAGTTCCATCATTTCAAGAAAATTACCTCGGTTTTTTGATTCTGGACGTTCATCATGCCCTCTAAAAGCACATGCTTGAAATGTGAGCCAACGAACAATATCTATTGAAGCTTTAATACGCGATCGATTATTATGAATTTCTTGAGTAGTTTGCCTCTTAACTACCTTCTCAATATAACATGACTAGTTTTTCAAATTTTCCAAGCACCTGGTAGCAAATCTATGAGCTGAATTTGGACCTTTTCCCATATGAGTCAAAAAAGCACATCATTCCCCATCATTAACTTTCTTCCAATAATTAAATCCTTTAACAATAAATGTGTCTAATCCTGGCTTTTCAGATGACTTACTTGGAAATAAATAGCAAGGGAAACAAAATGCAATATTGTTTTCTGAATATTCAAGCCACGGATAACATTTGAACCAATGAGACTGAAATCGACGAGGATGTTTTTTTTCTCAATATAACATGACTAGTTTTTCAAATTTTCCAAGCACCTAGTAGCAAATCTATGAGCTGAATTTGGACCTTTTCCCATATGAGTCAAAAAAGCACATCGTTTCCCATCATTAACTTTCTTCCAATAATTAAATCCTTTAACAATAAATGTGTCTAATCCTGGCTTTTCAGATGACTTACTTGGAAATAAATAGCAAGGGAAACAAAATGCAATATTTTGTTCTGAATATTCAAGCCACGGATAACATTTGAACCAATGAGACTGAAATCGACGAGGATGTTTTTTTTCCAGTCAACGGATATTTAGACATCAAAGGTTGATATGGCTCCAAATTAATATATGCACTTTGAATTTCATCTTGTTAATTAACCAGGCATTCCCAAATTTGAGGACGATTGCTTGGATCTCTAATTAAATGAGCAATATCGATTCTAGTAAGAGGCTGCTCACTAATCAGCGCAGGTTCTTTGTAAACTGAAGCATATTGAGGCTGCTCAACCATAACTTCAACATTACTTGGAGTTGGTTCATGATGTAACCATATTATTCGATAGTTTCACCCACATCTACCTAATGTTTTGTCCATTTTTTATATATAAAATGCCCTGATATTCTTTGTTTTATGTTTTGAAGGCATTTTTGGATGAAAGATGCAAAAAGGAGTAAATTGGAGGTAATTGGCAGATTTGACGTTCAGTCGATGTTTTGTGCAGAGCGTGAGTTCTAGAGATGGAAATAAAGTGATTCCAGTGGCACTAAAAAGCTAACATCCATACCTTTATGGAAATGTAATGCAAGAAAAATAAAAGGAGAAAGATCATGGAAATCACATCCTGCAAAGTCAAATCTCGCATTCTGCCAGTGTTGACCTTTGGCCATTCAAAATTTAATATCTGGAGCTACAGATGTCTGATTGATGCAAACTAAATTTGCTTGGATTCCTAATTCAAAGACCTATCCACGCTCAAACTTTCAGCCAAACACGATGTCATATGAGGGAGATATGATTTTACAAAGATGACAACTGAGTTCTGCCAGCAAACAGGTTTCGTGAAGAAACGAGTCCAAATTACGTTCCGAAGCATCTAAACCGACATCCAAGTTTTTATATCAGCAATTTAGCTCCTCTAAGTCAGAGCTTGAAGATTTCATGCAAGGCTATTTCTCCTTTTAGAAAAAATAGTTATTAAAGTACTTAAATGTAAACTGCCAACTCAAGGGAGGACTATTTTGTAAAATAGAGACTAGGGTTTCTTAGCATATAAAAAGAAAGAGAGAAGGAGGCAGCAGCCAGCAGAAAAGAGGGAGAGCAGAAGGAGGCAGCAGCCAGCCAAGGAGAGAAAAACGCCCCCTTCCTCTAAGAAACCCTAAATTATGCATTCTTCCTTCTTTTTGATTAGTTGTTCAACAAACATGCAAGGCTAAACACTTTTTCTTGGTTGCAAGGACACAACAAACCTTCGGATTTCAAGAACCGTGAGATTTATTCTTCCTTCTATTTTCAGTTTATGTTATGAATGAGTATGATTGTTTTCCTATGCATATTTTCTATGATTGTTGTTGATGATTGCTAGAGCGGACTCTAAGTTATTGTTGTGAACAATCTATTGCTAAGTTTAATATCAAAACCAGAGTTGTGATATATGAACTTGTGAAGCAACTAAGCTTGATAATTGTGGCGGAACTACATTATTGAACTTAGGGAGAACATTTGAACAAAGTGATACAAGCTGCGGACAGCTTGTATGTTAATCTTGATGAAATTTTCTAGTTCTTAAAGCTACCATTAAATTGAATCATTAGTGCAGACACTTTGATTGTTTATTGGTTAGGATTAGTTATACGGCGGATCCGTTAATTAATCAATGTTAAGAAAAGATAAAATTTCAGAACATAAATTGCAATTTTCGTTTCAAGGATCGGTTCTAATTTCTGTTGGTGGATGCGTGCTTGCGATCAAGGTTTGTTTTTCTTGATAAGTTTCGGGTTTTAATTGATTGTGTTTGCTAGTTTAATTGCTGCCATAGTTTAGATAATCATAAACCAAATCCCCCCAATTACATAACGTACAACATAAAAATCTGACTTGAAACTTCCTTATGGGATCGACCCCTTGCTTGCTCTATACTATCTTATGTGTTGTGTTTGAAGCTAGGATAATTAATTTGTGCGACCGCGACATCGCAACAAATTTTGGCGCCATTGCCGGGGAAGTAATTTTAGTTGATTCTTGTGCTATTATTTTTATTTGCTGTGATTGTTATTTCTTTTTCTGAAAAAAAAAACAGAATTTTTGTTTGCTGCGGTACTGTTCATTACGGCAGCGGTACTGTTCAAAACATATTTTTTGGTGGACTTAGGTATCGGCCATTTGTTTCCTGAAGGGAAACGACGTTCTAAACAGGACTAGTGATAATCACTAGCCCCACCCTATCGAGGCCAAATTCCACTGTTTTCTAGGGTTTTTAGGCAGTTTTTGTTTTCTACCGTAGAATTTTCGTACAATTTGCATTGTTTTCGATCTCTTGTGTGGTTGGTTTATTTTGAGTTTTCTTGATGATTTATGCCAGTAACCCGTTTTACTAATCAAAGTCAAGTGCATTTGGATCTCGAAATAGAAAAAACTTTACGCAGGTTACGAAAGGAAGCTCGCCTTAACACCATGGCTATTGCACGACAACAAACACTCAAGGAGCTTGCTGCTCCTAACGTGGAAAATCAGCCATTGTGCATAAACATCAACAATAATGTAAACTTTGAGCTCAAATCTCGTTTTTTACATTTGCTACCAACTTTCAATGGTCTTGCAGGAGAAGATCCTCATACTCATCTCAAGGAATTCCATATGGTTTGCGTTGGCATGAAACCGAATGGAGTTGATGAAGAATAGGTTAAGTTGAAAGCTTTCCCTTTCTCTTTAAAAGGGGTAGCAAAGGTATGGCTTTTGTCCATTCTCCCAGGTTCAATTGGAACGTGGAATGGCATGAAGAAGATCTTCCTTGAGAAGTATTTCCCAGCATCTCGAGTTGCCAACATAAGGAAAGAAATATGTGGGATTCGACAATCTCATGAAGAGACACTTTCCGAGTATTGGGAAAGATTTGAGCAACTGTGCATTCAATGCCCTCATCATCAAATACCCGATCAGCTGCTCATTCAATATTTCTATGAAGGATTGATGCCTACTGACCGTAGTATCATTGATGCTGCAAGTGGAGGGGCATTGGTAGATAAGACACCCGAGACAGCACGCCAATTGATCTCAAACATGGCAGCCAACTCGAAACAGTTTGGCACTCGTGGAGACTTCACAAATAAACGAGTAAATGAGATAAGTATTTCTAACCTTGAGAATAAAGTTAATGATCTTACTTCTCTTGTGTGTTCTTTGGCTTGTGGCAATGTACAGCAGGTGAAAGTTTGTAGCATATGCTCCTTACAAGGACATGCTTCAGATATGTGCCCAATAATGCAAGAAGATTACATTGAACAAGCTAATGCAGTTGATGGAGCATTCAATGGATAACCTCAGCGTAAGTATGATCCTTTTTCCCACACGTACAATCCTGGATGGAGAGATCATCCCAACCTACGGTATGGGAACCAGCCTCAACAAGGCAATCAAGGCCGACAATTCCATCCCCATGGATTTCAGCCCCAACAGAATTATCAAGCAAGACAACCCCCTCCATTCACAAACTCCAATGTTATGGGGTCGTCATCCAGTGATGATCTTCGTGAGATGATGAAAACTTTGGCTTCTAACACTGTGACCTTGCAACAAAATGTCATGTCTTTTCAACAGGAAACAAGGTCAAGTATTCACAACTTGGAGAAGCAAATGGGGCAAGTAGCTTCAAGTGTGGGGAAATTGGAAGCACAAATGAATGGAAAATTGCCCTCCCAAGCATTGAATCCAAAAGAGAATGTTAGTGCGATCATGCTGCGAAGTGGGAAAGAACTTGAAGAGAAAAGGTCGAAACAAATTGAGATGGAGGAAGAAGAAGAGATAGAAACTGAATTAAGTACAAAAAAGAAACATCCTTCTCCTTCACAAATTGAAACCACGACCAACACTCTAAAGGTAAGTCCTCAATCAATGACTTCCAGTTTTAAAACAATTCCACCCTTTCCTGTGAGTTCTTCTAGGTCAAAGAAAGAGGACAAAGAAAAAGAGATTTTAGAGGTTTTCAAGAAAGTAGAACTCAACATTCCTTTGCTTGATGCTATCAAGCAAATTCCCAAGTATGCAAAATTCTTGAAGGAGTTGTGTACTACCAAGAGAGCTTTCAAACTGAAAGGTCATGAAACGGTAAGTATGGGTGAAGTTGTATCTGCCGTTGTTCAAAAGAATCTGCCTTTGAAACAAAAAGACCCAGGTGCGTTTACTATCACATGTGTTATTGGTAATGCTAGTTTTAAAAGAGCTTTATGCGATTTAGGTGCATCCATTAGTGTTATGCCCAAACATGTTTATGATTCTCTTAGTCTTGAGCCTTTGAATAAAACTAGCATTGTAATACAACTTGCGGATCGTAGTTTTGTTTACCCACTTGGTGTGATAGAAGATGTCCTAGTTAAGATTGATAGTTTGGTCATTCCATGCGACTTTTATATTCTTGATATGGAACATGATTCTTGTGACTCATCAAACAACACTCCTATATTGTTTGGGAGACCATTCTTGAAAACTGCCAATACAAGGATAGATTGTGGTAAGGATACTTTGTCTATGGAAGTAGGAGATGAAAAGATTGAATTTAATTTTCATGATGCAATGAAATATCCTTATAGCAATGTTTATTCTATCACATGTTATGACCAAGTTGATAAGTGTGTGCAGCAAGTTTTTGATTTTGATAGTGAGGATGGATTAAGCGTAGCTTTGAGCTATGGCTATGATTTTACCAAGATAGAAGAGATGGACAGGTATATATGTGTTCCCCAAAACATGCATGAATCAGCATTGGCTTTGCAAGCTTTGCAAACTGTTCCCCATGATGCAGGAGTCATTCACCCCATCATAGACAATGAATGGGTGGCGCCTATCCTTTTGGTGCCCAAAAAGATTGGAATTACATTGGAAGAAATACGAAATGATGTTTATGAGAATGCTAGGATTTACAAAGAAAAGACTAAGAATCTTCATGACCGAATGCTTACAAGAAAGGAGTTTCATGTTGGAGAGAAAGTCCTTCTTTATCATTCACGTTTGAAACTTTTTTCTGGAAAATTGCGCTCTTGTTGGATTGGACCCTTTGTTGTTTCTAATGTTTTTCCTTATGGTGCAGTTGAAATTACAAGTTTAGAAACCAACAAAGTACTCAAGGTCAATGGGCATCGTTTGAAACCTTTCTATGAAGGTTGGACGACAGAACTCACCTCTTCTATAAAGTTAGCTGAACCAATCTATGAAGAATGAGAATGCCACATGTCAAGCTAATGACATAAAACAAAAGCGCTTACTGGAAGGCAACCCAGCACAAAAAAAAATAATCAGATTTGCTTTCTTTTTCCTTATCTTTTATTTTTTTCGCATTTTAATTTATTTTCTGTCATTCTCTTCTATTCCTTTTCTTTTATTTCAACATTGAGGACAATGTTGTGTTTTAAGTGTGGGGGTATTGGGAGAATGTTGGTTTTCTAATTTTAGTTTTCTTTGTTGTTCTTTTTTTTTTAAAAAAAAAAATGTGTTTGATCTTTTTAACTCCCATTGGTTTTTGAGAATATGAGTATTATGTATGAGAATTAATTGAGATAGATGAAGATATAAATTAAATGGAGTATGCATGCAAATTTTAAGGTTGAATTGGTTTAGGGATTGACTTTGAGAATATGCCATGTTGACTTTATAGTGTTATACCAATGCAAGCTTTTGAGCCTTCAACATTATATTCTTTGAGTGTGCATTCTTTCAATGATATGTATCTCTAGAACTTGCTTCATATCTTGTTGAGATTACATTCGCATTACATATATACATGAAGATGATAAAGGCATTAGAAATTTTAACCACTTGAGCCAAAAAGCCAACCTAAAGCATATTATCCTTAGTGAGCCCTTTTTGAGCTTGTTTATCTTTTCTTTGCTTTATCCATGTATAAACCTTAACTTTTTATATGTTTTCCTTTTCCTTTGGCCAAGGATTAGTAGAGCATATACTTATGATTTCTCATGGAATTATGGTTGGAAATTATGTGAAAAGAAAGAAGAAGTGATGCTTGATGAAAAGATGGGCAAAGTTGCCAAAGGTAAAAAAAAAAAAGAAAAAAAAAAGAAAAAAAGAACAAAAAAAAAAAGTGTTCCTTTATGTTCTTAAGATTTTATGTTGAAAAAGCTTGAAATCAAAAGAAGCTAAGCATTGGTGATTAAAGATGGAAAATTTATGTGCTTTGATGAAATATCTTGTTTGAAATATCATTTTTCAGAATGCTCTACTTTCTTTGGTTTGAACCTTTCCTTTTACTTTCTTTTACCTCACCTTAACCTTAGCCCCATTACAACCGGAAAATAAGACCTTTTGATTCATGTAGTACTTGTAATAAGTTGCTAATGGAGATGAGATTGAAAAGCAAGCCTATGGTAGAACATACTCTTTGATTGAATTTGAGAGATTTAAACACATAAACCCTAAACACATGAGTGTTGGAGTGTATATCAATGAGAGGACCTATCACTTTGGCATGGCATAGATTTCATTTAAATCCCGACGATTGATTGAGTTTTGAAGTTTGCATGTAAATGAATTCATGAGAATTATACTATTTATCCTTCATGATTGTATTCTTGTTTATAATGCATATATTCTTGGACATTGATGGGAGATTAAGAGATTGATCATAGTTATTTTCAATTTGATTTTATTTATCCTTTCTCGAGGACGAGCAAGAGCTAAGTGTAGGGGTATTTGATGTAATCATATTATTCGATAGTTTCACCCACATCTACCTAATGTTTTGTCCATTTTTTATATATAAAATGCCCTGATATTCTTTGTTTTATGTTTTGAAGGCATTTTTGGATGAAAGATGCAAAAAGGAGTAAATTGGAGGTAATTGGCAGATTTGACGTTCAGTCGATGTTTTGTGCAGAGCGTGAGTTCTAGAGATGGAAATAAAGTGATTCCAGTGGCACTAAAAAGCTAACATCCATACCTTTATGGAAATGTAATGCAAAAAAAATAAAAGGAGAAAGATCATGGAAATCACATCCTGCAAAGTCAAATCTCGCATTCTGCCAGTGTTGACCTTTGGCCATTCAAAATTTAATATCTGGAGCTACAGATGTCTGATTGATGCAAACTAAATTTGCTTGGATTCCTAATTCAAAGACCTATCCACGCTCAAACTTTCAGCCAAACACGATGTCATATGAGGGAGATATGATTTTACAAAGATGACAACTGAGTTCTGCCAGCAAACAGGTTTCGTGAAGAAACGAGTCCAAATTACGTTCCGAAGCATCTAAACCGACATCCAAGTTTTTATATCAGCAATTTAGCTCCTCTAAGTCAGAGCTTGAAGATTTCATGCAAGGCTATTTCTCCTTTTAGGAAAAATAGTTATTAAAGTACTTAAATGTAAACTGTCAACTCAAGGGAGGACTATTTTGTAAAATAGAGACTAGGGTTTCTTAGCATATAAAAAGAAAGAGAGAAGGAGGCAACAGCCAGCAGAAAAGAGGGAGAGCAGAAGGAGGCAGCAGCCAGCAGAAAAAAGGGAGAGCAGAAGGAGGCAGCAGCCAGCCAAGGAGAGAAAAACGCCCCCTTCCTCTAAGAAACCTTAAATTATGCATTCTTCCTTCTTTTTGATTAGTTGTTCAACAAACATGCAAGGCTAAACACTTTTTCTTGGTTGCAAGGACACAACAAACCTTCGGATTTCAAGAACCGTGAGATTTATTCTTCCTTCTATTTTCAGTTTATGTTATGAATGAGTATGATTGTTTTCCTATGCATATTTTCTATGATTGTTGTTGATGATTGCTAGAGCGGACTCTAAGTTATTATTGTGAACAATCTATTGCTAAGTTTAATATCAAAACCGGAGTTGTGATATATGAACTTGTAAAGCAACTAAGCTTGATAATTGTGGCGGAACTACATTATTGAACTTAGGGAGAACATTTGAACAAAGTGATACAAGCTGCGGACAGCTTGTATGTTAATCTTGATGAAATTATCTAGTTCTTAAAGCTACCATTAAATTGAATCATTAGTGCAGACACTTTGATTGTTTATTGGTTAGGATTAGTTATACGGCGGATCCGTTAATTAATCAATGTTAAGAAAAGATAAAATTTCAGAACATAAATTGCAATTTTCGTTTCAAGGATCGGTTCTAATTTCCGTTGGTGGATGCGTGCTTGCGATCAAGGTTTGTTTTTCTTGATAAGTTTCGGGTTTTAATTGATTGTGTTTGCTAGTTTAATTGCTGCCATAGTTTAGATAATCACAAACCAAATCCCCCCAATTACATAACGTACAACATAAAATCTGACTTGAAACTTCCTTGTGGGATTGACCCCTTGCTTGCTCTATACTATCTTGTGTGTTGTGTTTGAAGCTAGGGTAATTAATTTGTGTGACCGCGACATCGCAACAGTTCACTAGGCTGTGAGTTATCAATATTTTTCCTTTTTTTTTCAAAAAAAAAATCAATTCTTCTTATTTTGTTCATGGTTCAACCTAAAATCAAAACATATATTGTGAGAAAAAATTGATAATTTTGGTGGCTCTGCTAAAAACAAAACATAAAAAAAATCCATGCATAATCAAAACAAACCAATAAAGTATATCTAATTAATTAGAAAAAAAATCACTATAACAAGAATTCAAAAAAAAATTGTTAGAACTAGCAAATTTGAAAAATAAAAGGAAAAATTATAAAATTATAAAAAAATCTCATCAAATTCTTAATAAACATCTCAAAATAAAATAAAAATATATTTTAAATTTAAATTATCGATATCCAATTATCTTGTTTTATTTACTGGAAGATAAATTAAACAATACTCTGCTTCAATCTTTCCGCACAAAAATTCTGTTTGTGATCTGCATTTTTGTTTTGACCGACTGCGTTGCAACTTTCAAGCATTTATATTAGGGTTGTACTTTGTAACCTATAGAGAGAAAAAAGATAAAAAAATACAATGATCACTTTATATGTTTTTTTCTTTCCATTTAGGCACTTGTAGCCTATTACTTTCCATATAGACAATTTTTTTAATTACTTTGTAGCCTATTACAGCACATTATAATTAATTATATATATATAAAAAAGTCTTCCAGGGGCCTGGGCCCTGCTTGCTCCTCTTCACTCCGTCCCTGGCTCTCCGGGCCTCTAAACAAATCTGAACCTGTGTGCAAAAAGTTTTTTTTTCAATTGTATTCTGCTATAAAATGAATAGATGCTGATTTACAAATATCAAAATATTATTGCTTGTTTTTAACAGAATTAAAAAAGTTATGCAACAAGCTACAAGTTGTTCATTCCCTTGCAAAATTAATTGCCCCAAGAACTTCTCTCCATCCAAGAATAATATATGCAGGCACACCTGGATGTTCTGATCATGAATCCGTAAGTTACCATGCTGGTACTTCTGATTTAACTTACAGATTTTTTCCGTTGTAGGAGTTGAAGATCTAATCATCTGATTTGAGTTCAACATCTTATAATCCCATCACTCTCCCAGGAGCTTACCTGAGAGAGTGATACAAGGAATCCTCCTCTGACTCCCCATACAATCCTTGGTAAAATGGACAAGTATGGGCATGGCATGGTATTCCATCGTCAAGAGCCCCATTTTGATCGCCAAGCACCAATGTTTTCTGTGCCCAAAAAACAAAACAAGGATCAGCTATTGCTATAAATAAGGTGGCGCATAGTTTAAAGATTGCTCGTCACAATTTAGTTCATTTTTAACCTAGCTAGCAAACTCCAAGTACATAAAACGTTGTTAACCCTAACCCTAGCGAAGAAGGAAAAAAAAGAGAGAGAAATAGGAAAGAAGCACTAACCTTGGAAACTTGTTTTGGTATATCCTCAAACTGATAAAAGAGAATCGCTTTCAGCTTATTCTCATTATCACCTTCATCTTCTTCTTCACAGACATTTTCCATTATTTGTAAAAGACGGCACATCTAATTAGAGTTGTGATTTTGGTGAATGAATATGGTGGATTATATAGGGCATGGACGTGTCTTTACATGATAAGATCTGCCCTTCCTCTCCCTTTCTTTGCGTGGTGTGGTTTTTTTATCTTCGGTGGCATAGACTGCCCAGAGCCTAAAAAATATCGAAAATTTTCCATACTCAGTAGTGGTTTCGTTATACCGCCTGGTCGTTGGATTTATTGCCTTATTTTGCATTGGCACGCAGAATTTCAAAACCACATTGTTATTAGGTTTGGTTTATTAGAAGAAAAATAATGATGCCAGAAAAGAATGTGGTTTGAAAGGAAATGGATTTGGTTCAAATCATGTGGCCTGTAAATGTTTATCTGACAATAAATAATTTTCCTTTCCAAATTTTAATTTTAGTACATACAAAAAAGGAAAAAAAATAAATATTGTTGCTTTGTATTGCTGTGCTCCTCAGCGTTTCGTGGTCATAAAAGAAAAAAAGAAAGATATTTCAATCGGTTCTTGTGATGCATTACTAAGTAAGTTTTATTTTTTATTTTTTACATTGATAAAACTTTGTAATTAGGGTTTAGGGTCATGAACTAGTAGGCATAGTTATTAAATCCGGCCCGGGGATTGACCCGGTCAAGGGGCCGGGTCTCGGGTTTCATGGGTCAACTCGGGAAAATTAAAAAAAATTAAAATTTTAATATTTCATATGAAAGAATCCATGTGAATATAGATTATATATATTATGAAGTTTAAAAGAATATTTTAAAAAGTTTTTTATTTCACATTAAAAAGATATTATGTTAAGCTTTTAAGTTAAAGTATTTAAATTAAAAACGTTTTTTATCCCACATTGAAAAAACATAACTTTTTCTTTGGAAATATAGAGTATATATACTAATAGGTTTCAAATCCCACATTGAAAAAACATGATTTTTTTCTTGGGAACATAGAGTATATATACTAATGGATTTCAAATCTCACATCGAAAAAACATAACTTTTTTCATGGAAATATGGAGTATATATATGAAAGGGCTTCAAATCCCACATTGAAAAGATATTATGTTATGCTTTTAAGTTGAAGTATTTAAACCAAAAGGTTTTTATCCCACATTGAAAAAACATGATTTTTTTCTTGGGAACATAGAGTATATATACTAATGGGTTTCAAATCCCACATCGAAAAAACATAAATTTTTTCATGGGAACATGGAGTATATATATGAAAGGGCTTCAAATCCCACATTGAAAAGATATTATGTTATGCTTTTAAGTTGAAGTATTTAAACCAAAAGGTTTTTATCCCACATTGAAAAAACATGATTTTTTTCTTGGGAACATAGAGTATATATACTAATGGGTTTCAAATCCCACATCGAAAAAATATAAATTTTTTCATGGAAACATGGAGTATATATATGAAAGGGCTTCAAATTCCACATTGAAAAGATATTATGTTATCCTTTTAAGTTGAAGTATTTAAACCAATTTTTTTTTTTATCCCACATTGAAAAAACATGACTTTTTTCTTGGGAACATAGAGTATATATACCAATGGGTTTGAAATCCCACATTTGAAAAAAAAAAAACAACCGAGTCTCATCCGGGTTCGCCCGGGTTGCCCGGGTCCCGGGTCGACCCGCCGGGTTGCCCGGGTCCCAGGTCGCCCGGGTTTGGCCGGGCTGTTGCCACAACCGGTCTTTTATTAAACCTAACCCGGTCCAGCCACCATGTCGACTGGGTCCCGGGTCGACCCGTCGGGCCGGGCCGGGTTTAATAACTATGCTAGTAGGTGTTTTTTTTTCCTGTTTTTACAGTGAAAAAAATTGAAAACCAGAAATTAGTACGACTACAGTGTTTTTATTAAAAAAAAAGAAAAAAAGTAAGGCTACAATGTTGATGGGCTACAGTGGCCTCTCATCTTAATTCTGATGCTTTTTTCAATCTCAAACATAGAATTGTTGCACGAGGTGCGGCGTCGCAACGAATATTCTTATAAAATATTCAATTGTAATGGGAAAATAGACTGGACAAGGAATTCTTATCCTTTATTAGTGGAAAAAGAGAATAAGAGTCATCACCTAGTATTTTGAGCACTAGAAATCCTAACCGGTCTCAGAGATTGAGTACGAGGATTGGTTGCGTAAAAGAAAGATATTAACACTCCTAATACGTTTTACCTAAGGTGAGTTGTATTGTTTAATTGGCTGGTATAAGCTAAGGTATTGTTGTGTTTTTCTAATCGTTAGTTTGTCTAAAGTTTAAGAAAATTCCTCCTCGATAAGGAGATCCTTATCTTATCGGGTAAAAAACCTAACCGTTCTAATATGAATATAAAAAAGAACTATCTTTATTTAATATCGAGAATATATCTTACGTATAAGTTCACAATCCCAAATACTAAAAGAAAACAAATTAAGTTTTTTGGTATTTTTGAAATACAAGCCTATTTCTCATAACTTTAATAAACTGGTTATTAAAACTCAAAATGCATGCTAATATATACCTTTTTTAAGCTTTTTTTTGTATGAAAGTATGATATGGATGATTTTATATTTTTGAGAGACTTAGCTGTATGCATGAAAATAATATATTTTTTTTGTTGTTTTTCTATATATTTTTTTTGTAATATTTCAGAGAAAATCAAGTATTTTAGTACTGGATTTATATCCTATAGTGTAAAAATACAAACCATTATTAAGCAAAAAAGGTAGAAAACTTTGTGAGAAAATCACAAATTTTTTGAATTTTTTGTTTTTAATTAATATATCATATTATATAATATAATATTATTATATTATAATAATATAATGGGATGGGCTTCGCCCAATTATATGGGCTAAGCCCATCTTGGCCGGGCCGAAATCAATCCAGAATAAATTAGGCCAAGGTTGGCCCAAAAGAATTGGGCCAACATCAGCACAAGACAGGGGTTGGGTCAATGTTGGCCCAAAAGAGTGTAGGGCCAATGTCGGCCCAACATGTTTTTATCAAATCATGGGTGCTCTTCAATATCTCACCTTTACAAGATCAAATATTTTCTTTGTTGTTAACAGAGTCTGTTAGTTTATGTATACTCCTACATATTCTTATTGGGATACCGTTAAATACATTTTGTGTTACCTTCAGGGTACGACAATATATGACCTACATATTACTCATAGCTCTTCTTTTGTGTTACATGGTTCTACAGATGCAAATTGGACAAGTAATATTGATGTTTGCAAATTTATGGGTGATTATCTTCTTCTTTTTTGTCATAAAACATGTTGAGGTTGACTATCATTTCGTACGAGATATAATTGTAAAAAAAAAAGATTTAAAATCGTTTTATTTTCTCTCATCAGCTTGCAGATACATTCACTAAATCTATATAGAGGTTTTAAAAAGAATATGGGCTCTATTCCTACAAAAAGTACTTAACAGTAACCGCATATAATCTGATTTACATTTCACGAAATTAAATTATTCCTTAGCTATAAAGCTCTTCATCCAGAATACCATTCTGATTTACATTAATTTTAAGATTGTTCCTTTTTCGAGAGAATAATATTAATGGTTTTTCATTTTGCATGGCCCGGACCCCTGCAAACCTCCTCTCTCCGCCCTTGAAGACAGCAGTTCGTATTTCACCCATTTTGTGACCGAATGTTTGCTGAATTATACACATATGGATACTCATATTCCTTCTCCTACAGGGTTTGGTTTTTTTGTACCACCAACCCCTAGGGATTTCTTGCCTTATTTTGCATCATTTTCCTTTTCGATAGGATTTTCATACCGCATAGGGTATGCTAATAATTTCCATGGCACTAATTAAGGCAAGAGTAATGCCAATTTAAACAAAAAATACAGATAATGAGAATTGAAAGCAAAGAGATTTTATCAGAGATACTTATCTATAGGGTTCGTTGCATTTGTGATTACAAGTGCAATGAAAATTGTGTTGTCATTGTAGAAGAGAATGCCAAATCAAAAGGGAATAATTTCCAGAAGCATAAATCGTGTAAAAATAAATAAATTACCTGCTTTATTTTATTGATAATATCTTTATCGGTAAATTTAATATATTATCAACACGAAAATCATATATAATATCATTAATATTTTTATATGTGCTCATATTAATTTATCCTAAAAACCGTTGTGATCTATTTTCAAAAATATTTAGAAAAGAGAAAGAAAGAGAGAGAATTTGTGTTATACATACACACGCTTTTCACTATAATTGTCTAAAATATCAATGTGATTTTTATTATTATAATTTCTTGAAGGCTGCTAACTTTATATTCTTATTTTACTATATTCAGTTTTTTCATTTCGTAAATTGGATTAATATGGAAACATAAAACATAGAAGTACAAGATAATTTCTGATAGATTAGTCAGAAAATCATTCAAGTGTATATTCTATTGTTACAAGAATTCAATACAAAGTTAATATTGACCACTCATATTTTCTTGCATCCTTGCCATTACCTACATAAAGCTATTACAAAGTATCTAAAATAATCTGAGTAATTTTATCATTCATTCTATCCTGATAGATAATATATAGTACTTACTAATTTATCTTCTTTATTTTGTAAGTTTAATCTCTGTAAATGAAACTGGCAGCATCTAGCAGTGGCATGATCTCTATGATTATCCATGATTATGACGTGGCTTTGGATTACCGAAACCGGAAGTGTAAAGCATATATATATATTGCAACAAGGTGACTAGTAAGTAGTGACTTTGGATGCATCTTCTTTTAATGGAGCTCCACTTAATGTAAGGGAAACTATTCAGGAAGCAAATTGTTGAAGCCGAAGGCAACAGTCTTGCTCAAGAACTAGACATCCTGAGCGAGTTGCTAGTAATGAAAACTGCAGCTGCAGTTAATCCATAAACAGGAGGTTTGCTGGTAACTGGAGGTGCTGGAAACTCACATGCAACAGTTTCCAAGGAAGTTGCCGAATTCTTCCTTGAAATGGGGATTGAATATGTTAAGCTTGCCAGCTCGCCAAGGTTTCAGAGGATGCTCAGTGAACAAGGAGAACAATGAGAGATTTCCACTTCTGATGAACTAGAAGTTGGGGTTCTAGAAGAGCAATTCAAGGATGTGCAAGAAAATGCCGACCAAATTACTCGAACAACAAGGGCAACAAACCAACCAGATGGATGAATGGATAGATGAAAATGATCGATGCCTGGTCAATTTCTTGCAAAGAAATAATGTCTCCCACATTAGAACCTACGAAGAAGGCATCATATCAATTACGCTACTGAGAGGCACAATCGCATTGAATATGCCACTCCACTTCCACCTTGCCATCCCAAGCCTCATTCTGGTACTGCAAGAGCGAGCTGATTAACTTTAACTGAAATTCACTATATTTCAAACACAGTAAATATATCTGCTACATTAATATCCTCAAATTAAACTCCCTTGTTAAATTGTGAATTTACATAAATAAATAAATTTATGCATAATTGACCTTTGAAACAAATATTATATATTAGAAATTTATATATGCTAAGGGATAAAATTGCAAGATTGGACTCATAAAAGCCCCTTTTGTTAGGATCTACAAGGCATTAAGTCATTCATCATACAAAAGTATCATTCACACATGTTCCAATTAGACATGAAAATAAAAGATTAATTCTCAATTTAACAACAGTACTCTAACAAAACTCTTAGTTCTTGTAATTTTATTTTAAATTTATGGAAAAATCAATTTTCAAAAGTGCAAATTTTGAAGAATTCAAAATTAGATAAGCTAGTTTTTAAACTCTGTAGTTAATTACAAATAATTAACAAAAACAAAAACAAAAAAAGAAGAAAAGAAATTAACCAATACAAAGCCAGATGCAATACCTACGCTTGATCCAAGTCAACCTGAAGCGCGGTGCAAAATGATGGATGTCCATTTGCTCTCCATTGTCTTTAGCTCCAAAACCTGAAGAAAATAAAGTATTATTCCTTTTTAAATCTTTATTGACCAGAACAAAAAAGAAATAAAGAGAACAAAAGAAACAAGCACAAACCTTTGGAGTTTGATTTGGTATATACTCAAATTGATAAAAGAGAATTGTTTTAAGCTCTTCTTCCTCATCATCTCCATCTTCTTCTTTTCTAACTATCTCCATTTTTTTGTTAAAAACAACGCTTCTAATTAGAGTTGGGATTTTTTTTAATGTATATGAGAGATTATATAGGCCTGATTCATCCTCTCATTAGGGTTTTCCTTGATACACGGGTTCACATGCTTTCTCTCTTTTCTAAGTATACGTGGGACTGCCAACTTAAGAATTATCGAAATTTGCGTACTCTTTTGTAGTTTCCTTGTACCACGCGATTGCTAGCGTTGGATAAGCATAAGAGTAATGACTCCAATGGAAACTTATGTGGACAGGGTTAGGGTTAGGTTAAATCCAATCCAACTATTATTTTTAAATTGATGGTTTGACTCCATTCTTGTCATAATACAGCAATATAATCTATTTTGAAATTAATCATTTGATTTTTTTCTATAAGAAAATAATTACCAATTTTAAAAAAAGTTATAGCTAAATCCAAAATCAATATGATAAATAATATTACTAATAACTTAAGGGCTCATTTACAAGTACGAATATGGAAAGGTTTAATCCTATCCCACCATCAAAGTTTGTTTTGAAATTTCTTATCTATTTTTTTTGTTATTATAGCTTTGTCCAATTGAATAGGATTAGGTTTAATTAAATCCAGTTATTTTAAAATTTTCTTATCTTATCTAAATGTTTTGGATATTTTCTTTATCTTATCCCGTTTAATTTAAAAAACAAGTAAATAAAATTAGAGTTTAAATTTAATTTGTACAGGCAAGACAAATATTTCATTTCTGAAATGTAATTCTATATTTATATATGTGCTCAGTGGTGTTCTATACATTATAATATGTACTGTCGGCGTTTCAAAATAGAGTTGTCACTACAAAACAGAGTGAATAATAATTTATTGTTGAAAAGAAAAGAAATTTGGTTAAAAAAAAAGACTTAATGTTCCAATATTTTTTTAGGATTTTTGGTGATAGACAATTTAAAATAAAGTTGATTTAAAAAAAAAAAAGATTTTTGTTGCTTTTATGGAAGTAAGCTAATTTATTTAATACTAAAAAAACATTTCACATGTAATTCACAATTCCAAATATTAAATATAAGGGGATAAAAAGATGTAGGGAACTCAAAATTAATTGTAAGATGATCTTTCAAAATTTTGAAAATTTATTTAACTTAGATTAATTAAGACTATGTTTGGCAAAACGCGAAAAAAAAAACATTTTAATCAAGCAATTTTAACCATGATGTTAACTGAAAACCGAGCAACACCAAAAACCTACACGAATCTTATTAATCATGAACTTCGTCCAAATCACATACAAAATCAAATGAAACAACACAAACTCAAATATAGTTGTGCAGGCTTGTTGGGCCTAAAACCCAAATTCAGCCTAGCTGGTTGGGTCTACTGAAAGCCCAACAAAATCTTTATCTTTTTTTTAAAAGAGGGCTAGACCCAGCCCCGCTGTATAGGCTGGGTTGAAAGTCCAATTCAAGGCCACCTTTTTCTTTTTCTTTTTTTTTCTCTCTGATTTCTTCTTTTCTTTTTATTTTCTATCTTTTCTTTTTTCATTTGTTTTTTTTCTCCTAGTGAGGGGCTATTTATAGGGGCAAGAAGGAGCTTACACCACCCTATTGTTGTCCATAACATGCTGAAGGGTAGGGTGGCGAAGTGACCACTTTGCAGCTGCTCTAGGGCTGGCCACAAGACCTGTTTTCTCTACTCACCTCGGGCATAATGGCAAGCCATAAAAGGGATGTGGATTGTCGTGGTATGGGGGACATAGAGGAGAGAGAGGGAGCTAAAGCACACTGCAAAGGGGGGGAAATAACCCTCCTTCCCTGCCTATATAACCAGTCCAAGGGAAAAATATGTTACACAGTACCATCAAAACAACATCGTTTCGTTCTTTCAAACAAAATGTGTCGTTTTATTTTACTAAAATGGTGTCATTTTGGCACTTGAAGAACAAAATAGCCTTCAGAAATCCGATCTCTAAATTAGTCAAATTTTTATTTTATCAATCAGGTCCTTGATTGAGATTTTGATTTTAAGAATCAATTCAATTTTATCATTGTCAAGCTCAAATGTTAGCCTTAAATTTTGCCATCTTTTTCATTTTGGTCCTTAACAAACAACATTTCTTCAATTTGGCTCCTGATTCGATCAATTTAAAGCCCTATATTTAAGCGTCTTTTCCAATTTGATTCTTGGTTTTGGATTTCTTCACTCAAGTTCCTAATTACCCATCAAACTTCAATGTTTATGCAATTAAGCCTCTAATTTGACCAAATTAACTCTTAAAAATTGCATTTCGATCCCGAAACTTTAATTTCTTTCAATTAAAGACTAAATTGACTTAAAAATCATTTTTTTTGGAAATTAAGCCCTTTATAAATTAAATTAAACCTTCAAAAAAATCTAACTAAGTCCTTAAATATCCAATTTTGAATTTCTCTTCCTCAATTTAAATTTTCTTTGCTAATAGGGCTTTCATCAGTAAAAAATATAGTGTTAAATTTCAATCTTTGTATATTTGATCTTCATCAACCAATCTTTGGCTATTTTCTAGGAGTTACGGTATCCGCTTCTCACTTATATATTTTTTTTTCTTCCAACAATTTTTTGATTGTTTTTTGTATTTTCTCCCCCCTTTCTCATTTTGTGTAGGGACACCAAAAAAACAGGTAACAACAGGTGTCCCCTCTTTACAATACTTATGAAGTAAAGACTGGTTAAGTGCTTTGCATAGTAAGTTTTGTAAAGATAAACAAATTGTTTTGCATAGTTTGGTTGACTTGAAACTCTATCTTTGCAGTAGTCCTTTTCAACTAGAACTACGAACAAAACTATGTATAGTTGGTTATCATGAGATCCCAATTTAAAAAACAATTCGGCTAACCTGAGATCTCAATCCAGCGACCCCCTTTAACCAGAATAAAAAAATGAACAACGACTCAGCTAACCTGAAATCCCAAAATGACGATTCCTTTTAACTAGAATCAAAATCTAAAAAATAGTTTGGCTAACCTGACATCCCAATCAAACGATCTCCTTTAACCAAAATCAAAATATTGAACAATGACTCGGCTAACCTAAAATCTCAATCTGACGATTCCCTTTAACTAGAACTAAAATTATTGTTAGTAGCTCGGCCAACCTGAATTCCTAATCTGAAGATTCCCTTTAACTAAAACTAAAATCTTTATCTTCAGCTTGGTCAATCTAAGACCCCATCTGGCGATCCCCTTTACGAAAACTAAAATTTATATTTGTAACTCGGTCAACCTGAAAGTCCAATATGGTGATTCCTTTTAACTAGAACTAAATTTTTTTTCTTTAGCTCAATCAATCTAAGACCCCATCTGGCGATCCCTTTTAACTAGAACCAAAATTTTTGTTTGTACCTCGGTCAATCTAAAATCCCAATCTGATGATTCCCTTTAACCAAAACTAAAATCTTTGTCTTCGGCTTGGTTAATCTAAGACCCCATCTGGCAGTATCTTTTAACCAGAGCTCTCCCAAAGACTCTTTCTTTATCAATCTTTTGACTCGTATGAGTTTGGTTTCAAGAATTTTTCTATAAAATAAAAACTTGTGCATTGTTTGGGGTTGAATACATGCATTCTTATCTGGTTTAGAAACAAAAGTCACATTCTATCTTCGATTTCCTATAAACTCCCTTTCTTGGTGTGAGCTTGTTCATGTGTTTGAAATTGTATGCTGGAGTTAGGATATATTTCTCATGCTACCTCTCTTACCCATCACATCTTTAGGAAGAAGTCTCTAACTTTCTATAGGTGGCTTTTTCTCTTTCTAACAAAATCTATGATTTGACATTGCTTTTTATCATGTTATTGTCAATGTTTTAATTGTCTCTTTCATTTTAAGGTCTTTTTAGTTTTATTTTAGCACATAAATCTTTTCAAGAAGCAAATCTTTAAAAGACAGGGTTTTGTTCATGAAAATTAAAACTTTCAATGTATGCATAAAAAAAAGTTCTTTAAGCAATTCCGACTAAGGGTTTTACTAGCTTTCAGAATGCAGTTTGTCTTTAGATCAGGCTTTTACCAGAGGTGACCTTTTGTTTTAGTTTTTTTCAAAAGGTTTCAAGTATTTACTTGAAAACAAAATGTGTACAAAAAAGTTTTGCCTCGTGTTAGGACTTACATTTTTCTTGTATGGATCAAAGTGGGTCATTACTCTTTTATCACATCGTGTGAACAGTAAGATCATTATTTATCAACCCAGGTTGTGTGCGCTAGATTAAAAAGGAACTTATAAAGGCGTTTAATATAGGCTATAACTATTGGCTATGAAAGGAATGGATGCTTTTGAAGCTCAAAAGAGTTTGAGGGTTTAAGGACTTATGATCACTTTTTTTTCCTCTTTTTTTTTTCTTGTGAAGTTGTCTCATAGACTATGTTTGGATAAACTCTATTTTATTAATAAAGAATCTTGCTTAGGGATCTTTATCTCAGTCTTAAAGCATCATTAAACCATTCTTTTCTTTTCTTTTTTTATATATTTTTGCTCTCTTTCTATTCCTTCCTCTTTTATGATGATGCCCCCTGATGTTGGGTTCTGATTTTCATAGATCCATATATGTATTTTGGCATTTGCTCAAAATTGTTTTTACCCCTTGATATGGGGTGTGATCCTAGTCAGGGATTTTTTTTATGAAGAAGAACTTATTTAGGCTCAAATAGGGACTACAAGGGATATATTCTTAGAAAGTGAAAGGATAACAAAAATGGTCTTTTCTCATTTCAAACACACATCATTAAGATTGAGAATTGGTTAAGTTTGGTTTGGTCACCTTCTAATCGAGAATCGCTTACATCTCATCTTGAGTGTTTTATGATTCATTTCTTATAATCATGCACAAAAACCAGTTCTTTCAAGATTTTTTCATTTAACAAAAGCAATTCAAATGCTGTGAGATCATGCATTTTTTTATATATAAAAAAGGGTTCTTTACACAAAGAAATTATGGCCAAACTTCGCTTTATTGATTTGGGAGAAAAGGTGAACACATCATACATAATATCGTTTTGTAGAATCAGAATGCACAGGTCTTGCTAGATCTTCTACATCCATTCTAGACAACTTTAGAGCTTCTCCTAAGAAAGCCTTCTTCACTACATAAGAACCCTCGTAATTCAATGTTCATTTGTTGTGATCTTCTCCTGGTAAAGATAGTATTTTCTTCAACACTAGATCTCCTTCTTGGAACAACTGAGGGCTAACCTTCTTATCATACGCTTTGCCCATTCTTTTCTGGTATAGTTGGTGATGACAAATCACATCAATCCTCTTTTCACTTATCAAGTTTAGTTGTTCATATCTCACTTTGGCCCACTCGGCCTCTTCTATTTCAAAATCTATCATTACTCTTAATGAGGAGATTTACACTTTCAAAGACATTACCGCCTCCATCACATACACTAGAGAATATGGAGTAGTTCCTATTGAGGTTTTGACTACAGTATAATATGTGTGGAGAGCAAATGGCAACATATCATGCCAATCTCTGTAAGTAATTATCATTTTTTGAATAATCTTTGTCGCACGTGTGCGGCGTTGCGATGATCGTCTACCCTCAAAGTATAGTGTCTACCTAGCAAAAGTAGGAAGACAAGGAACTCTTGTCTTTTATCAGGGAAATGAAATGAGAGTCGCCACCTAGTATTTTGATCACTAGGAACCCTAACGTCTCAGAAATCGGGTACGGAGACCAGTTCCGTAAAGGGAAGGTATTAGCACCCTAATTGCACCCTACCTAAGGTAAGCTGCAATGTTTTATTGTCTGATATATGCTACAATTTTATCGTATTTCTAATTGTTGGTCTGTCTACGGTTTAAGAAAAGTTCTTCTCGGTAAGGAGATCTTTACCTTATCAGGTAAAACCTAATCGTTCTAACGTCAATAAAAGAACTACCTTTTTAATATCAGAAATACATTTTACGTATAAATTTGTAATCCCTGATACTAAAATAAAACAAAATAATTTTTGGGATTTTTTTTTGAAATATTGCCAAACATTTTTTTTTTTATGTTTTCTTCGTTATTTGAAAATATAATATGATTTTTTAGCTTTGAGAGACTTGGCCATATACATAAAAAATTTTATGTTTTTTACGCAAAACCGAGTATTTTAATACCGGATTTGTATTTTTACAATATAAAAATACAAACTAATATTAAGCAAAATTTAGTAGAAAAATACACAGAAAAATTACAAGTTTTCGAAATAAATTTTTTTGAAATTTTTTTAGAATTGGGCCGGACCCGGCCTTACTATATTTTTCTTTGGACTGGGCTGGGCCCAAATATTCTATTGGGCCAGAATTAGCCCAGCCATGAACAGTGCTCTCCACTGTTCACATACTACATGAACAGTGGAGAGCTGGGGGCGAGACGAAGCAGAAGAGAGAAAAAAAAAGAACGAGAGAAAGGCTAACCTGCGGTGGCTGTAGCCGTTGGCTGCGCTGCTGGAGGCGACAGGAGGCGGCGCTAGGGGTTTGCGGTGATTCTTCTCCCTCTTCCCCTCTGTTTTGCTTCTCTTTCTCTCTCTGTTTTCCTCTGTTTTTTTCTTCTCTTTTTGTTGTTTTCTTCTTTTTTTCCTCTGTTCTGCTCTCTTCTTTGTCTCTCTTCTCCTCTCCTCTTCTCTTTGCTGCTGCCCCCTCAATTTTGATTTTAAAAATTAATTCAATTGCATCCCTACCAAATTCAATTGTCTGCCTTGAAGTTGGCTGCCTTTTTATATTTGTCCTTGGTCTTAAATTTATGCAATTGGACCCTCAATTAATCAATAAACTTTTAATTTTTTTAATTTGACTCCTAATTTGGTCACTTATTGCCCCTCTATTTACGCGCCTTTTTCAGTTTGGTTCTTGGTTTCTTCAATTAAGTCCCTAATTGGCCATCAAACTTCAATATTTATGCAATTAAGCCCCTGATTTGACCAAATCAACTCTCAAAAATTATAATTTGACCCCAGATCTTTAATTTCTTCCGATTAAAGCCCAAATTGACCCCAAAATCAATTTTTCTTGCAATCAAACCCTCTATAAATTCAATTAAACTTTTAATAAAATTTAATTGAGTCCATAAACATCTGATTTTGGACTTTTCTTCCTCAAATTGAATTTTCTTTGTCAGTCGAGCTCTCATCAGTCAACGATATACTGCCAAATTTCAATCCTTGTATTTTTAAACCTCCTCAACCAATTTTTACCTATTTTCTGGGCACTTTAGCATCCTCTTCTTACTGTTTATTATTTTTCTGAATATAATTTTTTGATTTTTTTTTGTATTTTCTCCTTGTTCGTGCAGGGACCCAAAAATAGGTTATAACAATCTTCTTGACATTCTTTGTCACACACGTGCGGCGTCATAACGAGCGTCCTCTTGGTATCTGGAAATCGAGAAATGGGGTACAAGGATTTCTTGTCTTTTATCAATGGAAAGAGGGAATGAGAGTCACCACCTAATATTTTAGTTACTAGAAACACTAACTGGTCTTAGAGATTGAGCACATGGACTGGTTGCGTAAAAGGAAGGTATTAGCACCCCTAATATGCCTTACATGAGGTAAGCTGCAATATTTGATTATCTGATAAAAACTAAAGTATTGTCGTATTTTCTAATTGTTAGTTTATCTAAGGTTAAAAAAAGTCATTTTCAGTAAAGAGATCATTATCTTATCAGGTAAAACCTAACTGTTCTAATGTCAACAAAAAGAATAACTAACTCTTATTTAATATTAGAAAAAAAACATCTTGCGTATAAGTTTATAATTTCAGATATTAAAAGAAAACAAAATAATTTTTTTGATATTTTTTAAATATTAGCCTAATTCTTATGGTTGTTATTAAAGCTCAAAATGCATGCTAATACATATTTTTTGTTTTTTTTTTGAATGAAAATATGATGTGAATTTTTTATTTTTTTTAGAGACTTGACCGTATGCATGAAAACAAGACATTTGTTTTTGTTTTTTTTTTCTATAAAATTTTAAAGAAAACCAGGTATTTTAATATTGGATTTGTATCTTTATAGTATAAAAACACAATCTAACATTAATCAAAATTGGTAAGAAAAGTATATGAGAAAATCACAAATTTTTTGAAAGGTTTTTTTGAATTTTTTTTGTTGTGTTTTTGTCTCATATATAATATTATATATAATATTATTATTATATTATAAAAATATATTGGGTTGGGCTCACCTATAGGGTTGAGCCCACCCTGGTTTGGCTGAAATTCGGCTTAAAAAGAATATTATATATTAAACAAAAGTTAGGCCAATTTCAGCCCTACAAACTCTATTGTAGGGGAACTAGGTCAGCACTGGCCCGACCCAAGAACAATAGCTCTCCACTGTTCACTTGCTATGTGAATAATAAAGAGTAAATTATAATTAACTCTCCACTATTTATTAGCAGAACAATGAAGATGGTTGGGGAAGGGCCAAGAAGAAGACGGAGGAAGAGGAGGAGAGGTTGATGTGGCAGTGGTGGCATTGTCATTGACGGTGGCTCTAGGTAGTGTTTCTATGTTGGCAAGAAGCAGAGTGATGGTGGTTTATGAGTGTTGTAGCGAAGCTGGTAGAGGAAAAAAATAGTGGAAGACCAGGGAGTTTGTCTTCCTTGTTTTTCTCTTTTTTTCTTTTTATTTTCTCTGCTTCCTTCTCTCTTTCTTTTTTGTTTGTTTTTTTATTTGTTTTCCCCTATTTTTCTTTCTCTCTTTTTTCTCTTCTATTTCGTTCTCTTCCTTCTTTCTTTCTTTTTTCTTTTCATTCTCTCATCCCCCCCTCCACCTCCTAACGAGGGGGTATTTATAAGGGGTAGGGGGAGAGAGGGCTTGTCTCCTCTGCCCCTGTCATCATTGTGGTAGGCCATGAAGGAGTGTGGGTTATGTCGGGGTTTTAGGCATGTGGGAGGGGTGACAGAGAGGGAAAGACACTGCAAAGGAGGGGAAGAAAAACCTTTTTCCCCTACCTTTACATGTCCAGAGGACGAAGATGGTGCACAGTGCATTCAAAACAACACTGTTTTGCTCTTTTTTATGAACAGTGAATGAAACGGCGTCATTTTATACAAAATAAGCCATTTCATTAAAAAAAATTAGCGCCAAAAAGTCTATTTCCAAATCAGCCCTCAATTTTTTATTTGTTCAATCTAGTCCTCAATTGAGATTTTAATTTTAAGAATCAATTCAACTGCATCCCTGTCAAATTCAAATGCCAGCCTTAAAGTTGGCTGCCTTTTCACTTTGGATATTGGTTTTGAATTTGTGCATTTTAATCCTCAATTGATCAACAAACTTCTAATTTCTTCAATTTAGTCTATGATTCGGTCAATTACAGACTCTATATTCACGTGCCTTTTCTAGTTTGGTTCTTGGTTTTGGATTTCTTCAATCAAGTCCCTAATTGCCCATCAAACTTCAATATTTATGCAATTAAGCACCTGGTTTGACCAAATTAACTCTTAAAAATTATAACTCAACCCCCAAACATTAACTTTTTCTAATTAAAGCTAAAATTGACTTAAAAATCAATTTTTCTTGCAATCAAACCCTTCATAAACTCAATTAATCTTTCAACAAAATCTAATTGAGTCCTTAAACATCTGATTTTGGACTTTTCCTCCTCAAATTGAATTTTATTTGCCAATAGGACCTTTATCAGTCAAAAATATAATGTCAAATTTCAATCTTTATATTTTTGAACTTCCTTAACAAATCTTTGGTCATTTTTAGAGCACCCATGTTTCTCCTTCTCACTGCTATTTTTTTTTGTTTTCTTCCAATAATTTTTTTCTAGATTTTTCTCTTTTTTATGTGGAGACCCAAAAATGGATAACAACATATGTCCCCTCTTTACAATACTTACCGAGCAAAGAGTTGTCAAATTCTTTGTATATTAAGTTTATAAAGATAAATAAAATGTTCTTTTGAAACTAATCTTCTCAAAACTTTTAGCTCGGTTGATCTGAAACTCTATCTTTGCAGCAATCTCCTTTAACCAGAAACTATGTACAACTTGGTTATTTTGAGATCCCAATCTGGTGATCCCATAAGTCTCTGTTTGTAGCTTAGTCAACCTAAAATCTCATCTGGCGATTCCCTTTAATCAAAGCTAAAATCCATCTTGGCGGCTCGATCAACCTGAGATCTTATCTGGCGATCCTCTTTAACCAGAACCAAAATCTATGTGCAGTTCGGTCAACCTAAAATCCCATCTGGCGATTCCCTTTAACCAAAGCTGAAATCCATGTTAGAGGTTCAATTAACCTAAGAACCCATCTGGTGATCCCCTTTAACTAGAACTAAAATCTGTGTGCAACTCGGTCAACCTAAAATCTCATCTGGCGATTCCATTTAACCAAAGCTGAAATTTGTGTTGGTGGCTCGGTCAACCTAAGATCCCATCTGGCGATCCCTTTTAATTAGAACAAAAAATCTATGTGTAACTTGATCAACCTGAAATCATATCTAGCAATTCCCTTTAACAAAAGCTGGAATCTGTGTTGGTGGCTCGACCAACCTGAGATCCCATCTAGCATATCTCCTTTAATTAGAAACAAAATCTGTGTGTAGCTCGGTCAACCTGAAATCCCATTTGGTCATTCCCTTTAACCAAAGCTGGAATCTGTATTGGCGGCTCGGTCAACCTGAGATCGCATCTGACGATCTCCTTTAACCAGAACCAAAATCTATGTATAGTTTGATCAACCTGAAATCCTATATGGCGATTCTCTTTAACCAGAATTCTCACGAAAACTCTTTCATTATAGTCTTTTGACTCGTCTAAGTCGGTTTTCAAGAATTTTGTTTTCTGTACTAATAAAAAAAACTTGTGCAATGTTTGGAGTTGAATGCATGCATTCTTACCTGGTTTAAAGACATAGGTCCCATCCTTTTCTTTGATTTTGTAAAACTCCCTCTTGGTATGAGCTTGTTCACGTGTTTGAATTTGTATGTTGGATTCGTTTCTCGTGTTGTCTCTCTTGGCCATCACATCTTTGGGAAGAAGTTTGAACCTTTTTATAGGTGGCCCTTTTCTCAAAATGTATGTTTTGACATTGTTTCTTAGCATGCTCTTGTCAATGCTTTAATTGTCTTTTTCAAATTAAAGGCTTTTTGGTTTTGTTTCAATACACAAATCTTTTCAAGAAGAAAAATCTTTAAAATACTTGATTTTGTTCATAAAAACTAAAACTTTCAATATACACATCAAAAAATCTTTTAAGCAATTCTTATTGGGGTTTTGTCACTTTTCATAACGAAAATTTATCTTTAAGGTTCAGAATGCCGGTTGTCTTTTAGGTCAGGCTTTCATCAGAGGTGACCTTTTGTTTCAGATTTTCAAAAGGTTTTCAAGTATAATCTATGTGAAGAAAAAGAGTATTGCCTCATGTAAGGATTTACATTTTTCTTGCATGGACAAAAGCAAGTCATTACTCTTCTATCCCATTGTATAAACAGTAAGATCATTGTTTATCAATCCAGGTTATACATGCTTAATTAGAAAGAACTTCTAAAGGCATGTAATGTAGGTTGTGGTTGTAGGCTATGAAAGAAATGGATGCTTTTGAAGCTCAAAAAGTGTTTGAGGGTTTAAAGACTTAGGATCACTTCTCTCATACCTCTTTTTCTTTTGGAGTAGTCTTTCTTTTTAAAAAAAGAAACTTGCTTAGGGATCTGTATAGTCTTATAGCATCATTAAAACTTTATCTTCCCTTTCTCTTTTATGATGCCCTCTAGTGTTGGGTTATGACTTTTATAGATCCATTTATGCATCTTGGCATTTTGCTCAAATTTCTTCTCCTCTTTTTTCTTAGCCCTTTCTTAATCATTGTACTTTATTTTTTAACATGCCCTCTACCATTGATTCTCTCTTATTTCCCCCAGTGTGTGGTGTGATCCTAGTCATGGTTTTCATAAAGACAAAACTCATTATCGCTCAAATAGGGACCACAAGGCTGAAAGAAACTTGTGGGTGATTACAGAGTGATTACCCAACCATTTATCCATGTAATTCAAAATGATGTCCAGATATAGGGTTTTATCTAAGGGTTAGCTTTGGTTTGCTTAGTCTGGTCACCTCTTAAATAAGAAGTGCTTAAATTTTATCTTTGAGCGTTTTCTGATCCATTCCTTGTAATCATGCACAAAAATCAGTTCCTTCAAGATTTTTCTTTTTAGAAAAGCTATTTAAATGCTATAAGATCATGCAATTTTTAAAAGAGGTTCTTTACATGAACAAATCATGGCCAAACTTCACTTTATTGATTCAAGATAAAATTGAACACGTCAGACATAATTTCTTTTTTATAGATTCAGAATTCACAGGTTTAGCTAGATCTTTCCCATCCTTTCTAGACAACTTTAGAGCTCCTCCCGAGAAAGCCTTCTTTATTACATGAAGACCCTCGTAATTAAGCGCCTATTTGCTTTAATCTTTTTCTAGTAAAGATAGCATTTTTTTAGCACTAGATCTCCTTCTTGGAACTAAAGAGATTTATCTTTCTTCTCATATGCCTTGGTCATTCTCTTATAGTAGAGTTGATGATGATAAATCACAGATATCGTCTTTTTACTAATCAGGTTCAGTTGTTCATATCTCACTTCGGCCCATTCAGCCTCTTCTAGTTTTGAATCCATCAAAACTCATAATGAGGGGCTTTTCATTTCCAAAGGCATCACTACCTCTATCCCATACACCAAAGAATATGGAGTAGTTCCTGTCAAGGTTTACACTGCAGTACGATATGCACGGAGAGAAAATGGCAACATCTCATGTCGATCTTTGTAAGCGACTACCATTTTCTAAAAACTTTTCTTGATGTTCTTGTTGACGGCTTTCACGACACCATTCATCTTCAGCCTTTCAAATGTGGGTACCTCAAGGGACCCACATTTGAAATCAACCACGTGGTCTAATGCAACATATAATTTCATAATCTTTTTTATTGTCCACACCAGTGCATAATAGAGCTTTTTTATCACCGTGTATCTGAACTCACATTCGGTGAACTTTTTACTTATGTAATAAATAACTCTTTCTTTATTCCTAATTTCATCATGTTGACCCTATACATATCTCATAACTGCTTCAGTCACTGTCAAATATAATATCAAATGTCTCCCTAATAAAGGATGAATAAGCAAAGGTGGACTCTATAAATAATGCTTGATTTTATTGAAAACCCCTTCACACACGTCGTTTTAACTCTAAGGATTATTTTTCCTTAGTAGCCGGAAGATAGGTTCACATGTTGTTAGCTGAGATATAAATCGGGCAATATAGTTCAATCTTTCCAAGAATCCCCTTACCTCCTTCTCTGTCTTAGGGGATGACATAGATTGGATGACCTTCACTTTATCAAGATCCACATCTATCCCTCTATCACTTAACACAAACCCTAGTAACTTTCCAGACTTGACTCTAAATAAACATTTCATAGGGTTGAGTTTTAGTTCATAATTCTTTAACCTCTCAACTAACTTAAAACTTTGACATGATCTTCTCCTTTCTTGTACTTGGCAATCATATCATCCACATACACCTTAATTTCTTTATACATCATATCATGAAAAAGAGTCATCATGGCCCTCTAATAGGTGGCCCTTGCATTCTTCAAACTAAATGGCATAACCTTGTAGCAATATATTTCCCAATATGTGATAAAAGTTATTTTTACTTTATCTTCTAGAGCCATTTTTATCTGGTTGTATCCCGAGAAACCATTCATAAAGGAATATGTGGAACAACATGCAGCGTTGTCGACCAAAATATCCATATGTAGTAGAGAAAAATCATCCTTGGGCTAGCTCTATTTAAATTCTGGAAGTCCACGCAAATTCTAATCCCCTCATCTTTTTTTAGCACGAGAATAATGTTGGATACCCATTGTGGATATTTAACTACTTCTAAAAAGTCAGCATTCTATTGTTTTGATCCAGATATTTAGGTGGGCTCTCCTCAGCTTTTGTTTGACTAGTTTACAACCTTCTTTCAATGGTATATTGTGCACTACAATATTTGTATCCAAGCCATACATATCATCATAAGACCAAGCAAAAATATATGCATATTCTTGTAGTAGGGCAATCATTTTTTCTCTTTGTTCAGAAGTAATTAAGGTCTATATTTTCAACTCTTTCTTGAACTGATCGTTACCCAAGTTTATGGTTTCGAGTTTTTCTGCAGCGGGTTTCCAGGTCTGTTCATACTACTCTACAAACTTCGTGAATTCCCTGATATTGCTTTCATCTAACTCTTCTTCTTCCATAGCTATCAAATGTTCTTTGTTGTTTGGCATTCATTATTGATGCTAAGTGTATGTGATATTATGGAAGATCCGCTTTCAAGATTCCTGAAAGCGGAAAGTGTTTGGTATAAATGCACTAAAAAGACAGTTTGGAAAATGCATGGTCTTATTATTTAAAGAAAAGGTGGGCTCAATGACGAAGATATAATCTAGCTGACATCATGAGTCTTGATTGTCAACTAGAGAAAATCAAAGCAAACAAAAGCAATGATAAAAGCATGTTAAGACAAACAAAGTTGGTTTACATTTTAAAAACTACTGGAGCTTATTGAGTCACCTAATTTTAAAACTTCTCAGCCTCAGCTAGCTTTCACACAAAGGTCTTCGCGAAGACTTCTTCTAAATTGTGGACAGTCAGTTACGATTGCACTTTATCTTCCTTCCCAACCCTTGTCTTCCTATCATCTCTTTCAACATTACCCTCATCTAAGGTGTTTATGTTCATAGTTGACAGTTCTCGACCAAGGCTTTCCAATCCTTTTTCAGGTTACATTACATATGTAGTTCTTCGGAACGAAACCTTAAGGGGAGGGATTGCCGAATCTTTTTCTTCAAGTTCTCTTTCTTTAATTCTAGCCATTCTTTTCTCCCCTTTTCTACCAGCAGCCCATCGATAATCCTTCTTTTTAAGCTTATACCCAAGCCTAAATCTTTGATCAGCACACTTCACTTTTATTAGATTGACCCTTTCTGGAATTCCGGTGTTAGGGCCATACTAAAAAGGAATTCTTTTTTCCAAGAACCATTTTGTTTTCGTTCTTGTTACTTTTGAGATCTTTGGCCTTCTTAGCACCGTGTTCTCAAGAACCTAATCAGTGTTTATAATTTTGAAAGCATGGACATTCTTGTCCTTGCAATCTTCAACCTCAATGAAGGGTATGGCCATGCTTTTTATCATGGAAACCGTTTCTTTAGCTTTGACAGTTACCATCATCTCGTTCATGATATACTTCAGGTATTGGTGCAATGATGAAGTTACTACCCCGTCTGCATGAATCCAAGGCCTACCCAACAACATATCATAGGAAGGGTAGATATCCATAACTTGAAATATTAGCAAGAACATTTATGGTCCCACATATAGTTCCACTTTTAAAATCCTAATTATCTATCTGGGTGAGCCTTCATATGCTCTTGTCATTATGGTACTGGGTTTTACGTGAGATTCATTGACCGGCATTTCTTTCAACATGTGTTTTGGTAGCATGTTAAAAACCGAACCATTGTCGATGAGCATATTTCCTATGAGGCATGTGTTTGAGATGAGGAAAGGCCTTCTTTAATAATCCATTCACGAGGCTAAAATATATCCTTTTGCAGTCCCTTTTTGAGCCTGATAACAATTTTGAAAATAACCTTGGCTAAAATCACACCCTTACACTAGGAGGCAAGTGCGAGAGATATACAAAAATCCTTATTAATTAGAAGTGATCAAACAACACTGGGGGGGCAAGTGCAAAAACAAATCCTCAATGATCAAAGGTGCCCCACCAAAGCTGGGGGGGCATGAAGAAAAATCCAAAGGATCCAAAACTTTTGAGCAAAAAAAAAAAACCAATACAATAATGCTCAAAACCAAATGAAGAAAACAAAAACAAAGAGAAGACGTCCTAGCCCAACACTTAGGGGCACGATAAACCATTTTGGAAATACATTTAAATGACAAAAGGTCAGGAAACAAGCACAAGTGATCTTTAGTCTTGAAATCCCTTAAACACCTTTTAAGCCTACAAATATATTTTTCTTCATAACTAAGAGCCTAAGCCTACATTATGTGCCTAATCAAGCCTTTTCTGATCAAAGGCAAGCAATCTGGATCGACAGGCAGTGCTTTCACATGCGAACCAAATCATTATTCATGCAAATAAAATGAATGCTTTGAACACTGGTTCTTTGAAACCCTCAAATTAAATCTTAAACCTTTTTCACCAATCAACAATCACTTTATATTTTTCAGCAAAAGCAAAACAAAAAGTTTTCATCACTTCTAAAAACCTCTTTATAGAAATCACTTGAATTTCTTCAAAATGAGTTTGTTTTGAATTGACATCAAAATGATTTCTATGTCTGGAATAGCTTTGAAATTCCAAAAATTTTGCATTAAAACAATTGCTTGTCAAACCTTCCTTCACATAGCCTCATCCCGAAACCCGAATTGAATACTTGGGGGCATGATCAAGCTATGGGCAATCAAAAGCTCTTGGTAAGGTTGGCTCTATGATTCCTTTCCTAAGAAAAATATCGGGCAAAATTGGCAACCTTTGAGATAAAGGGTGGAAGACAAAGAAGTATGATGATATGAAAGCCCTTTCTAGAGGTCAAGATCACAAGATATGACTCGAGTAAGCAAGAGCAAAAAAGTCATCGAAGTTTATTACCAACACTCCAACTTTTGAGAAAAGAAAGACACCATGAAGAAATGGGGACCTATATTTCTCAAGTAAGTATACATGCATATTGACCATAATGCATTGCTTTCAACATTGTCAAATTGGTGTTTCATCATCACCTTTTGGGTAGTGCATTTTTTAACCCCACCTCATTTCAAGTGAGCTTTTGTGCCCTCACTTCCTTTCAAGTGCACCTTGGAGCCCTCACTTCCTTTTGAGTGCGCCTTTGAGCCCTCACTTCTCAGGTAGTGCATTTTTCTAACCCTATCTCCTTTTGAGTGTGCCTTTAAGCCACCATATCTTAGGTAATGTGTTTTTTAACCCTACTTCATTTCGAGTGTGCCTTTGTGCCCTCGCTTCCTTTCGAGTGCGCCTTTGAGCCCTCACTTCTTAGGTAGTGCATTTTCTAACCCTACCTCCTTTCAAGTGTGCCTTTGAGCCACCATCTCTTAGGTAGTGCGTTTTCTAACCCTACCTCATTTCGAGTACGCCTTTGAGCCCTCACTCTTCCCTTTTTCCACTTGGGTAGGTCACCCATTACAATGAGACCAATTCTCCGTATTTTTTTACCTAGGTAGATCACCCATTACAATGAGACCAATTCTCCGTATTTTTTTACCTAGGTAGGTCACCCATTACAATGAGGTCATTCTTCCACCTGGGTAGGTCACCCATTACAGTAAGACCATTCTCCATTTTTTTTTTTTACCTAAGTAGGTCACCCATTACAATGAGGTCATTCTTCCACCTGGGTAGGTCACCCATTACAATGAGACCACTCTTTTCTTTTTTCCACTTGGGTAAGTCACCCATTATAATGAGAGCATCATTTTTTTTTTAGTAGGTCACCCATTACAATGAGACCATTCTCCATATTTTTTTACATGGGTAGGTCATCCATTACAATGAGGTCATTCTTCCACCTAGGTAGGTCACCCATTACAATGAGATCACTCTTTCCTTTTTCCACTTGGGTAAGTCACCCATTACAATGAGACCATCCTTTTTTCTAGGTAGGTCACCCATTACAATGAAACCATTCTTCCACCTGGGTAGGTCACCCATTACAATGAGACCATTCTTCCACCTAGGTAGGTCACCCATTACAATAAGACCACTCTTCATTTTTTCCACTTAGGCAGGTCGCCCATAAAAATACACCAGGGTAAGTGTGTGTGGGTGGTCGCCCCTGAAAATAGACCAGTGTAAGCGTGTGTGGGCAGGTCACCCTTGAAAATAGACCAGTGTGAGTTTGTGTGGGCAGGTCACCCATGAAAATATACCAGTGTGAGCATTTAGGGGTAGGTCACCCGTGAAAATAAACCAGTATGAGTGTGTATGGGCAGGTCGCCCTTGAAAATAGACCATTGTGAGCATGTGTGGGCAAGTGACCCAAGATAATAAAATCATTTTCTTTTTCTTTTCTTTACAAAGCTTACTATGGAAAACATTGAGGAGTTTTGCTTCATAAGCATTGTAAGGAGGGGGCATCTGTTGTTACCCAAATTTGACCCATTTTTTTGATAAATTTTTGAAAAATCCAAAAATAGCAAAAAACAAACGAAAATCGCCATCATACACCGCGCGGGGACGTGCAACAATAAGCAAGAAGCGAGAGAGGCCACCCTGCCCTGTCTCATGAAGGTGCAGGGCAGGGTGGCGTGGGGCGGCTTCTGCACAGCCACCCCAGCCGCTGCAGGGTGTGGCATCCCTTCTCTTTTCTTCATTATGATAGCAGGTGAGTGTGGGTATGGGTTATGTCGTGTATTTTTGGGCAAATGAGGGCAGAGAGAGATGGAAATAGTGGCGTTGCAGGGGAACATAATAGCTTCATCTTCTCTTGTCCTCTGCACGTCCAAGGGAAGAAGAAGATCTATGGTGCCGTTCAAAACGGCACAATTTACTTCTTTTTTTTCTTTTTTTATCAAACGCATGAAACGGCGTCGTTTTGACCAAAACACGCCGTTTCATTTAAACAGAAATTGGCGCCAAAACACGTCATATTCCAAATCAGTCCTCAATTTATGATTTATTCAATCAATTCCTCAATTACAATTTTAATTTTAAAAATCAAATCAATTACATCCCTGCCAAATTCAATCGTCGACCCTGAAGTTGGTCACATTTTCCACTTTAGTCCTTGGTCTCTAATTTATGCAATTTGACCCTTAATTGATCAATAAACTTCCAATTTCTTCAATTTAGTCCCTGATTCAGTCAATTTCAGCCCTTCCATTTACGCGCCTTTTCCAGTTTAGTCCTTGGTTTTGGATTTCTTCAATTAAGTCCCTGATTGGCCATCAAACTTCAATATTTATGCAATCAAGTCTTTGATTTGACCAAATCAACTCTCAAAAAATATAATTGGACCCCAGTACTTTAATTTCTTCCAATTAAAGCCTAAATTGACTCAAAAATCAATTTTTCTTGCAATCAAATCCTCCATAAATTCAATTAAACCTTCCATAAAATTTAATTGAGTCCTCAAACATCTGATTTAAAAAAAAAATCTATTTTTGTTGATTTTTGAAACACGTAAACAATTATGAAATGACTGTAAATTGGCTCAAATTGTGTCTGGAAATTTTGATTATATTTTAAAAGAAATATTTGTGTTCAAAAATGAGGTATGACAAGAATATTGATATTAAATAAAAGAGCAACTTGTTCCAAACACAGATCATGTGTGATCAAATGACCACGGAGCTCATCAAGAGGTATAGGCTCCAAACATGTGTTTATTGAGGTAATAAGATAATCATATTCAGTAGGTAGTCGAGCAAAAATGCAAGAAGTAATTTCAGAATCACCAAGAGGATGTTGTTCTTAGTTTTTTGAGAATAATCTGGAATGGAAAGACCTCCCTTTTTGAAAGGTCATTAAAGGAGACAAAATCAGTTTTTTTGCAAAGTCAATCACCATACTGAAAAAACACAGCCTTGCATGTATTTATATGCTATTAAGCATATGATACTAGAACAGCACAATTTTCTTTTCTTTTTGCTTTATTCAAATGAAAGGGAACATTTATACCCACGAAATGCAAATCGAGATGTCCATATGATATCTAGTACGTAGCACAAGCTAGGACTTCCTCCAGACAAAGCAGCAACACTGAATTTCAATGCTGCAAAGGGAAGCATATAAGAATTCAAAACAAAAATTAATCAGCATCTTTTGACAAATGATGCTTAAATCTGTTGTCTAATTATCCCATAGAGTAAAAAAAAATTATTTTGTCCTAAAATATGATGCATGTTTATTTTTTATATATGTATATAATTGTTGTGTTTTTCTGTATTATATTTAAAATTATTAAACCCGGTTCAGTTTATGATCTGGTTCAAAACCTAGATCATAAATTAGATGAATTGATTTTTGACAACATCGATTAATTGACCTATCAAATTAATTGAGTTATACTAAGTCAACTCTAAACTCGGTGTAATTTAAAATTCAACCCGAGCTAGAAATCAGGCCATCAAGTAACTAGATTCATCCAAGATCATGTTTAATAACATTGATTATACGTGCTCATCAAATATTAAATAAGTTTTGCACCTATAATTACTCATTAAAAAAATAAGTGAGAAGAAAAACTGGAAAATCAATGCAGGGTATCGAAATTGCATAACTTGATTTAATTAGCTAAATATATGCATGTGGCACTTACGATCCTCTCATTTTGGTCTCTGGAGTATGCTGGGAAGGGTAACCTGAATCATCCATAGTGGGATAACCAATTGGTGGTGGTGCAACATAGTGACTTTGAGGGTACCCTATCGGTGGTGCAGGTGGTGGATTCACCTGACAAGCCGGTTCATATATTTCTGCAAAAGGCACATGCATCACTTATATGAAAAACTAATGAATTCCTAACAAAAAAAACTCATATTTTAAAAGGAAATTGAGTTGGTTTTATACATAATAATTACCTGGAGCTTGTTTTTGATTGGTTTGAGCCATGACAAGTTAATTTTGGTTAAACAAGATTTTAGGTTTACAAGACAAGATAGGTCTTGAAGAGTTAAGAGGGAAGAATACAGAGGAGGATAATTTTCAAGGGCACTTGTAGCAGATGAAGTTGACTTTAGCTTCTTGGTCTATACGAGCATTTCTAGCTAGAAGTCAGCTTTATAACGCGTAAACGAAGAGACTCCAAGGTTGTTAATAGTTAGAAGCACCTTCTTGCTTGTTTCTTTCTTCTTCTTTTTTTGGATCGATCTAATTAGTCAAAGTTGTCGAAGTTTTTTTTATGAAATCATAAGAAAATTATTGGTTTCTGATCATGACTTAAATATTAATTAAGATCGTCACTGTTTTATTCAATGGAAATTAAATGAACGTTACCTTTACCTAATGAAGTAAAAGAGTTGGGTTTTTTACTACACCAAAATTTATCCCATTTATTTGGTGGCAAATGCTTGAGCTTATTTATTCTCTTCGTAGAAAAAATTCCAGAAAAAAATGTATATCTTCAGTAAATCTAGTTAATTGTAACCATTTTTTTATTTTCATCTTTTTTATTAATTTTTGTGTTCTTAGAAGTAATCATAAGAAGTACAAAAAATACAAAAAATATATAAAATATAAAAATATATAGTTGGGGTTAAAATTGAACTGATAATCGAGTATCAAAGATAAAAAATTAAGTTCGGAAGATTTGGGTCATAAACAAGGATTCAATTGAAGAGAAATTGTTTGACCTTAATTTGGTTTAAATTAGAAAAATTAAAGAGTCAATGATGAATTTGAAACACTTGACTAAATTAAGAATTTATTGGAAGAGAAAAATAAAAATTAGGAATTAGATTAGTCAAAATTGTATAATTTTAGAAATCAAGGATACATTTACAATAAATGGTCTAAATCTGAAGATCTAAATTAATTCAATTAGATATACAATTGAAAAGAAAAAGGAGAATTTAGAATAAATTTGGTTGAAATTGCAGAAACTTGGAAGCCAAGGACTAAATTAAAAGTGGTTTGATTGAAAAAATCAATTAAAAAATTAAATTGAAAGAAAATATATATAATGGAAACATAACTTAAACAATAAAAGATTTATTGTAAAAACAACTAACATTTAAACCTTGTAGGTCTTGTGAGATGGAGGGGGTTTTTTTTTTCTTTTTAATCAATGGTTAAAAAACTTGATCTCCTTGAGTTTGATGTAGCACATTACAAAATCACATTCTAAAAAATTAGAGTCAAGAATTTAAATATCTATTGGATTTGTTTTATTAATCATATAGTATTTAAGTGTGTTTAAGTATGAGATAAAGTTTTTCCATTTAATTAGAGATTAACTAATATGCTAAAAAGTTGTAAACTACTAACTAAAAAAAGTTGAGGTTATCACCCGCGTTCTTCACTGTTCATATGAGGTGGCCACTTTTTTTCTCTTTTTTTCATTTATTTACAAATTGATTCTTAGGTTTTTTTTTTTTTATTTGATTCTTCATGTGTCCGATTGTATGAGAAAAATTTTACAATTTAATTAGAAATTTACTGTACTAAAAAAGGTGTTAACTACCCCCCACACACACACACACACACATATATATATGGTTTTCCCCGCCTGCTTCACTGTTCATACAAGGTAGACTTTTTTTTAATTCTATTTTTCAATTTTTTTTCTTCTTTTGAAGAAATGTTTTTGGGTTTTTTTTAATGTTATTCTTTTACATTTTATTTATTTTAATTGGTTATTATAATTTATTTTAAATTATCATAATCTCAAACAAATATCCTGATATGTGGTTGATACTTAATTTTATAAGCGATTTTTTTTATTATATCTTTAAATAAAAAATAGTTTTAAAAAATATTTTTAAAAATCCAACGAAGTCTATGATCTAGGTTTCGGAATTGTCAAGTTATGTTACGAAAATCAAGTTGTTATAATATGTCTTTCTCTCAATATAAAAAAAAAATATCATCTTGAATTTAAAAAAAAAAGTTGTAATTCAAACTATATTTTTAACAGTAATTTGGGATGTCGTGTTAGGCAAAGAGTTAGGTCAAGAGATTTTAAAATTGACCCACTGAGTTGGGTTTAAAAACAAAGTCAAATAGTTCATTTGTTTTCAAATTCCATCTTTCAATTTTTTTTCTTCCAAGTGAATTCTTTCTTGGTTTTTTATTTTCGATTTCATCTTTCAATATTTGATTGATTTTAAATTGATCTTTATAATTTATTTTGATTTGCTTTCTATGATATTATCGCAATCTCAAATAAATATCTCGGCATATGATTCATTCTTAATTTTACGAGTGTCTATTTTTGTTATTATATTATTAAGTAAAAAGATATTTTAAATTTTTTTTGTTAAACTCAGTCGAGTCCCGGTTGCCTTTAAATTCATCAAGTTTAGTGGATCATGTTAAAACAATTTTCACATGAGTTAATTTAAAACTCGAACTAGATAAAAAATTAAGACTAAAGAATTAAAAATTAACAAAAATACTAAATACTTTCTTACAACTTTCACTTTTTTTCAAGTTGAAAAGTTTTTTATCTACCCATATCACAGAGTGGGACAAAAACTAGTTATTGTTCTAAAATATTTCATTCACTAAATGGAAATGTAAATGTAAGCTTCCTCCTAGGTAAGTTGGGCTGGGCTGAATTGTAACTCTTTGGAATGCTAAGTAAGCTTAGTCCTTGGTTTGTATTATATACGGCTTCTAACTTGTATCCAAATCGACCACCGCTACATCCTAATCTTTCTCAATTGGGCTATGAAGTCGATGCAAAACTCTTGGGTCTTCCGAGCTGTTAAAGCTTGTTTTGGGGAAAAATAAATAACGATGCCCCATGACATGCTATCAGCCAACCACCATGGTTGTCGACCTCAAACCAGCCATCAAACTCTCAAGACTATGGCAGAATGGTAGGTCTGATCATGAGAATAGAATTGAATTTTTAATGTCACTCAACAACTCTTAACCATCATAATGTAAAGAAGGAAGCACGTCTACGAAACAATTTTGCAATTTGGCCCACCCGTACTAGAGTCATCGCACTGTCTTTCAAATGGGATAGGAAGTCACGAGTCTCCCAAATCTTATACGGCAGCAAGCTCTTGGATGCATACCGGCAAAGCAATTTAATGCTCATCTAATTTCTTTCTTGATAGTTAATGCTCCTCCTCTAGATTTTAACAAGAAATTAGTGATGTTTGCATTAGTTATCACAACCTTTGTATAGAAGTGGTGGGGAAATAAAGGAAAAGGGCAAGAGTACACCGTCCATGCACTGCGCTGTAATAACAATCTTGTCCTTCTAGATTTCAGGTCTAATTAATGGCTACCTGTGTGGAGTTTTGCTGAAACAAGCATCTTAATTCTTCCAATCAAACAAGTATGTAGAAAATGAATGTGCATTGATTTGTCCATGTCTGTGGAGAAGGCATATGGAGGCACATGGAAACATAAAGGCTGAAAACAGTAGGAGCAGGCTAACCAAACAAGAGGAAAACAAAAGAGAAAGAGAGGGAAAAAACACAAGAGAAAAGTGCATTGAGAAATGTGTAGAACTCTATGATCACTTACAGACACCATATTCAACCCAACTAGTCCTATTGATGCCTCCTCCTCATCTTTCTTTCTTTCTTTACATGTCTCATTCAATTTCCTGACAGTGAAATCACATTTCCTTCAATTACTTTTTTATATAAAAAGCATGGAGGTTTTTGGAGGTGAATAATTTAAATGTAATACAAGAGTAAAGATAGAGAGAATCATGTACCTACACACTCTTTACCAATTGGGTCCACACATATCCATGATCAATGCATACTTGTATGTGTCCCTCTCACATTTTCTAGCTAGTCCTAACTTAACGGTCAAATTTCAAGCTGAGAGACAAAGCTAGCCCTTTTGTATGTATCCTTGAGAGAAGAGGTAAGGTATGTTTCCAATACAAGAAATAATGATAGTCCAACTGACCCTAGCAGGAAACATAACAGTACATTGCCATCACTACCAAACTCTGGCAGCCCCATCAAATAAAAAAAAGAGAAAAGTTGATGCTTTTGCTTCCTAAGAAAAACTCCCATCTAATCAACTATCAAGCACAAGGTCTCTCTCTTATGAAATATTATATACATATACATACATTTACAGAGAGAAGAGTAGTGAGGCTAACATGTTCAGAGGGTTGGTTTTATTTGTTTGTGGGGGTGATGAATGAGATTCCCAAAAGGCAAAAACAAAGCTATATACGAGTGTACGTGAGTGTGAGAGAGAAAATGAGATTCTCATAATGTGCGAGGGTTAAAAAGGAGTGGAGAGATCACATCTAGAATAATAAAACAACTGCTTTAAGTTGAATAGAAGAAGAGATGAAGGAAAGAGAGAAACTACATGAAGAACAAACTGAGTCAAGATGCAATACATTTGCCCTGAAAAGAGGGAAAGAACAAACACACATGATACCTCTTACATCTTCACCAATTCCCTTTTTTCTTACTATATTCTGCTACTGTCCTGATTTATCATGACAACATGCATTAGGCAATCATAACCGTCCAATATAGTTTCTTTTTTTCCTTTTCCAACCATCAAAATGTAGAATGGGTTGTGACCCAATATCTTAGCTACTTTTCCCCCCGACTTTTGTTTTTACACTTTGCTTTTTGGTTTTTAATTTCGGTGGTGGTTAAACGAAAGTGTATAGTTGATATATATGGGTTGGCTTGATGCATGCAATAATGGAGGTAGAATGAAAAGAAAAGGTGAAGGAAGGTGAATATAGCATCCATCCATCCATATATCTATCTATCTATCTATCTACTTTATCTAATCTTCTTGTTGTGGGCTTGCTTTTCTCCATCACTTTCTTCCTTTCCCCTTTATAATTTACGAAGTTTCAAGATGGTTTAACAATTATTGAACTCGAGTTTCTTAGTTTATTGTGTCAGATTGTTCTTGAACTTCACTATAGCTTAGCTTGTAGACTTTACTCAAGAATTATAAATATTTGGGAATATGGGAAAAGTATGGTCCAACCTATATGTTCTTAGAGTCCTTTCCACTCAAAGTTTTTTCAATAAATAGCACCAATTGCAAGTTCATCAAAAGGAAATTGACTACTCCTCAATCTTCATTAATATCTACCATATATATATATAAAAGAAAAAGAAAAAGAAAAAGGGTGCCCTTAGCTTAATTAAGGCTACTCGTTCAAGCATTATATAATGATTAGTGAAATACCAATGCAAAGCAGCATGGCCTTGCTGTGTCTGTACGGCCTGCCTCAAGAGGCGTTTTATCTTGTGATCAGGCATTAGTTTAATGATGTTACCCATGTGGACATATGATATCAAGACAGTATTAGTATATTGAAACGACTATACGGTTTAATTATTAGTAATCAAGGATTATGCCTCCTCAAGTGGTCCGTAGACAGGGAATATATATTGAGTAGTATCAAATTGCATGCAGACCTTAGTTGGCAGTGTAATTAACTATTGCCAAGTGATTCTACAGTTATAATCAAATGTTTAATTGCTTGTCGTTTTGTTCCCTCAAACGAAGCTAATCTGCTTATTCTTGCCCCATCAAAAAAATATACAAAGGGGGTTAGATCAGCAAGGGGATTGAGTAAGCAAGAAATTGCTTGAGATTTTAATTAAGGAGATATGGCTAAATATATCTACAAATTGTATCCAATCAATCCTCTTAATTATTTTTCCATATATTTACCTTTCAGTAAGATCTTGACCATATCAAAACTTATGAAAATACATCATATGTGATATAGTTTATGCGTGTAGCTTATCAAAACTAAGTATTAAATTCTAATTTATCGAACCTTAGGTTAAACTACTATATTTTCTTCTCTTATTTTATATCTTTTAGTGACAGGTACTTTAGGCATATAAAATCTGGGGTTGATAATATACAAATTAATTACGTGATGTGTTAGTTTTTTAAAAAAATAGTATGATAAAATGATATATATCAGAGATACAATGACTTTATAAAAACAAATTAGATAAACTTAAATATATAATCATAAATTAAATGCAACTTCTAAGATATAAAAACATGTAAAATCATTTCTCCTTTAATTACTTGATATAGAGGAGACTTCTTGGAAATTAACATCATGTCGAATATTCTACTGCCTAGTGTGTAAAATCGCCATATTCGTGTCGTTATGCCTCAAATAATTAAACACAAGCTCGAATCTATATGTATTAAAGAATGGTCCGGCTGAATGTCTATTTATTGTGATAACATCTAAACAAGAGTAGCCGTGGAGGGCATGGCACGATGGAGGAGTTATCAACGAGAGACGAGTAACAACTGCACTTTGTGAAATTCTTCAAGAATTAATCACCTTCTCCTCCACTTTCACTTCCATCACTACCATCACCATACATATAAATTATCTGATTTAAATTAAGATTACTGAAGACTTACATTATCATTAACTTTATAGTCTTAAAGGATTAGTCGAGATACGCGTAAACTGACCCGGATACCCACGATTAACAAAAAATAATTATTCTATTTAAAAAAATATTATAAATTTCTTGACCATAGAATGGATGGGACTCGCCGTGTTGTTTTTGAGTTGAATTCATGGAAATTTTGAGTTGAGAAATGTGAATGGATTCGATTTATAAAACTTGATTCATTGCTTAACCGTGTTCTTTTACTAGTTAGTTGTTGACTATTTAGCGATATTGTCTGGTCCCTCGAAAACCATTTCCTTACTTTTAGCCTTTGCCAAAGCAAGCAAGTTGTCAAATATTGTGAACTACGTACGTTAGTCTCTCATGGTCCCTCCCGGCTTAAATTTATGGAAGAAAACACTACACCGCAACAAACTCTAGATAGTTGAAATTTCATCTAATCAAAGATGAATTATTCAACTAAATTTTAGGTCATGATTTTGAAAACTTGCAATTAGTTAGAGAATATTTGATTGCATGCATGCCTTGTCAAGCAACATCTTTGGTCAAGGTGCTAGTGTCAAATTGAAATAGAATTCAATTCCATGAAATTAGGCCCCAGATGTGGAAACCTGAACTCCTGACTGAGAAAAGTTGTGCATGCACATCAAACACGAATTTCATTTCGTTGATCATGGATCGAAGAATTGAAAAGTTTGTTCTGTGGCCAGTGATTACTAAGACAGTCAAAAGGGACACACACTAAATTCTAATTTAGAGTACAAAGAATTATCAAACCATACATTTTGTCCAAGAATTTTCATGATCATATCTACCAATATTTCCTCGAAATTGTCTTGCTCCTTGCCGGCATACGATGGCAGAAAACAATTGCAAAGTCCTATGAAACATATTTGGAAACATAGCACGTAGTTGAATATGCCTTCAACGTTTACTAGCAGATAATCTGGTCAAGACATGAAGATCATACAAATCGATTGCCGACTTTGGAACTATGTGCATGAATGACACTTGCATTTGGTTAGGAGCTAGCAGATAAATTCTTCCACTTGAACGTATTCGTTGATGTCAAATTTCAAAATTATTTTCGATTATAATTTACGATCATTGTTGTTATAACAAATTCATAAAGAATTGGCCTTGAGAGTGAAGTATATGTAAATGTCTTGCCGATCTATCATGATAAGGATGATCCCATATAAAATAGAAACCATGTGGCTTATCCACCCATGAATGGAGGGAATCTCTTTCCATCAGTTGTCTTCTCTGTATTTCTAAGGAATACTCAGGTTTGACATCCTTAATTACATATAATTCGATCATGTAATATTGATTATCGTGTAGCATTCATCACTAGTGATGAAAAATATTTCTTTTATTTTGAAATTAAATTTTTTTTTATTAACAAGTATAAAAAAAAACATTTATATTAGGAATCATATAAAATATATTTATCATAATATAATCTAGCCCAAACTAATCAAACTTAGATCAGGGTCTAATCCAAAAAACAAAAGACTTTGGTCATTGGGTTATTAAATCAATTCACGAGTTATCGAGTCAATCAAGATCTATAATTTTTTTTGTTTAAAATAATATAATTTCAGTTTTCTTAAAAAAAGAAAACTTTCTTGATTTTGATCTAATCGAGACTAAATTTGACTAGGTTAACTAGAAAACAGATCAACTCACGAGTCTATCAGGTTTGATCATATCAATGTTAAAATCAATTCAAATTAAGATTTAGCTTGGATTATGTTTGGAGTCATGGATTTTTCAATCAATTTATCAAGTTATATTAAACTTAATAACTATAGGATAAAAAAAACATGAATCTCTCGTATTATATATCAAAAGATCATAAATATAGCATAAGATAAAAAAAATATATATGAATTTAATTTCCCATAACATATATCAAAAGATGATGAATGATATTAGATTGAACAAAGAAAAACTTCCCCAAAAGCTCTTCTCCAAATCAGTTTTTGAGAATTTTCCAAAGCATGTACTCATTCATTCTGCTGAGATTTTCTTGAAAAACTGTTCCCATATATATATAAAAAAAATTAGATAAGATTTACATCTCATTTCTAACACATTGATGTGGTGAGCCTGGTGAGTACATGGCACGCAAGACAATTGATTTTGTGGGACTCCAAGATTGGAAACAAATCATCCAAGGTAAGAAATCTGGGTCAAATGGTGATCGTCGTCGTATCATCATCAAGATTCAATAAACCATATGGTAAAACCAGCTGGTAAACAAAACAACTCCATTAATTGTCCGAACAACAACAACGTGGTCATCATGGCAGACACTGCCAAATCTTGGCCAACGTTTCCCATGCGACCCGCATGAATTTAACATCATGTCTTAAAAATCTATGCCATAAAAAAAAATCAGTATTATCAGAAAAAATTTAAAAAAAATTAAAACAAAGAAAAGAAACTGCCAAAGGATACCGTCTTGGCTTCTGTGTAAACACCGTACGTACCCCTAACGTTAGTCCCCACCACACACCGGCCGCACATTAAAAGCTCCCCTCTTTTTTGACAAAAATACATACTCTCACTGGGTCCCACTAATGCCAAACTGGCACTCATGCATGGTCCCACTCTCCTTTTTTTTTTGTCTCATTCCTTTCTCTTGTGGGAAATGGACCCTCCTTGAACTCTGCCCCCACTCGTGTATTTTGTGGGCCCTACTTTCTTCCTACCTCGCAGGCTCAGTCGGCTAGTTACGTGGCAGATGCCCAGATGCGTGTTTTAGGAGTGTATTAAATAAAATCTCCACAGCTCACCTTTTTTTGCTTTTTTATTATTAAGGGCAAACCTCAAACTAGTCCTCAATCTATAACCCAGATCTCTATTGAGCCCTCAAGATGTTTTTTGTTAATTAGGCTTCCAGGATTTGTGATAAGAAGGATATACAGTCTACTGTTGATTATTGTATCGGGATAAAATAATAAAATAATAAAAATATATATTTATATATTTTCTGTTTTTATCTTTCCAACCAAATATTTTTCTATTTCTTTTATATTTATCTCTTTTACCTTAAAAACTAATCAAACATAACCTTAAAACAAAATCAATTGTTTACTGTATCGAGAGAAAAAAAATAAAAACAATAAAAATAATCAAGATATATCTTCATGTACTTTTTGTTTTTATGTTCTTATCTCTTCAATGGTTTTTTTATATTTATCTTTTTTTCCCAGAGAAACTAATCAAATTTAAGGACTCAATTGAAAGTAAAAAACATCTTGGAAACTAAATAACAAATACCCATATAGTTAGGGTTTTTTTTTTTGAGATTTTCTTTTTCAACCACACAAAATGATAAAGGAGAAATAGTAAAAGAAGAACACCAATCTCTCTAGTTAATGTGAATACCGGATAATACTCCGGAATTACCCCCGGTAAATTGCTGGAAAAATGGATTGACCATGACCTCCATTGGAGTCAAGTTGGAGGATGGGTTTTTTTTCTTTTATCAATTTTCTTTTCATGGTAACCGAATCCAAAAATAGACAAGAGAACCAAAACCAACAAAAACAAATCAAATCTAATCTCTCACTATAAATCTCTCTCTCTTTCTAGACCTCTAGAAATGCAATAGATTAGTGTGTGGATTTGATTCTTTTTTTATCTCTTCGATTCTCTACCTCTCTCTCTCTCTATCACTAGACCAAACCAAACCCTAAATAAACCCCACCATACAGCCTTGCCACCTCTATTGCATGCCCATTTGCTCGTTTCTTTCCCATCCATCTCTCTCTGTCTTGGTGTACTCTCCTTCTCCTCTCTAAAAACCAACCAAAACAACACTTCCTACAAACCAACCCTCTAGCCAAAAAGAACAAGAAACCAAAACTGATTACATAGAAAGACTCTGCCTTTTTTATATAGAGCAGGGAAAGCAAGCAAATTTCTCAACACCATCATATGGCCGTTGAAGCCAGGCACCTCAATCTCTTCCCTCCTCAACTCTTAAGCAACAGGTTGGTGTTGCACTGTTGCTGCCCCCTTGGCGTACTCTTCTTTTCATGAGTGTTTAGCCGTCTAATGTTGTTTTTGGTGATGAATTTGCAGGGAAATGATGATGAACCCCATTGAAGCAGATACATATATGTACAATACCCAGATGGGATATGGTGTGCCATTATCAGGAACTACAACAACAGCAGAGACAGTGCTTCCTATGTATAGCTCTGTGATCACTGATTCAATCCCTCATAAAACGCAAATCAAATCAGAAAGTGGTCTCACTTACAATCTCCCTGTACAGAGGAAGCGCCCAAGAGACTCCATCAATCCTCTCCTCTCATATCCAATTCCAGTACAGTCCACTAAGACTTGCACTCCCTTCTCCTTTCTTGGCCAGGACCTCTCTTTTCAGATCCAACAACAGCAATTAGACACAGATTGCCTTATTTCTCAACATGTAAGTCCATCACTTCATTAAATTCATAATTCTGTTATTGTCTTTTTTTTCAATGATTAGCATATATATCGCATTGTCCTATTTAGGGAATGATATTAATTTTAATGTTTTTGGTTGTTTTGTTTAGATGGAGAAAGTAAGGATGGAGATAGAAGAGAAAAGGAAGAGGCAGGCAAGAAGGTTACTCGAGGCATTAGAGACAGGGATGTTGAAGCGACTAAGAGCAAAAGAAGAAGAAATCGAAAAGATAGGCAAATTAAACTGGGCCCTTGAAGAGAAAGTCAAGTCTTTATGCATGGAGAATCAAATATGGAGAGACCTAGCGCAATCCAATGAAGCAACAGCCAATGCTCTACGTTCCAATCTTGAACAAGTCCTCGCGGCCCAGGTTAACGAAGAACGCACCCTTGGTGCAGGATTAGATGATCAGGCAGCAGCATTAATGGACGATGCGCAATCATGCTGTGGCAGCAGCGGTGGTGATGGACCTGTTGGCGACGATGGATGGGAAGAAAGAGTGTCGGAGAGATGCACGGTAGCCAATGGGGCGCAGGATAATAAAGGTACAGGAGCAGGTAGTTGGATGTGCAGGAATTGTAACAAGGAAGAGTCATGTGTGTTGCTGTTGCCTTGTAGGCATCTGTGCTTGTGTACTGTTTGTGGGTCAAGTCTCCATACTTGCCCCATCTGCAGAGCCACCAAGAATGCTAGCGTCCATGTTAACTTGTCATGAGAAACACTACAATACCCAATGATAACATCTCTCTCAAGATGAAAGAAATTAATTTGTTTAATCTTTTCCTTTCCTGGTTTATTTATTGCTACTAATTCTCTTTTATTGGATTTTACTTGGAATTTTTTTCTTTTTTTTTTGGTTACCACATTCTTCTCTTGCCTTAATTGTCAATTGAGGAGTGCTAGATGCCTCTTCTCCATTTCGTTCTTCCTTTTACCTTCTCCTTCTCATGGTCACCCATGGCTCATTTTTCAAGCATTCATACTTGCCACTTGTCCGACAAACAAGTTGTATACATGGCAATAGTATAATTTTGGTAAAATTCGTGTATAACAAGCATTTGTCATTTTTAAGGATAATCTAATGATTAGATAATATATATTTGTGGTATATTTTTTAAGTAAAAATAGATCAAGTAACCTTATGATTTTAGATCTTCTTCTTCTTCTTCTTTAATATGTGGTAATTTAATAATATTCTTTTAGGTTTTATTTCATTATTTTGTAATGCATTTTAGCATTTAAGGATTAAATTTTAAGAGATCGTAAGAAAATAATCTTGTATATGCAATAATATAGGTAGGGGTGAACATTCAAGTGATTTGAATGAACTAACTATTCAAAATATTTTCTTTACCGGTCTATTTTATTTTTTTGCCTAAGCAAAACCCGAATTCTTTTTACCATTTTTAAAAAATTAATATACCAAACATTTACAATTAAGGTAAAGCATACTATTTTATTATGTAAAATATTTATTTTTACCATTTTTAAAAAAATTAATATACCAAACATTTACAATTAAGGTAAAGCATACTATGTTATTATGTAAAATATTTTTCTATAATATTTTGAAAAAGAAAATTGAGAATAGAAAAAAGATACCAACAATATTTCAAAACAAAAAGGTCATATGCCCATGCCCGTGTTCTTACAATTATTAAAAAAAAAACTTATCGACATTAATTTTAATTTTGCTGTTAATAAATAAAAAAAAAATATTATTTATTATTTATAAAAAAGTGTAGACTATAGGGAAGGTAAAGGAGAAGGTTGCTAGCACACTCCTCTTGTCAATTTTTCACACAACGTGGACAAATTACTTGGGGGCTAACTTTTAAATCGGAAATAATTAGAAAATATATAGTAATGGGATAACACCCAAGAATTCTTATAAGGGTAGATAGCAACCTCTCTTTTTTCCAATTTCATTTCATTTTGGATCCTTCCGACCAAGTTAGTGCTTATATAAATTAATGATTTCATTCATGTCATTATCAAGATGCTATTTATTGTTCAATAATTATGTTTTTGTGGGAATTTCTTTGGTGATAATCTTTCCAAAAATTCGATAAATGAAAAATATACATTCATATGTAGCAATAGTAATGTCGACATTAATTTGACCAATTTGTGGATTTTGTCCATCTTTAATTAGATTAGATTAAATTTACTTGGAAGATAATGTTTACTCAATAAATTCACTCAAATAAGTGTGCCAAAACCTAAGAGGTTAATCAAAATGGTTAAGAAGATATTTATTTCTCTTTTTAACATTATTTACGAGTTAATATTCTCATAACTTCAAAGAATTAGCTGATCTTTGTGGTTGTGAAATTAAAAAAATAAATAATAGTAATACCTAGCTTTTATATTGTATTATCCATTGTTATTAAGCTTGATCGGACTAAGAACGTAGGCTTAGAGCTTGGGGTCTAGATCGGTATGTGTTTCATAAAATATATAAAAATAATTGATCTAGTATGATCTATTATTTAAAAATTTAAGTTGACTCATGACTGATTAAAAATTTAGATTAACATATTAAACCTATTATATTAAGTATTTTTTTTAAGCTGAGTTTAATATATTTGATACTAATGGTTATTAAGTTTTTGTATGTTTTGATAACAATAATTTTTTAAATTAATTAATTGAAGAAAAAATGAGATGGTGTTTGAAACAGTGATAAAAATTATTTTTCAAAGTATTTTTTATTTGAAAATATATTAAAATATTTTTTATTTTTTAAAATTTATTTTTAATATTAACATATTAATACAATTTAAAAATATCAAAAATATATATATTTTTAAAGAAACTCAAAACACTAATTAAACTATGTTGCCAAACAACCCCTTAATGGCGCAAGATAAAGAAGCAGTTTTGGAGATGGAGGAGGCTACAAGAAGAGGGAGAAAGAGGTGGGGACGTGAGGTGGGTCCCAGCCACGTAGGCTACGCATCTACCAAATAGTAAGTAGACCAGACCACACCAGAGCAGGCCATCCATCCACTCAGCCAGGTTTACGTTGAGCGTGGGTACCACGCTCGAAGAAAAAAGTGTGAGGTCAACGACAAAGTGAAAGCGACAGGTGTGAGGCGAAGGCTGACACGTAGGACGCGCGCAAATGTCGCTGTAAATTATGCTCTGCTCCCTCTCTTTTCTTTTCCGATCTCTCTCGTGCACACAAAGTCACAAACTCCTTTTTTTTTTCCTTTCTTTTTCTTTTTTAATTCGTAAAAAGATTCATTATCCCCCTGAAAATTATAACTTTCATTGGTAGTTATTAACCCTGGTCGGTGGGTTGATGATCCAATCAACGATTGGCTTTGATTAAGGTTAAAAATATATATTTGAGAGTTAATTTGGGTTGATTTAAAAAAACAAATTAAAAGAAATATTTTTTATCTTTAAAAAAATTAAAATATTATTATTTTAACTGATTTAAATTAATTTAGTTAATTAATGACCTAGATTATAAACCATACTAAATTTCATTACTACACTATTAATTACTGCAAAGTGTAATCTTTAGTATGCATATTTGGAAATTTGTTTTCTTATTTTATGTTAATAATAATCATAGATTTTAAAAAAATACAACAACATTAATAAAAGTAGTGTTGTTACTTATTTTAGAGCTCTAAATAAACAAAAAAAAAAGAACAAAAGGGAGAATACAACAAAAACAATTTGAAAAATGGATATTGAAAGAAAATTAAAAAAAAATATGTCAGTGAGAAAAATATACCAGAACATTTAGAAAATTGCCAAATATTAGTTAAGAAAGATCAAAATATATAAGATTGAAAAATTGACAATGTATTTTCTATAGATAAAGGTCATATTGCCAAAGAAAAATCAATTTAAAAAAGAAAATTTAAAATTGGATGTTTAAGGACTTGATTAGATTTTTTCAAGGTTTAATTGAATTTACTGAGGGTTTAATTGCAAAAAAATTAATTTTTGAAGTCAATTTAGGTTTTATTTGGAAGAAATTAAAGTCTAGGGGGTCTAATTGCAAATTTTAAGAGTTAATTTGATCAAATTAGAGGCTTAATTGCCTATATATTAAAGTTTAACGGACTTTACAGAAATCCAAAACTAAAGACCAAGCTGAAAAAAACGTGTGAATATAAGGGTTGTCATTGACCAAATTAGGGATCAAATTAAAAAAATTAGAAGTTTATTGGTTAATTGAAGGTTAAAATGCACAAATTCAAAACCATTAATTAAAATGAAAATAGCAATCAACATTGGGATTGACAATTGAATTTGAAAATGGTGAAATTACATGAAATTAAAAATTTGAAGGCAATTACAAGTACAATTAAAAGCAATTGGAAGAATAGATATTCAATTTAAATTTGCCAAAATTCAAATTAAAAACTCTAAATGATGTGTCGTTCAGATGAAGAGAAGATGAATGATATGTTATTTTTCAGCTTGTATCTTTATTTTAACAGTTTTGGCTGATCGAGTTAGCAATTTCAAATGAATGAATGTGAAGCTACTGATTTTTAAATTAAGTAAAGTTGGGGTCTAAATAAATGATATACACATCCTTTACCAACTTTAGGTGGTCTCAGGTGATAATAATATAACAATTTCTTCAGCAGGGCCTCGAAAATGGGCAACTCAATAGGCCTTAATAGTGTAAGCATCATGTAAAAACCGATTTGTTTTTCATGTGTTTACACATAAAAGCTCTTTAATAGATTTTTATTGAGGGTTTACAATACTTCCCTAAAGATTAAGAGGTCAGAAATGAGTTTAAGACCTCTCAAAACCTTAGCAAAATCCTATAAATACCCCTCTTGAGAAAAAAAAAGGCTGAAAAAAAGAAAAAAGAAAAAAGAAAAGATAGGATAAGATAAGAAAAGGAAGAAAAATATCAATAAGAAACATAAGTGTATAAGTCCAAAAGCGTAAACAAAAATTTTCTTACAAGTTTGTGAGAGGCACAATTTTTCAAAAAAAAACCAAGAGAGAGTAGTTGTTTTAGGTGTGCATTGCTTATCTAAAAGTAAGTCCTATGTGGCTTGCTTTTGATTATATATATAAGCATTAAAAAGAGGTTTAGAGTATTTAACAAATAATGTTGCATTCACTTCTTTGTTCTTGTGATTTTTATTTAATGAAGTTATTTTGATGTTTTTGATATATTAAAGTTTTTATTTAAGTTTGTTTTTATATATATATATTGTTGTTTTAGTTTTTGTTTAACTTAAGTTATGTATGTTAAAGCAAAAGTGTTTATCCTGGGTTTGTGAGGTTTATTTATGCACAAAATGGGTTAGAAATCACAATATTTTCTTAGTTTATATCAAACAAATAGATAATATAGCTTACTTCATGTAATATATGCTATGAATGTTAATACCTTTCTTTTATGAAATCAATTTTTTTATTTAGACTCTAAGATCAATTAAGATTTCTAGCGATTAAAATACTAAGTGATAACTTCTATTTTTTTTACTGAGAAAGAACAATAATTTCTTATCATTTCTACCCATATCATTCTCAATGATCCTGATATAAAAGGATTATTGTTGCAATGCCACATATATACAACAAGTAGGTTTAATTTAAGTTATGTATGTTAAAGCAAAAGTGTTTATCCTGGGTTTGTGAGGCTTATTCATGCACAAAATGAGTTAGAAATTACAATATTTTCTTAGTTTATATCAAACAAATAGATAATATAGCTTACTTCAGGTAATATATGCTAGGGATATTAATACCTTCATTTTATGAAATCAATTCTGTTATTTAGATTCTAAGATCAATTAAGGTTCATAACGATTAAAATACTAAGTGACAACTTCTATTTTTTTTCTGAGAAAGAACAATAATTTCTTATCATTTCTACCCATATCATTCTCAATGATCCCGATATGAAAGGATTATTGTTGCGATGCCACATATATACAACAAGTAGATTTAAATTATTTTAGGTTTAAAAACCAGAGTAAAATTATCATTATTAGTTTAAGATATGAAAACACTCACTCAATTTAGAGATGGCTAGATATATCTCTCAAGAATTGTCAAAATTATACAACAATATTTTAAAATTACATCCATTATGTAAAATTTTTTGGATTTAATAAAACAAACCTCATCAAAATTCATACATTATTATTGACAAAAAAAATCAATTTACACCTGTAACTACCAAAAAAATTACTACTAACATTTACATTTTGGAGATTAAATTTATTTTAAAAAAAAAAGAGAGAAAAAGAGAGAAACATAATGAATGGTTGGAAAAAGAAGCAAGAAGATGACAAGCAGAAGGACAAAAAATCTACCACAACTACTCGCGTGATAATAATTTCTCGGAGTGTTCTTCTCTTACTTTAATGGGAAAAATATCAGAAATGATATGACGATGACGAAGGCATGTTGAATTGAATTGAATTGAATGGGGTGGCAGGCATGGCAGGGAAGGGCAGAGGCACGTACAGGTTGACGACGTGTATGATTTGTCCGAGAGTTGCCAGGTAAGTAAGGTGGTGGCGGGGTGGTGGCGGGGACGACTGGTTACTGGCTAGTGGTGACCACTGAATGGCAAGATTCCATGGAGGCGCGTACCATCACGTCATTACGTGCCCCCTTTCTGCTCTCTTTGTCATTGTCAACAGGGGCTCATGAATAAAGTGAAGTACACACCAATATTGCCTATTTATTTATTAATCCACGCTATTAATTTTATTTTCACCTTTAAACTTTTATTTGTTGACATTCAATAAACCTTTTTTTTTCAATTGAATATCAAATACAACTTTAAATGATAGATGGCTTCAATCTTTTAAGATTAAGCTTTTTTAAAAACATAATTTTAATACCAATATACTTGGAAATAATAATAATAATAATAATAATCGTAGCTCCGTCCTTCCATCTCTCCGCAAGAAGAGGTCCCTTTTCTCCAAGTTGATTACAAGTCATCTTCAATAGCATTTTCTCCTCTGTCAAACCTTCAAAATTGTCCAGCGAATTAATGGACCAATGGTGGAAAATGTTGTTTGATTTTAGAGACAAAAACCTTTCAGAGGGCCCACCTAAACACCTTCAAAAAATCCAAACTTAGCATTTAATAAGGAAAAAAGCAACAAGGACAACACAAAAATAAGAGGAGATTTTGTTTGTAGGATCTCTGAGCCCTTCTTCTGGGCCCCTCCACCAGATTAGGACCATCTGTCCCTTTATGACCGGCATCCCCTCATTAACACGTGAATCTGATTCCCAGTTTTCTCCTCTTCATTAGCCTGATTAATCAACTTGGTTTAGTTAATCATTTATCGCCTCCCTTGTAGCTAATACTTTGATGCTTGGCTCTTGCTTTCTCATGGTCTGGCATGATTTTTTTTATATATATATATATATAGTGTATAAAAATAATGCTCAAACATTGTCAGTATATCTTAAAGAAAAAAAATAAATTTATAACTTGATATCATAGAAATATAATTGAAATAAATAACCATGGTTAATCTCCAAGAATCAAAACGTAAAAGGATAAAAAAATAGCAATTAAGAGAATAAAGTCCTCATTTAAAGAAAGAGTGAGAGAGAAGAATCTAAATTTTGAATTGAAGGGCAGGATGAAAAAAAAAGGGACCAAATTAAGAAATGAATAAAAAAAATCAAGAGAACGAGGACAAATTAAAAAAAATCAAAGTTATGGATTTAAGGATGAAATTAAAAAAAATTAAAATTTAATAAAGGACTAATAATCAAAATTAAAAATCAAAACATTAAGAGTCAAACCTTAAATATCATCAAATTTTGAATTGAAGAGCAAAATTGAAAAAAAAATTAAATTCACAAAATAATTTAAAATAAAAATAAAAACTAAGAGAATGAAGACAAAATATATATAAAAAATAAAACTAAGATCATGGATCCAAGAATAAAGTTGAAAATAAATTAAAATTTGATAAAAAGCCAAGAATCAAAATTAAAAATCAAAATATTGAGAGTCAAATCTAAAATATCATAAAATAAAAGGACAATCTTGATATAAAATTCAAATGTCAAAGGATGAAATTGAAAAATAAAATAAATCAAATTTTACAATTAAAAAAATGAGGTCCAAATATGATAAAATTAATAAATAACATACTATTTTGTTTTTTTACAAGGGCAACATGTTTTTCAAGATTGAAGAGAGAGGAAAGAGGGGAAAAAAACACTGTTGGAGCTTCGTCGTGCATAAGAGGCTACACACACTTTATTTTTATGAAGGGAGTTGCAAGACGTATCAAACACCACCTTGAAATGTGGTTTTTAGCTGCTAAAAGATGTCGCACGTGCTATCAAAGACACGAGTGCTTCTTACTCGCCAACAAGTTTTCTTTTCTTTTTTTAATTTAATTTATTCAAATATCAAAGTACTCATGACTACCCCAAACAATATTAACAAAAAAAAAATCAAAACTCTCCTTAATCTTAGCTACAAATTATTTGACTCAAACAAGATTTTAGTAATTATATTGTGCCAATAAAAACAAAAAAACCGAATAGTCTTTGCTTTTATAGTTAAGAAAATACAACTTTTAATAGGTGAATTGATAATTTCATTGTAAAATTAATTTCACAGTGAAACGTGTGCACATGGTGCAAGAATGAGTTATTTTATATTCTGGTATAATTAATTAATGAATGAATTAACTAATTAATTTAAAGCCGTTGGTTTGGACGGACAATCCATACAGAAATGGAAAATGTTTAATTATTAACTACTAGCTAGGGTGTGATAATGATGGGTGTGCAGATTAGATTAAGGGTAATGCTACTGCTCCTGCTAATTACAAAAGATATGTTTTAGCCTAGGAACACAATCAAAAGTTGGGCACCATTTTTTAAACAAAATTAGAAAATGAAAAGATTCCTCTAATGAAGTTTAAATTTTTTAAGCTAATCTTATAATTGTAAGACCTGTAATTAGGTGGGACCCTGTAAAAACTTATTTTATAAAAGAATTATTTTTTAAATTATTATTTTATTAATCAGATCTAAAGTTTAATTAGGTAAATAGATCGTAATTCACTTAAATTTAATCAAATTTAAATTAAAATATAGTTCTAATTAAGTTTTGAATTATGAGTTTTTTAAGTTAATTTATCAAACTAAAACAAGTTTAATAATGATGGCTAATGGAATACTCAAACAAAAAAAATAATTCATACCATATACTTTTTTTAGAACAATTTCCGCCAAGTATCTTCTTGTTTTTTTCCTTGATAAAAATGGCATTTCGTGGTTATCTTGACAAAAAATGAATTCTTTCTTGATCATAGATTATATTCAATAGAAATTAATGCATGATTTATTTTGTCATTTCCCACCCACTGATTGGCGTAGTTATACTTATCTATCTTGATTGCAATCTCAATTATGCGTCACAAGTAATATATATCAATATAAATGCAATAATTTTTGTCCAAGTTATTCAATGAATTATCCATACGAGCTAGGGCCATGGAATTGACCAATTTGTTTGATATCACGTCTCTAAATTGTCTTTTCCTTCAATTTATAATCAAATCCATTTGTCGTGTGTATTTTTTATTCCCCAAAAGAATATCATGCGAAGAGATAGCTAGCTAGGTGGTGCTATAGTCCCACTTCAATGAAATGTCAATACAATGGGAACCCGATTAATTGCCATCAATAAAAACATTTGGTCACCATCACACCTTTGTCATGCACCATCAAGCGTGGAGGTTGGCTTGAAATTTAATATTCTCATTCATACATCTATTTTAATTAGTGCTTTCTTCACTAGACTCCTTCTATGGCACGATAATTGCTTTCAATTCTTTATATACATACAAGTCCTCGAGTGTAACCTTAATTTGAGAATTATTCTCAATGCATACACCATGTTCTCAGCCAAATCTGTGGTTAATCAAAGCTAAAAAAATAAATAAAAAATATAGAGACAACCATTTTTTCTGTAATATTTATGTTATCACCTACCGGATCCCCCCTCCCCCTCCCCCTCCCTAATTTATTCTTCTTCTAGTGTTCTTTTTCTATAGAAAACAACACCATTCACAAACTAAGCTCCTATTATCACAACAAATCTGGTCATCCCAACACTTAGTCTGTTGGTATTAATGTTCTAGTTTATTTTATTTTTTAAACTTGCCACATCAAGTAAGCAGACCTATCCATTTTTGTTGTAACCTATTTTTTTACGTTATATTTTCTGGCATTTTTTTATAGTATATATAGTTTGTTTGTGTGTTTATTTATTTTATATCCTTTTCCTATGAAAATTTATTGTACGAATGTATGATTTGTACATGTTAAAGTTTGTTTAAGATTTTAAAAAATTATATTTGTTTTTCATTTGATGAAATCGAGTTATTATTGATTTGAGTTAAAGCAGGGATTTGTAATAGTTTGATGAGTGCCTTTAGTACGGCAGCTCCTCTACTATTTATACAAGTAGGGCATTGTACATATGTTATGGTGTAGCCTATTACACATGATAAAACAATAAAAGAGGAAACATAATATTTTCTATATTACAACACATCCCATAATACGCCCCCTCAAGATGAGGGTGGGTTACCCACGTGAAGCTTGGAACGTAGAGAAGTAAAAGCAGAGGAAGCAAGTGGCTTTCTAAGAACATCTGCTAATTGATCTTTGGAGGGGATGAAGCGAATATGAATCTCCTTCTTAGTCATTCGATCACGAACAAAGTGATGTGTTAGTGATAATCGACCTCAACATGCTTTGTACGAGCATGAAAGATCGGATTAACAGACAGATAAGTAGCATCCAAATTATCACACTAGATAGTGGTAGCAGAACTAGGAGAGAAACATAAATCTGACAAAAGATAGCGAAGCCAGAGAATCTCAGCAGTACCATCAGTTTAGGCCTTATACTCTGCTTCAGTAGAGGATCGAGCAACAGTGTGTTGCTTGCCAGATTTCCATGAAATGGGAGTGGTACCAAGAAATACAATATAGCCACCCGTGGGTTTTCGATCATCAATACTGCCGGCCTAATCAGCATCAGTAAAACCATGAAGAGACAAAGCAGAGTCACGAGTAAGGTGGAGACCAAAGGAGGATGTACCTTTTAGGTATCGCAGGATACGCTTAACAACGGCCTAGTAGCCTTCGGTAGGAGCATGCATAAACTGACATACCTTGTTCACATCATAACATATATCAGGTCGGGTAAACATGAGATACTGAAGAGCACCAACAATTTGGCGGAAGCGAGTGGTATCTGAAAAAAACTCGGTAGACTGCATATCAAGTTTGGAAACAGACGCTGGTGTATCAACAGGTTTACACGATGACATACCAGCACGATTCAGAATATCAAGAACATACTTGTGTTGACTAAGCATAAGACCCATACTAGTAGGAGCAACTTCAATCCCCAAAAAGTAACGTGCATGACCCAAGTCATGAAGTTTAAACTCTGAGCTCAGCAAGGTAATGAGGCGATGAATCAATTCAGAGTTATTACCAGTAATTAAGATGTCATCCACATAGATAAGTAAGTAACAGATATCAGGAGTCCCATTCAGAATAAATAGGGAGGTATCAACCTTTGAAGCTTGAAAACCGATAGTCAGGAGGAAATCACTTAGTCGCATGTACTAGGCCCGTGGTGCTTGTTTTAAACCATAGAGACATTTATGAAAGCGACAAACATGAGTAGGCAAAGCAGTATTGACAAAGCCTGGGGGTTGCTGCATGTAAACAACCTCACGAAGTGAGCTATTGAGGAAGGCATTATGAACATCAAGTTGCCAAATCTGCCATCCTTTTGAGACTGCAATTATAAGAACTAATCGAACAGTAGTTGGTTTAATAACAGGACTAAAGGTTTCTGAATAATCTATACCTTCCTGTTGGGTGAACCCCCGCGCAACCAAGTGAGCCTTGTACCGATCAATGGCCCAATCGGCTCGTCGCTTGATTTTATACACCCATTGGCAGCCAACAATGTTTATAGAATGATCAAATGGCACCAATGACCAAGTGGCATTGGTATGTAAGGCTGAAATTTCATCCTTCATGGCAGTATGCCAACACAAGTACTGGTTAGCTTCCTTAAAACTCAAAGGCTCAAGAGCAGAGGGGGACATTACCCTTGAAGTGGAAACTGGTGGAGAGGAAGCAGAAATAGAGTTGATGTTGGCAGTCTTTGGCTGTCGAGGACGCAGCACTATGGGATGCTGCCGAATGGGTGGCGGAGCAGAAGGCAGATAAGTAGAGGTCAGCTGTGGAAGAGAGTATGTGGAGAGATCCACACATAAGTCCAGATCGGGCACGGACTGAGCAGAGTGCCTATATAGAGAAGACAATGCTGATGATGAGGCTGGAGAGTCTGCAACAGAGGGCGAATCTGATGAAGATAAAGCTGGCACCGTAGAACCTGAACCATCACCAACATGTAATTGATTATTACCAAGATAAGGTTCTGCGTATGTCATACTGGTAATGTTCGGAGTAACGTGGTGATTCGCACCTGTGTCAGGAAACCAAGCGGCAGAATCCTCAGATGATGTAGTACTAAAGGAGAGGTTGGCCGAGGCGTGATTTCCATGATGAACAAGTTGAGAGCATTGCTGTGCAGAATGGCCATAGATGTGGTAGAGCTGGCATTTTATTTGCTGTCGTGGCCACTGATTTGTTGCTGCACCACGGTGTGGATGGTTTTGCCACTATCCACTATGGCTGCGGGGCTGTTACCAAGAAGAACCACCACCAGCACCACGAAAGGACTGACCGTTGGACTGAGGAAAGTTGCTGTAAGGATGCCATCGGCCACTCCGTCATCCTCTACCCCGGTGAGCCATGGAACCATCATTGTTTGGCCTAGAAAAACCATGTTGGGCAGCATATACTAAGGGGGGCTGCGTAGGGGTGGGCAACAGGGGTGCAGTAGTTAGACTGGAGGATACCGAGCTGCGATGTATAAATTCATGAGTAGACAGGTGACTATGAAGCTCAGAGTATGATAGAGGATCAGCTTTGGTTGATAGACTTGTAACCAAATCATGAAATTCACCGCGAAGTCCCCGAAACACATATAAGTTGAAATCAGTGAGAGAAATAGGTTTGCCGGTCGCAACCAATTCATCAAATAAACCTTTTACACGTTTCAGGTAGAGAGTAACAATATCATCACCTTGTTGAAGATCCTGAAGAGAGCCATGTAATTGCATGATCCGAGAGTTAGATGGGGAAGCAAGAGCAAGTTCAAGGATGCTCCAAACACTAGCAGAGGTTGAATAATCAACCACTAGATGAAGAAATCCAACCGAAAGAGAGGACAACAGAGCACTAAGGATAAGCTAGTCTTGTTGTTTCCAAGCCAAGAACGTTTGGCAGGGTCCATAATTGAAGGTAACAGAGACAGCAGAAGCTGTACGGAAAAATCATGCGAAGAGAGGCATGGAGTGGAGCCGTCAACAAATGAGAAAACTCCTTGATCAATCAGATACAACTTCATCTGCATACGCCAAAACAAATAATTATTGTTGGTAAGTTTGAGATTAATAACCTGCTGGGTGTTGGAGAGGGGAATAAGAACTGCTATTGCAGCAGAAGAAGCCATAGCTGTGTTGGTGGCTGTGGTGAGTCTAGGGATTGAGGAGGAAGAATTTAGAGAAGAGGGGCTGCCATTAATGCCAGCAGCAGTACTAACTGTATGATCCATGATGATAATAGATGGCTATCCTGCGAAGCCTGTGACAGAGAGGAGAAATAACAAAGTTGTAGCCTGTGACAGAGAGCAAAAAGAAGAATGGTTTCTGCAATAGAGAACAGAGGAGAAGGGATGGCGATAGGAAGAAAAAAAGAAATCTGCAGCAGAAAGTAGAAGAACTGATTTAAGATAGAGATGCTCTGATACCAAGTTAAAGCAGGGATTTGTAATAGTTTGGTGAGTGCCTTTAGTACGGCAGCTCCTCTACTATTTATATAAGTAGGGCATTATACATATGTTATGGTGTAGCCTATTACACATGATAAAACAATACAAGAGGAAACATAATATTTCCTATAATACAACACATCCCATAATAATTTGTATGATTAAAAAGTTTATTGATCAAGATGTTGTTACGATGCATCTTCTACAAAAAAAGGTTCATAAAAAAACATACTTGTGTTGATTTGCACTTAGATAACTCTATGTTCCTTACGATACCATGGTAGAAATGATGGTTGAGTTAATTTCTAGTTCTAGCAATGTGCATATAGTTGTAGATAATAATAGTAATTATTATAAGAGTATAATTATAGATGCAATAAGAATAAATTGGGGTTATGTAGACGAATATTTAATTGTAGATGAATAACTGAATGCAGGCATAACCATGTTTTTTTATTTTTTAAAATATTAACAAACTATTATAGGATGGGTGCACAATTACAGTAACTTATCGATCATTGCACATGAATTCAACATCAAGTTAGATCATGGGTTGAGTGAGGCCGATAATGATATAATCATCAAATGAGCAAGAAACATTTTACCTGAAGAGAATAGGCTGAAAGAGAACTTCTATATTGCTAAATCCATGATAAAACCATATGGTCTAGGATACTAGAAAATTGACACATGTCCAAAATTTTACATGTTGTACTACCATGAAATTATAGATTTGATCGAGTGCAAAACTTGTGGGCATGCTTGGTAGAAATCCATAATTGGTAAGGGAAGGACTTTTATCGAACATAGAAAACTGAGATATTTTTTAATCACTCCTAGATTACAATGTTTATTCATGTCTCCAAATATTATTGAGCATAATGATATGGTATCATTCATGTGACACGGTGGATGAAATGAAATCATGGTACACTCTTCTGATGATGAAGCCTAGAAGCGGGTTAATAGGGTGCATCATTAGCTTTCAAAGGAACTATATAATGTATGTGTTGGGTTATGTATAGATGGGTTCAATTCATTTGGGTCATTTATTGCACCATATTTTTGTTGGCCGGTGATACTCACAGTTTATAACTTGCCATTGGGGATCATTAACTCTTATAATACTTAATCTCATTTCACCTTTCTTTTTAAATATTAATAGTTGTAATCCTGTACTAGGTTTATCAAATGGGAGAACAAGCTAGTGGTAGTTTGAAATTATTATGTTTGGGTCCTAAAAGAAAGGTCAAGTATTATAATGAGTATTTTATCGATGAATATATCTTTTACACTGAAGATTATGGGTATGGTAAAAAGACCTATAGTAGTGGAGTTTGAGTTAGAGGATCAACTTCTAATGAGTTTAAAGTTGATTATTATAGAAATTTAGAAGAGGTGATTGAATTGCTATATCATAGCGAGAATAATAAAGTCTTTTTATTCAAATTCTATTTTTATGATAGAGGAATCATAGTAGATTTTTACTTTGGTTTGGTCAAAATTAATATAAAGGCTAGACTTCACAACGTCGACGATATCCTTGTTTTTTCTAAGCAATACCAGCAAATTTATTACACATATACAACTTCCTTTAGAAAGAATCATTCTAGGGTTGCTTGGTTATTCGTAGTGAAGACCAAACCAAACCTAGAGGTCGTGTCCAAGTTATTCAAGATGGTAATGATGAAGTAATCGCAGGAGACGATGTATTCAACAATGTTTTTTAAATGAATAATAAAATTTTGTTTTTTTTATTATTTTAATTCTTTTTTTAAAATAATAAATACAATACTGATGAAATTACTAACAGAACTTTAAACACTGATAAACAAAGTCCCTCAAAGAGTTTCAGAGAGTTGAAAAAAAATTATAGGACTTGCCACCTTAGATGTAATTCTCTAATGGTTTAATTCTGTTGATAATGTGCATATGATCACTGATGGACTTACCAACGATTTATTTTGTTGGTAATATGTCATATTCAGTGATGGATTTACCGAATGAATTAATGCCAAAATTGTTTTTTGTTTGATGCGCTATTTTCATATGTAAATCCATCAATGATTATATTACTGATAGAATAACAAACATAATATAGATCACAACCGATATGTTTTTCGATGATATTTTTTCATTCAAGATTTCATCAGTAAAGTTTTTTTCCTGATTGAATAAGTGTTTAAACACCAATGAAATATTCCGTTTGTGACATCCAATGTTCAGGTAGTGATCATCGGCTAATTAGCGATTGTTTAAAAATATTAATTTCTATTTTTTCTTCTTGTTTTGATTATTCTTATTTTATTTTTTTTGTAATCACACGGTAGAAAATTATTTGAATATCTCGACTTTAGATGATATCGTTTTCAAAGCATTAGTTTGGTTGTCAATTTCAAAAATTATCTCCTCTCCTTGTTATTATAGGTTTTGTTGACATAAACACGATACAAACATCTACATTATAATTCATTGATTAAAGGAATTTCTTATTTAAAAGATGAATGAATTATTAATTAAAAGAAATCTTGGATTATTAATTAAATACCAACAATCTTGGATTATTAATTAAATACCAACAAGAGAAAGTCAATTTGTAGATTATGCCACAAAAATGGACGGAGTCCTAGTGCATAGTTAGGATGACGGGTCCCATTTTTTGTACCCTCAAGAAATTTATTCGATGGTGACAGTGTAACATTTGATAATTTTATAGGCTATAGATGGCGTCCTAATAATAATAAAGAAGAAAAGGGTGTTAAAAAATGGTATCTTTAGAGATAATTGGGATTGTCAAAGGGGGGGTTTAATTATTAATTAATGAGCTAATTACACTACTAATTGTTGTCAAATGGCATGCTTCATGATCGATGTGCGATTTGGTTTTGGCTGAGTTGTTGTTGTTGAGCACAGCACATTGGAATCCCCTAAACCCAGAATTTCTCGATGGCATTTTCTTGGCCGCAATCAACAGCCAAAATATATTATGAAAATACACACACCACCACCACCATCCTTCGAAAAAGATAGGTGAATAAACTAAAACAAGAGCTAGCTAGCCAACTTCAATGCTTAATTTTGGTCCCCTTGTGCTATAGAATCACACATCCCTTTCATGTGGGTCATATTCCCCCACTACCGTCTCATCCTCTACCACCATTTCATGTCACAACAATGAATAATATACTGAAATTGTACGAGTGAATTTATTATAATAGCAAGCTCGGATTCATCGTCACGTACACTCTACGCACAAGGCCAACCAAATGCCGACGATGAGGACAATGACACTTGAGCCAATGACTTTTTTTTTCATGAGAAAAAAAATCTGGGGTTTTTCTGAGGACAGAAAAAGAGAAACCAACCCTAATAAGTATCTAGGGGTCCATGCAATGTGTTGTGCCTTAGGGTTTGAGGGTTGATGTAAAAGAAGAGATGGAAATATGTGTCATGTAAGTTGACCACTTTGGTGATATAAACCATATAATATTATTCCATATTTTCAGTCGAGGTGGGGTTTGCCAAAGTAATGGACAGTACAAAGCATAGAATATGGATCCCAATCAAGAGAAGGCAGGCATGGGACCATGATGGGAACCCTAACTTTCTTACCTTGTGAAAGGGGTCACTCATGTACCTGTCCATCATCTTAGAATTGATTTTGTTGCTTCCCTTTTCTACTTTTCCTTTTCTTCTCTCTTAAAACTACATTTTCTCTGTGTACCTGAGGGTCCACACACACATAGCACAAGCCATCGAGGAGGGCAAGGTCAAATCAGAATTAGATGGCTCGAAAGTAGCATTTCTTAACAACCGTGCATCACGACTATCCCAATCCAACAAAACGATGCGGTGAAAACTGTTGAAAAATAAAAGAATTTTTAGGGTTTGATCATGTCGACATGGTGCTGCTTAATGAGACTGTTGTAATGCTAAGTGCACACCTATTTTGTCGAGACCGATGGGGAGACCTTGCTTAAAATAAAGATCGAGAGGAACCATTTTTTTGGAGTTTACAACACACAAACCTAGACTGAGTGGAAAGCTAGCTAGGGTTTTGCTAATGCATCTTAATTTACTCCAATTAATCATGCACATTCTCATTATAGCTACGAGGTTAAAGGGTAATGGGCGATGCTCTGATCATTTTCTTTTGAAAAAGGCATGGTGGGGTCAAGATAAGAATCCACAACACCCCAAAAGAAAGAGGGCATAAACCATTATTCACCTAGAAATCATATCTTACACAATGAATGAACGAGTGAATATTTTTTTCCTTTATGTGGGAATTTCAATGACCTGCCATGAGTCTACTTTACGTGGATGGATTTGGTGTGATAGGTGGTGGAGTGAGGCAAAAGATAAAGACATTATTTATTGCAATTTTGAATCCAGAAAACACCACTACATGGACGAAACATTGAAAAGAGAAATTAAAGGAACATGTACTCATATATACCCCATAAAGTAAAGGAGCAAGCGAGGAAACTGCTGCAACTATATTTTTTAATTATTTTTTCTGGCCAGGTTTGACAGATTTGCTGTGGAAGTGTAAACATCAGCTTCTCCCACTAGCACAAAATATCCATGTGCTATGACCATCAAGTCTCCCTCATCCCATTAATGGGGCCTTGGAGATTGTGGTTGCATATCCAACTCCCCCATCTTTGGTAAAATCATTATGCTCTCTCTTCCCTTCTCTCATCTCAATAGTTCACTTTATCTAAAGTGCTGCAAATAGTTCCTTCTTGTCGACATTAAGCACCACCAATCAAAAGCTAACCACTAAAATCTAATTTCATGCTAGCTTGCCTAAGGGAAGTGCGCAAATATGATAACTAACATTGAATTTATTTTCCATGTGGTTGGATAGGAGTGAAGAGACATTGGATTGGACTAAGTATAGACTCAAGATAATAAAAAAAATGATTCTCAATATATATGCCATGAACAAAGAGAGATGGCCTATGCCTTTTGATATGTTTTGAATCTTTTCTCTTATTTCTCCATCCCAATCTCTCAAAGCTTCGCATTCTCATAGTTGATAATGAAATGATCTTAATTTGTTGCTGAATTGAAGGTGACATTACAAAGAATCAGCCAACACACTGGACCGAATAAATGTATGAATTTTTTGGTAATATTACCGGTATCGGGAGTCCATGATCATACTGTGCCATCGCCAATTCATTGCACAAATCCGAGGGTATACATTGGGCCTACCAACAATGAACCATTAAAACTTGTCGTCTACAAAAATCCGATCCCATGCCCATCATCATGGTCCTAAATTAGTCTGTGGATTAATTTATTCTATAGACCATAGGGCATATATATCAAGTACTATTATTCTAGTTTTTCGAAGTGCGCCAAACTAGTCCCAAAATGGACCGACCTCAACTGAAGGTGATCTAAACATACACTCCCACATACAAAATTGACTAACTAGTTCTCAAGCACTCTTAGTGTCATGTCTAATCTGTCCACAACTCAAGAAATTAATGGAGGATCAAAGCAAATCGAAAAGATTACATCAAAATGTAATATCATCATGAAACAAGAAGGGATTAATCAATCATATTTTACGGCTCATATTACTTTGGAATTGTTAATGCTTCCACTTTGGTGGCTTTATTTTGATGATAGGGCTATGAGATTTGGATGCTTTATGATCCAATGTAGTAGCAAGTGCCAAATGTTTTCAATTGACACAGCAAGGACACAACTAAATGAAAGTGATTAGTTAGATGTCATTTCAATTTGTTGTGCACGATCATATTGTAAGAATATCGAGTATTCATTCTCTGTATTTTGTGTTCATATTGTACGTATATTACTCTAGCCCAAATGATCATTAGATCTTGACTCTCCTTTTCTTTTCTTTTTCTTTTTTCTCGCATTTAATCTTTAAGTTATGTGATTGGCTAATCATCGTAGAAGGCCACTCATCCTATCTTCTTTACAACGTTTGGCAGACGAATTGATCGCGCTCTTTCAACATAAAATGAAGAAAGAAGAAAATCATAATTTTCCCTTTTGCTCTAGTATCACATTTTGTTGCTGAAACCACATTTTCCAACAAAAAGAGAAGAAGATCCTGCTCTATATATTCTCTTATGCCTGGTAAATTCTTTGCAGCAATATATCGCAATTTAATATATGAGCACTAGTTAGTTTATTTAACTAATAGAATTAGTTAGTTGCTTGTGAGCTGCGTGAAGCTTTTTTTTACCCTTTTATTAAACTCCATTTGATCTGGTTAATCATTCCGATAATTAACATATTAATCCAATCTTTGATCCATGCCGTGTTTATTAGTTTATCTAGCTAATAAAATTACCATATGTTAAATCAAGTAAATTGGACTTTGGAGCTTGCTTGTACAACATATGGAAGGATCATGAGAAGCAGCGTAGGATTACTGCCCAATCTATAATTTAAGATCTAATGAGCCTTCCAATAATACTAATAAAAATAATAATAAAAACCTAACGCTATCTAGTCATCTCAAACACGAGTTCTTTTATTGTTATTTTAGTGTTTAAAAGCCTTTCTTCACGGAAAATTATCAGAGTAGAAACTAGCTAAGAACCAGCAAAACAGGCCACTTGATACAAACATGATAGGACTGAATAAAAATCATTGGGCTGATTAAGGGTTCCACCACGAACCAGTGATAAATCTTCCCCGCCAATCAACCAAAGGGTTTCCTTTTTTTTAATCTACCAGTATAATGACTTTCTGCGGTTTACAATGCAATGATATGGACACTAAACCATTAATCAGGGAAGAAAACAAACCAAAAGTTGATGATGATGATGATGGAGATGATTCAGATCGCACAGGCAGCTGGGACTGACCCCAGCATAGCACATTACATGCACCTCATAGATAGATATGAACCTTTTATAGACACAATTCTCATGTGCAGATTTATTTGAATAGTAGTAGTTTTGTTCTATTCGCTAGAGCTGGATGACTAGTTATAGACTATAGAGGGATCGTTTCGTTTTTTTGGGTTGGTCCGGTCTGTTGCTCTTTTCTTGTGCCAAATTTTCCCTAGAGAGCTGTTTGCCTTAAGAGGGTTGGTAGAGGGTCGTTCAAAATCAATCTAGTGTGGAGGAGATTTGGAATACATTTGTTTGGTTCATTATTTGCATGTGAAGAAGAGTTTTTTTTACTACCATTCTGTTGTATTTACATCAATTAATGTAAATCAGGTATCAGTTAGTCTAGTTAATACTATGATGCTGTCCGAAGAGATTTTAGTTACTATCAGAGAGAGGTAGCATGAGCCACCATCATGGAGCACAAGCTTAGGACCAAAAATGGCAAAAAGAAGAGATGCATACCGAATTTCAATTTACTGATATATTTTTTTATTATTATTATTAACGTAGCTATCTGAGTTAACTTATGCGTATCTCGATTAATTTTATGAATCCTGAAATTAATAACAATATAAGTCTTCAATAACCTTGAGATTTATAAAAATTAATAATATCTAGAAAATAAATATAAAATTTAAATTAATTAAGCTATACTTATCGTAATTTACAATATCTTTGCCATAATTATGTTTGTTCTTAAATTGGACTTTGTTGAACGGTAAGCGGAAGAATGGGCTTGGGAATGGGGACAGTTGGGATGGGGAGATCGGTTCTAGTGTTAGGCCCAAGAAAGGGCAAGCTAGCAGGATTGTTCAGGAAAGAGATGCGAAGTATGAGAGAGGGCTTGGTGCAAGGTCTGTAGAAGATTTTGACCTGGGAAAAGCATTTATCTCGAGCATTTAGAGAGAGGACTGTTGTTTGAGTAATTAAACATGACACTTCATGATGGATATCGATCATAGAAGATAGTCAGCAACAAAAAATAGAAAGTTATGGGTGCATTTCTTGAACCTCAATTCATATGTTTTAACTTGCATTAACCATCTGCTGAAGATGAATGTTTTGGACATTTTAGACACAGTTCATGCATGCATAATCATGATCTACTATAATACTGATTCATCATCCTCACAATAGGTAGCAGAACTTGAAATGAGAAGAATACGCCTGGCATGCAAACCTGCCAGAACATACAATGAGATCGAATATTTCCACAGAAGCAATCACAATCAAATAGATGTTCGGGGTAGACCACAGAACTAACAAATAGCTCATATTTACTCCTCCAGTCGCCAAGCCAAATGGACTTGTGAGCATGACAATAAAATAATGGCAAAGAATCTAACCCCCAGGGTCTGCATCGCTATCATTTTCAATAGGTAACAGAAGCAAGAGCCTGAAAATACAAGTTAACTATCCAGGTTTTCGAAAGATAAGCCACGAATTGCATTACTGCTTCAGATGTCAAATACTCTCCCAGTATAGATGCCATCATGATCAATAGAAGAGACAAGTAAACCAACACCACAAATTTGCCATTTTCTTGAATCATTTTATCATGACAACAACAGCCACTGTTCCGTAGGCACAGGTAGATCTTATTTAAGGAGGAAAAGGAGTTATTTTTGTTCTTTGTCGTTATCCTAATGTGTTCGTAGGTTGCTATTCCTCTTGTTCTATAGTAATATTGCCTTCGTTCTCTCGTTGTCGTACTAATAAAGAACAAAAACAGCTCCATTTCCTCCTTATATAACAAAAATAGCTACATCATTCAATTGCGTGTAATGGAATAGCAAGACATCTAAGGTAAGTTGCAGCAATAGAAAGAAAGTGGAGTGCCAGAATATCTAAAAGAAGCAAGAGAGCTAATAGCTCAGCTCTCAATGGTTAAGTGGTAAGGACTCAACTACAAGAAAGGATATCCCTAATTCGATTCCTATCACTTGCATTTTCCAACCCACATGTAAATATATAATTGATTGAAGATGTCGAGTTGACAAGCTCTTCCTGTGATTTGGCTATTAAGAGGGGCTATCCACCCGTAAATCTCGTATAGGAGTGTGTGTGTGTGCAGCTACGAAGATCATTTGCTCAAATGTTGCCAGTTTATCTAGGAAGGCTACTGAGATCATTTGCTCAAATGTAACAACCCTGTAGCCTCTGCCCCTTGACATAAAGGCTCTTTCGAAAACAAGTACATAAGCTCGTCAACGCAAACAAATTCTCATTACGTGGTTAATATTCTTTCAACAGTTTAAGCATTCCAGGAGATGGACTAAAATAAAAGGCATAAACCTGTCAGATCTCAAATTCTATCGCACAAGAACCGGCATTTGAATTTTATTCTAGAAATAAACAAATCACAATTTCAGGTAAATAATTGTGAAGATGGCATCACAGTACATGAATCAATCGGTGCACGGCCACTCAGAGCTACAAACTTATCATGAAACGAAAGTAAAGGGCATTTTTCGATCAAATTAGAACCATTATAACAATCCTTAAGGAACACAGTACTCCTAGCACCTTTATTAGTGATGTAAAATATACCATGATGCTTTATCAGACAAAGCAGTAATCTAGATGGCAACATATACTCAGAATGAAAAGCATCCAGTTGAGCAGATGTCATCCTCTTCTCCATAGTCAAACTAAGGAGCTCATGAAGCACTGCGGCCACACGCTTTCGCGCCTTAGGATCAGCAATTTCAAATCTCCTTGCATTCAAATATGGAGAAGGGAATTCCATTCTTTGCCACTTCTCAAGTTCCTCAAGATAACTCATGTTTGGCCTAAAACCAGCAGCAAAACACATTTTAAAAGCAAATGGACCAAAAAAGTTACCATCTTTTGATATTCTAGCATTGCTTTTCAACGGATTGATAGAAGGAACACCTTCAACTCTCAATCTTTCCTCGCGAGAAGTAACTGCCAAAGCAGAATCCCAATTCTCCAAAAGAAGATAAGCTTTCCCATTAACATCTTTCACTGAAAAAAAATCTGGGTACTTTGGAATCAACGAGCTCCTGAAATCTTGAGGCAAACCCAATTCATTTTGAATGAATTCAATCTTTTCTAATGGCACCCTACAATCAACTGACAACATCAACAACTTCCTCAAGTTCTTAACCAAAATGGGCTCCATTAGCTCTCTTGCTTCAGCCTCTTCTCTTGCAATTTTTTCAGCCTTCGCAGTGAAAGCAACAAAAGGAGGTGTCCTAGTATTACTACCGCCACCAACACGAAAAATTGCAGGATACTTTTCAATGACAGACATAAAGTTCCATTTTTGAACAAACCCAACTTCCTTTTCGAGGTCTCTGAGAAGGAGAGACTGATTTTTTTGTGATTGGAGAATTGACTTGAGCTGTAGTATTAAAGATGGCTTCTTTTGTAAGTCCATGGCTCTGTCAAGGTCTTGGACTCTATGGTATATTTTCTTCTTAGGTCTTCTTCCTCCACTTGATTTTTGCCTCGATGGAATCCATATTGAGCCTGGTTTTTGAAATGGGGTTGGAGGTGACAGTGCATAAGAGTTTGTTTTGTGACAAAGACAGGATTTTAAAGATTTGTGTAAGCCATTAAAAATGGAACTTCTACGCATTTTGGAGGTCTTTGGGGGGGAAAATCAAACAGTTGGAGTGCAGATGTTGTGTAATGGTGCTTTGTTGTGTTGGGGAGAGAAGTCCACAAATGGGCTTGGATCATTTGGTTATTGTGGACTGACTATGGATTTGGAGTTGGCCCTTATAAAATTCCTTATGGTATGTAAAATTTGATGCGAGTAAAAAAATTAAAAAATTAATTAAATTGAGAAAATTAAAAAAATAAAATAAAAAATATTAAATTGTAAAAAAAACCTAATTAAACCGATTAGAATATTTAAAAAAATAACTGATTCAGTTTGGTTTTATAAGTCTGAAACCAAAAAACTGAATTGAACTGAAATTAATAACTGTGCCAAACCAGAAAAAAACTGAGTCTAATAAAAAAAAGCCGAGCCAAACAAAAAAAACGAGTCAATCGGTTAGGTTTTGATTTTTTCTCTAAAATAATCGAACCAAAACAAGTCGGTTTGAACTGGTTTCGGTTCAGTTTCATTTTTTTAAAAAATAAAATAAAATAAAATTCGATTTGATTAATTTTTTCAGTAAAAACCAAACCAAACCTAACAAAAAATAATCACCCTTGTGTCAAATAGATTCTCAGAGCAAAGTTTGGCAAACATGGGTTTTAGTCTTCGAGCTCTTTTTCTTAATCCAATAAAAAAAAAATTGTATTAAAATTATTAAACTCAATCTACATATTCAAGTCACGATTTGTATAAGTCAATTTAGATGGACCCAAAACAATAAAAATATTATAATTTCAACTTTTTAAAAGCTAAAAAAAAACCTTTTTTTTTTAAATTAAATTAATTTTTTATCAAGTCGTAAGTTAATCACCGAATTTAAGAAATTAAACCGAATTAATTTCAAGTTGATAATTTCAAAAACCTAGCTTTGAACTGTTTAGTTGTTTATGGCAAAATTTAAAGATATTTTGGAAACCTAAGTTTTTATATGAAAGCTTTTCACTTTTTAATCCTATTTAGCATAACTATATTTTAGCATTTTAACATTACGTAGAAGAAAATAACTAATTTGTGTACTTGTAAGCTTTGATCGGACTAGAGTGACATAACTAATTGCCTTGTGGCAAATTGGCATGGCAATAGTAGTACATGGCTGTGATTTTAAAACCATGCTATTTGAATTTGCAAGTGATTTTTACTTTTTAATAAAGATTGTCTGTGAAAAAACGGTTGAAAATATGTTTTTTAAAAGTTTTTTTATTTAAAATTAATTTTTATATTTTTTTATCGTTTTGATGTATCGAGGACAAAAATAATTTGAAAAAAATTAAAAAAATTATTTTGATGTATTTTTAAATAAAAAAACATTTTAAAAACAATCATCATCACACTCTTAAAGGCAATATCATTATTAATTCATAGTATAAAACATTAACATGGTTGACTCCATTCAAGGTTTAGATTACCGATAAGGTGAATTAACTTAAATCAACCTAAATTTTTTTTAAAAAAAAAACCTCTAAAACAATATTGTTTTGATCTTAGAAAACCTAGGCTGACAGGTCAATATGTTGACCTTTCAGGTCTTATAATTATGATCAATTTATGGAAATATATCAATCATGAAAAATCATTGCATTTTGTTAACTAAAGTGGACTATAAGCATTTGAAATCATTTCGTGTCTAAAACCAAGATTTACAAGCAAGTGACATAATAGTTTAGGGATAACCAACCATTAAATCAAAACAAACGATCTGAATAATCATGCACTGCATCCATACAATAATCATGGAGGGATACCTTGGTTTTGCTCTTCAAAGGCTTAAAAACACCGCTATATACCTAGATTACCTTGTGCTTCATGCTTTCTGTAGCATTCTTGCAAAATGCAATTAACTCAGAAAAAAAACATTTATCAAAATGAAGGAAAAAAACGAAAGCATCATGAAGTCCATTAACTTGGAAAAACTTCTTGAGTTTTTAAATAAATTGCTCTTCATTTGACTAAACAAGCAAGACAAGAACTCCTGTCAAACCTATCTGCAACTCATGGGATTGCTTTGCCAACATTTATCATGCGTATTTATTCAATCTACTCATTTCTAACTCAATAAACAAGCAAGGAGCTCAACTTGAATGAAAAAAGAAGAAGCACACAACTAACTACTAAGTATGCATGGTGTACTGTATCAAATGGAGTATACCATTCTATGACACCACGGATAGACCTTGTATTACTGGAACTCTAAACTGTTGTGGATAAATGTTACTCTAAACTGTGTAAGAAAAACAAAAAAGGTTCTTACTGATATGTTACTGCAAGGTGGTTTTATCTAACAAGAAACAGAAGTTTAGAGGATGCGTAAAACAAGTTGAGAGTAAATTTGTAGATGTGAACCGGCAGGCTATAAAATCTTCTTCTCTTGAGGCTTTGGTTCAGATAAGCTAGGATGTTCCAAATATAACTGCACAGACAGAGGTTCACTACTCATGGATTTGATTGGTGTTATTAGTGAAGGTTGCTGCCACTGTTTTGTGTCTGTTGGTATCCATAAATCTGCATCCTTGCTTGTGCTAACATGAGGGAGGGAGCGAAAATAAGCAGTTATCTCCCACCTGCAATCTGGTAAAAGAGAAAAGTTAATACTCGGCTCTAATCTCTGAAAGTGCTGAATAACTCACAAAAACTAAGTGAGACAGCAAACAGCATGAGCCTTTGCTTGGATGTTGTGGAACAAGCAACTCCGACCAACCAAGTGCAGATACTGTATGCCAAATTACTGCCACATTGATCACTTACCTCGGGGAAGAACTTTGGTAAGACCTTCTGAGACAGAGAGTTTGACCAAGAATGATCTAAGAGAAAACTCCAAGTCACCTTCTTCCACTTTCGAGCCATAAGACTGGTCCATTGCGAGCTTGAAAATGAATCTCTCCAGTGGGATGTTATCAGTGTTGAAGAAAATTACAGCTACTCTCTCCACCAGTCCCTATTTTGAAGCAGAATCCATATTTCAAAAGAAAAATTAAAACATAGACTAGATTGTCACACATGCAAAAATTTGCTTGATTGTATCCAAAGGTCAGGGTAAAATCAGCTGAAAAGGGGATCAATTCACCATTGTAAATGGCTCAACAGTTAGGGCTGTATATAATTTGAACGTACTGCATCAAATACACACTCCAATTCAGCCTGTCTAATAGAGGATAGAATCTACAACACCACATGTATAACTTTGCAACACAACAGGATGGTACTCAAACAGCTATAAGAGAATTTAATAAGAACACAACTGAACAAGTTCACCTGATAAAATTTGAATGTTTCAAAATATATTTTTGCCAAAAAGTTGATGAAAGAAAACCAAGAAGTACACTAAAGCAGGAACATTGCAACCAACTCGGTAACACACTCACAATTGCAGGCACGGAGACAAAAAAGATCAAATCCAAGCAGTTATTAACAAAACCATTCCACTAGCATTAGAAAGTAGTTGCAAAATAAAATCAATCAGCAAAAGGACTCAGTGTATACTTCTAGCACATCCACATACCGGATTTCTACAAAATACCAGAAAAGATTTTTTTTCTATTATCAGTACTGCATTCAAAAAAGAAACCAGTAAAAAGTTCTCTTTTCATACATTCAAGCACATTGACATGCACTAAAGGATAAGGGAGAAAGATCAATAAGCAACCTTTTGGATAAAAGGAAGAAGCCCAGAAACAGCAGAGTGAATATAATCTCTAAGCTGTGGATGCCTAGCTCTCTGCACTACAACGTTCATATACCTCCTCCTCTCAAATGCATCTTCACCAATCAAATCCAAAACTCAATGAACCAACATGCTAATTATTATAAAGTACAAAACTTTATATAAAAAAGTGTGTTTTTTTAGTTTCAGTACCAGAAGGATAAACTCCTTTGAGGAAAACTACTGAAGTAATTGCCACTTCCAAGAACTCAACTAAAATTCTGGCTGTTTCATCAGAAAAAAAATATTATTCTAGATATATTATAGAGAGTGAATTCATGAATCTATATGTCGTAAATAAAGAAAGAATTACAGCGAGGAAGGATAACCTGTAGGAGATTGATTATTCTTACTGTCCATTTATCTGCAGAAACCAAAACTGATAGTTGAAAAATATTCAAAATCCACTAAGAAAATATATGTCTCAACAATCTAACAAGAAAAAACCCCAGAAAGACAGAATTTTTAATCCAAAACAGAAAATTGGAAGATAACACTAATTTAATCCAAAACTTATCTATCGATGGCCTTACTTACAGTTTTAAACCATGATAAGATGACAGGTGAACTGAAATAACATGAGTGTTATTGTGTTGATCAGAGGGAGGCTCAATTGCTGGTAGACAATGGCTCTCTTTCTGGTCAGAGGATAGGCTGAAGCCTTTCTCATGCATCCAAGAATTGCCAAGGAAGGATCCCCATTGCCAAGAATTGCCTCTATGTTGGATTGACTGCCTCCTAATTTTTTAGGCCTTAGTGGCCTTTTGAGGCTAGATTCTTTGGACCCTTATATTTGTGGGCTTCCAAGTGTTTGCAATTCTTGCCTCTAGCTAGCTCTATTGCAATAAAATTCCCTTTGTAAAAAGAAAAGCATGGAATACTGTGGCATTTTTGAATTTTTCCTTTTTTCTGTGAAGGATGGATTTCATTTCTGTTTTTAATCCATTTATTATTTTTTTCATTTAACAAATATTTTTTAATTCTACAACAACAGATATTTTCAAACTAATTTATATGTCAATCGCTACTAATCTTTTTTTTTAAATGCAAAATAAATTATTATTATTATTATTTAAAAAAAAAGGAATATTCAGGATGCTAGTTATCCTTGAAGAATATTTTCATCAGAAAAAAAAATTGTTATGGGTTGGATTGTACTTTGTTAAAAAATCCAAAACTCAAGGCCTAAACCCAATGACAGAAAACAAAAGGTCAAAAAACAACAGACAACATCAGTTGCAATCATATTCAATAGTAGAGAGAACAGCAGCAACAAGTAAGAAACCCACAAGCAAAGAAAACCTCACTACTTCTGCTAACTTATTGTCTTCATTTCAACAAAATTTCTGAACTTTCATTCTACTGTTTCTTCCAATGGATTCATTGGCAATTCTAAAACCCATCACTACAATCCACCATTTCCCTTCAAAGTCCACACCTTTTCACCCTTCCCTCCCTCTCTACTTCCAGTTCTCTCGCGTTTGTTTCAAAACCTCACATTTTGCTGCAGTTAAAAAGAAACCTAAGGAAATTCGCTGTGAATTTGATAGCAAAGTTAATGGCTCTCCTCTTTCTTCAGACTTTGACGCTCGTTTCCTTGACAAGGTAATATTCATGTTATTTTTGCAACTGGGTTTTGGTTATTATTGCTTGCAGTCCTTTGTATTTGCTTAAATGGCATTAAAGTTGGGTTATTGTGTTGGGTTTATTTTTTGTTAATATTTTAAGTAACCCTTTTGTTTTCTTGCAAATATAGTTGGTTTATTTAATGGATTCTTGAGTTGTATGAAAAGAGATCTTTATATTATAACTTATTAGTCCTTAAAAGGTTACTAGCTTTTGGTGCCACAATTAGCATCTTATTTTGTAATTCTGACAATATGAACTAGTGATTTTGTTGTTTATTCTCAGTTCTTTTGGTTATAGTGGGTGGGGTGAGTCAGCTTTGAGGCTTATTTGTTGGATGGTATTAAATAGCACTACATGGTCAATGAAGTAGAGAATTGATTATGGAAGTATTGTATTTGTGTTTGGTGCAGCAAAAGGCATTGGAAGCAGCGATGAATGACATAAATAACTCGTTTGGAAAGGGTAGTGTTACAAGATTGGGGAGTGCTGGTGGAGCATTGGTGTAAGTGTTCTCATCCTACCATAACATTCCATTTGTTTTATTTCTGTGTTTTTGGATTTTTTCCTCCCTGGAGAAATATTCCCCTTCATTTTGTGGAGAGTCAGATTTGTGGAAGCGTGAAAAATGAATGGAGGGTTCTATTTATGTATGATTGCTTATTATGGGTTTTAGCCAGATGCTTCAGGCAATCCAACATGCTGTATTTAGGATATTGACTTGAAGGTAGACTTCACCTTATAACATATTTCTTGCAGCGAGACTTTTCCCAGTGGCTGTTTGACACTTGATTTCGCGTTAGGTGGTGGTCTGCCCAAAGGGAGAATTGTAGAGGTATCCACTTTTTGTTTGTTTTTTGTTTATTTTTGCTCTCTTTTCCGATGATTTGCTTCATGTTTCTTGACTTGAACATGCTTTAGCTTCAATGTGAAGCTAAAACTTGCCATGGTGTGCATGAAGCAATCACTTGATTGTTTGATAATTGATCTGGTGTGCCTGTTGATCTTAGTAATGAGAGCACAATATCGTTTATAGTATATTTTGACCTGACCCAAATGGACTGCCTAAATAACCTTTTGCTAAGGATCAGGGAAGTCTAATAATGCTGAAAATTTTTGGTAGGCCCTTGTAAATTAGAACTGCTCTATCATTTTCATAGTGAATAGGAGAGAGAGAGAGAGAGAGTTGAATATGAATTAATTTGCGAAAGGGGAAATTTTAAATTGCTGGAGTTTTGTCCAGTGATGAACTCTGTTTACTCTGAAAGAAATTCTCTAAACATATTTTTATTAATTTTTGTATGCTATTAGGCTGATAAATGTGTGATATTTTTCTTGTGTAGATATTTGGTCCAGAAAGTAGTGGAAAGACCACCCTTGCACTCCATGCAATTGCAGAAGTGCAGGTTCTTTACTGCCTGTTGTTTTGTTCTTATTTTTAGTCTCTGTTCAATAGATTTGCAGGCACTTTATTACCTGTTCTCTTCATCCTTTTGTGTCTCATGTCTGTATGGGGACTAAGATGCAGTTTTTCTGTGCTAAATATACAGAAGTTTGGAGGCCATGCTATGCTTGTTGATGCAGAGCACGCATTTGATCCAGCATATTCAAAAGCATTGGGAGTGGATGTAGAAAATTTGATTGTCTGTCAACCTGATAATGGCGAGATGGCACTTGAAAGTAATGTAGCTTCTCTTGGATATGTGGTTTTATAGAGAATTGACATGATGATCATAGCAGTAGGGCCAATGGAAAATTTTGATTCTTATGAAATTTAAGCACCTATGCTTAGTGTATAAGGACTAACATCTTCGCATATCTCAGTTGCAGATCGTATGTGCAGGTCTGGTGCTGTAGATCTTATCTGTGTTGATTCTGTATCAGCTCTCACTCCAAGAGCAGAGATTGAAGTGTGTGATTTTTTTTTCTTTGCCATAGCTTTCAATTAAAATGATGAGCTTACCCATGTTTGATTCCTTGCTGTATTCTTAACATTCAGGGTGAGATTGGGATGCAGCAAATAGGTTTGCAAGCACGCCTTATGAGTCAGGCATTGCGTAAAATGTCAGGAAATGCCTCAAAAGCTGGTTGTACACTCATTTTCCTTAATCAAATAAGATATAAGGTACTATGGATTGAATAGTATTAATATTGTCTTTGTTCATATGGCATTTTTACATCCTTCTATTCTCTGTATCAATATATCTTATATTTGTTTCCCAGTGACTGATGAATTGTGGATTTTTTTTTAGATTGGTGTATATTATGGGAATCCAGAAGTGACAAGTGGAGGAATTGCTTTAAAATTTTTTGCCTCAGTTCGTCTTGAAATACGTTCTACTGGGAAGATAAAATCAGTAAGCTCAGCCAATTTAAGCCTGTAAAGAAATAAAGAAGGATGAATTTTTTAATATCTATAATTCTATATGAACACTTGAACACCTTATGAGTAGAAATTCACATTATTTTAGGTTAAAGGAGATGAAGATGTAGGGGTTCGGGTTCGTGTAAGAGTGCAGAAGAGTAAGGTACGTATGGCTGGTTGCAAGATATGTTTGAAGACTGGCATCATGATCTGCAGATTAGAATTGGTTTATAGATGAATATGAAGGTTATGCCATGATTGTTGGATAACTAGTTTACCTTGAGCTGTACCTTCTCACTAGGAAGACTTCACAATATGAAATCATTATTTGCCAAGAAATGTCATGCTTCAGTAAATCAATTACACTGCCCCAACTCTGATTTCTCGCCATACCTTTTGATCATACATCGTCAGTATATTTCCACAGAACTTTTATTCTGATTAGCTGTTTTGACAGGTCTCAAGACCGTACAAGCAAGCCGAGTTTGAAATTATATTTGGAGAGGGAGTGAGTCAACTGGTTGGTATTGCAATATAATGATTGTCATTTCCACCAATATTGCAAGCTGTTTTATCTATTCTGACTCTTATTTAACTGTCAGGGTTGCATTTTGGACTGTGCTGAAATGATGGATGTTGTGGTAAAGAAAGGTTCTTGGTATAGCTATGGGGATCATAGGTTGGCCTCTGAACTTCTTTTTTTGGTTCTTGGTGTTGATTTCAGTTCTGTACTGTTGGTTTCTATATCAATTTATTTATTCAGAACTTTAATACCACCGCTCATCATTTTGTGTTTATGTTTTCAAAAAGGTTGGGACAAGGAAGAGACAAAGCCTTACAGTACTTGAGAGACAATCCTCATCTTCAAGAAGAAATAGAGAAGGTTTGGTTGTTTATGCATTTTGAACAGCTTAAATCCATTAATATGGTGTGAAGCTGCCTTAAGTGAAGCAGCAGGATTATTTTTTTTGTGTATCTGTCATTTTCAATCACGTGAGAGAAAAAAATGGAACAAAACCTCTTTAGAAGTACTTGGAGCTTTATATATCATCTTTCATAGTCTCTACAGCGTGCCATTATTGGGAGGATTATGGTAATTTTTTTCCCTTTTTTTGTGTTTGCAGATAGTTCGATCCACTATGACTGATGGAACAGTAAATATGGGCACTCCACAAGCGAGGAACATGTCATTGCCTCTTCAAGATGAAAATGTTTACGATGATATTTGATGCGGATGTAACAGATTTTCTTGACTGGTTATAAAATTTTGCCTGTCTCATTGCACTGAGGCTGGGAGGCTAGTCGAAGGCACAACAGAACATATATTCTTTCTTGCCAGGTCAAGCCTAGGCAGAGTGGTGGTGCATCCACAAATATGTTGGTCCATTCAGTTCAAAGGGTTAAACTGGCTGACATCGGTTTTCATTTATCTGTAACATAATCTCGTAGAAAACTGAAATGGCATGGTGTTGTCTTGCACTTGGTTGCAGACGCATCATCCATGCAAATGTTGGTGCTGGAGGGGGAAGAAAGGGTTGGAGGTTTTTCTTACAAGTTCTGAGAAATTAATGTTAACAGCTATTACTCGCAAATGGTGTTTGCCAGGTTGATCTTTTTACTCAACAACCTCTTTATGCCAAATGAAAATTAGAGGAACACATTGCAGCATGTTTTTTGATTAAGGAAGTATCTGATGTGATTACTGTTATTTTTTAAATTGTTTTTTATATTAAAATAATATTTTATTATTTTTTTAAAAAAATTTATTTAATATTAATATATTAAAACAATTTAAAAATAAAAAAAATAATTTGAAAAAAAAAATATTAGTACTGGTTAATTGAAGAGGGAACTGATTACATAAATTGGAGCAGCACATTATTATTATTATTATTATTACTGTTATTGCTGCTGCTGCTAGAAACTGTTCTTAGGAACTTGGGATAGGCAAATCAGTGCAGCAGAACTCTACTGTGCCAAAGCACTTGTACTGTAAACAAGAAGGGCTCCCCCAGCAAGAAGGCCAGCTAGGGTAACAGCCCAGATTAGCAAGCCAGTAGTACCTGCAAGGATCACATTATTCAATCAAATAAACTGAGCTCTTAACAGGGAATTATATGAGATAATTCTCTTCAAAATAAATGTTCTTTTGCATCATGAAATTGTCAACACACACAGTAATTTGAGTTGCTTACCCCCAACATAAACATCACCACTTGGAGACCAATCATTAGTGTTGTAAATAGGACTGTACATCAAACATCACAGAAGAAATTGGGAAACTCAGGTCATATAATTGATGCCCATTTTCAAATAATTTATCATCATAATTTTTTTTTAAAAAAATAATCTGGGAATTGCTCAAAAATTGATAGCCTACCTGTATCCATCAACATTAGCACCATATTTGTCGACAAATTGGTACACTCCCTTTCCCTGAATCAACCCTAAAATTTGTATTACTAATAAACTAATCTCTGTTGGTACCAAATTATCCATAAAGAATGGTATAATAATCCCTTTTAAAAGCAGTTCCATGCATTAAAATTCATGATAATTCCATGCAATAAATAACAAAAAAATTTATCTGATAAATAATAAATATAATAAAAATATAGGAAAACTTTTATTCGTAGATATCTATTGTAATCTATTTCAAGAGACAAAACAATTTCTAAAAAAGAAAACAATAACAGGAGGCCAAATTAACTTACCCTAGCAATATCAATTATCATGTATTAACGTTTATTTCAAGCATTTTAACTTGAAAGAACATTGAATTACCTTGCCCTTCCTCCCAGAGGCATCAACCCCTTCCCTCAAGTCCATGCCACCATTGATTCCTGTATAACACATCCAAAACTCATCAACTCAACAAATAATACATTAATATTTCTTAAGAGACTGATTTTATGAAAGAATTTATATTGAATAATATAGAAAGATTAGTAGCACGCATGTATTTCATTCTATAAATTAATAAAGATCCTATTTGTATCTGTGGTGTATGCCTTTTCGTTGAATAAATTTGAAGAAAATATTTAGCGTTTGATGATTATCTCGGGATAAAAAAAAAACAGAAATAATTAGAACAAAAACATTTTTTGTTAAAAAAATAGAAAAAAAAAACATAAAATAAATTTATTTCTGTGATAATTTTGAATTGAATCTCTATCTTTTTACAATATAAAATATATGAACATGATTCTTCGATTTATATTATCTGTATCTCTTTTTTTCCGAGACAGCAACTAAATGACATAGCAAAAATGAAGAAAATTGTCGGTGAATCTAGAAAATTATAAATATATGTATATTTCTATGGACAAATATTTATCAAAGGCAACAGACCATAGGGCTGATCAGTCTTGGTCTTCCTCATACGACTAGCCTCAACTTTGAAAGATGATCTCCTTGCAAGAGTCGGGAGCCCTCTCACTGAAGAAGGTTTCTTGACTGTAAAAGGAGCTGGTTTCAGGCTGATTGATGAAGCCATAACCGAGCTGGTTGCCATAATTAATTACTAGTGTTTTACTTTGCTTAATCTCCTCTCTGCCTGCTTCTTGTGCTCTCCAACTTGCTGGTCTGTTTCCAATAAAATACTTACTTCCTGGATATTGAAGTGATAGCATGATCATTATCGTGTATGTTCCCACCTGGCATTGCTTATGTGGATGAAATCTGGATATGATATTGCTAACATTATCAAGATGGCCAGGTGCTGCAAATTAGGTGGTCTAGGAGTTCAAATCCTCTGCCCCACCTGATTACAGGACTGCTGGAGTAGGACCATTGGCTTAGAATGGATCAATATTCAGAGATTATCTACCATCTTCCATGTTACTGTATTTAAGAATATATTGTATGGTGTAGTATCCCAGAATGAGAATATACTCTTCGAATATTATAGCAGGACCTGTCAGCTAAATCAAGGCATCATCACTGCCTCCATCACAACCACTATCACGACAGCAGCAGCTGCTGCTATCAGCACATCATCACTGCTATGCATTTCAATACAAGAGGTCCTAAATTGGAACCTACGGCTTGGTGGGTTGTGATCAAAGAATGAACCAATATGATCTCAAAGGAACAAACAACAACAGGAAATAATAATAATAATAAGGGAAATTCATATGAAAATTTACTACTAGTTGTACTCCATTGAAATTCAAATCCAAGGGAGAACAAAATTACACTTAGGGATTCACAAGGGGGGAGATTTTTTTTGTTTCTGGACAGTGAATGGGACAGGCTATATGATACACTGCTATAAATTAGAAAAGCAGAAGTCTACTGTGCCAAAGCACTTGTGCTGTAAACAAGAAGTGCACCTCCAGCAAGAATGCCAGCTAGGGTAATAGCCCAGATTAGCAAGCCAGTCTTACCTGCAAATATTATTACATTATTCATTTCATTAACAATTACATTGAACTCAGAGACAGGGAAATCAATATCTAATACAGAAATTGATGTTCTTTTTTCTTGCAGCATGGATATATAGTTCTGAAAATGCATAGAGTAACTTACCCCCAGCATAGACATCGCCACTTGGGGACCATTCATCAGTGTTGTAGATAGGGCTGTAGCCATCCACATTAGCACCATATTTGTCGACATATTGGTACACACCCTTTCCCTGCAGGATCAAGTTCAAAGATTATGATGTTAATCGCTTGTAAGCTTTCAGTAAAAACAATACAACGCGCAACTGCAGAGGATGCCTACAGAGATTTTCAAAAAATCATTTCATCAGTCCAAGTGATTCGGTAATGGCATATATCCTCCATGGATAGTCTACACCTGCTTACAGTCTAACTAAAAATTCTCCAACGCTTTTCATTCCTAGATATATTCCCTTGTGTTATGCAAAATTTTACATTATTTAGTAGCACAGTGAAGATATCAACACATTCATATATGTTATATGATTTCTTAGGCTGCTATTACATGTTACGTTTGGTTAATATTCTAGAACGTAAGAAACAAATACATTAGAGAAGAAAATCGTGTTTAGTTAAAAGTACAGACCCGGAGTTCTATAAATAAATATGTCTCAGCAATATGAATTTCTGTCTTTTCAAAAAATGAAGGATATTTCAACTATTTTTGTCTCTTTTATTCGGAGACAATATATATATATATAAAAGAGTATATAAAACAAGCCAACATAAACTTGCAAGCAAATTAAAGCACTACACACTCACCTTGGGCTTCCTTCCAGATGCATCTAACCCATCCCTGAGGTTCATGCCACCACCAGTTCCTGTATAACAAAAATGAAACTCTTAACTTCTTCACAAAATCTTTTTTCCTTTTAAAATCAACAAGAAAATAATTCAGCTTCTTGGATTGTTCAACATGTAACATGAGCAGTTTAAATGCTACAATAAGCAGCAGTCTAGACAAGATCCAAATCTATTATAGTCTAAAGTAATGAAGAAAATAGTTAAGGAAATGAAAATCAAGAGAATAAAAGATCCATGAAGAGAAAATATTAATTAATTACTACATTTTTGTAAATTATATTAGTGTGGGGTGAGAGAGCGAGAGGAGAAGGAAAGGGACTCGTACTTGTCTGTAAACAGGATAAGGAACAAGGAAACAAAATTATTGAGATCAAATTGCTATCATACCATTATTTTAAATTACTCTACTATTAATCAATGATTAATTAATTTGTTTTTTTGTTACTTTTCATTTCACTTTCTGTTTCTGTTCATGCACTTATCACAAACTTTTTTTCCAGAATTGGAGAGGAAGATCAGTTCGGGCCCTTCTGAGAAACTTTCCATTTATACTAGCTAATTATCTCTCCCTGGTCAGCTTCGACTATAGGGCACCCAAATCAGAGAAAATGCATTAAAATCTTGCATGTTCAACATCTACATTTATGTTTGTGCATGCATGTCCATCACATGAAAAGGGTATGACTGTAAGAGTAATATGTATTTATGAGGATGAAGAAACAGACCGTAAGGCGTATCAGTCTTGATCTTCTTGACACCACTGGCTTCAATCTTGAAAGACCTCCTTGAAAGGGTTGGGAGGCCTCTCACTGAAGATTTCTCTACTGTGAAAGGAGATGGTTTCAGGCTCAATGAAGCCATTACTGAGGCTGCCATTGCTGACTTAGCTTCTGCTTCTCTCTTTTTTTTTCTTTTTTTTTCACAATCTCTCGTTTTTTCTTCTTAACTATGTGGTCTGGCTACTAAAACCCTAGATAATAATAATGGGTGGTGATTTCATGTTTCCACGTGGAATGAACTGTGTGGCTGAGTTCTAGATATGATATGGAAACATTATCAGGAAGGCAAGAAGCCTTTAAACAGGTGGTTTCGAAGCATGCAGATCCTCAGTACCTCATCTTCTTACAGGAGACGTGGAGGATATATGCCCATGCATAGCCCTAAGAATGGATTCTTTAGATCAGGTCAAACAAAATGTATATATATATATATATATATATATATATATATATATATATATAGGCAAGTAGACTTGAATCTGCACTGTCCCTATTAATTGGAAGGTTTTTTGGTGCACTGATATCGAATCTAATTCATTTTCACCTGACAGTAATATAAATATTCTCAACTATTAACATTCAATTATATATACTTAGATAGGACGTCAAATGCATAAATTTTTTTCAATGGAAAAAAATTAAGAATGTTAAAGCGATGCAGATGTTTCTAAAAAAACAAAAATAAAATGAGATTTTGATTATTAATTTGATTGGGTTTAATAAATTTGGTTAATTTAATTAATATGATTAAAAAAATACAACAACAATAAATAAATTGAAAAAAATTAAAAACATAAAAAGATATAAAATTCATTGAAAGCAAAGTGAATAATACCTTGAAGTTCAATTATGAAAAAAAAATTAATGTTAATAGGTGAAAATAAAAAAAAACAATGAATAAAAAAATCTGAGTCGATCTAAATTAACCTGCTAACCTCGTGATCATAAACAAAAGGTTGAGATAACCCTATAGAAAGAAAAGTGAAAAAAAAAACATAAAGTTAATTTTAAATAAATCAAATGTTGAAGGAAAAAATAAAAAAAATAAAAAAATTAAAGACTTCAAAAAAATCAAAGTCAACTTATATTAACCTTCCAAATTTATGACTCTTGTCATAAGTCCAAGATCAACCACATTGAAGGCAAACCCTAAAAAATAACACAATAAAATTCTAAATCAATAAAATATTAAATAATGAAATTGAAAAAAAAAAACAAAAAAAAGATTCAAAACAAAAAAAATCATAATAAAAAAAAAATGAGTACTAAATGTGATATAAAAATAATATAAAATTAAATGTTGAGGGGTAAAATTAAAAATAAAATTCAATTAGAAAAAACATATATAAATCAAAAGAATGAGAATCAAATTTGATATAAAGATTAAAAGAAATCAAATGATAAGGGGTAAAATTTTTAAAAAAAATCAATTAAAAAAAAAACAAATAGATATCAAAAAAACTTTTATATTTTTAGCAATGCTAATAAAAAAAAAAGAAAAGAAGAAGAAAGAAATCTACCAAAACTCAATTATCATTTATCTATGTAGCATCAACAAAAAAAAAATGATGAAACATTTTAAATGTCGCACTGGAAGGCATGTTTAGCCATGGTATAATGCCGATATCACTTTTTTTTTAATAATATTAATAATTGTTAAACCACCAAATCTCCTCCAAGAAAACTTTTTAATCACTAAAAAATCGGTTGGAAAATACAAAAAAAAATAAAAATCATGGATGCAAGCTTAACAATGCTTACTTTAAAAGGTAATAACATTTACATTGTATTTTAAAAATATAAAAAGACTGAATAATCCTGTTGAATTGTGATTTTGTATTTCGTTTTATTTATTTCCTTTTGCTTTTATTTTTCTCGCTGTGTCTGTATTGGTTATTATTGTAAAAGGATATGCATGGCTGAGGAGAAAAGAGGGAAAAGAGAGAGCTTTGAGTCTTATATAAGGCTGAGTTATTGGACTCGTAAAGCTGTGAACTCAGCACTATTTGTTTTCTTGGGTTTCAAGAGCGTGCATTATAGTGGGGATTGAATTGCAGTTGAGCATTTTACATGACCACGAAATGATCAGAAAACTACCTGAAAGGGGAAAGAACAGAAAGAAACAAAAGCCAAAAAGCAACAGGACAGAGCTTATAAGCAACTAAGCATTTCCGTAAGCTTTGAAGCAGCAGCCAGGCCACTAAGAATCGCACCTTCGACATTTGGACTCACACAAAAATCTCCACAGATGGCCAATCTCTTCTTCCTATTCCAAAGACATTTCTGCTCCCTCGATATGCTCGCAGTTGGGAAAGCACTTCCCCTGGAAACATACCAAGCGATGGAAACAATGAAGTGAACAGTATAGAGCGGTAAGATTGAATGAAAATAGTTGACAGAAGGAACAGTTAAAAAAGAGAGAACACAGACATGCAAGTCTTACACTTGTGCTAATGTAAAAATTCATGATTCATGACGACATTCAACTTCTTATATATATAAGAAGTTGAATGTCGTCATGAATCATGAATTTTTACATAGGGGACAGCAGAACTGGATTTTCAATTCCAAACAAACTGAATCCTAACCCCTAGTTCTAACACTCAATCTATAATTTCCAGTAAGTTTTAATGCAAGTATGTAGTCTTGATGGTCAATCTTGTCATGAACATTGTGAAGATAACAGGCAACTAGCAGCAATGAATAACATGAGACAACCAATAGAAACTGCAGAATGTTTAAGATAGAAGAGCGCCAATTAAAGGATTCGGATGAACAGAATGTTGATTACATAGAGTTGAGTTCAAGAGTTAAATTGATGAGTTGGTGCTAATCATTAATTTTATCATTCTGGATAATCTCAGCATTCTGCATGCAAGAATAAACCTTTTGAAGACTCAGGAAAGAGAAGAGAGAAATCCTATAGTGAAATGAGTATATAACATCTCAAAATGAGTAGATAACATCTCAAGAGAGAAATCCTATATTCATGCTGGTCAATTAATTAGATAAATGGAAGAAGCGAGATACATCATAGAAACAAAAGAGGAGAATGGAGAACAGAACAAGACTTGTGAAATTATTATCTGACTTGATTATTTGGAATTTTTATTTCTTCTAATGAGGTTTAGCAAAAAACAAAATTCCCAATTCAGCAGTTAAAGTAGTTTTCAGGTAGAAAGTTATTCCATTTCCTATTCTGTTAGTTTTCCTGTTCAGGAATTCCTATCCCTATTTTGATATTGGGTTTGTGGTTCTTGATGTTTCTTATGCCTGTTATATGTTGTTGATTAACAATTGATTATTAAGTATAAATAATTTTGCTTCTCCTTACTACTTGCTTCAAAAATCCCTAGCATTTCTCTTCTTTGTTCTTCTCCTCTCTGCTATCCTTCATGAATTTTGGCCATTAAGAAAGTTGCAAGTATGCCGACCAACTAATCAAAATCCCAGTTTCTTAAATAAACCTGAGAGATGTAGTGGTATGGACCATTTTAAAGGCCTTCGAACAAGCTAACTGATCTGGCCAGATAGTGCATCTTCCTTTCAAATTCCCAGTTTACTTTCTAATTCCAACAAAGTCATACCCTCACTCCCAAAATTTCTTCAATGAAGCTGAGAGAGAGAGTGTGTCATGGACCATTAAAGTCTCTTTTAAAGGGCTTTGAAAGGCTAACTTAACTAGCCAGAAAGTTTTCTTCTCAGGCCTATTGGAGAAATGGGACGGTAAAAATGGAAACTGCATTGATTTTCAAAGCCTCATAGGACTAGAACAATGCAGAGATCCCAGAGCTAGTTCCATCAAGAAATTCAACAAATAGAAGTAATAATAATGAAAATATAGGGCATTAATCCAAGTACCAACCATCTATGAGCTTTCATAAAAAATGGCCGAGGGATATTGAGCCCAATGCTTTGGAATTCTTGAAACAATTCTTCAGCTACTTTTGTTAATGTTGCGCTTGAAGGCTTCTGAAGGCCAGTTTGAGCAATTACGCCTCTTGCATAATTTGCTGTTGAATGTAATACCCATCGTTCACTGCACAGCAAAGCAAAATTGTAAATATAACTGAGCAACCTGAAACAGAAATTTGATTACTCTTCCAGTTATTCACTAATAAGGAAATACAGATGCATGCCTCGCAGTTGAACGACCAGGCTTGCTGCTGTCACAATGACTCCAGCTTAAAATTTCAGAATTTTTAAATGAGAAGCCCTTTAGAGATATCTGAATCATGATACCAAAATTCCATCAGGAACACATGTAAGCTGCGTGAATAGCTGTGATGGAAGAAAACATGCAATAGAAATTGTGGTGCAACTAGAAAGCAGAGGTGTGAGAGCAAAATAAGGAAGGACAACAAAAGAGGATAGTGCATATGAAAAGGTTTTCAAAGCATTAACAAGCTTGGTTAAGAGATACATGATCGGTGACTTACTGAAGACAAGGGCTCCGAAAATGCTAGCATAAGAGCAAAGCATGGACTAACAGGAATATCCTGTAACTTCAATGCCAACTCTGGCGTCAAACTCAAATCTGAATCAATGAAAAACAACTAATGGTTGAGATATTAACTCAGGCTGTTCCGCACAGACAATGGCTCCAATAAGATAGAGAAAGGAAGGAAAGATAACCACTGTATGATTTATGTAACATCAAATGCTTTATGCAAATATTTGTAACAAAGGAACAGATTTTTTTTGTTCTATGCCACAGAAAGGAACCAATAAAATGAGGGGACAGGAAAGAAAGCAGTGATAAAAATGTGTTTGTTTTATGTACTCTAAAAGAATACAAGTTTATTGAGAGGCTTGGGGAGGAGAGGGATAGGTTCATCATACCAAGAGGTGGTGGACGTCCTGTCACATCTGTAAATCTTGGAGAAGCTATGCTTTTGTCAGACACAACCACTCCACTAAAACGACCAAGATTTTGACCATCCAAACCCGTCAGAGACCATTTTTCATCATCTAAACACTCCAACCTCCCAATACTAACACCAAACTTACTTTCCACTCCTGAAAATATGTAAAAGGGAAGGCAGCAATTTTTCAAGATATATTTTTAACCTCAGCCATGAAATATTCCCAGCAAAATGTAGCAAGATACTACATACCAGTCTCATTGCATAATGCTTTACAGATAGAATTCATGCCCGGTACACCAACATATTTCTTGCTTGGTGCTTCCTACATGAAATTGGCATTAAAGATACTTCATATGAATAAGAAGATATGACAAGTGAAAGTATCATTCTCTTTTGTTTACAATCATGCATCCAATTTCTGCATGTGTTTGTAAAACGTTAAACAAAACAAACCTCCCCAAAGTTAAATGACATTTTCATTTGTCTCCAAATTATATATTAGTTGCAGGATAGATAGAGCCCAGTGGATTGTATTATGGTTGAGAACAAGTGAATACAAATGAAAAATGTCATTCACTTTACAAAATCTAGCAGAAAAGATGAAGAATTCAAGATGAATGAAAGCTAAGTTTATATGAAAAGAAATTTTCTAAAGGGATGACGTCAAAAGCCTTAACTTGAATACAGGCACCAGCATTTACTAATCATATGGGACACCAGCATCAAGGATGTATAATGCCGAGGCCTAAAATCTATGATCAGTAATCAGCGAACATGCAATTGATGGTACCAGGCATGTGCTTGAACAAGAATAGCATGGGATGGTCATAAACCTGTTCAATGTCAAGAAATTTCTTTGAGATGCAATCAAAAGAGCCAAAATTCTCTTTCCATTCTTCAACAAGACCTTTAGATTCCCATTCATGAACAAGCCTCAAGACATCACTGTTGCTCGCACTAAAAAATGGAGCACCATGGTCGAACAACAGCTCCTTCCCATCTTCAGATATTTCTCTATTAGAACGAGTAACAGGTTATATTTTTTTAACACATGCCAAACCATACACTACATCTTCTTGATTAGCACTATAAACTCTAGTAACATAATATAATTACTCCAAAAGGGCACTTCTTTCTTCTCACATTACGCAAAATATAATGATCTTGGTATGCTATGATCAAGTTCTAATGTCTCCTTGCAATGTTTAAGCCACCAATAAGACCCAAAAACAAAAACCCATTTCATACATTGTTGCAAATAACTTAAGAGATCATAATTAAAGAAAGTTCATTATAGGTAAGCTAATTACTTTTTTTTTCTTTTTCAATTCAAGAAAATGTAAAAACTACCAAAAATAAACCAAATGAAAGAGAAAGAAGAAGATATAAAGAAGAGATCACCTTCTTTGAGACATGCGGCCACCAGGGCCTCGAGCAGATTCGAAGAGCGTCACAGAGATTCCATTCTTTGCTAGTGTTGATGCACATACTGCTCCTGATACTGCCACATTCATTCCATTTCTTTCAGCAATATTCTCAATATCTAAACATATAGTGCATGTCACAAACAGTAGAAACAAAGACGGAGGAGAGAGACATATACTTACTTCCACCTCCAACAACTGCGACTTTAGTTGCAACGTTGCTCATGGTGGTGGTGTCGATGGATGGATCGGTTTTGCAGAGACAAAAAGGCAGGAGCTTGTAGTTAAGGGTAGTTATGGTCATTTCCTGCCCTCCCTGGACCACTGGCTTTGGTTCGGTTTAATGTGGGTTCGACAAGTTTTCAAGATATTTTTAGAATTGTGAGCATAGGCAAGTGCATCGTTACTAAACCCGCCTAATAGTAGGTCGACGATCAGGGATAGGGTTGACTCGGCTCCGGCCTAAGTTTCACAAGGTTATTTGTTTTTATATTTAAAAATATGGGATAGGGTTGATATTTTTATTTTTTCATGATTTCATACTTCACTTTTAGATTTAGGCTATGTTGTTTACACAGCTGTGGCTTTGGTTGAAATAAAACACAGCAAACATATGTTTAGTTACAGAAAAAAAAAATTATTAACTGTTCATGAATCCTACCTTTTACTGCGTTGCAAACTTGGTAATCACGAAACAACATCCAGCTACTTTTGTTTCAACAGTAAACAATGGGCAACATATAACGCACTACATGCTAATTAATTAGCATGCACAGTGTAACGTGCATACAGTTCCGGTCGGACCGGTTCTGGCCAAACCGGTTCCGGTTCAAAACTTAAAATACATTGAACCAGGTCCAACCCAGTAAAATAAAAATTATTTTTAATTTTTTAATTATTTTTTATTTGAAAAACTTAACATTATTTAATGACACTACATAAATTAGACATGGATCTCTTGATAAAGTAGCATTTGCAGAATTTGATCGCAATCTCAATTTCGTTCTTGATTATATTTTACCTGATGTTATTGCGCGCTTAAAAAACCAAAAAAGTTGTAGTCCTTGTCGGATGTATTTCATACGTGATGGAATTATAGATATTTTAATGGAACAATAAAAAATATTTTATAAAAAATATTATTTATTTCATAATGTAATAACAAAAGTTAAATCTACAATATTTAAATTAAAAACTATCAATATTAATATATATTTTTTAAAATTATTTTACAACCTCAATTTCAAAAGCATTATTAACCAAACACATTAAACTACTTTTTTTCAACCTCAATTTCAACCACAGTTTTAATCAAACACCTATTTTTTCAAACCAACCTCAATTAAAAGTACTTTTTATAAAACAACTTTTTTCAAACCACAACCACAACAGCTACCGCAATACCAAACACACACTTAATAGAAATTGAGTTTTTTATTTGAGCTCTTATTTGAATTTCATAGGTTACGAGTTTGAGAGATTACAAGTTTAAAAAATTAACCCAAATTTAGAAAATTCATCAAGATTTGACTTTTTTTTAATTTTTAAGCTCGTGTTTTTTTAAAGTTTCATCCATCAATATTCATTCAATTAGATATTAGGTTCAATTATTTATTTTTTACATATAAGATTTTTCACTAATTTTGAGAATGACTCGGCTTATCTCAAGTTTTTTTATTTGTTGTTTTTAAAATAAATTTTGTTTTTTTGTTTAAATTAAATTATTTGATTAAATATAAACATGAGATGAATTTGAGAGATTAACTCAGGTTTAAGAGATTCATCAGGGTTTGTTTGATTTTGTTTTCTCCTTTTAAGTTCATGTTTTTTTTTTAATTTTATCCTTCAATATTTGTTCGATTGGATATTATGCTATGTTATTTTTTTTTCTATAGGATTTCTCACTAATTTTGAGAATGGTTTGAGTTATCTTAAATCTTTTTATTTGTCATTTAAAAAAAAATTAACTTGTTTAAAATGAATTTTATTTTTGGATTGGATTAAGTTAATTGATTAGATAGAAATATGGGATGCGCTTGGAAGATTAACCCGGGCTTAGGGGATTTGCCCTGGTTTACTAGGTTTCCTTTTTTAAAAAAAAAAACTCGTGTTTTTCAGTTCCATCCTTCAATAATTATGCGATTGAAAGTTGAGCTCTGTTATTTTTTATTTGCTTTATATAGGATTTTTCACTAATTTTAATAATAATCATGGTTATCTCGAGTATTTTTATTATGACTATAAGTCACAAACAAGTTTTTCAAATCTTGTGATAAAAAATGAATAATAACTAAAAGAATTTAAAATAAAAATTAGTAGTGAATTATTAATCTTTTTTTAAAAGATATTCTTGGTCATCCCTTTTTTTTTGTCATATTTGAAAGTATAGTAATTTTAATTAACATCTTTGTTTTCCTGTCAATATGAAGGTTCTTATTGTTTTATTTCGTAACAGAACTTGGAAGCATTCAGAATGTTAGATGTTACACCTACAGGGAATTAAGAAATGCTACCGAAGGTTTTAGTACGGCCAACAAAATTGGGGAGGGTGGTTTTGGTTCTGTATACAAGGTAACTGAATGATTGTTATTATAATACATGACTAATGATATCAAAGTAGTTTTATATGGTATTTTTGTGTTTCTTTTAATTGTGAATGGTACTTAAGAAATGATTATGGATGTTCAGGGACGGCTGAAACATGGGAAGATAGCTGCTATAAAAGTTCTTTCAGCCGAGTCGAGACAAGGGGTGAAAGAGTTCTTAGCAGAGATTAAAGCAATGTCAGAGATAGAGCATGAAAACTTGGTTAAGCTGTATGGATGTTGCGTAGAAGATAATCACAGAATTCTAGTTTACAATTACCTTGAGAACAATAGCCTTGCGCACACTCTTCTTGGTAATTCTTGAATATCTTCTTCTTTTGAAATACTGATGTTTTGGTTTACACCATTGAAAAATAGTTCTGCCTTTTTGAGCTTGAAACTTCATGAACAATTCATGTATATATTCCTCTCAAAATATACTTATCTGCTTTTATTACACTGAGAATCTTGGTACCAGTAAACATATATGCACATGCATATGCATATGAACCCATATGATTTATGCAAAGCTTGCTTTTATTCCATGAATCGATTGGCATCTGAGTGCTCAAGTATTTTTTCACTTTCAGATGGAGGTCATAGTCACAGCAATATCCAGTTTAGTTGGAGAACACGGACTAAGATATGCATTGGGGTAGCAAGAGGGCTTACTTTCCTTCACGAGGAAGTCAAACCATACATCGTTCATAGAGATATCAAAGCAAGCAATATTCTTCTTGACAAAGACCTCACTGCGAAAATTTCAGATTTTGGTCTGGCTAAGCTTATACCAGACAACCAGACTCATGTCAGTACACGAGTAGCTGGAACACTGTAAGTTTCCTTGTGTTATTACTCGTTTCAAATTGAATAATTCATATTCGACTTGTTATTGGATCTATAATGTAGCTATGCTGTGCAAACTGCAAACACAGTATATGGAGTGATTAACACATATGGAACCATTGCAGTTGCCTTTTCACAATGTTGGTCTTTTTTTTCTGGAAAGCTTTATAAATTAGTTGATTCGCAGAACCAAAATCCGGTTGTTGTATTTCTTGATTAGATTTCCAAGATGCTGCCCTTTATGAGCACAGAACCTGTATTTAGTGCTACTCAGCTTCTTTGAAGAATCTTATTTTAAGCTTGGATTATATTTATAAGCTTAGCTGCTTAACTTTCCTCTCTGTTTGTTGCTTCAGAGGTTATCTGGCACCTGAGTATGCAATAAGGGGGAAATTGACTCGGAAAGCAGATCTCTATAGTTTCGGTGTCCTCCTTTTGGAAATTGTTAGTGGGAGAAATAACACAAATACACGATTATCTGTTGAAGATCAATACCTCTTAGAATGGGTATGATCAATTTCAACCACAGTTTTAATCAAACACCTATTTTTTCAAACCAACCTCAATTAAAAGTACTTTTTATAAAACAACTTTTTTCAAACCACAACCACAACAGCTACCGCAATACCAAACACACACTTAATAGAAATTGAGTTTTTTATTTGAGCTCTTATTTGAATTTCATAGGTTACGAGTTTGAGAGATTACAAGTTTAAAAAATTAACCCAAATTTAGAAAATTCATCAAGATTTGATTTTTTTTTAATTTTTAAGCTCGTGTTTTTTTAAAGTTTCATCCATCAATATTCATTCAATTAGATATTAGGTTCAATTATTTATTTTTTACATATAAGATTTTTCACTAATTTTGAGAATGACTCGGCTTATCTCAAGTTTTTTTATTTGTTGTTTTTAAAATAAATTTTGTTTTTTTGTTTAGATTAAATTATTTGATTAAATATAAACATGAGATGAATTTGAGAGATTAACTCAGGTTTAAGAGATTCATCAGGGTTTGTTTGATTTTGTTTTCTCCTTTTAAGTTCATGTTTTTTTTTTAATTTTATCCTTCAATATTTGTTCGATTGGATATTATGCTATGTTATTTTTTTTTTCTATAGGATTTCTCACTAATTTTGAGAATGGTTTGAGTTATCTTAAATCTTTTTATTTGTCATTTAAAAAAAAATTAACTTGTTTAAAATGAATTTTATTTTTGGATTGGATTAAGTTAATTGATTAGATAGAAATATGGGATGCGCTTGGAAGATTAACCCGGGCTTAGGGGATTTGCCCTGGTTTACTAGGTTTCCTTTTTTAAAAAAAAACTCGTGTTTTTCAGTTCCATCCTTCAATAATTATACGATTGAAGGTTGAGCTCTGTTATTTTTTATTTGCTTTATATAGGATTTTTCACTAATTTTAATAATAATCATGGTTATCTCGAGTATTTTTATTATGACTATAAGTCACAAACAAGTTTTTCAAATCTTGTGATAAAAAATGAATAATAACTAAAAGAATTTAAAATAAAAATTAGTAGTGAATTATTAATCTTTTTTTAAAAGATATTCTTGGTCATCCCTTTTTTTTTGTCATATTTGAAAGTATAGTAATTTAAATTACATCTTAAAAAATATCAAATTAATATTTTTTTGTGATTTTAAAATGTTGATATTAAAAATAAAAATAAATAAAAAACATTTTTAAAAAACATTCCACATCATAATCTCAAACACACACCTATTTTTTTTCTTCTTGTACTGTGATTTTCCAATATTGAGAAACTTGTATTTCTCAAAATCCTTGAAACCTATGATATGAAACCTTGATATTGTGGATAATAATAATTATAGAAATGATTATAATAAGCTCCAAGCAGCCAAATCTCCACGGAAACTTCCAGCTAGTCTCATTGAATATGAATATGATTTTTCAATACGACAACGCTCCTCCGTTCTTGACCAGTTGTAATGTGAACACAACACTTTTGTACGGATTGTCCACCTTCACCTCCCCTGGCACTGCATGCGACTTGGATTAAACAACAAAAACGTTGACGTATTATGATCAAGGCTCCATGAGTATCATATTTTATTTGGGTCAGCCCTAAAGAACTAAAGCAGCAATCAAAAAGATTTCTTACTTTTTTAATTTTCTTTATTTTTTATTTGAAAGCAGAAGAATTGTAATTACTACTCTCTTTTTTTTGGAATTATATTAGCTAGAGTTTACACGTGAAGTTAAAAAAAAAAAACCATGTGAAATTTTTTTACTATTAAAAGTTAAAAATACCAAAAGGTTCACTGATAAAATATTTTTGTTCGTGAATTAATTGATAAAATTATCACCAATAAAATGATAGAGTCAATACCAATAAAAAATTCTATCAATAATAAATATAGTAGAGGTTGAATTGATTTTTTCCCATTAAAATTGTCAAACGAATATCTATATATTAATTATGATGTTATATAATTTAATTATTTAAAAAGTTTTAGAGTGATGAATTTTTTTTTAAAAAAGTTGAAATTTACCCTTTTCTTCCCTTTAATATATGCACACTCCATTGATTGAACTATTTGTTGATGAACATCATAGAAAACTTTGAACTAAATAAATATGTGATTCCCCTAGACTAACTAGCTCATTAGCTAGATGTTATATATGAAAACTAGATCATGTTTATATTTTATTAAATTATTTTAATATATTTTTAAATAAAAAGTATTTTAAAAAATAATTAATACCGCACTTCCAAATACCTTCTTTAAATTTTTAATTGAAGTGATATAAAAATGTTAATAAATAAATAAATACATTAAGGTTGGCTTTTTCAGAGCATGGTTGATATCATGAATGCTGGCTTAGAGATGACGATGATAGCCAATGAACCCTATGTCTTTTTAATTGATTGAGAGACCCTCTTATGAAAAATAGCCTGCTACAGGTTTTAAGTTTGATTTATTTATTCAGGTTTAATAATATTATTAATTGGTTTAACTTATTAAGTCAATTTAATTAATTGTTAATTTAAAACATAACTTGAGTTGTGTCTTACTTTAAACCAATTGTTTTATTAAAAAAAACTTTATTTTTTAAAATTACAACTTGAGTTGATCTATAAATAAAATACATTATAAAATAGCATGTTTGGGAGTGTGGTTGTGGTTGCTCTTCAAAGTGTTTTTCATGCCGAAATGCATCAAAATGATGTTTTTTTATTTTTTAAAAATTATTTTTGAGATCAACACATCAAAACGATTCAAAACATATAAAAAAATAAATTTTAGCAAAAAAAATTTAATTTTTTTAAAAACACAGGTTGACCTGTGTTTCTAAACGGACATTTAGAAGTGTAGTTGAAGTTGTTTTTAAAAATAATTTTAGATGCATTAAAACAATATTTTTTTTAAAAAAATTATTTTTTGATATTAACATATTAAAACTAAAAAAATTAATTTAATTTAAATTTTTTTTAATGAAAAACCGGTTTTACCATAGGCAAATACGATTACCAAATATAAAGTAAAGTTTTAAAATGTCGTTGACACTTTCTTTATTTTGGAGCGCGGAAGCAAAAGAGAAAGGAGACTTGACAGTATCACTTTTGTTTTTTGTTTGTGAAAGTCAGTCGCCAGCTCCTCGCTTTCGTAGAAAAAACCAAGTTCAAAGAACGTGCGCTTTCCTTCATGGACCTATTAATCAGCAAGGTGCTTCTCTCTCCTGGTCAGAGCTGTAGACATCTTTCTCTTCAGGATAATCAATCTTCTCTGTCTGTTTCGTCTCCTGATCTCTTCTTTTGTTCAGGGTGAGTTTTTCTTTTTGCTCTTACTTGTGTGCTTTTTTCAGCTTCTTCTTGTTTTCGTTCTGTTTTTCCTTTTGGCTATCTGTTTCTTGTGGGGTTTCTTTTTCTCTGATATGCTTCTGTTTGCTGATATTTCTTTCTTTTTTAGTCTATTTTTCATGATCGTACTCAACATTTCCAATTAACTTTTTTATGTTTCTTCACGATTTTGATGTGATTTTAATTTCTGTTCTTCGTTTCAAAATGAAAAAGGGAGTCAAGATTAGCACCAAAATATTCATTCGATGTTCTGTCTAGCTACTTATGAGTAGGGGGCAGGGTTGAAATGATCATAATTATAAGAGAAAATAAAAGGGCAGGGAGGAAATCAGTTCTCGATGACATTGATAGACAAATGACGCACCCTTTTTTCCTCTTTAATCTTTAGTAGTCTGTGTCTAAGCGTGATATTGGCTGTTATCTTTCAGTTGCTTGCATTTAGGGTTTGATATGTCCAAAGATTTATAAACACATCAATCTTTCCCAAAGCTTACTCTGTCTTCAGATCATGTCTAATAGCTGTGGTATTTAATTTCATTATTCTGGATTAAGTACCTGAGGTTAATTGTGTTTATAATGATTCAGGTTTGTTGGTCTTTGAAGTTGTTTATTTCAAGCTTTTGAAGGTTGCTATAGAAGGGCTGTTCACTGGCAGAACAAACAGACATGACTTGTTTTTCTTTCTTATGTGGTAGACGGATAGATTCTTCCCAAGAATCTCAACATATGGGTAGAGATGATGAAGGTAGACTACTGATAAATTTTGTGTTTGAGTGTGCTTGTGCTCATAAATAGACAGATTTATATGTATCTTGTCTGGAAAAGCCTGTAGAGAGACTTGTTTCAACAGGGTCATAACCTGCCATATGCATGAAAAGAAGTTTTCTTTTTAATTAACATCTTTGTTTTCCTGTCAATATGAAGGTTCTTATTGTTTTATTTCGTAACAGAACTTGGAAGCATTCAGAATGTTAGATGTTACACCTACAGGGAATTAAGAAATGCTACCGAAGGTTTTAGTACGGCCAACAAAATTGGGGAGGGTGGTTTTGGTTCTGTATACAAGGTAACTGAATGATTGTTATTATAATACATGACTAATGATATCAAAGTAGTTTTATATGGTATTTTTGTGTTTCTTTTAATTGTGAATGGTACTTAAGAAATGATTATGGATGTTCAGGGACGGCTGAAACATGGGAAGATAGCTGCTATAAAAGTTCTTTCAGCCGAGTCGAGACAAGGGGTGAAAGAGTTCTTAGCAGAGATTAAAGCAATGTCAGAGATAGAGCATGAAAACTTGGTTAAGCTGTATGGATGTTGCGTAGAAGATAATCACAGAATTCTAGTTTACAATTACCTTGAGAACAATAGCCTTGCGCACACTCTTCTTGGTAATTCTTGAATATCTTCTTCTTTTGAAATACTGATGTTTTGGTTTACACCATTGAAAAATAGTTCTGCCTTTTTGAGCTTGAAACTTCATGAACAATTCATGTATATATTCCTCTCAAAATATACTTATCTGCTTTTATTACACTGAGAATCTTGGTACCAGTAAACATATATGCACATGCATATGCATATGAACCCATATGATTTATGCAAAGCTTGCTTTTATTCCATGAATCGATTGGCATCTGAGTGCTCAAGTATTTTTTCACTTTCAGATGGAGGTCATAGTCACAGCAATATCCAGTTTAGTTGGAGAACACGGACTAAGATATGCATTGGGGTAGCAAGAGGGCTTACTTTCCTTCACGAGGAAGTCAAACCATACATCGTTCATAGAGATATCAAAGCAAGCAATATTCTTCTTGACAAAGACCTCACTGCGAAAATTTCAGATTTTGGTCTGGCTAAGCTTATACCAGACAACCAGACTCATGTCAGTACACGAGTAGCTGGAACACTGTAAGTTTCCTTGTGTTATTACTCGTTTCAAATTGAATAATTCATATTCGACTTGTTATTGGATCTATAATGTAGCTATGCTGTGCAAACTGCAAACACAGTATATGGAGTGATTAACACATATGGAACCATTGCAGTTGCCTTTTCACAATGTTGGTCTTTTTTTTCTGGAAAGCTTTATAAATTAGTTGATTCGCAGAACCAAAATCCGGTTGTTGTATTTCTTGATTAGATTTCCAAGATGCTGCCCTTTATGAGCACAGAACCTGTATTTAGTGCTACTCAGCTTCTTTGAAGAATCTTATTTTAAGCATGGATTATATTTATAAGCTTAGCTGCTTAACTTTCCTCTCTGTTTGTTGCTTCAGAGGTTATCTGGCACCTGAGTATGCAATAAGGGGGAAATTGACTCGGAAAGCAGATCTCTATAGTTTCGGTGTCCTCCTTTTGGAAATTGTTAGTGGGAGAAATAACACAAATACACGATTACCTGTTGAAGAACAATACCTCTTAGAACGGGTATGATGAATTTCTTGAGTCCTTGCTACTATGTTTGAAGTGATTGAAATGTCAACTTACTGGCCTTATTACATGGATTGAGCTATGATTTTCTGATTGCAATGCTTGTTTTTCATCCATTCTTTTTCTTGATATCCAACATTTTACGTAGAGAAAACATTTACATGAATAATCAACAATCACGATTAACTCACACTCGGGGGCACTAGCTGACTATTATTTGGTTCTACCTTTGCAGACCTGGGAACTTTATGAGCGAAGGGAGCTGGTTTCCCTGGTAGATGCATCATTAAATGGTGACTTCAATGCTGAGGAGGCTTGTAGGTTTCTAAAAATTGGTCTCCTCTGCACCCAAGATGATCCAAATCTCCGGCCTTCTATGTCTACTGTAGTCAAAATGCTGACTGGCCGGAAGAATTTTGATGAGAGAAAGATAACAAAGCCAGGCCTGATTTCTGATTTCATGGACCTCAAAGTACGAGCTCCCTCCAAGACCAAAGCATCTGCTTCAACATCCTTTAATGTATCTTCTGGGTCGGACAACCAGGACACTTCAATATTGACATCAGAAAACTCATCAAGCGTAACCATGACGGCTTTCACGGAATTATATAATCGGAGCATTTAAACATCAACGCGAGAGAAATTCCCATTACATTTATTTTATTCTATTTTTGAGTTTTTGAGCTTGTAAATTCTGCGACCATCCCTTATACACAAACACAATTTCTTACTCTCCTGTAAATGGACAAATTCCAGTGATGTGAAAGATAGCATGCAATGGTTTGTTCTCACCTTTACTCTTTCCGTCCCCCTCATTCACCCCCTCCCCTTTTGCACACAATTATACATCTGGTTTCCATGTCTGTTCCAATGGCATTAATTACCAGAAAAGTTGATAAGGGAATGAGAAATCCAAGGAGGAAATCATGAACAGCTCATAAAATTTCAAGTTCCAAATGAGTTTTCTGTTTCTGAAGCTAAAAGTGTACACACTAGCTCAAAAAAGATGGCTGTTGAATGATAAATGGGTGAAAAGAATTTTGTTGATTAACGTGGAATGAGGGCAAAGACTTCGTAGACCATTCTCGCTCCTTAAAGAAACAGGCGACGATCCCCTTCAATCCAAGACTTTTCTACTCTTCCAATTGCCTTTTCCGTCCTTCCAATTTATCGACCATACCCTAAAACCATTTTGCCTGGCCAAGGTCTTGAAATGCACGCTCCTGTGAATTGACTTTCCAAGACCACCCAACACTGCATATACAGTAATCATATAAGAAAAAAAATACATGTCATAAGTTGTAATTCTTACCAAGCGGCAAGTAAAGAGAACCTCAAGTAAATGAGATATTTATTGAAAAGAAAAAAAAATATGTACAAAAGATTGAAAGTCATTTCACCAAGGCTAACATTATGTGCTGCTTGTGTAAAATGTATATTAATTTTTTTCTTCCTTGGGGGTGGGGTATTCAGACATTGAATGAAAAGTCAAATGATGCAAGGAGGGTAACTGCCAGTTACAAGGTTGAAAATTGCTCCAAAACTCAGGCAAAACCCATGTCTTTTTTTTTTTCCTGGATTCTCAAATCACCAAATCACATTCCTTAACTTGAAACAGGTGATCTTGATCCAAACCAATCACCCCACAACAACGGCAAGAAAATGCGGTTCCATTTTTTGCTTGTGATGGGAATTTATTCAAGTTGATGTCCTTCGCCATTGCTTCTTCCCTTTCTTTTGAGGCAGCTTAAAAGGACTCCAACTCTTTCTACGTTTGGAGGTCTCACAAAAAAGGCCAGATGCCAGGGCCTGCTGAAGCCACAGCTCGAATTCTTCTTCATCCTCATCCATCATTTCAGCATCCAAGTCCCATGGATATCTGCTCGAGTTGGACCGTTGAGTCTTCTCCAAGCCAACCATGTTTACATGGAAGCTTGGCCTATGGGTGTTGGGCCGACATTGCATTCCCTGCAAAGAGTTTTTATAATTTAACATACTGGAAAGCGACTAATATCTGCTTATAATTGAATCAGTCAATATTCAAGTCATAGGCACCAATGATGCAAGACTGTCATGAGGAATTGAAAGATCCAGTCAACAGTCATTTCCATTAATGATGGTTGGAAATAATGAAGTGAACCTCAAGTCGACAGTGAGAAAAATGGTTTGAAATATGCCAACATGGAAAGGCACTTTTTTCTGGAACATAGGATCTTCTCGTCTGACAATCTCCCAAGTGTGAATCTAACAAAGTGGAAAGAGCAGCAAGTGGCCTGTTTTTTTTGCTACCTTGATAGCTTTCCTTTTATTTTTCAGAAAGCAAATCAGATAAAATCAGGTATCTCAAAATCCATTAACATGGGATTTAGATTCACCAGCTTGTTTTTATGAAGGGTATTTGATTCAGCCTTGGATTTACAAAAGGGCAATTTGTAATTTCAGTAAATTTTATATGAAGAGAAATACTTATAGCTATTTAAGAACTATGAAAATTTCTAATTAAGAAGATTTAGATTTTTCTTTCCCAGTCAAAATAAGAACATTGTATTTCTTATTTAGGAGTCCATGTCTATGATTAGTAATATGCTTATATTCTTTCAATTTCAGCATAATAAATATTATGAATATAGGGCAGACCTTTGATTAACTTGTTGAGCAAATGGTGCTTTCATTAAGGAGTGATCCTTTAAATCCTACGAACAATAGTTAAGTTTTTTTTATACTGCTTTCTTTTAGATAACTAATTCTACAACCATAACCCTAAAACAACCACATCTACAACTTCCACTGAACTGTCTTGCATCCCAATTAACGTCTGAAAAAAACCCTAAGTTCAGCAAGGCAAATGAGCTTGGAGTTGTAAATTTCACAGATCATGAAATTGTAATACTTCTTTTTTCCTTCACAACAGAGTTACAATGGCATATCTAAAAAAAGAAAACAAAATCAGCAAACACATGAAAAAGAGCTACAGACCTGACAAATGGCCCATTCTGACACATCAAAGATTTTGCTCTCAGCACAAACAAATGCACGCGGAATCTCCATCTAAAAGAAAGGAAATTGAAATGCTTAGCATAATGAACAGCTAACAAGATTACAGATCATTAAAACAACAATCACAATATAACCTCAAATGAATCTGTGGAATTATCAGACATGTTTACTGCAACGTAGACAAAACAACACAAAGGAATGTACCTTTTGAGGCCTATCGAAGACCAATGTGCCTTTATATTCAACCCATCCATCTCCATCTTTGGCTTGATGATATTGGCAGCAATCCTGAAGCAAAAATTACTTATTATATATAATTTTAGATGAAAAATAGAATTGGAGAGAGAGAATTGGAAGACTGACCTGACACCATCTTGCCTTGGCCTTGGTCCTATTAGTGCACACCCATATATGTGAAATGCCACATTTGGTGCACTGTATCCGCCTGGATTCCTCAGAGCAGTAATCTGGATTATCCTGCTTATAACAGTAATAGGCTTAGAAATTGTAGTAATTGATAATATTCCTTATTATCAGTGATTTAACTCAGAACCATGTGAATTAGTTCAAAATTCAGCATGCAACTTCACATATCTGCCATACATATCATATAGACTTTGACTTGGGAGGCAGGTTCCCAAGATTAAAGAAACCTCTTGCTACTTTGACCAACCTTACAATGCCTTGCCATTTTACAACTAATGAATACTCATGAGCCTAAAGTTAAAAATACCAAGTGAAACATAAAATCCCCCGGTAAATATATTTTCGTGTTTGCAAAGGGTTGCCCCAATTTATGCTCTCAAACAAAAATACCTTATCATTATTCTGGTTCCATCAAAGTGTGGTTCAGAGGGTGGAGAACTGGATAAACTGACATTCAACATTTTAAAAGAAGTGATTGCTCTCAAGAAGCAATAGCAGCAAGTTAAAGAAAAGCCATTGCACCCAAGACAGTATTCACAACTCATTGCACAAGACAAAGATGCATCAATTAAATGTTAGTTTGATAACAAGATTACACATGGGGAACAGTCTTAGGTATGTTTGGCATGATTTTAGCAAATTGATTTAAGTTGTTTTCTTTTTAACTTTTGACTCAAAGAAAATTCATATGTTTGGTTAGAAACAACTTTTAACTTAATCAAAAGTTTGTTACAAAATAGACTCAAAATTTTTCTTTAGACAAAAGTTGAAATTTTTAACTTGTGCATTCTAACTTGCACTATTCTCCTTTCAAAAAGATAACTTGAGTCATTTTTACCAAACATACTTCTAACTTAAAGTCATTTGAACTCATTTTTATCGTGTAAGTTATTTATAAGAATATAACTTTTGAATTATGACTCAATGTCACAAATCATAATTAAAAATCAAGCCAAACAGAATCTTAGCCTCCTCCACATATGGTTGTTTTATTCTTTTTTTTTTTTCATGAGTTTCACACAAATGACAAAAAAAAAAAAAAAAAGAATTCCAAATATTGATTATGAGGCAGAAAAACATAATGACAAGCAACACCCGCATTAATTACCTGACATGAAGTACCATGGGACTTCTGACATACGCTCCTAGTCTTAGATTCTTCCCTTCTCAGTTGCTCATCATAGTCTCTCTTCTTCACAGAATCTGACAGAACCTGTACGTTGTATCATTTTGGTCAGCAAAAAGACATAACCAACACATTCTTAGCTTTGTATGTTTCATCTCTCATTACTTACTCTAAGTGAGAGAGAGACTTTCAGTGTGGATGCTTACCTCATAAGCACATTGAAGTTTCTTAAATGATTCACTTGCTAAAGGGCTTCCCATATTTTTATCAGGATGGACACGCATGGCCTGCATATTTAACAGGATAAAAAGGAAATCAGCAAGCCTACTCCCCATTCCCCACTGGCCCCGGCATTTATTTGTTTTGTTTTTTTTTCCGTGGAAAGGGATAATCGATTTATACATCAAGAACAACTTGACACCACTCCATGACTTGTAGGATCAGGGCGGAACTAGGATTTTAGAAATAGGAGGGCCAGCATGAGAATGCTATAAGAGGAAAATGCAGTTCTAGCAACTCATCTTGCTTACATATCACAACAATGACATTTTAACCAGCTATGGACACATCTATGCAAAATCAACAAGCAGGTTTCTTGGGAAATCAAAGGACAGATGCCTATGGCGGATTCATGTATTGCCCCAAACATTGTTCTCTTTCATTTACCCTAACCAGGCCTTTTAACTGCCAGGCTGAATGTATGGATTTGTGTGCTACATTCCTAGGGTCCTATTGTAGCAAATTTTCTGGTACTAGGGTTTTTTTTTTGTTTAATGTGACCATTTTGGATACTTGGTGAACCATTGTGATATCTCATTTAGTTGCACAAAACAATTTATAAGAAGATGCTAAACTATTGAGTAATGGCCCAGTAGGATCAATTTATCAATACACTTTGGCCTCTCAGAAGTAAGAAAACTAAAATGGTTACTGGTGTTAATTTTAGAAGAAAAGAGGCACTTACCTTTTTATGGTATTCCTTTTTCAAAATAGCAACATCAATTCGCTTGTGGCGAGAAAATCCCAATGCTTCATAATGATCCACACTATCTAATATTCTTTTCATCTCATTGGTTGAGCTTGTTTCTTCTACAACTACTTTTCTAGTGGAAGACTCTCTTTGGTTATTCACAACAGATGAGCTAGCAGCTGGGCTAGATGATTTGCATGGTTGCACCTTTTCAGATTCATCAACAGGAATCGAGAATTCACACTCCACAGAGAACTCATCTTCCAGAACTGTTTCAGATTCCTTATGCTCTTCAAATTGGGTGCTTTCACTAACATTATCACACCATTGAAGTAGAAAGTTTAACACATCATTTGAGAAAAAGGTGAGGTTTATTGATAGGAAAACACCATGCCATCCAACTCGAACTTTCACACAATAAATAGCATATATAGTTGCCATTAAGACCACTAGCCGTGCATGATTTAGAGAGAACAAATAGCCTGCATTTACACAATGAAGCGAATTAAATTTCCCAAAGTTGGGGGGGGAAATCATCTACTTGCACTAGGAGCTCAACTTACCTCCAACTATAAATAATGTTCCAGTTATCCAAAAGTTAGCATACATCCATAAAATTAAAATAGCAAATAGCCCTACAATAAAAAGTCCAGGAGTGTAGCCCAAATACTGAACAGCAGCTCCTGCAGCTCCCTGAAATATTGAACCCACTGTCAGTGGCATTCTAATGAAATTTCCTTTTTTAGAATATTCACTTGAATCACAATCCCCAACAAAGCCAATGTATCTAAAGGCCTTGTTGGTTTACAGAAAACCCATCAACTCCAACCACCTTTTTAGTGATAATTTTGTTATAAACTACACTAAGTTTCAGATCCACGATTATTAATGAACTAAAATGCTTAATGTCAAAAATTGATAATGCATGGAAGCAATCAAAAGCTGAAAGCAGTCCAGTAATAAAGTTGCAGACATAAAAAACATGATCACAGCTTTAAAATCTATCATCCTCCCTCCCCCCCTGGCCAGAAAAATAAATAAAATAAAACGAATAGTGGGCTAATTTAGAACTAAATGTGGGAGCAGCTGAAAGCGGACAAATGAGAAGGTTGCGAGCATAAAGACATCACCACAGCATTAAGCTCTATCATTTTCTCCCCCAAGAGAACAAATGAATTGGAGGCTAATTTAGAACTAAATGAGATCAGGAGCTTCAGGCACTAAACCTATAAACATAAGCTTCAAATACCTCTTCAGTTTGGATAATAATTACTCTATATTTGTTGAATTTAAAGTCTTAAGGATTTTGCACTTCCTGAAAGAAGGTAAGAGTTCTTCTAGTCTAGGTTTACCTGTAACTAAAATTTTAGATTTATTGCTAGTCAATCCCAGTTACATGCACAAACACCCCTCTGAGACTTCAGTTCTATTAAGTTCTTATTTTATTTAACCAGGTATTGAGATCTGAGCTTACACTTGAACCTTTTCTTCTATAATCTCTCTCTTAATCTGGTGAATTTCAGTCAGTAAGAGAGTTGTGGGATACTGCATCACTAGAGTGGCATGCCAAATTGGTGATTGGGCTATGTAGGATTCATGGTCAGGTTCCTAGCCTTTCAGGATCCAATTCATTAATTTTTTAATTTGGTTTCATGAAAAACCCACAAGAGCTTATACCACATTTGTTGACAAACTAGTTTCGAGATTGGTATCATCAGGGCAGATAGCCAATAACCTTGCATTGTACAAAAACATAAATTAAACTCCACATTGTTATCACTGATTTTAATCACCCTCCACCTGATATTCAGATGCTAATTATTAGACTATCTAAGATTACTGACATCTTGAATATGCCACAATATAAATTTGAACACCATCATACAACTCAAACATAGATAAATCGGGAAATGCATATTCAAATGATTGGATTACTAAATAAAAATAAAAATAAAAAAATGATAACGACATGATCAGAATAAGAATCAGGTGCAAACAACAGCAGAAAGTTAAAAGGCTAAAATAAGAGAACATACCATACAAAGTAGTACATAAAGCAAGCAAGACATTGAAGTGAGACTAAGGAAGCAACTCCACATTATAAGAAGCAAAGCTGCCGAACCCAGTTTGATAACAGAATTAAAACCCCTCGTAGCGCAATCTTTCCAATAAATCAACATAAAACGCATCAACCTCCCAAATCTTGCACATCCACTGCACACCATAGGCCAATGCCTCTCAATAAACACTCCGATCTTGTCCCTCAAACACTCCACTGCAGTTTTCACCCGTGAATAGACATGTTTCTGCGTTTGCAACCATTTCCACCCTTGCTTAACCAGCCCAATATCCTCCATTATCAAATTTCTAACTATATAACTAACTCCACAAACACATAAATAAACACAACCTACAACTTACATAAGCATCTAGATCTTCATATACTACAATCTATTCATATCTCCATGGATGTTACCCCAAAATCCTCTATCTCTCACACAATGTGAAACTAAAACATGAATGCTATCCATAGTGAGAGAGGCTTGATCTACCAAAACTACCATAAAGCAACCTTGATCGGAGAGATTTCACAGGTTTCTCGAGGTTGCAAAGAGAAACAAGTGAAGTGAAGGTTCCTATTCTAGTAGTGGGAGATGAAAAAGGAGAAAGACACTCATGAAAAAAACAGTAAAATCCATCAAGTTCAACACTAAATTTTGCTTCACATGTACGTTTTCAAAAAAGCAAGATCAACCCAAATTATTCTCCTTTTTTATTTTTGACACTAATGTCTTTATCAATGACCTCTCTCTCAAGACAGAACACAAGGCCAAAAAAGAAAAGAAAAGAAAGACCCAAAAGAGAAAGAAGTCAGGAACTAACAGTAACTGTATTAGGGTGTCATAAAAACACCATTTAGATCCCAAAAACTCAGAAAATAACAAGAAAGATTCAAACTTTAACCAGAAGAAGAAGAAACAACAACCGGGCACAGTTGGGTTTGGTGGGGTTTACATAATAGAGGGCTAAAACTGAACAAAAGACCACAAAACTGGGATTATTGCAAGAAATACTAGAATGGGTTTCTTTAAAAGAGAGATTCGGAAGAGAAGATAATGATCGTTTGGCTTTGGTGGTGAAGAAAGACAAGAGAAACCCTAACTTTTTTTTCTTTTTTACCAAGTGCAGAGAGAGCTCGTGAAAAAGAGACAATGAGTTTCAAAAAGTTTCAAAAAGTGAGTTTTTTTATTAAAGTGGAGAAAGAAAAGAGGAGTTATTGAGATTGCAAGAAGCGAATGTGAGAGAGACAGAGAGAGAATTTACTTTAGGCATTGTGTTGGGTTTAGGATAGAAGAGTTGGATGAGTGTTGCTTAGCATAATAATGATTCAGTGGGACCTACTTTCAGTCTTTTTTTTAAATGGTTAATGGATAAAATAGTTTTAATAGAATGCATCCGTTTACAGGATAGTTGTTGTAGTTAACAACTAACAACGAGAGCTCGATTTTAGTCACTTTTGTGTTGGGCTTCAATGGGGGAGGTTAGCTTTTGCTTACACCCATTTTAGACCAAATAGGGTTTGATGGGTTTTCGGCAATTGAGCTCTAGGGCTTGTGATATTTGTCAGCCTGCTTTCATTCAGCCCATGGCATCTTGTATATACTAGCTATCTAACCCCTACTTTGCTCTGGATTATATTTTTTTTTTTCAAAAAAATAACGGGTAGGTAGGCTACTTTGATGTATTTTTTTATATAAAAAAATTTGAAATGTAAATAAAAAAGCTCATGCAAATATCTAATTAAATAATTCAATAACCATCTATATAAATAAATAAATAAAAGTCGTTAACAATAATCAAAAGAAAAATCGAAAAAAATTAAAAGATGAATATAGATCAAAATATTCAATTACACAAAACAAGATATTCTCCTGATAGGTTCACTGAATTTGTTTATTTAAATCAATAAAAGATAGATTCACATCGTAAAGAACTTGTAACTTGAAAGATAAATACAAATGAAAGTGGACTGAATATACACACACCCTAAAAAATATTATGTAAGGCCGAACACATAAGAAATATTATTTTAAAAAAAATATTTTTATTTTGAAAACTAAAGTTTATTTTTATAAAAACAAAAAAAAATATAGGTGAATTAGAATAATATTTTGAAAAATCAAACAAAAAAATTATATAAAAAAACTTATATTATAAAAAGACATGTAAAACCTTTGTTATAGGTCATGAGACCATAATAAACTCATAGAAAAGAAATTGAAGAAAATCACAAAACTAATATTTAAAAAAAAAACTAATGCAGAACAATAAGACCACACGAAGCCAAATTCATAACAAATCAAATGTCAAAAGATGAAACAAGAAAAAAAAATCAATCACACAAAATGATCTAAAAATGAGGGTGAAAGTAAAGAAAATTAATTAGAAGGCAAACAAATTTTTAAATTGAATTGGAAAATAGCTTTAACAAAAGGAAAAACAAATCAAAAGAATGAGGGTTAGATAAGAAAAAATAAAACAACAAAAACTTTCATTGAAGGAAGAAATTGAAAGCCAAAAAAACTTTAACAAATGGGCCACAAAAAAAATTAAGAATAAAAAGAATAAGGACTGAAATGAAAAATAATATATGAGAAATTACAATTGAAGGAATAAATAAAAAAAAAAAGCTTCAATAAAAGGAATAAGAACGAAATGATAAATTAAAAAAAAATTAAGGACTAAAATTGAAAAACAAAAAAAAAAAACAATCGTGCATTTTACCTGGCATAAGAGAGAAAAGAAGGGGAAAAAAAGAGAAACGACCTTCAACGATAATCTAATCATCATATGCTGCCACGTACCACACCATGTGAAAGAGGACACGGTGATGTATCCAAAGAGATGATAGAAGGTCAGGTTTGGCTACCAGGTGGCGTCACATGCGCCGCCTAAATGACGTAGACGCCACCAACTCGCTGACGCGTGCTCAACATTTGCTAACAATATTTTTGATTTAAAAATTAAAAAAAGACAACATGAAAATACCAAAACCCCACATGATCCTAGTAATTACCCTAAAAACCAGTGTAAAAGTACAAAAATACACCTAAATGCAAACCTTATTTTTTTTTCTTTTCCAAGGCAAAAAAATATACTTAAATGTACATGAATAATGAAAAAACCAAAAATACCTGTCCAACAGCCCAATAATATTTTGATTTTAAAGGTAAAGAAGTGTTTTTATTGTTTAAGAGTTTATGAAAAGTCAAAAAAACTCTTGGTCAACAACTCCAAGTTTTGTTGAGTCTAGAAATAAAATAAAATTTTTACTATGCAAAAAAATAAAAAAAGACCTAGACACCCTGAATAGTTTTTTAATGGTAAATAAGATAGTGGAAAAGACCAAAGCACCCCCACCTCAAGGCTTTTTTTTTTGCCACTCAAGGGTAAATAATTCATTTTACTGTATCAATTCATTTTAAATTGTGTCTATAACTATAGTGAAAAACACACGCCTTATAATTTTTTATTTAATTGTTTTGATGGCCAACATTTTTAGATTGGATTAGTTTTCTTGTGGATAGATTGAGTTTGTCTTCACTTAGACCTTAGGTAGAAGATTTATAACTTGACGAGGTGTTTCCTTTTCACAGTTGCACCTTAAGATTCCCATCCGAATGATAATATAAAAAACAAATTCATTTACCACTTGTCATTTTAACCAGCACTCTTAATATATAAATTTTACATTCATTGTCTACACTTCACTAACAATACTAGATCTGAGTTACGTAACAAGTTTAGCTACACATTTGGAAAAAAAATTATGTCAACATGAAAAAGTTTGTAAGTAAAAAAATACAAGGTGTGACTATTTTTTTATCTAGCTCAAAGAAAACAAAACACAATTTGGTCATTTCAACAATTCAATATGCTATTTATAAATCATCTGGTTAGAAACATAATAAGATAGGTCGTTTGATATTATGGTAGCTTTTGTTTTATACCAAACTATAAAAAAAAAATATTTTGTTAACAAAATAACCTCTTTTTTTTTTTTTTGCAATGGGCTCCATATATAATTGCATTTCAAACCTTAGTTTTGTAGAAGTTAAAATAACAGGTTTTTCATTCATAAAGACCTTTTTTAGTTTATTTTGCATGCAAAAATTCATCTCATAGCAGTTTTAACCAAACATATACTTTTAAAAAAACTATTTTTTAATGCCACAACTAAAAGTTTTTTTCTTAAATCTATTTTTTTAAATCATAATTGCAAAAGCTACTACAATGAAAAAGTGTATAATAAAACGAAGAGTTACATGAACCAAACAATAAATATTGAGCTATGTTTGAAGGATTTTTTAAGATAATTTAAAAAGATGAATTGAAAGGGAAAAGCAAAAACCTGAAAGAAGAGCGGACAACAGGTTTTAACCTTTTTACGGTAAAAAAAAGTTGTTAAGGCTTTCTAACGGGATTTATTTTGATCATCTACTTGTTAAAACAATTCAATTAACACAAAAATAAATACGAACATGAAAGAGAAGGAGACTAGAATTCTCCTTAATTGGTTTGTCTTGAAGCTCTTCCTTTAACCTAAATACAAAGAGCTTATATATAGGTTAAGCTAAAAATATTATTCTACTCTTAATAAATAAAACAAGATAAATATATTATTTAACATCTCCCCTCAAACTCATGATGCGGCAACTATAAGCATCGAGAATTTGCCAACTAGAAAACGAAAACGTGAAATGGAATGCGATTTGGTAAAGAAATCTGCAATCTGCAAGGAAGAAGAAACAAAAGGCAAAGTAATGGTGCCATGCTTGAGATGATGATGAGTAAGATGACAATCAATCTCAATGTGCTTAGTCCATTCATGAAAAACTGAGTTGTGAGCAATCTGAATAGAACTCTAGTTGTCACAATACATGGGAGTAGGATGAGAAAGTGAAACTCTCATATTCGCAAGTAACCAACATAACCAAATAATCTCTTTAGTAGTAGATGTCATAGCACAATATTCTGCTTCGGTTGAGGATTGAGAAACAATAGATTGTTTTTTGCTCTTTCAAGAGATAAGAGAATCACCTAAAAAGATACATAAACTAGTAACCGATTTATGATTTGTGGGATCACTGTCATGATCAGCATTAGAGTATGCACGCAACTTCAATGAAGAGGTGGATGAAAGTAAGAGATTCTGAAAGACTGTACCCCGAAGATATCATAAAATACGAAGAACAACTATTTAGTGAATAGTAGTAAGAGAAGCAATAAACTAACTAACAACATGAACAACATATGCAATATTTGGACGAGTAATGGTAAGATATACCAAGCTCCCAATAATAGTATGATATAAAATAGAATATGTTAAAGGCAAACCATCAGAAGAAGAATACCTTGCGTTAACTTTAATGGGAGTGTCTATAGTCTTGTTATCAGTAAGTCGAGTCTGCTCAAGAATATCTGCAACATTTTTCGATTGAGAAAGAAGGTAACCTTTAGGTGAGTAAGCTACCTCAATACTCAGGAAATATCGAAGAGAACCCAAATCTTTCATTTCAAACTATCTAGCTAGCTCTGTCTTCAAGACTGAGATACCGTTAATGTCATCACCAATAATAATCATGTCATCAACATATAAAGACAAAATGATATGATTTGCATCAGTGCTCTTAATAAAAAGAACGGAATCATGACTACTAGAAACAAATTTAAGAGATGAGATCACAACATAAAATTTATCAAACCAAGCACGAGGTGCTTGTTTGAGACTATATAACGTTTTCTTGAGCTTACAAACATACCCAGAGTCATGTGAAACACCAGGAGGAGGCGCCATGTAAACTTTTTTGTGAGATCTCCATTCAAGAAGGCATTTTTAACATCAAGTTGTGAGATATACCATTGGCGAACTGAAGCTACAACAATAAAAGTATGAATAATAGTTATTTTTGCAACAGGAGCAAATGTCTCCTCATAATCCATACCATACTGTTAAGAGTATCCTTTTACAACCAACTTAGCTTTGTATTGCTCAATAGACCTATTGTTGCGATGTCGCGGTCGCAAAAATTAATTACCCTAGCTTAAAACACACAAGATAATATAGAGCAAGCAAGGGGTCGATCCCACGAGGAAGTTTCAAGTCAGATTTTTATGTTGTACGTTATGTAATTGGGGGGATTTGGTTTGTGATTATCTAAACTATGGCAACAATTAAACTAGTAAAGAAAATCAATTAAAACCGAAACTTATCAAGAAAACAAACCTTGGTCGCAAGCACACATCCACCAACAGAAATTAGAACCGATCCTTGAAAAAAAAATTGCAGTTTATGTTCTGAAATTTTATCTTTTCTTAACGTTGATTAATTAACGGATCCGCCGTATAACTAATCCTAACCAACAAACAATCAAAGTGTCCGCACCAATGATTCAATTTAATGGTAGCTTTAAGAACTAGATAATTTCATCAAGATTAACATACAAGCTGTCCGCAACTTGTGTCACTTTGTTCAAATGTTCTCCCTAAGTTCAATAACGTAGTTCCACCACAATTATCAAGCTTCGTTGCTTCACAAGTTCATATATCACAACTCCGGTTTTGATATTAAACTTAGCAATAGATTGTTCACAACAATAACTTAGAGTCCGCTCTAGCAATCATCAACAACAATCATATGAAATATGCATAGGAAAACAATCATACTCATTCATAACATAAACTGAAAGTAAAAGGAAGAATAAATCTCACGGTTCTTGAAATCCAAAGGTTTGTTGTGTCCTTGCAACCAAGAAAAAGTGTTTAGCCTTGCATGTTTGTTGAACAACTAATCAAAAAGAAGGAAGAATGCATAATTTAGGGTTTCTTAGAGGAGGGGGCGTTTTTTTCTTCTTGGCTGGCTGCCCCTTCTCTTCTCTCATTCTTTTTATATCCTAGGAAACCCTAGGTCTCCATTTTACAAAATAGTCCTCCATTAAGTAGACTGTTTACATTTAAGTACTTCAATAACTATTTTCCTTAAGAAGGAGAAATAGCCTTGCATGAAATCTTCAAGCTTTGACTTAGAGGATCTAAATTGCTGAAATAAAAAACTTGGATATCGGTTTAGATGCTTCGGAATGTAATTTGGACTTGTTTCCTCACGAAACCTGTTTGCTGGCAGAATTCAGATGTCATGTTTGAAAAATCATATCTCCCTCATATGACATCATTTTTGGCTAAAATTTGGAGCGTTGATAGAAATTTGAGTCTTGAATCCAAAACAATTGAGTTTGCATCAATTGAACTTTTGTAGCTCCAGATATTCAAGTTGGAATGGCCGAAGGTCAACATTGGCAAATTGCGAGATTTGACTTTGAAGGCTGTGATTTCCATGCTCTTCCTTATTTTATTTTCTTTCCTTAGATGTACAAAAAGGTATGGATGTTAGCTTTTTAATGCCACTAGAATCACTTCATTTCAACCTCTAGAGCTCACGCTCTGCACAAAACATCGACTGAAGGTCAAATCTGCCAATTATCTCCAATTTACTCCCTTTTGCATCTTTCATCCAAAAGTGTCTTCAAAACATAAAACAAAGAATATCAAAGCATTTTATATATAAAACATAGGAAAAACACTAGTTAAATGTGGGTGAAACTATTGAATAATATGGTTGCATCACCTATCAGAGTTAGTCTTGATCTTATACACCCAACAACACTCTTACTAGGAGGTAGAGGAACCAAGTCCCAAGTATCTATCTTATACAAAGCAGAAAGTTCCTCATCCATGGCTTGCTGCCAAAAAGGATCAAGAATTGCCTCTTTATAGGAAGAGGGCTCAATAAGACAATGAATAGAAGCTAAAAAGGAAGTAAATGATGAAGAATAACAAGAATAAGCAAAATCTGGTAGTTTTGTGGACTTACGAATGTGTATGGATTGACATAGAGGTGGATCCATAATCTCAGACGAAACCTGGGGGGCTGTAGATGAGAATGGAGCTTCAGGTGTGCTAGAGAGTAAAGTGTTAGTACCTGCAGGATGATGAGTACAAATTGGTCGAACATGGAAAAGGGTATCTGAGGTACTGAGAACCTGTGATGATATATTATCAGAATCCTTAAAAAAGGGATCTATATGAATAATATCAAGTCTAATCAAGTTATGAATAGTGGATGAAATAGAAAAGAAAGGTATATGCTCAAGAAAGACAACATGACGAGACTAGGCCTGTTCACAGTTCAGTTCGGTTCGGTTTGAACCATAAAAACCAATCGAACCATGTAACTCATATTTTTAACATTTCAAATCGAACCAAAACGAATTCCAGTTCAAACCGAACCGGTTCGGTTCGGATGAATCCGATTTTAGAGCTAAAAAACCGAGAAACCTAATCATTAAATTAATGGGCTTTTTTGATTTTTTTTAATGGGCTTAGATTAAATTAGGCTGTTAAATTTTCTTGTTGGGCTAAGTTTATAGGCTTTTTAATCAAAACTCTTTAAAATGTTCTAATTTGATTAATTTTGTTATAAGCTTTTTAATGAAATTAAAATATTGATTTTTTTTTGAAATGCTTATAGTAACAATAAATTTGAAATGTTCTATCTTAGTATCTTTAATATGCAAAGAACTAAGTTATGAAAATTCAAATCAATGCAATATGCAAGATGCATGATCAAATTTGGGCATCTCAAATTAAAAGAGGTGTTCACACTAAAAAAGTTTACATTAGCAAATAGCAACCAATAATAAATTATCATAAAAATCCGACACCAACACTACAGGAGCATCCAAAACTTCCTGCAATAGCAAAAGCCAAAAGATCTAGCAAGGATAATGCTATAAAGAAACATTAGCAAATTAGCAACATATTACAGTTCGACTATTAAAAAAATTAGCAATGCAAAATTTTAAAAGGAATTAATAAGGTAAAGTAAATTAATTACCCAAAACAATTATATTCCAAGATTGCACCAACATCATTAATACAACTTACAAACAATCAGTTGAGATTTTTAAACTTTCACCAAATTCTACAAAAACATAAATTAAAATGTTAGATTAAACATATGTAAATAAATGATATTATAAAATAACCACATTTAAATTTGTAAAAGAAATTACTTGACTCAATCATCTCAGAATTTTCAATATAATCCATGAAGTTTCTGATGTTGATTGGAATTGATGCTAAACTCAGCCAATTCTGACAACAAACCAGTGCTTGCACTGCGATGGAGATAAAGAGCTTCGAAATGGATCTAAAATACGACCACCAGTACTAAAATCTGCTTCAGAAACAATTGTAGATACCGGAATAGCTAACACGTGTTGTGCCAGCTTAAAAAGAATCTTGTATTTTGTAGCATTACACCTCCACCAACCTAAAATATCTAATTTAAAATCATTAGGATCCTCACAATCATCACCCAAATACCTCTCAACCTCATTTTTTTTGGACACCGCCTTCTTCCTCTAAATGTTTTTTGAATTGAGAAGCTAAGTCATCCAATATATCATCATTTACCACTATTAAATCAACATTAACATTTTCATTTATACTAGTTCCAACACTATGAACAACCTTAACATTCTCATCAACATTCATATAATGCTCAAACAACCTTAGCAAAGTATCTTTAACCTTAATTGTAAAATTTTCAGCCTCTTCAACATCATATAATCTTCCAAAACAAAATCTCACATACTTCAACTTGAAACGTGGATCTAACATAACAGCCACATATAACAAAAAGTTTTGTGTATCTTGATCCCCCCAATATTTTTTATACTTTGCCATCATATTCTTAGCCATTTTACTTACATAAACATCTTCACTTCTACAAAGTTGAGATATGCTTGTGTGCATGGAAATCAATTCATGAAAGAAAAAATTAGATGTCACATACAACGAGCCAGAAAATTTCAATGTAACCGTGTAAAATAGTTTCAAAAACTTGACAAAAGATCTAGCCTTTTCCCAATCTTCTAAAGCTGGAGGACCTAAGTTTTTTTGTTTTCCTTTCGAAACAACCTCAAAGTAACTCAAATACCTAGGATTGGTTTCTTCTAACCTCATAAAAACCATATCAAATTTATCAGCTGCATCTAGCATCATATATGTAGAGTTCCATCTAGTTGCAATATCAAAGCAAACAGATTTTTTACTCCCAATTTTCAACCTCTCCGCACATTGGTTAAAAACAAGTAGTTTAGAAGGAGAAGATCTAACAAACCTCACTGCATTCCTAATCTTAAGAACTGAATCATCAATATTTTTCAATCCTGCACATATAATAAAATTAATAATATGTGCACAACATCTAACATGCATGAAGTCATTTGACAATATATTAGTTGCCCAATTACTTGTTACTCTCTTCAAATATTTTATTATCAAATTATTTGAACTTGCATTGTCAACTGTAATTGTTAAAATGTTATCAATTCCCCATTCCAACAAACAACTCTCAATTCCTTGACCAATTGTTTCACCTTTATGATTAGAAACTTGACAAAAGTTTAGAATTCTTTTATTCAAGTTCCAACCTTTATCAATCCAATGGGCAGTCAAACACATATAATTAATATTTTGGATTGATGCCCAAGTATCGGTTGTTAAACATACACATTGATCCTTAAGAGCATTCTTTAATTTTTCCTTCTCAATTACATAAATTTTCAAACAATCTCTTCAAATCGTCAAACGAGAAGGAACATCAAATCTAGGTTGCATTACTTGACAAAAATGATTTAAATCCTTGGTTTTCAACAAAGTTAAAATGTAGCTCATCAAGTACAATCATTTTTCTTAGGGCTTTCCTACACTCTTCATAACTATAACCCACCGCCTTAATAGTCACCAGATTTTCCTCTCCATTATTACCCCCTTTTATTATAGGCCTAGGTTCTAAGACTAAAGTTTTTTGTTTTCGATCAATCACAAAAGGAATTTTTTTGCATACACCTAGATGACTCCACATGTTACTAGTCCCATTAAGTATAGTATGACATGCATAGTCTTTTCCACAATACATACATGCAGCCCTAGGAGACTTAACATTACCATCTAGTTTCTTAAAGTGATCTCAAATTTGAGATGTTTTTCTTTTATTAGATCTAGAAGCTGGATTACCTTCACTTTCAGTGTTGCTATTTGTACTAGAAGTAGCAACTGGAACTGGAATAGGCACAAAATTGGGTTCCGAACTTGAAGGATTTGATTCAGTTGGTGTAGGATCTTCCCGATTATCCATCTGAAATTAAAAAAACAACAACATGAATCAACATTTGACTACAATTGACTAATTGAGAATAAAGCAGAAATATTGTAATGGACTAGGCAAAAAACAGATTGAATATCAATTCATTGCAGAAATACTGTAACTAGATTGAATAAAGCTATGAACACTGTTCAAATCCATTTTGATAAAGCAAATATATAACTTTTCACCAACCATCATAAGCCATAAATCTAGCCAAACTCTCTTCACCAACCATCATATAACTTTTCTTGACCCGATTCAAAAAACACAGTACCCAATCCTAATTAGCTTATCTGTTTCAAAGTGGAACCCCCTGTTTTAGTTTCAACCAGCCTAGAACAGAAACGACATAGGACTCTAACCCTTTTTTTATACCCTTGTAATGTGATTCAAAACTCAATCCAATGAGACTAACAAAATAACAATGTTGCAAATTACATCAAATCAACAAAGAATAAACAATGAAAGTATTCGTTGAGTGCAGGACAGATAATGTAGACCCCCCCAATCCAAACAGCAAGGACAAACTAATCAAGAACTGTAACATCAGGAAAAAGGATTCTGGCAAAAAAATTATTCCCTTACCTTGACAGGGTAAGCCAAAGGCAACAACAACGTAGATCCTAAAAGCTGAGATGGACCACCAACAATGGTGAAACCTGAGGAAGATAAAAAGAAAGCAGAAAATCAAGAGGAGTTAAAAAGGTCCAAGCCTTGCGAAGCCAATGGCAAGAAATGTAAGAGAAGCATCAAAGTTTGAAATAAAAAGTTCGAACTTACAAGCACAAGAAAATAAACTTTACCTTGCCGCATTTTCTCTAATAGAGGAGCCCTCTCTTTCTGCTGCAAGTGAAGAGAGAAGCCAAGGGGTTTTGTTCAGGTTTTTGTTCGGCTGCAAGTAGACTAAATGGATGTGGAGATGTGGGTTGTTGACTTATTGTTTGGCTAGAGAAGAGACAGATGCAGGGGGCAAGAGCAAGATGCAAGGAGGATGAAAATTAAAGGGGCAAGAGTCAAGATGTAGGGGCAGAGGGCAAGAGTAAAACAGATACAGAAGGGAGAAGAGGGAGGACGAAAATTAAAGGGCGGTGACTTCATAATGTCAATTAGGGTTAGGCAGCTTAGTGGTTTACTCTTTATTTATACTACTGGTTCGGTTCACCGGTTTAAGTGGTTAAACCAGAACCAAACCGAACCAGCAAGATTTTACGGTTTTAAAAATTGGTTTAATCGGTTTTCTATCTCGGTTCGGTTTTCTCGGTTAAATTTTTATCGGTTCTCTTGGTTTTTTCAGTTAATCGGTTTTTTTAAACACCCTTAGATGAGACACATAAAGTTTATAAGTTATTGAATCAAAACAATGATATCCCTTTTTACTTTCACCATAACCCAGAAAGACACAAATAACAGAACAAGAGGATAACTTACTGTGTTCTGTTTGAGGATGAAGAACGAAACAAGTACAACCAAAAACTCTAAAGGAGGAATAATCAGGTACATGCCTATATAACTTTTCAAAAGGAGACAGACCTGAACTATAAGAAGATGGAATTGTATTAATCAAACTTACAACAGTAGGGACAACTTCTCCTCAAAATTCACTAAGAACAAAAGTAAACAACAAGAGAGAACAAACAGTTTCAACAATGTGCCAATGTTTTCTTTCAGCAACACCATTTTACTCAGGAGTATCTGTACATGAAGTTTGGTGAATGATTCCATCTAAGGCAATCAACTGACAAAATTTATTAGAAGTGTATTCCCCACCCAAATCACACCTAAACCATTTGATTATAACAAAATGTTTACTTTTCACAAGAGCTTGAAAGGCTGTATATATCTCATAGAATTTATAACGTTGTTTTATTAAATAAACCCAACAATAATAAGTATGATCATCAATAAATAAAACATAATATCGAGACCCTCTTTTTGTGGCAATAGGAGAAGGTCCCCATACATCAGAATGAATCAAATCAAAAGTTGAAGAAGAAACAAAAATACTCATCCAAAATATCTAGTTCATTCTCTCTACGGCCTATCCCAATTAGCTTCTGAGACTGCATATCCTATACACAACAAAAGAAACCAGAAAACATAACTAAATAATCACCAGAATCACATATTTGACCAATAAAAGCAAGATTCAATTTGAGGTTCGAAATAAGATAAATATTAGGGAGAGACAAGTGAGGTGTGACAATAGAACCAACACTTGCTAAAGGCATGAGAGTGCCATCAGCAGTCATAACATGAATGGAGGACGAAGGGGACACAAAGGTAAAAGATGAAGAATCTGAAGACATATGATGGGAAGCACCAGAATCTAAGACCCATTCAGAATGTGACATACCTGAGGAGTTATGAGGCAACTGATCTATGGAAGAAGAAGCAAACATTGCTTGTGGCTATAAGAAGAGAAACTTTTGAAATTTCTCAGCTACAGTACTAGGATCGGTGATAGAGCTTGATGAAGCTACTGCTGTAGTATTATAGTGTGGTGGTTTATAGGCATTAGATTGTGATTGGCTGCCATGCTTTCAAGCTTGATTATGTTATCTCAACTTGGGACACTAAGTCTTCCAATGACCTTTCTGCTTACAAAAACTGTAGAATCGAAGCCAACTCTTGTGTAAGGTTTATTTTGATGATTAGAGGAAACTTAGAGGGTACTGCTAGTACAGAAAGATTTAAAGTAAAAAGAATTTCTTTTTCAGAATAAGACTGAACATGTATTTCTTCAGCCAACAACTCACTGACAACAGAGTCAACATAAGTCAGTGGAGAACGAGGCAAAATTGAACCTCTAAGTCCTTCAAAATCACTGTGAAGTGGTGTTAAAAACTATACCAATCATTGCTGCTTTCTACGCTCAATATAGGCACCACATGCCTTTAATTTTGCTGATTATATAAGAGCCAATTGATCCTAAAGATCTATCATAGCAAAATAAAACTCTTGAATACTCATATTCTTCTGATAAAGAGCTCGTATGTCATTCTCTAATTGATACTGTTTTAAAAATTTTGATTGCGTGAATAACCTTTGCAGATGATCCCAAAACTCCTTTGCTATCTCATATTTCATCAACTGCGTACCTATAGAATGCTCAAAAGAATTGTTGATCCAAGTAATGATCTTTGCATTGTTTACTTCCCATGTATCTATCAAAACAACATCCCTCTCCTCAGTATTCTTAGGTATCACATAAGTTCCACTAAGATACCCCACATCTTCTTATCCTTAAGGAAATTTCTCATTACATAACTCCAATACGAATAATTCTTTCCATCCAAGCTCACACTCACAAACTGAAGCGAATCATCTCTTTCGGTAGCCATAATTAACAAATAAAGAGAACCAAAATGTAAAAGCAGTGAAAGACAAAGTACCAGAATGCACAAACTGAACAGATATCATAGATACTCAACAAATATCTTCTCGAGATTATACAATTACTCCAAAACACAACATAAATTGCAGAAACTGAACACAAATACCAAATTACAGAAGATGAAATACCAAAACAATTATAGAGACAGAAAAAAAATACCAAATTGTAAAAGCTAAAGGAAAAATGAAATACTAGATTTTGTAGAAGCGAAAGACAAAATATCATTCCAAAAAATTTGGATCCGCGAAAGCTGTGTTTAGGATTAAGCCTCGTTCCATAAAACCAGATCTGATACCATGTTAAAACAATTCAATTAATACAAAAATAAATATGAACATGAAAGAGAAGGAGGCTAGAATTCTCCTCAATTGGTTTGTCTTGAAGTTCTTCCTTTAACCTAAATACAAAGAGTTTATTTATAGATTACGCTAAAAAAACTATTCTAGCCTTAATAAATAAAACAAGATAAATACATTATTTAACACTACTAAAGATGATGGTGCACTATTTGTTATGGCCTGATGGTAAGGAAACGGTGTTAGAAAAAAAAAGCAAAATGAAAAATAAAAGGAGAAGAAATATGTAAATGGGTTAAAAACAAAAATACTAGAACATAAAAGACCTAGGATTTTAGCTGACATACCTTCATTATTTACAATTTGACAGCCTTGTGCCTGTTTGGGAGTGTGATTGTGATTGCTTTTCAAAGTGCATTTCACTCAAATATGTATCAAAATAATATTTTTTTATTTTTTAAAAATAATTTTTGATATCAGTGCATTAAAATAATCTAAAAACACCAAAAACATATTAATTTGAAGTAAAGAAAAAAAATAAAAAATTTTAAATTTTTTCAAAAGCGCTTGAAACACAAAAACAAATAGGGCTTAAGTGCAAATGAAGCACCACCAGCCTAACCATCCTCATCATCGGTGACACATGAGCACATCTTTGCGTCCACAATTATTTCTTCTCTACATAGGCACCATCTCCTTTTCTCTTTTGGCTATTCGTCATTTATTTTTTTTCCTGCCAATCTAGTTCAACAAAAAAAAAAAGAACCGAACACCTCTACCTTTTTTTTTTTGAGGAACCTCAACGTCCCTTTCCTCTATCTTCTGCTATTGTATGATTATTTGCTCTCTTGTATAGGTCTAATTGATAAAAGGGATGGTGAATTGAATCTTGTTGCACGCATGCGATATTATGGTGATCATCCTTCTAGAATGGGATCTTTATGGTGATTGGGGAAAGAACAATGAATTCTTATTTCTTATCAATAAAAAAGAGATAGAGTCGTTATCTAATATTTTGGTTACTAGGAACCATAATTGGTTTTTGAGTCTGGAAAGAACAATGAATTCTAACCATTTATCTATCTAAGATTTAAGAAAAGTTTTTTCTTGATAAGGAGGTCCTTATCTTATCATGTTAAGACCTAACTATTCTAATGTCAAAACAGGAAAAATCAGGTTGAGCTAGTTCTTTTTGTTTTTGAATGGTGTATGTGCTAATAGAAGATGTACAATAAGGGATACTTTATAGACGGTGACTTAGTAATTTAAAGATGGGTCTAGGGGTTTTTGTTTTTGTGTTGGGGTGAGAATATGGGAACAATTTTTTTTGCTTTTCTTTTTCTTCTTTCTTTTATTTTTTATTTTTTTGCCTCCATCCTAAAATTCCTCTCTCCTTTCCTATGTGGTACATTGACCTATTTATAGGCAAAACAATTTTTTCCTTTTTCTTCTAATTGCTTGGTCCCCAAGTAACCCAAAATCATTTTGGTCCCCTTGTCCAATTTTTTTTATATATTTTTGTTGTATGTTATTTTTTTTAATATTTTAATATTTGTAAAAAAGGTAATGTCAACATTGACTCAATAGGAAAAATTGATCAATAATTTTGAAATTAACGCATTAAAAACTGAGTGTTTAAAGTAAACTTTTTAATTTTTAATTCTTTTGAAAAGATGCTAGATATGCCAAAAACGATGTCAATACCTTAAAAATATATTTTATTTGGATGTTTTTGTTGTTCTTTTGTTATTATCTTAGATTTTTTAAAAAAATAGTAAGAAAAAAAGGGTAAAAAAATTAGGTTATGATAATTGCTCGTCTCTTTATAATATTTACGGTATAAAGTCTTGTAAGAGACTTTAGAAAGTAAGTTTATTAAAGAAAAGAAAAGGCATGAAAGTTTTCCGTAGTTGGGAGAAAAATCAAGAGATGGTTATCCTTATAGATGTTTCAAAACTCTTTTTTCTTCCCTTGAAAATTGAAGGTTTTCATTTTGTTAAGAAAATTCTTTGAAAGAGAGATCAACTCAAAGAAAAATTATAATTTTGACCTTTTATAGAGCGATCGTCTCAAAGATCAAGTCATTTCAGAGAGTGATAAACTCAAGGAAAATTTTGGATTTTTTTTTTACCTTTTAGAGCGATTATCTCAAAGATTTAGTCATTTTAGAAAGTGACAAGCTTGAAGATTTGGTCATTTTATAGAGTGACAAGCTCGAAGATAGAATGGTCTGTGTTTAGGTGACCTGCCCATAGTGTGAAAGATATGAAGGATTTCCCATAAATGGTCTCTATTCGGGCGACCTGCCCGTGGTTCATGATTGGGTAACCTCTTTGTGGTCTTTGATCGGTTGACCTGCCTATGACTTGTGTTTGGGTAGCCTGCTTGTGGACTCTGATCGAGTGACCTGCCTATGATATGAAAAAATATCTAGGATTTTTCACGAGCGGTCTTTATTTAGGCGACTTGCCTATGGTTCGTGATTAGGTGACGTGCTCGTGGTTTGTGATCGGTAACCTTCTCATGGTCTCTGTTCAGATGACCAACCCATGATTCATGATCGGATAACTTGCTCGTGGTGTGAAAAATACCTAGAATTTTTCAAGTATGGTCTCTGTTTGGGCGACTTGTCCTTGGTTTGTAATCGGGTAACCCGCTTATGGTGTGAAAAATATATAGGATTTTTCATAGATAGTCTCTGTTCGGGTGACTAGCCCGTGGTGTGAAAAATATCTAGGATTTTTCACGGATGATGGACAATGATGTCTTGGATTTTTTAATGAGATGATTTACCTTCCTTTTCTAAGGTGGACCATTTTCTGATTTTTCTTTGGATTGTCCATGCTTAAATTCTTGTCATTTGTTAGAGCCTTGTTGGTCTTAGAACCTTTCTCGGTTTTTATTTGCCAGAGCCTTACTGGATTTCTAATCAACAAGAGCATTTCTAGGTTTACAAAAAAATAAAGAACATGAAGAACATTCAAACAAATTCCAACAACATGAACACTGATCCAGACCAGATTTTATGATATCAAAAGCATAAAAAGGTTGGAAATCATTAAAGGATCAAGAATTACAGGTTTATTCACTTCGATTAGCACTCATAAATCATGATTTTATCAAAATAGGTTTCGGTTCAAAATCATAACTCTAGGATTAAAATCCCCCTAAAAACTTGTTATTAATGTAAATAAACCCTAGATTATTTACTAGTAAAGTTGCCCGAATGGTGTCATGCAAAGGAATGGACCAAAACTAATCTAAATCAAAGAGTTAAGACAATATAACACATTGCTCTTAATCTTTATAAACTACATTATCAATACCAAGCATAGTTAAATTAAAAGAATTAACAAAAAAACATCAAATTATCACAAACATGTATTAAACTCTAATTTTATAACTGCAACCGCCAACAAAAACATCAAATTTCAATTTAAAATTGACTTTTTAAACACTTGAAACCCAAACTATAATCTAGAACCAAGAACATACACTAACAAACCAAAAAAAATATCAATAACTCTACTGCTAGATTTCCAAATTACTTTAGTTCATTTAATCAATGCTTGAGATTTGTTTTAGAAAAAAACATATGAGATTAAACTCTTTGTGTTCATCCTGATATTTCTCAACTTGCAAGAACTTGAACAAGAAAATGTGATGGTTTGTCCCTTGCTCTCATCACTAGATGATTTAGATGATATAAATGAAGTATTTGATAAAAAAATCTAAAAAGAATGAAATACCAATTACTAAGTTTTTTTTAGAAAATAGAGTTTTTATTACATAGATATATTTTTTTCACATCAATATAATTTTTTTTCTAATTTTTATTTAAAGTATCTTCATTTTTTATTCAATAAACCATACTTCTAATAAAAAAAATATTTTTTTAAAAATTAATAAGAAAATAAAATTTTGATTAACATATATATTCCAGAATTTAAATTATTGTCTTTCTTAAAAATATCCATTTTTATTATCACACAATTAATTAAAAAAATTGACAAGTTACAATCTTTGTTAGGTCAAATATTTATATGTATGTCTATTTTTTTACTTTGTACAATGATGAAAACCTTCTTATTTTAATATCTGACTAACATTAACAATTTTTTTTTATGATTTATCAATTCATATATATTTTTAATTTAGTTTTTATAAAATTCAAACATCATTGTTTTTTTGGTTTTTAATTAAAAATGTTTATGATATTTAAAAACATATCTCCTATGCTGGGGCCCTTTTCTCTTACATACTACCGCAAACATAATGCGGATCCACTGGATAGTTATTATTATGATTAGCACTTGACAATGAGTTAAAGCAAGTACAATAAATTTGATTGTGATGTTTTCAAATTAGTAAACCTACTTAGATGCTACGTTGGAGGCTTGTCTTAATCTTTTCTGATGTAGAAAAAAATGCATAGATTACCTCGCTAACCAAGTAATTTAACCGTTTAAAAAAATTATAAAAAACCCTAAGAAATCCTTAAACAATTTTAAAATAATTAATTGATAATATAAAAAAGATTCTTTTACCTTTCAAGATCTTTGATTTTTTAATGAAAATTGGAAAATCTTAATTTAACTATTATAATACACCATACACAAAGTCAAGTACTTTTCCCATAGGTTCTGTTAATTTACTTTGTGGGCAGGTTAACCATTCCGAAGATAAAGAAGGCCAAGTGGAAATGTTTGGCATAAAGAACCAATTGGAAATGTTTGGCATAAAGAACCAATTGGAAATGGGCAGCTCAGGAAACCAATTGGAAATGGTTAATTATAAAGAGAGCCAATCACGACATAGTCAACTGGGAATAGTTAGCACAGAAGGGCAAATAGAGAGGGTTAGTATACTAAGAGATGAAGAGAATACGAAGGAGATTTGTGTTCTGCTGCATGCTTAGGTACAGCCTTTGACTGATCTGCTGCTGCTAATATGGTTGCAACTTCTCTGGACTCAAAAAGATATAATTGTTAATTAGGTGCACCAATATATCTTCTTGCAGTTTTCCAAGTTGTTTTCGAGCTTCATTAAATTATTTTTACGTGTCTAGTTGACTTGATTTTAAATCTCTTACATATTGCTTTGAAATTCTTGGACACGCGTTTAGATTGAAATGTTTTGTTCATGCAAACTAATGAAAGAGTCTCTCTAGTGGCCTAGTATTCATTCAAGAGCTCCAGAAATCTTGAAAAAGCTGGAGGACCTCGGATCATATCATGTGGCAAGCATTTGATTATTAGATGAAATGTGCAATGAAATGCAGAAATGATATTGAGATGCATATTCCATTGGAAGTTGATTGAAAAAGCAATTTTTAGCAGTTTATTAAAAAAGAGAAAGGAACAGAAAAGATTTGTTTAAGATTAGATCTTGGGTTTTAACTTGAGATTGACGCATTGCAAAACTCGCACCATGGAAATAGCCCAGTTGGATTTCGCAGGTCATAATGCCAAAAACAAAAACAATACAGTCCATTGTGAATAATTCTAACATGGCTTGATGGCTTGCAATTAATGGAACCCTAATTTGGTTAGCCAGGAAACATGGGTTTTCTTTTGCATAGTGGTCTTTGCCATTCGCAAAGCCTACATCATTAGATAGCAAGGATTATATGATACATGGCCTGAGCAATAGATACTTTAGAGAGCCAAATGGAAAGGCTTAGTTTATATAATCACAGGGAAGAAAAATTGACTAAGCATTGTAGCAGTAGTCATAAAATACTTCTAGTTGGAGAAGGTGGTTTTTCCTTTGCCGTTAGCTTGACTCTTTGTACAACCATTTCCAGTTGGTTTTATGAGATAGTCATTTCCAATTGGTTTTCTAAACCAATCATTTCCGATGATATCTAAAAAAATCAAGTAGTCTAAAAATAGAATAGAGCTCCCGAGTTGGATAATTAGTTAATTAATTGGACCTAACAATCTTTTCTATTCTTCCTAGCTAGCCAAGATAGTTGATAACTTATAATTGATGCTTGGTGGGTTAAGGTGGCTTGTGGCTACAAAAGGTCTATTTTTATGGAGGTGAAGACTCTTTAATGCTTAAATAAGTATATTTTTAGAGAGAAAATACAATAATATTATAGAAAGAGATGCTCTCAAAATATAATGCAGTAGAGAATGAAGATTATAAACCTTTATTTTAAAGGTCTTATGGTGTATTTATACCTTATGAGTCTTGTTCTTTTATAAATAGGAGGGTCTGGAGTGTAATTTTACCTAATAATATTTTAATGAAGGATAAATATCCCTTACATCTATATTAATGTTTGATAAAAATATGGTGGGTCATTGGAGGAATTTTATACACCTAAAAGATGTAGGGAGATTAGAGTCTAAGATGTCAAATGTAGCTAAGCCTATGAATGCTGAGTTCTTCTTCTAGGTTAGACCCAAAGGAGGTTGGTCATTCCTTTGAGTGTGCCTAAAGAAGGATGATAATTCACATAGGCGTGCCAAAGGAGGATCAAGCCTAATTTTGACGGGGTCTGGCGTTAAACCCAGCGTTCCCGGGGCTTGGCAGTGCGACTGGGTCTGGTTAGTACTAAACCTAGCATGCTCGGGGTTTAACAAATTGCTAAACCCAATCACGTATGGGTCTGGCCATGCCCGGGGTATGGCACATTGTGAAGCCCAATCACAACTGGGTCTGGCTAGCGCCAGACCTAGCATGAAGAAGATAAAAAGGGTATCATTTGTTGTTTACAAAGGCTTTTCAAAAACTTAACGTATGATACCCAAAGATTTGAGGGGCTATTGATGGGTTGACAATATTGTTTTTTATTTTATTTTATTTGTGTGAGATTGTCTTTTAAAAGTTTAGCCAAAAGGAGGGTTATGACTCAAGCATCTCTAGGCTCAGCTAAGCGCTGAGCCCAAACATGTATGTGTTTGGCGAGCTACCGAACCCATCATCTTTAGTTTTAGTCAAAAGCTGAGCCTAAACATGTATGAGTCTAATGAGTTATTGGACCCACTATCTCTTGGCTCAGCCAAGTGCGGAGCCTAGACATGTATGAGTCTGGCGAGTTGCTAGACTCACAATCTATGGGGCTCAGCCAAGCTTTGAGCCCGAATGTGTATTGGTCTAGGGAGTTGCTAGATCCATTATCTATGGGCTCAACTAAGCGCTGAGCCTGAAAGTGTATGGTTCTAGCGAGTTGCCATACCCACCATATCCAGGCTCGGATAAGCGCTAGGCCTAGGTGTATGCAAATTTGACAAGTTGCTAAACCTATTATCTCTAGGCTCGGTCAAGGGTTGAGCTTATGCATGTATGAGTATGGCGAGCTGCCAAACCCACCATCTTCCAGCGTCTATGAGTTCGATAATCTACTAGACCCATCAACGCTGCACCTATACTCTCTTTAACTCTAAAAGAATCTTAAGCTTCCTAATGGGACCCTGTATCAGAGATATTTTACCATAATAAATCAGAGATATTTTTATCTTGATGAGTCAAAGATATTTTATTTTGACGAGTTAGAGATATTTATACTCTGACTAGACAAGAATATCTTATCCTAATATATAAGATATTTTTATCTTGACAAGACGAAGATATTTTGCTAATACACCAACCTTTTCCCCTTAAACAAAGAGAGGGACCAGAGGGGCTATAAAAAGGGAAAAGGATAACCTTCAAGTAAGTTTAATTTTCTTCTCTCTATTTTACAATGACAGATCTATCCTAAAAAGTTTTTTTTTTCTCAAAAGTATAATTGATCTCTCTCTGAACCGACACTAATTTAATCATCAAAGATTCCCTAAATGTATAAAAGAGGACCTTTTGTAAATAACAAGCATGATCCACAAGCCACTCCGCTAAAAAAGGATGGATTAAATTGATAAAACTAGGAGATTAACAATCTTATCCCAGGCCTAAGCTTGGACTTCAAACCTATAGGATAAAAACAAAACTCATTAATAAGAATTCAACATGAATGTTTTTTTTATCTGGTTTTAATCTTTTGCAAAGGATTTCATTGTAATTGTGAATTAGTAACTTACATTGAAACATGTGCCCATTAGAATTTATTCTTATTATGCAGCATGGATGCATACTAATTGCTATTACTAACTCACGTGATGGTTTATGATGGAATAGCGATGTAGTTGGACTTATGATAACAGATGATTCTAAGCAGTCATGTGTGAGTTTGCCATAACTAGATGAGGATTTGCCCCAAATAGATTATGTGAATGACCTAACAGAGATATTTATGGACCCGTGGGACAGGTCTAGGTTCAAAATGATGTTTAGTTACGCTAAACCGGAGTAACGGCTCAAAAGAACCATAACTTTTGATCGTGCTCAAGTTTTTATAGGAGTTTACAGAGGCAATTTTCGTTGAAATAGTTATGGAATTGCTACTCTGAACATCAAATCTTTAGGTTTTGAAAATCTCACCACGACCCTGATTTTGATAGTTTCTGTAATCTTTTATTCTTATTTTTGTTTTCTAATTGAGATAGGGTTTCTGATTTATTTAAGGCTTTTTAAACCTCCTAAGAAGACATATTTTATTATTGTTATTCTAGAGAAGATAAAACCTGTGAATTTAGGGTTAATATCAATAGTCTCTTTCGCTCATTAAAATTCCCATGTTCTTTTGTTGTTTTGCTATGTTCAACTTGTTTTCTAGTTGAGGTAGAGTTTCTGATGTATTTAAAGCTTTTTATATCTCATAAGAAGACAAACTTTATCATTGTTATTCTAGAGAAAATAAAACCTGCGAACTTAGGGTTCACCTCAGGCGCCCTTTTCGCTCATTAAAATTCCCATATTTTTTTTTAGTTTTGTTGTTTTCAGCTTTCGCTTGCATCAAATAGCCAATGCCTAATTAAAAACTGTGAGAAATGAAAATGAAAATTTGATTATAATTTTAAGATGGTGATTGTTTATGATTCATGCAATACTTGGAAGAAAACAAGCAGTTGATTATAGTTGTACTGGAGAATTAGAACAACGGAAACTTTTCTGAATGCATGAGCCTCGTGAGTGACAAACTAATTGCAATGCCATTTTTCTTTCCTTTATGGAACTAAAATGGTGTGATTTGCATAATTTCAAGCTTGAATATTTTTGTTGAGAGCTTGATGTTTCTGACAAATTTTAATATTTTTTTTCTTTTATTTTTCAAGCTTGAAATTCTTTTTTCCCAGTTGGGCCTTCATTAGGGACAATGTCTTGAACATGGCATTGAAAACAAAGATAGCATAACCAAAAACATTTGAACTCTTTCGGGGTGCCATGATCACCTACAAGACATGCTGTAGGCCCGCCCCTGACACCACCTTTGACGAAAACATATGGAGTTCTATGTCAAGGACCAAGTAAACCATGGCTTTCTTTAATATGATTATCTACTTCGTGCATTATAGCAGCAGTCATAATTAAACTCTTCGGTGACTCTACATAGAACAAGTTAAGGCTACATAATTACTACTTACTGACTCCATATAGAACAAGTTAAGGCACAAAGTCTTTTTTCCGAGATAGACATGCTTTCAAGCCATTTCCGGAGGGGATAAATAGTAAGATAATAGAAAATAATGGGGTAGCTTGGGAAAAGCTTTGTGCATCAAAGAGCATAGGAGTGTTGGGTTTCAGGAATTTCAATGCTTTCAATCAAGCAATCCTCAAAAAACATGGTTGGAGGTTATTGTAGGATGAAAATTCTTTGGTGGCTGAAATTCTGAAAGTTTGTCATTCTCAAATAGCTCTTTCATGGATGCTAAATTTGGTCAATGTCTAAGCTTTGCCTGAAGTGGCATATATATGGTGAAGGACAGGTTTAATGATGAACAATGTGCCGCACAGTGGGAAATGGAGCACAGCTTTACATATGGATGGACAACTGGCTTCCACTTTATAATGGATGTTGTATTTGTCCCAGAGGAGTCTTCAAGAAGAAATTGCAACTGCAATCTCCTGATTAATGTACTACACAGACCTGGAATGAACAGTTGTTCGAGAGATTATTGTTTCCTTTCAAGGAAAGCTAGATGCAGGATTTCGTGGGGAGTGCCCATGACATGTTGGAAAGCAATAGACAAATTCATTTGTTTGGTTGAGAAAGTTTAGTTCAAGAAAGCTGACTACTGGACTTAAAGCTGATCAAATTCAAACCTTTTCTGGTGGAAACTGCTGTACCTTCCAATTTGCCAGGAATGTTTTCCGATATAGATCAATTACTACTGAACTTAACTCTGAGTGATATGAATTTCTCCTTGGATTAATCTATGTTTTTTTGGCCTAACTTTCATGAATTAGCAATTGACAAGAGTCAATGCAATTGCAATAGATTTTTTATTTGAGTGAATCTATAGGTACCGAATTAATTAGCATTCAATTCAAGCTTAATACCCTCCTACTAAATTTGGGAGAAAATGGCAAATCCAATAAATGGTCCAACGTTCTAGCTACCATGCATGAACCTTGATGAAAGTTGAAAAGCCATGGTTTACTGGGGCAGAAAACAAGGAGACCTAAATCCCTCATTTATGTGTGTGTGTGTGTGTGTATATCCTGCATTCAACAGTGAGGATAGGTATCTCATCCCTCTGATCTCTTTTACTCTGCGGGGAGGATAACCATTTTCGAAGGTAAAAAAAAGGTCAAATGGAAATGGTTGGCGTAGAAAACCAGTTGGAAATGGCTTGCTCAGAAAAACAGCTGGAAATGGCTAACTCTGAAAACCAGTTCGAAATGGCTTGCTCAGAAAAACAGCTGGAAATGGCTAGCTCTGAAAACCAGGTGGAAATGGCTTGCTCAGAAAAACAGCTGGAAATGGCTAACTCTGAAAACCAGTTCGAAATGGCTTGCTCAGAAAAACAGCTGGAAATGGCTAGCTCTGAAAACCAGTTGGAAATGGCTATCTCAGAAAAACAGTTGGAAGCGGTTAGCTCAGAAAACCAATTGGAAATGGTCGGTACAGAGGGCCAATTGGAAAATATAGTTGGTGCAGAGAATCAATTGGAGATATCACAAAAAAGCCAAATGGCAACTGTTAGCACAGAAGGGGAAATAGAAAGAGTTAGCAAAGAGGGTTCAATGGAAAGGCTAACAGTAGAAGAAGAGAAAGAGAAATGGACAACACATTATAGCAGCCATCAAAACATACTACTAGTCGGAGAAGGGGATTTTTCTTTTGCTGCATGCTTAGGTAAAGCCTTTGGGTCTGCTGCTAGCATGGTTGCAACTTCTCTGGACTCAAAAGGTACATGTAACAGTTAGGTACACTAGCTATGTTCTTGCAATATTTCAAGCCAATCTAGAGTCCAAATTGAATTCTTTTAATCTTAAATGTTCCATTGCTTTGAAATATTTTAGATACGCATCTGATTTGTAATGTTTTTTTTTTACCATGCCAATAAAAGAATGTCTAGTGGCCACCTATTCAAGAGCTGCAGAAAATCTGAAAAAGCTGAAGGACCTTGGATGCACAATTCTGCATGAAGTAAATGCACATACAATGGGCTGCCATCCTCTCCTCCATGAGCAATGGTTTGACAGGATAGTCTTCAACTTTCCTCATGCGGGTTTTCACTATTTATACCGTGAATATGATATCCGCCTGATTGAGTAAGCAAGCTACCTTGCATTTTTAGCTTGCCTCCATTGGGATTTGTCGTCCCTAGCAATGCCGATTAATATGATAGAAAAAGATATCAACTCTTGTGGGAACTTGATATTGTCCACGTACTAGCTAGGTTAACTAAATAGCATGTGCTAACACATGAGCATGTCAAAAGCGGGATTCACAATTGCATGTATCGTATGCTTAAACTATCTGACCTCGTTGATATCCAATACCCATGAGAGTTTGGTAACGCCTTGTGTCATTAATGATGTATTTCTACGACTTTCAGGTCTCACCAAAAGTTAGTGAAAGGCTTCCTGAGGAGTGCAAATGATATGCTGTCGAAGAATGGAGAAGCTCACGTGACCCACAAGACTGCTCATCCATTTGATAGGTGGGAGATTGAGAAACTAGCAGAGGATGTTGGTTTGTGCTTGATTGAAAAGTCCGAGTTCTTTAGATGGGACTTTCCAGGATATTGTAATAAGAGAGGGGAAGGGGACAGGGCGGACGATAGTTTTCCTGTGGGAGATTGCTGTACTTTTAAATTTGGGAGGTCACAAGGCTAGAAGAGAAAAGACAAAAGGTAGCTGAGTGGTAGAATGAACTCTTTATAAAATTATCCCTTTTAAATACTAGCAAAATTCTAAATAAAACAAATCCTTGCCCTTATCCTAATTATATGAAAGTTACTGCATTTCTAGCTCCTGCATCACCTTGATGTTCTTGACAGTTGCAGTCTCATGTTTTCTGGTTTCAATGGTTAGGTGATCTTCTTGAATCAGGTTTTACTCATTAATATGGAATCATGTAGTCTGAATTGATTTCCGAGGGAAATAATAATGAAGCAAGAGGTCACAAAGTGACTGAGATTTCTCTTGTTAGACATTTGAGTGTGTAAAAACAGTCTAATATATCTACAAATTCCAGAATTTTAATTAAGTCCAAATAAATTCTTACTCGCAATTTTAACAATTTCTGAGGAATCATCTCACATACAATTGCATCTCATCATACTGTCCTAAAATTTGTTTGCAAACATCACTATATATATTGTCCCATCACCATTTTTTAGAAGAGGCCAGAAAACTAGGCGACAATAAAACCCTTCACACTACCCTGGACGAAAACCAATTTGAAACAGAACTCTCCATGGATCACAAATATCATCATCCAAAGGGTGAGGATGGTGCCTGATAAGATCTTTTAGTTAGTATTAGCATATATTCATGCTAAAAGAGGAGATTATTGAAGGCCACATATATAGAAGTAGCCATTTTCAAGGGAATGAAGTTCAAATAAGAATGGATAATATAGAAAGCGAGAAGGAAATGCTTAGTACAGACAACAACAAAGAAGAGAAATGTGCAAAGCATTATTATAGCAGTGCTCATTAAATACTTCCTTCTAATGGGAGAAGGTGATTTTTCTTTTGCTGCTTGTTTGGCTAAAGCCTTCGGTTCCGCTGCTAACACGGTTGCCCCTCCTCTATATATATTATGAAGGTAATATAAATAAGGTAGGTAGTCAGTCCAAGTAAATGCATAGAGAGTATTGTAATCTAAGTTCAAGTCCTAAGTCCAAGTTCATGAGACTTACTCTCTTAAGAGCGTAATATGATATGATACGAGAGTTGTTTCCACCATGCTTCCCTTCCTACCTGCTCCAATGTTTTACAATATATGGAAGTAAGATATATACTTCCATATATTGTTTTTGAGTAGTGCTAAACTGCTAATCTTACCAAAATATTCTTCTCGAATCAATTTTCAATATCATTTCCAATGGCTGAAATTCTTATGTTGAGGTAGAAGAACTAATATACCTTAATTAATTAGGCCAATTCAGGTTTTTCTTTTGGTTTTTAAAGTAGAAGGGCAAGGCAATGTGCTTGTAGTTCAACTGGCATCCATGCCCCATTTTCCCTGAGAGATCTGGTTTTTGAGCCTCTTTTTCGTTACCAACATAAAAAATGAATGTATAGAGGGCTAGAACTGCACACCTGTCTTTTTCTTGTACTCATAACAACGCACATGGGCAAGTTTTTGGCCTTTAATTAATATAAGTTAAAGTGCTAATTAATAACTGTGCATCTATTTTAGGAGTTATCAAAGTTTAGTGAAGGGATTCCTGATTCTTGCATTTGACATTTTGGTGGAGAAAGGAGAAATTCAGGTGACCCACAAGACTAAAGATCCATATAGCAAGTGGGAAATTGAGAAATTTGTAGAGGTTGATGCTGGGCTGATTTTGCATCCCTTGTGCTTGTAAACCTCTTTCTCTAAGGTGGCTCGTTGGTTCCATAAATACTCGGCTTAAGCTTCATTTTAACATTACTACGTCCAATGTGATTTCACATTTCTGTTCGGTCTCAATCTTTCTAGGGATGTTGAACAGGTTTTCACACTTCTTTTGTTTTCCCTTTCCCTTTATCTAAGGTTATCCAAGGTCTATTTCTGTTTGTACTTCACCATTCATTGCAGAACAACAAGGCAACCTACTTTTGCCTTTTCTTTTTTCTTGTTTCCTTCCTTTTCTTTTGCGTGGGTAGCTGCTACTATGCAACTCTCAAGGCTGCTATTGGTGCTATCTACTGATTTGATTTCATGAAGGGACCAGTAATGGTATCATTGCAAACGAAATATCGAGATGTAAATTTCCATGAGAAAAAGTATCCCTCATGGCCCTTCTATCATCATGAAGTATAGATTCCAGCTACAAAGCAAGGACTCTCCATTTACTTCTAATCTCTTGTTGCTGCTCTCTGTTTATTCATCTCTTCTCAAACCCTCTAAACAAAATCACTTAGTGCCAAATAGCTATGGATGGTTTAGAGAGACAAATGGAAGTACTCAGTATAAAAAATAAAGAGAAATGGATAAAGCATTACAGCAGTTCTCAGAAAATACTACTGGTAGGAGAAGGTGATTTTTCTTTTGCTGCTTGCATGGGAAAAGCCTTTGGTTCTGCTGTAAACATGGTAGCCACTTCTCTCTACTCCAAAGGTAATATTTACTAGCGTCTATATGATCTATTATTTCTTGGATTTGCGTTCTGATAAATCCTGTTACAAATAAACAAAAGAGACCATGATGCTGAAGTATTCAAAAGCTGCAACAAACTTAAGAGAGCTGGAGGATCTTGGATGTCTCGTAATGCATGAAGTAGATGCACATACTGTTGGTGGGAGGAATCACTGGTGGTGGCTTTGAAACACTCAGAGGGGATAAAACACAAAGTTTTATTACAAGAACAAAAGCTTACAGGAGCAAAATAAACACAACAAGCTTAATAATACACACCCTCTCTTTCTCTCTAGTGTTTCTCTCTACTCTCCCACTCTCTCCCACACAAAATAACATAAGCTTAGCTAGCTATTTATACACAAATTCAAAACAAGATAATTCAACCTTCAAGTGTGAAGGCGGCTGTGAACGGTGGTGTGAAGGCGGCTGGCGGCTGCGGCTGGTGGCTGGCGGCTGGTCGGTCATAGCTGTTGGCTGGCTGGTCGGTGGTTGCCTTCCTTGACCTTCTAAATTGAGTTTAGTATTCAACACATACTATGAGCAAGCATCCTCTACTGAATCAGAAATTGTTTGACAGGATAGTCTTTAATTTTCCTGCTACAGCTCTCAAAAGGAGTGAATCAAATATTCGCCAAATCGAGTAAGTTCAGATAAAAAATCATTTGATGTTTTTTGTTCTCAAGGTGGCAGGATTTGAACTTGAGATACCTCTCTCCTGTCTGCTGTATCATAGTATTTATTGTGAACTACTAGATTAAATGCAAGACTGGCAAGTATTCTTAGATTTAACTGTGTCAATAACATGTATTTTCTCTTCTTAGAAAACATCAAAGGTTGGTGAAGGGCTTCCTGGGGAGTGCTCATGACATGTTGGAAGTGAATGGAGAAATTCATGTGACCCATAAAACCACAGAGCCGTGCAGTAAGTGGGAGATAGAGAGATTAGCAGAGGATGCTGGTCTGCGCTTGGTTGAGAAAGTTAGGTTCAAGAAAGCTGATTATCCAGGATTCAGTAATAAAAGAGGATCCGGGCCTAGAGCTGATCAGACCTTTTCAGCTGGAAACAGCTGTACCTTCAAATTTTCCAGGAATATTACTTGAGATAGGACCAAAACAGGCACTGAAACCCAAATTCATGCCCTGTCCCCTGCCTGCATGGCAGAGAAGCTACCGACATTCCTGGTGTTAATGACCAAACTGCATGATATTCTCCTATACATGTAATGATATGGCATCAATGAAATATTTTGTTTCTATCTAGCATGCTGAATATTTGAATACTCCACGGCAGGGTGGTCTTTGATGTTAGACTTAGTAACCCTAATTTCTATTTTCTTTGGAATCGTTGCAAGTCCCAGGTACAGGGTATATACCAAGCTACCAACTGAAACCAGAATCCCAGAACAGAACCTAACTATTGTAATCAAAGCTGAACAACTGGGGACGGTCAGAAAGTCTTTCAAGATTTCTATGCCAAGCTTCATACAAATGAATAGGCTGATTTACTTGGTAATTAAATTTCAAGCTTCTCTGATTGCTGAGTACTAGACCCACCGACAATGATACAAACAACATCATGAACATCCTCTGCTGTCCGGTAGCTCTCGTTTAATATTGATTCATGAGCAAGGTTTTTCTGAGCTATACCGTGGAAGGCTTGGAATATGCAAACATATTTGGATATACACTAATAAAAGAGGGCCAGGGACATTATGGTCATAGCATATATGCATGCTCTTTCGCGGGGTTGCTTCTAATTATTTCAAACCTTGTATTTATCAAACATTTTGTCCATTTCTAGCGTACTGGATAATGGACATGAACCATAAAGTTCATGCTAGATACTGTAATCTTGATTGTACTTGACTTGAAAATCAAGATGAGTTGGAACTAAAGTTAGCAAATAAAGGTCTTTGAGCTACTACCAAAGGAAAACAAAATAAACATCTTTATATTGGAAGTTTGGAACTCACTGACAAAATTTTGGTTCTATATAGAAAGAAAATAGAAACCTACGTACTGCAAAAAGGACCAGAGTTGCCATTGCTAGGCAATTCCAAGCTGTGCAAAATCAATCAGAAGGACCAGAGTTGTCATTGCTAGGCAATTCCAAGCTGTTGGATATGGATGTCCCTGTGGGAGTTTCCATTGGTAACATCTTGTTTCAAAGGATAAAGGGATGCAGTAATTAAGGGCATGATTGAGAACTCTTCAGGTACATGTTATACTCTTGGGAAGCTACTTTATTTACCATTAATTTGTTTATTTCAGTTATTTTAATGCTAAAGTCTAAGCTGATTCATTACTTCAGAAGCCATGATATAATTTCATCCCCCAAAATGAAGAGATATTGCAGAATAGCATGCTGTCTTCTATTCTTGTTCTTTTTATCTCCACAAAATTCTACTTTTACATCCTTGTCACAAGCTTCTTTTTACCCTCTTTTAAGCCAACAATGCTTCAATATTGAGAAAACAGCCTTGCTCCAACTGAAAAGGGATTTATCTGCTGCAATACCAGAATCCACTGTTCGTGTCAGTCCCTTGGATTTGTTGGTAATTAAGTTGCTGAGCTGGATTTACAAATAAGCAAATGCAGAAGATTGAAGGGAAAAGCTGACAATAAAGAAGGAGGAAAAGAAGAAGCTGAAGAAAGTTGTTATGTAATGATTAGTTAGTTGCATTTCAGTTATTTGTAACTAACTAAGAAAAGAAAAAGTAATTAAATGCTTTTCTGTAGGCCTAGCTGTTAAAGGCTGTAAAAGATCACACAATACGTGTGTTCTCCCCAAATCAGTTTATAAGGGGCATTTTTGCCAAGCATGTTGTGTGTGGAAAATATATACAAGAATTACCTTTTTCTGCAACTCTCTCCATTCTTCAACTTTCTGTGCAAACCTTTTTCTCCTACTACCCAAATCAACAATCAACCTACAAATCATCAAATAAACACAATCAAACAAAAGATTAAAAACTTCAACATGGTATCAGAGCAGTAACTTGATCAACAAGGGACTAAAAACACAAAATTCCAGAAAAGATGGTGTCCAGTGGAGATTTACGAACACCTCAGTTCAACGGTGTGAACTATGACTTTTGGGCAGTAAAGATAGAGACAATCCTCATAGCATTTGATCTATGGGATGTAGTTGAGTTTGGCATCAAATCAGGTTCAAGTGTGAAAGAAGAAGAATCTGAGAAAGAAGATAAGAAGAATGATGAAACCGAGAGCAAAGATGGTGAAACTAAGAGCAGCATAGCTGAAGAAGCTGTTTTCAGATAAAACAAAATAAGAAATGCCAAGGCATTGAGCCTCATCCAAGGAGCCTTGACTGATGAACTTTTTCCTAGAATAAGGAATGAGAATAATGCACAAGGAGCATGGAATGTGCTGAAAAGAGAGTATAGAGGTGATAAGAAAGTGAGGTCTGTGAAATTGCAAGCTGTGAGGGCAGAGTTTGAATACATGAGAATGTCAGAAGGAGAAGGCTTAGAACACTATCTTTCTAAGTTTTTTGAAGCTATAAACAGTCTGAAATCTCTAGGAGAAGATGTACCTGAGATTAGGATTATGCAGAAGCTCCTAATGAGTTTAAATAGGAGATATAAGTCCATTGTCTCTATCATTGAAGAGACAAGGGACCTTGATGTGCTGAAGGTGGAAGAAGTTATAGCCTCTGTCAAAGTATTTGACAAGAGGGAAGACCTGCATGATGAACAAGATAAGATTACAAGGACTGAAAAGGCATTTAGTAGTCTCAAAATGGGCTATAATCATGCTGCAAACAAGGCTATGCAGGGGAGATCTAGTCCAAGATGGCAGGGACATGATCAAAGGCATGTGGGCTGGTCTCAAGGAAGAAATGTGAATAATCATCACAATTTCAGTCACAACACAAACTGGAATAACAGAACTGGAAGTAGCAGCACCAGTTCACAGCACAGAGGTGAAGGTAATCAAACAAACACAAAGCCTCAATGTTCTGTATGTCAAAAATTTCATTTCGGAATATGTAGATATAAGGGGAAGCCTAAGTGTGGGAAATGCAGTCGGTTTGGACATTATTCCAAAGACTGTGACAGCAACAAGCAGCTAGCTAATAGTGCAAAGGAGGAAGAAGTGTGCACAAGCACTATGTTTTATGCATGTCATGCTGCCAGCATAAAGAATGAAGATGTGTGGTTCATTGATAGTGCATGTAGTAATCATATGACCTCTCAAGAGGAGAATTTAATTGATGTTGATAGAAGTATCACTTGCAAGGTGAAAATGGGTTCAGGAGATTTGGTTCAATCCACTGGAAAAGGAACATTAGTTCTTGAAACCAAAAAGGGCAGAAGATACATAAATGAGGTGTTGCTAGTCCCAGGTTTGGATGAGAATCTACTTAGTGTAGGTCAAATGATGGAACATGGTTACTACATCTTGTTTGGGGGCAACAAGGCAGTAATATTTGATAATGAGAAACTAGAGAATGTGCTTGCAAAAGTAATAATGAAGGGGAATAGATGTTTTCCCCTTGCACTGGAATCTTTAACTCCTGCAGCTATGAAAGCATCAGTTAATGAAGATTCTTGAACATGGCATAGAAGGCTTGGCCATTTAAATTTTGCAAGTATGAAGAAGATGAAACAGGAAGAGATTGTGTATGGCTTACCTGTGATAGCAGATTCAAGGAATGTGTGTGAAGGCTGTGTAAAAGAGAAGCATCACCGAGAGAAATTTGATCAAGGGGAAGCATGGAGAGCCAAACATCCACTGGAACTTGTGCATACTGACCTCTGTGGACCAATGCAGGCAGCATCAATTGGTGGGAATAGGTACTTTCTTACCTTTATTGATGACTACTCTAGAATGTGTTGGGTATATTTCCTCCGAAATAAATCTGACACATTAAGTGTTTTCAAGAAATTTAAAATACTTGTTGAGACACAAAGTGGCTACTCTCTAAAAAAATTGAGAAGTGATAGAGGAGGAGAATATACCTCCTATGAATTTCAGAATTATTGTGCAAGTCTGGGTGTGGAGAGGCAGCTCACAGTAGCCTATTCTCCTCAGCAGAATGGAGTGGCTGAGAGGAGAAATAGGACCATAGGAGAAATGGCAAGATCAATGTTGATTGAGAAAGGAATACCCACTGAATTCTGGGGAGAGGCAGTGAATACTGCTGTGTATCTTCAAAATAGGTGTGTTACATCAGCTGTGGAGGGTAAGACACCATTTGAAGCCTTCACGGGAAGGAAGCCTGGAATTAAACACTTAAGGGTGTTTGGGTGTGTATGTTACACACTCATTCCAGCAGCACTAAGACAGAAACTGGACAGTAAGGCAGAGAAGGGAGTGTTTATGGGTTATGGAAGTTGTGAGAAAGGATATCGGGTGTATATTCTGGATTCAAAGAAGATAGTGCTGTCAAGAAGTGTTGTTTTTGATGAGAGCAGGTTCTGGAATTGGACTGAAAATCACATGGAATCAGTCACACAGCAACTAAGGTTTGAATGCAACAAAGAAGAGAGTGAAGTAGAAGAAACAAATGTAGATGCTGCATAGAATTATGATGGCATTGATCAGTTAAGCTCACCTGCAAATGGTTCAGTGACAGAATCAGTTGAGAATATCAGTCAAGGATCATCACCTAGTTCAACTCCAGTGAAGTTAAGGAGCATTGAAGACATTTATAATAGATGTCACATGAGCTTCATTGAACCAGAAAATTATCAAGAAGCAGCAAAGAGTAAAGACTGGCAGGATGCAATGAGAACTGAATTAGAGATGATAGAGAAGAATCATACATGGGAGCTAATTGACAGACCTTCTGATGCGCCTGTGATAGGTGTGAAATGGGTCTTCAAGACAAAGCTCAATCTTGATGGGTCCATACACAAGCATAAGGCTAGACTTGTAGCCAAGGGATATGCTCAAAAACCAGGGGTGGATTACAATGAGACTTTTGCTCCAGTAGCAAGGTTGGATACTATAAGGACTCTCATTGCGTTGGCAGCTCAAAAGTGTTGGAAATTATTCCAACTAGATGTTAAGTCAGCATTTCTAAATGGAATGCTTGACGAGGAGGTGTATGTGGAGCAACCCGAGGGGTTTGAAGTGAAGGGGTCCAGCCACAAGGTGTATAAACTATACAAGGCTCTATATGGACTGAAACAAGCCCCTAGAGCCTGGTACAGTGAAATCGATGCTTATCTTACAAGTTGCAAATTTGAAAGGAGTGCAAGTGAAGCAACTTTGTACACCAGAAGTGATAGTGAAGGAGGCCAGATCATTATCTCAATATATGTTGATGATATAGTGTATACTGGAAGTAGTGAAAGGATGATGACTGAGTTTAAGAGGGAGATGATGTAGAGGTATGAAATGTCAGACCTAGGGCTTCTTCATCACTTTCTAGGGATTGGTGTATTGCAGACCAATCAAGGAGTTTTTATTCACCAAAGTAAGTATGCTAAGTCTCTACTTACTAAGTTCGGACTTGAGGACTGCAATCCAGTTGCAATTCCTCTAACCGTGGGTGAAAAATTAAAGAAGCAAGATGGCAGTGAACCTGCAGATGAAGGGTTGTATAGAAGGATAGTGGGAAGCTTGCTGTATTTGACAGCAACAAGGCCAGACCTAATGTATTCAACAAACTTACTATCAAGATTCATGAGTTGCCCTACAAAGAAACATATGGGGATTGCTAGAAGGGTATTGAGATATGTTCAAGGTACCCTAGACTATGGGATTGAGTACACAAGAGGCAAATCAGCTACTCTAATCGGTTATTGTGATGCTGATTGGGGGGGCAGTGAGGATGATAGCAGGAGTACCTCAGGCTATGCTTTTAGCTTTGGAAGTGGTGTGTTCTCTTGGGCTTCTGTAAAACAGAGCACAGTGGCTCTGTCAACAGCAGAAGCTGAGTATGTCTCAGCTTCTGAAGCCACGGCACAAGCCATTTGGCTTAGGTTTGTGCTTGAAGATTTTGGAGAGATGCAGGCTGAGGCAACTCCATTGTATTGTGACAACATGTCAGCAATATCGATGGCCAAAAATCCTGTTTTCCATCAGAAAACAAGACACATAAACAGGAGATATCACTTTATCAGGGAATCTTTGAAAGAAGGGTTGATCAACATGCAATTCTGTAGGGGTGAGGACCAGTTGGCTGATATATTCACCAAGGCTCTACCTAAAGACAGATTCAACTATCTAAGACTGACTCTTGGGGTTAAACCAGTCAGCAACTTAGGAGAGGCTGTTGGTAATTAAGTTGCTGAGCTGGATTTACAAATAAGCAAATGCAGAAGATTGAAGGGAAAAGTTGACAGTAAAGAAGGAGGAAAAGAAGAAGCTGAAGAAAGTTGTTATGTAATGATTAGTTAGTTGCATTTCAGTTATTTGTAACTAACTAAGAAAAGAAAAAGTAATTAAATGCTTTTCTGTAGGCCTAGCTGTTAAAGGCTGTAAAAGATCACACAATACGTGTGTTCTCCCCAAATCAGTTTATAAGGGGCATTTTGTCAAGCATGTTGTGTGTGGAAAATATATACAAGAATTACCTTTTTCTGCAACTCTCTCCATTCTTCAACCTTCTGTGCAAACCTTTTTCTCCTACTACCCAAATCAACAATCAACCTACAAATCATCAAATAAACACAATCAAACACAAGATTAAAACTTCAACAGGATTCCCTCATGGAAGCCTCACACTGCTTGTTGCACCTGGGAAGGTGTTACCTTCCATGAAGTCACAACACATGTGATTGGCCTTAACATCAGTGGTTACAGCATTTCTGATCTTGTTAATTCGAGTGACATCCTTGACCTCTCCTACCTTGAAAGACTAAATCTTGTCAATTGCAATATTAGAGAAATCCCGAGGTTTCTCCGAAACCTAGATGGGTTGGTTGAGCTAGACCTTTCTAACAACAAAATCCATGGCCAAGTGCCGAAATGGATTTGGCAATTACAAAGTTTGGTTCACTTGAATTTGTCCAACAATTCTCTTAATGGAATTGAAGTTCCAGTTTCTAGTCAACCATTGGATTCATTGATCTTCCTTGATCTCACATCCAACTTGTTAGAAGGGTCAATCCCAGTTCTACCATCCTCCATCAAATTTCTCTCACTTGCCATCAACAAGCTCACCAGAGAGATTCCTGTGTCATTCTGCAAAGTGAGCAGTCTAACAATTTTGGGTTTTTGTTATAATTACATGACTGGAGAAATTCCACAATGTCTTATGGTTGAGCTACACATTTCAATCCTTTTCCTCGTAGCTTCAAATCTATCATTAGCTAAAAGCCAAGTCTACTAATTGCTTTGCTGCCACATATCCTGCTATGCACTCTACCTCTGCAGTCAGTGGCGGAAGTAGAAAATAAAATTAAGAGGGGCCAAGATTTTAATTACTTTACTACTTAAACTAAAATTATAAATATCATAAAGGGAGGGGCTGAAAAAAAAAATTCCTTACAGGGGCCGGGGCCCCTGCTAGCCCCTCCCTGGCTCCGCCCCTGTCTGCAATAAAATATGCACCAATAGAAAACACTTCCTCCTATAGTAAAACAATATCTTTAGTTGCTCATCATTTCATTATCACTTTCAAGCCAGTCATTGTTAAAAAACCAACAAGTTTAATAGAACTAGATTTCACAAAATATATGCCAAACTCCACGGTACCTTTCAGATATCTTAAAACCCTTTTGACTGCCACAAAGTGAATTTGACTTGGACTTTGTATGAATCTAGAGAGGTAATTGACAACAAACACAATATCTGGATGTATAGCAATTAAATATAACAAGCTGCCAACTAAACTTCTATAGACTTTACCATTTGTTTTTAAGCTCTATAGTCCTTTTTTAACTTCTCTCCTAGTGCCATAGGAGTATTAACTAGTTTGCAATTTTCCATAACAAACTTATTTAGTAGCTTCAAAGTGAACATCTTTTGACATAAAAAATAATCATATATAGACCGAGTTATCTCCATACCTAAAAAATATGTCAACAAACCAAGTTCATTCATCTCAAACTTATCCTTCATGTTGCCTTTAAACTCTTCTACAAGTTGCTCCTTGTCACTTGTGATCAATAAATCATCTATATATACTATCACAATCGGTTTATGTTTATCAACATACTTCACATACAAAGTTCCTTTATTCATACTCCTCTCAAAGCCTAAGCTTAAGAGGTGACTATCTAATCTACTATACCAGGTCCTAGGAGCCTGTTTAAGTCCATACAAAGCCTTTAACAAATACACCTTATTTGTTGCAATCTCTTTTTCAAAACCATCAGGTTGTTCATCATATATTTCTTCATTTAAAATGCCATTTAAAAATGCAGATTTGACATCCAACCACGTACTTTGAGCTGCTAAAGCAAGTAAAAGTTTTATTGTATTAAACCTAGACATTGGAGCAAAAGTGTCAATGAAATCAATACCTGGTTCCTGTGAATACCATTTTACTACAAGCCCTGCTTTGTATTTGTTGATATTTCCATTTGCATTTAATTTAGTTTTAAAAATCCACTTCATACCTATTACCTTCTTGTGAATTGGTCTATCTACCAATATCCAGGTTTCATTCTTTTCGATCATAGTGAGCTCCTCCTTCATTGCTGCTTTCCAAACTTGTGAATTGATTATTTCTTCAAAATATGTTGGTTTTATTTCAGCAACACGTATTATAATTATTAGCTAAAGACCTTGTCCCCTTCGCTGGTTTTTCATTGACATCATCATCCTTTACAACATCCATTTCAATTTATTGCTTCTGTTTTAGCCCTTCGATTAAAGCATTTTCCTAGTTCCATGTAACATTTTCTACAACTTTTCCATTTCTAGCAATCACCACCTTGTTAAATTTCAGATCATAGATTTTATGGGCCTTAGATTGAGTGCTACAACCTATAAGAATTCCTACATTTGCTTTTTGACATAGTTTACTCCTCTTTACTTCAGGTTTCAAAACATAACAAGGGTTACCAAAAACTTTTAAATGATTAACATTGAGTTTAAAACCATACCATATTTTATAGGGAGTTTAATCTGCCAAAACTATTGTGGCCATGTGATTTAGAAGGTAGGATGTTGTGTTCATTGCATTAGCCTAGAATTTTAATGGCATTTTCTTCTCATACAACAAACATCTTTCCATCTCCATTAATGTTCTGTTTCTCCTCTCACTAACCCCATTCTGTTGTGGAGTATAAGGCACTGTCAGTTGATGTTTGATCCTTTTCTTCACCAAATAACCCTCAAATTGTCTAGAGGTATACTCAGTCCCATTGTCAAACCTCAACATCTTTAGTTTGTTTCTTGTTTCTAGCTCAACTGCTGTCTTAAATTTCACAAACTCAGCAAACACATTAGCCTTAAATTTAAGAAAATAAACCCAACTAAACCTACTATAGTCATCAATAAATAGTAGAAAGTACTTTGAACCACTCAAAGTTTCATTTTGCATAGGGCCACACACATCTGTGTGTACTAACTAGAGTTTTAATGAAGATCTAAAAGTATTATCAGGAAAAACACTTATGGTCTACTTTCCTAACTGACAGGCTTCACAAATGTCATTTCGTTGTATTTTTGGTAAACCAGAGGCCATCTGCAAATCAGCCATCCTTTTCAAGGTTGCATAATTAAAATGCCCCAACCTTTTATGCCATAGAACATAATCATTTTATACAATAGTGTTGGCACTCAAACAAACTTCTTTCCAATCAACATTAAAAACTCATATTCATCATTTTAATAGTGAGTAATAATACCCCTTTTCTGTCTTTAATATAGCACACTCCATCATTCAAAAACAATGATTAACTAAATTCAATTAGTTGTCCTATATTGACAAGATTTTGATTAATCTTAGGTACATAAAGTACATTTTTGAGAGATTTTGTACATGAAATATCTATTGTAGCCATGAACAAAAGCTCTTCTTTAGCTTTTGATTTTTCTACAACTTAAGCTTGTTTTACTACTTCTTCTTTGTTCTCACAAAATCTTTGGATGTGGTCAAATTGCTTGCAGTTTCTGCATTGTGCATTCTTGAGCCAACAATAAACTTCAAGATGATTTGTTTTTTGACAGTATTTGCAAGGAAGGAAGTGCTATCTCCTGTATTTCCCTTTAGTGATGTTGTTTTGTTGTCAGTTATTTGATTGTCAACCTTTTCTTTTTTTCTCTTTTTCCTTCTAGATTTCTCCTATAAGAGTTCTTAGCCCGATTCTTTTCTTTTGAAACTGCAACAAGGGCTCCTTCACTTGTGCCTTCTTATTGGTAAGCTTGCCTTTGCTCAACTGCTTGTAATGCATTTACTAACTCTTGAAGACTCATGTCTGATAAGTCTTTTGAGTCTTCTAGAGAGAAAATTTTATGCTCAAATTTCTCTGGTAAACTTACCAGAACCTTCTTCATTATCCTTGAATTAGGAAAATCTCCCCCCAAAAGCCTTACTTGATTCACAATCTTTGAAATTTGAGATGAGAAGTCTTGACAATATCAGTTTCCTTCATATTCAGACCTTTAAACTGTCTTTTAAGATTTACAATTTGCATCTTTCTAGACTTCTCATCTTCACAAAATTTAGCTTTTAACTTGTCCTATATCTCTTTGGCAGTTTGACAAGCCATAATTCTGGTGAAGATTTCTTCACTCATAGCATTATGAAGACAAGTAAGAGCTTTGTATTGTTTTGCCTTTTCTTCATTAAAGAACTTCATTTGTGCTACTGTGGGATTGTTCTCTAGTGGAGTTGGTTGCTTATCATTCTCTATTATCTCCCACAAGTCAAGAGCCTTAAGATAAGCCTCCATTTTAATAGCCCATACTATAATTTTGCCCTGTGAATACTAGTGTTTTTTCAGGAAAGCTTAAAGATTTTGTTTTTAAACCTCAGTAATCTCTTGTGTTTTACTCGTATCTCTTTAAAGATGAAAAATAAGCCTTGATACCAAATGTTGTTTAATGATATATAAATAACTTAGCTTAATTAAAAGAACAAAGAATAGAATAAGAACCCAAGGTTACTACCTGTCGCATTTGACATCGCGGTGACCTTAAAAAATTATATTTCAATGAAAAGAACAAATTTCTAGCATATTGTTCTTAAAATGAGAAAGGTCTTGTTTAAGGAGTCACCACTTAATATTATGGTTATTAGGAACCCTAACTGGTTAATAGAGATTCTATGGTACGAGACTGGTTACATGAAAGGGAAGATAATATCACCCTTTAAACATCCTGCCTAAGGCAAGTTGCATTGCTGGTTTTGTCTTAAATTGCTAAAAGTTTGTTAGTTTATGTTATGATGGTTTGATTGTAATATTCTTGACTATGGCGTCATTGAATATTCAACTACGGATACTTCCAACTCTGGCATTGGTAAATATTACGAGGCCAAAAAACCAAAACGAATGATATTTTTGACTCTAGCGTCAGTGAATAAACCAATAAAATAAATTTAAATCAATGCATGCATATTTTTTGTTTGTTTATTTTTCTCTAAAAATAAAAATGTATCGTACACTAGATTTGCAATTCACAGTAAAAATCCATAGATTAATTATATAGTGAAATACCTAAAATACTATGATGGACCTATAAATAAATTCAAAAGGGTCCATGATTCATTTTGGAATTTTTGTTTTTGGGGCTGGGTCCAGGCTAGCCCGTAAGGGCTAGGCTTGACCCATCCGACCTAGCCCGATCACTAGCCCAAGCTAGTGACCCAGCTAGGCAAAGTAGCATGAGTGTGCTAATTCACGCGTGTTGCTACAGTGTTCAGTGAATTAAAATTCACTTGAACAGGGCAATGTGAATTAAAATGAAGAAGGAGGCAAAGCGGGAAGAGATAAAAAAAACTTAGCTAGTTGCTGAAGACTATAAGGATGATGGCCAATGCCGGTTCTCGTCTTTGCGTTTTCGTCCACTAGTGTTTTCTCTGGGTTTAAGTCTTCGAGTTTTATATTTTGTCGCTCCAGTTCTTGAGATGAAGAAACGATGAAGATGGTGATGCCGGTTCTCAGTGGTCTTTGATTCTACGTGGTTCTTTTTTTTCTGCCTTTTTTTTTTGTTTTCTTGCTCTCCCCTGGGTTTCTACCTCTGTTTCCTTCCCCCCGGGTTCTCTTGGTTTTCTCTCAGTCCCCTGATTCATTAAATAAAATTTGAAACTCATTTCAAATCTCATTCACATTGGCTAAGGATTTTACTATCAATACTACTTGAGAATAGATAAAACATTTTTCCTAATTCACGCAGGGTGATGAATCTTCTATTGATTACTCAAATACCTTTAATAGTTTATGTTATACCCAATATTTTCTTATTTGTTACTCTTGATTAGACAATGTGTAATCAAAATCAAAATATAACACTCTATATATAAGATAACTTAGTAATTTCAAGTTTAAGGATCACTTACATAATTGTCATGTCATCCTTTCTATAGACATATGATCTCACCGTATGAAATTCTTATATGACTCAGTTCAATGTATATGTTATCCGACAAACACCTACACATTAGTTCTAAGTATCCTTCATACCTCAACTTATGAGAGCAACCACTTTCTTTCATAAAAAAAGAAACAAAATATGTACTAATCTTAATAGTACATTGACCAGAAACATTTAGAAACAATACTTTGATGCAATAAAAATCTTATAATTATAATAATTTTATAATTTTCTTTGTAAAACATTTTGTCCCATGAACTTGATCTTTACTCTAGATTCATTAATCAACATAATATTCATTAATTAAATATTAATAAATATTAAAAATCATTTTTTATATATATATATTAAATGAATAAAATCAGTGCTATGAAAAATCAACCAATTAGCTACATTAAATATTCACTAACAATAACAAGTCACGTTTCAATTGACCATGACTAATGTAAGAAATCCTAAAAATAAATAAATTAAATAATGACAAAATACGAAAGGTTTACTTTTGATACAGTAATGAATAGTTGAATTTTTTTTTGGCTCCACCACTATATTATAGTAATTTTTTCGTCTTTGACCCGTTCTAAAATTAGAGCTCTAGTAGTTGAGTGCTTGATAAGATAATTGCGTTCAATGATTCAAAGCATCATCAAGTGAATCCAAGCCAAGTTTCTTTGAGTCAAGAGTGATGGATGCCAAAGTAATTAGAGGAACGTTTTAGGTGAACTAGGATGTCAGAATAATTTACGTTATCCATTAAAAACTTTTGAAAGATATTAAATAAAAAGACTAAATTGGGGAATAAATTAGACTTTGAGGATCCAATTGATAGAAGTTTAAGTATGAGAACTATATTGAAAATTAATTTTATAGCTGAGGGATTAATTTGATATTTATCCCTATTTGCTAATTACTCTCCTACCTGTTTGGAAGCAAGCTCTTTAAGTAGGTACACATGAACCAATTAATTATTATTATGTTAAATAATCATTGACAAATAATTATATAACTTATTCCTTTAAATTAACTAACCAGCAAATTAACATTTTTTAATTAGCTTTGCCTTGAGATCCCAATTCAAGAAAGTTCTTGCACTTTCAATTTACTCAATCAAGAAAAAGAATACCCCAAATTTCACACCTTCATTTTCTTAATTTTTTTACTATATAAAACAGTTGGTGCTATTTGGTATGAGAATGTGACACATGAAATATTATTGAAGACCAAGAAATTTCTTGGAACCTTTTTATACAACCTAGGACAAGTAACTTCTCCTAGTCAAGTCAAGTCTATATCTCATAAATTTGAAAGATAGCAGCAGACAAGGAAATCCCACATGAGATATTTTTCTCCAAATTAATAGTAATTACTTCAATATGGTGTAAGTTCTAATCCAAAATAATAATACTAATAATTGTTGAATGGTTATTGGAGGTATTCTTTAGAGTGATTATGAGATTCTATGCTGATTTCAAATACCTATCCTGGTTTTCAACATCTAGCTAATTTTCCTTATAAATTCACTAACCCATCAGTTTATCACTATAACATACTAGACAATAAATTTTCTCCAAAAATGATAGGTTATTGGCGAATAGCTTGTTGCTTTTCATTCCTACTCTTCTTATGTCCAGCAAACTCTAGTTTCACACCATTGTCACAAACTTCTTCTCACCCTTTCTTGGGTCAACATTGCAGTAGCAGTGAAAAAACAGCCTTGCTCCAACTCAAAAGGGATTTATCTGCAGCCAAACCTGAATCCTCTATTCTTTTCCAGCCTTCCTCAGGTTCTTTGCTTACTTCATGGAAGCCTAACACTGATTGTTGCTCATGGGAAAGTGTCAATTGCCATGAAGTTACAAAACATGTGATTGGCCTTAACCTTAGTGGTCACAACCTTTCTGGTCTTGTTAAGTCAATCAAGTTTCTTAACCTCCCCTACCTTGAAAGGCTGAATCTTGTCAACTGCAATATTGGAGAAATCCCGAGTTTCGTGCAGAAACTAGGTGGGTTGGTTGAGCTTGACCTTTCTATCAACAAAATCCATGGCAAATTGCCTAAATGGATTTGGCTGTTAGAAAGCTTAGTTTACTTAAATCTGTCTAACAATTTCTTGGATGGATTTGAAGCACCACCTTCTGCTCCATTTTTAAGCTCTTTGACCTCTCTCGATCTTACCTCCAATTTAATGGAAGGATCGATTCCAACTCTACCAATCTCTATCAGCTTCCTCTCACTTGCAAAGAACAAGCTCACTGGAGAGATTCCTGTATCATTATGCAGCTTGAGCAACCTGACAATCTTGGATGCCTGTTATAATTACATGTCAGGCCTAATTCCAAAATGTCTTGAGGTCCTTGGTGATACCCTCATCGTACTAAATCTGCGGAAGAATAGATTTTCCGGATTGATGCCCTGGAAATTCACTAAAGAATGCAGCCTCAAGACACTCAACTTATATGCTAATCAGTTGACAGGGAAAATTCCAATGTCTCTGAAGCATTGTAAACGCCTTCAAGTTTTAGACCTTGGAGATAACCAGATTAACGACACGTTTCCTTTCTGGTTAGGGGTGCTTCCCGATTTGCGTGTTCTTATCCTACAATCAAATAGTTTGCGTGGTCCCATTGGTGAGCCATTGACATCAAATGACTTCCCAATGCTTCAAATCTTGGATCTATCCTCGAATTATTTCACAGGAAATTTGCCATTGGATTACTTTGCAATATGGAAGTCAATAAGGATCAAGTTGAATGGGTCACTGATGTATATGGGATCTTACTATTACAGGGAGTGGATGTCAATAACAAGCAAAGGACAAAGAATGGATGATATAAACATCTTAACAATTTTCAATGTCCTAGACCTGTCAAACAATCTTTTTGAAGGAGAGATTCCTGAAGTGATTGGTGATCTCAAGTTGCTAGAGGTACTCAATCTGTCTACAAATAATCTGATAGGTGAGATCCCACTATCTTTATCAAAGTTGACATTGCTTGAGTCCTTAGACCTCTCAAAAAACAAGCTCATAGGTGAGATCCCAATGAAACTATTAAGCTTGACATTCCTATCGGTTCTCAACCTTTCGTATAATAGGTTAGAGGGGAAGATTCCAATAGGGAATCAATTTTCTACCTTCGCTAATGATTCCTACGAGGGAAACATTGGGTTGTGCGGGTTCCCATTGTCAAAGAAATGTGATGATGTTGAAGATCATCAGTCATCAGGAGCTCAACGAGAAAGCATCCTTTCGGATCCAGGTAGTCCATTTAGTTGGAAATTTGCTTTGGTTGGATATGGATGTGGGGCGCCTGTGAGAGTTGCCATTGGTTACATCTTGTTTTGGAGGACCAAGAGATGCAATAAGTGGATTGAACAATCATTCAAGGCATAGAAACGGCAGAAAAATGAACAGAATCGAAGAAGAAGAAGAAAGTTCAAGTAGATGGAACAAATGGTAGAAATATGTATAATATGCTCTCTTTTTTTATAGCATAACTTGTTAGGACAAGGTAGGATTAAACATATATAAAGTAATTGTGGCATATAAGCAAATAAGAGAACAAGTCACAAATTCACAGGGCTCAGCTTGAAGTCAAAATCCAAAGGTGAAGCCAAATCAAAGAAATAACCATAAAATAGATCCAATGCGCAAACACGTCCAAAATACATCTCGGCAAATCATCAAATTTCCATTTCATTATTGAGTGAGAGTATGCATGTGTGTCGGTTGATTGACAAAGAAGCAAATCCATGAGAGTTGCTGGTGAGAGAATCTGAGAGCTAAGCCAGCACTCAAAAAAGGGAGAGAAATGTTGGCTCTTGGCTGTGCAAGTAACATGAATGTATAGATTGGAAAATAATTGTTTGCTATTACTTTTAATAACCAAGCTTCTTCCTTATTGTGACAGACTCTCAATGCATATATATAGACACTGGATGACAGCAAATTCCTGAATATTCTATCTTATCCCTAACTCTGCTTCACTAAATAGAAGGGATTCTTTTAACAACAAGTTCATATCACAAAGTTGCTTCACTATCAATTAATCAGTCTCTTTCTAGTGATAATTTGAAGAATCAAAACCCAGGGCTCACCGCATTTTGGTTATTTTGAGTTTCTTATCCTAGTTACTTGTGACATGGTCACTTCATTCAGGCCTAGTCCTGACCCTGTCACCGGAACAAGAAATTAACTACTCTTACATGGATGCCGTTAGAGTAAATCTTGGTAGTTGAACACCTCTTCTCTTATACCTGATTCCTTTTCTATTCCCTATCCTTTCAGGTTTGGAAATGTTCAGACAAATTACCTTAAGCCTCCTAATTTTGTGTTGTGATGTTTCAGGTAAAATCCAGACATGCCTTTGTTTCAATATCTGTGTGTTAAGTGTGGACACAAGCTGGTGGTGGTGGCAGCCATGTCAAACATGGCTGCAAAGTTAGGCATGGTAGGTTGCCTACCATTGAAAATGGTGGCTACCATATTTGACTAAAGGAAAGTGTCTTGATTATAAATAGAGCTGCTGAGATGTGAGACGTTGAAGAGAGAACAGATTGAGAACAAGAGAGAAACACAGAGAGAGAGCTAGGGAGAGTTGAGTTGAGTTGAGAAGAATTTTCTCCTCCTCCTTGTTTTGTTGTTTGTATTGTTTCTAAGCTTGATTAATACAAACCAGTAGCTCCGTGGAGTAGGCAAGTTGCCGAACCACGTAAATTTGTGTGTGTTTGATTGCTTAAATGACCCAACACTGTGCAAGTATGGGATTTGTATGGCTCATGTTGTCACCCCTTCAACTAGTATGAAGTACTTTTATGGTGAATTTCAGGACTTTTGGATGCTTGGTTGATTAGTCCATTTACGCGAGCACCATTATGTGGCTATTTTCATCTGTATACGAAGCATAAGAGAGTTTCATTTGTTGCGAAGTTTGAGCCATATATCGTCTCATAAATTTATATCATTCAATCGCAAATCGACAATCAAACTGTTACCTTGAAAACGGTCATATGCTTTCCTCTATGCATATTCAGAGCTGTTCAGATTATAGCATCAAAGATATCAGATTTCCATAGCATAGAATGACTTTCAGACTTTCAGTTGCTGCTGCAATCATGTCGTTTGCCGACTCTTTTACAGGATTTGGACTTGGATTTACTAAGTAATTTGGAGGTGCATGTATATGAACAAATCTGTGAGAATTCAGTGCAGTATAAAAGAAATATCAGGGATGACTCTGTTTTTGTAGAGTCAAATTTTTTGCCTCTTCAGATACGTTTTACATTAATCACCATTGACTTCAGTCTTCAGGATCTTACATCTGGTCATGCTTGGAAGGAAACAGCAAGGAAGAAGCCTAATTAATGACCATTACCTAAATAAAGAAACATAAGAATCAAATGAAAGATTTCGTCAATGAAATTATTTTACTTCTTTTTCAAAACACCCTCCTCCAATCGTCAAGCATGATGGATAAGGAAAGAGTATATTTACATTAAATGTGTTAAGAATTTTGAAAAAAAGTCTTGGCCGATTTGTGTACTGGCCGGTTTGAGAATATTTATAAAAAAAAATGAATCAAGTAAAATTTTAATAGTATTTGATAAAATGGTTATCAATACCATTTTTTTTTATCAATTTAACATAAAGTTTTTTATTATACATATTGATATTCGATCAAGAAATCAACCATATTTTTTAGCTGTTACCACAAGATTCGGTTTCAAAAAAGTTATTGCACTTTTCCTCACCTTTGAATGATTTATATTAGAAAAAAAAAAACTCAACTTACAAAAGTTTTCTTAAAATTTAACTAGCGAGGAGTTGGTACCACTTGTAACCATGCACTAGATGACATAATTTGAAATTTCTTGGAACCTACTAATGATGTTGGCTCCAATCCGTCAGAGGCATTCGGTCTCATAGTTCTGAGGAGGATTTTGTCATAGAAAAACTTCTCAAGAGAGGTAGTACCTTGAATTTATGAGCTCTGTGGACCCTTAATTCTTAATATTTATGGAATATTGATATTATCATAGCTTTTATAGTCAAGGGGGTTGGAAACTAAAAGCACATAGCTAAGGTTTCCAAAGATGATGTCACTGATGATATTAGTTGAAATATGTTACATGATTGACCCTCAATCATGCTCATAACCTCATAACTTTTCCTTCCCCTACCGTAACTTTTCTCTCAAATATACCACAGATTCAGCTCTATATAAACTTCATCTCTTAGGTTTAAAAAGGGTTGAAGAAGCAAGTATCATGACTCCCTTTTCTATTGTTTCAATTGGGGATTTGATAGTTGTAGACTAAAGAAGTGTTTTAGGGTTTTAATGATGTTGAATATATTGATTTGATATATGAGTGGTTTAAGATGTGTAATTGATGTTCAGGGTGTTAATTTTAGCTTAAAAAGAACTAATAAAGGACTCAAATTATGGGTTTCAAAGGAACAAGTTGATTATCTTTGGATTTGTAGTTTTGAAGACTAGCATATCGAGATTCTGGAATTCTGATCAACTAGTTGGTATGCACTAGTCGACCAGTTGGATTGATGTTGTTGGTCAACTGGTTGGTTTTAATCGATTGACTAGTTGGCTTGTGGTGGCAATCAACCGATTGATCAATTCAATCGATTGGTCGATCGAGCAGTGGGTTCAATCGGTTCTTTTAGGTTCGATTAGTTTGAGATATGTTTGAGATCGATCGAGTGAATCAGTTCCGCTTTATAATTACATTTTGGTCTATAAGCTTAGAGTTATAATCTTTTATATTTTCTGTTTCAAGTAATTTTGAGTGTTTTTCCGTATTCATTATAGGTTCTGCTTACATTTCTACTAGAGATTCTCAATACTCTCAAGTTCTGTATTTATTTGTCTTTTGCTCTGTTTTTTAGGTGAATGAGATAGTCTTTAATATGCATGTAATATAAATAACTATGTATGTTGATTATATGATGAGTACAACTAGTTATTTTCTTTAATATTTATATATATTGCTTTATTTTCTAAGTACTTATCCATTCTTGAATTTGCACTCCCATTCCATTGAATTAAATTCTATTTGACATGACATTCATTTGCTTTGATAATTATACGAATATTCATTGGGTCTTAATATTGGGATACATGTCAACAACTACATAATAACATAGAGTTGTTAGTCTATATACATATAATAGTCTGTATACTTGGTTGGTAAGAGAAACAGTAGCCTGTGGCGATTGATTCTCCCATAATGATCGAGGCCACAAACCTTATATGTTATTGGAACTTTAAGGTTTTGTCTATTATCTGACATGTATTTCACTATCATATTACTATTATGCTCAATATGTATATACATTTGTTTATGTTCTTATACTACCATGATATATATATATATATATATATATATATATATATATATATATATATATATATATATATATATAAAATGTTATTTCCTTATTAAGTTGGTTGAACTCATCTCTTCATTTTGATATCATTTCATGTTCTTAGCTTCCGTTCACATGTTGATCTTTGATTAAAAGTTTCTGCTATTTTGTTTGTTGGTATATTTTGCTTGTTCCTGCAAGGCTTTTCTTCTTATTCTTTTTTATTCCATGTAGAAGTTCCGTTTGATTTTTCAATTGTTTATTGGAGTACTGGAGACAATAATTCTAGTATCTTATTGGGTGGTAATTTCCCGAGTCCTCACTAGTACATTACAAGGGCTTTGTACATCATGCTAGCTGATTTTATAAAGTTAGCGACCATCACTGCACCTACATACCAACTCTCAATATCTCCCAAAATGAAGAATCACTGTGAAGTTGTGCTTTGCTTTCTATACTTTTGTTTCTCATCTCCAACAAATTCCTAACGTACTAGCATTACCACACTGACATAACACAGCCTTTGTAGTCCAAGAAAGCAAAGAAGCTTTACTTTAGTTCAAGCATCTTCTTTTCCACTTTAAGAATGGCTAGTGAATATACTTTTTGGTGAATATCGGGGCATCAGCCCAATTAAATTAAATGAGGAAGAGTCGACATAATGAGGTCATAATACAAAATTGTACAAAGATCCATATTATAAGGATTTGCAGTAATATAAGTCGACAATCACAGATGAACACACTCCCACATTAACTCCAAAACTTGAAATTCACGTTCTCATACTGTCTCTTAAAAATCTCCTTGCACCTACCTCTCCTGGGTTACCTTCACTACAACCATCCCCATAACTTTACATACTCTAAAGGTTACAACCCAGTCTCCTCCATAACTGTCGCTCTTCCTTGAAGCCAGATTATCCACCAGCCAAGTATACAGACTAGCTGTAAAGAAAACTTGTTGATCTTCAATTATAACAACCTGCTCCCAAATCTTCCTTGCAATCAGATAATCCCTTAATGCATGTAAAATAGTTTCAACACCAATGATGCAATTATGGAAACAAGGGCTTTGTGCAGTCCTTCTCCTATATCTCTTTACATTCGTCAATATTGCAATGTGTCCAACTTTCCATAAGAAAGTCCTAATTCTTTCCATACCTTTCAACCTCCGAATCAGTTTTCACAAAGGATCTTTATAGTTTTTATTCTCCAGCTCATAATTCTAAAGAGAATAAGTCGAGCCTACTATGAAAGAATCATTAGTTGAACTCCTCCAATACATATTATCTTCCGCCAACATGTATACTGTCTGGAAAAGGATAATTCGCGATTACCATAACTATTGTATAGGTAGCAACTAAACAAAACACTCACATCTCCATTGTCCCCCCCCCCCCACCCCCACCATGTTCGAGATTGTGGCCCCACATTATTGATAAGTGGTCCATAGCTGTTAAGCCAGCCATCCCTCCAAAACTTAATATATGCACCATCACCTACACTCCAACATACTTTTTTAGTAACCTGATTTTTCAGATAACACTTATTGTCTTTGATAGAGAATAATTTTAAATATATATTGGAACTTCATATAACAGCTTAAGTTATTGGGTTAAGATAACTCTTTGATATGATATCAGAGTCTTCATGACCAACCGGTCACAAGTTTTGAATCTCTCTATCCTCATTTATTTGATAAAAATTAAGCACAAGGTAGTGTGGGTTTCTGCAAGTTTCAAGCTCAAAGAGCTTTCACTTGAGGGGGTGTGTTAAAGAATAATATAAATCATATCTTGAGACCTCACTTAACAGTTTAAGATATTGGATTGAGATGGTTCTTTGATAGCCTTCCACAAACTTGAATATCTTTACCTAGCATTAACATGAGGAACTCTCATTAGATTTGTAAATCATATCTTGAAACCTCACCTAACAGCTTAAGTTATCACCTAACAGCTTAAATTATTAGATTGAGATGGTTCTTTGATAGCCTTCCACAAACTTGAATCTCTTTACCTAGCATTAACATGAGGAACACTCATTAGATATGTAAATCATATCTTGAGATCTCATCTAACAACTTAAGTTATTGGATTGAAATGGTTCTTTGTTAGCATTCTACAAACTTGAATCTCTTTACCTAGCACTAACATGAGAAACTCTCATTAGATTTGATATATTTTCCCCTTAATATTTTCACCCAAAGACTATCACTCTCATGCATCACTCCCCAAGCCAGTTTCATCACAAAATACATATTCACCTTATGCATCTTTTTTAACCCTAACCCACCTTCAATTTTAGGTTTGCATAGTTTTCAATCCTGATCTACATTTTCTAGTATTATTAAAGGTCAAAACCACTTACACCTACATTAAACTCACATTTTAAAGACGAATCATTAACACCTAAATAGGAGTTATTGATGACCAAGTTATGGTGGGTATAAAGTTTTCTCTCTCCTTTCTTTTTTTATGACATTTTCTCTTCTTTCTCAACTATTAGGGATTGAAAATGTAAGAGAAATAAAGTTTTATGACTTAATTGTAAATTTTTTAAAAAGAAAAAAAGTGTAGAAAAACGCTCCTCATGAACAATATCAAAGGGTAAAACGACTTCTTTCTTAATATTAAATTTGGTATTTGTTCTTTTATTTATTTAGTTGAACATTATAGATGTATTTGTAATAGCAATCTTTAATTTAACATAAAAAAAAATATTTTCCATGACTTAATTGTAAATTTTTAAAAAGAAAAAAAGTGTAGAAAAACGCTCCTCATGAACAATATCAAAGGGTAAAACGACTTCTTTCTTAATATTAAATTTGGTACTTGTTCTTTTATTTATTTAGTTCAACATTATAGATGTATTTGTAATAGCAATATTTAATTTAACATAAAAAATAATATTTTCCATAACATGCATGTGAGAGCATGTAAAGTGAACAAATTCTAAAATCTAAAACCATGTCAACATACCTTGCAAGGATAAAAAACAAAGAAATAAAGTTTAATGACCAAAACACAAAACACAAAAAATTCCAGGGATTAAAAAGGAAAAGTGACCGTAAACAATGACGTGAAAAGACAAATCAATCTTCATGAACAGTGAACTTACAATAAATTTCCATCTGACTTTTTTTTGAAATTTTTAATTTGTTAATGGTTAATGTTAATGTTAATATTGTTTGGGAAGTCTAATTATTGTAACAAAAGAGAAACCACAATGATGATATATTCTTTTCATTTCATTTCAGGCTGCTGGTCTCTTTATGTTTAGACTGGACTCTTTGTATTTGGCCCAATTCACCCATCACTTGTCTGGTACTTGTGCCACTAGACTTGCTACAAGTTTGTATTTCCTCCTACTAAATCTATAAAATTAGATAATTGGCAATCACATTATTAAGGTGTTTTTTTTTAGATCCTCAAAAACATTCTTGGCCATGTTCACAAGCAAGAGACATGGATTTAATTTTTTATATATATAATTACACTACAGCAATATTCTTACAAGTAACAACAACAAATGGTAGAGCTAGCATATTATCGAACTGGTGTCAATTTTTCTAATGCCAATAAGGCTGTAAGTCACTAAAACCTGTGGTGGATAATGACTTGATACCTAATCTGACTTCAGGATCTCACATCTGGTCATGCTTGGAAGGAAACAGCAAGGAAGAAGCCTAATCAATGAATGACCGTTACCTAAATAAAGAAACATAAGAATCAAATGAAAGATTTCGTCAATGATATTCTTGGAAGGAAACGTTAACCCCCAATCGCCGTGCATGATGGACAAGGAATGAGTGTATTTACATTAAATATGTTAACAGTGCTTTTAAGATTGCTTGAAAAAAAAAAAAAATTGTCTCAGTTGATTGTAAACTAGTCCGAGAATATTTAATATATATATATATATATATATATATATATATATATATATATATATATATATAAAACACGTATCAACAAAATTGTTAATAATAATTGGTAAAATGGTTATTATACATGTTGATATTCGATCATTAAATCAACCATGTTTTAATTACCTCAAGATTCGGTTTCAAAAAAGTTCTTGCAGTTTTTCTCACCTTTGAATGATTTAAGGAAAATCGGAGAGAAAAAGATAGCTCAAATTACACGATTTTTCATTAAAATTTGACTAGAGAGGATCAGTTGGTACCACCTGAAGTTTCATGGAAACTATGATAAAGATGGCACAAATTTGTCATGCTCAGGCTTATAGTCTTTAGGTGGATTTTGTCCTAGAAAAGCGTCTCTCCAAGAAATGGGCGGTACCATGTGTTTATAAACTGCCTACACCTTCAATTTCTAGCCCATGGAGGATATTAGTATCATCATAAACTTTATATAGCATTTGGTTACTCATCTGGAAAAAAAAGATAATAGAGATAGAACAAAAAAGAAAACAGAAAATAAGATGGAGACTGAATGTGTTTGATAATGATGTATAAGACAAAATGATTGTCTCTGTATCTTGTTAATTAAGTTATGATGGATAAAATAAAATAAAATATAAAAAAGTCTATTTTACCAAACTTACATATTTTTAAAAATAATTAAATGTTTTTTTTTTACTTTAGTTTATATTGAGTGTTGAAATCAATAATATTATAATAACCATGGTTATAAAATCAAAATTGATTGGACAGGTTGACATAGGGCATGGACTTATCCGAGTTTAAGAAAAAATAGAGGAAATATTAACTTGACCTACCCCGGTAAAAAATCTAGGTCAACCCGGGATAAAACAAGGATAAAAAACTCGTTGATTTTTTTGAAATTTTTTTCTTGTCAAAATAAGGTTGCTGTGATTATTTAAAAAAAAATTGGGTTAGCTGGGTTGTCCCTCCTAAACCATGACTTGAACTTTGCTTATAGTCAACTCTCAGGTCAGGTTTTAAAACCATAATAATAATAACTTTTATCCATACGTTGACTTTGTCAACCCTTGTTAACCCTTCTGATTTTTTACCTGGGCTTTGCCCCGATTGACCCCGGAGTTGAGCTTTATAATTATGATAATAACAAATTTTATCCTTACATTGACCCGGGTTAACCAGAGTTGACCCTCCTAATTTATGCCTCGAGCCTTGCCCAAGGTTGAACCCCGAAATAAGTTTTAAAATTATAATAACCCCTCTTATTTTATGTTGACTCGGGTCAAACTAGGCTGACCCTTCTGACACGTGACCCGAGTCTTACATCAATTCGACCCTGAGTTGTTTTTAAAATTATAATAATAATCAATTTTATTTTTATATTGACCGGGGTCAATGGTCAACCTCATTTGTGACCTAAGCCAACTCTCGAATCGGGTTTTAAAACTATGATAATAACTACTTTTATTGTTACACCGACTCAAGTCAACTCAGCCCTTGACCCAAGTCTCGACTAGTGACCCGCTAAGGATCAACCCTAGGATGAGTGTTAAAAATATAATGATAACAATTTTTATCATTACATGTCTTACTTAAACAATTTTGGAGTTCAAATATTTTTATAAAGATATTTTAAGAATAAAAAATAATAAATATTATCTCTAAGGACTTGTTCCCTTCGTTGCTTTTTGTTTTGAAAGTACATAAACTCACTCAAAATTTATTTCATATATAAATTTATTTTTATATTTCTTTAACCAAATATATTTTTATTTATAATATATTTAATTTTTATATCCGAAAACAGTAATCAAATTATAAATGATGAGCTTAGAAGTTGAGAACACATAGCTCATGTTCCCAAAGATAACGTCACTAATGATATTGATTTAAATTTTTTTTACAAGTTATTTAAACACTCGGATATGAGATAATGGTCTGTCACTGTCAATTCAACCTAGTATTAGTAACCACTCCTTTCTAGCCTAACTTGTGATCTCACAATTCTTGCTATTACAGCACATGTACATGTTCCGTTTGATTTTTCAATTGTTTTATTGGAATACTGGGGACGATACTCCTCGTATATTTTCAAGAAATTGGGTGGTAATTTCTTGAGTTGTGACTAGCACGTTGCAATGGCTCTGGCCATCATGCTAGCTCGGGATCTTATAAATTCAGAGACCATCACTGCAACTATATACCAACTCTCTATATCTCCCAAAATGAAGAATCATTGCAAAATTGTGCTTTGCTTTCTATTCTTGTGTTTCTCATCTCCAACAAATTCCACATCGTTGTCATCACAATCTTCTTCTACTCATTCTATTTCAGTCCAACATTGTGTTGACAGTGAAAGAACAGCCTTGCTCCAACTCAAAAGGGATTTGTTAACAGCTCAACCAGATTCTTCTTTTCCTCAACATCCTTCCTCAGGTTCTTTGCTTCCTTCATGGAAACCCAACATTAACTGTTGCTCCTGGGAAGGTGTCGCTTGTCATCATGTCTCAGGACATGTGATCAGCCTCGACCTTAGCAGCCACAAACTATCCGGCACTTTTAATTCAACCAACCTTCTTCATCTCCCTTTCCTTGAAAAACTCAATCTTTCCAACAATAACTTTCAGTCGTCTCCATTTCCCTCCAGGCTTGATCTGATTTCCAACTTGACACATCTTAACTTTTCAAATTCAGGTTTTTCAGGACAAGTACCTTTGGAGATATCGCGGCTGACCAAATTGGTTTCTCTTGATCTCTCCACTTCTCTTTTGGATTCTTCAAAACTTGAGAAACCGAATTTTGTAAGGCTTGTGAAAGATTTGAGAAGCTTAAGGGAACTTCATCTTGATGGTGTCAATATATCAGCAGGTGGTGGCGACTGGTGCATTGCCTTACCTCTGGCAACCCCTAATCTCCAAGTTCTGAGCTTGTCAGATTGTCATCTCTCAGGTCCCGTTTGTGAATCACTCAATCAACTTTCATTGCTTTCAAAGCTTGACCTTTCTCGAAACAATCTCTCTTCAATGTTTCCGAAAAGTATCATGCAGCTGCCAAACCTGAAGACTCTTGATTTATCGAGCAATACGCCTCTTTCAGGGACTTTGCCAGAATTTCCAATAGGCAGCAAGTTAGAAGTTTTATCTTTATTATTCACAAGTTTTTCTGGAGAAATCCCATATTCAATTGGCAATCTTCAATTTTTGATTAAACTGAACTTCAGGAATTGCAGTTTCTCTGGATTGATACCTTCTTCTCTTGCAAGCCTAAACCAACTTGTTGATTTGGATCTCTCATCCAACAAGTTTCTGGGATGGATTCCATTCCTTCCACCATTAAAGAAAGGCCCGAGACTACTCGATTCAGTAAACCATATTGGGTTAGAGAATCTAGGCTCTCTTTTTATTGAGAGCAATTCCATGGAGGCGACTTTGAACTCCTCACTTTTTGAGCTACCTTCCCTGGAGAAATTGCTACTAAGTCAAAACAGGCTTAGTGGCGTCCTACAAGATTTTGAACGAGCTTTTTTATCGCCCCTAAGTGTTGTTGATCTAAGCATCAACAATTTGGAAGGGCATATCCCTAATTCGTTTCTTGAACTTCAGAATCTTACTGAATTGAAGCTTTTTTCCAACAACTTTAGCGGTGCCATCAATTTAAGCATGATCAAGAGCATTGAGAGCCTTGCATTCCTTCAGTTGTCTGACAATAGCCAATTGACTATTGCCTATTCAAGCAACTTAAAACTACCCCAGCTTCAACGATTGTGGTTTGACTCCTGCAATGTTAGCCGAATCCCAAGTTTCCTACGAAACCAAGATGGATTAGTTGAGCTGGGCCTTTCGAACAACAAAATCCAAGGCATACTTCCCAAATGGATATGGCAATTAGAAAGCTTGTCTTACTTGAATTTGTCCAACAACTTTTTGACTGGGATTGAAACACCAGTTCTTGCTCCACTATTCAGTTCTTTGACCTTGCTTGACCTTAGTTATAATTTCCTAGAAGGATCATTCCCTATATTTCCACCCTCTGTAAACCTCCTTTCGCTTTCTAAGAACAAGTTCACTGGAAAGCTTCCTGTATCATTTTGCAACATGAACAGTTTAGCAATCCTGGACATTTCCTATAACCATCTGACTGGTCAAATCCCACAATGTCTTGGGAACCTTAGTTCCGCTCTCACAGTAGTAAATCTAAGAGAGAACCAGTTTTCTGGGTCCATGCTTTGGAATTTCACTGAAGAATGCAGTCTGACGACGCTCAATCTCTATAGGAATCAGTTAAAAGGGGAAATACCAGCGTCTTTGGGAAATTGCAGAGGACTCAAAGTCTTAGACCTCGGTGACAACCAGATTAATGACACATTCCCTTTTTGGTTAGGGAAGCTTCCTAACTTGCAAGTCCTTATCCTCCAATCCAATAGATTACATGGTTCCATTGGTCAGCCACTGACACCAAATGACTTCCCAAAGCTTCATATACTCGATCTCTCCTCGAATTACTTCACTGGAAATTTGCCATCTGACTACATTGGAATATGGCAGTCAATGAAGATGAAGTTGAACGAAAAATTTTTGTACATGGGAGGCTTCTACTACAGGGATTGGATGACAATAACAAACAAAGGACAGAGAATGGAAAATATTCACATCTTAACCATTTTCACTGTCCTAGACCTCTCAAACAATCGTTTCGAGGGAGAGATTCCTGAAATGATTTGTGATCTCAAGTTGCTACAAGTACTCAACTTGTCTAGAAACAATCTCGTTGGCGAGATTCCACCATCTCTCTCAAAATTGGCAAAGCTTGAGTCTTTAGACCTCTCACAGAACAAGCTCACAGGGGAGATACCAATGCAACTAACAGACTTGACATTCCTCTCTGTGCTCAACCTTTCTTACAATAGATTGGTTGGGAGAATACCGGTAGCCAATCAATTTTTAACGTTCGCTAATGATTCCTATGGTGGCAACTTGGGACTATGTGGATTTCCATTGTCAAGGAAATGTAGACATCTTGAGAACGATCCATCAGGAAAGCAACAAGAGGACTCAGGAAAAAAAGGTACTCCATTTAGTTGGAGATTTGCACTGGTTGGATATGGTGTTGGAATGCTTCTGGGAGTTGTCATTGGTTACATGTTGTTTTGCAGGACTACTCGATGCAGCAGGTGGATTGAACTGTTTTTTAAGGCAAAGAAATGGTAGAAAGAAAAAAGAGTGGAAATAATTACTTTAAAGAAGATACATGCTAACTACATTAAATAAAGTTTCAATCCCTCTTAATATCCTTTAGAGGCTTTACTTTGATAATTTTGAGAGTGATGAGAAAATCTCTCATATCTATCCTCTCCTGCGGTTTTTAGCAGCAATTCGTGTCTCGTTATCAAATTAGCATTTGCAACTTGTGTAACTGCACCGGGTAATGAATGATTCTTTGAGCCAGAATTTCAAGTTCATTTCTGCAGCAACATTTAATCTGAGGGCTTTCTTCTTGTAAAGTTTGCATTGTACCTTTGACAGAAACCATCCCTTCTGATCAGAAAGAAAAACTAATATAACCCTCTATCTGGTAGAATTTTACTGCGTAATTTGATAATTTTAATAGTGGGGAAGATGAAATGCACATGTCAAGACTACATAAGTAAATCCTTTACACCGAATTTCTACATTATTCATTAACAACGAGTTGTTGTGCTCGTAACGAATTATTTTCCTAATTCGGTATTCTAAAGTAGTGGCGAATTTCACATATAACTCATTGATTAGTTAATATTTCTCAAATCATTGTCGTCAAACTCATCCCAATCCAGGTGACTGAGTTGTTGATTTAACCAGGTCAACAAGATCACAGAACTGCCCACACCAACTTACTAAAGCTAAACCGAGTTTAATAACTATAACCGATACCCTTTTTAACCTTTGAGTGAAAGACTCGACGTATGTGACTATATATTCCTTCATGAGCCCCCATCCCAACGTCTTTGACCAGCTCCCAGTCTCCCCTCCATCATATCAAGATGATTGGAAACATTATGAATGAACCAAACATCATATCAAGATGATTGGAAACATCCCAAGTTTGGTTCATTCATAATTGCAAGACAGAAATGTTAAGCTATGTCAATTGATTAACATGATCTATAATTCTGCAGAAAGAAAGAAGAAACAGAGAGATAGGAGCAACAGAGAATACTTGATAATAGTTCTTATTTTGCATAATTCCATATACCACGAGATAGTTGTGTTTATATATCTGTTTGTAACAGACTAACAGACTTGGGCTAATTAACTAACTATCCACTATATTAAGATTGTGACAAGTGTCACAATCTAAAGCAATGTACTCTAATATACTCTAACATCCCCCCGCAAGATCAAGCGGTGAGGAACCAAGCATGAGATTGCAACAATGAGTGTGAAACAGAGGAGCACTCAGCCCCTTTGTAAGGATATCAGCAAACTGCTCCTGGGAAGACACAAACTGTACTGAGAGTTGTTGACGTGAGACTCTTTCGCGGACAAAATGAACATCCACTTCGATATGCTTAGTCTTTTGATGCTGAACAGGATTGAAAGACAAAGCAATGGCAGACAGATTGTCACAAAATAGAACAGGCACGCCAGGCAACGAAATGTGCAGAAAGGCTAATAATTGTTTTATCCAATCCAACTCAGCTGAGGTGAAGGATAAGGCACGATACTCAGCTTCGGTGGAAGATCGAGAAACAGTTTGTTGCTTCTTAGAGGACCACGAAATGGGATTGTTACCCAAGAAGACCACCAATCCAGTAGTAGATCTCCTGTCATTAGGATCCCCTGCCCAATTAGCATCACTAAATGCCTTTAACTGTAAATTGCCTCGAGTATATGAGAGACCAAACTTAAGAGTGCCTTTTAGGTATCGTAGGATTCTCTTAACAGCAGTAAAGTGAGACATCATAGGGTGCTGCATAAACTGGCAGACCTGATGTACAGAGAAAGCAATATCCGGCCTGGTGAAAGTGAGGTATTGCAGAGCTCCTACAAGACTTCTATACAGCTGAGGATTTGGATAAGGCTCCCCATCATCTTTGAGGAGTCGATGATAAGGTAGACAAGGAGTATCACACGATTTAGCCTCACTCATTTCAGATTTAGCTAACAAGTCCTCAACGTATTTGGTCTGGGACAGAAATAAACCAGCAGCAGTGTGAGTAATTTGGATGCCCAAGAAATAATGGAGGGAGCCTAAATCGGTGAGATCAAATTCAGAAGTAAGAGCACTAATGACTTGCTGAATCACACCAGACGCACTCCCAGTGATAATGATATCATCCACGTAGAGAAGCAGCACCACAATCTCATGTCCAACATGTTTGACAAATAACGAAGAATCAGAATAAGTGGTTTCAAAACCCAAAGAAGGAAGGAACTGAGTAAACCTGTCATTCCAAGCGCGAGGAGCCTGTTTCAGGCCATACAAGGATTTATGTAGTTTACAGACGAGTTGAGGATGATTGAGATCTTCAAAACCAGGAGGTTGAGACATGTAGACTTCCTCTTGGAGAATACCATGCAAAAATGCATTTTTGACATCTAACTGTCGTAGAGACCAGTTAAAATGTGCAGCAAGAGCCAAAACTAACCGGACTGTGGTAGGTTTCACCACAGGACTAAACGTCTCCCCATAGTCCAATCCAGGTTCCTGACTGAAGCCCTTAGCAACTAACCTTGCTTTGTGCCTGGCAAGAGAACCATCAGAATGTCTCTTGATCTTAAAAATCCACTTACAGCCAACAAGGTTCCTGTTTGCTGGCAATGAAACTAAACTCCAAGTGCCTTGAGTATGTAAGGCATCAACTTCTTCTGTCATGGCCTGTAGCCACACAGGAATTTTAAGGGCAGCCTTGTAATTGGTTGGTTCAACCAACTGCATTTCAGGGGTCGCAGGAACCTGGATAGTGGCTAAGAGAGCTTTCCTTTTTATAATCCCACTCTTGCTTCGAGTCTGCATTGAATGAAGATTAAGTGGAGGAATGGACAGCACCACTTGTAGATTATCAGGAATAAAGCCATGAGAATCTAAATCAGATTGCATACTGATATCAGGTGCCACAGGGAGCAGAGGAGAGGCTGAAAGTGGAGCAGTAATGGACTGTGGACTAACAGAGTCTGTAGATGGGGCAGGTGTATGAGTGGTAGAGGGGTGAGAATGAGACACTGAGCTGGGGGAGACAATGGAATTTGCTGTATTGACAACAGTCACAGGACAAGAAGACAGCGGACTGGATTGGAGTGTGTTTGAAGGGGTAGACACTAAATCTGAGTATGGGAACTGATGCTCATCAAAGATAACATGCCTAGACACAAACATTCTCATTGTTGGTACATGATAGCATAGATAACCTTTATATTTTGTGGCATATCCAAGAAACACACATTTTGTAGTTTTGGCCTGCAATTTGGTGCTATTATAAGGCTTGAGAAGAGGAAAACAAGCACATCCAAAAATTCGAAGGTGTGTAATAGTTGGAGAGGATCCAAATAACATCTCAAATGGTGAGCTATTATGAAGAACAACAGTAGGCATACGATTGATTAGATAAGTGGCTGTTTGACAAGCATAAGACCAGAATTTGGATGGCAATTTAGCGGTTCGTAATAAGGTGATAATGGTTTCAATTATATGTCTATGTTTCCTCTCTGCAACCCCATTTTGTTCAGGAGTATATGGACAAGAAAGGCGATGGGAAATGCCCTTGTTAAGAAGAAAAAGTTTCAATCGATTGCTGGTATACTCACCCCCCCATCAGTTTGAAGAGTTTTAATGGTGGAGGCAAATTGAGTAGAAACAAAGGAATAAAAATCAACAAAGGTAGAAAACAAATCAGATTTATTTACTAAAGGGAAAATCCAGCAATATCTAGTACATTCATCAACAAAGATAGTGTAGAATCTATAACCATCAACTGAAATAGATGGTGCAGGACCCCACAAATCAGTATGAATAGTATGAAATGGAATTACAGACTTATTGACATGCTGTGGAAAAGGTAGTTTACTAAACTTTCCTTCAAGACATGGATGACACATGAGAGGTGTAGGTGTTTTGGAGACATGCACGCGAGCTTTATTTAATATCAAGGAAACAATATTATTTGTAGGATGACCTAACCTATGATGCCACAAGGTGGACTGAACGAGTTGACCAAGATAAGCTGTAGCTTGATAAGGCTGTTGGGAGGTTGCAGGCGAGAAAGAGTGGATAGGATACAATCCATTACTGCACAGCCCTTTGTAAAGGATCCTCCCTGTGACTTTGTCCTGAATCCAAAAACAGAGAGCATCAAATATGAGCCGACAGTTATTATCAAGACAAAGACGGTGTATTGATAGCAGATTCTGAGTAATTTGAGGAACACAAAGCACAGAATGTAATTTGATTGGAGAAATGGATGAATGAAGAGTAGAATGACCAATGTGGGATACTGTCAAACCTTCACCATTGGCAGTATGAATGGTTTCAGTGGATGGATATGGGGAGGCCAGCGATAGATTCGCCAAATCAGCTGTCATATGATTCGTGGCACCAGAATCGGTGAGCCACACTTGAGAAGATCCTGAGGAACAAGATGCTGGAGAGGCAGAGTGGATCACTGTATGCATAGCTTGCATAGGAGATTGTGGTACTTCCCGGTTCTGTGAGGATGACGCCTGAAGTGGACTATATTGCTGCATAACTTGCATAGGAGTTTGATGTACTTCCCTGTTCTGTGAAGAGGGAGCCGGATATGAAGGATACTGCAGAGACTGTGGCTGCAGAGAAAAGGATGACTGTGGAGAATACGAAGCAATGTAATTTGGACCCTTATCATTATAGAAACAATACCATGAGGTATGATTGCTTCTACCACAGATGTTGCATCGAGTTCTCTTAGGAGGAGAAGCTCCACAGAAGGGAGCAGTGTGTCCCTCAGAGTTGCATAGCTGACAGATTGGAACCATGAGTGCAGAAGGATGTTGAAATTGCTGAGTAGGGGATTGACCAAGGAGTCCAGAATGTGAGTTGGGAAGCACAGATGCCATGGAGGAAAAACCTGGTCTAGAAGCAAAGAATCGAGAGCCCTGAGTAAATCGACCTTTACCCCTGTTCTTGTTTCCATTATATGGCTGAAACTGTCTAGTAGGCACCTGAGACTGCCCATGATGTGGAGAGAAACTCCCTTGTGTGTATGTGTCACCTGTACTAGCAACCATAGCTGACAGGAATGGAGAATTAACTGAAGTGTCAATAATCACTTCCTCTGCAAGCAATTGTGAGCGAAAGTCCTTCAATGAGATCACACTTTCTCTTCCCCTTATAACACATCTAAAAGTATTATACTCAGCAGGTAAGCCATTCAAGGCAAGAATCACAATGTCTTCATCTGCAAAATATACCCCAGCAGCAGACAAGTAGTCCCTAGCCTCTTTAATTCGATGAAGATACTGTGAAACTGAATCTGAACCCTTTTTAATGGTTTGCAGATTGGATTTCATCTGAAAAATACTAGTCCTAGACACAGTGGAAAATTGTTCCTTTAATCTAATCCACAAATCTTTAGAGCTAGTGCTACCAATTGCACAGGACATAGCAATCGGTGATAATGTGGCAGTAATCAATTGCATAATCGCTCTATCATGCATTTTCCATACTATATATTCATCAGATTGAGAGGAAGAAGAGGTGATACCAGATTCAGCTGAGATTGAACAATGTTGAGGTGGACAGGGGAGCAAACCATCAACATACCCCATAATTCCATTGCTTTCAAGTAAAAGTTGCATCTGGAAGTTCCAATTGAGGTAATTCGATTCATCAAGTTTGACATTGACTGATGTAGGAATGGAGGAAATAAGAGTTGTAACTGGAGATTGAAGCAACTGGAGTTGCGAAGCAGTCACCATCAGGATTTCAAGTTTAATCCGTGGATGAGACAATACACCAAACACTTGCTGTGCAAGTTGCAGAAAGAAATAGAACTCAAGATGAAGATCACAACGAAGCACTATATACTCCAAATATGAAGAACAATAAGTGAGTGCAGAGAAAATAACAGTAAAATGCGGAAGCAACAGAGGATCTAGAAATTTCAAGCGTGAGCAATAATCAGCTCTGATACCATGTTAAGCTATGTCAATTGATTAACATGATCTATAATTCTGCAGAAAGAAAGAAGAAACAGAGAGATAGGAGCAACAGAGAATACTTGATAATAGTTCTTATTTTGCATAATTCCATATACCACGAGATAGTTGTGTTTATATATCTGTTTGTAACAGACTAACAGACTTGGGCTAATTAACTAACTATCCACTATATTAAGATTGTGACAAGTGTCACAATCTAAAGCAATGTACTCTAATATACTCTAACAAGAAAGAGTCCTCTTTCCACTTCCTAATACTTTATTCTTATACTCTGTTCCTTAATAGTTCTTTTACTCATGGTGGACCTGCCTTCCTCTTCCATATAGTTTATTTCTCTTGCTTTAATCATCAAAAAATATACTTCTTACTGTCCCCCAACATTATTGTCCTTGTCTCTTAATTATATTTTAATTTAAAATATCATTTTAATTATATTTTACTAGTGTTTAAGATAAGTTTTAAAAAATAAAAAAAATATTATTTTAATATATTTTAAAAAATAATTATTATCATTCTCTCAAACACCCGTCGTTGCGTATCTCTGCCTACCGTCACCTGAGCTTTTCCTCACCATTTACCTTTTTTTTCTTGCTTCTTTTGCTTTGGTGACCCGAGAAGATGGCTTGGGAACACCTGATTTTCCACATGCAGTTTCCACCATTTATATTTACAATTCCTATATATTCGAATTTGTTTCCTCTAATTGTTTGTTGTTCCAAGAAAAAGGAAAAAAAACAGCATTTCATTTGTTCCACATTGAAAATAAAAAATATGTAAATATGTCTTTTATTTTAATTGCATTGCATATGCTTTTTCCAATTATAATAAGTTGTAACCTTTTTTTTGATATTTTTATTATTTTGTGCATTCATTGAAACTAATTTCAGTAATTTTTTATCATTAAAAATACTGTATGCAAGTTGCCAAAAAAAAAGTTGGGAGAAAAGCAACCTTAGCCTAGAAATCTAATTGGTAGCGGTTACTTTTTAAAGTTTTTTCATTTCAAAACATATTAAATAATGTTTTTTATTTTAAAAAATTATTTTTAACATCAGCATATCAAAATGATCTGAAAACATAAAAAATGTATTAATTTAAAACAAAAAAAAATAAAATAAAAAATTTAAAATCTTTTTAAAAATGTTTTCAAAATGCAATTCCAAACACACTCTAATAGCTTTGTTTGTCTACACAGTCAAATGTGTTTTAAACAACAGTTAGCTGCTAAAAAAACATCATTTTAATTTTATGTTTTTTTCAGCCTTGCAGCCAGCCAAGGTTTAACACATAGTGGACTGCGTAGACAAATACATTAAGAATCTGTTTAATATTATAATAGTGATTATTTTAAAAAAATATTCTTCGCTTTGAGATTATCATAATATTGGTGGCTTGAAACTCATGATATAAATATAAAAAACAAAAGAAGACTAAGACCAGCTAAATAAATGTAGTGATGAGTCCTCACACATGCAAAGTGCTGGTGAACAATAGAGACTAGGCAAGAAAAATGTTGCAAGATCCAAGTGTTGAAAACGAATGAAATGACAGATTAAATGCATACAGCCAGGCAGCCATTAGCTTGTGACTTGAAGAAAAGCACAGGCCATGTTTACTCTGGCCACCATGGACGACTTTTCATTTCACTGTTTCATTCATTTCCATGGCAGTGAGGGCCACATCACAGTGACAGCTTGTCCCCTCACTAGAGAGACCACCACCACCAAGTTTGGTTCATTCATAATGGGTGCAGAATTTCTTGGGCCTGATTTGATGGTGTGCTCTTACTGGCCTAGAGTTGGGTCTGTTCTTCGGTGGTATGTGTGAAATACAAGATATATATTAGCATAATATATTAAAAACAAGAAGATCACAAGAAAGTTTTTGAAAGTAGGGGATCTGCTATCAAGCTCAATATTATCAGATTGAAAGAAATGGACAATCTATTTCAACCTTTACATTTGTATAGATTATAAAGAAGACAAAAAAAAAAGAAAAAAGGAAAAAAAAGCAAACATCAACCACATTGGCCTCAGAATTAAATCACCTCAGATGCTCTCACGATGAACTCCAATTTTCCCTTCATATCTATTTAACAAGTAATAGAGAACAACAATTATATATCTTTACTTCATTAACTTTGTTCTTGCAGGTTTAGACTTCAATATAACACACATGATTTATTTCATCATTTAAGCAGCTTATAATTATAAAAATAAGTTGATCTTAGCTAGGTGCGAGAATTCCGTTAATCTTGGGAGCATCTCTCTGACACTTATGGAACAGAAGATCATAATCAAGGGGTTAAAATCTACTTCTCAACAAATGCTTCATTCATTCCCAAATCTTAACAGGTATTCTGTCCTCTCATCTCCTAGCCTTCAATATCCTATCCCACCAGACTAAAGCTCCATGCTTTAAATAAACCATGCAGTTTTCACCATTCTTGAATATGAGATTCCCGTATACTTATATAGTCTATCACATTCAGCTAACCAATTACGAAACTTCTCTACTCCGAAATCACCACTTAAAGAAGAAATCTCAACCTTCATACAATAATTATATTGATCGTACCTATTATTTTCAGCAACCCTATCTCAATCTTCTTCATCAAATGCATACTCGTAGTCATATTGACTCAATTTAAACTCACTCGTCTAAAGTTGTTATGTAAGACAAAAATCTTTGGCCCAAACCCAAGCCCAAGTGATATCATCTAAGAAAGGTCAGATTCGGATTTTGGTGTAAAATCTCATACAATTCAATTTTACACTATTGAGCATAACTCCAAATCCAATCATTGGATAGAGCTGAAACTTTACCAGAAGATTCCAAAAGTACTTCTCTATATTGGGGTAAATCTTTAGATGAATCAGAATTCAGGAATGACTTGCAATATAGATCAAAACAAGCTGTATGAATTTTGTTATTTACTTCCTTTTGACTTGTGGACTTTCTATTTGACAAGGATCCTTTTCCTAGAAGGATGTGGCAGCTTGTTTTGGGAATCTCTTAGTTCTACAAGGATCTTTAATGGGTTGCAACATACTTTTCAAGTGTGGAAGGATTCATTAATGTCTTAGAATCCTTTTCTTATAAGGATTCCTTATTCATCCTAACTACATAACGAAAGAATGACTGGTGGTATTTAATGACATTTTGATTTTTAGGATCATTTGGCAGATAAAGACTTAGGATTTATGAGCTTTATCTTTATTTTTGTTAGTTACAACCAAGGCTTGTTTAGGCTTAATTAAGACTTTGTTTTCAGCTAGGATTTAAGGCTTGTTTGGATCAGATTATAGGCTTTTTAGTTTAAGGTTTTTGGGTAAGATTTGTGACACGACCAAAAGATTGATGTCTTCTCCCAAGTGCAGGAGTGTCGAAGTAATAAATAACCCGGCAAGACCGGGGTCGAACCACAGGGAGGTTAATTGTATAAATTATAGATAACAATAATACAAAAGTAACAACAACAATAACAACAATGATGATAATAATAATAGTGAAGAAGAAGAGGAAGAAGTTGATGAGAACTTTTGAGATGGAAGATTAACGTAGGATTAAACAATGATAACAACAAATGTCAAGGTTAGAGGATCCACTAATGGTATATCAAACAAGTATAGTATAAACTCTTATTATTCAACTGGAAACCACACATAAAGGAGGTTCCAATCGGATTATAAATTGTTAACATGATTACATTAGTTATCTTATTCGAATAATGCTAATACTTGTAAATGTTGTCAGGCATTCATGATTATAACTTATGTTAACAACAAATCAAGTTCCTTTCATAGCTCAGGTGTCGGTTATACCATACAGTATGGGCTATGAAAGTGCCAAGTATTTGTTGTACCAAATGTTATACAACATAAATCTAGATTAACCATTTAACAAGCAAAGTATTAAAAGTGAACAAGATAACAAATATAAAGCATGTTAGTATCCAACATTAAGGTCCATGTTAAGTTTATATTATACTTATTCTTACACCATTAGTGTACCCTTTTCACCTTGACATAATTAACTTAGTTAAACATAATGAAAGGAAGAAACATAAATAAACAAGGAAAGGAAATGAAAAGCATAAGCAAGAAATTAATATAAGCAAAACTTAAGCATTACAAAATATAAAGAGAGAAAGCAAGAGCATGATCTTGATCTCAACACCAAGATGCCTAAATACATGGCAAATGCCTCCTTTTATAGGCCAAAATTCGGAACTATTGATTTGTTGACTAATTGATGAGTGGGTGGCCACATCTTGACTTGGTGACAATTCTTATCTTCTTGTCTGGCAAAAACGTCATTGATGACGTCATAATTTGAACAAACTTGAATCATGAAAGTTCTAGGAAATTGTCTCATCTTTCCAGGGTAAAAATTTGAGATCATTTGGACTTCTAGAACTCGAGATATGGGCTGAACACTGAACAGTGTCTGGGCTGCAGGACAGATTCGGACTTCTTCGTTGTTGCTACAATTTGGACTTGAAAACAGCATTTTTAAATCTTGGGCTCCACATTAAAGTTGTAGGCCTATGTCTTATCTTTCCATCCATATAAAATGGACCTAAATCCAAGATCTACAGCTCCAGATATGACCCAATTACCGAACAGTGTTCCAGTTTGGACTGCACCAGCATCTCTTTTCTAAGTTTGGCCATCTCTTTGTCCTTTCAATTTCAGTACTTCAACTCATCAATCAATTCTTTCATTTATGTGATAGACCTGCATTTAAGATGAACATTTACCATAAATTAAAGGTATCTTATATAATTAGATATGTTATTATAAAACATGCTTTAGTTAAGGAGTTATTGATACTTTAAGTGCAAAATGATGATATAAAACCTTGATAAAAATGCACTTTTAAGTACTAATCACACCCCCCAACCAGCTTATTACTAGTCCCTAGTAATTAAAGCGTTAAAGTAGAAAAACAATTTGCAAATTTCACAAAGCAAGGCATTCATCATTCAACTTCCATTAATCTATTCAGATAAACAAACTCTCATTAAATTTTGTATATCTGCTCAATATCTCTTAAACAAAATATTAATAAACCTTCCTTGTTATGTGCTCAATGTATGAAACATAGATGATGGGGCTTTTATTGGAAGAAAACAATATTTTGTTCTAATGTTTAAGGTTAACTTCCTTGGGTTGGGATTATTTTATTTTATTTTATTTTACTCTTTTTTTTTCTTTTTCTTTTTTTTTAATATCTATACATATAACTTAAAACACAATGCATCTTTAACCCATGTAACGAGCTTTCGGCTAATGACTCCCAGACCAGTTGATCTTAGGGCATTAGGTGTTGAGACACCCCTACGAGCTTAGTAACTCGGGTTGCAGATACTGATACGTAGATAGTGCAATGTTTGATTCCCTTAAGCTTTTCTCCTTAACCCATGTAACAAGCTTTGGGCCAATAGCTCCCAAGTCAGTTGACTTTAGGGTATTAGGTGTTAAAACACCCCTTCGGGCTTAATTGCTTAGGTTAGGGAGGCTACGAAATCAAACTTATCTACGTTCTTATTATCATCATTTTTTTTTCTTTTTTTTTTCTTTTTTTTTTCTTTTTTCTTTTTTTTTTTGCAAATTATAGACTATCCCTATCCCTTAGTTGTTACCTTTAACAAAAGAACATAAATAATGTAATAATCCAATGTGCAACCCACAATCATATGTTAAAGTGTGTGTGTGAAAATGAAGGTTTAAGAATATTTGTTAAATGAGTATAGGAGCAGAACCAAGTGATAACAATGCGAGAGTTTGTAAACCTGAATATTTCAAGAAGTATTCTAATAGGCCTTGTTATGAATATTGCAAATAACCATTAGAAAATGTTTACTAAGATGCGTCTCAAGAGTCATTCCCCCTTACTCTGCCATCCTAGTAATAACAGTTTTGCCAAATGGTTTTTAAAACAAAAACAGTTAGTTGGTTAGTTTTTTTTTTTTTTTAATTACTACTACCCTCTCCCCCCAACCAAAACGAGACATTGTCCTCAATGTCCTAAGGTAGAAAGATAGAGTATAGAAGACATCACCTGAAACAACGAACACTGACAAACCTGAAACACACTTAAACAAATATAAGAAATAACAGAACAGAAAAAAAAATATTATGCTATTAATAAAACTGAAAGACATAAATTTTTACAAACTCAGACTCAAATCGTAGTTGTGATTGTGGCTCACATCTTCCCTTGGTTTTACGTCCAAGAACGGCTTAAACGCCCTCTATGGGTCGGGGATAGGCTTCCCATCCAGTTTTCTTAAAAACTGGCAAACAGGGTCTTTTATAGTCAGATTCCCAAGACTAAGTCGATCACGTTCTTTAAGGAAATGGGGTCATAAGTCTTGAAATGCACAATGCACATCTCCACCAGGATATGTCTCCAAAGTCAATAGAAGATTATCTAAAGATTCCTTATGTTTTGAAATAAATCCTGACTTTTGACAATTTTCACAAGCTTTGCAGAATGCATGCGTGTCCTTGAACATGGTGGGCCAATAAAATCCATTTTGAAAGATTTTCGCAATGGTCTTTTTTGATGAGAAATGACTCCCACATGCTTCAGAATGACAAAATTTAATGACATTACTTACCTCATTGTCAGGAATGCATCTTCGAAATATTTGATCAGGACAATATTCGAATAAGTAAGGGTCATCCCAATAAAATTTCTTCACTTCGTTCAAAAACTTTCCTTTATCTTCGGTACTCCAATAAGTTGGCAAATCTCCTGAGGCAAGGAAATTGATATTTTTAGCAAACCAAGGCATTGAACTAAGAGAAAGTAAGGATTTGTCAGGAAAGTAATCATTGGTTGATGTGATGTCAGATATCGAATCTGTTGTTGCTCTTGACAAAAGATTCGCATCAACATTTTCAATGCCTTTTTCATCCGTGATTTCTTCCTGAGAATAAGTCATTTGCAAATCTTCAAATTCATCAAACTCAGTATTACTCAAAGTAGATTCAAATTGATCATAAACCAATTCTTCAATAAAATCTACTTCTTGTAAATCATTATCATCTCCAGGTTGCTTGCAAATGTTGAAAATATTCATCTCCAATGTCATGTTCCCAAATGATAGCTTCATCAGTCCATTCCTACAATTAATCAATGCATTAGAAGTTGCAAGAAATGGACGTCCTAAAATAACACGAAATGAATTGCATGCTTCAACAGGTTGTGTGTCCAAGACAATAAAATCCACAAGATAAATGAACTTATCGACTTGTACTAACACATCTTCAACTATTCCTCTAGGCACTTTTACAGATCTATCGGCAAGTAAAAGAGTTACAGAAGTTGGTTTTAACTCACCTAGATTGAGACTTTGAAAAACTGAATATGGAAGTAAATTCACACTAGCTCCAAGATCAAGTAAGGCTCTTTCAATTTTATGTTCTCCAATAAAGCAAGAAATTGTAGGACAACCAGGGTCTTTATATTTCAAAGCATTATTGTTTTGAAGAATGGCACTTACTTGTTCGGCTAAAAAGGCTTTCTTTTTCACATTCAGTTTTCTCTTCACAGTGCACAGATCTTTCAAAAATTTGGCATAAGAAGGAACCTGTTTGATAGCATCCAGCAAAGGTATATTGATCCTTACCTGTTTGAAAGTTTCAAAGATTTCAGAGTTGTGATTGACTTTCCTCTGTTTAGTCATGGCATGAGGAAATGGAAGTGCTGGCGGAGAATCAGTCTTTTCTTTGCAATGATCAGATTCAACCCCTTCCTTACCCTCAGAGATTGATTCATCATCATTCTCACAAGGTTCAAGAATGGGTTTTTCAATAACCTTACCACTGCGAAGAGTGATGACTGATTTTACATGATCCATGTGTTGGCTTCCCGAACTACTTGCATTCACATTGTATTGCCCCTTTGGATTTTGTTGTGGTTGAGATGGAAACTTACCTTTCTCTTGGAAACTGAGAGCAGATGTCAATTTTGCAAGAGTATCTTTAAAATCTGTCATGCTTTGAGCAAGTTGAGTGTTAATTGCCTCTTGCTTTTCCATAAATGCATGCAATGTTTCCTCAAGATTTCTTCTAGGAGGTGGAGCATAAGGAGGTGCATATCCATGAGAATTTTGGAAATTATGATGTGCTTGAAACGGTGGCTGTGAATTTTGAGCATTATTGTGCTCACTCTTCCAACTAAAATTTGGATGATTTCTCCAACCAGGGTTATATGTTTGCGAATATGGGTTATGGTTGGACCTTTGAAAACTGTTTAATGCATGGGCTTGTTCATGGAGACATTCTTTAAAAGAAGGCAAGGTTGGACAGTCATTGGTTGAATGCTCGTTGGTTTCACAGATTTGACATGCAATGTCTTGAACAGATTTTAATTGACCACTCTTTTTCAATTCTAGTGCTTCGACTTTTTTAGCTAAAGATGCAAACTTGGCTTGGAGGTCATGATCTTCCCTAAGGTTGTACATGCCCCCACTAGATGTATGAGGTTGGGTTTTACTTGGTGCCTCATAAGTTCCTGTGGTGTCCCAATTTTGTGCATTTTCAGCTAGCAAATCTAAGTACTCCATTGCTTCGTTAGGGTCTTTATCCTCAAAAGTTCCATTGCACATCAATTCAACCATTTGCCTATCTCTAGGAGTTAACCCTTCATAAAAATGTGAAACTAATCTCCATCTTTCAAAACCATGATGGGGGCAAGTATTAAGTAAGTCTCGATACCTATCCCAACATTGATAAAATGTTTCTCCTGGTTTTTGAGAGAAAGTAATGATTTGTCTTTTGAAAGAGTTTGTTCTGTGGGAGGGAAAAAACTTCTTTAAAAATTGTTGTTGCATATCATCCCAAGCACGAATGGATCCAGGTCTCAAATTTTGTAGCCATGTTTTAGCTTTATCTTTTAATGAAAAAGGAAAAAGCTTCAATCTAATGGTGTTCATGCTACAATTTGAGTCATTATATGTGTTGCAAACCTCCTCAAATTCCCTTAAATGCAAGTATGGATTTTCTAAATCTAAGCCATGAAAAGATGGTAAAAGTTGAATAATGCCTGTCTTAAAATTAAAATGAGATGCATCAGGAGGAAAAACTATGCATGAGGGTGCACTTGTCCTTGTGGGATTCATGTGGTCTCTAAGAGTTCTAACCCGAATATTCTCATTATTTTCATTATGAAGAGATTGGTTATCTTCTTCAGCCATATTTTCTGAAAATGATGAGGATACCCTACAAAGTCTACCACTTAATGTACGTGACCACACTCTCATGCACGTGTAAGAAGAGAATAACAGGAAGAAAAGAAAAACAATAGAAAAAGAAACAAAACAAAAGAAACAAAGTTAGATACAAGAAAAGAGAAAAGAGAAAATAAAATAAATACTATAATTTGTACAAGAATTTACCTCCCCGGCAACGGCGCCAAAAACTTGACACGACCAAAAGATTGATGTCTTCTCCCAAGTGCAGGAGTGTCGAAGTAATAAATAACCCGGCAAGACCGGGGTCGAACCACAGGGAGGTTAATTGTATAAATTATAGATAACAATAATACAAAAGTAACAACAACAATAACAACAATGATGATAATAATAATAGTGAAGAAGAAGAGGAAGAAGTTGATGAGAACTTTTGAGATGGAAGATTAACGTAGGATTAAACAATGATAACAACAAATGTCAAGGTTAGAGGATCCACTAATGGTATATCAAACAAGTATAGTATAAACTCTTATTATTCAACTGGAAACCACACATAAAGGAGGTTCCAATCGGATTATAAATTGTTAACATGATTACATTAGTTATCTTATTCGAATAATGCTAATACTTGTAAATGTTGTCAGGCATTCATGATTATAACTTATGTTAACAACAAATCAAGTTCCTTTCATAGCTCAGGTGTCGGTTATACCATACAGTATGGGCTATGAAAGTGCCAAGTATTTGTTGTACCAAATGTTATACAACATAAATCTAGATTAACCATTTAACAAGCAAAGTATTAAAAGTGAACAAGATAACAAATATAAAGCATGTTAGTATCCAACATTAAGGTCCATGTTAAGTTTATATTATACTTATTCTTACACCATTAGTGTACCCTTTTCACCTTGACATAATTAACTTAGTTAAACATAATGAAAGGAAGAAACATAAATAAACAAGGAAAGGAAATGAAAAGCATAAGCAAGAAATTAATATAAGCAAAACTTAAGCATTACAAAATATAAAGAGAGAAAGCAAGAGCATGATCTTGATCTCAACACCAAGATGCCTAAATACATGGCAAATGCCTCCTTTTATAGGCCAAAATTCGGAACTATTGATTTGTTGACTAATTGATGAGTGGGTGGCCACATCTTGACTTGGTGACAATTCTTATCTTCTTGTCTGGCAAAAACGTCATTGATGACGTCATAATTTGAACAAACTTGAATCATGAAAGTTCTAGGAAATTGTCTCATCTTTCCAGGGTAAAAATTTGAGATCATTTGGACTTCTAGAACTCGAGATATGGGCTGAACACTGAACAGTGTCTGGGCTGCAGGACAGATTCGGACTTCTTCGTTGTTGCTACAATTTGGACTTGAAAACAGCATTTTTAAATCTTGGGCTCCACATTAAAGTTGTAGGCCTATGTCTTATCTTTCCATCCATATAAAATGGACCTAAATCCAAGATCTACAGCTCCAGATATGACCCAATTACCGAACAGTGTTCCAGTTTGGACTGCACCAGCATCTCTTTTCTAAGTTTGGCCATCTCTTTGTCCTTTCAATTTCAGTACTTCAACTCATCAATCAATTCTTTCATTTATGTGATAGACCTGCATTTAAGATGAACATTTACCATAAATTAAAGGTATCTTATATAATTAGATATGTTATTATAAAACATGCTTTAGTTAAGGAGTTATTGATACTTTAAGTGCAAAATGATGATATAAAACCTTGATAAAAATGCACTTTTAAGTACTAATCAATTTGTTAGTGAGCCAAACAAATCCACTATGGAGATCTATTATGGTTTATTTTAGTCTAAATTCAATATAAATAGAGTCATAACAAGACATGGAGGGGACATAATTCAAATGAATAAAAACTTCATTGTCGTACCTTGTTGTGTGAGTTGGTGAGATATTTTTCCTTTCTTGGTTCTCTAAAGTACTGGAAACGACTTATCGAAGAACAACTGACTTCATGCCGCCTTCCTTATGTTTTTTGTTCGTGAATCAATATTCATTGGGTAGGGGTTTTTGTTTCGAATAGTGTTGGCGTAACAGTCCGAACTGTACGACTCGAACAATGTTAAAAAATCCCAACATATCCTCTTTATTTGGGGTAATTTTTTTTTCTAAAAATTCGGCAAAGTTTCGTTTGCATTTAGGACATCCCAAGTTATCGACTACTATCAATTTACTCAATCAACCCATCATCACAAGGTCCCATAATTCCGGACCTTATATCAAACCTCATAATTCCACGCCTCATACATTCCACACAATATATATATATATATATATATATATATACATATCCTACGAGTAAGTTCAATATGAATATAGTCCAAACATCATATCATAAAATTTAAAAGAAAAGGAATACTAACATGCAAAGAAAATATTTACAACATAATAAGTGTTTTTAAATATTTCAAAAGGGTTAATTACAAGATAACTAAAATACTACATGCTAAGCTGAACTTTTATAAATACATCAAGGTTTACATAATAGTATACCACATAAACACGTTAATTCCCTTTTTGTTTTGAGTTAAATATTTACATAAGCTTCACAAAGTAGAGTCCTAAACTAATGATTTTCCTGGATATTTGATGGACCTGTCACATAAATAAACATACCATTATGTTGATAAAGAATATATATATGCTCATGTAATAAATACGAATGAAGTATTAACTTTCTATCGGATCCATAAGAATTCTAACAGAGAACTTATATTTTGCTTGTAAATCTTTTAAACCCAATTAACATTCATTTGTATATTCTTAGTTTGAATACTCTTAATTACTTGCATGAACTGGGTGACCTTGCAAAGTCTAATCTTGTAATTCATTTCCCGGAAATCCTATCACGGATGCCATTAGCCGAAGCTAATCTTATAATTCATATCCTAGCAATCCTATCACGGATGCCATTAGCCGAAGCTAATCTTGCAAATCATCTCCCAGCAATCCTATCAGGGATGCCATTAGCCAAAGCTAATCTTGTAAATCATCTCCCGGAAATCCTATCACGGATGCCATTAGCCGAAGCTAATCTTGTATTTACGCTAGACTTTATTTACATTGAACACAACATTTATTGTAATTGCATTCACCAGAAGAATTTTAAATTGTATAAGTGCAAATAGGAGGAAAATCACGCACCTGTTTTGCTTGTATCGCGACCTCCCCTAACAGAAGATTCAATCCTGGTTACTCCTCCTAAATCATAAGGAAGTTTTTGGTTATGATTCCTTCAAGCCGATATTATAGAGAATCCATATTCATCCATTACTCATATGTTACTTTCTAAGCATGTTCATTTCCTCATAATAACATACATACATATATCATGTATATTTTCAGAGTTAGTATCTCAATGTGCAAGTATTCGTATGACTCAATTCTTTTATATTCTTATATATAGTATTCACGTGAAAGTCTACTGTTACTGTCCAACTTTGAACTGTTACTGTCCAATTTTCAACCGTTACTGTCCAATTTTCAACTGTTAATGTCTAATTTTCAACTGTTACTGTCCAACCGTTACTGTCTAATTTTGAATTGTTACTGTCCAATTTTCAATTGTTACTGTCCAATCGTTACTGTCTAATTTTCAACTATTACTGTCCAATTTTCAACCGTTACTGTCCAATTTTCAACCGTTACTGTCCAACCGTTACTGTCTAATATTCAACTGTTACTGTCCAACTGTTACCATCTAATTTTGAACTGTTACTATCTAATTTTCAACTGTTACTGTCCAACCATTACTGTCTAATTTTCAACTGTTACTGTCCAACCGTTACTGTCTAATTTTGAACTGTTACTGTCTAAACACTCACTAGGTTTTTAACTATATCTAAAGTTCTAAAACTTCATTTTAAGTGAGATTAATCTCGTTAGAAAGCTAAGACACGAGGCTACAAGTTCTCTAAGGGGAGGAGAACCCAGTTTTTCCTCCAAGATAGTCAAAATTGCTCATTAACTAATTAGTCCTACTACCCTACATAATCAGTCATGACTCAGTCTCAGCTGATAACCCATAACTGGAGTTCTACATCTCCAAATTAAGCAAGACTAGTTTCCTTGGTTAGCTAACATTCAAATTTACAATTCCTATGAGGAACCCAATCCTAATTCCCTCATCCTCCTACCTGAAATCTCACCGAAAGTCAGGAGACAAGTCTGTCCAGATTTGTCTCCCCCTCCCTTTCACACAATACTTTCATAAACCACATACCACACACATGAATTAACTTAATCTCAACAATAAGTACTTTTTCCCCAATTTATGTCTAAGAACCCTAACCTATGATTCAATATCAAGGCATCAATTTTTTATCGAATTTAAAAATGAATTTTTTTAAGATCATGTTTAGAATAACTTACCCGGTACAAATTAAGATTTTGATCTTCAATCAGTTGAAGACTTTCAACTCCCTCCTTTCTTTTCTTCTTGTTCAATTTCTTGGCAATCCTTTGCTCTCAAGTGTTTATCCCACCTATAAGCTCTTAATCTTGGATGGGTTCCTGAAATCTTAGTGTTTCTCTCTTGATTTCTCAAGAATGGGTATAAAACCCCCTATCTTCTCTCCTTATGGTTCCTACAACTTTTTTTTTGGTGAGGAGAGAGTATTTATACTCTATATTTTCCCTTATTTGCATTTAAGCCCCCCTTTTCCTTTAAGTGTATTATTCTCTTCAATTAAATCCAACCCTCAACAGTACCGGGTTTATTATAATGTCTCGAATTATTTCGCCCGGAAATTTATATTCAAAAATTTCTGAATTTCTGTTTTTATTTAACCATATGCATGAATTTCTTCACTTTTATTTTTTTTATTTATTTTTTTATATTTTTTTCCCGGGGTTTACAGTTGGTGCCCAGATGAGTTATTTTTGTGTCGAAATCCTATCAAACCTGATTTACTTGGTTTTCCAGGAATTTATGTCTTTGCATATGGGTTGCTTAACCGAGTGTTCAAGAGGTTTACATCATTTGGTATCAGAGCTTGGCTCTATTAATTAGGTTATATTCTTTTGAAATTGTTATTGCCGCAGAAAACTAAAATTCCTGGATTACTGGGATATAAAAAAAGGGGTTTGTTATTTTGTCCTGTTACTATCCAAAATATATCAATAACATAAAAAAACAAAAATAAAAGAAAATAAAAAAAAAGTCATTCCAAAAGACACATATTTGTTATTGCCGCAGAAAACTAAACAAGAGGAAACTACATCAAATCAACTCAGAATTAGCTCAAATTTGATACTCTGATTACTGAGATCCTAATCGCAGAACATATTAATTTTGGGGTCAATTAGATATTGTTTGCTTAGGTTTTCAATTTTTTTGTCTAATTAGGTCTGATTCATAATGTTTTTGTGTTAGCATATCACACCTTATCATAAATTGCTGAAATTTAATATTCTATCTATTTTGGTTGAAATTACACTACATCTCAAATTGTAGCTCAATTGAAAATCATTTACCTTAGGTTCGAGATTTAGACTTAACTTGTCGTACACGAGTCTATATTTGCGTCGACTTTTAAAACTTGTTTTGTTTATGTTGTAGTATATTTCTTGTAGTATATTTACAACATATCTAACTTATTTGGGTGTTTTTCCATTATATTTCATACTTCATTTCTGTTTTTATTCAAGTCTTTAGTTTCGTTCATATTTCGAATAGATTCGCTTGCTACTTGCGAGACTATCATCACAGTTTTGTCTTGCATGTTTTCTATGTTTTTATTGCTTCTTGAGTCATATACACCTATTTAGATTGCGCTACTGAGTTGGTACTATTTGATATTGGTTTCAGTTCTGCATGAGTCGAAAGAAGGTGAGACGAGGGGAAAAGCCTAATTTTGAGTTAAACATGAGCAACATGAGGATATTTTTATACCATTAACCAATTTTTACAAGCACTGTCATATCAGATTCAAACAACACACCACCTCTTCCCGAGGGTGAACTTAAGTTCAACTTCAAGTCATGATGAAGATTGATTGAGAGGATGAATTTTAATATGGGGAATGTGTGCAATAGACTTGGAAGGATGTATAAACATGGTTATGAGGCTGGTATAAGTACCTAAGATGCGAGGAAGGTTGGGGCTGATCCAAAATCAAACAATGGTAGTAAGGCTGAAAGGCCAAGGTGGGCTGATTATGAGGATTTTGAGGAGGATGTTGATGATATTGGTAATGGTTGTTTTAATGATGAGACCATAAGCCATTGGAAAGGTTTTCAGCAGCCTAGAAAGCAAAAGGATTTTGGGAATAGAACTAGGGGCCAACTCGGCCAAATGGGAAATTTTTGTAACTTTAAGGACGTGATGATGTAGATGGTGATTTGGATGCTATCAAACTGAAAATACCTACTTTTCAAGGTAAAAAACATCCCGAGGAGTATTTACAGTGGGATTGAGAAGGTGGATTTGATTTTTAAATGTTATAACTATTTGGAGGCAAGGAAGGTGAAATCGGTAGTCATTGAATTTACACATTACACACTGATTTGGTGGGATTAGAATATGATTAGTTGAAGGAGGAGTGGATAAAGGCCAATAGCATTGTGGAAGGAGATGAAAGTGTTGATGAGGAGGTGATTTGTGTGTAACCACTATTATAGAGATTTAAATCTAAAATTACAGGGTTTGAATCAGGGTTCTAAGTCCATGGATGAGTATTTCAAGGAGATAAAGATCACAATGATTCGGGCTAATTTAATTAAGGATAAGGAGGCTATGATGACTAGATTTCTTAATGGGCTGACTAAGGAGATTACGAATGTGGTAGAATTACAACATGACGTGGAGTTGGAGGATATGGTCCATATGGAAATGAAGGTGGAAAGACAAATAAAAAAAGGGCAACACATGTTTTCAAACTAAATCAGCTTCATCTTTATCAGCATAAAGGCTGAATCAAAGAGGAGTTGGGGTTACCCAACCAAAGCCTTTTGTCCCTACTAAAGTTGAACCACCTAATGTTAAGGTTGATAAGTGTAGAAGATTATTTTATGACCTTCAAGCTTCAATAAAAAATGAAGAATAACACCAAAAGGTTAAAAATAAAAAAGGGCAACAATGGTTATCATTCAGAAATATATATATATGCTAATGGATGACAAGGTGTGCTTATTTGAAATTATTATCAGCTAAAACTTTCATACAATGTTGTTGGATGCAAGTGCAGGAAAGAAAAGAACTTCAAAGGCTTCAACAAGAGGCTAATGAATTTTCCATTAAACTTATTGGTGATTCAAGGATGAGTCATCTTGAAGAGAGAAGGAATGATACGATTAAAGCAAGGTCAGTTTTGGATTTTGGCGTTAAATTTTCTACCATCCAGTTTTATGCTATTGAGGATAACTCTAAATCCAACCATTGAATTGAGCTAAAACTTTACCAGAGGATTCCAGAAGTATTTGTCTATGATGGAGTAAACTTTTAGGTGAATTGGAGTTAAGAAAGGACTTATGATATAAGTCAGAACAAACTATAGAAATTTTGTTATTTACTTTCTTTTTACTAGTGAACTTCCTATGTGGCAATGATCCTTTTCCTACAAGGATGTAACAACTTGTTTTGGGAATCTTCTAGTTCTACAAGTGTGGCAAAAATTTTAATGTTTCAGAATCCTTTTCTTACAAGGATTCCTTATTCATCTTAGCTACAAAAAGAAAGAACGGATGATGGTATTTAATGGTATTTTGGTTTATAGGATCATTAGATAGATAAAGACTTAGGACTTATGGGTTTTATCTTATTATATGGTGTTCGCGATAAAGGAATCACAAAATATAGATGTTCTCTCAATAAAAGGTCTAAAAGGAAAATTACAAACCCAAGAAGAAAGAGTCAATGTGATTCAAGAGGATGTTGGGTGCACAAGCACTTTTTTAAAACAAGACGGTTCTGCATATTTCGAAGGAGGGTAGAGGACATGGATAAAGCTGAGGAAAAAGAGCAAGAGATAGATTTGGAAATCCAAGATCTAAGTATGACAAAACAAAAGTTAAATGTTACAATTATACAAAAATGGGTCATTATGTTAAGGATTGTTAGAATCCAAACAGAAGGGTTGAGGAGAATGTCAATCTTGTTATAGAAAAAGAGAAAGAAGTCACTCTATTACTATTCCATAATGAATGAATACAAACCAAGGAGAAGATGTGGTATTTAGACAATGGAGCCAACACCCATATGTGTGGAGACAAAGACAATTTTATAGAGCTTGATGAAGTAATTAGAGGTAAAGTTAACTTTGTGAATTATTCAAAGGTTGCCATAAAAGGAAAATGTATGATTTTGATTAAATTAAAAGATGAAAGTCATCAATTTATTGGTGATGTCTATTATATACTAACGATAAAAAGCAACATATTAAGCTTAGGACAATTGTTGGAGAAAGGGTATGAGATTAAGATGAAATATCGTACTTTAACATTACTTGACACTAAAGGAGATATGATTACAAAGGTAGCCATGACAAAGAATAGAATGTTCTTACTAAACATAGAGACGTATGTGCCTAAATACCCAAATGCATGTGTGAAAGATGAAACTTGGCTTTGGTATATGAAACTTGGGCATGTAAACTTTGATAGCTTGAAGATGATGGCACAAAAGGAGATGTTAAAGGGTCTACTATCCATTATACATCCAAATCAGTTATGTGAAGGATGTTTAATGGGAAAGCAATTTCGTAAGAGTTTTTCAAAGGAGTCTACATCAAGAGCAAATCAACCCTTATAAGAAATACATGTCAATGTTTGTGTTCTTATCAAATCATGTTTGTTTGATCATGGTATAAGGAGACTCCTAACGGTGCCTAGATCCGTATAACAAAATGGTATGGTGGAGAGAAAGAATAGAAGTATCCTTAATATGACAAGAAGCATGCTCAAAATTAAGAAGATAAACTCTACAACATTTAAAAGTTTAGTTAGGAGTTTGAAATATTTGACATGTACTCATCCAGATATTCTTTATGGAGTAAGACTTGTGAGTAGGTTTATGGAAACACTAACTATGACTCACATCAAAAGCCTCAAAGCAAGTTCTATGATATATCAAAGAAACCATATATTTTGGCTTATTCAATGGTTATTCTAATAGCTTTGTTCTTGTGGGTTATAGTGATAGTAATTGGGTTAGAGATACAAATGATAGAAAAAGCATTGTAAGTTTTGTTTTCTACATGGGAGACACAATTTTCACATGAAGTTCAAACAAGCATTCTATTGTCACATTATTTTCTTGTTTTTTTAATTGATTTTTTTTTAATTTTGTTTTTTTTGAAGTTTCAGAGGAAACTGAGTTTTTTAATATCAAATATGTATCTTACAGTGTAGTTTGCAGTTTGATATTATGCAAAATATTTGAAAAAAAATGCAAGGGACCCACAAATATTTTTAAAATACGCTTTGGAAAATTTGATTTTTTTTTTTTTTAAAATATATTTTAATATTATTATTAAATATATTAGGCTGGACTTGGCTTAGCCATCCAACTGGGCTGAAATGGGTCCATCCTGACTCAATTGGGTTGGGTCGATTTTCAACCTAACATCTTTCTTTTTTGGGGGGGCTGGAATGGACCCGACCCAACCATTTAGACTAGGTTGAAACAGGTCAAACACAGCTTCCAAGTTCATTATTTTGCATAATGTGAATCAATGTTCATGTTTTACATGAAATTGGAGAAATTGTAAGTCGTGGGGGGAAAGTGAAGGAAGGAAGAGGAAGGCTACCTGACGTGGAGAGGATGTGGTTGTCATCACTAGTCTAGCGTGAGGAAGGTGGAGGCGTTGGTGGCTCACGGCGTGGCTGGAGAGAGAAACAATAGCTATTGTGGTGCAGGAAGAAGAAGAAACTTGTGACAAAGAGGGAGAAGTTTGCAGTGATTGTCTCTATCGCCAATGAGGAGATGGGTTTGATAAGTTACTAGGTCGTCATCGGTCATGGCGTGGGGGAGGTTGTGGTGGTTGAGGAAGCGATGGAGAAAGAGAATGAAAGGATATGTGATTTTTAGCCAATTTTGGCACTAATTTCTTCCCCCTTAAAGCTTGGAATGCACCCTTATTTATAGGGGGTGGAAGAGAAACACTTTGTCTTTATTAGGATCCCAACCATTGGTTCAAAGTTGCTATCATGACATGAAAAAGTTACTAGCTAAAGGCTGCCTGAGTTGTCCATTTTGGAGTGGCGTCGTGGCGGCTGTAGGTACAGTTGACCAGCGAGACCTACTATAGGGTGTAGTACAATGTCAGGCCATCATGGTGGTGTATGATTTGTCCGGTTTGGTTGAGAGATGGAGCATTTAATGTTCTTGAAAAGCAGCCACCTAGATAGTTTTTTCAGGTGACTAGAAAAAAGAAGATGAGCAATAACCAGACGATACATCGTTTGGTCTTTTTTTTTGCGGTTCAAAACGGTGTTGTTTTGGACTTTTTAGGGTTCTAATTTAAGTTTAGTTTGGTCCTTTGGCTTTTAATTGCTTTCAATCGCATCCCTAATTGGCCCTAAACTTTCAATTTTATGCAATTTTGCCCCTGACAAACTTCAATATCAGCCCCAGATTTCAACGAATTTTTTCATTTTGGTAACTGGTTTTGGATTTATTCAATTTCACCCTTGATTTCAATCAATTGGGTCCTAGAGTTCGGCGCCTTTTTCAAAATGATCCTTGGTTCTGAATTTCTTTAATTTAACCTCTAATTGACCTCAAAACTTTGATTTTCTTGCGATTTTACCCCTGATTTGAACCAATTGACTTTGTAAAAATTTGATTTGGTCCTCTAAAATTCCAAGTTGGCTCTCAAACTTATGTTTTCACCAATTAGATCCCTAACAAAATTAATTTTACCCTTGATATTCACCATGATTGCTTTCTAGCTACAAGCATAATTGTCAAATTAAATTAAGAAACCAACTTGAAAATAACCTCGATTACTAGGTCAACTTGTGGGTTACTATGCCAATTATTTTAGCCAAAATTATATTATTTCAATCTTAAAATAAACATTCTTGTAATTGACTCCGTTAAGTTTGAAACAGGTTTGTTCAGGTCAATTAAATCACTGACAACTTGGTAGGTCAAACAAGTTTCAATTTAACTGCTTACACAATTGTGGATATCTAGACCCATAATCACTTCCTTGTAATAGAATGTAGGAAATTTCTACAATAAAGGAATCAACAGGAAACAATTCTCTAACATATAGTACTATCAATTACATCCAGGCAACTATAAAAAACATTATGTGAATGTTAACAAAACGAACTTACATATCTTTTTTCGTTTTCTTGAGAACAACTAGCGTATTAATTGGTTGATCCTTTCACACACACACACCCATATTATCATATTCTAACAAGTCACATTTCAATTGAAAATTAAATAATGACATAATACGAAAGGTTTTCTTTTGATACAATATTGAGTAGTTGATTTTTTTGGCTCCACCACTGTATACTATAGAAATGTTTTCATCTTTGACCCGTTCTAAAACTAGAGCTCTAGTGGTTCAGCACTTGATAGGCTAATTGCATGCATTCAATGATTCAAAGCACCATCAAGTGAATCCAAGCCGAGTTTCCTTGAGTCAATGATTCAAACCACGATCAAGTGAATCCAAGCCGAGTTTCCTTGAGTCAAGAGTGATGGAAGTCAAGTAATTAGAGGAACGTGTTAGGCCAATTTGGATGTCAGACACTACCAGAAAACCGGAGAAAAGCAACGGAATTATCGACAGAATTTTTCCGTCGGTATATACCGACGAAAATAATTCCATCTCAAAATCCGTTGGTATATACCGACGGATTTATTTCGTCTGTAATTCCATCGGTATATACCGATGGTTTCGCCGACGGGGTATACAATTCGTCTGTAAATATGCAATGGCGTGGTGACGTCAGGTGATTTTACCGACGGAAATTACTGAGGGATTCAAACTGAGATAGCCGTACAGTGACGTGGCACTGTCACCGACGGCATCACCGACGGATGCCTTCCGTCGGTGATTCCGTCGGAAAAAACCATTATATGCACCCATCTGCCGACACTCTCTTCCTCTGTTTCTCCTTCTTTTTCTTTCCCATCCCACCTCTCCCCTCCCAAACTGCAGCCAAACACCCATCCCAAACTCTCCACTATTCTCAACACGAGCACTCAAGTTTCTTATATCTTGTACGTGGTCACAATATCCGTTTCTTGTAGATTTTATCATTTTTTTGTAAGTAAATCTATCCTTTTTAGTTTTAATATTTAATTGTGAATTTTATTGTTTTAGTATATGTATTTTGTTAACGTTTGTACTTGTTTAATTGTTATTTGTCAAAGAAACTTGTAGTATGAATGTATAATTTTGTAGTTGTTATAGTTTGTTTTAGATTTTGTCAAATTATATTTGTTTGTAAATTGTTGAAATTTTGTTTGAATTACACCAAATTAAATGTGTCGTTGTGATGAAATAAATAATTAATAGCTTGTTTAAGTGTCTTGTTTAATTGTTATGAATTATATTTCGAAGTTGTGATTTCTGTAAATTTATATTTGTATAAATTTGTATGTATGAACGTTGATAGTTGATAATTGATAATGAATATTTAACATAAGTGTTGTTTTAGTTTGTTGGATAATGTTGGGGAAAACCAATATTTTTGTTATGTTTTATAGAGGTTCAATAGAAGTCATGGATGATCGTTCATGGATGTATCGGGACTCACCCCAAGGATTGCGGAGGATGGATTATTGTAACGGTGTCCAGGGTTTTATTAATTTCGCAACATCTATTTCGAGGAATTTTACTGATGGCGGTATTAGGTGTCCATGCAGGAAGTGTAAAAATTTAAAGTTTCTGCATCAAGATGTTGTAACGATGCATCTTCTAACCAAAGGGTTCATGGAAGATTACCTGTGTTGGTATGCTCACGGAGAACTATTTGTTCCTGATGAGAGCATGGAAGAACAGGTGGTTGGGTCAACTTCTAGTGCTAGCAACATGCATGAAGTTGGAAATGCGAACAGTAATCCTTACAGGAATATGGTTATGGATGCAATGAGAATGAGTGAAGGTAATGTCAGGGAATGTCCAATCGTAGAAGAAGAACCTAATGCAGATGCAACAAGGTTTTTTGATCTGTTGAGAGATTCTGACGAACCATTATGGGATGGCTGCACGAACCACAGTAAATTATCAGCCGTAGCACAGGTGTTCACCATCAAGTCAGATCACGGGTTGAGTGAGGCCGGTTATGACAAGATTATTGAATGGGTGAGAAGCATTTTACCTGAAGGGAACAGGCTGAAAGAGAACTTCTATGCTGCCAAGTCCATGATAAAACCCCTTGGTTTAGGATACCATAAAATTGATATATGCCCTAACTTCTGCATGTTATACTACCTTGAAAATGCTGAGATGACCGAGTGCATGACATGCGGGCATTCCCGTTACAAACCCAGAACTAGTAGAGGGAAGACTCTCGTGGCATATAAAAAACTTAGATACTTCCCAATCACACCTAGACTGCAGAGGTTATTCATGTCACCAAGGATTGCTGAGCACATGACATGGCACCAATCACACCATGCGGTTGATGGAGTGATGGTTCATCATTCTGACGGTGAAGCCTGGAAACACTTTAACAGTATGCATCCTCCCTTTTCAGCTGAATCAAGGAATGTGCGTCTTGGGTTGTGTACAGACGGATTCAACCCATTCAGGTCATTTGCTGCTCCTTATTCTTGTTGGCCAGTAATACTGATGGTTTATAACTTGCCACCGGGGATGTGTATGAGACCGGAGTTCATGTTTTTATCTATGGTCATACCAGGTCCAAGCAGTCCGGGGCGGAATATAGATGTTTGTCTTCGTCCGTTGATTGATGCGTTGACGCAGTTGTGGTCCTCTAGACCTTTGACTTATGACATCTCGAGGAAACAAAATTTTGTTATGAGAGCAGCTTTGATGTGGACTATCAATGATTTCCCAGCTTATGGAATGGTTTCTGGTTGGAGCACGCATGGAAAGCTAGCATGTCCATATTGTATGGAGAACAACAAGGCATTCACGGTAACAAACGGGGGTAAAGCTTCTTTTTTTGACTGTCACCGTCGTTTCTTGCCACATAACCACAAGTACAGAAAGAACAGAAAGGATTTATTTGTTGGCAGAGTTGAAAATGATGTTGCACCCCCGCGTCTTTCTGGTGAAGAATTGTTTGATGTTGTGTCAGAGTACAGTGAAATTGTGTTTGGTCTCCAATCAGGTAAGCAGAAGTTTCCTGGTTTTGGTTTGACCCATAATTGGGTGAAGCGAAGTATATTTTGGGAGCTTCCTTATTGGAAGACCAATCTTCTCCGCCATAACCTTGACGTCATGCACATTGAAAAGAACGTGTTTGAGAACATTTTCAACACCGTCATGGATGTGAAGGGGAAGACAAAGGACAACATCAAGGCTAGATTGGATGTAGCGCTGTTCTGTAACCGTAAAAATATGGAGTTGGTTTGTGATGAGTCACGGGTCGCAAAACCAAGAGCAAGCTTCGTGCTAGAGAAAAACGCACAACTACTAGTCTACAAATGGCTTAAGAGTCTGCGTTTCCCCGATGGACATGCCTCGAACATATCAAGGCTGGTTAATACGGAGGAATGCAGATTATATGGAATGAAGAGTCATGACTGCCATGTGTTTATGCAAACACTCATCCCATTAGCTTTTCGTGATTTGTTGCCAAAGGGGATATGGGATGCACTAACGGAGATTAGTCATTTCTTCAGAGACATATGCTCCAGCAAGTTGAATGTTGATCACATTGAAAGGCTTGAAAAGAATATCGTCGAGACAATATGCAAACTTAAGATGATATTCCCTCCATCATTTTTTGACTCAATAGGGCATCTACCCGTACATTTACTGTTTGAGGTAAAAGTTGGAGGACCGGTCCAGTATAGATGGATGTATCCATTCGAGAGGTTAGATATTACAGTTGCTATGACATTTATAATTAAATGTTTTTATTTTTATTTTAATGTTTTTAATTGATAATTTTTTATTAATATATATATATATGCAGGTACTTGTTCAATCTTAAAAAAAAGGTTAAGAACAAGGTGCATGTTGAGGCGTCAATATGTGAGGCGTATATTGTTGAGGAGATCTCAACATTTATCTCATACTATTTCGAACCTCATTTGAGAACGAGGATAAACCGTGTTCCACGGCATGGTGATGGTGGTGAAGTGCATTCAAGTGGGAACTTGTCAATATTCTCCAATCCTGGACGACCCACACCTAAAAATGCCGTGAGGGGAAGATATTTGTCTGAAATTGAGTTCAGACAAGCACACAATTATGTCCTATTTAACTGTGATGAGCTTAGACCTTTTATTAAGTAAGTGGATGTTCGACTTAAACTTTGTCAAGAGTGTACTATTTATGTTTAGTGATACCATACACTCATATACTTTGGAACAACCTTGCAGGCAACATCGACGATACTTACTGTCCAATAACTCACAGCTGGCCGAATCCCAGATCTTTCAATTACAAGATGAACAATTTGCCACATGGTTTAGAACACATGTCAGTCCTATCACAAACTCATTATCTCTTGCAATTTGCCACACGGAATATAAACCGTCGGTATTTCACAGAGAGTTGCAAAAAAAATTACGGGATTTTGCCACATTCACCGACGGATTTCCGACGTCCAATACCGACGGAATCACCGACGGGTTGTCGCACGCATGTCTGACACGTGTCTGTCTGCACGATTACCGACGGAATTTCCGACGTCCAATACCGACGGCCTTACCGACGGATCATGCATGTCTGACACGTGTCCGTCTGCACCAGTACCGACGGAATTTCCGACGTCCAATACCGACGGCATTACCGACGGATCACGCATGTCTGACACGTGTCCGTCTGCACCATTACCGACGGGAATTCTGACGGAGTTGCCGACGGATCGAAAAGTTTGGCAGGATTTCCAAACTTTTTTGGTGCGAATTTCAATTAATTTCCGACGGAATTACCGACAGAAATTAATTGCACCGACAACAATTAATTTCCGTCGGAAATTCCGTCGGAAATATTGCTTTATATACCGCCCATCCCCCCACTTTGTTCATTTTCTCCTCTTCTCCTCTTCTCCCTTTCTCTTCTCCCTTGCTCTTCTTCTCTCATTTATATTTAGCTTTTAGAAGGATTTTATTGTTTTGGTTGTAGTTTTAAAAGGTATGTATTTTTTTTTCTTTATCTTTGTATTTTTTTTATTTTAATTATGATTATTTTTTTTGGTGTTCTTTGTTTTGTATATTGTTTGTAGATAAAATCTTAAATTCAACACATTATTAAGGTAAGCATTTTTTATTCCCAAATTTATTTTGAATTGATATAATGTTTTTTAGTTTTGTGTATTGTTTGTTTTGTGTTTATGTTGTGTGTTGTGTAGTGTTTTTTAGTTTTTTTATTTTATTTATTAATTTTAGTTTTTTAGTTTTGATATTATTGTTTGGATTGCTATAATTGTTATTGTTGAATTTATGTTAAACATGTTAATTTATAAATATAATTGTTATTGTTGATTTATTTTAAAAATGTTAATTTATATATATAGAATTGCATTTAATTAGTTTATCTTAATTTAGGATATTATTGTTTGTATTGCTATAATTGTTATTGTTGAATTTATGTTAAAAATGTTAATTTATAAATATAATTGTTATTGTTGATTTATTTTAAAAATGTTAATTTATATATATAGAATTGCATTTAATTAGTTTATCTTAATTTAGGATATTATTGTTTGTATTGCTATAATTGCTATTGTTGAATTTATGTTAAAAATGTTAATTTATAAATATAATTGTTATTGTTGATTTATTTGAAAAATGTTAATTTATATATATAGAATTGCATTTAATTAGTTTACCTTAATTTATGATATTATTGTTTGTATTGCTATAATTGTTATTGTTGAATTTATGTTAAAAATGTTAATTTATAAATATAATTGTTATTGTTGATTTATTTTAAAAATGTTAATTTATATATATAGAATTGCATTTAATTAGTTTATCTTAATTTAGGATATTATTGTTTGGATTGCTATAATTGTTATTGTTGAATTTATGTTAAAAATATAATATTAATCCGTAAATTTGAATGTTCATAGTTGTAATTCTATATGATGTTATTGAATAAAATGTTGTGTTGATGATGATGAGTTGGGTTGAGATCCAGGATGATTGAATCGGGATGTGAAATAAAATTGGAAGTGTAATATGATTTTGTCGACAACTTGGGACCCCCCAGTATAGGGGAGACTCTGTTGAATTTTTTTTAAATAATCGAAGTTAATTATGTAATTATTCGTATACATTTGTGTAGATGCGTAGAATGAAATCTACAGCACGTCGTCAGAAGACGGTTGCAGCTAGTTCTTCTAGCAGCGAGGAGGACGTATCCTTAGGTGCTGATCACGGCGAGGAATCTACGCCAACTTGTGATGTTGCCTCTTCTAGCGCGATTTCACAGCGCAGAAGCGGTGTGCCTTCACAGCGCGGTCAATTCACCCGCAAGTACCAGGCACAATGGAAGGATGACCTCTCAATGTAAGTTTGTTTAGGTTTTAGTTTTTTATATATATACTTAAAACATAATTTATGAACAACTAATTAATATTAATTACTACTTTTATTTAATTTCAGGTTCACAAACATTGAGGCTGCAAGGACTATAACATTGGCGTTTAAATCGTCGATGGAGATTCCATTGTTTCAATGGAGCCAGGTTTCCAAACATCCTGAGTGGAAACCTAATATCAATGCATGGTTTAAGCGATTTCAGGTCGGTGTTAATTTTTAATAAATGATTTTTATAATTTTATATCTTGTACTATTTTTATTTTATATGAATTATTTATATACACAAAACAAATTTGAGTGGGATAGGGCGGACAACAATGTTGTGAGGAGGGTATGGGAGAATCACGCGGCAACTAGGTAACATCGAAAATAATATTTATTTTTGTTTTATAATTTTATGTTTTAAATTCTAATTTGTCACTATGGAAGTAGGTTGCGTGATTTTTGGTATGACACCAAAAAAAAATCAAAAAGACATGCGAGGGATAACGGTCTTGAAGGATGGAATGAGGTGGCGGTTTGGCAGGAATTCAAACCGCCATTCATCTCGGGGGAAATATGGACGGCATATATTGAGCACGTGACCTCAGAGCGGTTCTCATGGCGCTCACAGTCTGGCGCCGACAACCGGAACCGGCAAATTTATGGTTCGGTGACCACGTATACTGGTGGATCCATCCCATTCAGCGCACATGCAAAGCGGATGGTAAGATTATTTTTAATGAAATATATCGTTAATTAATTTGTCGTTCCTTATAATATATTTAACTTTCAACCTATTTTTTCCTTACAGGCTGCGTCTCTTGGACGTGAACCGAGTTCAATGGAGCTGTTTCTAGAGACGCATGTGCGGAGTCAAGACCGCCAAAAGGGGGTGCAACAGTTCGTGGACAACCGTGCTCAGCACTTCGTGGTATGTTCGTTCATTCATTTTATTTTGTAAGTTATTATTTTCTTGAATTGCATCTTGAATTGCATTTGATGATTTTTTTACCGATGGAATTTTCAGGAGACCTATAATAGCTGGTTGAGGGAGAGATATGAGGACAATCCGTCGACCCATCCAGATTTCGATCTAGATTTGTGGATGGAGGCGGGATCGTCTGGTGGACCCGATAAAAATAGGGTCTACGGGCTCTCCATAACTACGGCTGACAACTTACGTTCGACTCGTAGTGTCTCAACTGTTGGAAGCTCTCATATCAACAACTCTCGACGAATTATGATGAGCTCCGTCAAATAGTCATGGAGATGAGATCAAAGATGGGTGACGATACTTGTGCAGCTTCATTTTGGCCGTATGGTCCCGGGAACAACCAGCCTCCTCCTTCTCCTCCGCCTCCTCCTCCAGCTCCGCCGCTATTCTAGTTTAATTTTGTTTTTTAAACACATTAAATTTGTAATGAATATTATTTAACATTACTTTTACATTATTAATGTTTAATGCATTTCTATTTGTTTATTAAGGTTTTTTACAATTAATAAATTATTATTTTTATATATTTTAAATACCTACCGATGGATATACCGACGGATAGTATCCGTCGGTATTTAACAGAGAGTTGCCGAACAATTACCATCCATGCCATCATTACCAACGGCATCACCGGCGGATATAATCCGGCGGTGATTAAATTCCGACGGCATTACCGACGGATAATATCCGTCGGTATTACACAGAGAGTTGCAACAAAATTACCAGCCATGCCATAATTACCGACGGAGTTTCCATCGGTAATGCCGTCGGTAATTACCCTTGAAATTACCGACGGATTTATTCCATCGGTAATGTTCCTGCGGGAAACTTTTTTTTTGGCGCGCGCGTATCCGTCTGTAAACCGTCGGTGTTTCCGTCGGTGGGTGGTTTTTTTTATTTGCGATAGAATTAGCGACGGAAATGGGATTTACCGACGACTGTTTTACCGACGGACGTGCTCCGTCGGTGAGTCCGTCGGTATTATTTTCACCGACGGATTTCATTACTGTCACCGACGGAATTAGTCCGTCGGTAAAACTGGATAATGTTGTAGTGAGAATCATGGAATGAAAGTATCAAACTAACTGTTTGGGATAAAAAAATAGTTGTTTTCAATCACTACTCGCATATCCAATGCCAGTGCTTAACTTATCTTTACAAAAGACCCACTAATTACGGTAAAATACTTGATTGTGAAGTAGATTGATTTGAAACCAAATTAATTATTATTTTAGGATGCTATCCTACTAGTTCCTAAATAATCAAAGGTTTTATTTTTTTTCTTAAGAGACTCACTAATTAAAGTTAATAAACTATTTCTTCAACTACTATGTATGTCCATAAGGCACCATGCAATAAGCCTCCCTCTATAAGAAACATAAAATGGGGCTCCTAATTAGTAATTCATGCATGAATTGAAAAAAAGGGAAGACAACTTATAACTAGGCTTCTGAAAATTATTATAAAATTTCAATTTTTTAACAACACTATTATCATCACCTTCTTTTCAGCATATAGTAATATAAATTACATCCAGGTAATTACCAACAACATTATTTCAGAATGAACTTGCATTTTTTATTCTTTTTTTTTTAAAAAAACAACTAGCACATTTAAAATTTGGGTTTCTCTTCACACACACACTCAAGTCACACTTAATTAATCATTTCATTTTAATTTTTGACTAATACTTCTTATGTATGTGACCCGCTAGGTTCCCTAATAAATTGGTCTAAATATAAATCATAATTCTAAATAAGAAATTATTAAATAAATTAAACAATTTATTTTATTTTCAATTCAACAATTAATTTATTTATATTTGAAGATCAAGTACAATGTTTAACAACCTATCATATTCCTCTAAATATTATAAAAGTTATAAGTGGTTTGACTTAACTTTTCAATGACTAATTTCTATAAGACCCATAGTCTTAACCTAACCAAAGCCCAAGGTACAGAAACCCAACCTAAGCTAACCTAGGTATATAAGGAAAAGGTTGCAAGAGGAATGATTCTCCTTTTTTTTTTCCTTCCTCTTTACAATGTGACATACACCCATATACACTATGGAACATCGGTTTTAACTTGAGTTTTGGTTTCAAGATGGGTTGAAAAGTAAGTAAGTACCTCCCTTCTTATTGTTTTTTTTTTTATGGTTTGATTATGGAAGGATTAAAAAAAAATTAAGGTTGTTATGATTTTGATGACATAATGATTTAAGAGTTTAAATTGATGTATTAGGGTGTTAGTTGGACTGAAATGAATTGATTTGATGTCAGGATTATGGGTTTGTTAAAGAACAATTTGTGTTTTTTAGTAATATACAAAATTGAAGACTAGTAGATTAGGATTCTAGGAGTCCTGATCAACCAGTCGATCGATTCACTTGTTGCTACTGGTCGACCTGTTGGTTTGTGTAGTGGTCAATTGGTTGGTCAATCTAGTCAATCGGTTAACCCGACAGTAGAGTTTTATTGAGTCTGTTGGGTTTGATAAGTTTGGGTTGTGTTCGAGCTTGATCAAGTGAAATAGTTCAATGTTATATTTATGTTTTGGTCTCTAAGCTCAAAGTTTTAAATCTTTTATGTTACTTTGCCGGCGTTCCTCCTAACAATCTTCAATAGTCTCCGGTTCTGTAGTCATTTATCTTTTGCTTTTGTTTTCTGGGTGAGTGGGATGATCATTAATATGCATGTGATATAAATAATATATGTATGTTGATTATATGATGAGTACAACTAGTTAATTTCTTGAATATAGTTGTTACTTTATTTTCCTAGTACTCATCTATTCTTGGAATTTTATTCGCATCCCGTTGAATTAAATTTTATTCGATATGATATACATTGCTTTGATAATTATATGAATATCTATTATACCTTGATATAGGACTTGTCAGTAACTCCATGCTAACAGAGAGTAATAAGTCTATGTGCATATAGTATTATGTATACCTAGTTGGTGAGAGAGGCACCAACCTATGGCGACTGATCCTTCCAAAATGGTCACCTTCAAGTGTCATTTGATCTCTGACTACTTTTTAATAATATGCTTAGTATGTATATGTATATCAAGATAAATCAACTTGCAATCTATTAATATCTAAAATGTATATTAAATATTATTCTCTCACTGAGTTGGTTGAACTCACCTCCCATTTTTAATATTATTTCAAGTTCTTAGTTTATTTTAGTAAGTGGACTTTGTTGAGTGTTCCAGCTTTTCAATTTTAGTTGGTATGCCTTGCTTGTTTCGCGAGGCTTTTCTTTTAGTTTTGATTCGATATTTTAGACGCTTCACTATTACAATATTTTAGTTAAAATTTGGATTTTGACAATGTAATTAGTATTATGGATTATTGTTTTTGTTTTAATAATTGATGAGGAATTTAGAACTATCATTTTATGTTATTGGTTTTGATACTATAATATTTTGGGAGATTATAAAATGTTGTGTATTTTTAAATATCTTCATTAATCATATATAAATAAATATTAAAAGTCTTTATTAATAATAAATATATTTTAAATATTGAATAAAATCAGTGCTATTAGTAAGTGGACTTTGTTGATTTTTCTAGCTTTTTCAATTTTAGTTGGTATGCCTTGCTTGTTTCGCGAGGCTTTTCTTTTAGTTTTGATTCAATATTTTAGACGCTTCACTATTACACTATTTTAGTTAAAATTTGGATTTTGGCAATGTAATTAATATTATAGATTATTGTTTTTGTTTTAATCATTGATGAGGAATTTAGAACTATCATTTTATGTTATTGGTTTTGATACTATAATATTTTGGGAGATTATAAAATATTGTGTATTTTTAAATATCTTCATTAATCATATATAAATAAATATTAAAAATCTTTATTAATAATAAATATATATATTAAATGAATAAAATCAGTGCTATGAAAAATCAAGCAATTAGCTACATTAAATATTCACTAACAATAACAAGTCACTTTCAAATGACCATGAATAATGTAAGAAATCCAAAAAAACAATAATTTAAATAATGACAAAATATGAAAGGTTTACTTTTGATACAGTAATGAATAGTTGAATTTTTTTTGGCTCCACCACTATATTATAGTAAATGTTTCGTCTTTGACCCGTTCTAAAATTACAGCTCTAGTAGTTCAGTACTTCATGAGATAATGGCGTTCAATGATTCATCAAGCCAAGTTTTTTTGAGTCAAGAGTGATGGATGCCAAAGTAATTAGAGGGACGTTTTTTGGATCAATTAGGATGTCAGAATCATGAAATCAAAGTATCAAACTAACTGTTTGGGATAAAAAAAGTTGCATTAGTTGTGTTAAATAAGGTTGTTTGTTTTTATGGTTGAAATCATGTTTTGTTTATTTTTTAATATTTGTTTTTACTTGAAATTAATATTTTTTTTAGTATTTTTGGATCGTTTTGATGTATTAATATCAAAAATAATTTTTTTAAAAATAATTTTCATATATTTTATAAAAAAAATAATTTAAAAAACAAATACTACGACACTCTCAAACAATATAAGTAGTGTTGATATTCACAAATCTAATGGCAATGCTTCACTTATCTTTACAAAAGACTACTAATTACGGTAAAATATTTGACTATGAATAGGAGATTTTCACTTGCTTACCTTCTTGTTGAAGTAAATGGATTCGAAATCAAATTACTGTTTGTTTTTAATATGATATCCTAACTATTTCCTAAGTAATTAATTTTTTTTTAGGATACTTAATTAATTAATGTTAATAAACTTATTTCTTCAACTACTATGTATGTCTATGTCTACGGCAACAAGCAAAAGCCTCCCTCTAAAAGAAATATTAAAATTGGCTCTTAATTGATAATTAAATCATGCATGAATTGAAAAAAAGGAAAGCAACTCACTAGGCTTCTGAAAATTATTATTGAATTTCAATTTTTTTAACAACATTGCTTTTTAATTTATTTTTATTTGTAACGATTCCTTGAAAGAAATTTTTATATGTAACTTATTCCTTTAAATTAACTAACCAGCAAATTAACATTTTTAATTATCATTGCCTTGAGATCCCAATTCAAGAAAGTTCTTGCACTTTCAATTTACTCAATCAAGAAAAAGAATACCCCAAATTTCACACCTTTTCTTAATTTTTTTACTATATAAAACAGTTGGTGCCATTTGGTATGAGAATGTGACAAATGAAATATTATTGAAGAACAAGAAATTTCTTGGAACCTTTTTATACAACCAAGGACAAGTAACTTCTCCTAGTCAAGTCTATATCTCATAAATTTGAAAGATGGCAGCAGACAAAGAAGTCCCACATGAGATATTTTTCTCCAAATTAATAGTAATTCAATAAGGTGTAAGTTCTAATCCAAAATAATAATAATAATTGTTGAATGGTTATTGGAGGTATTCTTTAGGGTGATTATGAGATTCTATGCTGATTTCAAATACCTATCCTGGTAATCTAGCTAATTTTCCTTATAAATTCACTAACCCGTCAGTCATGGACCAAAATTGACGAGTCTAAACCTAACAATAAGTCCAAATGAGTCGAACATTCTAAAGAAAACAAGTATAACTTGAATCCAACTATTGGATAGGACTAAAATTTTATGAGCGTGTTTTATATGCCCAGTTTTATAATAGATCAATGGTTTATAACCAACTAAGGTTGTTTTTGTATCCAAATCCATGTCTTTTTTTTGTTACAATAAAGAAAAATTAATGTATAAATACAAATTTTTAATGATTTTACTCTGATAACATAGAGCACAGTCTGAAGTTTGACTATCTATCAAATATGAGTAACTAGTTTGCTACTTTGTTCGTGGTTTGTATATTTTCATATATATGTTCTTTTGTCAGATGTGTAATCCGCCATTGTTTGCGAGCACTTCTGGAAAGTTGGTTTAGTAGCAATTTGCGAAAAGTAATGTCTACTATCTATCAATTTCCGAAAAGTGAAACTTCCAATTTCCAGGCCTAATTTGTGAACCGGGAACCTTGTGGAGTTGCATAGCTCACATAATCCCTGATGTTATCTCTTCTGGCGTTCTGTCTTTGGCTTGGAGTGTAGCACATCTAGGAAGGATAGCAAGTCCAGTTGCCATGCTTTGCTCATCCTTCTTTGTCTACTGATTATTAGTTGATTCCAAAAATTTATATCATTCAATCACAAATCGACAATCAAACTGTTACCTTGAAAAAGGTCATAATGCTTTCCTATATGCTGATATTCAGAGCTGTTCAGATTGTAGCATCAAAGATATCAGATTTCCATGGCATAGAATGACTTTCAGAGTTTCATTTGCTGCTGCAATTATGTCGTTTGCCTACTCTTTTACAGGATTTGGACTTGGCTTCACGAAAGTAATATGTAGGTGCTTGTATATGAACAAATCAGTGAAAATTCAGTGCAGTATGAAAGAAATATCAGGGATGACTCTATTTTTGTAGAGTCAGAATTTTTGCCTCTTCAGATACCTTTTACATTAACCCCATTGACTTCAGGATCTTACATTTGGTCATGCTTGGAAGGAAACAGCGAGGAAGAAGCCTAATTAATGACCATTACCTTAATATAGAAACATTAGAATCAAATGAAAGATTTTGTTAATGAAATTATTTTACTTCTTTTTCTTAACACCCTCCAATCGTCAAGCATGACGAACAAGTAAAGAATATATTTACATTAAATGTGTTAAGAATTTTGAAAAAAAGTTAATTGCACTTTTCCTCACGTTTGAATGATTTAAATTAGGAAAAAAAAATCAACTCACAGAAGTTTTCTTAAAATTTAACTAGCGAGGAGTTGGTCCCACTTGTAACCATGCACTAGATGGCATAATTTGAAATTTCATTGAACCTACTAATGATGTTGGCTCCAATCCGTCAGAGGCATTCGGTCTCATAGTTTTGAGGTGGATTTTGTCATAGAAAAACTTTTCAAGAGAGGTAGTACCATGAATTTATGAGCTCCGTGGACCCTTAATTCTTAATTTATATGGAATATTGATATTATCATAACTTTCATAGTCGAGAAGATTGGAAACTAAGAGCACATAGCTTAGATTTCCAAAGATGATGTCACTGATGATATGAGTCCAAATATGTTACATGATTGACCCTCAATCATACTCGTTTAACCTCATAACTTGTCGTTCCCTTACCGTAACTTTTCTCTCAAAAATACCAAAAGTTCAGCTCTATCTAAACTTCATCTTTTGGGTTTAAAAATGGTTGAAGAAGCAAGTATCGTGACTCTCTTCTGTTGTTTTTTATTAGGGATTTGATAGTTAGTGGACTAAAAAAGTGTTTTAGGGTTTTTATGATGTTGAATATATTGATTTGATATATGGATGATTTAAGATATATAATTGATGTTGAATGGAATTATGGGTTTTAGAGGAACAAATTGATTATTTTTAGATTTATAGTTTTGAAAACTAGTAGAATGGGATTTTGGAATCCTGATTGACTAGTCGATCAGGTGGTATACACTAGCCGACCTATTGGATTGATGTTGTTTGTCGACCAGTTAGTTTTAATAGGCTGTCCGATTTGCTTGAGGTAATAGTCAGACTGGTCAATCAAGTAAGTCAGAGCTAGCGTATTATCGAACTGGTGGCAATTTTTCTAATGCCAATAAGGCTAAGTCAGTAAGGCTATGTTTGTTTTTTGAAATTTATTTTTTAAAAAATTATTTTTTAAATTTTTTTGTGTTTGTTTGCCACTAGAAAAGTTGATCAACAGAAAACACTTTCCAGTCAAAGAAAAATTTGACTTAATTTTCAGGAAAGTATTTTCCTGAAAAATTTGGGAGGAAAACACTTTCCGAAAATTATGAAAAATTTAGAAATGTCATATTATTTGCTGATTATATCAAATTTGGTCCTCAAACTTTTGATTACTATATATATTTTGTCTTTAATATTTATTTTTCAATTTCATCTTTAAAATTTAATTTTTATATTAACTTTGGTGCTTATTTTTATAATTGTTATTTGCTTTTCCCTTATCAATTTTTTTATTGAAATTTTTTATCTATCAAATTTAGTCCTCATTCTTTTGATTGTTACTTATTTTAATTTATGAAATGTTAATTATTATTATTTTAATTTCTTCATCTTTTATTTTTTTTATTTTTTAGATTTGATCTCTATTATTTTGATTATTATTTATTTTATTTGAGATAATTTATAAAATTATTTTTTTTCAATTTCATTCTCATTCAACTTTTTAATTTGTAAGATTTGTTCCTCATTATTTTAATAAACTTGAGAAAAATAAAACATTAATAAGTTATTTTCCAGCTCATTTTCCATGACATAACCAAACACTGGAAAGTGTTTTCCAACTTATTACACTACCAAACATCAAAAAATAATTTACTTTCCCGGAATTCACTTTTTTAAAAAACTAGCAAATAAACGGGGCATAAAACCTGTGGTAGATATTGACTTGATACCTTCTACATTAACCCCCACTGACTTCAGGATCTCACATCTGGTCATGCTTGGAAGGAAGCAGCAAGGAAGAAGCCTAATGAATGACCGTTACCTAAATAAAGAAACATAAGAATCAAATGAAAGATTTCTTCAATGATATTCTTTTACTTCTCTTGTATTGACACACTCCAATCGCCGTGCATGATGGACAAGGAAAGAGTGTATTTACATTAAATATGTTAACAGTGCTTTTAAGATTGCTTGAACAGATCCAAGTTTAAGAAAAAATAGAGAAAAAAATAATTTTATCTAACTCGGTAAAAATTCTAGGTCAACCCGGGATAAAATATTAATAAAAAACCCGTTGATTTTTCTAAAATTTTTTTCTTGTTAAAACAAGATTGCTATGATTATTTAAAAAAAAACGAATTTGGGTTAGCTGGGTTGACCCTCCTAAACCATGACTTGAACTTTGTCTTGACTTGAACTTCCACTCTTGGGTCAGGTTTTAAAACCATAATAATAATAACTCTTATCCATACGTTGACTTGGTCAACTCTTGTTAACCCTTTTGATTTGTGATCTGGGCCTTGTCCTGATTGACCCCCAAGTTGAGTTTTAAAATTATGATAATAACAAATTTTATCTTTACTTTGACCCGGGTTAACCGGAGTTGACCCTCCTGATTTGTGCCTCGGGCCTTGCCCAAGGTTGAACCCCAAAATAGGTTTTAAAATTATAATAACCCTTTTTATTTTATGTTGACCCTTCTGACACATGACCCGAGCGTTACATCGATTTGATAGCGAGTTGGTTTTAAAATAATAATAATAATCAATTTTATTTTTATATTGACCAGGGTCAATGGTCAACCCCATTTGTGACCCAAGCCAACCCTCGAATCGGGTTTTAAAACTATGATAATGACTACGTACTTTTATTGTTACGTCGACTCACGTCAACCCAACTCTCGACTCAGGTCTCGACTAGTGACCTAGGCTTTGCCAAGGATCAACCCTAGGGTGAGTGTTAAAACTATAATAATAACTATTTTTATCCTCACATGTCTTATTTAAATAATTTTGGAGTTAAGAGATTTTTATAAGGATATTTTAAAAATAAAAAATAAAAATTATTATTTTTAAAAACTTATTTTCTTCGTGCGCCTCCTATTTTAGAAGTTTATAAACTCACTGCAAAATTATCTTAGATGCAAATTTATTTTTATATTTTAATTTATATCTCTTTAACAAAATATATTTATATTTTATATCGGACGAGAGTAATCAAATGCTATTTTATTTTGATCAGCTAACAAGTTGAGAGCACATAGCTCAGGTTCCCAAAGATAACGTCACTAATGATATTGGTTTAATTTGTTGCTTGACTGACCTCTCAAAAAATTTTGTTTCATGTTCAAGCTCATAGCTTCTCAGTGGATTTTGTTATGAAAAGGCATCTTTTAAAGAAAAAGACTGTACCTTAAATTTACAAGTTATTTGAACACTCGGATATGAGATAATGGTCTGTCACTGTCATTTCAACCTAGTATTAGTAATCACTCCTTTCTAGTCTAACTTGTGATCTCACAATTCTTGCTATTACAGCACATGTACATGTTCCGTTTGATTTTTCAATTGTTTTATTGGAATACTGGGGACGATACTCCTCGTATATTTTCAAGAAATTGGGTGGTAATTTCTTGAGTCGTGACTAGCACGTTACAATGGCTCTGTACATCATGCTAGCTTGGGATCTTATAAATTCAGAGACCATCACTGCAACTATATACCAACTCTCTATATCTCCCAAAATGAAGAATCATTGCAAAATTGTGCTTTGTTTTCTATTCTTGTGTTTCTCATCTCCAACAAATTCCACATCGTTGTCATCACAATCTTCTTCTACTCATTCAATTTCAGTCGAACATTGTGTTGACAGTGAAAGAACAGCCTTGCTCCAACTCAAAAGGGATTTGTTAACAGCTCAACCAGATTCTTCTTTTCCTCAACATCCTTCCTCAGGTTCTTTGCTTCCTTCATGGAAACCCAACACTAACTGTTGCTCCTGGGAAGGTGTCGCTTGTCATCATGTCTCAGGACATGTGATCAGCCTCGACCTTAGCAGCCACAAACTATCCGGCACTTTTAATTCAACCAACCTTCTTCATCTGCCTTTCCTTGAAAAACTCAATCTTTCCAACAATAACTTTCAGTCGTCTCCATTTCCCTCCAGGCTTGATCTGATTTCCAACTTGACACATCTGAACTTTTCAGATTCAAGTTTTTCAGGACAAGTACCTTTGGAGATATCGCGGCTGACCAAATTGGTTTCTCTTGATCTCTCCAATTCTCGTTTGGATTCTTCAAAACTTGAGAAACCGAATTTTATAAGGCTTGTGAAAGATTTGAGAAGCTTAAGGGAACTTCATCTTGATGGTGTCAATATATCAGCATGTGGTGCCGACTGGTGCATTGCCTTACCTCTGGCAACCCCTAATCTCCAAGTTCTGAGCTTGTCAAATTGTCATCTCTCAGGTCCCGTTTGTGAATCACTCAGTCAACTTTCATTGCTTTCAAAGCTTGACCTTTCTCGAAACAATCTCTCTTCAATGTTTCCGAAAAGTATCATGCTGCTGCCAAACCTGAAGACTCTTGGTTTATCGGGCAATACGCCTCTTTCAGGGACTTTGCCAGAATTTCCAATAGGCAGCAAGTTAGAAGTTTTATCTTTATTATTCACGAGTTTTTCTGGAGAAATCCCATATTCAATTGGCAATCTTCAATTTTTGATTAAACTGAACTTGAGGAATTGCAGTTTCTCTGGATTGATACCTTCTTCTCTTGCAAGCCTAAACCAACTTGTTGATTTGGATCTCTCATCCAACAAGTTTCTGGGATGGATTCCATTCCTTCCACCATTAAAGAAAGGCCCGAGACTACTCGATACAGTAAACCATATTGGGTTAGCGAATCTAGGCTCTCTTTTTATTGAGAGCAATTTCATGGAGGCGACTTTGAACTCCTCACTTTTTGAGCTACCTTCCCTGGAGAAATTGCTACTGAGTCAAAACAGGCTTAGTGGCGTCCTACAAGATTTTGAACGAGCTTTTTTATCGCCCCTAAGTGTTGTTGATCTAAGCATCAACAATTTTGAAGGGCATATCCCTAATTCGTTTCTTGAACTTCAGAATCTTACTGAATTGAAGCTTTTTTCCAACAACTTTAGCGGTGCCATCAATTTAAGCATGATCAAGAGCATTGAGAGCCTTGCATTCCTTCAGTTGTCTGACAATAGCCAACTGACTATTGCCTATTCAAGCAACTTAAAACTACCCCAGCTTCAAGGATTGTGGTTTGACTCCTGCAATGTTAGCCGAATCCCAAGTTTCCTACGAAACCAAGATGGATTAGTTGAGCTGGGCCTTTCGAACAACAAAATCCAAGGCATACTTCCCAAATGGATATGGCAATTAGAAAGTTTGTCTTACTTGAATTTGTCCAACAACTTTTTGACTGGGATTGAAACACCAGTTCTTGCTCCACTATTCAGTTCTTTGACCTTGCTTGACCTTAGTTATAATTTTCTAGAAGGATCATTCCCTATATTTCCACCCTCTGTAAACCTCCTTTCGCTTTCTAAGAACAAGTTCACTGGAAAGCTTCCTGTATCATTTTGCAACATGAACAGTTTAGCAATCCTGGACATTTCCTATAACCATCTGACTGGTCAAATCCCACAATGTCTTGGGAACCTTAGTTCCGCTCTCACAGTAGTAAATCTAAGAGAGAACCAGTTTTCTGGGTCCATGCTTTGGAATTTCACTGAAGAATGCAGTCTGACGACGCTCAATCTCTATAGGAATCAGTTAAAAGGGGAAATACCAGCGTCTTTGGGAAATTGCAGAGGACTCAAAGTCTTAGACCTCGGTGACAACCAGATTAATGACACATTCCCTTTTTGGTTAGGGAAGCTTCCTAACTTGCAAGTCCTTATCCTCCAATCCAATAGATTACATGGTTCCATTGGTCAGCCACTGACACCAAATGACTTCCCAAAGCTTCATATACTCGATCTCTCCTCGAATTATTTCACTGGAAATTTGTCATCTGACTACATTGGAATATGGCAGTCAATGAAGATGAAGTTGAACGAAAAATTGTTGTACATGGGAGGCTTCTACTACAGGGATTGGATGACAATAACAAACAAAGGACAGAGAATGGAAAATATTCACATCTTAACCATTTTCACTGTCCTAGACCTCTCAAACAATCGTTTCGAGGGAGAGATTCCTGAAATGATTTGTGATCTCAAGTTGCTACAAGTACTCAACTTGTCTAGAAACAATCTCGTTGGCGAGATTCCACCATCTCTCTCAAAATTGGCAAAGCTTGAGTCTTTAGACCTCTCACAGAACAAGCTCACAGGGGAGATACCAATGCAACTAACAGACTTGACATTACTCTCTGTGCTCAACCTTTCTTATAATAGATTGGTTGGGAGAATACCGGTAGCCAATCAATTTTTAACGTTCGCTAATGATTCCTATGGTGGCAACTTGGGACTATGTGGATTTCCATTGTCAAGGAAATGTAGACATCTTGAGAACGATCCATCAGGAAAGCAAAAAGAGGACTCAGGAAAAAAAGGTACTCCATTTAGTTGGAGATTTGCACTGGTCGGATATGGTGTTGGAATGCTTCTGGGAGTTGTAATTGGTTACATGTTGTTTTGGAGGACTACTCGATGCAGCAGGTGGATTGAACTGTTTTTTAAGGCAAAGAAATGGTAGAAAGAAAAAAGTGTGGAAATAATTACTTTAAAGAAGATACATGCTAACTACATTAAATAAAGTTTCAATCCCTCTTAATATCCTTTAGAGGCTTTACTTTGATAATTTTGAGAGTGATGAGAAAATCTCTCATATCTATCCTCTCCTGCGGTTTTTAGCAGCAATTCGTGTCTCGTTATCAAATTAGCATTTGCAACTTGTGTAACTGCACCGGGTAATGAATGATTCTTTGAGCCAGAATTTCAAGTTCATTTCTGCAGCAAACATTTAATCTGAGGGCTTTCTTCTTGTAAAGTTTGCATTGTACCTTTGACAGAAACCATCCCTTCTGATCAGAAAGAAAAACTAATATAACCCTCTATCTGGTAGAATTTTACTGCGTAATTTGATAATTTTAATAGTGGGGAAGATGAAATGCACATGTCAAGACTACATAAGTAAATCCTTTACACCGAATTTCTACATTATTCATTAACAACGAGTTGTTGTGCTCGTAACGAATTATTTTCCTAATTCGGTATTCTAAAGTAGTGGCGAATTTCACATATAACTCATTGATTAGTTAATATTTCTCAAATCATTGTCGTCAAACTCATCCCAATCCAGGTGACTGAGTTGTTGATTTAACCAGGTCAACAAGATCACAGAACTGCCCACACCAACTTACTAAAGCTAAACCGAGTTTAATAACTATAACCGATACCCTTTTTAACCTTTGAGTGAAAGACTCGACGTATGTGACTATATATTCCTTCATGAGCCCCCATCCCAACGTCTTTGACCAGCTCCCAGTCTCCTCTCCATCATATCAAGATGATTGGAAAGAAGAGGTGATGGTGCAGAATTTCTTGGGCCTGATTTGATGGTGTGCTCTTACTGGCCTAGAGTTGGGTCTGTTCTTCGGTGGTATGTGTGAAATACAAGATATATATTAGCATAATATATTAAAAACAAGAAGATCACAAGAAAGTTTTTGAAAGTAGGGGATCTGCTATCAAGCTCAATATTATCAGATTGAAAGAAATGGACAATCTATTTCAACCTTTACATTTGTATAGATTATAAAGAAGACAAAAAAAAAAAGAAAAAAGGAAAAAAAAGCAAACATCAACCACATTGGCCTCAGAATTAAATCACCTCAGATGCTCTCACGATGAACTCCAATTTTCCCTTCATATCTATTTAACAAGTAATAGAGAACAACAATTATATATCTTTACTTCATTAACTTTGTTCTTGCAAGTTTAGACTTCAATATAACACACATGATTTATTTCATCATTTAAGCAGCTTATAATTATAAAAATAAGTTGATCTTAGCTAGGTGCGAGAATTCCGTTAATCTTGGGAGCATCTCTCTGACACTTATGGAACAGAAGATCATAATCAGGGGGTTAAAATCTACTTCTCAACAAATGCTTCATTCATTCCCAAATCTTAACAGGTATTCTGTCCTCTCATCTCCTAGCCTTCAATATCCTATCCCACCAGACTAAAGCTCCATGCTTTAAATAAACCATGCAGTTTTCACCATTCTTGAATATGAGATTCCCGTATACTTATATAGTCTATCACATTCAGCTAACCAATTACGAAACTTCTCTACTCCGAAATCACCACTTAAAGAAGAAATCTCAACCTTCATACAATAATTATATTGATCGTACCTATTATTTTCAGCAACCCTATCTCAATCTTCTTCATCAAATGCATACTCGTAGTCATATTGACTCAATTTAAACTCACTCGTCTAAAGTTGTTATGTAAGATCAAAATCTTTGGCCCAAACCCAAGCCCAAGTGATATCATTCAAGAAAGGTCAGATTCAGATTTTGGTGTAAAATCTCCTACCGTCCAGTTTTACACTATTGAGTATAACTCCAAATCCAATCATTGGATATAGCTCAAACTTTACCAGAAGATTCCAAAAGTATTTCTCTATATTGGGGTAAATCTTTAGATGAATCAGAATTCAAGAATGACTTGCAATATAGATCAAAACAGGCTGTATGAATTTTGTTATTTACTTCCTTTTAACTTGTGGACTTCCTATTTGAGAAGGATCCTTTTCTTAGAAGGATGTGACAGCTTGTTTTGGAAATCTCTTAGTTCTACAAGGATCTTTAATGGGTTACAACATAGTTTTCAAGTGTGGAAGGATTCATTAATGTCTTAGAATCCTTTTCTTATAAGGATTCCTTATTCATCCTAACTACATAACGAAAAAATGACTGGTGGTATTTAATGACATTTTGATTTTTAGGATCATTTGGTAGATAAAGACTTAGGATTTATGAGCTTTATCTTTATTTTTGTTAGCTACAACCAAGGCTTGTTTAGGCTTAATTAATACTTTGTTTTCAGCGAGAATTTAAGGCTTGTTTGGATCAGATTATAGGCTTTTTAGTTTAAGGTTTTTGGATAAGATTTGTTAGTGAGTCAAACAAATCCACTATGGAGATCCATTATGGTTTATTTTAGTCTAAATTGAATATAAATAGAGTCATAACAAGACATGGAGGGGACATAATTCAAATTAATAAAAACTTCATTGTCGTACCTTGTTGTGTGAGTTGGTGAGATATTCTCCCTTTCTTGGTTCTCTAAAGAATTGAAAACGACTTATCGGAGAACAACTGACTTCGTGGCGCCTTCCTTATGTTTTTTGTTCGCGAATCAATATTCATTGGGTGGGGGTTTTTGTTTCGAATAGTGTTGGTGTAACAGTCCGAAGTGTACGATTTGAACAATGTTAAAAGATCCCAACATATCCTCTTTATTTGAGGGTAATTTTTTTTTTGTCTAAAAATTCGGCAGAGTTTCGTTTGCATTTAGGACATCCCAAGTTATTGACTACTATCAATTTACTCAATCAACCTATCATCACAAGGTCCCATAATTCCGGACCTTATATCAAACCTCATAATTCCACGCCTCATACATTCCACACAATATATATATATATATATATATATATATATATATATATATATATATATATATACCAAAAGAAGTAAACAGATAAAACAGAAGTAAACAGATAAAACAGAAGTAAACAAATAAATAGTAATAAGATAAATAGTAAACAGTACGTGGCGTAGTAAACAGTACGTGACGTTGTTATACCTGAGAATGATCTTAAAAGATCGGGTCACAGGTTTCCAGCCTATATACTGATTATATAAAAGAACAAGAATAAAGAAAAGAACAATATAAACAGATTTCTGATGTGAATGATCAAGGCAAGACCAACAATGTCAGGATCCTTGATTAAACACAGAGCATACTTAAATGTAACAAGAATAAAAGAACAACAACAGATATAACAGAAACGTAGATAAAAATAAGATTATCTTACTTAAATTTGTAACAAAATTAAGACAGGAGATATTGGTTACAGAGGAGAATGGAGATGGGTTACAAATTTTTAGGCGAGAATAAAATTTTCTAGGGAAAAGATTAGTCTGCCTTCTAAAGCATTTGGAGTCCCCTTTTATAGACGAGTTGGCATGGAAGAAGCCAAAATGCCTGGTGACAAAAAAGGAAGATGCCAATGTGATGACAGAAAAGGAAGATGCCCATGTGGTGACAGAAGATGCCCATGTGGGGACAGAAAAGGAAGATGCCCATGTTTTTTATGGGACCTTCATTTGTTGTCTTGCTGCTACCGACACTAATATTGGTTGTTTGTAGTAGTAGTAATAAGTAATATTTGTAAAAAGAAAGCCTAAAACAAACAGGCTTAAAATAAAAAGGGACTCAAAACAGGTGAGTCAAAAATAGGGCTCTTGAACAGATGAGCCTAAGAAAGTTTGGGATTTTTTTTTAATGTCGCTTGATAGGTGGTAAAATACCAAAACAGTCATCTTCGTTATCATTTCCAAGGGAAATGGCAGGAGATGTCGATCCAGATGAGCTAGATTGGGACAAGACCGTGTTCGGGTCTTGGCTTTGTATAATGCTTTGGACTATTTGTAGGTATTCTTCCTCAGTTCTAGCAGAGGCAAGGAGAGCTGCCGTTTGAGCCTTTCTGGCTAGAAACTTTGATTGATGATGATGATCAATGATGGGAGCTGTTTGATGTTTTTGTAACCATTCCGTAACTGCTAATTTGGAACTTTTGGATTCAGCTGCAAAAAAATCCCACCATTTGATTTTGAACTTGCGAACCAGAACTGGATGTCCGTTTTGTAAATTATAATCATAGAACCATGAACATACCCACGACACAAAAAATTTTGTACAGAAAATGAGTAGGGAAGAGAACTTCCTTTCAGAAGGGGCTGGTTGGAAGTTGTTTTTGAAATGGAGGTAGCCGTTTTCAACTAAAGGATGGTCTTTAAGGTAATCAACATGACAACCATAGTAGTCCCACCATTGGAGGAACCAGAGGGAGAGGTTTGTAGTATTCATGTCATTATGGAAGTAGAAAAGCCAAGAATGACTATGGTTTGGATTTTGTAGGAGGAAGGCATTGAACCATGCCTGTTGGTAATCCCAGTATGTATAGGTGGTATTGAAGTCCTGGGGGGTTGTACGAAAATGTATGGGGAAGGAAAGAGGTTGATGTAAGGGTTGTCCCCAGTCTTTAGGGTGAAGGATTTTGTGAATGATACATGTAGAATATGCTGGTTCGGTGTGATCGGAATGAAGTTTGAAGTGTTTGAATTTGACAGAATTAGTAATCTCAAGGATTGCGGCATAATAGGACTGTGGTTTGGCTAGATTCCAGGGTTTGTAGTACCAATTTGGAGGGAAAATTTTTGAAGCCGCAATGGAAGGGTTTTCATGATAAAATCCTTCTTCCATAGTTAAAATATTTTGAAAAGTAGTTTTGAAAATATATTTGGATTTGGTTTTTGGAAAACTGGTTTGTTGTAAAGAAAGGAGGGGTTTTGAAGTGGAAATGCCTCCTTGATGTTTTGAAAGTGGTTTAGAAATACTACCTGTTTGAGAGACAGAATCACCGGAGGTCTGTTGAGAAACTTTTTGTAGTGCCAGGAGTAATTCTGGGGATTTGGAAATGGTGTCGACCCAATGCTGGACGGCGTCTGCTTGGTCCTGTTGGGGTTTTGTAGCTTCTTGTTCTTCAATAACTGCCTCATACCAAGATTTGATTGGTTTAGCAGCTGAGATAGCTGAAGACATGAGTTTTGTAGAAGGTTTGGGGTTCTCTGGTTTTGTAGGCTGGGTGTGAGGGGCTTTCCCCTTGTCTTTGGCCTTTGCTTTCGGAGGCATCAAGACCTGTTTTGAAGGAATTCTCGGGTTAGGAAATCAGGAATGGAATTTGAATCTCCTTTAATGTACACAATATCAAAATAAAAAATTCTTAAAATAGCTTGTCATCGAGCAAAAATTTGTTTTGAAGCAAGATTTTGGACATCTTTTTGCAGAACTTCTTTTGCGGATTTACAATCAACACGTAGAAGAAATTTTTGATTTAATAAATCACTTTGAAATTTTGTAATACAGAGAACAATTGAAAGGATCTCCTTTTTTATAGTAGAGTAATTTTTCTGGCAATCATTCTAGTGGGCAGATGTATATTGGAGGATCTGTTCTTTGTCATTGTGAACTTGTTTGAGAATTCCACCATAACCTATGTTAGAGGCATCGGTCTCAACTATCTTAGGAGCTAACGGGTTAGCTAGATGGAGGAGGGGAATGGTTTGGACCTGTTTCTTAATCTGTTTGACAAGGTTGGTATGAAGATCGGACCAAGGAATGGGGTTTGTTTTTAACCTATCATGTAAGGGTTTTGCTAGACGGCTAAGATTTGGGTAGTAATCCAAAACATAATTAAGACTGCCTAAAAACCTTTGCAATTGGGTTTTATCGGTGATCTTATCAGGAAATTTGTTTGTAAAGGTAAGGGACCTCTCTATTGGTGTTACAGTGCCTTGGCAAATATAATGGCCTAGGAATCGGACACGAGTTTGAAAGAGAGAAATTTTTGCTTTAGAAACAACGAGACCATTTTGTTTGGCAGTATGAAAGAAAATATGTAGATGTTTGAAATGTTGATCAATGGAATGTGAAAAAATAAGCACATCGCCAATGTAAACAATGCAAAATTTTGAATGTGCATTGAAAATGTCATTTATGATGCGCTGAAATTCAGATGGAGCATTTTTTAGACCAAAGGGCATGACATTCCATTCATATTGACCAAAGGGAACTGTAAAAGCAGTTTTGTATCTATCTTTTGGATCAATCTGGATTTGCCAAAAGCCAGATTTCATATCGAACTTAGAAAATATGAATGCAGAGTGCAATTTTTGTAACAAATCTTTTTTGTTAGGGATTGGATATCTGATCCATTTGAGAGCGGTATTCAGAGGTTTGTAATTGATCACAAGTCTTGGTGTGCCTCTTTCGATTTCAGAATTTTTATTCACATAGAAGGCGGCACACGACCAGGGTGATCGAGACTTTTGGATAAGACCTTTAGACTCGAGATCATGGATTTCAAGTCTACAATGCTGTTCTAAATCAACATTCATTTGTATGGGCCTTGCTTTTGTAGGTATTAGTTTTTCTGAAAAAGCATCTTCATAAGAAAGATCAACAATGTGTTGTTTTCTTTTCCAAAAAGCATTAGGTAGGTCCGAACAAATCTGTTGCTCAATCTTATTTTGTAAATCAACGATTTTCTTTTGTAAATCAGGGTTTTGTAGTTGTTTGGTTATACGACGAAAAGAAACATGGTTTTGTAAATCATGTAAATGGAATTTTTTGCCATGAATTAGTGCATTGATGTGATAAGTATGTATGGAGCATGCTTTAATTAAATTCAAATTTCTAGTTTTAGACTGTTCTAAAAATGGGAAAACAAGTTTGATGCCGTTAATTTTGGAAGTAATGCAATTATGATGTGCTTGGTATGGAGTGATCATGTCAATGAATGGAGTACCGAGAATGATGGTATGATTAATATCTTTTGTAACAACAAAAAATGTCTTAAGAGAGAGGTCGTTATTGAAAACAGAGGCTTGAGTTTTTCCTGCAATATGTAATTTTGAATTATTAGCAGCAGAGAGTTTTTCAGATGTATGTTGCAAAAATCTTTTTGGAACCACTCCTTTGATGCAGTTCAAATCTGCACCTGTGTCAAATAAGGCGATGGTGTCAAGTTTGAAATCTTCTGAGAAAACAAGAGTAATGCTAATTAAATATTTTTTGGAAGATATTTGTGTTAATACATTTAGAAAATCATCTGGAATATGCTCAATATTTGTAAGTGTATGTGGTAATGCATGAGTTTCAATGGTTTGATCTTCTGTATCAGACTCACTATCAGACTGGCTTTCAATTTTGGATAAAAGATGTTGTAGTATGACAGAGTCTTTTTGTTGGGCTTGTTTAAGGGATTGTAATTCGGATTTGAGGGTTTTTATCTTAGAATGTAATTCTGGAATGGTAACAGTGGTTTTGGATTTCTTTTTATTAAGGATTTTTGTAAGATCATAGGTATTGGTACTGGTAGAGGGTAATATAGAGCGGTTAGATGATGGAGGGTTTTCTGGCTGATTGAAATCTTTCAATAATTTGTCTAGATAGGTCTTTTGAAGGTAAGGATCATCAAGCCTTGTGATAGCTTCAAGGATGAATTCCTGGTCTTGGGTTAAAACGTTGATTTGTTTGGAATTGGTGCAGGTATCTGAAGAAGCACTTGTAGTTGCTATTTCATCAATTTGAAATTCTTCTTCAGAAGTGTCTGAAGAAGAGTGGTCGGTGTCTGTAGCTTCAATGTAGAGATTTTGTAGTTGGTTGATGGTATCTTCATCTATTTGAAGCTCATGAAGTTTTGTATTGACTTTGCAAAAACGGGACGTATGTCCTTTCTGGTTACATTTGTAACATGTAACGTTTTTAGGGTCAAATTTTGTTTTGGGTTTTGACTGAAAAGGTCTTTGGGGTTTGGTAAATTTGTAGGGCTTTTTGTAGTAAGGTGAATCTGGTTTGGAATAGAACTGTTGTCGATTTTTATAGGCTGATCGTCTATAAGGGGGTTTGTGGCTTGGATGTTTTCTTGGTTGTGAGCAGTTTCCGCTGCAGGAAGGTTTTTTAGTGGAAAGGTTGAACTGTTGACAGAAACTACCAAGTTCTTGTCTGGTACGTTTCATTTCCCACTTTAGGTGTTTCTGGAGTTTAAGATCCTGACAGATCTTAAGACCTTCTTTTTGGGTGAAACTTACAAGTTCACCATATGTGAGCTGGTCATATGGTATGGTTTTAGTTGTAAAGGTGTCTTTGATTTTGTTTCTAACCTTTTCTCCCAAGAGAATAGGTAGACCTGCAAGGAATTTTTCTTTCCAAAAGGGTTGGTTTGAATCTTCTCGAAGCATGACACGGGTAAGGAAGGTGTTTTTGTACCATTGAAAATCACTGAGCTTCTTACACCTAAGATTGGAAAGGAGTTCAACATTTTTTTCTTTCAGATGAGAAGGGTCTCCAACAAAGTGTAAGGAGATTGTAAGAATAAGGGTCGATACAACATCTTGGATAGTGTTTCCGGACGGGTTAAGGATGGGTGTTTGGTCTTCATATGTTTGGAAGGAGTTTAGGATATGTAGGTGATCAGTTTCAGTTAGATGGTAGTTCCAACATCCTTTTAACTGACCAGAAAAACCAGCAATAAGGAGTTCAACAATAGCTTTGTCTGAGGTTCCTGTTTGGGTTTTGTAGGCATTGGCTGCCATAGTCATTTGCTGGAGGGTGTTGAGGATATTGTATTCGGACATTCCATCTATATTCCATTCATAGAGGGAAGAAGCATTATATTTGTGTTGAGTAAGGATAGTTGGTTTAGTGGTTATAGAAATGTCTGGAGCAGTGGATGTTTTTGGATTTTGCCATGTAAGTTTGTTGAGGGTAAGAGGTTGGTTTTGAGAAGTACTTTAATCGGAAGACGCCTCAGGGCTTTTATGTAGAGTATTAATTTGATTTGTAGAGGTGGAAGGGTTAGTTATTTGTGGTGTTTCTGGGACAATTAAAGATGAACTGTCAAGGTGTTGTAAATGTGTTTTGATAGCTTTGAGAAAGCCTGTTTGGTTTTCTTGGAGTTGTTTTTGGCTTGGTTTTGTAATTTGGTAAGGTTTGAAGACTGGGTTTTTTAGTTTCAAGTTAGTTGAGGTTTTAATGTCTATCGAGCTTGTAGTGGTTCTTTGTATTTGTTTTTCTAGTCTTGTAAGCTGTTTTCCCAAAGTGTTAAGGTTGGTATTTGTAAAGTTGTTTTGGTTAATGATATGTTTTGTATTGGAAAGGGTGTCATCAGTGGAAAATTTGTAGGGGGCTGCCTCGACAGTCTGGTTATTATGGGTTATTTGGATATTTCTCAAAGGTGGGTGTTCAGACTCAACTGTAGGTCCGCTGGTGAGGTTCCATACAGGGGTTTTTGACCTTGATGTGACCGGGCATGCATGTTTAATGGATGCAAAAGGGTATGAAATGTGATGTTCAGATGCATAATATAATTCGAACCAATCAAAGAATAGAATCTGTATTTTATGTAGCTTGATGAAATTATAAAATTGTTTTTGTATTTCACTTTATGTTCGAGAAAGTTCTGAAAAAACCAAATTTGTTTTGTAGAGTTATAGGCCGAATAAAAATCCTTTTTGAAAAGTGTTTTGTCAAGAACAAAATGTTTCTCTAAAGTCAAAACATTCAGCTCGTTTTGGATATTTTCAGTAATGGCTGAAAAGGTCGGTGAAGTTGGAGGAGATGATTGCTCAAGGTTTGTATAGACAGGTTTTGGTATATTTGTAGTATAGTATGCATTTTGGAAACTAGGAGAAGGGATATCGGATGTAGATTTTCTTGGAAGGTTTTCGTGGTAAGGGATGTTGATAACAGAAGGGATTTTGGAAATTCTTCCCAAATCTATTGTACTGGAAGAGGAAGAGGCTTCTGAGAATCTGGAACTTGTAGAGTGTCGGTGGAAAGACAGTTTGACTTTTCCATCTGTGTATTGGGTAATATTTTTAATCTGGACATTGGGTTGAGGTGGTGGTGGTAGTTCTGGTGGTGCTGCACCTTCAAGGATCTAATCTTCTGGTAGGAATATGTCTTTCCATTGGATTGCTTTTGGGACAATAGTGTTTGAGCGGGATAAATCTGTTTGTATTAGGAGTGTTTCGCCTTTTTGAGACTGGAATTTGTGTTTGCTGGTAAAGGCTGAGAACATGGCTTTGTAATGGATTTTGAATATGAGAGCAACAGGGATAGATCCTTCGAGCATGTCATAATTGTGGGTCTTTATTTGTAGTAGCATACTCTGCAAGATGTTTTTGTCTTTGAGGGATATGGTTATGTTTGGATAACAGTCAAATGATACCGGCCCATTGCAAAGGCTAGACTCAATAGAACTGAGGAGGGAGTCTTGGAAGTTTTGAAATCTAGCATCACGGAGGACAGCTAGAATGGAGGTGTTTAATCCTTCTTTTGTAAGGGGTTTTATCCCGACTTGGACTAGGCCAACATGAATATATTTATAATTTCGGGCTAGATGTTTTTGTAGGGATTTTTGAGAGAGGAGTTGAATGGTTTCAAAAGGTTTGGTAAGCTGAATATCTCGCTCTTCAGTTTTGATAGTAAAATCTGTTTTGAAAATATCATATTTAGATTTTTGATAAATCTGAGTTTGAGAAATTTTTGGAATTTTCCAGTCATCAATGTTTTTTGTAAAGTCTTTAATAGTTATCTCTTCACTTTGTACTATCCTTCTGCTTTCAGAAGATTCAGAAGTAGAGGAAGCTGAAATAGAAGTAGTCCTGTGAAAGACGGAATCCATAGAAATGAAAGATAAACTAGGAAACAGGCTGCAGATTATATGGATTTATTGCCCTAAAACTCAAACGGGACTTACACCATTCAGTTGCATACCTATAGTCTAATGGTCTCTTGTTCTTTCTAAGAATACTGGCTTTTATGTTACTATTCCTACCCAGATCCCAATAGGCTCTGATACCAAAAGAAGTACTTTCATCGGAAGATGCCTCAGGGCTTTTATGTAGAGTACTAACTTGATTTGTGGAGGTGGAAGGGTTAGTTATTTGTGGTGTTTCTGGGACAATTAAAGATGAACTGTCAAGGTGTTGTAAATGTGTTTTGATAGCTTTGAGAAAGTATCATGTCAATGTTTGTGTTCTTATCAAATCATGTTTGTTTGATCATGGTATAAGGAGACTCCTAACGGTGCCTAGATCCGTATAACAAAATGATATGATGGAGAGAAAGAATAGAAGTATCCTTAATATGACAAGAAGCATGCTCAAAATTAAGAAGATAAACTTTACAACATTTAAGAGCTTAGTTAGGAGTTTAAGATATTTGACATGTACTCGTCCAGATATTCTTTATGGAGTAAGACTTGTGAGTTGGTTTATGAAAACACTAACTATGACTCACATTAAAGCCTCAAAGCAAATTCTATGATATATCAAAGGAACCATAAATTTTGGCTTATTCAATGGTTATTCTAATAACTTTGTTCTTGTGGGTTATAGTGATAGTGATTGGGTTGGAGATACAAATGATAGAAAAAGCATTGTAAGTTTTGTTTTCTACATGGGAGACATAATTTTCACATGAAGTTCAAAGAAGCAATCTATTGTCACATTATTTTTTTGTTTTTTTAATTGATTTTTTTTAATTTTGATTTTTTTGAAGTTTCAGAGGAAACTGAGTTTTTTTAATATCAGATATGTATCTTACAATGTAAGTTTGCAGTTTGATATTATGCAAAATATTTGGAAAAACATGCAAGGGACTCACAAATATTTTTAAAATGCACTTTGGAAAATTTGATTTTTTTTGTTTTTTAAAATATATTTTAATATTATTATATTATTATTAAATATATTATGCTGGACTTGGTTTAGCCATCCAAGCTGGGCTAAAATGGGTCCATCCCGACTCAATTAGGTTAGGTTGATTGTTAGCCCAACATCTTTCTTTTTTTGGGGGGGCTGGAATGGACCCGACCCAACCATTTAGACTAGGTTGAAACAGGTCAAACACAGCTTCCAAGTTCATTATTTTGCAGAATGTGAATCAATGTTCACGTTTTGCATGCAACTGGAGAAATTATAGGTCATGGGGGGAAAGTGAAGGTAGGAAAAGGAAGGCTACCTGACGTGGAGGGGATGTAGTTGTCGTCACTAGTATAGCGTGAGGAGGGTGGAGGCGTTGGTGGCTCACGGCGTGGTTGGAGAGAGAAACAACAGCTATTGTGGTGCAGGAAGAAGAAGAAAGTTGTGACAAAGAGGGAGAAGTTTGCAGTGATTGTCTCTATCTCCAACGAGGAGATGGGTTTGATAAGTTACTAGGTTGTCATCGGTCATGACGTGGGGGAGGTTGTGGTGGTTGAGGAAGCGATGGAGAAAGAGAATGAAAGGATAGGTGATTTTTAGCCAATTTTGGCACTAATTTCTTCCCCCTTAAAGCTTGGAATGCACCCTTATTTATAGGGGGTGGAAGAGAAACACTTTGTCTTTATTAGGACAAATATTGGCCCTTGATTCAAACAAGAAGGATCCCAACCATTGGTTCAAAGTTACTATCATGGCATTAAAAAGTTAATAGCTAAAGGTTGCCTGAGTTGTCCATTTTGGAGTGGCGTCATGGCGGCTGTAGGTATAGTTGACCAGCGAGACCTACTATAAGGTATAGTACAATGTCAGGCCATCATGGTGGTGTATGATTTGTCCGGTTTGGTTGAGAGATGGAGCATTCAATGTTCTTGAAAAGCAGCCACCTGGACAGTTTTTTCAGGAGACTAGAAAAAAGAAGATGAGCAATAACCAGACAATGCATCGTTTGGTCTTTTTTTTTTGCTGTTCAAAACGGTGTTGTTTTGGACTTTTTAGGGTTCTAATTTAAGGATTTGGCCAAAGTTTAGTTTGGTCCTTTGGCTTTTAATTGCTTTCAATTGCATCCCTAATTGACCCTAAACTTTCAATTTTATGCAATTTTGCCCTTGACAAACTTCAATATCAGCCCCAGATTTCAACGAATTTTTTCATTTTGGTAATTGGTTTTGGATTTATTCAATTTCACCCTTGATTTCAATCAATTGGGTCCTATAGTTCGGCGCCTTTTTCAAAATAATCCTTGGTTCTGAATTTCTTTAATTTAACCCCTAATTGTCCTCAAAACTTTGATTTTCTTGCGAATTTACCCCTGATTTGAACCAATTAAACATTTAATTGGCTGATCCTTTCACACACAAACACCCGTATTATCACATTCTAACAAGTCACATTTCAATTGAAAATTAAATAATGACATAATACGAAAGGTTTTCTTTTGATACAGTATTGAATAGTTGATTTTTTTGGCTCTACCACTGTATACTATATAGAGATGTTTTCGTCTTTGACCCGTTCCAAAACTAGAGCTCTAGTGGTTCAGCACTTGATGGGCTAATAGCGTTCAATGATTCAAAGCACCATCAAGTGAATCTAAGCCAAGTTTCCTCCTAGTCAAGAGCGATGGAAGTTAAGTAATTAGAGGAACGTGTTAGGCCAATTTGGATGTCAGAATCATGGAATCAAAGTATCAAACTAACTTTTTGGGATAAAAAATAGTTGTGTTAAATCACTACACACATATCCAATGGCAGTGCTTAACTTATCTTACAAAAGACCCACTAATTACGGCAAAATACTTGATTGTGAAGTAGATTGATTTGAAACCAAATTAATGTTTATTTTAGGATGCTATCCTACTAGTTCCTAAATAATCAAAGGTTTTTTTTTTTTTAAGAGACTCACTAAATAAAGTTATTAAACTATTTCTTCAACTACTATGTATGTCCATAAGGCACCATGCAACAAGCCTCCCTCTATAAGAAACATAAAATGGGGCTCTTAATTGGTAAAATCGTGCATGAATTGAAAAAAAAAGGAAGACAAATTACTAGGCTTCTGAAAATTATTATAAAATTTCAATTTTTTAACAACTCTATTATCATCACCTTCTTTTCAGCATATAGTAATATAAATTACATCCAGGTAATTACCAACAACATTATTTCAGAATGAACTTGCATTTTTTATTCTTTTTTTAAAAAAAAAACAACTAGCACATTTAAAATTTGGGTTTCTCTTTTTACACACACACTATATCATATATTATAATATTCTAATTGTTGGGTTTCTCAAAAAACATATACGCAACGAAAAGGTAAATTTAATTTTTTAAGGGAGTCCTAAGATCTTATTAGACAAATTTAGGGTTTATACAAAGATTATTTAAAGATCAAATGTTCTTTTTTTAACTTTAAATAGTTGGTTGTAACAGATCACAAGTCGTCCAAGTATCCGGCCTCTAATAGTAATCCATATGAATCATTAGTGAGAAATCTCCTGAATCCTTTTAGAAGAGAGATTATTATACCTTTAAGTCCTAGTTCTTTTCTTTTATGTTTCAGATGTTTCAATAATTAATGTAGTTTTTCACTATTATATAAAAAATAAAAGGCATACTGTTAGGGCTCTAGGCGCGGGGACGCGCCAACGAAAGCACACTGCCTAGAATTCGGCAGGGATGGACAGCGTCAGCCTTGTGTAGGCAGAAATGAATTCGGCAAGCAGCGTGCAATTATCTATGCGAGTCTTTGAGCTACGACTTGGCATGGACGTGGGGACTTAGATACTGAACCTTCTAAGTCAGCAGCTGACGCAGCAGAACAGGCAGCTGGGACTGCCAAGTAGACAGCCAGGAAATGGGGAAAGTGGCAGCCTCATGGGAGGCAAAACGTGGGAGCATAACTGGGGTGTTCTCCATGCCACTAAGTCCTGGAAACATGGGATCATGGGTAAGAGGTAGTGCTCCACTATGTCCTGAAAACATGGGATCATGGGTAAGAGGTAGTGCTCCACTATGTCCTGAAAACATGGGATCATGGGTTAGAGGAAGTGCTCCACTAGGCCCCGAAAATGGGGGATAATGGGGGGGGAGCCTGCAGCTCATGTATGTCTATAAATAGGCTTGCCAAGCCTCTGCTGTGTAGCATGATATTTTGTGCATAGCACACACACTCTTGTTGTGTATTCCTTTGTTGATGAGATAAATAAAGGTTGAGAAGGATTCTTGTAATCTTGTTGTGCTTGCTTGTGTTTGTTCTTTGTTTACGACGATGCAACTGTGAGAACCTCCTTGGGTGAGCGAAATACATAGTCGTAGGAAAACACAAGCGAAAAGGGTGAGGCAAGGCTGAGTCTAATCGGGACTAGACTGCCGCATTGGGTTGAATTTCCTTGCGGAAAATTTAACCCCGTGACACATACCATTCTATTTATAATTAATGTAGTGTTTCAGATGTTTTATTATCAAAGTACTTATCTATTATTGGAATTTTATTCGCATTCTGTTGAATTAAATTCTATTCGATATGGCATACATTGCTTTGATAAATATGTGAATATCTATGAAGCCTTGATATAGAACCTGTCAGTAATTTCATGCTAATAGAGAGTAGTCAGTCTATGTGCAGATAATATTCTATATACCTAGCTGGTGAGAGAGGCACTAGCCTATGACGACTAATCCTTTCACAATGGTTACCTTCAGGTGCTACTTGGTCACCTTTAGGTGTCTTCTGGTTATATTCGGGTGTCATTTGATCTCTGAAATGTATTCCATAATTTTATGATAATATGCTTAGTATGTCTATATATATCAAGATAAATTAACTTGCAAACTATTAACATCTAAAATATATATTAAATGTTATTTTCTCATTGAGTTGGTTGCACTCACCCTCATTTTTAATATTATTTCAGGTTTTTTATTTTTGTTAGCAAGTGAACTTTGTTTAGTGTGCCTACTTCTTTAGTTTTTGGTCGGTATGCCTTACTTGTTTCGCGAAGCTTTCCTTTTAGTTTTGATTCGATATTTTAGGTGCTCCACTATTACACTATTTTAATGTCATTGATTCATTAAATAAAATTTAAAACTCGTTTCAAATCTCATTCACATTGGCTAAGGATTTTACTATCAATACTTCTTGAGAATAGATAGAATATTTTTTCGAATTCATGTAGGGTGATGAATTTTCTATTGATTACTCAAATACCTTTAATAGTTTATGCTATACCCAATAATTTCTTATTTGTTACTCTTGATTAGACAATGTGTAATCAGAATCAAAATATAACACTCTATATATAAAAGAACTTAGTGATCTCAAGTCTAAAGATCGCTTACATAACTATCAAGTCATCCTTTCTATAAACATATGATCTCTTCGTATGAAATTCTTATATGACTCAATTCAATGTATATGTTATCCGACAAGCACCTACACATTAGCTCCAAGTATCCTTCATACCTTAACTTATGAGAGTAACTGTCTTTTTTTTTTAAAAAAAAAGAAACATAATATGTATTGATCTTAATAGTATATTGACTAGAAACATTTAGAAATAATGATTCTGTTCAATGATTCAAAGCATCATCAAGTGAATCGAAGCCAAGTTTCTTTGAGTAAAGAACGTCAGAATCGTGAAATCAAAGTATCAAACAAAATATTTGGGATAAAAAAAGTTTGCATTAATTGTGTTAAATACCAAAATGCTATTTATTTTTATGTTTTAAACCATGTTTTGTTTAATTTTGAATATGTTTTTTATTTAAAATTAATTTTTTTAGTGTTTTTAAATCGTTTTGATATAAATATTAAAAAATAAATATTATTTTTATGTATGTAAACAAAAAACACTCTAAAAAGCGATCATTTCTATATATATATATATAAAAATACGTAATAATATTGATAGATACAAATCTAATGGGAGTGTTTGACTTATCTTTACAAAAGACCACTAATTACAGTAAAATACTTGACTATGAATAGGAGGTTTTCACTTGCTTACCTTCTTGTTGAAGTAAATTGATTTGAAATCAAATTACTGTTTGTTTTTAGTATGGTATCCTATCTATTTCCTAACAATTAAATGTTTTTTAAGATACTTAACTAATTAATGTTAATAAACTTATTTCTTCAACTTCCATGCATGTCGATGTCTACGGCAACAAGCAATAAGATCCCTCTAAAAGAAATATTAAAATTGGCTCTTAATTGATAAAATCATGCATGAATTGAAAAAAGGAAAGCAAACTCACTAGGATTCTGAAAATTATTATTGAATTTCAATTTTTTTAACAAAATTGCTTTCTAATTTTTTTATTTGTATCAATTCATTGAAAGAAATTTCATAGGAAGTATTAGGAAAATCTAAGATTAAATTATTTACTATATAAAACAGTTGGTGCTATTTGGTATGAGAATGTGACACATCAAATATAGAAGACCAAGAAATTTCTTGGAACCTTTTTATACAACCTAGGACAAGTAACTTCTCCCAGTCAAGTCTATATCTCATAAATTAAAAGATAGCAGCAGACAAGGAGATCCCACATGACATATTTTTCTTCAAATTAATAGTAATTCAATTTGGTGTAAGTTCTAATCCAAAAAAAAAAAACAATTAATTGTTAAATGGTTATTGGAGGTATTCTTCAGAGTGATTATGAGATTCTATGCTGATTTCAAGTACCTATCCTGGTTTTCTACATCTAGCTAATTTTCCTTATAAATCCACTAACCCATGAGTTTATCAGTATAACATACTAAACAAAAACTTTCTCCAAAAAATGACAAGTTATTGGCGAGTAGCTTGTTGGTTTTCATTCCTACCCTTCTTATCTCCAGCAAACTCTAGTTTCACACCATTGTCACAAGCTTCTTCTCACCCTTTCTTGGGCCAACATTGCAGTAGCAGTGAAAAAACAGCCTTGCTCCAACTCAAAAGGTATTTATCTGCAGCCAAACCTGAATCCTCTATTACTTTCCAGCCTTCCTCAGGTTCTTTGCTTACTTCATGGAAGCCTAACACTGATTGTTGCTCATGGGAAAGTGTCAATTGCCATGAAGTTACAAAACATGTGATTGGCCTTAACCTTAGTGGTCACAACCTTTCTGGTCTTGTTAATTCAATCAAGTTTCTTAACCTCCCCTACCTTGAAAGGCTGAATCTTGTCAACTGCAATATTGGAGAAATCCCGAGTTTCGTGCAGAAACTAGGTGGGTTGGTTGAGCTTGACCTTTCTATCAACAAAATCCATGGCAAAGTGCCTAAATGGATTTGGCTGTTAGAAAGCTTAGTTTACTTAAATCTTTCTAACAATTTCTTGGATGGATTTGAAGCACCACCTTCTGCTCCATTTTTAAGCTCTTTGACCTCTCTCGATCTTACCTCCAATTTAATAGAAGGATCGATTCCAACTCTACCAATCTCTATCAGCTTCCTCTCACTTGCAAAGAACAAGCTCACTAGAGAGATTCCTGTATCATTATGCAGCTTGAGCAACCTGACAATCTTGGATGCCTGTTATAATTACATGTCAGGCCAAATTCCAAAATGTCTTGAGGTCCTTGGTGATACCCTCATCGTACTAAATCTGCGGAAGAATAGATTTTCCGGATTGATGCCCTGGAAATTCACTAAAGAATGCAGCCTCAAGACACTCAACTTATATGCTAATCAGTTGACAGGGAAAATTCCAATGTCTCTGAAGCATTGTAAACGCCTTCAAGTTTTAGACCTTGGAGATAACCAGATTAACGACACGTTTCCTTTCTGGTTAGGGGTGCTTCCCGATTTGCGTGTTCTTATCCTACAATCAAATAGTTTGCGTGGTCCCATTGGTGAGCCATTGGCATCAAATGACTTCCCAATGCTTCAAATCCTGGATCTATCCTCGAATTATTTCACAGGAAATTTGCCATTGGATTACTTTGCAATATGGAAGTCAATGAGGATCAAGTTGAATGGGTCACTGATGTATATGGGATCTTACTATTACAGGGAGTGGATGTCAATAACAAGCAAAGGACAAAGAATGGATGATATAAACATCTTAACAATTTTCAATGTCCTAGACCTGTCAAACAATCTTTTTGAAGGAAAGATTCCTGAAGTGATTGGTGATCTCAAGTTGCTAGAGGTACTCAATCTGTCTACAAATAATCTGATAGGTGAGATCCCACTATCTTTATCAAAGTTGACATTGCTTGAGTCCTTAGACCTCTCAAAAAACAAGCTCATAGGTGAGATCCCAATGAAACTATTAAGCTTGACATTCCTATCGGTTCTCAACCTTTCGTATAATAGGTTAGAGGGGAAGATTCCAATAGGGAATCAATTTTCTACCTTCGCTAATGATTCCTACGAGGGAAACATTGGGTTGTGCGGGTTCCCATTGTCAAAGAATTGTGATGATGTTGAAGATCATCAGTCATCAGGAGCTCAACGAGAAAGCATCCTTTCGGATCCAATTAGTCCATTTAGTTGGAAATTTGCTTTGGTTGGATATGGATGTGGGGCGCCTGTGGGAGTTGCCATTGGTTACATCTTGTTTTGGAGGACCAAGAGATGCACTAAGTGGATTGAACAATCATTCAAGGCAAAGAAACGGCAGAAAAATGAACAGAATCGAAGAAGAAGGAGAAAGTTCAAGTAGATGGAACAAATGGTAGAAATATGTATAATATGCTCTCTTTTTTTATAGCATAACTTTTTAGGACAAGGTAGGATTAAACATATATAAAGTAATTGTGGCATAGAAGCAAATAAGAGAACAAGTCACAAATTCACAGGGCTCAGCTTGAAGTCAAAATCCAAAGGTGAAGCCAAATCAAAGAAATAACCATAAAATAGATCCAATGCGCAAACACGTCCAAAATACATCTCGGCAAATCATCAAATTTCCATTTCATTATTGAGTGAGAGTATGCATGTGTGTCGGTTGATTGACAAAGAAGCAAATCCATGAGAGTTGCTGATGAGAGAATCTGAGAGCTAAGCCAGCACTCGAAAAAGGGAGAGAAATGTTGGCTCTTGGCTGTGCAAGTAACATGAATGTATAGATTGGAAAATAATTGTTTGCTATTACTTTTAATAACCAAGCTTCTTCCTTATTGTGACAGACTCTCAATGCATATATATAGACACTGGATGACAGCAAATTCCTGAATATTCTATCTTATCCCTAACTCTGCTTCACTAAATAGAAGGGATTCTTTTAACAACAAGTTCTTATCACAAAGTTGCTTCACTATCAATTAATCAGTCTCTTTTTAGTGATAATTTGAAGAATCAAAACCCAGGGCTCACCGCATTTTGGTTATTTTGAGTTTCTTATCCTAGTTAGTTGTTGTTGAATATTAAACTCAATCTAGATGGTCAAGGAAGGCAACCACCAACTGCCACCGACCAGCCGCCACCGACCAGCCGCCAGCCACCAGCTGCATGCCGCCAGCCGCCTTCACACCACCGTCCACAGCCGCCTTCACACTTGAAGGTTGAATTATCTTGTTTTGAATTCGTGTATAAATAGCTAGCTAAGCTTATGCTATTATGGTGGAAAGAATAGAGAGAAACACTAGAGAGAAAGAGATGGCGTGTATTGTTAAGCTTGTTGTGTTAATTAATTGTAAGCTTGTGTTTTTGTAATAAAACCTTGTGTTTTATCTCCTCTGAGTGTTTCAAAGCCACCACCAGTGGTTCCTCCCACCAACAATTGGTATCAGAGCCCCGTTCGTCAGAAAACAGAAGTGTTTTGGGAGATAGCTAAATTTTCAAAGTTGTCAAAAACAACTGAAGATCCGGTAACTGTAGCCCAGTCTCACCCACGCGCACCAGAGGAAGAAGACGAGTGACGTCCACGCGCGCCATATTCGAGCCGTTTAAGTCGCGTCGAGCCGAGCCTCCAACCGCGCCTCCAGCCGAGCCGAAGAATATTCCCAAGAATATTCCCTTTCCAAGTCGCGCCGTACGCCGCGCCGCATCCAAGCCGAGCCGAGCCGATAGAATATTCCACAGAATATTCCCGGTTCAATCTAGCGAACCGCCCGACGCCCAAAATTGGTTTTTTGACCGGTTCACCCATTTTCTGACCCGATTTCTACAAAGTCAGACCGGTTCCCTACTATTTGGACCATTACGGATCGCTCTACAGTGTCCGTTTTGCCAAAATTCAACTCCCAGAAGGAGATATAGTCATTCAAAGAGCAAAATGACTACAGAAAGTACACAAACACTCATCCCGAAGCTGACTAAAGACAACTATGATAGTTGGTGCATCAGATTGAAGGCATTCCTTGGTTCACAAGAGTGTTTGGAGATTGTACACTATGGTTATGATGAACCAAAATCCAAAGAAGAAGAAGATGCTTTACAAGAGGCACAGAAGCTAGCCCTAAAAGTCAACAGAAAGAAAGACAACAAAGCAAAGACGATCATCTATCAAGGTCTTGATGAAGACACATTTGAGATCATTGCTTCCGCTGAAACATCACATGACATATGAGAGGCTCTCTAATAAAAATACAAAGGTGCTGACAGAATCAAGAAGATTCATCTTCAATCTTTGCGAGGTAAATTTGAGTTATTGCAAATGAAGTCCTCGGAGTCTATTTCTGATTATCACACAAGAATTATGTTGATAGTCAATCAGATGAGGAGAAATGGAGAAGCCATCGTTGATTCCTGAATTACTGAGAAAATTTTGAGATCCCTAGATCCAAAATTTGATTTTGTTGTTGTCGCTATTGAAGAGTCTAAGGAAGTGGACAAGTTGACAGTTGATGAGCTTATGAGTTCTTTGCAAGCTCATGAGCAGAAGATTGTAAAGAGAAATGGAGATAAGGCCATTGAGCATGCCTTACAAGCAAAGCTGTCTCTCAAGGACAGATATGAGCAAGGGGAGACTTCAACAAGTAGATATACCACTCAAGCAGGAAGTCAACAATCCAGAGGAGGATTCCAGAGATTCCAAGGAAGAGGTTCTTGGAATACAAGGTTTAGAGGAAGAGGTGGTAGAAACACCACCAGAGGAGGTCGAGGACAACAAGCATTCACTCCTAGAGGAAGAGGAGGCAGTTATAATAACCGTGACAAGAGGAATATCCAATGTTATAGTTGCAATCAATTTGGGCACTATAGCACTGAATACAGAAGGAAAGCTTCGTTAGAGGTACGTGAGCAAGCCAACTATTTAAAGAAGGATGACAGAGAAGAAGCTGCATTTCTTGTCCAACAAGAACTTGGCGAGAAACAGGAAAATATATGGTATCTAGATACTGGAGCTAGCAATCACATGTGCGGCTACCGAGAGTTATTTAGTGATCTAGATGAGACTAAGCAAGGTCTAGTTACTTTTGGAGATACCACAAAGGTTCCATTCAAAGGTAAAGGCAGCATCCCAATCAAGTTGAAGAACGACGATTCCAGCCACATCGCCAATGTCTATTATGTCCCAGCCATAAAGCAGAACCTGATCAGCTTAGGTCAACTTTTGGAGAGAGGATATACTTTTTACTCGAAGAATTGTCATCTGACAATTAGAGACAACAATTGGAGATTAATTGCATATGTGAAAATGTCCAAGAATAGGATGTGTCCTTTGAACATCCAGTATGATGCAGCAAGGTGTTTGAGTGCCATCACCAACAGTGAAGAATGGCTCTGGCACCTGAGGCTTGGACATCTGAATTTCACAAGTCTGAAGATGCTAGCAAGCAAGAAGATGGTCAAAGGTTTGCCTCACATTGATCATCCAGATGAAGTCTGTGAGAGTTGTGTCCTCAACAAACATCACAAATCCAGTTTTGCGAATGAAGTCAACTGGAAAGCAAAGAGGCCACTGGAGTTAGTACACACAAATGTGTGTGGCCCAATAACGCCTATGTCGACTGGACAAAATAGGTACTTCCTCACTTTTATTGATGATTTTAGTAGAAAGACGTGGATATACTTTCTGAAGAGGAAGTCAGAAGTATTCAATTGTTTTAAAGATTTTAAAGCAATTGTGGAGAAGCAAAATGGCTACATGATCAGAATCGTGAGATCTGATCAAGGTGGAGAATATACAACAAATGACTTTGAAGCCTATTGTACACAACAAGGCATCAGACATCAGACAACACCAGCTTATACACCACAGCTAAATGGGGTAGCTAAAAGGAAGAATCGCACGATTCTTGACATGGCAAGAAGTCTGCTCAAAGCAAAGAAGTTGCCCAAGCAATACTGGGCTGAAGCTGTATCATGTGCAGTGTATCTACTGAATCGCTGCCCAACCAGAAGTTTGCAAGGAGTCATTCCAGAAGAAGCATGGAGTGGTCACAAACCAAGTGTTACTCATCTACGAGTCTTTGGTTGTGTGGCATATGCAAAGATCCCAGATGCAATAAGGAGAAAGCTCGATGATAAAAACGAGAAATGCATCTTTGTCGGATATGGTGAAAGAAGGATGGGATACAAGCTGTATAATCCCATCACGAAGAAGGTGATTATGAGTAGAGATGTTATCTTTGAAGAAGATAAATCTTGGGAATGGAATGATGATAAAGAAGCAGTCAAATGGATCAACATTGATTTGATCCTTGAAGGTGAAGAAGTACCAACAGTACTTGTCGAAGAACCGATTGTACCAGCAGCTGAACCACAAATTCCGGTACATAGATTCCCTATATTCAACAGGAGGAACACACCAGGAGCATCATCATCAACACCACCATCAGCATCCTCATCAGAAGAACCAAGAAGGATGAGAAATCTTGAAGAGTTGTACAATGCCACTCGAGTAATGGAAGATACAAATTTGTTTTGTTCCTTTGCAGATAGTGACCCATTAAGCTTCAATGAAGCTGTCACAGAAGAGAAATGGATTAAAGCAATGGATGAAGAAATACATACCATTGAGAAGAATGATACCTAGATGCTGACTTATCCACCAGAAAGCAAGAAAACAATAGGTGTCAAATGGGTCTATAAGACAAAGAAGAATGCAGAAGAAGAAGTGCAAAAATATAAAGCCATTGAAGAGGGAAACATTTATCAGAATGAAGTTCATGCTTGGCATGATATCCCTCGATTGAGTTTAAAGGGGAGATTTGTTGAATATTAAACTCAATCTAGATGGTCAAGGAAGGCAACCACCAGCTGCCATTGACCAGCCGCCACCGATCAGCCGCCAGCCGCCAGCCGCCTTCACACCACCGTCCACATCCGCCTTCACACTTGAAGGTTGAATTATCTTGTTTTGAATTCGTGTATAAATAGCTAGCTAAGCTTATGTTATTTTGTGTGGAGAGAATAGAGAGAAACACTAGAGAGAAAGAGAGGGTGTGTATTGTTAAGCTTGTGTGTTAATTAATTGTAAGCTTCTTGTTCTTGTAATAAAACCTTGTGTTTTATCTCCTCTGAGTGTTTCAAAGCCACCACCAGTGGTTCCTCCCACCAACACTTGTGACATGGTCACTTCATTCAGGCCTAGTCTTGACCCTGTCACCGGAACAAAAAATTAACTACTCTTACATGGATGCCGTTAGAGTAAATCTTGGTAGTTGAACACCTCTTCTCTTATACCTGATTCCTTTTCTATTCCCTATCCTTTCAGGTTAGGAAATGTTCAGACAAATTACCTTAAGCCTCCTAATTTTGTGTTGTGATGTTTCAGGTAAAATCCAGACATGCCTTTGTTTCAATATCTGTGTGTATGGCTCATGTTATCACCCCTTCAACTAGTATGAAGTACTTTTATGGTGAATTTCAGGACTTTTGGATGCTTGGTTGATTAGTCCATTTACGCGAGCACCATTATGTGGCTATTTTCATCTGTATACGAAGCATAAGAGAGTTTCATTTGTTGTGAAGTTTGAGCCATATATCGCCTCATAAATTCATATCATTCAATCGCAAATCGACAATCAAAGTGTTACCTTGAAAATGGTCATAATGCTTTCCTCTATGCTGATATTCAGAGCTGTTCAGATTATAGCATCAAAGATATCAGATTTCCATAGCATAGAATGACTTTCAGACTTTCAGTTGCTGCTGCAATCATGTCGTTTGCCGACTCTTTTACAGGATTTGGACTTGGATTTACTAAAGTAATTTGTAGGTGCATGTATATGAACAAATCTGTGAGAATTCAGTGCAGTATGAAAGAAATATCAGGGATGACTCTGTTTTTGTAGAGTCAGATTTTTTTACAGTAATCACCATTGACTTCAGGATCTTACAACTGATCATGCTTGGAAGGAAACAGCAAGGAAGAAGCCTAATCAATGACCATTACCTAAATAAAGAAACATAAGAATCAAATGAAAGTTTTCGTCAACGAAATTATTTTACTTCTTTTTCTAAACACCCTCCAATCGTCAAGCATGATGGATAAGGAAAGAGTATATTTACATTAAATGTAATAAGAATTTTGAAAAAACTTCTTGGCCGATTTGTGCACTGGCTGGTTTGAGAATATTTTTAGAAATATATATATACCAGTGGATGGCAAGGTATGCTTATTTGAAATTATTATCGGCTAAAACTTTCATACAATATTGTTGGATGCAAGTGCAGGAAAGAAAAGAACTTCAAAGGCTTCAACAAGAGGCTAATGAATTTTCCATTAAATTTATTGGTGATTCAAGGATGTGTCATCTTGAAGAGAGAGGGACTAATACGATCAATGCAAGGTCAGTTTTGGATTTTGGCATAAAATTTTCTACCATCCAGTTTTATACTATTGAGGATAACTCTAAATCCAACCATTGGATTGAGCTAAAACTTTACCAGAGAATTCCAGAGGTATTTGTCTATAATGGAGTAAACTTTTAGGTGAATTGGAGTTAGAAAAAGACTTACAATATAGGTCAGAACAAACTATACAAATTTTGTTATTTACTTTCTTTTGACTAGTGAACTTCCTATGTGGCAATGATCATTTTCCTACAAGGATGTAACAACTTGTTTTGGGAATCTCCTAGTTCTATAAGGATCTTTAATGGGCTACAACATAGTTTCCAAGTGTGGCAAGGATTTTAATGTTTCAGAATCCTTTTCTTACAAGGATTCCTTATTCATCCTAACTACAAAAGGAAAGAACGGATGATGATATTTAATGGTATTTTAGTTTATAGGATCATTGGATAGATAAAGACTTAGGACTTATGAGTTTTATCTTATTATATGGTGTTCGCGATAAAGGAATCGCAAAATATATATGTTCTCTCAATAAAAGGTCTAAAAGGAAAATTACAAGCCCAAGAAGAAAGAGTCTATGTAATTTAAGAGGATGTGGGTGCACAAACACTTTTTCAAAGCAAGATGGTTCTGCATATTTCAAAGGAGGGTAGAGGACATGGATAAAGCTAAGGAAAAAGAGCAAGAGATAGATTTGGAAATGCAAGATCTAGGTATGACAAAACAAAAGTTAAATGTTACAATTATACAAAAATGGGTCATTATGTTTGGGATTGCTGGAATCCAAACAGAAGGGTTGAGGAGAATGTCAGAAAAAAGCCACTCTATTACTAGTCCATAATGAATGAATACAAACCAAAGAGAAGATGTGGTATTTAGACAATGGAGCAAACACTCATGTGTATGGAGACAAAGACAATTTTATAGAGCTTGATGAAGTAATTAGAGGTAAAGTTAACTTTGTGGATCATTCATAGGTTGTCATCAAAGGAAAATGTACGATTAGTCATCACTAGTCTGGCGTGAGGAGGGTGGAGGTGTTGGTGGCTCATGGCGTGGCTGGAGAGAGAAACAACAACTGTTGTGGTGCAAGAATAAGAAGAAACTTGTGACAGAGAGGGAGAAGTTTGTAGTGGTTGTCTTTATTGCCAATACGGAGATGGGTTTGATAAGTTACTAGGTCATCATTGGTCACGGCGTGGGGGAGGTTGTGGTGGTTGAGGAAGCGGTGGAGAAAGAGAATGAAAGGATTGGTGATTTTTAGCCAATTTGTGCACTAATTTCTTCCCTCTTAAAGCTTGTTGTCGCACGTGTGCGGCGTCGCGGCGAAAACATCCACCCTCAAAATCAAGAAATGTATCTAATGCGGAAAATATGGGGAGACAAGGAATTATTGTCTTTCATTAGTGGAAAAATGGAATGGGAGTCGCCACCTAGTATTTTGGTCACTAGGAACCCTAACTGGTCTCAGAGATCGGGTACGGGGACTAGTTGCGTAAAGGAAAGGTATTAGCAACACAAATACGCCTTACCTAAGGCAAGCTGCATTATTTTATTGTCTGATAAATCTAAAGTCTTGTCGTGCTTTCTAGCTGTTGGTCCGTCTGTGATTTAAGAAAAGTTCTCCTCGGTAAAGAGATCCTTATCTTATTGGAAAAAAAAATAACCGTTCTAACCTCAACAAAAGAATTTAATATCCGGAGTACGTCTTACGTATAAGATCATAACCCTAGATATTAAAAGAAAACAAAATAAAATTTTTGAAATTTTTGAAATATTGGCCTAGTTCTCGTAACTTTAATAAACTGGTTATTAAAGCTCAACATGCATGCTAAAACTTTTTTTGAAATTTTCTTTGTTATATGAAAATACAATATGATTTTGTTTTATTTTTATTTTTGAGAGACTTGGTCGTATACATAAAAAAAATATATTTTTTATTTTTTATTTTTCAATGTTTTGACGAAAACCGGGTATTTTAATACCGTATTTGTATCTTTACAGTATAAAAATACAAATCAATATTAATTAAAATGCAGTAAAAAAATTGCGGAAAATCATAGAATTTTTAATATAATTTTTTGATTTTTTTTTGGGCTGGGCCCAGCCCGACCTATGTGGCGGGGCTGGACCCAGCCAATGACCCCGCCGGCTTTAGGATGCAAGTGCTTACTGTTCAAGTGAATTATAATTCACTTGAACAGTAAAAATGCAAAAGGAAATCGCATGCACAGAGACGAAAAACGCAAACCTGGAAATGGAAACGAAAGGGGCGAAGGTGATGGTGAAGGCGTGCTGGCTGGTCTCTTCTGTGCTTTCGTTTGTTTCAGTTCTTCTCCTCTGTTCCTTGTTTTCCTTTCTCTGTTTCTCTTGTTTTTTTTTTCCTGATGTTATGCCCCTGTTCTTCTCTTCTTCAGTTCGTATTTCGCTGCTCTCTCAGTTTAATTCCTCCTGCTCTCCCTCTGTTCTATCCTATTTTCTCCCCTGTGTCTGTCTCCTGCTCTTCGTCTCTTCCTCTGTCTTTCCCCTCTCTCGCTGTCTTTTTTTTTTCTTTCCTCTGTCATTCCCCTCTGGTTTCCCCTCCTGGTTTTCCACCACGGTCCTTCTCCCTCTCCTTTTGTTCTCTTTTTTCTTTCTGTCGTTCTTTTCCCCCCCTGGTTCTTTTTTCTTTCCCTCTCCCCCCCTGTCACCGTCTTTCTCTGGTTTTTATAAGCCAAAGAATGGCCTGCGGTGCAACGTCCAACTTGGTAACGGCATGTAGAGGAATAGTAGCCGTGAAACATTCCCCATAACTGAAGCAATCTGCTGTTTTTGTTGCTGAAATGGCTCCATTGATAGCGCTCATTCACTGTCGAAACCGTTGCGGATGAAGAAGGTGATCAACAGTTGTCAAGGAAACGACGCCGTTTGCTAATTCAAAATGCATATTTCTGATTTGGTCCTTGGATGTTTTTGTAATTTTGTAATCAAGCCCCTCGTAAAAATTGTAATTAGACCCCTTGATTTTAACGCCTTTTCTGATTTAGTCCTTGGTTTTGGATTGTTTCAATTAAGTCCCTAATTGACCACCAAACTTCAATAATTATGCAATTAAGCCCATGATTTGACCAAATCAACTCTTCAAAATTATAATTGGACCCCAGAACTTTAATTTCATCCAATAAAAGCCTAAATTGACTTAAAAATCTATTTTTCTTGCAATCAGACCCTCCATAAATTCAATTAAACCTTAGATAAAATTTAATTAAGTCCATAAACATCTGATTTTAGACTTTTTTCTCAACTTGAATTTTCTTTGTCAACAGGGCTCTCATCAGTAAAAAATATACTATTAAATTTCAACATTTTGCATTTTTAACCTTCTCAACCAATTTTGTCCTTTTTTCAGCATTCCAGTCCTTTTCTCACTCCCATTATTTTTTGGATTTCTTTCGAATATTTTTTGATCTATTTTTTTGTATTTTCTCATTTTCAATTTTTTTTTGTGGGAATCCAAAAATGGGTAACAACACTTGCAATGCACCTTTATTTATAGGGGGTGGAAGAGAAACACTTTGTCTTTATTAGGGACAAATATTGACCCTTGATTCGAACAAGAAGGATCCCAACCATTGGTTTAAAGTTGCTATCATGACATGAAAAAGTTAGCAGCTAAAGGTTGCCTGAGGTGTCCACTTTGGAGCGGCGTTGTGGCGGCTATAGGTACAGTTGACTAGCGAGACCTACTATAGGGTCTAGTACAATGTTAGACTATCATTGTGGTGTATGATTTGTCCAGTTTGGTTGAGAGATAGAGCGTTCAATGTTCTTGAAAAGTAGCCAACCAGACAGTTTTTTCAGGTAAAAAGAAAAAAGAAGAGCAATAACCAGACGATGCATCGTTTGGTCTATTTTTTTTACTGTTCAAAACGGTGTTGTTTTGGACTTTTTAGGGTTCTAATTTAGGGATTTGGCCAAAGTTTAGTTTGGTCCTTTGACTTTTAATTGCTTTCAATTGCATCGCTAATTGGCCCTAAACTTCCAACTTTATACAATTTTGCCCCTGACAAACTTCAATGGCAGCCCTGGATTTCAACGTATTTTTTCATTTTGGTAATTGGTTTTGGATTTATTCAATTTCACCATTGATTTCAATCAATTGAGTCCTAGAGTTCAGCGCCTTTTTCAAAATGATCCTTGGCTGTGAATTTCTTTAATGTAACCCCTAATTGACCTCAAAACTTTGATTTTCTTGCGATTTTACCCCTGATTTGAACCAATTGACTTTGTAAAAATTAAATTTGATCCCCTAAAATTCCAATCTTCTCAATTAAGCCCAAATGAGGCTCTCAAACTTATTTTTTCACCAATTAGATCCCTAACAAAATTAATTTTACCCTTGATATTCACCATGATTGCTTTCTAGCTACAAGCATAATTATCAAACTCAATCCAGAAACCAACTTGAAAATAACCTCAATTACTAGGTCAACTTGTGGGTTACCATGCCAATTATTTTAGTCAAAATTATATTATTTCATTCTTAAAATAAACATTCTTGTAATTGACTCGGTTAAGTTTGAACCAGGTTTGTTCAGGTCAATTAAATCACTAACAACTTGGTCAGGTCAAACAAGTTTCAATTTAACTGCTCTCACAATTTTGGATATCTAGACCCACAATCGCTTCCTTGTAATAGGATGTAGGAAATTTCTACAATAAAGGAATCAACAGGCAACAATTCTCTAACTTATAGTAATATCAATTACATCCAGGCAACTACAAACAACATTATATGTGAATGTTAACAGAACGAACTTACATATCTTTTTCCGTTCTTGAGAACAACTAGCATATTAATTGGCTGATCCTTTCACACACACACACCCATATTATCATATTCTAACAAGTCACATTTCAATTAAAAATTAAATAATGACATAATACGAAAGGTTTTCTTTTGATACAGTATTGAATAGTTGATTTTTTTGGCTCTACCACTGTATACTATAGAGATGTTTTCGTCTTTGACCCGTTCCAAAACTAGAGCTCTAGTGGTTCAGCACTTGATGGGCTAATTGCGTTCAATGATTCAAAGCACCATCAAGTGAATCCAAGCCAAGTTTCCTCCTAGTCAAGAGCGATGGAAGTCAAGTAATTAGAGGAACGTGTTAGGCCAATTTGGATGTCAGAATCATGGAATCAAAGTATCAAACTAACTTTTTGGGATAAAAAATAGTTGTGTTAAATCACTACACACATATCCAATGGCAGTGCTTAACTTATCTTACAAAAGACCCACTAATTACGGCAAAATACTTGATTGTAAAGTAGATTGATTTGAAACCAAATTAATGTTTATTTTAGGATGCTATTCTACTAGTTCCTAAATAATCAAAGGTTTTTTTTTTTTAAGAGACTCACTAATTAAAGTTATTAAACTATTTCTTCAACTACTATTTATGTCCATAAGGCACCATGCAACAAGCCTCCCTCTATAAGAAGCATAAAATGGGACTCTTAATTAGTAAAATCATGCATGAATTGAAAAAAAAGGAAGACAATTTACTAGGCTTCTGAAAATTATTATAAATATCAATTTTTTAACAACATTATTATCATCACCTTCTTTCCAGCAAGTAATATAAATTACATCCAGGTAATTACCAACAACATTATTTGAATGTCAATAGAATGAACTTGCATTTTTTATTCTTTTTTTTAGAACAACTAGCACATTTAAAATTTGGATTTCTCTTCACACACACACTCAAGTCGCACTTGATTAATCATTTCATTTTAATTTTTGACTAATACTTCTTATGTATGTGACCCACTAGGTCCCCTAATAAATTGGTCTAAATATAAATCATAATTGTAAATAAGAAATTATTAAATAAATTAAACAATTTATTTTATTTTCAATTCAACAATTAATTTATTTATATTTGAAGATCAAGTACAATGTTTAACAACCTATCATATTTCTCTAAATATTATAAAAGTTATAAGTGGTTTAACTTAACTTTTCAGTAACTAATTTCTATAAGACCCATAGTCTTAACCCAACTAAAGCCCAAGGTACAGAAACCCAACCTAAGCTAACCTAGGTATATAAGGAAAAGGTTGCAAGAGGAATGATTCTCCTTTTTTTTCCTTCCTCTTTACAATGTGACCTACACCCATATACACTATGGAATATCGGTTTTAACTTCAGTTTTGGTTTCAAGATGGGTTGAAAAGTAAGTAAGTACCTCCCTTCTTATTGTTATTTTTTTTATGGTTTGATTATGGAAGGATAAAAAAAAATTAAGGTTGTTATGATTTTGATGACATAATGATTTAAGAGTTGAAATTGATGTATTAGGGTGTTAGTTGGACTGAAATGAATTGATTTGATGTCTGGATTATGGGTTTATTAAAGAACAATTTGTGTTTTTGAGTAATATACAAAATTGAAGACTAGTAGATTAGGATTCTAGGAGTCCTGATCAACCAGTCGATCGATTCACTTGTTGCTACTGGTCGATCTGTTGGTTTGTGTAGTGGTCAATCGGTTGGTCAATCTAGTCGATCGGTTAACCTGACAGTAGAGTTTTATTGAGTCTGTTGGGTTCGATAAGTTTGGGTTGTGTTCAAGTTTGATCGAGTGAAATACTTCAACGTTATATTTATGTTTTGGTCTCTAATCTCAAAGTTTTAAATCTTTTATGTTACTTTGCCGGCGTTCCTCCTAACAATCTTCAATAGTCTCCGGTTCTGTAGTCGTTTATCTTTTGCTTTTGTTTTCTGGGTGAGTGGGATGATCATTAATATGCATCTAATATAAATAATATATGTATGTTGAATATATGATGAGTACAACTAGTTAATTTCTTGAATATTTATAGTTGTTACTTTATTTTCCTAGTACTCATCTATTCTTGGAATTTTATTCACATCCCGTTGAATTAAATTTTATTCGATATGGTATACATTGCTTTGATAATTATACGAATATCTATTATGCCTTGATATAGGACTTGTCAGTAACTCCATGCTAACAGAGAGTAATAAGTCTATGTGCATATAGTATTCTATATACCTAGTTGGTGAGAGAGGCACCAGCCTATGGCGACTGATCCTTCCACAATGGTCACCTTCGGGTGTCATTTGGTCACCTTCAAGTGTCATTTGATCTCTGACTACTTTTTAATAATATGCTTAGTATGTATATGTATATCAAGATAAATCCACTTGCAATCTATTAATATCTAAAATGTATATTAAATATTATTCTCTCACTGAGTTGGTTGAACTCACCCCTCATTTTTAATATTATTTCAAATTCTTAGTTTCTTTTAGTAAGTGGACTTTATTGAGTGTTCCAGCTTTTTCAATTTTAGTCGCTATGCCTTGCTTGTTTCGCGGGGCTTTTCTTTTAGTTTTGATTCGATGTTTTAGACGCTTCACTATTACAATATTTAAGTTAAAATTTGGATTTTAACAATGTAATTAGTGATGCGAACCTCGTGATCACGTGGTCATGCAACCCACACGCAAAGACACCAATTCCCGGAAAGCCAAGTAAATCAGGTTTCATAAGAGTGTGACACAAAGATAACTTGTACCTAGGCACCAGCACTATTGGAAACGGAGACCCATACCAAATGATGCGAACCTCGTGATCACGTGGTCACGCAACCCACACGCAAAGACACCAATTCCCGGAAAGCCAAGTAAATCAGGTTTGATAGGAGTGTGACACAAAGATAACTTGTACCTAGGCACCAGCACTATTGGAAATGGAGACCCCCACCCAACGAATATTGATTCACGAACGAGAAGTATAAGGATGACGCCACGAAGACAGTTGTTCTTCGATAAGTCTTTTTTTCAGTTCATTAGAGAACCATGGAAGGTAGATTATCTCACCAACACACACACACAAAGTACGGCAAACAAGAAGTTTTATTAATCTGAATTGTCTCCATACATGTCTGCTTATGCCCTTATTTATAGTGACTCCAAACTAACATAAACCCTAATGGACCCCTTGTGTGGACTTATATGATGCCCACTTACAATTAAACCCAAATAATATAAATAAACCCTAAACTAAGAAGAAAATAATAATAACAATAATAAATCCAAAATTAATATCCTAAATATGCTAGAATCAGATTTGTCACCATTAAGAAGTCTCAAATAGACTAGGAAATCTGATCTGAATGTAGAATTTATTCTGAAGTCTTCTTTTCTTTTTGTAGCTAGGATGAATAAGGAATCCTTGTAAGAAAAGGATTCTGAAATAATTATGAATCCTTGCCACACTTGGAAACTATGTTGCAGCCCATTAAAGATATTTGGAGAATTAGAAGATTCCCAAAATAAGCTGCCATATCCTTTTAGGAAAAGAATCCTAGCCAAATAGGAAGCCACAAGTCAAAAGGAAGTAAATAACAAAATTCGTACAGCCTCTGTTGACCCGTGTTTTGATGCCTTTCCGAACTCCGATTGACCTGAAATTTTAAACCAATATAGGACAACATGTCACGAGACTCCACGTAAAATTTCAGTTTGATCCGACGGTCAGATTGAGAATTATGACTGTTGCTGTAAAACTGGATAGTTGCACATTTGACATCAAAATCCGAATTTGACCTTTCCTGGATCGTATCATTCCCTCTCTCTTCAAGATGATTCGTCCTCGAATCACCAACAAGTTTAATGGACAATTCCATAGCCTTCTTTTGAAGCGTTTGGAGTTCTTTTCTTGCCAACAATCGTCGCCAACAACTTTGGATGAAAGTTGGAGCCGTTCTATTTTGTATATCATCATTGCAACCTTTTTTCTCCTCTCTTTTTGAAGCTTGTTGGGCATTGATTGCTGCCGTTAACACATCAAGTTCTTGCTTCATCTCCCCTAGAATATGGGATAAACTCTTGGATTCTGTTTTTAGAACACCAATCTCTTTATTTCGCTCCCTTTGATACAACCTCTCCTTTTGAATCTGCCTTTTCTTTTGCCATAGCACCTCATCAAAATATATGAAATCCCTTCGGTTTCTAGGCTGCCGAAAACCTTCTCGATAACCTATGGTCTCATCCTTAAAACCACCATCACCAATATCAACAATGCCGTCCTCATAATCAGCCCACCTTGGCCTTTTGACCCCACTGCCATTGTTTGATTTCAGTTCAGCCCCAACCTTTCTCACATCTTGGGTACATGTTCCAGTCACGTTTCCATGTTTTCCCACCTTCTCAAGTCTGTCACACACGTTCCCCATCATGAAATTCATGTTTTCCATCATCTTTGTCATGGCTTGCATTTGGAATTGAAGTTCTACATCAGGAGGGGGTGGTGTGTTGTTTTGAATTGACATGATGGTACCTGCAAAAATTGGTTAGTGGAAAAAAAATCCTCACATCGCTCGTGTTTCGCACAGACACTCTTAATATCCTCACAATCTCACACCTCTCGTCTCACCTTCTTGCTATTCTTGCGAAACTCAAATCAACACCAACTAAAACCAACTTGGCAGCGCAATTCCAAATATATATATATATGACTCAATAAGCAATAAAAACCAAAAAACAAGCAAAACAAAACTGCGATGATAGTCTCGCGAGTAGCAAGTGAGTCTATCCGAAATATGAACGAAACTGAAGACTCGAATAAAAAACAGAAACAAAATATGAAAAATGATGAAAAAACACCTAGATATGTTGGATATGATAAAAAAAACTGCAAGAAATGAAAACAACAGAAAGAATCTGAACTTTAAAAGTTGACGCAAAACAGACTCGATTACGACGAGTTAAGTCGGAATCTGGAACCTAAAGTGAATGATGTCCAATTGAGTTAAAATTTCAGATATAGTGCAATATCAACCCAAATAGACAGAATATAAAATTTGATCAATTTAAAACAAGGTTTGATATACTGACGCAAAAACATTATGAATCAGACCTGATTAGACCTGAATTTGAAACCCAAAGCAAACGATATCCAATTGACCCCAAATTTGATATGTGGTGCGATTAGGACCCCAGTAATTAGAGTATCCCATTTGAGATAATTCTGAGTTGATTTGATCCAATTTTCCCTTGTTTAGTTTTCTGCGGCAGAATCCAATAAACGTCTTTTTGAACGATTTTTTTTTTGCTTTTCTCTTTTCTCTTTTTGTTTTTGTTTTTAATGCTACTGATATATTTTGAACAATAATAGAATGAAATAACTAATTTTTTTTTAATTTTTTTTGATATACTACAAAATCAATGAGAAGAAGAAATTGGACTCTAAGGAATTTTTTTGCGGAAACAACAAGAAATGAAAATTTCAGAAGGATATAACCTGATTAATGGAGCCAAGCTTTGATACCAAATGATGCGAACCTCGTGATCACGTGGTCACGCAACCCACACGCAAAGACACCAATTCCCGGAAAGCCAAGTAAATCAGGTTTGATAGGAGTGTGACACAAAGATAACTTGTACCTAGGCACCAGCACTATTGGAAACGGAGACCTATACCAAATGATGCGAACCTCGTGATCACGTGGTCACGCAACCCACACGCAAAGACACCAATTCCTGGAAAGCCAAGTAAATCAGGTTTGATAGGAGTGTGACACAAAGATAACTTGTACCTAGGCACCAGCACTATTGGAAACGGAGACCCCCACCCAACGAATATTGATTCACGAACGAGAAGTATAAGGATGATGCCACGAAGACAGTTGTTCTTCGAGAAGTCTTTTTTTCAGTTCATTAGAGAACCATGGAAGGGAGATTATCTCACCAACACACATACACAAAGTGCGGCAAACAAGAAGTTTTATTAATCTGAATTGTCTCCATACATGTCTGCTTATGCCCTTATTTATAGTGACTCCAAACTAACATAAACCATAATGGACCCCTTTATGTGGACTTATATGATGCCCACTTACAATTCAACCCAAATAATATAAATAAACCCTAAACTAAGAAGAAAATAATAATAACAATAATAAATCCAAAATTAATATCCTAAATATGCTAGAATCAGATTTGTCACCATTAAGAAGTCCCAAATAGACTAGGAAATCTGATCTGAAGGTAGAATTTATTCTGAAGTCTTCTTTCCTTTTTGTAGCTAGGATGAATAAGGAATCCTTGTAAGAAAAGGATTATGAAATAATTATGAATCCTTGCCACACTTGGAAACTATGTTGCAGCCCATTAAAGATCTTTGGAGAATTAGAAGATTCCCAAAATAAGCTGCCATATCCTTTTAGGAAAAGAATCCTAGCCAAATAAGAAGTCCACAAGTCAAAAGGAAGTAAATAACAAAATTCGTACAGCCTCTGTTGACCCGTATTTTGATGCCTTTCCGAACTCTGATTGACATGAAATTTTAAACCAAGGTAGGACAATATGTCAGGAGACTCCACGTAAAATTTTAGCTTGATCTGACGGTCGGATTGAGAATTATGACTATTGCCGTAAAACTGGATAGTTGCACATTTGACATCAAAATCCGAATTTGACCTTTCCTGGATCGTATCAATTAGTATTATGGATTATTTTTTTTGTTTTAATAATTGATGAGGAATTTAGAACTATCATTTTATGTTATTGGTTTTGATACTATAATATTTTGGGAGATTATAAAATGTTGTGTGTTTTTAAATATCTTCATTAATCATATATAAATAAATATTAAATATCTTTATTAATAATAAATATATTTTAAATATTGAATAAAATCAGTGCTATTAGTAAGCGGACTTTGTTGAGTGTTCTAGCTTTTTCAATTTTAGTTGGTATGCCTTACTTGTTTCGCGAGGCTTTTCTTTTAGTTTTGATTCAATGTTTTAGACGCTTCACTATTACACTATTTTAGTTAAAATTTGGATTTTGACAATGTAATTAATATTATAGATTATTGTTTTTGTTTTAATAATTGATGAGGAATTTAGAACTATCATTTTATGTTATTGGTTTTGATACTATAATATTTTGGGAGATTATAAAATGTTGTGTATTTTTAAATATCTTCATTAATCATATATAAATAAATATTAAAAATCTTTATTAATAATAAATATATTTTAAATGAATAAAATCAATGATACGAGTAATTAAAAAGATTAACTACATTACATGTTCAATAACACTAACAAGTCACGTTTCAATTGACTATGACACAATACAAAAGGTTTACTTTTGATACAGTATTGAATACTTGATTTGTTTTTGGCTCCACCACTATATTATAGTAATTTTTTCGTCTTTGACCCGTTCTAAAATTAGAGCTCTAGTAGTTCAGTACTTGATGAAATAATGGCGTTCAATGATTCAAGCCATGTTTTTTTGAGTCAAGAGTGATGGATACCAAAGTAATTAGAGGGACGTTTTGGATCAATTAGGATGTCAGAATCATGAAATCAAAGTATCAAACTAACTTTTTGGGATAAATAAGGTTGTTTGTTTTTATGGTTGAAATCGTGTTTTGTTTATTTTTTAATATTTATTTTTACTTAAAATTAATATTTTTTTAGTAGTTTTAAATCGTTTTAATGTATTAATATCAAAAATTATTTTTTTAAAATTATTTTTATATATATTTTAGAAAAACATATTTTAAAAAACAAATACTATGACACTCTCAAACAATACCAGTAGTGTTGATATTCACAAATCTAATGGCAATGCTTCACTTATCTTTACAAAAGACTACTAATTACGGTAAAATACTTGACTATGAATAGGAGATTTTCACTTGCTTACCTTCTTGTTGAAGTAAATGTATTCGAAATCAAATTACTGTTTGTTTTTAGTATGATATCCTAACTATTTCCTAAGTAATTAATTTTTTTTTAAGATACTTAATTAATTAATGTTAATAAACTTATTTCTTCAACTACTATGTATGTCTATGTCTACGGCAACAAGCAAAAGCCTCCCTCTAAAAGAAATATTAAAATTGGCTCTTAATTGATAATTAAATCATGCATGAATTGAAAAAAAGGAAAGCAACTCACCAGGCTTCTGAAAATTATTATTGAATTTCAATTTTTTTAACAACATTGATTTTTAATTTATTTTTATTTGTATCGATTCCTTGAAAGAAATTTTTATATGTAACTTATTCCTTTAAATTAACTAGCCAGTAAATTAACATTTTTTAATTAGCATTGCCTTGAGATCCCAATTCAAGAAAGTTCTTGCACTTTCAATTTACTCAATCAAGAAAAAGAATACCCCAAATTTTACACCTTTTCTTAATTTTTTTACTATATAAAACAGTTGGTGCCATTTGGTATGAGAATGTGACAAATGAAATATTATTGAAGACCAAGAAATTTCTTGGAACCTTTTTATACAACCAAGGACAAGTAACTTCTCCTAGTCAAGTCTATATCTCATAAATTTGAAAGATGGCAGCAGACAAGGAAGTCCCACATGAGATATTTTTCTCCAAATTAATAGTAATTCAATAAGGTGTAAGTTCTAATCCAAAATAATAATAATAATTGTTGAATGGTTATTGGAGGTATTCTTTAGGGTGATTATGAGATTCTATGCTGATTTCAAATACCTATCCTGGTAATCTAGCTAATTTTCCTTGTAAATTCACTAACCCGTCTGTCATGGACCAAAATTGACGAGTATAAACCTAACAATAAGTCCAAATGAGTGGAACTTTCTAAAGAAAACAAGTATAACTTGAATCCAACTATTGGATAGGATTAAAATTTTATGAGCGTGTTTTATATGCCCAGTTTTATAATAGATCAATGGTTTATAACCAACTAAGGTTGTTTTTGTATCCAAATCCATGTCTTTTTCTGTTACAATAAAGAAAAATTAATGTATAAATACAAATTTTCTAATGATTTTACTCTGATAACATAGAGCACAGTCTGAAGTTTGACAATCTATCAAATATGAGTAACTGCAAACTTTGTTCATGGTTTGTATATTTTCATATATATGTTCTGTTGTCAGATGTGTAATCCGCCATTGTTTGCGAGCACTTCTGGAAAGTTGGTTTAGTAGCAATTTGCAAAAAGTAATGTTTCTATCAATAAATTCTATACCCACAAACTCCGAATTGCATACTTTGCATCAACTACAGCCGTTGCAATGAGCTTTCCTTGCTACAGGTTTAGGAGTTCGGGAACTTATGGCTTCTAGCTATGTATCATACAAGCACGAAACTAGAATTTTAAAAATGAGGTGTCCATAATATAGAGATAATATATAATTTTGAGATCCAAAATACATACATATATATTGTTTTTAAGAAATAAGTCTTAATTTTTGGGTATAATTAAAAATATTTAAGATTTTAGGACTAAACTATAAACCTCAGATTTTGGGGTGTCAGGTACCCTTAATCCTATACCTATTTCCGCCACTGTACCTGTATTTTGTGCAGAGGAAAATAGTTGCTTTGTAAAAGAAAATGGATTGTTCTTTGAATAATTAGATTTTTTTCATGAGGTATAGTACTGTTTTACATCGTTGATATGCGTAGGGTATGGTGTTTCATTCGTATCTGGTAGACCTTAAATGGTTAAATTGTTATTTTGGGTTTACAGGAAGATTTTTTTTTGTAGCAAAATTCATTGCTTCCCCTGAATTTGATGGTGATGGCAGTCAAACATGAGCTAGAAAGTAGTTTGCTGCTTGATGATGATGGACGTACAAGAACTGGAAGTGAAACTTCCAATTTCCAGGCCTAATTTGTGAACCGGGAACCTTGTGGAGTTGCATAGCTCACATAATCATTGATGTTATCTCTTCTGGCGTTCTGTCTTTGGCTTGGAGTGTAGTACATCTAGGAATATCAGGGATGACTCTATTTTTGTAGAGTCAGAATTTTTGCCTCTTCAGATACCTTTTACATTAACCCCATTGACTTCAGGATCTTACATGTGGGCATCATGCTTGGAAGGAAACAGCGAGGAAGAAGCCTAATTAATGACCATTACCTTAATATAGAAACATTAGAATCAAATGAAAGATTTTGTTAATGAAATTATTTTACTTCTTTTTCTTAACACCCTCCAATCGTCAAGCATGACGAACAAGTAAAGAATATATTTACATTAATCACCATTGACTTCAGTCTTCAGGATCTTACATCTGGTCATGCTTGGAAGGAAACAGCAAGGAAGAAGCCTAATTAATGACCATTACCTAAATAAAGAAACGTAAGAATTAAATGAAAGATTTCGTCAATGAAATTATTTTACTTCTTTTTCTAAACACCCTCCTCCAATCGTCAAGCATGACGAACAAGTAATTAAAGAATATATTTACATTAAATGTGTTAAGAATTTTTAAAAAAAGTCTTGGCCGATTTGTGTACTGGTTTGAGAATATTTAAAAATAAATGAATCAAGTAAAATTTTAATAGTATTTGATAAAATGGTTATCAATACCATTTTTTTATCAATTTAACATAAAGTTTTTTATTATACATATTGATATTCGATCAAGAAATCAACCATATTTTTTAGCTGTTACCACAAGATTCGGTTTCAAAAAAGTTATTGCACTTTTCCTCACCTTTGAATGATTTATATTAGAAAAAAAAAACTCAACTTACAAAAATTTTCTTAAAATTTAACTAGCGAGGAGTTGGTACCACTTGTAACCATGCACTAGATGACATAATTTGAAATTTCTTGGAACCTACTAATGATGTTGGCTCCAATCTGTCAGAGGCATTCGGTCTCATAGTTCTGAGGAGGATTTTGTCATAGAAAAACTTCTCAAGAGAGGTAGTACCTTGAATTTATGAGCTCTGTGGACCCTTAATTCTTAATTTTTATGGAATATTGATATTATCACAGCTTTTATAGTCAAGGGGGTTGGAAACTAAAAGAACATAGCTAAGGTTTCCAAAGATGATGTCACTGATGATATTAGTCGAAATATGTTACATGATTGACCCTCAATCGTGCTCATAACTATAAGAAAAAACTATTCAAGCGGAATGCTTTTCTGTATTGATTAAGTTCAATATATATACAAGATACATTAGGGTTCCCTTATACATCAGAGACTGATAAGGAATGACAGCTAATGTAATGCAGATTGATACAAAATATTCTTACGTATCTTTACTACTTATCTCAAAATATAGCTTTCCTATTTACATCAAAACACTATAATTTCCAACACTCCCCCTCAAGTTGGAGAGTGAATATCAATAACTCCCAACTTGCACATGAGCTGTTTGAACTTCTCTTTTCCCAAAGCTTTTGTAAACACATCTGCTAATTGTTGTGAAGAAATCACGTATTGAGTAGCAATTTCACCTCGTAAAATTTTGTCCCGAATAAAGTGGCAATCCATTTCAATATGCCGAGTTCTCTCATGAAACACAGAATTTTTTGCAATGTGTAAGGCAGCTTGATTATCACAATGAAGAGTGACAGGATCTGAAACTGGTATATGTAAATCTGTTAATAAATGTCTTAACCAAGTAAGCTCACAACATGTACCTGCCATCGCTCTATATTCAGCTTCCGCACTTGATAAGGAAACTGTCTTTTGCCTTTTTGTTCTCCATGAAATTAAAGATTTTCCAAGGAATACACAATACCCAGTGGTGGAGCGGCGAGTGATAGGACAACCCGTCCAATCAGAGTCACAAAATGCCGTTAAGTGTAATGAGTTATTTGAATGAAGAAGCAAACCTTGACCGGGAGCTGATTTTAAATAACGAACAACTCGAAGAGCAGCTGCCATATGAGGTTGACGTGGTTCATGCATGAATCGGCTGAGAATGTGAACTGAATATGTGATATCAGGTCTAGTGATGGTTAAGTAAATTAATCGACCAACTAGATGCTGGTATATACAAGGATCTTTGAGCAATTCTCCTGTATTTGAAAGTCTGCATTCTTCCATAGGAAACTCAACTGGTTTGGCACCCAAGTATCCACTGTCTTTGATAATTTCCAAAGCATATTTGCGCTGGGAAATATAAATGCCTTTCTTGGAACGGGCTATTTCAATGCCTAAGAAGAATTTCAAATCACCAAGGTCTTTGATGCGGAAACGAGTATGAAGGAACTGCTTTAAACCTTTGATGGATTCAATGTTGTTCCCGGTTATCAAAATGTCATCCACATAGATCAATAGGATAGTAAGAGATGTGCCGTCTCTTTTGATGAATAAGGAATAGTCAGCTTTTGACTGAAAAAAACCAGCAGCAAGAACAGCTTCTGTGAACTTAGAGAACCACTGTCGAGACGCTTGCTTAAGGCCGTATAGTGATTTGTGGAGGCGACACACAATGTTCTCCCCCTGTCGCCGAAGACCAGGAGGAGGAGACATATATATTTCTTCCAATAAATCACCATTTAAGAAAGCATTATTGACGTCTAGCTGATGTAAAGGCCAGTTCAGACTGGCAGCAATAGCAAGGAGGCAGCGGACAGTGACCATTTTTGCAGTGGGGGAAAAAGTATCATGATAATCAATTCCAGCAGTTTGTGTGAAACCCCGAGCGACAAGGCGAGCTTTATAGCGCTCAATAGACCCGTCAGCCTTGCGTTTGATGCGATACACCCATTTACAACTGATCGGGCGTTTGCTAGGGGGCAAAGGAACAAGGCTCCATGTCTGATTGTCAATGAGAGCTTGAAGCTCAGAATTCATAGCTTCCTGCCACTTAGGATCAGTCATAGCAAGTTCATATGAAGGAGGTTCCTCATCACGACTAACATTAGCAATATAACAGAGATGTGATGGAGAATACCGATGATAAGAAATAAAATGACAGAGAGGATGCTTCGTACCTGGTGTAGATGCAGACGAGGTTGAGAACAATTGGTGTGGAGGCAGAATCACCTGCGAGCAAACATAATCCTTGAGGCAGACGTTGGCTTCTCGAGGGCGTTGAGAACGACGAATTGGCTGATCAGGAATAACCAGAGTAGGTTCAGGAAGGACAGGATCATCCGGCTGAACAGGGGTTTGTTGTGCAGCTGGTGGAGTTAATGGAGTAGAGGAAGGTGGCTCAGGAAGAGAAGGTGTTGAGTCGGTTGGTGCAGGTGAAGAGGAGATGGGGGGATCAAAGGGGTCGATGATGACTGATCAGGGCGGAAGATGGGAATAAGAGTCAGACACAATAGGAAGAGGAATAGGCAAGGTTGGTGGATTGTGTGCTGGAGAATTGGCTTGTGGTGGATGATAAAAAGTGTCCTCAAGAAATACCACATCTCGATTGGTGAAAATTTTCTGAGTTGCAATATCGTAAAGCTTGTAAGCCTTTTGTCCCATAGGGTAACCAAGAAAAATGCATTTTGTGGCACGGGGAGAAAATTTTGAGGATGGATTGGCTATGGTGGCAAAAGCAACACATCCGAAAACTCGCATGCGAGAATAATCAGGAAGTTTGTTGTAAAGAATCTCAAATGGTGTTTTTTTGTGAAGCAACAGAGTAGGAAGGCGATTAATAATATGGACGGCAGTAAGAATACATTCACCCCAGAAAGTAATGGGTAAATGAGATTGAAAACGTAGAGCGCGAGCAGTTTCAAGGATGTGTCTATGTTTGCGCTCAACGACACCATTTTGCTGAGGTGTATATACACAAGAGTGTTGGAAAAGAACGCCTTCCTCAAGAAAAAAAATTTTTAATGAAAGAAATTCAGCCCCATTATCAAAACGGAGTTTTTGAAACTTTGTATTGAATTGAGTGTGAACGTAATGAAAAAACTAACGAAGTAGAGTTTGTGTCTCACTCTTGTTACGCATTAAAAAGACCCATGTAAAACGAGAAAAATCATCCACAATAGTCAAGAAATAAAAAGCACCAGAAATAGAAGGGGTTTTATAACGACCCCAAATATCACAATGAATAAGAGAAAAACACTTCGAAGTTGAAATTGAACTAGAAGGAAAAGGTTGACAAGTTTGTTTTGCCAATGGACAAACGTCACATTTATGACTGGAATCAAAATTAAATTTAAGGGAATTATCAGCTAAAAATTGCAAACGGTTAGAAGAAAGGTGTCCCAATCGACGATGCCAAAGATTGGATGAGATAATCAAATTGCAAGCAAAACGGGTAGAAGGAGGAGTTGAAGCCAACGCCACAAGGTAATACAAGTCATCACGTCGCTTACCCACACCAATCATTGTCCTCGTAGCCAAGTCCTGCAAAATACACCAAGATGGAAAAAAAGTCACTGAGCAATGTAAGTCATCGGTTGTCTTGCCAATAGACATAAGATCAACTTTAAAGCTTGGCACACAGAGGACATTATTCAATTGAAGAGAATTGTTAAGTTGAATTGAGCCAGTCACAGTAATTTTAGCCACGTCTCCACTAGGTAAGGAAACAGGTGCCAAAGATTGATTCTTATCGACATGCTTTAATAATGTAGGAGAAGAAGTAATATGATGGGTTGCCCCACTATCAAGTATCCAGTGATTGTGAGCAACCGGTAATAAACCTGATGTATGTTTGAAGGTTGAGTCAGCAACAACATTAGCCTGTGGAGTGACAGGCTTGGTGGTCAAGGCACTGAGTATCTGAACATATTGATCCTCAGTTAAGTTGGGCAAAGAGACCTGGAGTTCCTGAAAAGTGGGATTAAAATCCACTTGATTTGCAGAGGGGTTACCAGATGCAGAGTGTGAGTTATGCCTGTCATAGCCTTGGCGCTGGTGTGATGCCTTTTCTTTACTTTTTGGATGACCAGGAGGGTAGCCAATTAATTTGTAACAAGTTGCTTTCCTGTGATACATATCACCACAGTAAGTGCACTGAAAAGGCTCTTTATTACGTGAATTGTTTGATTGATTCCCATGAACTTGATTATTTTGCCGACCCTTAGACATGTTGTAATTGCCACGCACAGCCATGGCTGCTGTATTTGATGGTATGGTGACAGCAGCCCCCAACTCTCATTGTTTTTCTTCCTGCACAACAGAGGCATAAGCTTGACGAACCGATGGTAAAGGGTTCATCAGTAAAATCTGACCTCTTGCACCTGAATATGACTCGTTGAGTCCCATGCTCTGATACCAGCAGAGGATGAATCGCCAGAACTCAAAAAATCAATATCATTAGTAGCCATGATTTAAAAAAGAAGAAAACAGAGACAAGGCAGAGACGCAACAAACAGATGCGTTGAAGAAGAAGAAAAAATAGGTTTAGGTCGTAGCCTGCTCTGATACCATATAAGAAAAAACTATTCAAGCGGAATGCTTTTCTGTATTGATTAAGTTCAATATATATACAAGATACATTAGGGTTCCCTTATACATCAGAGACTGATAAGGAATGACAGCTAATGTAATGCAGATTGATACAAAATATTCTTACGTATCTTTACTACTTATCTCAAAATATAGCTTTCCTATTTACATCAAAACACTATAATTTCCAACAATAACCTCATAACTTTTCCTTCCCTTACCGTGACTTTTCTCTCAAATATACCAAAAGTTCAGCTCTATCTAAACTTCATCTTTCGGGTTTAAAAATGGTTGAAAAAGCAAGGATCATGACTCTCTTCTGTTGTTTTTAATTAGGGATTTGATAGTTAGTGAACTAAAGAAGTGTTTTAGGGTTTTTATGATGTTAAATATATTAATTTGATATATGGATGATTTAATATATGTAATTGATGTTGAATGGAGTTATGGGTTTTCAAGTAACAAGTTAATTATTTTTGAATTTGTAGTTTTGAAAACTAGCAGATTGGGATTTTAGAATCCTGATCGACTAGTTGATCGGGTAGTATACACTAGCTGACCTGTTGGATTGATGTTGCTTGTCGACTGGTTACTTTTAATCGGCTGACCAGTTAGCTTGGGGTAACAGTCGACTGGTCAATATCAAGTAAGTCAGAGCTAGCATATTATCGAACTGGCGGCAATTTTTCTAATGCCGATAAGGCTAAGTCACTAAAACCTGTGGTAGATATTGACTTGATACCTTCTACATTAACCCCCACTGACTTCAGGATCTCACATCTGGTCATGCTTGGAAGGAAACTGCAAGGAAGAAGCCTAATGAATGACCGTTACCTAAATAAAGAAACATAAGAATCAAATGAAAGATTTCTTCAATGATATTCTTTTACTTCTTTTGTATTAACACACTCCAATCGCCGTGCATGATGGACAAGGAAAGAGTGTATTTACATTAAATATGTTAACAGTGCTTTTAAGATTGCTTGAACTGATCTAAGTTTAAGAAAAAATAGAGAAAATATTAACTTGACCTATCTCGATAAAAATTCTAGGTCAACCCGGGATAAAACAATGATAAAAAACCCGTCGATTTTTTTGAAATTTTTTTCTTGTCAAAACAAGGTTGCTGTGATTATTTGAAAAAAAAACCAATTTGGGTAAGCTGGGTTGACCCTCCTAAACCATGACTTGAACTTTGTGTATAATCAACTCTTGGGTCAGGTTTTAAAACCATAATAATAATAACTTTTATCCATACGTTGACTTGGTCAACTTGTGTTAACCCTTTTGATTTGTGACCTGGGCCTTGCCCTAATTGACTTCAAGTTGAGTTTTAAAATTATGATAATAACAAATTTTATCTTTACATTGACTTGGGTTAACCGGAGTTACCCTCCTGATTTGTGCCTCGGGCCTTGCCCAAGGTTGAACCGCAAAATAAGTTTTAAAATTATAATAACCCCTTTTATTTTATATTGACCCCGATCAACCTAGGTTGACTCTTCTGACACGTGACCTGAGCCTTACATCGGTTTGACCACGAGTTGGTTTTAAAATTATGATAATAATCAATTTTATATTTATATTGACCGGGGTCAATGGTCAACCTTATTTGTAACCCAAGCTATTATAGAATGTATAGCTTGTATATATCAGAATAGGAAATTAATATAGGATTATTCCAATGTTGTAATCCCTACAGTTACTGTCGTGTTCTGCCGGATATATATAAATATGAAGGTGGGCTAAGGCACAACCTAACACATTCTATTATTCTTAACTTGGTATCAGAGCCGCAAAACCCTAAAATAAATAACCTACTTTTCTCACAGCCTCCCTTCTTCAATGGAACAGCCGCCACATACATCTTCTTCCTCTGCAGCACCAACAGTGCAGCCTTCTTCTCTCATAGTGCAGCCTTCTTCTCTTGCAGAGCCTCCTCTGCTCTCCTCTGCTGCCTCACCACCTGGTTTCTCCTCTGCCATGGCTGGTGAAATCCTCCTCTTGCAGCCCATGTCTTATGCAACTGTTGTCTCTGCTGCCGCAAGCATTATCTCCCTCTCTCACACTCATCAAGTCATCTCCCTCAAATTAACAAACACCAATTATTTATATTGGCGTATGTAGATGCTGCCATATCTCCTAGGCCAAGGAGTTTTTGGTTTTGTTGATGGCTCCAACACATGTCCATCTTCACATGTTCTTGCCGGAGATGGTATCTCTCTTCAGGTAAATATGTTCTTTCTTCGTTGGAAACAACAGGACCAACTCATTCTGAGTGCTCTTCTTTCCTTCCTATCTATGAAAGTTTTGCATCTTGTTGTTGGTTGTCAAAACTCTTTTTCAGCTTGGCACACTCTTGAGCGAGCTCTCGCTTCCACCTCCAACTCTCATATTATGCAACTTCACGGCTCTCTTCAGGATCTTCGACAGGGTGATGAATCAGTAACTCAATTTATGCAAAAAGCTAAGGCCTTATTTGATGAATTGGTTGCTGCTGGTCGGCCAGTTTTGCTTGAAGATTTCAATTTATATGTGTTTCGTGGTCTTCGGGGAGAGTTTAAAGACTTAGTTACAAGTCTTATTACCAAGGCCGAACCTTTATCATATGCAGATCTTCACAGTCATCTCCTCATGCATGAATTTCTTCATAAATCTTCAGCTACCATACATGCTCCTCTGCTGCCTCCACCCAACACCCCATCATCTGCTCTTGTTGAGCAGCGCCAGACCTTTGGCAATTCTGGCCGCAGTAGGGGCCGCTTTAACGGTGGCTGGCATCCCAACCAGTCCAACAGCAGATGCAACCGGTTTGCTGTCCCTAGACCTGATCACCACAGCTTCCAAAACTCCTCCTTCGGTGACAGTCAGCAGGGCTCTTGGCAGCGCAATAGGGGGCAGAATCCACACTGCCAACTGTGTCAGAATTTCAGCCATACAGCTCCCCACTGTCCTCAATTCCAGCAGCGAGGTTATGGCCAACAGCCTACTGCCAATCTGGTGCAGCGCAATCTCTCCTCAACCGGTTCTGTTGATTGGTTTCCGGATACCGATGCCAATCAACACGTCACACCTGATCTTGCCACCTTAACTACTTCAAAACCGTATCTTGGTAATGATAATTTGCATGTTGGTGATGGTAAGGGCCTCCCTATATCTCATCTCGCTCATACAAAAATATATACACCACATCGTTCTTTCACCTTATCTAATGTTCTTCATGTTCCTGCAATCACGAAACCTCTGCTCTCTGTTCATAAATTTTGTCTTGATAATAATGTTTATTTTAAATTTCACCCTCGTGTGTTTTATGTCAAGGATCTCAACACCCATGAAGTCTTTCTCTCATGTCAGAGTAAAGATGGTCTCTATGCCCTGACCAAGTCTTCTGTCACGTCAGTTCCTCAAGCCTATTGGTCTCCCTACAGTTCTGCCTCTACCAATTTATGTCATTGTCGACTAGGTCATCCTACTTCACTTATTTTTCAATTGTTAATCTTGAAAAATAAGATTTTTTGTAACAACAAACGTCTTAATTTTCAATGTCAAAGTTGTCCTTTAGGAAAATCATCGCGTTTGTCTTTAGGACCTACGGGTCACAAAACTTCTGCTCCGCTTGAATTAATTTTTAGTGATGTATGGGGCCCTACTCCTCTTTTTTCTTCAGATGGCTATCTTTATTTTGTTATCTTTATTGATGCTTATACTAAATATGTATGGTATTATCCTCTCGTTGCCAAGTCTGATGTTTACTCTGTTTTTCATCAATTTTTCAGACTCTCGTTGAATATCAATTTTCATTAAAAATAAAATATGTTAAAACTGATTGGGGCGGTGAATACCGAAAATTATCCACATTTTTTCAGACTGTTGGTATTCATCATCGTCTGATTTGTCCTCACACTCGTGAACAAAATGGCGTAGTAGAGCGTCGTCATAGGCATATTGTGGAAACAGGTCTTACTCTTTTAGGGCAATGTAAAGCACCTTTTCAATTTTGGAATTATGTTTTTGAAACCTCTGTTTATCTTATAAATCGCATGCCTACTCCTGTTCTTGCCCATCGCTCTCTGTTTGATTGTTTATTTCGACGGTCTCCTGATTATCATTTTCTGCGTACTTTTGGGTGTCTCTGTTTTCCTTTTCTGCATCCATATAATAATCATAAATTGGATTTTCGTTCCTCTCCATGTGTGTTCTTTGGATATAGTTCCTCACATCTTGGTTATCAATGTTTTGACATTGCATCTCACCATATTTATATTTCTCGTCATGTCCGTTTCCATGAACATGTGTTTCCATTTGATAATTCTGAACAGATTGCAAAGGTCTCAACCATAAACCTCACCCCACCCCCTACTGTCACCCTCCCAAATCTGCTCCACTACCCACCAGCACCCACCTCCACCAGCCACCCAAACAGCCAACAACACTCAGCTCTGCCACTCCAAACAGCCACCCTACCACAACCTCCACCCATCCCTTGGCCATCATCCCATGCTTGTTTATCTAACCCTTATGATGCAGGTTCAGTTCGTCAATTGGTCCCATCTCCTCGTGGTCTTAGGGCACTATCCACTCCATCCTCTACTTCATCCTCCCTGACCAGCATCCCTGCAAATTAAATATATTAATTTGATATATGGATGATTTAATATATGTAATTGATGTTGAATGGAATTATGGGTTTTCAAGTAACAAGTTAATTATTTTTGAATTTGTAGTTTTGAAAACCATATTATTCGATAGTTTCACCCACATTTAACTAGTGTTTAGCCTATGTTATATATATAAAATGTCTTGATATTCTTTATTTTATGTTTTGAAGGCACCTTTAGATGAAAGATGCAAAAAGGAGTAAATTGAAGATAATTGGCAGATTTGATGTTCAGTCGATGTTTTGTGCAGAGCGTGAGTTCTAAAAGTCAAAGCGAAGTGATTCCAGTGGCATTAGAAAGATAACATCCATACCTTTCTGGAAATCCAAGTGAAGAAAAATAAAATGACAAAGAGCATGGAAATCACATCCTTCAAAGTCAAAACTCGCATTCTGCCAGTGATGACCTTTGTCCATTCAAAATTCAATATCTGGAGCTGTAGATATCCAATTGATTCAAACTCAATTTTTTTGGATTCCTGACTCAAAGGTCTATAAACGCTCAAAAGTTTAGCTAAAAACAATGTCATATGAGGGAGATATGAGTTTTCAAAGATGACAACTGAATTCTGCCAGCAAACAGGTTTCGTGAATAAACGAGTCCAAATTACATTCCGAGGCATCCAAACTGACATCCAAGTTTTAATTTCAGAAATTTAGCTCCTCAAGTAAATCAATCCAGAAGGTCAAGGAAGGCAGCCACCAACCTCAAGCCACCAACCTCAAGCCACCAACCAGCCACCAGCCACCAGCCGCCAGCCGCCAGCCGCTAGCCGCCTTCACACTACCACCATCTCTTGATGTTCACACTTGAACTTTGATTTTTCTTACTTACAATTTGTGTATAAATAGGCAGCTAAGTTCATGATATTAAGAGAGCCAAGAGAGAGGGAGAGAGAGTGCAGTAGAATCAAAGAAAGAAGGGTGGCAGCCATAAGAGAAGAAACACAAACTCTCCCCTCTACAACCCAAAAATCATGTATTCTTTCATCTTTAGGAGTAGTTGTTCAATAGATATGCAAGGCTAAGCTCGTTTTCTTGGTTGTAAGGACGCAAACACCTTCAGATTTCAAGAACTGTGAGATTTATTCTTCCATTTATTTTCAGTTTGTATTATGAATGAGTATGTTTGTTTTCCTATGCATATTTTCTATGATTGTTTATCTTAATTGCTAGAGCGAACTCTAAGTTATTATTGTGAACAATCTATTGCTAAGTTTGATATCAACACCGGAGTTGTGGTATATAAACTTGTGAAGCAACTAAGCTTGATAATTGTAGCGGAACTATGTTATTAAACTTAGGGAGAACATTCAATCAAATGCAACACAAGCTGGCAACTTGGTTGTTAAGATTAATGAATTTATCTAGATCTTAAGGCTGCCATTGGATTAAATCATTAGTGCGGACACTGTCATTGTTTGTTGGTTAGGGTTAGTTATACGGCGGATCCGTTAATTAACCAATATTAAGAAAAGATAAAAATTCAGAATATAAACTGGAGTTTCGTTTCAAGGATCAGTTCTGATTTCTGTTGGTGGATGTGTGCTTGCGACCAAGGTTTGTTTTCTTGATATATTTCAGTTTTAATTGATTTTGTTTGCTAGTTTAATTGCTGCCATAGTTTAGATAATCACAAACCAAATCCCCCTAATTACATAACATACAACATAAAAATCTGACTTGAAACTTCCTCGTGGGATCGACCCCTTGCTTGCTCTATACTATCTTGTTTATTTTAAGCTAGGGTAATTAATTTGTGCGACCGTGACATCGCAACAAATTTTGGCGCCGTTGCCGGGGAGGTAATTCTAGTTGATTCTTGTGCTTGTACTGTTATTTTTATTTGCTGTGATTCAAAAAAAAAAAAAGAAACAGAATTTTTGCTTGTGACGGTACTGTTCACTTGCGCGGTACTGTTCAAAACATATTTTTTGGTGGAATTAGGTATCAGACTTTTGTTTCCTGAAGGGAAACGACGTTTTGAACAGGACTAGTGATATATCACTAGCCCTATCCTATCGAGGCCAAATTCCACTGTTTTCTAGTGTTTTTAGGCAGTTTTAGTTTTCTAGCGTAGAATATTTATACAACTTGCATTATTTTCAATCTCTTGTGTGATTGGTTTATTTTGAGTTTTCTTGAAGATTTATGCCTGTAACTCGTTTTACTAATCAAATTCAAGTGCAGTTGGATCTTGAAATAGAAAACACATTACGCAGGTTACGAAAGGAAGCTCGCCTCAACACCATGGCTGTTGCACGACAACAAACAATCAAGGAGCTTGCTGCTCCTAACGTGGAAAACCAACCATTGTGCATAAACATCGACAATAATGTAAACTTTGAGCTCAAATCTGGTTTTATACATTTGTTACAAACATTCAATGGTCTTGCAGGAGAAGATCCTCATACTCTTCTCAAGGAATTCCATATGGTTTGCATTGGCATGAAACCGAATGGAGTTGACGAAGAACAGGTTAAGTTGAAAGCTTTCCCTTTCTCTTTAAAAGGGGCAGCAAAGACATGGCTTTTCTCTATTCTCTCAGGATCTATTGGAACTTGGAATGCCATGAAGAAGATTTTCCTTGAGAAGTATTTCCCAGCATCTCGAGTTGCCAACATAAGGAAAGAAATATGTGGGATTCGGCAATCTCATGGAGAGACACTCTCCGAATATTGGGAAAGATTTGAGCAACTCTGCATTCAATGTCCTCATCATCAAATACCTGATCAACTGCTCATTCAATATTTCTATGAAGGATTGATGCCTACTGACCGTAGTATCATTGATGCTGCAAGTGGAGGGGCATTGGTAGATGAGACACCCGAGGCTGCACGCCAATTGATCTCAAACATGGCAGCCAACTCGAAACAGTTTGGCACTCGTGGAGATTTCTCAAACAAACAAGTAAATGAGGTAAGTATTTCTAACCTTGAAAATAAAGTTAATGATCTTACTTCTCTTGTGCGTTCTTTTGCTTGTGGAAATGTACATCAGGTAAAAGTTTGTAGCATATGTTCCTTACAAGGACATGCCTTAGATATGTGCCCAACAATGCAAGAAGATTATATTGAACATGCTAATGCAGTTGATGGAGCATTCAATGGACAACCCTAGCGTAAATATGATCCCTTTTCCAACACGTACATTCCCGGATGGAGAGATCATCCCAACTTACGCTATGGGAACCCACCTCAACAAAGCAATCAAGGCCGACAGTTCCATCCCCATGGATTTCAATCCCAACAGAATTATCAAGCAAGACAACCCCCTCCTCCATTCACAAACTCCAATGTTATAGGGTCGTCATCCAATGATGATCTTCGTGAGATGATGAAAACTTTCGCTTCTAACACTGTCACCTTACAACAAAATGTCATGTCTTTTCAACAGGAAACAAGGTCAAGTATTCACAACTTGGAAAAGCAAATGGGGCAAGTAGCTTCAAGTGTAGGGAAATTAGAAGCACAAATGAATGGAAAATTGCCCTCCCAAGCTTTGAATCCAAAAGAGAATGTTAGTGCAATAATGCTACGAAGTGGGAAAGAACTTGAAAGACAAAGGTCAAAACAAATTGAGATGGAGGAAGAAGAAGAGATAGAAACTGAATTGAGTACAAAGAAGAAACATCCTTCTCCTTCCCAAACTGAAATAACGACCAACACTCCAAAGGTAATTCCTCAATCAATGAATTCCAATTTTAAAACAATTCCACCCTTTCCTGTGAGTTCTTCTAGGTCAAAGAAAGAAGACAAAGAAAAAGAGATTTTAGAGGTTTTCAAGAAAGTGGAACTCAACATTCCTTTGCTTGATGCTATCAAGCAAATTCCCAAGTATGCCAAATTCTTGAAGGAGCTGTGTACTACCAAGAGAGCTTTCAAACTGAAAGGTCACGAAACGGTAAGTATGGGTGAAGTTGTCTCTGCTGTTGTTCTAAAGAATATGCCTTTGAAGCAAAAAGACCTAGGTGCGTTTACTATCCCATGTGTTATTGGTAATGCTAGTTTCAAAAGGGCCTTGTGCGATTTAGGTGCATCCATTAGTGTTAAGCCCAAACATGTTTATGATTCTCTTAGTCTGGAACCTTTGAATAAAACTAGTATTGTCATACAACTTGCAGATCGTAGTTTTGTTTATCCACTTGGTGTGATAGAAGATGTCCTAGTCAAGATTGATAATTTGATTATTCCATGTCATTTTTATATTCTTGATATGGAACATGATTCTTGTGAATCATCAAACAACACTCCTATATTGTTTGGGAGACCATTCTTGAAAACTGCCAACGCAAAGATTGATTGTGGTAAGGATACCTTGTCTATGAAGGTAGGAGATGAAAAAATTGAATTCAATTTTCATGATGCAATGAAATATCCTTATAGCAATGTTTATTTTATCACATGCTATGACCAAATTGATAAGTGTGTGCAGCAAGTTTGTGATTTTGATTGTGAGGACGGATTAAGCATAGCTTTGAGCTATGGCTATGATTTTACCGAGATAAAAGAGAAGGAGAGGCACATATGTGTTCCCCAAAATGTGCACCAATCAGCATTGACTTTGCAAGCTTTGCAAATTGTCCTCCATGATGTAGGAATCATTCCCCCTATCACGGAAAATGAATGGGTGGCGTCTATCCTTTTGGTACCCAAAAAGACTGGAACCACGTTAGAAGAGACTCGAAATGATGCTTATGCAAATGCAAGGATTTATAAAGAAAAGATCAAATATCTTCATGATCGAATGATTACAAGAAAAGAGTTTAATGTTGGAGACAAAGTCCTTCTTTATCATTCGCGTTTGAAACTTTTTCCTGGAAAGTTACACTCTCGTTGGATTGGACCATTTGTTGTTTCTAATGTTTTTCCTTATGGTGCAGTTGAAATTACAAGTTTAGAAACCAACAAAGTACTCAAGGTCAATGGGCATCGCTTGAAACCTTTCTATGACAATTGGACGGCAGAACTCATCGCTTCTGTGGAGTTAGCTGAACCAATCTATGAAGAATGAACATGCAACATGTCAAGCCAATGACATAAAAATAAAAGTGCTTACTGGGAGGCAACCCAGCACAAAAAAATAATCAGATTTGCTTTCTTTTTTCCCTTATCTTTTATTTTTCGCATTTTACTTTATTTTTGTCATTCTCCTATATTCCATTTCTTTTATTTCAACATTGAGGACAATGTTGTGTTTTAAGTGTGGGGGTATTGGGAGAATTTTAGTTTTCTTTGTTGTTCTAAAAAAAATAAAAAAATAAAATTGTGTTTGATCTTTTTAACTCCCATTGATTTTTGAGAATACGAGTATTATATATGAGAATTAGTTGAGATAGATGAAGATATAAATCAAATGAATGAGTGTGCATTCCAATTTTAAGATTTAATTGTTTTAGGGATTGACTTTGAGAATATGCCATGTTGACTTTATAGTGTTATACCAATGCAAGCTTTTGAGCCTTCAACATTATATTTTTTTTTATTGTGCATTCTTTCAATGATATGTATCTCTAGAACTTGCTTCATATCTTGTTGAGATTACATTCACATTACATGTGTACATGAAGATGATAAAGGCATTAGAAAATTTAATCACTTGAACCAAAAAGCCAACCTAAAGCATATTGTCCTTAGTGAGCCTCTTTTGAGCTTGTTTATCTTTTCTTTGCTTTATCCATGTATAAGCCTTAACTTTTTATATGTTTTCCTTTTCCCCTGGCCAAGGATTAGTAGAGCATATACTTGTGATATCTCATGGAATTATAGTTGGAAATTATATGAAAAGAAAGAATAAGTGATGCTTGATGAAAAGATGGGCAAAGTTGCCAAAGGTGAAAAACAAGAAAAACAAAACAAAAAAAAAGTATTCCTTTATGTTCTTAAGGTTTTATGTTGAAAGAGAAGCATTGATAATTTAAGATGGAAAATTTATGTGCTTTAATGGAATATCTTGTTTGAAATATCATTTTTCAGAATGCTCTACTTTCTTTGGTTTGAACCTTTCCTTTTACTCTCTTTTACCTCACCTTAACCTTAGCCCCATTACAAACAGAAAATAAGACCTTTTGATTCATGCATTGCTTGTAATATGTGGTAATGAAGATAAGATTGACGAGCAAGCTTATGGTAGAACATATTCTTTGATTGAATTTGAGAGATTTAAACACATAAACCCTAAACACGTGAGTGTTGGAGTGTATATCAATGAGAGGACCTATTACTTTGGCATGGCATAAATTTCATTTAAATCCCGACGATTAATTGAGTTTTGAAGTTTACATGTAAATGAATTCATGAAAATTTATACTCTTTATCTTTCTAGATTGTATTCTTGTTTATAATGCATATATTCTTATACATTGATGGGAGATTAAGAGATTGATCATAGTTATTTTCAATTTGATTTTATCTATCCTTTCTCGAGAACGAGCAAGAGCTAAGTGTGGGGGTATTTGATGTAACCATATTATTCGATAGTTTCACCCACATTTAACTAGTGTTTAGCCTATGTTATATATATAAAATGTCTTGATATTCTTTATTTTATGTTTTGAAGGCACCTTTAGATGAAAGATGCAAAAAGGAGTAAATTGAAGATAATTGGCAGATTTGATGTTCAGTCGATGTTTTGTGCAGAGCGTGAGTTCTAAAAGTCAAAGCGAAGTGATTCCAGTGGCATTAGAAAGATAACATCCATACCTTTCTGGAAATCCAAGTGAAGAAAAATAAAATGACAAAGAGCATGGAAATCACATCCTTCAAAGTCAAAACTCGCATTCTGCCAGTGATGACCTTTGTCCATTCAAAATTCAATATCTGGAGCTGTAGATATCCAATTGATTCAAACTCAATTTTTTTGGATTCATGACTCAAATGTCTATAAACGCTCAAAAGTTTAGCTAAAAACAATGTCATATGAGGGAGATATGAGTTTTCAAAGATGACAACTGAATTCTGCCAGCAAACAGGTTTCGTGAATAAACGAGTCCAAATTACATTCCGAGGCATCCAAACTGACATCCAAGTTTTAATTTCAGAAATTTAGCTCCTCAAGTAAATCAATCCAGAAGGTCAAGGAAGGCAGCCACCAACCTCAAGCCACCAACCTCAAGCCACCAACCAGCCACCAGCCACCAGCCGCCAGCCGCCAGCCGCTAGCCGCCTTCACACTACCACCATCTCTTGATGTTCACACTTGAACTTTGATTTTTCTTACTTACAATTTGTGTATAAATAGGCAGCTAAGTTCATGATATTAAGAGAGCCAAGAGAGAGGGAGAGAGAGTGCAGTAGAATCAAAGAAAGAAGGGTGGCAGCCATAAGAGAAGAAACACAAACTCTCCCCTCTACAACCCAAAAATCATGTATTCTTTCATCTTTAGGAGTAGTTGTTCAATAGATATGCAAGGCTAAGCTCGTTTTCTTGGTTGTAAGGACGCAAACACCTTCAGATTTCAAGAACTGTGAGATTTATTCTTCCATTTATTTTCAGTTTGTATTATGAATGAGTATGTTTGTTTTCCTATGCATATTTTCTATGATTGTTTATCTTAATTGCTAGAGCGAACTCTAAGTTATTATTGTGAACAATCTATTGCTAAGTTTGAAATCAACACCGGAGTTGTGGTATATAAACTTGTGAAGCAACTAAGCTTGATAATTGTAGCGGAACTACGTTATTAAACTTAGGGAGAACAATCAATCAAATGCAACACAAGCTGACAACTTGGTTGTTAAGATTAATGAATTTATCTAGATCTTAAGGCTGCCATTGGATTAAATCATTAGTGCAGACAATGTGATTGTTGTTGGTTAGGGTTAGTTATACGGCGGATCCGTTAATTAACCAATATTAAGAAAAGATAAAAATTCAGAATATAAACTGGAGTTTCGTTTCAAGGATCAGTTCTGATTTCTGTTGGTGGATGTGTGCTTGCGACCAAGGTTTGTTTTCTTGATATATTTTAGTTTTAATTGATTTTGTTTGCTAGTTTAATTGCTACCATAGTTTAGATAATCACAAACCAAATCCCCCTAATTACATAACATACAACATAAAAATCTGACTTGATACTTCCTCGTGGGATCGACCCCTTGCTTGCTCTATACTATCTTGTTTATTTTAAGCTAGGGTAATTAATTTGTGCGACCGCGACATCGAAACACAGGCTTTGCCCAAGGTTGAACCCCAAAATAGGTTTTAAAATTATAATAACCCTTTTTATTTTATGTTGACCCTTCTGACACATGACCCGAGCGTTACATCGATTTGACTGCGAGTAGGTTTTAAAATAATGATAATAATCAATTTTATTTTTATATTGACCAGGGTCAATGGTCAACCCCATTTGTGACCCAAGCCAACCCTCGAATCGGGTTTTAAAACTATGATAATAACTACGTACTTTTATTGTTACGTCGACTCACGTCAACGCAACTCTCGACTCAGGTCTCGACTAGTGACCTAGGCTTTGCCAAGGATCAACCCTAGGGTGAGTGTTAAAACTATAATAATAACCATTTTTATCCTCACATGTTTTATTTAAATAATTTTGGAGTTAAGAGATTTTTATAAGGATATTTTAAGAATAAAAAATAAAAAATATTATTTTTAAAAACTTATTTTCTTCGTGCGCCTCCTATTTTAGAAGTACATAAACTCACTGCAAAATTATCTTAGATGCAAATTTATTTTTATATTTTTATTTATATCTATTTAACAAAATATATTTATATTTTATATCGGACGAGAGTAATCAAATGCTATTTTATTTTGATCAGCTTACAAGTTGAGAGCACATAGCTCAGGTTCCCAAAGATAACGTCACTAATGATATTGGTTTAATTTGTTGGTTGACTGACCTCTCAAAAAATTTTGTTTCATGTTCAAGCTCATAGCTTCTCAGTGGATTTTGATATGAAAAGGCATCTTTTAAAGAAAAAGATTGTACCTTAAATTTACAAGTTATTTGAACACTCGGATATGAGATAATGGTCTGTCACTGTCATTTCAACCTAGTATTAGTAATCACTCCTTTCTAGTCTAACTTGTGATCTCACAATTCTTGCTATTACAGCACATGTACATGTTCCGTTTGATTTTTCAATTGTTTTATTGGAATACTGGGGACGATACTCGTATATTTTCAAGAAATTGGGTGGTAATTTCTTGAGTCGTGACTAGCACGTTACAATGGCTCTGTAAATCATGCTAGCTTGGGATCTTATAAATTCAGAGACCATCACTGCAACTATATACCAACTCTCTATATCTCCCAAAATGAAGAATCATTGCAAAATTGTGCTTTGCTTTCTATTCTTGTGTTTCTCATCTCCAACAAATTCCACATCGTTGTCATCACAATCTTCTTCTACTCATTCTATTTCAGTCCAACATTGTGTTGACAGTGAAAGAACAGCCTTGCTCCAACTCAAAAGGGATTTGTTAACATCTCAACCAGATTCTTCTTTTCCTCAACATCCTTCCTCAGGTTCTTTGCTTCCTTCATGGAAACCCAACACTAACTGTTGCTCCTGGGAAGGTGTCGCTTGTCATCATGTCTCAGGACATGTGATCAGCCTCGACCTTAGCAGCCACAAACTATCCGGCACTTTTAATTCAACCAACCTTCTTCATCTCCCTTTCCTTGAAAAACTCAATCTTTCCAACAATAACTTTCAGTCGTCTCCATTTCCCTCCAGGCTTGATCTGATTTCCAACTTGACACATCTTAACTTTTCAGATTCAGGTTTTTCAGGACAAGTACCTTTGGAGATATCGCGGCTGACCAAATTGGTTTCTCTTGATCTCTCCACTTCTCGGTTGGATTCTTCAAAACTTGAGAAACCGAATTTTATAAGGCTTGTGAAAGATTTGAGAAGCTTAAGGGAACTTCATCTGGATGGTGTTAATATATCAGCATGTGGTGGCGACTGGTGCATTGCCTTACCTCTGGCAACCCCTAATCTCCAAGTTCTGAGCTTGTCAAATTGTCATCTCTCAGGTCCCGTTTGTGAATCACTCAGTCAACTTTCATTGCTTTCAAAGCTTGACCTTTCTCGAAACAATCTCTCTTCAATGTTTCCGAAAAGTATCATGCTGCTGCCAAACCTGAAGACTCTTGGTTTATCGGGCAATACGCCTCTTTCAGGGACTTTGCCAGAATTTCCAATAGGCAGCAAGTTAGAAGTTTTATCTTTATTATTCACGAGTTTTTCTGGAGAAATCCCATATTCAATTGGCAATCTTCAATTTTTGATTAAACTGAACTTGAGGAATTGCAGTTTCTCTGGATTGATACCTTCTTCTCTTGCAAGCCTAAACCAACTTGTTGATTTGGATCTCTCATCCAACAAGTTTCTGGGATGGATTCCATTCCTTCCACCATTAAAGAAAGGCCTGAGACTACTCGATACAGTAAACCATATTGGGTTAGCGAATCTAGGCTCTCTTTTTATTGAGAGCAATTTCATGGAGGCGACTTTGAACTCCTCACTTTTTGAGCTACCTTCCCTGGAGAAATTGCTACTAAGTCAAAACAGGCTTAGTGGCGTCCTACAAGATTTTGAACGAGCTTTTTTATCGCCCCTAAGTGTTGTTGATCTAAGCATCAACAATTTTGAAGGGCATATCCCTAATTCGTTTCTTGAACTTCAGAATCTTACTGAATTGAAGCTTTTTTCCAACAACTTTAGCGGTGCCATCAATTTAAGCATGATCAAGAGCATTGAGAGCCTTGCATTCCTTCAGTTGTCTGACAATAGCCAATTGACTATTGCCTATTCAAGCAACTTAAAACTACCCCAGCTTCAAGGATTGTTGTTTGACTCCTGCAATGTTAGCCGAATCCCAAGTTTCCTACGAAACCAAGATGGATTAGTTGAGCTGGGCCTTTCGAACAACAAAATCCAAGGCATACTTCCCAAATGGATATGGCAATTAGAAAGCTTGTCTTACTTGAATTTGTCCAACAACTTTTTGACTGGGATTGAAACACCAGTTCTTGCTCCACTATTCAGTTCTTTGACCTTGCTTGACCTTAGTTATAATTTCCTAGAAGGATCATTCCCTATATTTCCACCCTCTGTAAACCTCCTTTCGCTTTCTAAGAACAAGTTCACTGGAAAGCTTCCTGTATCATTTTGCAACATGAACAGTTTAGCAATCCTGGACATTTCCTATAACCATCTGACTGGTCAAATCCCACAATGTCTTGGGAACCTTAGTTCCGCTCTCACAGTAGTAAATCTAAGAGAGAACCAGTTTTCTGGGTCCATGCTTTGGAATTTCACTGAAGAATGCAGTCTGACGACGCTCAATCTCTATAGGAATCACTTAAAAGGGGAAATACCAGCGTCTTTGGGAAATTGCAGAGGACTCAAAGTCTTAGACCTCGGTGACAACCAGATTAATGACACATTCCCTTTTTGGTTAGGGAAGCTTCCTAACTTGCAAGTCCTTATCCTCCAATCCAATAGATTACATGGTTCCATTGGTCAGCCACTGACACCAAATGACTTCCCAAAGCTTCATATACTCGATCTCTCCTCGAATTATTTCACTGGAAATTTGCCATCTGACTACATTGGAATATGGCAGACAATGAAGATGAAGTTGAACGAAAAATTGTTGTACATGGGAGGCTTCTACTACAGGGATTGGATGACAATAACAAACAAAGGACAGAGAATGGAAAATATTCACATCTTAACCATTTTCACTGTCCTAGACCTCTCAAACAATCGTTTCGAAGGAGAGATTCCTGAAATGATTTGTGATCTCAAGTTGCTACAAGTACTCAACTTGTCTAGAAACAATCTCGTTGGCGAGATTCCACCATCTCTCTCAAAATTGGCAAAGCTTGAGTCTTTAGACCTCTCACAGAACAAGCTCACAGGGGAGATACCAATGCAACTAACAGACTTGACATTCCTCTCTGTGCTCAACCTTTCTTATAATAGATTGGTTGGCAGAATACCGGTAGCCAATCAATTTTTAACGTTCGCTAATGATTCCTATGGTGGCAACTTGGGACTATGTGGATTTCCATTGTCAAGGAAATGTAGACATCTTGAGAACGATCCATCAGGAAAGCAACAAGAGGACTCAGGAAAAAAAGGTACTCCATTTAGTTGGAGATTTGCACTGGTTGGATATGGTGTTGGAATGCTTCTGGGAGTTGTCATTGGTTACATGTTGTTTTGGAGGACTACTCGATGCAGCAGGTGGATTGAACTGTTTTTTAAGGCAAAGAAATGGTAGAAAGAAAAAAGAGTGGAAATAATTACTTTAAAGAAGATATATGCTAACTACATTAAATAAAGTTTCAATCCCTCTTAATATCATTTAGAGGCTTTACTTTGATAATTTTGAGAGTGATGAGAAAATCTTTCATATCTATCCTCTCCTGCGGTTTTTAGCTGCAATTCGTGTCTCGTTATCAAATTAGCATTTGCAACTTGTGTAACTGCACCGGGTAATGAATGATTCTTTGAGCGAGAATTTCAAGTTCATTTCTGCAGCAAACATTTCATCTGAGGGCTTTCTTCTTGTAAAGTATGCATTGTACCTTTGACAGAAACTATCCCTTCTGATCAGAAAGAAAAACTAATATAACCCTCTATCTGGTAGAATTTTACTGCGTAATTTGATAATTTTAATAGTGGGGAAGATGAAATGAACATGTCAAGACTACATAAGTAAATCCTTTACACCGAATTTCTACATTATTCATTAACAACGAGTTGTTGTGCTCGTAACGAATTATTTTCCTAATTCGGTATTCTAAAGTAGTGGCGAATTTCACATATAACTCATTGATTAGTTAATATTTCTCAAATCATTGTCGTCAAACTCATCCCAATCCAGGTGACTGAGTTGTTGATTTAACCAGGTCAACAAGATCACAGAACTGCCCACACCAACTTACTAAAGCTAAACCGAGTTTAATAACTATAACCGATACCCTTTTTAACCTTTGAGTGAAAGACTCGACGTATGTGACTATATATTCCTTCATGAGCCCCCATCCCAACGTCTTTGACCAGCTCCCAGTCTCCCCTCCATCATATCAAGATGATTGGAAACATTATGAATGAACCAAACATCATATCAAGATGATTGGAAACATCCCAAGTTTGGTTCATTCATAATTGCAAGACAGAAAGAGTCCTCTTTCCACTTCCTAATACTTTATTCTTATACTCTGTTCCTTAATAGTTCTTTTACTCATGGTGGACCTGCCTTCCTCTTCCATATAGTTTATTTCTAATGCTTTAATCATCAAAAAATATACTTCTTACTGTCCCCCAACATTATTGTCCTTGTCTCTTAATTATATTTTAATTTAAAACATCATTTTAATTATATTTTACTAGTGTTTAAGATAAGTTTTAAAAAATAAAAAAGATATTATTTTAATATATTTTAAAAAATAATTATTATCATTCTCTCAAACACCCGTAGTTGCATATCTCTGCCTACCGTCACCTGAGCTTTTCCTCACCATTTACCTTTTTTTTCTTGCTTCTTTTGCTTTGGTGACCCGAGAAGATGGCTTGGGAACACCTCATTTTCCACATGCAGTTTCCACCATTTATATTTACAATTCCTATATATTCGAATTTGTTTCCTCTAATTGTTTGTTGTTCCAAGAAAAAGGAAAAAAAACAGCATTTCATTTGTTCCACATTGAAAATAAAAAATATGTAAATATGTCTTTTATTTTAATTGCATTGCATATGCTTTTTCCAATTATAATAAGTTGTAACCTTTTTTTGATATTTTTATTATTTTGTGCATTCATTGAAACTAATTTCAGTAATTTTTTATCATTAAAAATACTGTATGCAAGTTGCCAAAAAAAAAGTTGGGAGAAAAGCAACCTTAGCCTAGAAATCTAATTGGTAGCGGTTACTTTTAAAAGTTTTTTCATTCCAAAACATATTAAAATAATGTTTTTTATTTTAAAAAAATTATTTTTAACATCAGCATATCAAAATGATCTGAAAACATAAAAAATGTATTAATTTAAAACAAAAAAAAATAAAATAAAAAATTTAAAATCTTTTTAAAAATGTTTTCAAAATGCAATTCCAAACACACTCTAGTAGCCTTGTTTGTCTACACAGTCAAATGTGTTTTAAACAACAGTTTGCTGCTAAAAAAACATCATTTTAATTTTATGTTTTTTTCAGCCTTGCAGCCAGCCAAGGTTTAACACAGTGGACTGCGTAGACAAATACATTAAGAATCTGTTTAATATTATAATAGTGATTATTTTAAAAAAATATTCTTCGCTTTGAGATTATCATAATATTGGTGGCTTGAAACTCATGATATAAATATAAAAAACAAAAGAAGACTAAGACCAGCTAAATAAATGTAGTGATGAGTCCTCACACATGCAAAGTGCTGGTGAACAATAGAGACTAGGCAAGAAAAATGTTGCAAGATCCAAGTGTTGAAAACGAATGAAATGACAGATTAAATGCATACAGCCAGGCAGCCATTAGCTTGTGACTTGAAGAAAAGCACAGGCCATGTTTACTCTGGCCACCATGGACGACTTTTCATTTCACTGTTTCATTCATTTCCATGGCAGTGAGGGCCACATAACAGTGACAGCTTGTCCCCTCACTAGAGAGACCACCACCACCAAGTTTGGTTCATTCATAATGGGTGCAGAATTTCTTGGGCCTGATTTGATGGTGTGCTCTTACTGGCCTAGAGTTGGGTCTGTTCTTCGGTGGTATGTGTGAAATACAAGATATATATTAGCATAATATATTAAAAACAAGAAGATCACAAGAAAGTTTTTGAAAGTAGGGGATCTGCTATCAAGCTCAATATTATCAGATTGAAAGAAATGGACAATCTATTTCAACCTTTACATTTGTATAGATTATAAAGAAGACAAAAAAAAAAGCAAACATCAACCACAGTGGCCTCAGAATTAAATCACCTCAGATGCTCTCACGATGAACTCCAATTTTCCCTTCATATCTATTTAACAAGTAATAGAGAACAACAATTATATATCTTTACTTCATTAACTTTGTTCTTGCAGGTTTAGACTTCAATATAACACACATGATTTATTTCATCATTTAAGCAGCTTATAATTATAAAAATAAGTTGATCTTAGCTAGGTGCGAGAATTCCGTTAATCTTGGGAGCATCTCTCTGACACTTATGGAACAGAAGATCATAATCAGGGGGTTAAAATCTACTTCTCAACAAATGCTTCATTCATTCCCAAATCTTAACAGGTATTCTGTCCTCTCATCTCCTAGCCTTCAATATCCTATCCCACCAGACTAAAGCTCCATGCTTTAAATAAACCATGCAGTTTTCACCATTCTTGAATATGAGATTCCCGTATACTTATATAGTCTATCACATTCAGCTAACCAATTACGAAACTTCTCTACTCCGAAATCACCACTTAAAGAAGAAATCTCAACCTTCATACAATAATTATATTGATCGTACCTATTATTTTCAGCAACCCTATCTCAATCTTCTTCATCAAATGCATACTCGTAGTCATATTGACTCAATTTAAACTCACTCGTCTAAAGTTGTTATGTAAGACAAAAATCTTTGGCCCAAACCCAAGCCCAAGTGATATCATCTAAGAAAGGTCAGATTCGGATTTTAGTGTAAAATCTCATACAGTTCAATTTTACACTATTGAGCATAACTCCAAATCCAATCATTGGATAGAGCTGAAACTTTACCAGAAGATTCCAAAAGTACTTCTCTATATTGGGGTAAATCTTTAGATGAATCAGAATTCAGGAATGACTTGCAATATAGATCAAAACAAGCTGTATGAATTTTGTTATTTACTTCCTTTTGACTTGTGGACTTCCTATTTGACAAGGATCCTTTTCCTAGAAGGATGTGGCAGCTTGTTTTGGGAATCTCTTAGTTCTACAAGGATCTTTAATGGGTTGCAACATACTTTTCAAGTGTGGAAGGATTCATTAATGTCTTAGAATCCTTTTCTTATAAGGATTCCTTATTCATCCTAACTACATAATGAAAGAATGACTGGTGGTATTTAATGACATTTTGATTTTTAGGATCATTTGGCAGATAAAGACTTAGGATTTATGAGCTTTATCTTTATTTTTGTTAGCTACAACCAAGGCCTGTTTAGGCTTAATTAAGACTTTGTTTTCAGCTAGGATTTAAGGCTTGTTTGGATCAGATTATAGGCTTTTTAGTTTAAGGTTTTTGGGTAAGATTTGTTAGTGAGCCAAACAAATCCACTATGGAGATCTATTATGGTTTATTTTAGTCTAAATTCAATATAAATAGAGTCATAACAAGACATGGAGGGGACATAATTCAAATGAATAAAAACTTCATTGTCGTACCTTGTTGTGTGAGTTGGTGAGATATTTTTCCTTTCTTGGTTCTCTAAAGTACTGGAAACGACTTATCGAAGAACAACTGACTTCATGCCGCCTTCCTTATGTTTTTTGTTCGTGAATCAATATTCATTGGGTAGGGGTTTTTGTTTCGAATAGTGTTGGTGTAACAGTCCGAACTGTACGACTCGAACAATGTTAAAAAATCCCAACATATCCTCTTTATTTGGGGTAATTTTTTTTTTCTAAAAATTCGGCAGAGTTTCGTTTGCATTTAGGACATCCCAAGTTATCGACTACTATCAATTTACTCAATCAACCCATCATCACAAGGTCCCATAATTCCGGACCTTATATCAAACCTCATAATTCCACGCCTCATACATTCCACAATATATATATATATATATATATATATATATATATATATATATATATATCCTACGAGTAAGTTCAATATGAATATAGTCCAAACATCATATCATAAAATTTAAAAGAAAAGGAATACTAACATGCAAAGAAAATATTTACAACATAATAAGTGTTTTTAAATATTTCAAAAGGGTTAATTACAAGATAACTAAAATACTACATGCTAAGCTGAACTTTTATAAATACATCAAGGTTTACATAATAGTATACCACATAAACACGTTAATTCCCTTTTTGTTTTGAGTTAAATATTTACATAAGCTTCACAAAGTAGAGTCCTAAACTAATGATTTTCCTAGATATTTGATGGACCTGTCACATAAATAAACATACCATTATGTTGATAAAGAATATATATATGCTCATGTAATAAATACGAATGAAGTATTAACTTTCTATCGGATCCATAAGAATTCTAACAGAGAACTTATATTTTGCTTGTAAATCTTTTAAACCCAATTAACATTCATTTGTATATTCTTAGTTTGAATACTCTTAATTACTTGCATGAACTGGGTGACCTTGCAAAGTCTAATCTTGTAATTCATTTCCCGGAAATCCTATCACGGATGCCATTAGCCGAAGCTAATCTTATAATTCATATCCTGGCAATCCTATCACGGATGCCATTAGCCGAAGCTAATCTTGCAAATCATCTCCCAGCAATCCTATCAGGGATGCCATTAGCCGAAGCTAATCTTGTAAATCATCTCCCGAAAATCCTATCACGGATGCCATTAGCCGAAGCTAATCTTGTATTTACGCTAGACTTTATTTACATTGAACACAACATTTATTGTAATTGCATTCACCAGAAGAATTTTAAATTGTATAAGTGCAAATAGGAGGAAAATCACGCACCTGCTTTGCTTGTCTCGCGACCTCCCCTAACAGAAGATCCAATCCTGGTTACTCCTCCTGAATCATAAGGAAGTTTTTGGTTATGATTCCTTCAAGCCGATATTATAGAGAATCCATATTCATCCATTACTCATATGTTAGTTTCTAAGCATGTTCATTTCCTCATAATAACATACATACATATATCATGTATATTTTCAGAGTTAGTATCTCAATGTGCAAGTATTCGTATAACTCAATTCTTTTATATTCTTATATATAGTATTCACGTGAAAGTCTACTGTTACTGTCCAACTTTGAACTGTTACTGTCCAATTTTAAACCGTTACTGTCCAATTTTCAACTGTTAATGTCTAATTTTCAACTGTTACTGTCCAACCGTTACTGTCTAATTTTGAATTGTTACTGTCCAATTTTCAATTGTTACTGTCCAATCGTTACTGTCTAATTTTCAACTATTACTGTCCAATTTTCAACGATTACTGTCCAATTTTCAACCGTTACTGTCTAATTTTGAACTGTTACTATCCAATTTTCAACCGTTACTGTCCAACCGTTACTGTCTAATTTTCAACTGTTACTGTCCAACTGTTACCATCTAATTTTGAACTGTTACTATCTAATTTTCAACTGTTACTGTCCAACCATTACTGTCTAATTTTCAACTGTTACTGTCCAATTTTCAACTGTTACTGTCCAACCGTTACTGTGTAATTTTGAACTGTTACTGTCTAAACACTCACTAGGTTTTTAACTATATCTAAAGTTCTAAAACTTCATTTTAAGTGAGATTAATCTCGTTAGAAAGCTAAGACACGAGGCTACAAGTTCTCTAAGGGGAGGAGAACCCAGTTTTTCCTCCAAGATAGTCAAAATTGCTCATTAACTAATTAGTCCTACTGCCCTACATAATCAGTCATGACTCAGTCTCAGCTGATAACCCATAACTGGAGTTCTACATCTCCAAATTAAGCAAGACCAGTTTCCTTGGTTAGCTAACATTCAAATTTACAATTCCTATGAGGAACCCAATCCTAATTCCCTCATCCTCCTACCTGAAATCTCACCGAAAGTCAGGAGACAAATCTGTCCAGATTTGTCTCCCCCTCCCTTTCACACAATACTTTCATAAACCACATACCACACACATGAATTAACTTAATCTCAATAATAAGTACTTTTTCCCCAATTTATGTCTAAGAACCCTAACCTATGATTCAATATCAAGGCATCAATTTTTTATCGAATTTAAAAATGAATTTTTTTAAGATCATGTTTAGAATACCTTACCCGGTACAAATTAAGATTTTGATCTTCAATCAGTTGAAGACTTTCAACTCCCTCCTTTCTTTTCTTCTTGTTCAATTTCTTGGCAATCCTTTGCTCTCAAGTGTTTATCCCACCTATAAGCTCTTAATCTTGGATGGGTTCCTAAAATCTTAGTGTTTCTCTCTTGATTTCTCAAAATGGGTATAAAACCCCCTATCTTCTCTCCTTATGGTTCCTACAACTTTTTTTTTTGGTGAGGAGAGAGTATTTATACTCTATATTTTCCCTTATTTGCATTTAAGCCCCCCTTTTCCTTTAAGTGTATTATTCTCTTCAATTAAATCTAACCCTCAACAGTACCGGGTTTATTATATTGTCTCGAATTATTTCGCCCGGAAATTTATATTCAAAAATTTCTGAATTTCTGTTTTTATTTAACCATGTGCATGAATTTCTTCACTTTTATTTTTTTTATTTATTTATTTTATATTTTTTTCCCGGGGTTTACAGTTGGTGCCCAAATGAGTTATTTTTGTGTCGAAATCCTATCAAACCTGATTTACTTGGTTTTCCAGGAATTTATGTCTTTGCATATGGGTTGCTTAACCGAGTGTTCAAGAGGTTTACATCATTTGATATCAGAGCTTGGCTCTATTAATTAGGTTATATTCTTTTGAAATTGTTATTGCCGCAGAAAACTAAAATTCCTGGATTACTGGGATATAAAAAAAGGGGTTTGTTATTTTGTCCTGTTACTATCCAAAATATATCAATAACATAAAAAAACAAAAATAAAAGAAAATAAAAAAAATTCATTCCAAAAGACACATATTTGTTATTGCCGCAGAAAACTAAACAAGAGGAAACTACATCAAATCAACTCAGAATTAGCTCAAATTTGATACTCTGATTACTGAGATCCTAATCGCAAAACATATTAATTTTGGGGTCAATTAGATATTGTTTGCTTAGGTTTTCAATTTTTTTGTCTAATTAGGTCTGATTCATAATGTTTTTGTGTTAGCATATCACACCTTATCATAAATTGCTGAAATTTAATATTCTGTCTATTTTGGTTGAAATTACACTACATCTCAAATTGTAGCTCAATTGAAAATCATTTACCTCAGGTTCGAGATTTAGACTTAACTTGTCGTAAACGAGTCTATATTTGCGTCGATTTTTAAAACTTGTTTTGTTTATGTTGTAGTATATTTCTTGTAGTATATTTACAACATATCTAACATATTTGGGTGTTTTTCCATTATATTTCATACTTCATTTCTGTTTTTATTCAAGTCTTTAGTTTCGTTCATATTTCGAATAGATTCGCTTGCTACTTGCGAGACTATCATCACAGTTTTGTCTTGCTTGTTTTCTATGTTTTTATTGCTTCTTGAGTCATATACACCTATTTAGATTGCGCTACTGAGTTGGTACTATTTGATATTGGTTTCAGTTCTGCATGAGTCGAAAGAAGGTGAGACGAGGGGAAAAGCCTAATTTTGAGTTAAACATGAGCAACATGAGGATATTTTTATACCATTAACCAATTTTTACAAGTACTGTCATATCAGATTCAAACAACACACCACCTCTTCCCGAGGGTGAACTTAAGTTCAACCTCAAGTCATGATGAAGATTGATTGAGAGGATGAATTTTAATATGGGGAATGTGTGCAATAGACTTGGATGGATGTATAAACATGGTTATGAGGCTGGTATAAGTACCTAAGATGCGAGGAAGGTTGGGGCTGATCCAAAATCAAACAATGGTAGTAAGGCTGAAAGGCCAAGATGGGCTGATTATGAGGATTTTGAGGAGGATGTTGATGATATTGGTAATGGTGGTTTTAATGATGAGACCATAAGCCATTGGAAAGGTTTTCAGCAGCCTAGAAAGCAAAAGGATTTTGGGAATAGAACTAGGGGCCAACTCGGCCAAATGGGAAATTTTTGTAACTTTAAGGACGTGATGATGTAGATGGTGATTTGGATGCTATCAAACTGAAAATACCTACTTTTCAAGGTAAAAAACATCCCGAGGAGTATTTACAGTGGGATTGAGAAGGTGGATTTGATTTTTAAATGTTATAGCTATTCGGAGGCAAGGAAGGTGAAATCGGTAGTCATTGAATTTACACATTACACACTGATTTGGTGGGATTAGAATATGATTAGTTGAAGGAGGAGTGGATAAAGGCCAATAGCATTGTGGAAGGAGATGAAAGTGTTGATGAGGAGGTGATTTGTGTGTAACCACTATTATAGAGATTTAAATCTAAAATTACAGGGTTTGAATCAGGGTTCTAAGTCCATGGATGAGTATTTCAAGGAGATAAAGATCACAATGATTCGGGCTAATTTAATTAAGGATAAGGAGGCTATGATGACTAGATTTCTTAATGGGCTGACTAAGGAGATTACGAATGTGGTAGAATTACAACATGACGTGGAGTTGGAGGATATGGTCCATATGGAAATGAAGGTGGAAAGACAAATAAAAAAAGGGCAACACATGTTTTCAAACTAAATCAGCTTCATCTTTATCAGCATAAAGGCTGAATCAAAGAGGAGATGGGGTTACCCAACCAAAGCCTTTTGTCCCTACTAAAGTTGAACCACCTAATGTTAAGGTTGATAAGTGTAGAAGATTATTTTATGACCTTCAAGCTTCAATAAAAAATGAAGAATGACATCAAAAGGTTAAAAATAAAGAAGGGCAACAATGTTTATCATTCAGAAATATATATATATGCCAATGGATGACAAGGTGTGCTTATTTGAAATTATTATCAACTAAAACTTTCATACAATGTTGTTGGATGCAAGTGCAGGAAAGAAAAGAACTTCAAAGGCTTCAACAAGAGGCTAATGAATTTTCCATTAAACTTATTGGTGATTCAAGGATGAGTCATCTTGAAGAGAGAAGGAATGATACGATCAAAGCAAGGTCAGTTTTGGATTTTGGCGTTAAATTTTCTACCATCCAGTTTTATGCTATTGAGGATAACTCTAAATCCAACCATTGAATTGAGCTAAAACTTTACCAGAGGATTCCAGAAGTATTTGTCTATGATGGAGTAAACTTTTAGGTGAATTGGAGTTAAGAAAGGACTTACGATATAAGTCAGAACAAACTATAGAAATTTTGTTATTTACTTTCTTTTTACTAGTGAACTTCCTATGTGGCAATGATCCTTTTCCTACAAGGATGTAACAACTTGTTTTGAGAATCTTCTAGTTCTACAAGTGTGGCAAAAATTTTAATGTTTCAGAATCCTTTTCTTACAAGGATTCCTTATTCATCTTAGCTACAAAAAGAAAGAACGGATGATGGTATTTAATGGTATTTTGGTTTATAGGATCATTAGATAGATAAAGACTTAGGACTTATGGGTTTTATCTTATTATATGGTGTTCACGATAAAGGAATCACAAAATATAGATGTTCTCTCAATAAAAGGTCTAAAAGGAAAATTACAAACCCAAGAATGGTTCTGCATTAAATAAGATAAAACAAAAGTTGGGTGCACAAGCACTTTTTTAAAACAAGATGGTTCTGCATATTTCGAAGGAGGGTAGAGGACATGGATAAAGCTGAGGAAAAAGAGCAAGAGATAGATTTGGAAATCCAAGATCTAAGTATGACAAAACAAAAGTTAAATGTTACAATTATACAAAAATGGGTCATTATGTTAAGGATTGTTAGAATCCAAACAGAAGGGTTGAGGAGAATGTCAATCTTGTTATAGAAAAAGAGAAAGAAGTCACTCTATTACTATTCCATAATGAATGAATACAAACCAAGGAGAAGATGTGGTATTTAGACAATGGAGCCAACACCCATATGTGTGGAGACAAAGACAATTTTATAGAGCTTGATGAAGTAATTAGAGGTAAAGTTAACTTTGTGAATTATTCAAAGGTTGCCATAAAAGGAAAATGTATGATTTTGATTAAATTAAAAGATGAAAGTCATCAATTTATTGGTGATGTCTATTATATACTAACGATAAAAAGCAACATATTAAGCTTAGGACAATTGTTGGAGAAAGGGTATGAGATTAAGATGAAATATCGTACTTTAACATTACTTGACACTAAAGGAGATATGATTACAAAGGTAGCCATGACAAAGAATAGAATGTTCTTACTAAACATAGAGATGTATGTGCCTAAATACCCAAATGCATGTGTGAAAGATGAAACTTGGCTTTGGTATATGAAACTTGGGCATGTAAACTTTGATAGCTTGAAGATGATGGCACAAAAGGAGATGTTAAAGGGTCTACTATCCATTATACATCCAAATCAGTTATGTGAAGGATGTTTAATGGGAAAGCAATTTCGTAAGAGTTTTTCAAAGGAGTCTACATCAAGAGCAAATCAACCCTTATAAGAAATACATGTCAATGTTTGTGTTCTTATCAAATCATGTTTGTTTGATCATGGTATAAGGAGACTCCTAACGGTGCCTAGATCCGTATAACAAAATGGTATGGTGGAGAGAAAGAATAGAAGTATCCTTAATATGACAAGAAGCATGCTCAAAATTTAGAAGATAAACTCTACAACATTTAAAAGTTTAGTTAGGAGTTTGAGATATTTGACATGTACTCATCCAGATATTCTTTATGGAGTAAGACTTGTGAGTAGGTTTATGGAAACACTAACTATGACTCACATCAAAAGCCTCAAAGCAAGTTCTATGATATATCAAAGAAACCATATATTTTGGCTTATTCAATGGTTATTCTAATAGCTTTGTTCTTGTGGGTTATAGTGATAGTAATTGGGTTGGAGATACAAATGATAGAAAAAGCATTGTAAGTTTTGTTTTCTACATGGGAGACACAATTTTCACATGAAGTTCAAACAAGCATTCTATTGTCACATTATTTTTTTGTTTTTTTAATTGAATTTTTTTTAATTTTGTTTTTTTTGAAGTTTAAGAGGAAACTGAGTTTTTTTAATATCAGATATGTATCTTACAATGTAGTTTGCAGTTTGATATTATGCAAAATATTTGAAAAAAAATGCAAGGGACCCACAAATATTTTTAAAATACGCTTTGGAAAATTTGATTTTTTTTGTTTTTTAAAATATATTTTAATATTATTATTAAATATATTAGGCTGGACTTGGCTTAGCCATCCAACTGGGCTGAAATGGGTCCATCCTGACTCAATTGGGTTGGGTCGATTTTCAACCTAACATCTTTCTTTTTTGGGGGGGCTGGAATGGACCCGACCCAACCATTTAGACTAGGTTGAAACAGGTCAAACACAGCTTCCAAGTTCATTATTTTGCATAATGTGAATCAATGTTCATGTTTTGCATGCAACTGGAGAAATTGTAAGTCGTGGGGGGAAAGTGAAGGAAGGAAGAGGAAGGCTACCTGACATGGAGAGGATGTGGTTGTCGTCACTAGTCTAGCGTGAGGAAGGTGGAGGCGTTGGTGGCTCACGGCGTGGCTGGAGAGAGAAACAATAGCTATTGTGGTGCAGGAAGAAGAAGAAACTTGTGACAAAGAGGGAGAAGTTTGCAGTGATCGTCTCTATCGCCAATGAGGAGATGGGTTTGATAAGTTACTAGGTCGTCATCGGTCATGGCGTGGGGGAGGTTGTGGTGGTTGAGGAAGCGATGGAGAAAGAGAATGAAAGGATATGTGATTTTTAGCCAATTTTGGCACTAATTTCTTCCCCCTTAAAGCTTGGAATGCACCCTTATTTATAGGGGGTGGAAGAGAAACACTTTGTCTTTATTAGGGACAAATATTGGCCCTTGATTTGAACAAGAAGGATCCCAACCATTGGTTCAAAGTTGCTATCATGACATGAAAAAGTTACTAGCTAAAGGTTGCCTGAGTTGTCCATTTTGGAGTGGCGTCGTGGCGGCTGTAGGTACAGTTGACCAGCGAGACCTACTATAGGGTGTAGTACAATGTCAGGCCATCATGGTGGTGTATGATTTGTCCGGTTTGGTTGAGAGATGGAGCATTTAATGTTCTTGAAAAGCAGCCACCTAGATAGTTTTTTCAGGTGACTAGAAAAAAGAAGATGAGCAATGACCAGACGATACATCGTGTGGTCTTTTTTTTTACGGTTCAAAACGGTGTTGTTTTGGACTTTTTAGGGTTCTAATTTAAGTTTAGTTTGGTCCTTTGGCTTTTAATTGCTTTCAATCGCATCCCTAATTGGCCCTAAACTTTCAATTTTATGCAATTTTGCCCCTGACAAACTTCAATATCAGCCCCAGATTTCAACGAATTTTTTCATTTTGGTAATTGGTTTTGGATTTATTCAATTTCACCATTGATTTCAATCAATTGGGTCCTAGAGTTCGGCGCCTTTTTCAAAATGATCCTTGGTTCTGAATTTCTTTAATTTAACCTCTAATTGACCTCAAAACTTTGATTTTCTTGCGATTTTACCCCTGTTTTGAACCAATTGACTTTGTAAAAATTTGATTTGGTCCTCTAAAATTCCAAGTTGGCTCTTAAACTTATGTTTTCACCAATTAGATCCCTAACAAAATTAATTTTACCCTTGATATTCACCATGATTGCTTTCTAGCTACAAGCATAATTGTCAAATTAAATTAAGAAACCAACTTGAAAATAACCTCGATTACTAGGTCAACTTGTGGGTTACTATGCCAATTATTTTAGCCAAAATTATATTATTTCAATCTTAAAATAAACATTCTTGTAATTGACTCCGTTAAGTTTGAAACAGGTTTGTTCAGGTCAATTAAATCACTGACAACTTGGTAGGTCAAACAAGTTTCAATTTAACTGCTTACACAATTGTGGATATCTAGACCCATAATCGCTTCCTTGTAATAGAATGTAGGAAATTTCTACAATAACGGAATCAACAGGAAACATTATGTGAATGTTAACAGAACGAACTTACATATCTTTTTCCGTTTTCTTGAGAACAACTAGCGTATTAATTGGCTGATCCTTTCACACACACACACCCATATTATCATATTCTAACAAGTCACATTTCAATTGAAAATTAAATAATGACATAATACGAAAGGTTTTCTTTTGATACAATATTGAGTAGTTGATTTTTTTGGCTCCACCACTGTATACTATAGAAATGTTTTCATCTTTGACCCGTTCTAAAACTAGAGCTCTAGTGGTTCAGCACTTGATAGGCTAATTGCATGCATTCAATGATTCAAAGCACCATCAAGTGAATCCAAGCCGAGTTTCCTTGAGTCAATGATTCAAACCACGATCAAGTGAATCCAAGCCGAGTTTCCTTGAGTCAAGAGTGATGGAAGTCAAGTAATTAGAGGAACGTGTTAGGCCAATTTGGATGTCAGACACTACCAGAAAATCGGAGAAAAGCAACGGAATTACCGACAGAATTTTTCCGTCGGTATATACTGACGGAAATAATTCCATCTCAAAATCCGTCGGTATATACCGACGGATTTATTCCGTCTGTAATTCCATCGGTATATACTGACGGTTTCGCCGACGGGGTATACAGTTCGTCTGGAAATATGCAACGGCGTGGTGACGTTAGGCGATTTTACCGACGGAAATTACTGAGGGATTCAAACTGAGATAGCCGTACAGTGATGTGGCACTGTCACCGACGGCATCACCGACGGATGCCTTCCGTAGGTGATTCCGTCGGAAAAAACCATTATATGCACCCATCTGCCGACACTCTCTTCCTCTGTTTCTCCTTCTTCTTCTTTCCCATCCCACCTCTCCCCTCCCAAACTGCAGCCAAACACCCATCCCAAACTCTCCACTATTCTCAACACGAGCACTCAAGTTTCTTATATCTTGTACGTGGTCACAATATCCGTTTCTTGTAGATTTTATCATTTTTTTGTAAGTAAATCTATCCTTTTTAGTTTTAATATTTAATTGTGAATTTTATTGTTTTAGTATATGTATTTTGTTAACGTTTGTACTTGTTTAATTGTTATTTGTCAAAGAAACTTGTAGTATGAATGTATAATTTTGTAGTTGTTATAGTTTGTTTTAGATTTTGTCAAATTATATTTGTTTATAAATTGTTGAAATTTTGTTTGAATTACACCAAATTAAATGTGTCGTTGTGATGAAATAAATAATTAATAGCTTGTTTAAGTGTCTTGTTTAATTGTTATCAATTATATTTCAAAGTTGTGATTTCTGTAAATTTATATATGTATAAATTTGTATGTATGAACGTTGATAGTTGATAATTGATAATGAATATTTAACATAAGTGTTGTTTTAGTTTGTTGGATAATGTTGGGGAAAACCAATATTTTTGTTATGTTTTATAGAGGTTCAATAGAAGTCATGGATGATCGTTCATGGATGTATCGGGACTCACCCCAAGGATTGCGGAGGATGGATTATTGTAACGGTGTCCAGGGTATTATTAATTTCGCAACATCTATTCCGAGGAATTTTACTGATGGCGGTATTAGGTGTCCATGCAGGAAGTGTAAAAATTTAAAGTTTCTGCATCAAGATGTTGTAACGATGCATCTTCTAACCAAAGGGTTCATGGAAGATTACCTGTGTTGGTATGCTCAAGGAGAACTATTTGTTCCTGATGAGAGCATGGAAGAACAGGTGGTTGGGTTAACTTCTAGTGCTAGCAACATGCATGAAGTTGGAAATGCGAACAGTAATCCTTATAGGAATATGGTTATGGATGCAATGAGAATGAGTGAATGTAATGTCAGGGAATGTCCAATCGTAGAAGAAGAACCTAATGCAGATGCAACAAGGTTTTTTGATCTGTTGAGAGATTCTGACGAACCATTATGGGATGGCTGCACGAACCACAGTAAATTATCAGTCGTAGCACAGGTGTTCACCATCAAGTCAGATCACGGGTTGAGTGAGGCCGGTTATGACAAGATTATTGAATGGGTGAGAAGCATTTTACCTGAAGGGAACAGGCTGAAAGAGAACTTCTATGCTGCCAAGTCCATGATGAAACCCCTCGGTTTAGGATACCAGAAAATTGATATATGCCCTAACTTTTGCATGTTATACTACCTTGAAAATGCTGAGATGACCGAGTGCATGACATGCGGGCATTCCTATTACAAACCCAGAACTAGTAGAGGGAAGACTCTCATGGCATATAAAAAACTTAGATACTTCCCAATCACACCTAGACTGCAGAGGTTATTCATGTCACCAAGGACTGCTGAGCACATGACATGGCACCAATCACACCATGCGGTTGATGGAGTGATGGTTCATCATTCTGACGGTGAAGCCTGGAAACACTTTAACAGTATGCATCCTCCCTTTTCAGCTGAATCAAGGAATGTGCGTCTTGGGTTGTGTACAGACGGATTCAACCCATTCGGGTCATTTGCTGCTCCTTATTCTTGTTGGCCAGTCATACTGACGGTTTATAACTTGCCACCGGGGATGTGTATGAGACCGGAGTTCATGTTTTTATCTATGGTCATACCAGGTCCGAGCAGTCCGGGGCGGAATATAGATGTTTGTCTTCGTCCGTTGATTGATGAGTTGACGCAGTTGTGGTCCTCTGGAGCTTTGACTTATGACATCTCGAGGAAACAAAATTTTGTTATGAGAGCAGCTTTGATGTGGACTATCAATGATTTCCCAGCTTATGGAATGGTTTCTGGTTGGAGCACGCATGGAAAGCTAGCATGTCCATATTGTATGGAGAACAACAAGGCATTCATGGTAACAAACGGGGGTAAAGCTTCTTTTTTTGACTGTCACCGTCGTTTCTTGCCACATAACCACAGGTACAGAAAGAACATAAAGGATTTCTTTGTTGGCAGAGTTGAAAATGATGTTGCACCCCTGCGTCTTTCCGGTGAAGAATTGTTTGATGTTGTGTCAGAGTACGGTGAAATTGTGTTTGGTCTCCAATCAGGTAAGCAGAAGTTTCCTGGTTTTGGTTTGACCCATAATTGGGTGAAGCGAAGTATATTTTGGGAGCTTCCTTATTGGAAGACCAATCTTCTCCGCCATAACCTTGACGTCATGCACATTGAAAAGAACGTGTTTGAGAACATTTTCAACACCGTCATGGATGTGAAGGGGAAGACAAAGGACAACATCAAGGCTAGATTGGATGTAGCGTTGTTCTATAACCGTAAAAATATGGAATTGGTTTGTGATGAGTCACGGGTCGCAAAACCAAGAGCAAGCTTCGTGCTAGAGAAAAACGCACAACTACTAGTCTACAAATGGCTTAAGAGTCTGCGTTTCCCCGATGGACATGCCTCGAACATATCAAGGCTGGTTAATACGGAGGAATGCATATTATATGGAATGAAGAGTCATGACTGCCATGTGTTTATGCAAACACTCATCCCATTAGCTTTTCATGATTTGTTGCCAAAGGGGATATGGGATGCACTAACAGAGATTAGTCATTTCTTCAGAGACATATGCTCCAGCAAGTTGAATGTTGATCACATTGAAAGGCTTGAAAAGAATATCGTCGAGACAATATGCAAACTTAAGATGATATTCCCTCCATCATTTTTTGACTCAATGGAGCATCTACCCGTACATTTACTGTTTGAGGTAAAAGTTGGAGGACCGGTCCAGTACAGATGGATGTATCCATTCGAGAGGTTAGATATTACAGTTGCTATGACATTTATAATTAAATGTTTTTATTTTTATTTTAATGTTTTTAATTGATAATTTTTTATTTATATATATATATATATATAAAGAGGTTAAGAACAAGGCGCATGTTGAGGTGTCAATATGTGAGGCGTATATTGTTGAGGAGATCTCAACATTTATCTCATACTATTTCGAACCTCATTTGAGAACGAGGATAAACCGTGTTCCACGGCATGATGATGGTGGTGAAGTGCATTCAAGTGGGAACTTGTCAATATTCTCCAATCCTGGACGACCCACACCTAAAAATGCCGTGAGGGGAAGATATTTGTCTGAAATTGAGTTCAGACAAGCACACAATTATGTCCTATTTAACTGTGATGAGCTTAGACCTTTTATTAAGTAAGTGGATGTTCGACTTAAACTTTGTCAAGAGTGTACTATTTATGTTTAGTGATACCATACACTCATATACTTTGGAACAACCTTGCAGGCAACATCGACGATACTTACTGTCCAATAACTCACAGCTGGCCGAATCCCAGATCTTTCAATTACAAGATGAACAATTTGCCACATGGTTTAGAACACATGTAAGTCCTATCACAAACTCATTATCTCTTGCAATGTAATTAATTGTAGTTAATGTTACATAATATCCGTTTATTGATTATTGTTGTATTTAATTTACAAGCTAGGTTTATCAAATGGGAGGTAGTGCTGCTATTTCACTGTCTTTACTATGTCTGGGCCCTGAAAGAAAAGTCAAGTGCTATAATGGATATTTTGTCAATGGATATGTCTTTCATACTAAAGAATACGGGCATGGAAGAAAGACATACAACAGCGGTGTTTGTATTAAGGGATCGACTTTTAGTGAGTTTGAAGTTGACTACTACGGTAGATTGGAAGAGGTCATCGAACTGCAATATCATAGCGAGCAAAATAGAGTGTTTTTATTCAAATGCTATTGGTATGACACAACTGATAGAGGAATCAGAGTAGATCCTCACTATGGTCTCGTTGAAATCAATTCAAAAGCTAGACACCGCAACGTAAACGACGTCTTTGTTTTCGCAAAGCAATGCCAACAAGTTTATTACACATACACCCCTTCCTTTAGAAAGGACCGATCAAGAGTTGATTGGTTATCCGTTTTAAAAACAAAACCCAAGGGTCGTGTCGAGGTTGTTCAGGATGAGAACGAAGACACAAGTGTGATAGATGAAGTCTTTCAAGCTAGTGAGTTGGTTGAACCATACCGAGTTGCTCCGTCGATTGACTTAGAAGAAAATTTGAATTTTTGTGTTTTCAACAATAGTCTTGTTGATGTTGACGCAGAGGAGTTGAATGTTGTTCTGAGCTCTACTAGTGGAAAAAAGAATGTTGTTGAAGAAGATGATAACGAAATTGAAGAGTGCGATGAAGCTGATGATAACAATTCAATAGAGGACGAAGATGAAAATTCCGACTAACTAAACATGTTATAAAGCCTTATTTTTATAATGTAATAATTTGAAACATGAAATATTTATTCTTCTTTAAGGGTTAGCCTTTGTTATTGTGTTGTGTGTGCTGTAAGATTGCAATTCAAGATTTTTTGAGAGGGTTACATAAAAAAATAAGAAAATTCACCGACGGATATACCGACGGAATATAAACCGTCGGTATTTCACAGAGAGTTGCAAAACAAAATTACGGGATTTTGCCACATTCACCGACAGATTTCCGACAGCATTTCCGACGTCCAATACCGATGGAATCACCGACGGGTTGTCGCACGCATGTCTGACACGTGTCCGTCTACACGATTACCAACGGAATTTCCGACGTCCAATACCGACGGCCTTATCGACGGATCACGCATGTCTGACACGTGTCCGTCTGCACCAGTACCGACGGAATTTCCGACATCCAATACCGACGGCATTACCGACGGATCACGCATGTCTGACACGTGTCCGTCTGCACCATTACCGACGGGAATTCTGACGGATTTGCCGATGGATCGAAAAGTTTGGCGGGATTTCCAAACTTTTTTGGTGCGAATTTCAATTAATTTTCAACGGAATTACCGACAGAAATTAATTGCACCGACAGCAATTAATTTCCGTCGGAAATATTGCTTTATATACCGCCCATCCCCCCCACTTTGTTCATTTTCTCCTCTTCTCCTCTTCTCCCTTTCTCTTCTCCCTTGCTCTTCTTCTCTCATTTATATTTAGCTTTTAGAAGGATTTTATTGTTTTGGTGGTAGTTTTAAAAGGTATGTATTTTTTTTTTTTTATCTTTGTATTTTTTTTATTTTAATTATGATTATTTTTTTTGGTGTTCTTTGTTTTGTATACTGTTTGTAGATAAAATCTTAAATTCAACACATTATTAAGGTAAGCATTTTTTATTCCCAAATTTATTTTGAATTGATATAATGTTTTTTAGTTTTGTGTATTGTTTGTTTTGTGTTTATGTTGTGTGTTGTGTAGTGTTTTTTAGTTTTTTTATTTTATTTATTAATTTTAGTTTTTTAGTTTTGATATTATTGTTTGGATTGCTATAATTGTTATTGTTGAATTTATGTTAAACATGTTAATTTATAAATATAATTGTTATTGTTGATTTATTTTAAAAATGTTAATTTATATATATAGAATTGCATTTAATTAGTTTATCTTAATTTAGGATATTATTGTTTGTATTGCTATAATTGTTATTGTTGAATTTATGTTAAAAATGTTAATTTATAAATATAATTGTTATTGTTGATTTATTTTAAAAATGTTAATTTATATATATAGAATTGCATTTAATTAGTTTATCTTAATTTAGGATATTATTGTTTGTATTGCTATAATTGTCATTGTTGAATTTATGTTAAAAATGTTAATTTATAAATATAATTGTTATTGTTGATTTATTTTAAAAATGTTAATTTATATATATAGAATTGCATTTAATTAGTTTATCTTAATTTATGATATTATTGTTTGTATTGCTATAATTGTTATTGTTGAATTTATGTTAAAAATGTTAATTTATAAATATAATTGTTATTGTTGATTAATTTTAAAAATGTTAATTTATATATATAGAATTGCATTTAATTAGTTGATCTTAATTTAGGATATTATTGTTTGGATTGCTATAATTGTTATTGTTGAATTTATGTTAAAAATATAATATTAATCCGTAAATTTGAATGTTCATAGTTGTAATTCTATATGATGTTATTGAATAAAATGTTGTGTTGATGATGATGAGTTGGGTTGAGATTCAGGATGATTGGATCGGGATGTGAAATAAAATTGGAAGTGTAATATGATTTTGTCGACAACTTTGGACCCCCCAGTACAGGGGAGACTCTGTTGATTTTTTTTTAAAATAATCGAAGTTAATTATGTAATTATTCGTATACATTTGTGGAGATGCGTAGAATGAAATCTACAGCACGTCGTCAGAAGACGGTTGCAGCTAGTTCTTCTAGCAGCGAGGAGGACGTATCCTTAGGTGCTGATCACGGCGAGGAATCTACGCCAACTTGTGATGCTGCCTCTTCTAGCACGGTTTCACAGCGCAGAAGCGGTGTGCCTTCACAGCGCGGTCAATTCACCCGCAAGTACCAGGCACAATGGAAGGATGACCTCTCAATGTAAGTTTGTTTAGGTTTTAGTTTTTTATATATATACTTAAAACATAATTTATGAACAACTAATTAATATTAATTACTACTTTTATTTAATTTCAGGTTCACAAACATTGAGGCTGCAAGGACTATAACATTGACGTTTAAATCGTCATGGAGATTCCATTGTTTCAATGGAGCCAGGTTTCCAAACATCCTGAGTGGAAACCTAATATCGATGCATGGTTTAAGCGATTTCAGGTCGGTGTTAATTTTTAATAAATGATTTTTATAATTTTATATCTTGTACTATTTTTATTTTATATGAATTATTTATATACACAGAACAAATTTGAGTGGGATAGGGCGGACAACAATGTTGTGAGGAGGGTATGGAAGAATCATGCGGCAACTAGGTAACATCGAAAATAATATTTATTTTTGTTTTATAATTTTATGTTTTAAATTCTAATTTGTCACTATGGAAGTAGGTTGCGTGATTTTTGGTATGACACCAAAAAAATATCAAAAAGACATGCGAGGGATAACGGTCTTGAAGGATGGAATGAGGTGGCGGTTTGGCAGGAATTCTAACCGCCATTCATCTCGGGGGAAATATGGACGGCATATATTGAGCACGTGACCTCAGAGCGGTTCTCATGGCGCTCACAGTCTGGCGCCGACAACCGGAACCGGCAAATTTATGGTTCGGCGACCACGCATACTGGCGAATCCATCCCATTCAGCGCACATGCAAAGCGGATGGTAAGATTAATTTTAATGAAATATATCGTTAATTAATTTGTCGTTCCTTATAATATATTTAACTTTCAACCTATTTTTTCCTTACAGGCTGCGTCTCTTGGACGTGAACCGAGTCCAATGGAGCTGTTTCTAGAGACGCATGTGCGGAGTCAAGACCGCCAAAAGGGGGTGCAACAGTTCGTGGATAACCGTGCTCGGCACTTCGTGGTATGTTCGTTCATTCATTTTATTTTGTAAGTTATTATTTTCTTGAATTGCATCTTGAATTGCATTTGATGATTTTTTTACCGATGGAATTTTCAGGAGACCTATAATAGCTGGTTGAGGGAGAGATATGGGGACAATCCGTCAACCCATCCAGATTTCGATCCAGATTTGTGGATGGAGGCGGGATCGTCTGGTGGACCCGATAAAAATAGGGTCTACGGGCTCTCCATAACTACGGCTGACAACTTACGTTCGACTCGTAGTGTCTCAACTGTTGGAAGCTCTCCATCAGTATCGAACACCCAGTATGAGGAGTTCATTGCGTTGAAACAACAATATCAACAACTCTCGACGAATTATGATGAGCTCCGTCAAATAGTCATGGAGATGAGATCAAAGATGGGTGACGATACTTGTGCAGCTTCTTGTTGGCCGTATGGTCCCGGGAACAACCAGCCTCCTCCTCCTCCTCCGCCTCCTCCTCCAGCTCCGCCGCTATTCTAGTTTAATTTTGTTTTTTAAACACATTAAATTTGTAATGAATATTATTTAACATTACTTTTACATTATTAATGTTTAATGCATTTCTATTTGTTTATTAAGGTTTTTTACAATTAATAAATTATTTTTTTTATATATTTTAAATACCTACCGATGGATATACCGACGGATAGTATCCGTCGGTATTTAACAGAGAGTTGTCGAACAATTACCATCCATGCCATCATTACCAACGGCATCACCGGCGGATATAATCCGGCGGTGATTAAATTCCGACGGCATTACCGACGGATAATATCCGTCGGTATTACACAGAGAGTTGCAACAAAATTAGCAGCCATGCCATAATTACCGACGGAGTTTCCATCGGTAATGCCGTCGGTAATTACCCTTGAAATTACCGATGGATTTATTCCGTCGGTAATGTTCCCGCGGGAAACTTTTTTTTTGGCGCGCGCGTATCCGTCTGTAAACCGTCGGTGTTTCCGTCGGTGGGTGGTTTTTTTTATTTGCGATAGAATTAGCGACGGAAATGGGATTTACCGACGACTGTTTTACCAACGGACGTGCTCCGTCAGTGAGTCCGGCGGTATTATTTTCACTGACGGATTTCATTACTGTCACCGACGGAATTAGTCCGTCGGTAAAACTGGATAATGTTGTAGTGAGAATCATGGAATGAAAGTATCAAACTAACTGTTTGGGATAAAAAAATAGTTGTTTTCAATCACTACTCGCATATCCAATGCCAGTGCTTAACTTATCTTTACAAAAGACCCACTAATTACGGTAAAATACTTGATTGTGAAGTAGATTGATTTGAAACCAAATTAATTATTATTTTAGGATGCTATCTGATTGTGCATCAAAAGTATCATTAAGTCTCTTATTTTACATATGTATTTATTATTTTTATTTGGGTTTTTTATAATAATTGATGTGCTTTTTAGTAATGAAGTTTCTTTTAATGTCTCGATAGGTTTTTGGAGCTTAAATGAATTATTTCAGAAAATTCAACGTCGGAATTCGGAACAAAGAATTGAAGAGAAATTTAGTTGAAGATTGAAGCAAATCTTGGTCAAATAAGTGCTCCAAATTTGCCCCAAAAATCAATTCAAGTCCAATTCTAGAAAAGAATATCATATGATTTATTTCAAGCCCAAACATGCCTTATGTTGTGTGCAAACTTCAACCATCAAACACTCAAGGTTTCAAAGTCAATCTTAGCCCAAATAATAGGTACATTTGTATCCTTATTTGATGCTTAAATTCAGCCCCAAATCAGCCCCAAATCACCTTCCAAATCAGCCCAAACACAATCCATGATCCTACATGTCCACATAATAAATAACATTTGATTTATTTGGGTAATTCATTGATCCAAGAGGGCAAGCACATGGATGGAAAGCTGGAGGGGACATTGTGACATTATTTTGGGTCAAAAGAAGAAAGAGACAACTCATAAAGGAGGAAGAAAAACGTGCACCAAAGTGTTCTCCAAGCTGGCCTGGTTTGATTTTCCAGAACACCTTTCGGTGTTTTGTCCATAACTTTTGACTCAGATGTCCAAATGAGCTGTTCTTTAATGATCTGGAAAGCTAACAGAATGGCCTATAAATATGTCTCTAATAGCCATCTCCAGGAGAGGCTTCAAAAAGGGTCGAATTGCTGCCCAAAGTTAGAGTCAGATTTGTGTCCGAATTTTTACTGAAATTGTGTTGTGTTCTTCTTTATAGATTTCGGTTCTTTAGCTTGTAAAACTCATTATTTCAGTTTGATTCAAGTCATTTTATGTTTATTAAAGTGTTATTATATATAATCATGGTTGGCTAATCTTCTTCTTGGATCCAAATCAAGGATGATGGTGGTTGAGGTGAGTTCTTTAAGATATGAATGAATCTTAATGTCTATCTTTTCATTTTCTTCATGAATGTTTATTATTGCAAAGAAATTTTAGAAATCATTTAGGTAATGTTATAATCTTGAATTTTTATGCACAAACCTTAGTTTTGGTATAGAGATTGCTTGATTCAATGTCTTACTTAATATGAAAATACTTGTTCATTCTTAAGCAATAATCAATCTTCATCATTTTAAACTTCATTGTAATATCTTCCGATCTAATATCACCATCGTTGATATTAGGTTGAGTTATCTTATATATGTTGAAGGAATCACCAATACATCACCATTAAAATTGATTTGGACCAAGACTTACTTTTTCTTGTCATTTAAAATCTATTTACACTTTTTCATCTTTGAAAACAAATCCATCAATCATTTTCAACCAAGTTATTGTTAATTTAATTTCTCTTGAGTTTTGTTTTGTTACCTAGCTTAATTTCCAGATCTAGCTCTCTGTGGATATGACCTCGATCTTACCGAGTTAATTGCTACATCGCACACTCGTGCACTTGCGAGTTAAAACAAGCCGAACATAAAAAGCGGTCAAGCACTATCCTACTAGTTCCTAAATAATCAAAGGTTTTATTTTTTTTCTTAAGAGACTCACTAATTAAAGTTAATAAACTATTTCTTCAACTACTATGTATGTCCATAAGGCACCATGCAATAAGCCTCCCTCTATAAGAAACATAAAATGGGGCTCCTAATTAGTAATTCATGCATGAATTGAAAAAAAGGGAAGACAACTTATAACTAGGCTTCTGAAAATTATTATAAAATTTCAATTTTTTAACAACACTATTATCATCACCTTCTTTTCAGCATATAGTAATATAAATTACATCCAGGTAATTACCAACAACATTATTTCAGAATGAACTTGCATTTTTTATTCTTTTTTTAAAAAAAAAACAACTAGCACATTTAAAATTTGGGTTTCTCTTCACACACACACTCAAGTCACACTTAATTAATCATTTCATTTTAATTTTTGACTAATACTTCTTATGTATGTGACCCACTAGGTTCCCTAATAAATTGGTCTAAATATAAATCATAATTCTAAATAAGAAATTATTAAATAAATTAAACAATTTATTTTATTTTCAATTCAACAATTAATTTATTTATATTTGAAGATCAAGTACAATGTTTAACAACCTATCATATTCCTCTAAATATTATAAAAGTTATAAGTGGTTTGACTTAACTTTTCAATGACTAATTTCTATAAGACCCATAGTCTTAACCCAACCAAAGCCCAAGGTACAGAAACCCAACCTAAGCTAACCTAGGTATATAAGGAAAAGGTTGCAAGAGGAATGATTCTCCTTTTTTTTTTCCTTCCTCTTTACAATGTGACATACACCCATATACACTATGGAACATCGGTTTTAACTTGAGTTTTGGTTTCAAGATGGGTTGAAAAGTAAGTAAGTACCTCCCTTCTTATTGTTATTTTTTTTTTATGGTTTGATTACAGAAGGATTAAAAAAAAATTAAGGTTGTTATGATTTTGATGACATAATGATTTAAGAGTTTAAATTGATGTATTAGGGTGTTAGTTGGACTGAAATGAATTGATTTGATGTCAGGATTATGGGTTTGTTAAAGAACAATTTGTGTTTTTTAGTAATATACAAAATTGAAGACTAGTAGATTAGGATTCTAGGAGTCCTGATCAACCAGTCGATCGATTCACTTGTTGCTACTGGTCGACCTGTTGGTTTGTGTAGTGGTCAATCGGTTGGTCAATCTAGTCAATCGGTTAACCCGACAGTAGAGTTTTATTGAGTCTGTTGGGTTTGATAAGTTTGGGTTGTGTTCGAGTTTGATCAAGTGAAATAGTTCAATGTTATATTTATGTTTTGGTCTCTAAGCTCAAAGTTTTAAATCTTTTATGTTACTTTGTCGGCGTTCCTCCTAACAATCTTCAATAGTCTCCGGTTCTGTAGTCATTTATCTTTTGCTTTTGTTTTCTGGGTGAGTGGGATGATCATTAATATGCATGTGATATAAATAATATATGTATGTTGATTATATGATGAGTACAACTAGTTAATTTCTTGAATATAGTTGTTACTTTATTTTCCTAGTACTCATCTATTCTTGAAATTTTATTCGCATCCCGTTGAATTAAATTTTATTCGATATGATATACATTGCTTTGATAATTATATGAATATCTATTATACCTTGATATAGGACTTGTCAGTAACTCCATGCTAACAGAGAGTAATAAGTCTATGTGCATATAGTATTATGTATACCTAGTTGGTGAGAGAGGCACCAACCTATGGCGACTGATCCTTCCAAAATGGTCACCTTCAAGTGTCATTTGATCTCTGACTACTTTTTAATAATATGCTTAGTATGTATATGTATATCAAGATAAATCAACTTGCAATCTATTAATATCTAAAATGTAAATTAAATATTATTCTCTCACTGAGTTGGTTGAACTCACCTCCCATTTTTAATATTATTTCAAGTTCTTAGTTTATTTTAGTAAGTGGACTTTGTTGAGTGTTCCAGCTTTTCAATTTTAGTTGGTATGCCTTGCTTGTTTCGCGAGGCTTTTCTTTTAGTTTTGATTCGATATTTTAGACGCTTCACTATTACAATAATTTAGTTAAAATTTGGATTTTGACAATGTAATTAGTATTATGGATTATTGTTTTTGTTTTAATAATTGATGAGGAATTTAGAACTATCATTTTATGTTATTGGTTTTGATACCATAATATTTTGGGAGATTATAAAATGTTGTGTATTTTTAAATATCTTCATTAATCATATATAAATAAATATTAAAAGTCTTTATTAATAATAAATATATTTTAAATATTGAATAAAATCAGTGCTATTAGTAAGTGGACTTTGTTGATTGTTCTAGCTTTTTCAATTTTAGTTGGTATGCCTTGCTTGTTTCGCGAGGCTTTTCTTCTAGTTTTGATTCAATATTTTAGACGCTTCACTATTACACTATTTTAGTTAAAATTTGGATTTTGGCAATGTAATTAATATTATAGATTATTGTTTTTGTTTTAATCATTGATGAGGAATTTAGAACTATCATTTTATGTTATTGGTTTTGATACTATAATATATCAAGTTTATGCTTTTCATTTCCTTTCCTTGTTTATTTATGTTTCTTTCTTTCATTATGTCTAGCTAAATTAATTATGTCAAGGTGAAAAGGGTACACTAATGGTGTAAGAATAAGTATAATATAAACTTAACATGGACCTTAATGTTGGATATTAACATGCTTTATATTTGTTATCTTGTTCACTTATAATACTTTGCTTGTTAAATGGTTAATCTAGATTCATGTTGTATAACATTTGGTACAACAAATACTTGACACTTTCATAGCCCATACTGTATGGTATAACCGACACCTGAGCTATGAAAGGAACTTGATTTGTTGTTAACATAAGTTATAATCATGAATGCCTGAAAACATTTACAAGTATTAGCATTATTCGAATAAGATAACTAATGTAATCATGTTAACAATTTATAATCTGATTGGAACCTCCTTTGTGTGTGGTTTCCAATTGAATAATAAGAGTTTATACTATACTTGTTTGAAGTACCATTAGTGGATCCTCTAACCTTGACATTTATTGTTATCATTGTTTAATCCTTATGTTAATCTTCCATCTCAAAGTTCTCATCGATTTCTTCCTCTTCTTCTTCACTATTATTATCATCATCACTATTATTGTTGTGTTATTGTTACTATTGTTGTTATATTATTGTTGCTTATAATTTATACAATTAACCTCCCTGTGGTTCGACCCCGGTCTTGTCGGGTTATTTATTACTTCGACACTCCTGCACTTGGGAAAAGACATCAATCTTTTGGTCGTGTCAAGTTTTTGGCGCCGTTGCCGGGGAGGTAAATTCTTGTACAAATTATAGTATTTATTTTATTTTCTCTTTTCTTTTTTCTTGTATCTAACTTTGTTTCTTTTGTTTTGTTTCTCTTTCTTTTATTTTCTTCTTCTTTTTATTCTCTTCTTACACGTGCATGAGAGTGTGGTCACGTACATTAAGTGGTAGACTTTGTAGGGTATCCTCATCATTTTCAGAAAATATGGCTGAAGAAGATAACCAATCGCTTCATAATGAGAATAATGAGAATATTCGGGTTAGAACACTTAGAGACCACATGAATCCCACAAGAACAAGTGCACCCTCATGCATAGTTTTTCCTCCTGATGCATCTCATTTTAATTTTAAGACAGGCATTATTCAACTTTTACCATCTTTTCATGGCTTAGATTTAGAAAATCCATACTTGCATTTAAGGGAATTTGAGGAGGTTTGCAACACGTATAATGACTCAAATTGTAGCATGAACACCATTAGATTGAAGCTTTTTCCTTTTTCATTAAAAGATAAAGCTAAAACATGGCTACAAAATTTGAGACCTGGATCCATTCGTGCTTGGGATGAAATGCAACAACAATTTTTAAAGAAGTTTTTTCCATCCCACAGAACAAACTCTTTCAAAAGACAAATCATTACTTTCTCTCAAAAACCAGGAGAAACATTTTACCAATGTTGGGATAGGTATCGAGACTTGCTTAATACTTGCCCCCATCATGGTTTTGAAACATGGAGATTAGTTTCACATTTTTATGAAGGGTTAACTCCTAGAGATAGGCAAATGGTTGAATTGATGTGCAATGGAACTTTTGAGGATAAAGACCCTAATGAAGCAATGGAATACCTAGACTTGCTAGCTGAAAATGCGCAAAATTGGGACACCACAGGTACTTATGAGGCACCAAGTAAAACCCAACCTCATACATCTAGTGGAGGTATGTACAACCTTAGGGAAGATCATGACCTCCAAGCCAAGTTTGCATCTTTAGCTAGAAAGGTTGAGGCACTAGAATTAAAAAAGAGTGGTCAACTAAAATCTGTTCAAGACATTGCATGTCAAATCTGTGAAACCAACGAACATTCAACCAATGACTGTCCAACCTTGCCTTCTTTTAAAGAATGTCTCCATGAACAAGCCCATGCATTAAACAGTTTTCAAAGGCCTAATCATAACCCATATTCACAAACATACAATCCTGGTTGGAGAAACCACCCAAATTTTAGTTGGAAGAGTGAGAACAATAATGCTCAAACTTCACAGCCACCGTTTCAAGCACATCATAATTTCCAAAATTCTCATGGATATGCACCTCCTTATGCTCCACCTCCTAGAAGAAATCTTGAGGAAACATTGCATGCATTTATGGAAAAGCAAGAGGCAATTAACACTCAACTTGCTCAAAGCATGACAGATTTTAAAGATACTCTTGCAAAATTGACATCTGCTCTCAGTTTCCAAGAGAAAGGTAAGTTTCCTTCTCAACCACAACAAAATCCAAAGGGGCAATACAATGTAAATGCAAGTAGTTCTGGAAGCCAACACATGGATCACGTAAAATCAGTCATCACTCTTCGCAGTGGTAAGGTTATTGAAAAACCCATTCTTGAACCTTGTGAGAATGATGATGAGTCAATCTCTGAGGGTAAGGAAGGGGTTGAATCTGATCATTGCAAAGAAAAGACTGATTCTCCGCCAGCACTTCCATTTCCTCATGCCATGAGCAAACAAAGGAAAGTCAATCACAACTCTGAAATTTTTGAAACCTTCAAACAGGTAAGGATCAATATACCTTTGCTGGATGCTATTAAACAGGTTCCTTCTTATGCTAAATTTTTGAAAGATCTGTGCACTGTGAAGAGAAAACTGAATGTGAAAAAGAAAGCCTTTTTAGCCGAACAAGTAAGTGCCATTCTTCAGAACAATAATGCATTGAAATATAAAGACCCTGGTTGTCCTACAATTTCTTGCTTTATTGGAGAACATAAAATTGAAAGAGCATTACTTGATCTTGGAGCTAGTGTGAATTTACTTCCATATTCAGTTTTTCAAAGTCTCAATCTAGGTGAGTTAAAACCAACTTCTGTGACTCTTTTACTTGCCGATAGATTTGTAAAAGTGCCTAGAGGAATAGTTGAAGATGTGTTAGTACAAGTCGATAAATTCATTTATCCTGTGGATTTTATTGTCTTGGATACACAACCTGTTGAAGCATGTAATTCATTTCCTGTTATTTTAGGACGTCCATTTCTTGCAACTTCTAATGCATTGATTAATTGTAGGAATGGACTAATGAAGCTATCTTTTGGAAACATGACATTGGAGATGAATATTTTCAACATTTGCAAGCAACCTGGGGATGATAATGATTTACAGGAAGTGGACTTTACTGAAAAATTAGTTCATGATCAATTTCAAACCACTTCCAATGAAATTGAGATTGATGAATCTGATGATTTGCAAATGGTTTATTTTCAGGAAGAAGAATTAAAGGCAAGTAATTGGAGACCACAAATTGAGGAATTGCCGCCACGATCAATTGAGCCAATACCTTCAAGTGTTCAACCACCAAAACCTGATTTGAAGCCGTTACCCCTCAATCTCAAATACTCATTTTTAGGAGAAAATGAAACTTTTCCGGTAATAATCTCTTCCAAACTTAATGCACAGCAAGAAGGTAAGTTATTACAAACTCTGAAAATGCACAAAAATGCATTAGGATGGACCATAGCTGACATAAAAGGAATTAGTCCTTTGATTTGCACTCACAGGATTTATTTGGAGGAAAATGCTAAACCCTCTAGAGAAATGCAACGAAGGCTTAATCCTAATATGAAAGAAGTAGTGAAAAATGAAGTCATTAAGCTTCTAGATAATGGAATCATTTATCCTATTTCTGACAGCAAATGGGTAAGTCCTACTCAAGTGGTACCTAAGAAGTCTGGAGTTACTGTGATAACAAATGTAAAAAATGAGTTAATTCCAACTAGGACTATTACTGGTTGGCGCATGTGCATTGATTATAGGAAACTTAATTCAATGACTAGAAAAGATCATTTTCCTTTACCTTTCATGGATCAAATTCTAGAAAGAGTTGCAGGTCATGAATTTTATTGTTTCCTAGATGGCTATTCAGGCTACAACCAAATTGAAATTGCATTAGAAGATCAAGAGAAAACTACTTTCACATGTCCATTTGGTACCTTTGCATATCGAAGAATGCCTTTCGGATTATGTAATGCACCAGCCACGTTTCAAAGATGCATGCTTAGTATATTCAGTGATATGGTTGAACGTTTTCTTGAGATTTTTATGGATGATTTTTCTGTTTTTGGTGATTCATTTGATGATTGTTTGACTAACTTAGAAAAGGTTTTGAGCAGGTGTGAAGAGAAGAATCTTGTACTGAATTGGGAAAAATGTCACTTTATGGTAACAGACGGCATTGTACTTGGTCACATTGTTTCATCAAAAGGAATTGAGGTTGATAAATCTAAAATCGAGTTAATTGCTAACTTGCCAACACCAAAATCTATTAAAGATGTTAGATCATTCTTAGGACATGCTGGTTTTTATAGAAGGTTCATCAAGGATTTTAGCGTAATATCTAAGCCCTTGAGTAACCTTCTAACAAAGGATAATATCTTTGAATGGACTGAACATTGTGAAGAAGCCTTTGTTAAACTTAAAAACCAGCTTACTTCTGCTCCAATCATTCAACCTCCTGATTGGTCATTACCTTTTGAAATAATGTGTGACGCTAGTGACTATGCCGTGGGTGCTGTCTTGGGACAAAGAAAAGATAAGAAACCCTATGTGATTTACTATGCAAGTAAAACTTTGAATAGTGCTCAAATGAATTACACCACCACTGAAAAAGAATTACTTGCAGTAGTATTTGCATGTGAAAAATTCAGGTCTTATCTTGTTGGCTCACCTGTTGTTGTTTTTAGTGATCATGCAGCATTGAAATATCTTCTTTCTAAGAAAGATTCTAAGGCTAGATTGGTTCGGTGGATTTTGTTACTTCAAGAATTTGATATCACAATCAAAGACAAGAAAGGCACCGAAAATGTTGTCGCCGATCATTTGTCAAGATTGACAACAGATTCAAAATCTGACATCACACCAATCGATGACTACTTTCCTGATGAATCTTTATTTTCTGTCTCTACGATGCCTTGGTTTGCTAATATTGTTAATTTTCTTGTTTCAGGACAATTGCCAGCTCATTGGAGTACCCAAGACAAAAGAAAGTTTTTGAATGAAGTGAAGAACTTTTATTGGGATGACCCTTATTTATTCAAATATTGTCCTGATCAAATATTTTGAAGATGCATTCCTGACAATGAGGTAAGTAGTGTCATTAAATTTTGTCATTTTGAGGCATGTGGGGGTCATTTCTCATCAAGAAAGACAACTGCAAAAATCTTACAATGCGGATTTTACTAGCCCACCATGTTCAAGGACTCACATGCATTCTGTAAGATTTGTGAAAATTGTCAAAAGTTGGGATCTATTTCAAAACGTCACATGATGCCTTTAAATCCTATTCTTGTCATTGAGATCTTTGACTGTTGGGGTATAGATTTCATGGGTCCATTTCCTTCATCATTTGGTTTCGTGTACATATTAGTCGCAGTAGATTATGTTTCAAAATGGATAGAGGCAATTCCAAGTCGAAACAATGATCACAAAACAGTGATAAAATTCTTGAAAGAAAATATCTTAAGTCGATTTGGAATCCCTCGAGCCATGATAAGTGATGGTGGAACACATTTCTGCAATAAGCCATTTGAGTCTTTAATGAAGAAATATGGAATCACTCACAAAGTTGCCACCCCTTATCACCCTCAGACTAGTGGACAGGTAGAGCTTGCTAATAGGGAGATCAAACAAATCTTGGAGAAAACAGTGAACCCTAATAGGAAAGACTGGTCTTTAAGACTTAATGATGCACTTTGGGCTTATCGAACTGCTTATAAAACATCATTAGGTATGTCACCTTATAGACTAGTCTATGGAAAACCTTGTCACTTGCCTGTGGAACTTGAACATAAAGCTTATTGGGCTATTAAAGCTTTTAATTCAAACCTTGATGATGCTGGTCAACTGCGAAAATTACAAATAAATGAGCTTGAGGAAATAAGAAATGATGCATATGAAAATTCAAGAATTCATAAAGCAAGAATCAAAGAGTTGCATGACAAGAAAATATTGAGAAAAACATTCAATGTTGGTCAAAAAGTCTTGCTTTATAATTCTCGACTCCATTTATTTCCTGGAAAACTAAGATCAAGATGGAGTGGTCCTTTCATTGTGAAACATGTGTATCCATATGGGGCCTGTGATATCGAGAATCCAAAGAATGGCAATGTTTTCAAGGTAAATGGACATCGTTTGAAAGTCTACTTTGACAATTTTTCAGTTGAAAATGACTCTATTGAATTGAGTGATCCTGTATATAAAGATTGATTCGTTTTCTCACATTGTTTTGTGTTTTGTTAGTTTCTCTCACCCCGGTCAAAAGGCGGATAACGGTACTCCGTGACTTCAGTCGGTTCTTTCAGTTTCCCATAATAACTGATATCTGTATATATTTGTGCAATTCTTTGCTCTTTCTCTCTTCTTTGAATCTCTTCTCCAATTCTCATTTCAAAATGAACACCACTCTTGAAAAATTGAAAAAGTATTTTCCCGCTCTGCCTCAGAATGCGATTACAAAAATTTACCGTGCTAGGTGTGCAAGATTGAAGTTGTTGATGAATCATGGAATTCCTGAAGATATTCGCTGGCTGATTGAAGCAAAGGTCCGATTATTAGGTGAGTCCTCCGATTCTTTCATTTCACACATGCCTGGAACAGGTAAAAGCACTTTTGCAAAGAAACGTCATGCAAAACGACTGAAAGTCTGTCACCGATGTGCTAGATGGACTTGTAATGCAACATGTCGTTCTTTAGGAATGGTATCTATAAACCGTGAAGATAAAATACAATTCATTAAGGATGGCCTGAGTAAGGGGTCTTTAGATAATCTTTTGTTGACCCTTGAGACGCATCCTAGTGGAGATGTGCATCATGCAATTCATGATTTATGGCCCCATTTTCATAAAGAACATGATAGACTTAGTCTTGGGAATCTGACTAAAAAAGACCCTGTTTGCCAGTTTTTAAGAAAACTGGATGGGAAGCCTATCCCCGACCCATAGAGGGCGTTTAAGTCGTTCTTGGACGTAAAACCAAGGGAAGATGTGAGCCACAATCACAACTACCTGTACATACACATGCTTTTTCAAAATAAATAAATAAATAAATAAAGAGAGAGAAAGAGTGTGAGACTCCAGCTGGCCTACATATAGGTGGTATGATTGCATCTTCAATTTCTCATCTATAAAATCTTCTCTTCCTTCCCCTCATTTCTACTTATCCCTTACATTAGACAGATATAGAAGTGTGTAGAAATGGCAGGTCCCTCAAGTTATCACATCAAAAATATTTGTGTTTTCGGTGGATCCAGTCCTGGGAAGGAAATAGCTTTTTTAGAAGCAGCAAATCATCTTGGTCAGGTACTAGCTGAGAAAAAGATTCATTTAGTGTATGGGGGAGGCAGCCTTGGGTTAATGGGGGGTGTGGCAATAGCTGCATTTTTAGAAGGTAGTCAAGTTTTGGGGGTCGTCCCCGAAGCTTTAACAAAAGGGGACATCATTGGAAGAACAATTGGAGAGGAACTACAGGTCTCCACAATGTTTGATCGAATGAATACAATGTTTAACCATGCTGATGCCTTCATTGCCTTACCAGGTGGTCTGGGCACATTGGAAGAGATCTTTCATATTTCCTCTTGGGCCCAACTTCACATTCACCATAAACCTATAGGTTTGCTTAATGTTAATGGTTTTTATGATACTTTGTTGTCTTTTCTTGATCAAGCTGTGGAACAGGAATTTCTAACATCTTCGGCACGATAAATCATAATCTCTGCTGCTACGGCTGAACAATTGATCGACAAACTACAATCTTTCACCCCTATAATTGATCCTTCCATGAGTCGCATCAATTGGTCAACTACAGAAAGTCGTAAAAAGCTTAGATTGGATTTGAGCCTTCGTTTGTGAATCCTTGTGTCTTTTGGTTTTATTTCTAACATAGTATTTTGTTCTGTTATTTTTTATATTTGTTTAAGTGTGTTTCAGGTTTGTCAGTGTTCGTTGTTTCAGGTGATGTCTTCTATACTCTATCTTTCTACCTTAGGACATTGAGGACAATGTCTCGTTTTGGTTTGGGGGAGAGGGTAGTAGTAATTAAAAAAAAAAAAAAAAAAACTAACCAACTAACTGTTTTTGTTTAAAAACCATTGGGCAAAACTGTTATTACTAGGATGGTAGAGTAAGGGGGAATGACTCTTGAGACGCATCTTAGTAAACATTTTCTAATGGTTATTTGCAATATTCATAACAAGGCCTATTAGAATACTTCTTGAAATATTCAGGTTTACAAACTCTCGCATTGTTATCACTTAATTCTGCTCATATACTCATTTAACAAGTATTCGTAAACCTTCATTTTCACACACACACTTTAACATATGATTGTGGGTTGCACATTGGATTATTACATTATTTATGTTCTTTTGTTAAAGGTAACAACTAAGGGATAGGGATAGTCTATAATTTTCAAAAAAAGAAAAAAAAAGAAAAAAAAAGAAAAAGAAAATGATGATAATAAAAACGTAGATAAGTTTGATTTCGTAGCCTCCCTAACCTAAGCAATTAAGCCCGAAGGGGTGTTTTAACACCTAATACCCTAAAGTCAACTGACTTGGGAGCTATTGGCCCAAAGCTTGTTACATGGGTTAAGGAGAAAAGCTTAAGGGAATCAAACATTGCACTATCTACGTATCAGTATCTGCAACCCGAGTTACTAAGCTCGTAGGGGTGTCTCAACACCTAATGCCCTAAGATCAACTGGTCTGGGAGTCATTAGCCGAAAGCTCGTTACATGGGTTAAAGATGCATTGTGTTTTATGTTATATGTATAAATATTAAAAAAAAAGGAGTAAAATAAAATAAAACAATCCCAACCCAAGGAAGTTAACCTTAAACATTAGAACAAAATATTGTTTTCTTCCAATAAAAGCCCCATCATCTATGTTTCATACATTGAGCACATAACAAGGAAGGGTTATTAATATTTTGTTTAAGAGGTATTGAGCAGATATATAAAATTTAATGAGAGTTTGTTTATCTGGATAGATTAATGGAAGTTGAATGATGAATGCCTTGCTTTGTGGATTTTGCAAATTGTTTTTCTATTTTAACGCTTTAATTACTAGGGACTAGTAATAAGCTGGTTGGGGGGTGTGATTAGTACTTAAAAGTGCATTTTTATCAAGGTTTTATATCATCATTTTGCACTTGAAGTATCAATAACTCCTTAACTAAAGCGTGTTTTATAATAACATATCTAATTATATAAGATACCTTTAATTTATGGTAAATGTTCATCTTAAATGCAGGCCTATCACATAAATGAAAGAATTGATTGATGAGTTGAAGTACTGAAATTGAAAGGACAAAAAGATGGCCAAAGAGATGCTGGTGCAGTCCAAACTGGAACACAGTTCGGTAATTGGGTCATATCTGGAGCTGTAGATCTTGGATTTAGGTCCATTTTATATGGATGGAAAGATAAGACATAGGCCTACAACTTTCATGTGGAGCCCAAGGTTTAACAAGGCCGTTTTCAAGTCCAAATTGTAGCAACAAAGAAGAAGTCCGAATCTGTCCTGCAGCCCAGACACTGTTCAGTGTTCAGCCCATATCTCAAGTTCTAGAAGTCCAAATGATCTCAAATGTTTACCCTGGAAAGATGAGACAATTTCCTAGAACTTTCATGATTCAAGTTTGTTCAAATTATGACGTCATCAATGACGTTTTTGGCAGACAAGAAGATAAGAATTGTCACCAAGTCAAGATGTGGCCACCCACTCATCAATTAGTCAACAAATCAATAGTTCCGAATTTTGGCCTATAAAAGGAGGCATTTGCCATGTATTTAGGCATCTTGGTGTTCAGATCAAGATCATGCTCTTGTTTTCTCTCTTTGTATTGCTTATGCTTTGCTTTGATTAATATCAAGTTTATGCTTTTCATTTCCTTTCCTTGTTTATTTATGTTTCTTTCTTTCATTATGTCTAGCTAAATTAATTATGTCAAGGTGAAAAGGGTACACTAATGGTGTAAGAATAAGTATAATATAAACTTAACATGGACCTTAATGTTGGATATTAACATGCTTTATATTTGTTATCTTGTTCACTTATAATACTTTGCTTGTTAAATGGTTAATCTAGATTCATGTTGTATAACATTTGGTACAACAAATACTTGACACTTTCATAGCCCATACTGTATGGTATAACCGACACCTGAGCTATGAAAGGAACTTGATTTGTTGTTAACATAAGTTATAATCATGAATGCCTGAAAACATTTACAAGTATTAGCATTATTCGAATAAGATAACTAATGTAATCATGTTAACAATTTATAATCTGATTGGAACCTCCTTTGTGTGTGGTTTCCAATTGAATAATAAGAGTTTATACTATACTTGTTTGAAGTACCATTAGTGGATCCTCTAACCTTGACATTTATTGTTATCATTGTTTAATCCTTACGTTAATCTTCCATCTCAAAGTTCTCATCGACTTCTTCCTCTTCTTCTTCACTATTATTATCATCATCACTATTATTGTTGTGTTATTGTTACTATTGTTGTTATATTATTGTTGCTTATAATTTATACAATTAACCTCCCTGTGGTTCGACCCCGGTCTTGTCGGGTTATTTATTACTTCGACACTCCTGCACTTGGGAAAAGACATCAATCTTTTGGTCGTGTCAAGTTTTTGGCGCCGTTGCCGGGGAGGTAAATTCTTGTACAAATTATAGTATTTATTTTATTTTCTCTTTTCTTTTTTCTTGTATCTAACTTTGTTTCTTTTGTTTTGTTTCTCTTTCTTTTATTTTCTTCTTCTTTTTATTCTCTTCTTACACGTGCATGAGAGTGTGGTCACGTACATTAAGTGGTAGACTTTGTAGGGTATCCTCATCATTTTCAGAAAATATGGCTGAAGAAGATAACCAATCGCTTCATAATGAGAATAATGAGAATATTCGGGTTAGAACACTTAGAGACCACATGAATCCCACAAGAACAAGTGCACCCTCATGCATAGTTTTTCCTCCTGATGCATCTCATTTTAATTTTAAGACAGGCATTATTCAACTTTTACCATCTTTTCATGGCTTAGATTTAGAAAATCCATACTTGCATTTAAGGGAATTTGAGGAGGTTTGCAACACGTATAATGACTCAAATTGTAGCATGAACACCATTAGATTGAAGCTTTTTCCTTTTTCATTAAAAGATAAAGCTAAAACATGGCTACAAAATTTGAGACCTGGATCCATTCGTGCTTGGGATGAAATGCAACAACAATTTTTAAAGAAGTTTTTTCCATCCCACAGAACAAACTCTTTCAAAAGACAAATCATTACTTTCTCTCAAAAACCAGGAGAAACATTTTACCAATGTTGGGATAGGTATCGAGACTTGCTTAATACTTGCCCCCATCATGGTTTTGAAACATGGAGATTAGTTTCACATTTTTATGAAGGGTTAACTCCTAGAGATAGGCAAATGGTTGAATTGATGTGCAATGGAACTTTTGAGGATAAAGACCCTAATGAAGCAATGGAATACCTAGACTTGCTAGCTGAAAATGCGCAAAATTGGGACACCACAGGTACTTATGAGGCACCAAGTAAAACCCAACCTCATACATCTAGTGGAGGTATGTACAACCTTAGGGAAGATCATGACCTCCAAGCCAAGTTTGCATCTTTAGCTAGAAAGGTTGAGGCACTAGAATTAAAAAAGAGTGGTCAACTAAAATCTGTTCAAGACATTGCATGTCAAATCTGTGAAACCAACGAACATTCAACCAATGACTGTCCAACCTTGCCTTCTTTTAAAGAATGTCTCCATGAACAAGCCCATGCATTAAACAGTTTTCAAAGGCCTAATCATAACCCATATTCACAAACATACAATCCTGGTTGGAGAAACCACCCAAATTTTAGTTGGAAGAGTGAGAACAATAATGCTCAAACTTCACAGCCACCGTTTCAAGCACATCATAATTTCCAAAATTCTCATGGATATGCACCTCCTTATGCTCCACCTCCTAGAAGAAATCTTGAGGAAACATTGCATGCATTTATGGAAAAGCAAGAGGCAATTAACACTCAACTTGCTCAAAGCATGACAGATTTTAAAGATACTCTTGCAAAATTGACATCTGCTCTCAGTTTCCAAGAGAAAGGTAAGTTTCCTTCTCAACCACAACAAAATCCAAAGGGGCAATACAATGTAAATGCAAGTAGTTCTGGAAGCCAACACATGGATCACGTAAAATCAGTCATCACTCTTCGCAGTGGTAAGGTTATTGAAAAACCCATTCTTGAACCTTGTGAGAATGATGATGAGTCAATCTCTGAGGGTAAGGAAGGGGTTGAATCTGATCATTGCAAAGAAAAGACTGATTCTCCGCCAGCACTTCCATTTCCTCATGCCATGAGCAAACAAAGGAAAGTCAATCACAACTCTGAAATTTTTGAAACCTTCAAACAGGTAAGGATCAATATACCTTTGCTGGATGCTATTAAACAGGTTCCTTCTTATGCTAAATTTTTGAAAGATCTGTGCACTGTGAAGAGAAAACTGAATGTGAAAAAGAAAGCCTTTTTAGCCGAACAAGTAAGTGCCATTCTTCAGAACAATAATGCATTGAAATATAAAGACCCTGGTTGTCCTACAATTTCTTGCTTTATTGGAGAACATAAAATTGAAAGAGCATTACTTGATCTTGGAGCTAGTGTGAATTTACTTCCATATTCAGTTTTTCAAAGTCTCAATCTAGGTGAGTTAAAACCAACTTCTGTGACTCTTTTACTTGCCGATAGATTTGTAAAAGTGCCTAGAGGAATAGTTGAAGATGTGTTAGTACAAGTCGATAAATTCATTTATCCTGTGGATTTTATTGTCTTGGATACACAACCTGTTGAAGCATGTAATTCATTTCCTGTTATTTTAGGACGTCCATTTCTTGCAACTTCTAATGCATTGATTAATTGTAGGAATGGACTAATGAAGCTATCTTTTGGAAACATGACATTGGAGATGAATATTTTCAACATTTGCAAGCAACCTGGGGATGATAATGATTTACAGGAAGTGGACTTTACTGAAAAATTAGTTCATGATCAATTTCAAACCACTTCCAATGAAATTGAGATTGATGAATCTGATGATTTGCAAATGGTTTATTTTCAGGAAGAAGAATTAAAGGCAAGTAATTGGAGACCACAAATTGAGGAATTGCCGCCACGATCAATTGAGCCAATACCTTCAAGTGTTCAACCACCAAAACCTGATTTGAAGTCGTTACCCCTCAATCTCAAATACTCATTTTTAGGAGAAAATGAAACTTTTCCGGTAATAATCTCTTCCAAACTTAATGCACAGCAAGAAGGTAAGTTATTACAAACTCTGAAAATGCACAAAAATGCATTAGGATGGACCATAGCTGACATAAAAGGAATTAGTCCTTTGATTTGCACTCACAGGATTTATTTGGAGGAAAATGCTAAACCCTCTAGAGAAATGCAACGAAGGCTTAATCCTAATATGAAAGAAGTAGTGAAAAATGAAGTCATTAAGCTTCTAGATAATGGAATCATTTATCCTATTTCTGACAGCAAATGGGTAAGTCCTACTCAAGTGGTACCTAAGAAGTCTGGAGTTACTGTGATAACAAATGTAAAAAATGAGTTAATTCCAACTAGGACTATTACTGGTTGGCGCATGTGCATTGATTATAGGAAACTTAATTCAATGACTAGAAAAGATCATTTTCCTTTACCTTTCATGGATCAAATTCTAGAAAGAGTTGCAGGTCATGAATTTTATTGTTTCCTAGATGGCTATTCAGGCTACAACCAAATTGAAATTGCATTAGAAGATCAAGAGAAAACTACTTTCACATGTCCATTTGGTACCTTTGCATATCGAAGAATGCCTTTCGGATTATGTAATGCACCAGCCACGTTTCAAAGATGCATGCTTAGTATATTCAGTGATATGGTTGAACGTTTTCTTGAGATTTTTATGGATGATTTTTCTGTTTTTGGTGATTCATTTGATGATTGTTTGACTAACTTAGAAAAGGTTTTGAGCAGGTGTGAAGAGAAGAATCTTGTACTGAATTGGGAAAAATGTCACTTTATGGTAACAGACGGCATTGTACTTGGTCACATTGTTTCATCAAAAGGAATTGAGGTTGATAAATCTAAAATCGAGTTAATTGCTAACTTGCCAACACCAAAATCTATTAAAGATGTTAGATCATTCTTAGGACATGCTGGTTTTTATAGAAGGTTCATCAAGGATTTTAGCGTAATATCTAAGCCCTTGAGTAACCTTCTAACAAAGGATAATATCTTTGAATGGACTGAACATTGTGAAGAAGCCTTTGTTAAACTTAAAAACCAGCTTACTTCTGCTCCAATCATTCAACCTCCTGATTGGTCATTACCTTTTGAAATAATGTGTGACGCTAGTGACTATGCCGTGGGTGCTGTCTTGGGACAAAGAAAAGATAAGAAACCCTATGTGATTTACTATGCAAGTAAAACTTTGAATAGTGCTCAAATGAATTACACCACCACTGAAAAAGAATTACTTGCAGTAGTATTTGCATGTGAAAAATTCAGGTCTTATCTTGTTGGCTCACCTGTTGTTGTTTTTAGTGATCATGCAGCATTGAAATATCTTCTTTCTAAGAAAGATTCTAAGGCTAGATTGGTTCGGTGGATTTTGTTACTTCAAGAATTTGATATCACAATCAAAGACAAGAAAGGCACCGAAAATGTTGTCGCCGATCATTTGTCAAGATTGACAACAGATTCAAAATCTGACATCACACCAATCGATGACTACTTTCCTGATGAATCTTTATTTTCTGTCTCTACGATGCCTTGGTTTGCTAATATTGTTAATTTTCTTGTTTCAGGACAATTGCCAGCTCATTGGAGTACCCAAGACAAAAGAAAGTTTTTGAATGAAGTGAAGAACTTTTATTGGGATGACCCTTATTTATTCAAATATTGTCCTGATCAAATATTTTGAAGATGCATTCCTGACAATGAGGTAAGTAGTGTCATTAAATTTTGTCATTTTGAGGCATGTGGGGGTCATTTCTCATCAAGAAAGACAACTGCAAAAATCTTACAATGCGGATTTTACTAGCCCACCATGTTCAAGGACTCACATGCATTCTGTAAGATTTGTGAAAATTGTCAAAAGTTGGGATCTATTTCAAAACGTCACATGATGCCTTTAAATCCTATTCTTGTCATTGAGATCTTTGACTGTTGGGGTATAGATTTCATGGGTCCATTTCCTTCATCATTTGGTTTCGTGTACATATTAGTCGCAGTAGATTATGTTTCAAAATGGATAGAGGCAATTCCAAGTCGAAACAATGATCACAAAACAGTGATAAAATTCTTGAAAGAAAATATCTTAAGTCGATTTGGAATCCCTCGAGCCATGATAAGTGATGGTGGAACACATTTCTGCAATAAGCCATTTGAGTCTTTAATGAAGAAATATGGAATCACTCACAAAGTTGCCACCCCTTATCACCCTCAGACTAGTGGACAGGTAGAGCTTGCTAATAGGGAGATCAAACAAATCTTGGAGAAAACAGTGAACCCTAATAGGAAAGACTGGTCTTTAAGACTTAATGATGCACTTTGGGCTTATCGAACTGCTTATAAAACATCATTAGGTATGTCACCTTATAGACTAGTCTATGGAAAACCTTGTCACTTGCCTGTGGAACTTGAACATAAAGCTTATTGGGCTATTAAAGCTTTTAATTCAAACCTTGATGATGCTGGTCAACTGCGAAAATTACAAATAAATGAGCTTGAGGAAATAAGAAATGATGCATATGAAAATTCAAGAATTCATAAAGCAAGAATCAAAGAGTTGCATGACAAGAAAATATTGAGAAAAACATTCAATGTTGGTCAAAAAGTCTTGCTTTATAATTCTCGACTCCATTTATTTCCTGGAAAACTAAGATCAAGATGGAGTGGTCCTTTCATTGTGAAACATGTGTATCCATATGGGGCCTGTGATATCGAGAATCCAAAGAATGGCAATGTTTTCAAGGTAAATGGACATCGTTTGAAAGTCTACTTTGACAATTTTTCAGTTGAAAATGACTCTATTGAATTGAGTGATCCTGTATATAAAGATTGATTCGTTTTCTCACATTGTTTTGTGTTTTGTTAGTTTCTCTCACCCCGGTCAAAAGGCGGATAACGGTACTCCGTGACTTCAGTCGGTTCTTTCAGTTTCCCATAATAACTGATATCTGTATATATTTGTGCAATTCTTTGCTCTTTCTCTCTTCTTTGAATCTCTTCTCCAATTCTCATTTCAAAATGAACACCACTCTTGAAAAATTGAAAAAGTATTTTCCCGCTCTGCCTCAGAATGCGATTACAAAAATTTACCGTGCTAGGTGTGCAAGATTGAAGTTGTTGATGAATCATGGAATTCCTGAAGATATTCGCTGGCTGATTGAAGCAAAGGTCCGATTATTAGGTGAGTCCTCCGATTCTTTCATTTCACACATGCCTGGAACAGGTAAAAGCACTTTTGCAAAGAAACGTCATGCAAAACGACTGAAAGTCTGTCACCGATGTGCTAGATGGACTTGTAATGCAACATGTCGTTCTTTAGGAATGGTATCTATAAACCGTGAAGATAAAATACAATTCATTAAGGATGGCCTGAGTAAGGGGTCTTTAGATAATCTTTTGTTGACCCTTGAGACGCATCCTAGTGGAGATGTGCATCATGCAATTCATGATTTATGGCCCCATTTTCATAAAGAACATGATAGACTTAGTCTTGGGAATCTGACTAAAAAAGACCCTGTTTGCCAGTTTTTAAGAAAACTGGATGGGAAGCCTATCCCCGACCCATAGAGGGCGTTTAAGTCGTTCTTGGACGTAAAACCAAGGGAAGATGTGAGCCACAATCACAACTACCTGTACATACACATGCTTTTTCAAAATAAATAAATAAATAAATAAAGAGAGAGAAAGAGTGTGAGACTCCAGCTGGCCTACATATAGGTGGTATGATTGCATCTTCAATTTCTCATCTATAAAATCTTCTCTTCCTTCCCCTCATTTCTACTTATCCCTTACATTAGACAGATATAGAAGTGTGTAGAAATGGCAGGTCCCTCAAGTTATCACATCAAAAATATTTGTGTTTTCGGTGGATCCAGTCCTGGGAAGGAAATAGCTTTTTTAGAAGCAGCAAATCATCTTGGTCAGGTACTAGCTGAGAAAAAGATTCATTTAGTGTATGGGGGAGGCAGCCTTGGGTTAATGGGGGGTGTGGCAATAGCTGCATTTTTAGAAGGTAGTCAAGTTTTGGGGGTCGTCCCCGAAGCTTTAACAAAAGGGGACATCATTGGAAGAACAATTGGAGAGGAACTACAGGTCTCCACAATGTTTGATCGAATGAATACAATGTTTAACCATGCTGATGCCTTCATTGCCTTACCAGGTGGTCTGGGCACATTGGAAGAGATCTTTCATATTTCCTCTTGGGCCCAACTTCACATTCACCATAAACCTATAGGTTTGCTTAATGTTAATGGTTTTTATGATACTTTGTTGTCTTTTCTTGATCAAGCTGTGGAACAGGAATTTCTAACATCTTCGGCACGATAAATCATAATCTCTGCTGCTACGGCTGAACAATTGATCGACAAACTACAATCTTTCACCCCTGTAATTGATCCTTCCATGAGTCGCATCAATTGGTCAACTACAGAAAGTCGTAAAAAGCTTAGATTGGATTTGAGCCTTCGTTTGTGAATCCTTGTGTCTTTTGGTTTTATTTCTAACATAGTATTTTGTTCTGTTATTTTTTATATTTGTTTAAGTGTGTTTCAGGTTTGTCAGTGTTCGTTGTTTCAGGTGATGTCTTCTATACTCTATCTTTCTACCTTAGGACATTGAGGACAATGTCTCGTTTTGGTTTGGGGGAGAGGGTAGTAGTAATTAAAAAAAAAAAAAAAAAAAACTAACCAACTAACTGTTTTTGTTTAAAAACCATTGGGCAAAACTGTTATTACTAGGATGGTAGAGTAAGGGGGAATGACTCTTGAGACGCATCTTAGTAAACATTTTCTAATGGTTATTTGCAATATTCATAACAAGGCCTATTAGAATACTTCTTGAAATATTCAGGTTTACAAACTCTCGCATTGTTATCACTTAATTCTGCTCATATACTCATTTAACAAGTATTCGTAAACCTTCATTTTCACACACACACTTTAACATATGATTGTGGGTTGCACATTGGATTATTACATTATTTATGTTCTTTTGTTAAAGGTAACAACTAAGGGATAGGGATAGTCTATAATTTTCAAAAAAAGAAAAAAAAAGAAAAAAAAAGAAAAAGAAAATGATGATAATAAAAACGTAGATAAGTTTGATTTTGTAGCCTCCCTAACCTAAGCAATTAAGCCCGAAGGGGTGTTTTAACACCTAATACCCTAAAGTCAACTGACTTGGGAGCTATTGGCCCAAAGCTTGTTACATGGGTTAAGGAGAAAAGCTTAAGGGAATCAAACATTGCACTATCTACGTATCAGTATCTGCAACCCGAGTTACTAAGCTCGTAGGGGTGTCTCAACACCTAATGCCCTAAGATCAACTGGTCTGGGAGTCATTAGCCGAAAGCTCGTTACATGGGTTAAAGATGCATTGTGTTTTATGTTATATGTATAAATATTAAAAAAAAGGAGTAAAATAAAATAAAACAATCCCAACCCAAGGAAGTTAACCTTAAACATTAGAACAAAATATTGTTTTCTTCCAATAAAAGCCCCATCATCTATGTTTCATACATTGAGCACATAACAAGGAAGGTTTATTAATATTTTGTTTAAGAGGTATTGAGCAGATATATAAAATTTAATGAGAGTTTGTTTATCTGGATAGATTAATGGAAGTTGAATGATGAATGCCTTGCTTTGTGGATTTTGCAAATTGTTTTTCTATTTTAACGCTTTAATTACTAGGGACTAGTAATAAGCTGGTTGGGGGGTGTGATTAGTACTTAAAAGTGCATTTTTATCAAGGTTTTATATCATCATTTTGCACTTGAAGTATCAATAACTCCTTAACTAAAGCGTGTTTTATAATAACATATCTAATTATATAAGATACCTTTAATTTATGGTAAATGTTCATCTTAAATGCAGGCCTATCACATAAATGAAAGAATTGATTGATGAGTTGAAGTACTGAAATTGAAAGGACAAAAAGATGGCCAAAGAGATGCTGGTGCAGTCCAAACTGGAACACAGTTCGGTAATTGGGTCATATCTGGAGCTGTAGATCTTGGATTTAGGTCCATTTTATATGGATGGAAAGATAAGACATAGGCCTACAACTTTCATGTGGAGCCCAAGGTTTAACAAGGCCGTTTTCAAGTCCAAATTGTAGCAACAAAGAAGAAGTCCGAATCTGTCCTGCAGCCCAGACACTGTTCAGTGTTCAGCCCATATCTCAAGTTCTAGAAGTCCAAATGATCTCAAATTTTTACCCTGGAAAGATGAGACAATTTCCTAGAACTTTCATGATTCAAGTTTGTTCAAATTATGACGTCATCAATGACGTTTTTGGCAGACAAGAAGATAAGAATTGTCACCAAGTCAAGATGTGGCCACCCACTCATCAATTAGTCAACAAATCAATAGTTCCGAATTTTGGCCTATAAAAGGAGGCATTTGCCATGTATTTAGGCATCTTGGTGTTCAGATCAAGATCATGCTCTTGTTTTCTCTCTTTGTATTGCTTATGCTTTGCTTTGATTAATATCAAGTTTATGCTTTTCATTTCCTTTCCTTGTTTATTTATGTTTCTTTCTTTCATTATGTCTAGCTAAATTAATTATGTCAAGGTGAAAAGGGTACACTAATGGTGTAAGAATAAGTATAATATAAACTTAACATGGACCTTAATGTTGGATATTAACATGCTTTATATTTGTTATCTTGTTCACTTATAATACTTTGCTTGTTAAATGGTTAATCTAGATTTATGTTGTATAACATTTGGTACAACAAATACTTGGCACTTTCATAGCCCATACTGTATGGTATAACCGACACCTGAGCTATGAAAGAAACTTGATTTGTTGTTAACATAAGTTATAATCATGAATGCCTGAAAACATTTACAAGTATTAGCATTATTCGAATAAGATAACTAATGTAATCATGTTAACAATTTATAATCTGATTGGAACCTCCTTTGTGTGTGGTTTCCAATTGAATAATAAGAGTTTATACTATACTTGTTTGAAGTACCATTAGTGGATCCTCTAACCTTGACATTTGTTGTTATCATTGTTTAATCCTTACGTTAATCTTCCATCTCAAAGTTCTCATCGACTTCTTTCTCTTCTTCTTCACTATTATTATCATCATCATTATTATTGTTGTGTTATTGTTACTATTGTTGTTATATTATTGTTGCTTATAATTTATACAATTAACCTCCCTGTGGTTCGACCCCGGTCTTGCCGGGTTATTTATTACTTCGACACTCCTGCACTTGGGAAAAGACATCAATCTTTTGGTCGTGTCAGTGTGCAGACTGCACAAGTCACTATATGGTTTAAAACAGGCACCAAGGGCATGGTACACTCGTCTGAGTGATTTTTTACTCTCTATTGGTTTCATTGCCTCCAAGGTTGACACCTCCCTGTTTATCTTATCTGATGGCACTAATATCTTTTATCTCCTCGTCTATGTTGATGATATTTTGCTTACAGGCAGCAACTCTGCCATGCTTCATCACCTAGTCCAGTTACTAAGTTCTGAATTCAAGCTTCGTGACTTAGGTGATGTTCACTACTTTCTCGGTATTGAAGTTCAGTCTACAGGTATGGGTCTGATGTTGCGCCAACACAAATATATTCTTGACATCCTCACTCGGGCTGGTATGACTACTTGCAAACCTGTTGATACTCCAGTTTCTCCTTCTAAACTTGCTATACAGCTGGATCATCCATTTTCTGATCCCACACGATTTCATCAAATTGTGGGTGCTCTTCAGTATCTTACATTCACTCGTCCAGATATCTGCTTTGCTGTTAACAGAGTCTGTCAGTACATGCATGCTCCTACAGATTCCCATTGGGTTGCTGTTAAACGCATACTCCGCTACCTCAAAGGAACAGCATCCTATGGTTTTCATATCACTCGAGGTACCTCTTTTGCTCTTCATGGTTTTACAGATGCCGATTGGGCTGGGAGTATTGATGATCGCAAGTCTACGGGTGGCTATCTTGTTTTCTTTGGTTAGACACCGATTTCATGGAAATCCGGCAAGCAACGTACAGTTGCCCGCTCCTCCACTGAGGCTGAGTATAAAGCCTTAGCAAATGGTACTGCTAAGGTCATCTGGCTTCAATATTTGTTAACAGATCTACAGGTTCCCTCCATCTCTACTCCTACTATTTGGTGTGATAATCTTGGTGCGACTTATCTCTTGGCGAATCCTATCTTTCATGCTCGTACTAAGCATGTTGAGGTAGATTATCATTTTGTCCGTGACCGGGTTGCGAAGAAGGAAATTCAAATTCGCTTTATCCCCTCTCGAGATCAACTTGCCGATGTTTTCACCAAACCACTTTCCGCTGCGTCCTTTACTGCTTTCAGGTTCAAGCTTTGGGTCGATCCTCCACCCTCAGCTTGAGGGGGCATATTATAGAATGTATAGGATGTATATCTCTGAATAGGAAATTAATGTAGGATTATTCCAATGTTGTAATCCCTACAGTTACTGCTGTATTCTGCCCTACATATATAAATAGGAAAGGTTGGCTAAGGCCAACCCAAGTCATTCTGTTATTCTCAACTTAGGACATCCCAAGTTATTGACTACTATCAATTTACTCAATCAACCTATCATCACAAGGTCCCATAATTCCGAACCTTATATCAAACCTCAGAATTCCACGCCTCATACATTCCACACAATATATATATATATACCAAAAGAAGTAAATAGATAAAAATGTTGTTATGATATTCCAAAAGAAGTAAACAGATAAAACAGTAAACAAGAAGTAAACAGATAAATAGTAACAAGATAAATAGTAAACAGTACGTGGCGTAGTAAATAGTACGTGACGTTGTTATACCTGAGAATGATCTTAAAAGATCGGGTCACAGGTTTTCAGCCTATATACTGATTATATAAAAGAACAAGAATAAAGAAAAGAACAATATAAACAGATTTCTGATGTGAATGATCAAGGCAAGACCAACAATGTCAGGATCCTTGATTAAACACAGAGCATACTTAAATGTAACAAGAATAAAAGAACAACAACAGATATAACAGAAACGTAGATAAAAATAAGATTATCTTACTTAAATTTGTAACAAAATTAAGACAGGAGATATTGGTTACAGAGGAGAATGGAGATGGGTTACAAATTTTTAGGCGAGAATAAAATTTTCTAGGGAAAAGATTAGTCTGCCTTCTGAAGCATTTGGAGTCCCCTTTTATAGACGAGTTGGCATGGAAGAAGCCAAAATGCCTGGTGACAAAAAAGGAAGATGCCCATGTGATGACAGAAAAGGAAGATGCCCATGTGGTGACAGAAGATGCCCATGTGGGGACAGAAAAGGAAGATGCCCATGTTTTTTATGGGACCTTCATCTGTTGTCTTGCTGCTACCGACACTGATATTGGTTGTTTGTAGTAGTAGTAACAAGTAATATTTGTAAAAAGAAAGCCTAAAACAAACAGGCTTAAAATAAAAAGGGACTCAAAACAGGTGAGTCAAAAATAGGGCTCTTGAACAGATGAGCCTAAGAAAGTTTGGGATTTTTTTTAAATGTCTCTTGATAGGTGGTAAAATACCAAAACAATCATCTTCGTTATCATTTCCAAGGGAAATGGCAGGAGATGTCGATCCAGATGAGCTAGATTGGGACAAGACCGTGTTCGGGTCTTGGCTTTGTATAATGCTTTGGACTATTTGTAGGTATTCTTCCTCAGTTCTAGCAGAGGCAAGGAGAGCTGCCGTTTGAGCCTTTCTGGCTAGAAACTTTAATTGAGGATGATGATCAATGATGGGAGCTGTTTGATGTTTTTGTAACCATTCCGTAACTGCTAATTTGGAACTTTTGGATTCAGCTGCAAAAGAATCCCACCATTTGATTTTGAACTTGCGAACCAGAACTGGATGTCCGTTTTGTAAATTATAATCATAGAACCATGAACATACCCACGACACAAAAAATTTTGTACAAAAAATGAGTAGGGAAGAGAACTTCCTTTCAGAAGGGGCTGGTTGGAAGTTGTTTTTGAAATGGAGGTAGCCGTTTTCAACTAAAGGATGGTCTTTAAGGTAATCAACATGACAACCATAGTAGTCCCACCATTGGAGGAACCAGAGGGGGAGGTTTGTAGTATTCATATCATTATGGAAGTAGAAAAGCCAAGAATGACTATGGTTTGGATTTTGTAGGAGGAAGGCATTGAACCATGCCTGTTGGTAATCCCAGTATGTATAGGTGGTATTGAAGTCCTGGGGGTTGTACGGAAATGTATGGGGAAGGAAAGAGGTTGATGTAAGGGTTGTCCCCAGTCTTTAGGGTGAAGGATTTTGTGAATGATACATGAAGAATATGTTGGTTCGGTGTGATCGGAATGAAGTTTGAAGTGTTTGAATTTGATAGAATTAGTAATCTCAAGGATTGCGGCATAATAGGACTGTGGTTTGGCTAGATTCCAGGGTTTGTAGTACCAATTTGGAGGGAAAATTTTTGAAGCCGCAATGGAAGGGTTTTCATGATAAAATCCTTCTTCCATAGTTAAAATATTTTGAAAGGTAGTTTTGAAAATATATTTGGATTTGGTTTTTGAAAAACTGGTTTGTTGTAAAGAAAGGAGGGGTTTTGAAGTGGAAATGCCTCCTTGATGTTTTGAAAGTGGTTTAGAAATACTACCTGTTTGAGAGACAGAATCACCGGAGGTCTGTTGAGAAACTTTTTGTAGTGCCAGGAGTAATTCTGGGGATTTGGAAATGGTGCGACCCAATGCTGGACGGCGTCTGCTTGGTCCTGTTGGGGTTTTGTAGCTTCTTGTTCTTCAATAACTGCCTCATACCAAGATTTGATTGGTTTAGCAGCTGAGATAGCTGAAGACATGAGTTTTGTAGAAGGTTTGGGGTTCTCTGGTTTTGTAGGCTGGGTGTGAGGGGCTTTCCCCTTGTGTTTGGCCTTTGCTTTCGGAGGCATCAAGACCTGTTTTGAAGGAATTCTCGAGTTATGAAATCAGGAATGGAATTTGAATCTCCTTTAATGTACACAATATCAAAATAAAAAATGCTTAAAATAGCTTGCCATCGAGCAAAAATTTGTTTTGAAACAAGATTTTGGACATCTTTTTGCAGAACTTCTTTTGCGGATTTACAATCAACACGTAGAAGAAATTTTTGATTTAATAAATGACTTTGAAATTTTGTAATACAGAGAACAATTGAAAGGATCTCCTTTTTTATAGTAGAGTAATTTTTCTGGCAATCATTCCAGTGGGCAGATGTATATTGGAGGATCTGTTCTTTGTCATTGTGAACTTGTTTGAGAATTCCACCATAACCTATGTTAGAGGCATCGGTCTCAACTATCTTAGGAGCTAACGGGTTAGCTAGATAGAGGAGGGGAATGGTTTGGACCTGTTTCTTAATCTGTTTGACAAGGTTGGTATGAAGATCGGACCAAGGAATGGGGTTTGTTTTTAACCTATCATGTAAGGGTTTTGCTAGACGACTAAGATTTGGGTAGTAATCCAAAACATAATTAAGACTGCCTAAAAACCTTTGCAATTGGGTTTTATCGGTGATCTTATCAGGAAATTTGTTTGTAAAGGTAAGAGACCTCTCTATTGGTGTTACAGTGCCTTGGCAAATATAATGGCCTAGGAATCGGACACGAGTTTGAAAGAGAGAAATTTTTGCTTTAGAAGCAACGAGACCATTTTGTTTGGCAGTATGAAAGAAAATATGTAGATGTTTGAAATGTTGATCAATGGAATGTGAAAAAATAAGCACATCGCCAATGTAAACAATGCAAAATTTTGAATGTGCATTGAAAATGTCATTTATGATGCGCTGAAATTCAGATGGAGCATTTTTTAGACCAAAGGGCATGACATTCCATTCATATTGACCAAAGGGAACTGTAAAAGCAGTTTTGTATCTATATTTTGGATCAATCTGGATTTGCCAAAAGCCATATTTCATATCGAACTTAGAAAATATGAATGCAGAGTGCAATTTTTGTAACAAATCTTTTTTGTTAGGGATTGGATATCTGATCCATTTGAGAGCGGTATTCAGAGGTTTGTAATTGATCACAAGTCTTGGTGTGCCTCTTTCGATTTCAGAATTTTTATTCACATAGAAGGCGGCACATGACCAGGGTGATCGAGACTTTTGGATAAGACCTTTAGACTTGAGATCATGGATTTCAAGTCTACAATGCTGTTCTAAATCAACATTCATTTGTATGGGCCTTGCTTTTGTAGGTATTAGTTTTTCTGAAAAAGCATCTTCATAAGAAAGATCAACAATGTGTTATTTTCTTTTCCAAAAAGCATTAGGTAGGTCCGAACAAATCTGTTGCTCAATCTTATTTTGTAAATCAACGATTTTCTTTTGTAAATCAGGGTTTTGTAGTTGTTTGGTTATACGACAAAAAGAAACATGGTTTTGTAAATCATGTAAATGGAATTTTTTGCCATGAATTAGTGCATTGATGTGATAAGTATGTATGGAGCATGCTTTAATTAAATTCAAATTTCTAGTTTTAGACTGTTCTAAAAATGGGAAAACAAGTTTGATGCCGTTAATTTTGGAAGTAATGCAATTATGATGTGCTTGGTATGGAGTGATCATGTCAATGAATGGAGTACCGAGAATGATGGTATGATTAATATCTTTGGTAACAACAAAAAATGTCTTAAGAGAGAGGTCGTTATTGAAAACAGAGGCTTGAGTTTTTCCTGCAATATGTAATTTTGAATTATTAGCAGCAGAGAGTTTTTCAAATGTATGTTGCAAAAATCTTTTTGGAACCACTCCTTTGATGCAGTTCAAATCTGCACCTGTGTCAAATAAGGCGATGGTGTCAAGTTTGAAATCTTCTGAGAAAACAAGAGTAATGCTAATTAAATATTTTTTGAAAGATATTTGTGTTAATACATTTAGAAAATCATCTGGAATATGCTCAATATTTGTAAGTGTATGTGGTAATGCATGAGTTTCAATGGTTTGATCTTCTGTATCAGACTGGCTTTCAATTTTGGATAAAAGATGTTGTAGTATGACAGAGTCTTTTTGTTGGGCTTGTTTAAGGGATTGTAATTCGGATTTGAGGGTTTTTATCTCAGAATGTAATTCTGGAATGGTAACAGTGGTTTTGGATTTCTTTTTATTAAGGATTTTTGTAAGATCATAGGTATTGGTACTGGTAGAGGGTAATATAGAGCGGTTAGATGATGGAGGGTTTTCTGGCTGATTGAAATCTTTCAATAATTTGTCTAGATAGGTCTTTTGAAGGTGAGGATCATCAAGCCTTTTGATAGCTTCAAGGATGAATTCCTGGTCTTGGGTTAAAACGTTGATTTGTTTGGAATTGGTGCAGGTATCTGAAGAAGCACTTGTAGTTGCTATTTCATCAATTTGAAATTCTTCTTCAGAAGTGTCTGAAGAAGAGTGGTCGGTGTCTGTAGCTTCAATGTAGAGATTTTGTAGTTGGTTGATGGTATCTTCATCTATTTAAAGCTCATGAAGTTTTGTATTGACTTTGCAAAAACAGGACGTATGTCCTTTCTGGTTACATTTGTAACAGGTAACGTTTTTAGGGTCAAATTTTGTTTTGGGTTTTGACTGAAAAGGTCTTTGGGGTTTGGTAAATTTGTAGGGCTTTTTGTAGTAAGGTGAATCTGGTTTGGAATAGAACTGTTGTCGATTTTTATAGGCTGATCGTCTATAAGGGGGTTTGTGGCTTGGATGTTTTCTTGGTTGTGAGCAGTTTCCGCTGCAGGAAGGTTTTTTAATGGAAAGGTTGAACTGTTGATAGAAACTACCAAGTTCTTGTCTGGTACGTTTCATTTCCCACTTTAGGTGTTTCTGGAGTTTAAGATCCTGGCAGATCTTAAGACCTTCTTTTTGGATGAAACTTACAAGTTCACCATATGTGAGCTGGTCATATGGTATGGTTTTAGTTGTAAAAGTGTCTTTGATTTTGTTTCTAACCTTTTCTCCCAAGAGAATAGGTAGACCTGCAAGGAATTTTTCTTTCCAAAAGGGTTGGTTTGAATCTCCTCGAAGCATGACACGGGTAAGGAAGGTGTTTTTGTACCATTGAAAATCACTGAGCTTCTTACACCTAAGATTGGAAAGGAGTTCAGCATTTTTGTCTTTCAGATGAGAAGGGTCTCCAACAAAGTATAAGGAGATTGTAAGAATAAGGGTCGATACAACATCTTGGATAGTGTTTCCGGACGGGTTAAGGATGGGTGTTTGGTCTTCATATGTTTGGAAGGAGTTTAGGATATGTAGGTGATCAGTTTCAGTTAGATGGTAGTTCCACCATCCTTTTAACTGACCAGAAAAACCAGCAATAAGGAGTTCAACAATAGCTTTGTCTGAGGTTCCTGTTTGGGTTTTGTAGGCATTGGCTGCCATAGTCATTTGCTGGAGGGTGTTGAGGATATTGTATTCGGACATTCCATCTATATTCCATTCATAGAGTGAAGAAGCATTATATTTGTGTTGAGTAAGGATAGTTGGTTCAGTGGTTATAGAAATGTCTGGAGCAGTGGATGTTTTTGGATTTTGCCATGTAAGTTTGTTGAGGGTAAGAGGTTGGTTTGAGAAGTACTTTAATCGGAAGACGCCTCAGGGCTTTTATGTAGAGTACTAATTTGATTTGTAGAGGTGGAAGGGTTAGTTATTTGTGGTGTTTCTGGGACAATTAAAGATGAACTGTCAAGGTGTTGTAAATGTGTTTTGATAGCTTTGAGAAAGCCTGTTTGGTTTTCTTGGAGTTGTTTTTGGCTTGGTTTTGTAATTTGGTAAGGTTTGAAGACTGGGTTTTTTAGTTTCAAGTTAGTTGAGGTTTTAATGTCTATCGAGCTTGTAGTGGTTCTTTGTATTTGTTTTTCTAGTCTTGTAAGCTGTTTTTCCAAAGTGTTAAGGTTGGTATTTGTAAAGTTGTTTTGGTTAATGATATGTTTTGTATTGGAAAGGGTGTCATCAGTGGAAAATTTGTAGGGGGCTGCCTCGACAGTCTGGTTATTATGGGTTATTTGGATATTTCTCAAAGGTGGGTGTTCAGACTCAACTGTAGGTCCGCTGGTGAGGTTCCATACAAGGGTTTTTGACCTTGATGTGACCGGGCATGCATGTTTAATGGATGCAAAAGGGTATGAAATGTGATGTTCAGATGCATAATATAATTCGAACCAATCAAAGAATAGAATCTGTATTTTATGTAGCTTGATGAAATTATAAAATTGTTTTTGTATTTCACTTCTATGTTCGAGAAAGTTCTGAAAAAACCAAATTTGTTTTGTAGAGTTATAGGCCGAATAAAAATCCTTTTTGAAAAGTGTTTTGTCAAGAACAAAATGTTTCTCTGAAGTCAAAACATTCAGCTCGTTTTGGATATTTTCAGTAATGGCTGAAAAGGTCGGTGAAGTTGGAGGAGATGATTGCTCAAGGTTTGTATAGACAGGTTTTGGTATATTTGTAGTATAGTATGCATTTTGGAAACTAGGAGAAGGGATATCGGATGTAGATTTTCTTGGAAGGTTTTCGTGGTAAGGGATGTTGATAACAGAAGGGATTTTGGAAATTCTTCCCAAATCTATTGTACTGGAAGAGGAAGAGGCTTCTGAGAATCTGGAACTTGTAGAGTGTCGGTGGAAAGACAGTTTGACTTTTCCATCTGTGTATTGGGTAATATTTTTAATCTGGACATTGGGTTGAGGTGGTGGTGGTAGTTCTGGTGGTGCTGCACCTTCAAGGATCTAATCTTCTGGTAGGGATATGTCTTTCCATTGGATTGCTTTTGGGACAATAGTGTTTGAGCGGGATAAATCTGTTTGTATTAGGAGTGTTTCGCCTTTTTGAGACTGGAATTTGTGTTTGCTGGCAAAGGCTGAGAACATGGCTTTGTAATGGATTTTGAATATGAGAGCAACAGGGATAGATCCTTCGAGCATGTCATAATTGTGGGTCTTTATTTGTAGTAGCATACTCTGCAAGATGTTTTTGTCTTTGAGGGATATGATTATGTTTGGATAACAGTAAAATGATACCGGCTCATTGCAAAGGCTAGACTCAATAGAACTAAGGAGGGAGTCTTGGAAGTTTTGAAATCTAGCATCACGGAGGACAGCTAGAATGGAGGTGTTTAATCCTTCTTTTGTAAGGGGTTTTATCCCGACTTGGACTAGGCCAACATGAATATATTTATAATTTCGGGCTAGATGTTTTTGTAGGGATTTTTGAGAGAGGAGTTGAATGGTTTCAAAAGGTTTGGTAAGCTGAATATCTCGCTCTTCAGTTTTGATAGTAAAATCTGTTTTGAAAATATCATATTTAGATTTTTGATAAATCTGAGTTTGAGAAATTTTTGGAATTTTCCAGTCATCAATGTTTTTTGTAAAGTCTTTAATAGTTATCTCTTCACTTTGTACTATCCTTCTGCTTTCAGAAGATTCAGAGGTAGAGGAAGCTGAAATAGAAGTAGTCCTGTGAAAGACGGAATCCATAGAAAGGAAAGATAAACTAGGAAACAGGCTGCAGGTTATATGGATTTATTGCCCTAAAACTCAAACGGGACTTACACCATTCAGTTGCATACCTATAGTCTAATGGTCTCTTGTTCTTTCTAAGAATACTGGCTTTTATGTTACTATTCCTACCCAGATCCCAATAGGCTCTGATACCAAAAGAAGTACTTTCATCGGAAGATGCCTCAGGGCTTTTATGTAGAGTACTAACTTGATTTGTGGAGGTGGAAGGGTTAGTTATTTGTGGTGTTTCTGGGACAATTAAAGATGAACTGTCAAGGTGTTGTAAATGTGTTTTGATAGAGTGTTGTAAATGTGTTTTGATAGCTATCAAAACACATTTACAACACCTTGACAGTTCATCTTTAATTGTCCCAGAAACACCACAAATAACTAACCCTTCCACCTTCACAAATCAAGTTAGTACTCTACATAAAAGCCCTGAGGCATCTTCTGATAAAAGTACTTCTCAAAACAATATGTTTTGTATTGGAAAGGGTGTCATCAGTGGAAAATTTGTAGGGGGCTGCCTCGACAGTCTGGTTATTATGGGTTATTTGGATATTTCTCAAAGGTGGGTGTTCAGACTCAACTGTAGGTCCGCTAGTGAGGTTCCATACAAGGGTTTTTGACCTTGATGTGACCGGGCATGCATGTTTAATGGATGCAAAAGGGTATGAAATGTGATGTTCAGATGCATAATATAATTCGAACCAATCAAAGAATAGAATCTGTATTTTATTATATATATATATAAGTTCAATATGAATATAGTCCAAACATCATATCATAAAATTTAAAAGAAAAGGAATACTAACATGCAAAGAAAATATTTACAACATAATAAGTGTTCTTAAATATTTCAAAAGGGTTAATTACAAGATAACTAAAATGCTATATGCTAAGCTGAACTTTTATAAATACATCAAGGTTTACATAATAGTATACTACATAAACACGTTAATTCCCTTTTTGTTTTGAGTTAAATATTTACATAAGCTTCACAAAGTAGAGTCCTAAACCAATGATTTTCCTGGATATTTGATAGACCCGCCACATAAATAAACATACCATTATGTTGATAAAGAATATATATATGCTCATGTAATAAATACGAATGAAGTATTAACTTTCTATCGGATCCATAAGAATTCTAATAGAGAACTTATATTTTGCTTGTAAATCTTTTAAACCCAATTAATAGTCATTTGTATATTCTTAATTTGAATACTCTTAATTACTTGCATGAACTGGGTGACCTTGCAAAGTCTAATCTTGTAATTCATTTGCCGGAAATCCTATCACGGATGCCATTAGCCGAAGCTAATCTTGTAATTCATATCCCGGCAATCCTATCACGGATGCCATTAGCCAGAGCTAATCTTGTATTTACGCTAGACTTTATTTACATTGAACACAACATTTATTGTAATTGCATTCATCAGAAGAATTTTAAATTGTATAAGTGCAAATAGGAGGAAAATCACGCATCTGCTTCACTTGTCTCGCGACCTCCCCTAACAAAAGATCCAATCCTGGTTGCTCCTCCTGAATGTGAAAGTCTACTGTTAATGTCCAATTTTGAACTGTTAATGTTCAATTTTAAACTGTTACTGTCTAATTTTCAACTGTTACAGTCCAACCGTTACTGTCTAATTTTGAACTGTTATTGTCTAATTTTCAATTGTTACTGTCCAATTTTCAAATGTTACTGTCCAACTGTTATTGTCTAATTTTGAATTGTTACTGTCCAATTTTCAACTGTTATGTCCAACTGTTACTGTCCAATTTTCAACTATTACTGTCCAATTTTGAACTGTTACTGTCCAATTTTCAACAGTTACTATCCAATTTTCAACCGTTACTGTCCAACCGTTACTGTCCAATATTCAACTGTTACTGTCCAACCGTTACTGTCCAATATTCAACTGTTACTGTCCAACCATTACTGTCTAATTTTCAACTGTTACTATCCAATTTTCAACTGTTACTGTCCAATTTTCAACAGTTACTATCCAATTTTCAACTGTTCAATTTTCAACCCTACATAATCAGTCATGACTCAGTCTCAGCTGATAACCCATAACTGGAGTTCTACATCTCCAAATTGAGCAAGACCAGTTTCCTTGGTTAGCTAACATTCAAATCTACAATTCCTATGAGGAACCCAATCCTAATTCCCTCATCCTCCTACCTGAAATCTCACCGAAAGTCAGGAGACAAGTCTGTCCAGAGTTGTCTCCCCCTCCCCTTCATACAATACTTTCATAAACCACATACCACACACATGAATTAACTTAATCTCAACAATAAGTACTTTTTCCTCAATTTATGTCTAAGAACCCTAACCTATGATTCAATATCAAGGCATCAATTCTTTATCGAATTTAAAAATAAATTTTTTTACGATCATGTTTAGAATATCTAACCTGGTACAAATTAAGATTTTGATCTTCAACCAGTTGAAGACTTTCAACTCCCTCCTTTCTTTTCTTCTTGTTCAATTTCTTGGCAATCCTTTGCTCTCAAGTGTTTATCTCATCTATAAACTCTTAATCTTGGATGGGTTCCTAAAATCTTAGTGTTTCTCTCTTGATTTCTCAAGAATGGGTATAAAACTCCCTATCTTCTCTCCTTATGGTTCCTACAACTTTTTTTGGTGAGGAGAGAGTATTTATACTCTATATTTTCCCTTAATTGCATTTAAGCCCCCCTTTTCCTTTAAGTGTATTATTCTCTTCAATTAAATCCAACCCTCAACAGTACCGGGTTTATTATAATGTCTCGAATTATTTCGCTCGGAAATTTATATTCAAAAATTTCTGAATTTCTGTGTTTTATTTAACCATATGCATGAATTTCTTCACTTTTATTTTTTTTATTTATATTTTTTTTCCCGGGGTTTACAGTTGATGCCCATATGAGTTATTTTTGTGTCGAAATCCTATCAAACCTCATTTACTTGGTTTTCCAGGAATTTGTGTTTTTGCATATGGGTTGCTTAACTGAGTGTTCAAGAGGTTTACATCATTTGATATCAGAGCTTGGCTCTATTAATTAGGTTATATTCTTTTGAAATTGTTATTGTCGTAGAAAACTAATTCCTGGATTACTGGGATATAAAAAAAGGGGTTTGTTATTTTGTCCTGTTACTGTCCAAAATATATTAATAACATAAAAAAAGAAAAATAAAAGAAAAAAAAAGAAAAAAAAGTCGTTCCAAAAGACACATATTTGTTATTGCAGCAGAAAACTAAACAAGAGGAAACTATATCAAATCAATTCAGAATTAGTTCAAATTTGATACTCTGATTACTGGGATCCTAATCGCAGTACATATTAATTTTGGGGTCAATTGGATATTGTTTGCTTAGGTTTTCAATTTTTTTGTCTAATTAGGTTTGATTCATAATGTTTTTGTGTTAGCATATCACACCTTATCATAAATTGCTGAAATTTAATATTCTGTCTATTTTGGTTGAAATTACACTACATCTCAAATTGTAGCTCAATTGAAAATCATTTACCTTAGGTTCAAGATTTAGACTTAACTTGTCGTAAACGAGTCTATATTTGCGTCGACTTTTAAAACTTGTTTTGTTTATGTTATTTTCATTTCTTGTAGTATATTTACAACATATCTAACATATTTGGGTGTTTTTCCATTATATTTCATACTTCATTTCTATTTTTATTCAAGTCTTCAATTTCGTTCATATTTCAAATAGATTCGCTTGCTACTTGCGAGACTATCATCACAGTTTTGTTTTGCTTGTTTTCTATGTTTTTATTGCTTCTTGAGTCATATACACCTATTTAGATTGCGCTACTGAGTTGGTACTATTTGATATTGGTTTCAGTTTTGCATGAGTCGAAAAAAGGTGAGACGAGGGGAAAAGCCTAATTTTGAGTTAAACATGAGCAACATGAGGATATTTTTATATCATTAACCAATTTTTACAAGTACTGTCATATCAGATTCAAACAATACACCACCTCTTCCCGAGGGTGAACTTAAGTTCGAACTTCAAGTTATGATGAAGATTGATTGAAAGGATGAATTTTAATATGGGGAACGTGTGTGACAGACTTGGAAGGATGTAGAAACATGGTTATGAGGCTGGTATAAGTACCTAAGAAGCGAGGAAGGCTAGGGCTGATCCAAAATCAAACAATGGTAGTAAGGTTGAAAGGCCAAGGTGGGCTGATTATAAGGATTTTGAGGAGGATGTTGATGATATTGGTAATGGTGGTTTTAATGATGAGACTATAGGCCATTGGAAAGGTTTTCAGCAGCCCAGAAAACAAAAGGATTTTGGGAATAGAACTAGGGGCCAACTCGGCCAAATGGGAAATTTTTGTAACTTTATAGGACGTGATGATGTAGATGGTGATTTGGATGCTATCAAACTGAAAATACCTACTTTTCAAGGTAAAAAAGATCCCGAGGAGTATTTACAGTGGGATTGAGAAGGTGGATTTGATTTTTAAATATTATAACTATTCGAAGGTGAGGAAGGTGAAATTGGTAGTCATTGTGGAAGGAGATGAAAGTGTTGATGAGGAGGTGATTTGTGCGTAACCACTATTATAGAGATTTATATCTAAAATTACAGCGTTTGAATTAGGGTTCTAAGTCCATGGATGAGTATTTCAAGGAGATAAAGATCACAATGATTTGGGCTAATATAATTAAGGATAAGGAGGCTATGATGGCTAGATTTCTTAATGGGCTGACTAAGGAGATTGCAAATGTGGTAGAATTACAACATGACGTGGAGTTGGAGGATATGGTCCATATGGAAACGAAGGTGGAAAGACAAATAAAAAAAGGGCGACACATGTTTTCAAACCAAATCAGCTTCATCTTTATCAGCATAGAGGCTGAATCAAAGAAGAGATGGGGCTACCCAACCAAAGCCTTTTGTACCTACCAAAGTTGAACCACCTAATGTTAAGGTTGATAATTGTAGAAGATTATTTTATGACCTTCAAGCTTCAATCGAAAATGAGGAATAACACCAAAAGGTTAAAAAATAAAAAAAGGGCATCAATGGTTATCATTATATATATATATATATATATATATATATATATATATATATATATATATATATGCCAATGGATGACAAGGTGTGCTTATTTAAAATTATTATCAGCTAAAACTTTCATACAATGTTGTTGGATGCAAGTGCAGGAAAGAAAAGAACTTCAAAGGCTTCAACAAGAGGCTAATGAATTTTCCATTAAACTTATTGGTGATTCAAGGATGAGTCATCTTGAAGAGAGAAGGAATGATATGATTAAAGTAAGGTCAATTTTGGATTTTGGCATAAAATTTTCTACCATCCAGTTTTATGCTATTGAGGATAACTCTAAATCTAACCATTGGATTGAGCTAAAACTTTACCAGAGGATTTCAGAAGTATTTGTCTATGATTGAGTAAACTTTTAGGTGAATTGGAGTTAGGAAAGGACTTACGATATAAGTCAGAACAAACTATACAAATTTTGTTATTTACTTTCTTTTGACTAGTAAACTTCTTATGTGGCAATGATCCTTTTCCTACAAGGATGTAACAACTTGTTTTAGGAATCTCCTAGTTCTACAAGGATCTTTAATAGGCTGCAACATAGTTTCCAAGTGTGGCAAAGATTTTAATGTTTCAGAATCCTTTTCTTACAAGGATTCCTTATTCATCCTAGCTACAAAAAGAAAGAACGGATGATGGTATTTAATGGTATTTTGGTTTATAGGATCATTAGATAGATAAAGACTTAGGACATATGGGTTTTATCTTATTATATGGTGTTCGCGATAAAGAAATCACAAAATATAGATGTTCTCTCAATAAAAGGTCTAAAAGGAAAATTACAAGCCCAAGAAGAAAGAGTCAATATGATTCAAGAGGATGTTGGGTGCGCAAGCACTTTTTTAAAACAAGATGGTTCTGCATATTTCAAAGGAGGGTAGAGGACATGGATAAAGCTGAGGAAAAAGAGTAAGAGATAGATTTGGAAATCCAAGATCTAAGTATTACAAAACAAAAGTTAAATGTTACAATTATACGAAAATGGGTCATTATGTTAGGGATTGTTAGAATCCAAACAGAAAGGTTAAGGAGAATGTCAATCTTCTTATAGAAAAAGAGAAAGAAGTCACTCTATTACTATTCCATAATGAATGAATACAAACCAAAGAGAAGATGTGGTATTTAGACAATGGAGCCAACACCTATATGTGTGGAGACAAAGACAATTTTATAGAGCTTGATGAAGTAATTAGAGGTAAAGTTAACTTTGTGAATTATTCAAAGGTTGCCATCAAAGAAAAATGTATGATTTTGATTAAATTAAAACATGAAAGTCATCAATTTATTGGTGATGTCTATTATATATTAACGATAAAAAGCAACATATTAAGCTTATGACAATTGTTGGAGAAAGGGTATGAGATTAAGATGAAATATCGTACTTTAACATTACTTGACACTAAAGGAGATATGATTGCAAAGGTAGCCATGACAAAGAATAGAATGTTCTTGCTAAACATAGAGACGGATGTGCCTAAATGCCTAAATGCATGTGTGAAAGATGAAACTTGGCTTTGGCATATGAAACTTGGGCATGTAAACTTTGATAGCTTGAAGATGATGGCACAAAAGGAGATGTTAAAGGGTCTACTATCCATTATACATCCAAATCAATTATGTGAAGGATGTTTAATGGGAAAGCAATTTCGTAAGAGTTTTTCAAAGGAGTCTACATCAAGGAGTTTTTCAAAGGAGTCTACATGCAAGGGACTCACAAATATTTTTAAAATGCACTTTGGAAAATTTGAATTTTTTTGTTTTTTAAAATATATTTTAATATTATTATATTATTATTAAATATATTATGCTGGACTTGGTTTAGCCATCCAAGCTAGGCTAAAATGGGTCCATCCCGACTCAATTAGGTTAGGTTGATTGTTAGCCCAACATCTTTCTTTTTTTGGGGGGGCTGGAATGGACCCGACCCAACCATTTAGACTAGGTTGAAACAGGTCAAACACAGCTTCCAAGTTCATTATTTTGCAGAATGTGAATCAATGTTCACGTTTTGCATGCAACTGGAGAAATTATAGGTCATGGGGGGAAAGTGAAGGTAGGAAAAGGAAGGCTACCTGACGTGGAGGGGATGTGGTTGTCGTCACTAGTATAGCGTGAGGAGGGTGGAGGCGTTGGTGGCTCACGGCGTGGTTGGAGAGAGAAACAACAGCTATTGTGGTGCAGGAAGAAGAAGAAAGTTGTGACAAAGAGGGAGAAGTTTGCAGTGATTGTCTCTATCTCCAACGAGGAGATGGGTTTGATAAGTTACTAGGTTGTCATCGATCACGACGTGGGGGAGGTTGTGGTGGTTGAGGAAGCGATGGAGAAAGAGAATGAAAGGATAGGTGATTTTTAGCCAATTTTGGCACTAATTTCTTCCCCCTTAAAGCTTGGAATGCACCCTTATTTATAAGGGGTGGAAGAGAAACACTTTGTCTTTATTAGGGACAAATATTGGCCCTTGATTCAAACAAGAAGGATCCCAACCATTGGTTCAAAGTTACTATCATGGCATTAAAAAGTTAATAGCTAAAGGTTGCCTGAGTTGTCCATTTTGGAGTGGCGTCATGGCGGCTGTAGGTATAGTTGACCAGCGAGACCTACTATAAGGTATAGTACAATGTCAGGCCATCATGGTGGTGTATGATTTGTCCGGTTTGGTTGAGAGATGGAGCATTCAATGTTCTTGAAAAGCAGCCACCTGGACAGTTTTTTCAGGAGACTAGAAAAAAGAAGATGAGCAATAACCAGACGATGCATCGTTTGGTCTTTTTTTTTGCTGTTCAAAACGGTGTTGTTTTGGACTTTTTAGGGTTCTAATTTAAGGATTTGGCCAAAGTTTAGTTTGGTCCTTTGGCTTTTAATTGCTTTCAATTGCATCCCTAATTGACCCTAAACTTTCAATTTTATGCAATTTTGCCCCTGACAAACTTCAATATCAGCCCCAGATTTCAACGAATTTTTTCATTTTGGTAATTGGTTTTGGATTTATTCAATTTCACCCTTGATTTCAATCAATTGGGTCCTATAGTTCGGCGCCTTTTTCAAAATGATCCTTGGTTCTGAATTTCTTTAATTTAACCCCTAATTGTCCTCAAAACTTTGATTTTCTTGCGAATTTACCCCTGATTTGAACCAATTGACTTTGTAAAAATTTGATTTGGTCCTCTAAAATTCCAAGTTGGCTCTCAAACTTATGTTTTCACCAATTAGATCCCTAACAAAATTAATTTTACCCTTGATATTCACCATGATTGCTTTCTAGCTACAAGCATAATTGTGAAATTAAATTAAGAAACCAACTTGAAAATAACCTCGATTACTAGGTCAACTTGTGGGTTACTATGCCAATTATTTTAGCCAAAATTATATTATTTCAATCTTAAAATAAACATTCTTGTAATTGACTCGGTTAAGTTTGAAACAGGTTTGTTCAGGTCAATTAAATCACTGACAACTTGGTAGGTCAAACAAGTTTCAATTTAACTGCTTACACAATTGTGGATATCTAGACCCATAATCGCTTCCTTGTAATAGAATGTAGGAAATTTCTAAAATAAAGGAATCAACAGGAAACAATTCTCTAACATATAGTACTATCAATTACATCCAGGCAACTATAAAAAACATTATGTGAATGTTAACAGAACGAACTTACATATCTTTTTCCGTTTTCTTGAGAACAACTAGCGTATTAATTGGCTGATCCTTTCACACAAAACACCCATATTATCACATTCTAACAAGTCACATTTCAATTGAAAATTAAATAATGACATAATACGAAAGGTTTTCTTTTGATACAGTATTGAATAGTTGATTTTTTTGGCTCTACCACTGTATACTATATAGAGATGTTTTCGTCTTTGACCCGTTCCAAAACTAGAGCTCTAGTGGTTCAGCACTTGATGGGCTAATTGCGTTCAATGATTCAAAGCACCATCAAGTGAATCTAAGCCAAGTTTCCTCCTAGTCAAGAGCGATGGAAGTCAAGTAATTAGAGGAACGTGTTAGGCCAATTTGGATGTCAGAATCATGGAATCAAAGTATCAAACTAACTTTTTGGGATAAAAAATAGTTGTGTTAAATCACTACACACATATCCAATGGCAGTGCTTAACTTATCTTACAAAAGACCCACTAATTACGGCAAAATACTTGATTGTGAAGTAGATTGATTTGAAACCAAATTAATGTTTATTTTAGGATGCTATCCTACTAGTTCCTAAATAATCAAAGGTTTTTTTTTTTTTTAAGAGACTCACTAAATAAAGTTATTAAACTATTTCTTCAACTACTATGTATGTCCATAAGGCACCATGCAACAAGCCTCCCTCTATAAGAAACATAAAATGGGGCTCTTAATTGGTAAAATCGTGCATGAATTGAAAAAAAAAGGAAGACAACTTACTAGGCTTCCGAAAATTATTATAAAATTTCAATTTTTTAACAACTCTATTATCATCACCTTCTTTTGAGCATATAGTAATATAAATTACATCCAGGTAATTACCAACAACATTATTTCAGAATGAACTTGCATTTTTTATTCTTTTTTTTTAAAACAACTAGCACATTTAAAATTTGGGTTTCTCTTTTTACACACACACTATATCATATATTATAATATTCTAATTGTTGGGTTTCTCAAAAAACATATACGCAACGAAAAGGTAAATTTAATTTTTTAAGGGAGTCCTAAGATCTTATTAGACAAATTTAGGGTTTATACAAAGATTACTTAAAGATCAAATGTTTTTTTTTAACTTTAAATAGTTGATTGTAACAGATCACAAGTCGTCCAAGTATCCGACCTCTAATAATAACCCATATGAATCATTAGTGAGAAATCTCCTGAATCCTTTTAGAAGAGAGATTATTATACCTTTAAGTCCTAGTTCTTTTCTTTTATGTTTCAGATGTTTCAATAATTAATGTAGTTTTTCACTATTATATAAAAAATAAAAGGCATACAATTCTATTTATAATTAATGTAGTGTTTCAGATGTTTTATTATCAAAGTACTTATCTATTATTGGAATTTTATTCGCATTCTGTTGAATTAAATTCTATTCGATATGGCATACATTGCTTTGATAAATATGTGAATATCTATGAAGCCTTGATATAGAACCTGTCAGTAATTTCATGCTAATAGAGAGTAGTCAGTCTATGTGCAGATAATATTCTATATACCTAGCTGGTGAGAGAGGCACTAGCCTATGACGACTAATCCTTTCACAATGGTTACTGTCAGGTGCTAGTTGGTCACCTTTAGGTGTCTTCTGTTTATATTCGGGTTTCATTTGATCTCTGAAATGTATTCCATAATTTTATGATAATATGCTTAGTATGTCTATATATATCAAGATAAATTAACTTGCAAACTATTAACATCTAAAATATATATTAAATGTTATTTTCTCATTGAGTTGGTTGCACTCACCCTCATTTTTAATATTATTTCAGGTTTTTTATTTTTGTTAGCAAGTGAACTTTGTTTAGTATGCCTACTTCTTTAGTTTTGGTCGGTATGCCTTACTTGTTTCGCGAAGCTTTCCTTTTAGTTTTGATTCGATATTTTAGGTGCTCCACTATTACACTATTTTAATGTCATTGATTCATTAAATAAAATTTAAAACTTGTTTCAAATCTCATTCACATTGGCTAAGGATTTTACTATCAATAGTTCTTGAGAATAGATAGAATATTTTTTCGAATTCATGTAGGGTGATGAATTTTCTATTGATTACTCAAATACCTTTAATAGTTCATGCTATACCCAATAATTTCTTATTTGTTACTCTTGATTAGACAATGTGTAATCAGAATCAAAATATAACACTCTATATATAAAAGAACTTAGTGATCTCAAGTCTAAAGATCGCTTACATAACTATCATGTCATCCTTTCTATAGACATATGATCTCTTCGTATGAAATTCTTATATGACTCAATTCAATGTATATGTTATCCGACAAGCACCTACACATTAGCTCCAAGTATCCTTCATACCTCAACTTATGAGAGTAACTGTCTTTTTTTTTTTTAAAAAAAAGAAACATAATATGTATTGATCTTAATAATATATTGACTAGAAACATTTAGAAACAATGATTCCGTTCAATGATTCAAAGCATCATCAAGTGAATCGAAGCCAAGTTTCTTTGAGTAAAGAACGTCAGAATCATGAAATCAAAGTATCGAACAAAATATTTGGGATAAAAAAAGTTTGCATTAATTGTGTTAAATACCAAAACGCTATTTATTTTTATGTTTTAAACCATGTTTTGTTTAATTTTGAATATGTTTTTTATTTAAAATTAATTTTTTTAGTATTTTTAAATCGTTTTGATATAAATATTAAAAAATAAATATTATTTTTATATATGTAAATAAAAAATACTCTAAAAAGCAATCATTTCTATATATATAAAAAAGAAATACGTAATAATATTGATAGATACAAATCTAATGGCAGTGTTTGACTTATCTTTACAAAAGACCACTAATTACAGTAAAATACTTGACTATGAATAGGAGGTTTTCACTTGCTTACCTTCTTGTTGAAGTAAATTGATTTGAAATCAAATTACTGTTTGTTTTTAGTATGGTATCCTATCTATTTCCTAACTAATTAAATATTTTTTAAGATACTTAACTAATTAATGTTAATAAACTTATTTCTTCAACTTCCATGCATGTCTATGTCTACGGCAACAAGCAATAAGCTCCCTCTAAAAGAAATATTAAAATTGGCTCTTAATTGATAAAATCATGCATGAATTGAAAAAAGGAAAGCAAACTCACTAGGATTCTGAAAATTATTATTGAATTTCAATTTTTTTAACAAAATTGCTTTTTAATTTTTTTATTTGTATCAATTCATTGAAAGAAATTTCATAGGAAGTATTAGGAAAATCTAAGATTAAATTATTTACTATATAAAACAGTTGGTGCTATTTGGTATGAGAATGTGACACATCAAATATAGAAGACCAAGAAATTTCTTGGAACCTTTTTATACAACCTAGGACAAGTAACTTCTCCTAGTCAAGTCTATATCTCATAAATTAAAAGATTGCAGCAGACAAGGAGATCCCACATGACATATTTTTCTTCAAATTAATAGTAATTCAATTTTGGTGTAAGTTCTAATCCGAAAAAAAAAACAATTAATTGTTAAATGGTTATTGGAGGTATTCTTCAGAGTGATTATGAGATTCTATGCTGATTTCAAGTACCTATCCTGGTTTTCTACATCTAGCTAATTTTCCTTATAAATCCACTAACCCATGAGTTTATCAGTATAACATACTAAACAAAAACTTTCTCCAAAAAATGACAAGTTATTGGCGAGTAGCTTGTTGGTTTTCATTCCTACCCTTCTTATCTCCAGCAAACTCTAGTTTCACACCATTGTCACAAGCTTCTTCTCACCCTTTCTTGGGCCAACATTGCAGTAGCAGTGAAAAAACAGCCTTGCTCCAACTCAAAAGGTATTTATCTGCAGCCAAACCTGAATCCTCTATTCCTTTCCAGCCTTCCTCAGGTTCTTTGCTTACTTCATGGAAGCCTAACACTGATTGTTGCTCATGGGAAAGTGTCAATTGCCATGAAGTTACAAAACATGTGATTGGCCTTAACCTTAGTGGTCACAACCTTTCTGGTCTTGTTAATTCAATCAAGTTTCTTAACCTCCCCTACCTTGAAAGGCTGAATCTTGTCAACTGCAATATTGGAGAAATCCCGAGTTTCGTGCAGAAACTAGGTGGGTTGGTTGAGCTTGACCTTTCTATCAACAAAATCCATGGCAAAGTGCCTAAATGGATTTGGCTGTTAGAAAGCTTAGTTTACTTAAATCTGTCTAACAATTTCTTGGATGGATTTGAAGCACCACCTTCTGCTCCATTTTTAAGCTCTTTGACCTCTCTCGATCTTACCTCCAATTTAATAGAAGGATCGATTCCAACTCTACCAATCTCTATCAGCTTCCTCTCACTTGCAAAGAACAAGCTCACTGGAGAGATTCCGGTATCATTATGCAGCTTGAGCAACCTGACAATCTTGGATGCCTGTTATAATTACATGTCAGGCCAAATTCCAAAATGTCTTGAGGTCCTTGGTGATACCCTCATCGTACTAAATCTGCGGAAGAATAGATTTTCCGGATTGATGCCCTGGAAATTCACTAAAGAATGCAGCCTCAAGACACTCAACTTATATGCTAATCAGTTGACAGGGAAAATTCCAATGTCTCTGAAGCATTGTAAACGCCTTCAAGTTTTAGACCTTGGAGATAACCAGATTAACGACACGTTTCCTTTCTGGTTAGGGGTGCTTCCCGATTTGCGTGTTCTTATCCTACAATCAAATAGTTTGCGTGGTCCCATTGGTGAGCCATTGGCATCAAATGACTTCCCAATGCTTCAAATCCTGGATCTATCCTCGAATTATTTCACAGGAAATTTGCCATTGGATTACTTTGCAATATGGAAGTCAATGAGGATCAAGTTGAATGGATCACTGATGTATATGGGATCTTACTATTACAGGGAGTGGATGTCAATAACAAGCAAAGGACAAAGAATGGATGATATAAACATCTTAACAATTTTCAATGTCCTAGACCTGTCAAACAATCTTTTTGAAGGAGAGATTCCTGAAGTGATTGGTGATCTCAAGTTGCTAGAGGTACTCAATCTGTCTACAAATAATCTGATAGGTGAGATCCCACTATCTTTATCAAAGTTGACATTGCTTGAGTCCTTAGACCTCTCAAAAAACAAGCTCATAGGTGAGATCCCAATGAAACTATTAAGCTTGACATTCCTATCGGTTCTCAACCTTTCGTATAATAGGTTAGAGGGGAAGATTCCAATAGGGAATCAATTTTCTACCTTCGCTAATGATTCCTACGAGGGAAACATTGGGTTGTGCGGGTTCCCATTGTCAAAGAATTGTGATGATGTTGAAGATCATCAGTCATCAGGAGCTCAACGAGAAAGCATCCTTTCGGATCCAATTAGTCCATTTAGTTGGAAATTTGCTTTGGTTGGATATGGATGTGGGGCGCCTGTGGGAGTTGCCATTGGTTACATCTTGTTTTGGAGGACCAAGAGATGCACTAAGTGGATTGAACAATCATTCAAGGCAAAGAAACGGCAGAAAAATGAACAGAATCGAAGAAGAAGGAGAAAGTTCAAGTAGATGGAACAAATGGTAGAAATATGTATAATATGCTCTCTTTTTTTATAGCATAACTTTTTAGGACAAGGTAGGATTAAACATATATAAAGTAATTGTGGCATAGAAGCAAATAAGAGAACAAGTCACAAATTCACAGGGCTCAGCTTGAAGTCAAAATCCAAAGGTGAAGCCAAATCAAAGAAATAACCATAAAATAGATCCAATGCGCAAACACGTCCAAAATACATCTCGGCAAATCATCAAATTTCCATTTCATTATTGAGTGAGAGTATGCATGTGTGTCGGTTGATTGACAAAGAAGCAAATCCATGAGAGTTGCTGATGAGAGAATCTGAGAGCTAAGCCAGCACTCGAAAAAGGGAGAGAAATGTTGGCTCTTGGCTGTGCAAGTAACATGAATGTATAGATTGGAAAATAATTGTTTGCTATTACTTTTAATAACCAAGCTTCTTCCTTATTGTGACAGACTCTCAATGCATATATATAGACACTGGATGACAGCAAATTCCTGAATATTCTATCTTATCCCTAACTCTGCTTCACTAAATAGAAGGGATTCTTTTAACAACAAGTTCTTATCACAAAGTTGCTTCACTATCAATTAATCAGTCTCTTTTTAGTGATAATTTGAAGAATCAAAACCCAGGGCTCACCGCATTTTGGTTATTTTGAGTTTCTTATCCTAGTTACTTGTGACATGGTCACTTCATTCAGGCCTAGTCCTGACCCTGTCACCGGAACAAAAAATTAACTACTCTTACATGGATGCCGTTAGAGTAAATCTTGGTAGTTGAACACCTCTTCTCTTATACCTGATTCCTTTTCTATTCCCTATCCTTTCAGGTTTGGAAATGTTCAGACAAATTACCTTAAGCCTCCTAATTTTGTGTTGTGATGTTTCAGGTAAAATCCAGACATGCCTTTGTTTCAATATCTGTGTGTATGGCTCATGTTATCACCCCTTCAACTAGTATGAAGTACTTTTATGGTGAATTTCAGGACTTTTGGATGCTTGGTTGATTAGTCCATTTACGCGAGCACCATTATGTGGCTATTTTCATCTGTATACGAAGCATAAGAGAGTTTCATTTGTTGCGAAGTTTGAGCCATATATCGTCTCATAAATTTATATCATTCAATCGCAAATCGACAATCAAAGTGTTACCTTGAAAATGGTCATAATGCTTTCCTCTATGCTGATATTCAGAGCTGTTCAGATTATAGCATCAAAGATATCAGATTTCCATAGCATAGAATGACTTTCAGACTTTCAGTTGCTGCTGCAATCATGTCGTTTGCCGACTCTTTTACAGGATTTGGACTTGGATTTACTAAAGTAATTTGTAGGTGCATGTATATGAACAAATCTGTGAGAATTCAGTGCAGTATGAAAGAAATATCAGGGATGACTCTGTTTTTGTAGAGTCAGATTTTTTTACAGTAATCACCATTGACTTCAGGATCTTACAACTGGTCATGCTTGGAAGGAAACAGCAAGGAAGAAGCCTAATCAATGACCATTACCTAAATAAAGAAACATAAGAATCAAATGAAAGATTTCGTCAACGAAATTATTTTACTTCTTTTTCTAAACACCCTCCAATCGTCAAGCATGATGGATAAGGAAAGAGTATATTTACATTAAACGTAATAAGAATTTTGAAAAAACTTCTTGGCCGATTTGTGTACTGGCTGGTTTGAGAATATTTTTTTAAAAAAATGAATCAAGTAAAATTTTAATAGTATTTGATAAAATGGTTATCAATACCATTTTTTATCTCAGGCTTACTGCGTTTCAGTCTGGTGATTAGTTGTGAAGACTGACTTCCATTGATTTTAGGGGTTGAAGTTCATCTGAATTTCCTTAATGCTGCTGGGGCCTTAAAGTTCTATGTCCCGAAGAAGTCTACTGCTAGCTGTCTGGAAGAACGATTCGGATAGATTTTGGATTTGTACTAATCTATTGACTTGTATCTTATTCGGCTATGCTTTTTGCAGTCTTCCTCTTGTTTCTGTTGTTCATGACCCATTGGGTTGTGTGTTCGGCCATTCCCGGCCGGCTTTAACTTTTTGCTTATAAAAAAAAAAAGCATTGACAAAGCATGCCTAGCTATGGTCTCTCTCGTAAAAAACGGAAAATAGAAAAAAAAAAGAAAAAAGAAAAAGAAGAATGTCATGGTCTGTCATTGCCAGATGCAGTAAAACTGAGTCAACTGACTTCTATCATGGCAAAACATTCAATGGTCTTAAAATTTTTCAGTCGTTCTAGTTCTCTAAAAATTTCAGTAGAAGAGAAAAGTTTGATCATAACTAAGTTAAAAATTTCATCAACTCGTATAGAATTAGCATAATATATTAAAAACAAGAAGATCACAAGAAAGTTTTTGAAACTAGGGATCTGCTAACAAGAAGCTCAATATTATCACATTGAAAGAATGGATAATCTATTTCAACCTTTACATTTGTAATTGCTCATTAAATTTTTATATTTATGCAATTAAACTCTAATTTGATTAAATTAATTCTTAAAAATTATAATTCAACTCCCAAACTTTAGTTTTTTCCGATTAAAACTTAAATTGATTTAAGAATTAATTTTTCTTGCTATTAAACCCTTCATAAACTCAATTAATCTTTCAAAAAAAATCTAATTGAGTTCTTAAACGTTTGATTTTGAACTTTTTTTTTTGTTAATAGAATTGTCAAATTTTAATTTTTGTTTTTTTAAAATTACTTGATCAATTTTTGTTTATTTTCTGGACACTCCGACATCCTCTTCTCACTACTATTATTTTTTTATTTTCTTTTTGTGTGAGGATCCAAAAATGGATAACAATAAAGTTGAACAAGTTTGAAAATAAATTTGAAATTTAAATTCTTTTGGAATGACGGTGAAATTGCTGAAAATAACACAAATACATCAAGAAAATATATATTTTTTTTGTATGCTGAAAGTATTTTAAAAAAATATAGGATAAAAAATTGTGTTATAACAAAACCTTCTCTGGAGCCCATACCTCTTGTGGCATATTGCTTTCCAAATACTCATCAACTTCAATTTCCTCCAGCCTCGATACATCAATCTCCGAATACTTTATATAGAAGGAGAAGGGAACAAAAGGATGAGGAAAAAGGCAAATGAAAGCATGGGTTCCTGGATTACGTAATCTGCTAGAATGTTCAACATGTCTATGCCATGCAGTCAATAAGACAACTCTGCAAAACCGGCCATACTAACTCACTAGAGCCCTTTCCACAATGACAAACCACAGCCTTTGTTGTCCAAGAAAAAAAAGAAGCGTTACTTTACTTCAAGCATCTTCTTTTTCACTTCAAGAATGGCTGGTGATCAAGTAACCCTGTTGGATTTCTCGGCAAGTCCATTATTTATGAGAGTGAGAATAGCATTGGCTGAAAAGGGTGTAAAGTACGAGTACAGTGAACAAGATTTGAGGAACAAAAGTGCTTTACTTCTTCAAACGAATCCTGTTCACAAGACAATCCCAGTTCTTGTCCATAATGGGAAATCCGTTTGCGAGTCATTGTTCAGTATATTGATGACGTGTGGAAGGACAAGGCTCCTTTGTTGCCTACTGATCCTTACCAGAGAGCTCAGTCGAGGTTCTGGGCAGATTTTGTTGACAAAAAGGTATGTTAATTTTTTTTTGATAAATAAAGAGTTCATCTTTTTTATTTTTTATTTTGATTTGATTTGATGTATGACTTGATTAAACCCACATTGCAATTTGATCAGTTTCTGAGAATTAGAATTTTACATCACCAGTACAATTTAGCCCTAAGACTAATATCAAGTAAAATATTGGTGTGATATGAATCTGCAGATATATGACCTTGGGAGGAAGATATGGACAACAAAAGGAGAAGATCAGGAGTCAGCCAAGAAGGATTTCATTGATAGCCTCAAGCTGTTGGAAGGAGAGCTTGGAGACAATCCTTACTTTGGGGGCGAGAGTACCCTCGGCTACGTTGATGTTGCGCTACTTCCTTTCTATTGCTGGTTTTATGCCTATGAAACCACAGGCAACTTCAATATAGAGGCTGATTGTCCGAAGCTGATTGCTTACTGCAAGAGGTGCTTGGAGAAAGAGAGTGTATCCAAGTCTCTTGAAGATCCACAGAAAGTCTCTGAATTCGTTGTGATGATGAGAAAGAAGCTTGGGCTTGAGTAATGTGCACCCAAAGGCATGGAGGTGCTATTTCCTGTTGAGAAGTTGTTGTACTTGTGTACTGTCTGAGTTATGTTTCAAACAAGGTTGGCACTTTGTTGTGCCTGTAATATGTTTATAGTTCGAGAGGGCACTTTGTTGTGCCTGACTGAGGAATTTTATCTTAGTGTTTGACAAATATATTTTTAGGCATGTTTTGATAATTTTATTTTGAATAAAAATATGATTTTGCGAAACAAGACCCAAATGTTTTTTAATTTTTTTTGCTTGTTGCATACGGCGCAATCCTTATAAAAAATTGCATTTTTTTTATGAAAAAGGAGAAAAAATATTTTTAGCATGGTTATAAAAAAATTGCATCTTTTGGAATTTACACCAAGTTTGTAAAATTCCTTAAGAATTTAGCCAATATTTCAATAACTCTAAATTTTTAATTCATGAAAATTAATGGTCATCATCCTAATATAAATATTGAACCTATAAGTAGGCTAATATTTAACTACTAGGAGTTGACTAGAAAATTTTCTGGATTATTTTAGATATTTATCAATTTTAATTGAGAGTATTTTTTTACTATAATATACAAGTTGTGGAGAAGCATTTTTCCTACTATGATAGGTGAACCTTGTTAGGGCACCTACATAGACCCTTGCTATAAGAATTTATTTGGGCATACAAACTTAAAATAAACTCATGGACATCAGCTGCTTGTTCAGAAAAGATTTATGCCTTCGATGCTTCAAAACAATGGTTGTTGCCTTTATGCTCTCTTTTGTCAAACCTTACCTCCACAAATTTCTATCTTTTTCAAAGCTAAAGAAGATCATTGTGTTAGGCTCATGCACTTTCACAACTTGGGCTATTTCTTATTATTTTCTTTTCTCTTTTTTTTTCTCTTCCCCTTCCCTCCCTTTGGTTCTGATTTTTCAAGGTATTTATAAGGTTTCACTAAGGATTTTTTTGATAGATTCAATCATAGATTTATAATGATTGATCGATGCATGACCCTCTGATCAAAATAGGAGTGTTTTATGAACCTTCACAACTTGGGTTTTTATGATAATAGTAAACTTGTAATCAAATGGATTAACATAACTTAAATTAACATTTTTTTAGCATCTTCCATGTTCTATTTGCATTCAACCTCTACTTATCAATGAGAACATTATTAATGACATCATTATTTCCATTAGCATCATTCTTTATGTTATCATTATCGACATAATTATTATAAAAAAATATCATAAATTGAAGGAGAATATTAATCCACTTCTATCTCATCATAAATGAGACCACCAAAATCTGCATGAAAAGTCAAACAAATATTATGATTGTTCTAAGAAAGAAATAATGCTTGTATAGTGTGTTATAGCTAGAAAAAGTTTGCCTAGATTTTTCCATTTAGGTTGGTTAAGAATGTTATAAATAACTATGCAACAATCACTTGTAAGGCAAGTAAAAAAACTATGCTAAGCATAAAACCTTTGTCTTAAAACACCCATCCTTATATTATATCTCCTATCAATGAAGTTTTTGCTTTATGTATCCTATATCATTCAACCATTTTCAAATTATAAAGTCCTTCTTTTACCAAATCACCACAACTAAACACCTTAACTATCAAATTATTTTCATTTCAATCCTTTATACTTAAAACCTCTAAACTACCTCCTAAACTATCATCATCTTCTAACAGTGGTACCAAAGTCCATTTGATTGTAAGTGGGCATTAAGGTCATTATAGCCCCTATTGCGGGGCGACATTGGGCTAGCGAGCTAAAGTGCCTCCTAAAATGGTATTGTTGGGAAAGAAAGGGTTTTGGATTTAATCATAAAATTATGATTAAGGTTACTAGAAAACCTATGGTCTGCGAGAGTCTGGATAAGGGACTGATTGTGCAATGGGAAGATGCATCACCCCCAGTGTACCCTACCAAAGGTAAGCTGCATTGTTATTTTATTGTTTCTCTAGGTCAACTTTCTATTCGCGGGTCTCATATATGGTCCAAGGCAGATGTCCCTTCATGAGAAAATCTCAACCTTATCAGGCTAAATCCTAACCATTCTAAAGTCTAAATTTTAACATCGTATTCATTTTTTTATTTTCAATATTTAAAGTTATACTATACCATGTAATTTTACACACCCCAAATATTATAGTCTATATCTAAACCCTAATGTAAAATGAACAAAATGATTGGTGAAGAGTTTCTGAAATTTTGGTTGCATCCTAACGGATAATCATAAATTTGTTGTGATATCGATTTTTTTTCCTTTTTAAAATAAAAGGAAGATGCGATTTGCTTTTCTTTAAAAAAAAATGCCTGGAAAACCTTGAGGACTTGGGCATATGCATGAAAATAATTTTTTTTTGTTTTTGATTTTTTTTGAAATAGGAAATTAATTCAAAAAATTTTGAGATTTTTTTGAGTTGTTCAAAAACAATTTATAAATCTTTCGGAGAAAATCAGGTATTTTAATAGTAGATTTGTATCTTACAGTATAAATATATAGCTCGATATTATGAAAAATTGGTAGAGAAATATGTTAGAAAATCACAAATTTTTTTGAAGGATTTTTTTTGAAATTTTCCTGAAATTTCTCATTTTTTTCATATTATATTACATTTTTTTGAAACGGGTTCAGCTCATCCCAATCGAGTTGGGCCGATTGGCAGCCCAAAAAATCCTCTTTTCTTTTTTGTGGGGTGGGCCGGACTCGACCTAACCATTTGGGTTGTGCTGAATCAGGTCTAACCCATCCCATGACTACTAGCAAAAGCCAACAGTGTAGGACGTGAATTAATTCGTGTCCTGCATGCAAGATGTCAAAAGAAGAATAAAAGAGGTGCAGAAAAGGAGGGCTAAAGAAGTTTACCAAGCGCAGAGGAGAGGAGTTGTCGACTGGTGGCGGACACATTGATGGACACGCTGATGGGCGGTGTTTGTTGTGGAAGGGGAGTTTGTGATGGAGAAGAAGAAGAAGGAAACCACGGTGGGGTGGCTGCATGTAAATCCTGAAAAAAAAATTCAATCAAGGTTGGATTAAATTAAAGGAAATAAAGTAAACTAAAAAGAAGTGGGGGCAAAATGAATATACTTAAAGAAAATGGGGCCTAAATGCAAATAAGAATAATTATAGAGCATAAGTACTCCTCTTCTCACCAAAAACAGATCTGCAGATAACGTAAAGAAAGAAAAAAGGGAGTTTTTATATTCATTTTTACAAATCAAGAGAGAAACACCAAAATTTCAAAAACTCATCCAAGATAAGGGTTATAGGTAGAATAAACACTTGTGGGAAAGAGATTGACAAGAAAAAATTGAACAAGAAGAGAAGAGGGGAGAGCCGGCTGTCATTAGAAAGAAAATGAGGGATCGAAACCTTGATTCATACCGGGAGGGACCACAGGAGTTGTGCAGCAGCAGTAGGGGAGCATGAGTAGAGCTTCTGTTGCAGGTGAAAAATTGTTGTGTGAATTTCCAAATGATGAAATTATCACTGGCAAAAGAAATATGAGGTGTGATTTGAGGCGTAAACTAGCATACATTTAGTGTATGTTAGGATTCCGGGTAAGGGGATCACCATGATTGGACTAGCATATATTTAGTGTATGTTAGGATCCCGGATAAGGGAATCACCATGTATTGTAGTAAGGGGATCACCATGTATTGGCTAGCATACATTTAGTGTATGTTAGGATCCCGGATAAGGGGATCACCTTGCATCGACTCCTATGGGGTGATGATAATGATAACAGTGAAATTGGTATCGATAATGTGATAAGCAAAAATAATCATGGTTGATCTCATAAAGTCTGGAATGAAGGTTGAAAGTGGCAGAGGGAACGATTATTAATAGTTGAATAAGGAAGAGATTCTAATAAAAACTAGAAAGGAGAAGCGAATGACCTATGAATGCATTATACCCTATTGAAATTGTTAGATATTCGTGTTGTTATATTTACTATAATATTCACCTTTCAATAATATGTATATATTTTGTTTCAGGATCATCGCATGCACGATAGGAGTAGATCCTAGCTTATGTTCCCTTCTTGTAATCTAGGTTCTAAGGAGTATACCTTTGTATTTTGTAAACATAAAAATATTTGTATAACTTAATTTGTATAATTGATGTTTAAGCTTGATTGAATGAATATAACCATGTAGTTCATATAACCATATTTCATGTCTATGTATTTATATTTATTTATTTTTATCCAACCATAATGATATTTTGTTATATAATGCATATCATAAATATTGTGATTGATAGGTGTGAGTGTGAGTGTGGAATTGAAACCCAGAATGATTGGGTCGAGAATTAAGTTATGAGATGTGAGCTATTAGAAGTGTAAATAGATTCCATGTCCATAACTTGGGACCTTCCGGTATAGGGGGGACTCCGTCGAAATTCCGGTAGATTTTAATACGAAGACCATGAATATATATATATATATATATATATATATATAAATTAATTACTCTATTTTTTTATTGATATGAGATTGTCGTTTTATCCCGGAATGGGGGATGTTACACTGCACACGGGAAGTTGAGGATAAATTGGTGGAGGAGATAGATGGTTGTTAATAGAGGAGACTGACGGTCTTGGGTGGTTGAACGGTTGTAAAAGGCAAAGTCATAGTAGAGAGAAGGATCAAAGGTAGTAATGACAAAAAAAAAACTAGGGGTGAGAGGCTATTTTTTCTCCAAGTTTGGCCTCCGGTTTCTTCATGTCCAGGGCATGGAATCCACTGCTATTTATAAGGGGTGAAAGAGGGATATTTTGTCTTTACTTGTGCCAAATCTTGACCATTGATTCAACTCGGAATGATCCTAATAGTTGGTTCAAAGTTGTCATCATGAACTGTCAAAATTGCTGCAAAAAGCCAGGTCGGGTTGGTCAATTTAGGGCAGCATCGTAGTGTCTATAGGTGCAGTTGACCAACGAGGTATACTCTGGCGACTGTCAGGTCATTATGGTGGTGTATGGTTTGTATGGTTTGGTTGAGAGATGAAGCATTAAATGCCCTTAGAATGTAGCCACTCAGGCATCTTTTTCAAGCAAAAAAAAAAAAAGACAATGAACAATAACTAGATGACAAAGGAAGGGGGGAACACCCAATTAGAGTTTTAGAGACAAAAAGGAGTGGCACCGAAAAATGACACTTCTCCCGAAACAACGAGTCAAATGATACCTGGCGCCAAAAATCATCACATTTTTGGATGACGAACTATCCGTCAAAGGGCTAGATCATGGCCAACCTCTCCCCTGTTTGATGCAAGAAATAATTGGTTGTAAGTCATCCAAACCAATTTCTGGCAGAGCAGTAGAGATTCAACTCAAATCATGACTCTCCCATCCAGGGGGGAAGCTAGGATTATTTGTTAGGGAGGGCCAAAATTAATATAACAATATATAATATTTATTTTAATTTATTGTACATGAGTTGTTAAAAAAAACATGCATAATTTAGTTTTATTCAAATAACTTACTACAAACATATAATGATCTTTGTATAGGCTAAAAGGTTTAAAGCAATACCAAATTGACTCAAAACAATGAAGTTAATTTCATCTTCATAATATATCCATCACTTTATATCTTTTAAATGCAAACATACAAAGTATATAAGAAACATTAGCTAAAGCGAAGTATTATTTATGTTTGATAAACTTTGAAATAAAGCAAAAAATAATGAAGAATGATTCTTAACAATATTGATTCTAATACGAGGTTGCTCACTAATCAACGCAAATTCTTTGTAAACTGAAGCACATTGGGGCTGCTCAACCATAACATCAACATTACATATTGGAGTTGGTTCACTAGGCTATGAGTTATCAATATTTTTTTTTCAAAAAAAGAATCAATTCTTCTTATTTTGTTCATGGTTCAACCTAAAATCAAAACATATATCATGATAAAAAATTGATAATTTTGGCAGCTTTACTAAAAACAAAACATAAAAAAAATCCAAGCATAATCAAAACAAACCAATAAAATATATCTAATTAATTAGAAAAAAAATCACCATAACAAGAATTTGAAAAACAATTGGTAGAGCTAGCAGATCTGAGAACAAAAAAGAGCAAAAATAGTAGAATTATAAAAAAACCTCATCAAATTATTAAAAAACATCTCAAAACAAAAATAGATTTTAAATTTAAATTACCTTATTTTGTTTGATGAATGATAAATTAATTAGTGGCTTTGCTTCAATTTTTCCGCATAAAAATTTTACTTGTGATTTGTATTTGTATTTTTGTTTTTGACTAGCTATAAAATTTATATTAGGGTTGCGTAAAATAATAACTTTATATTTGCAGAATTTATACCAGGGTTGCGCAAAATAATTCAAAGAAAATTAAAAATAAAATCACGCTTCATTACTATAAGAAGACCCATCTCTTTAAAATAAAAAAAGCACTTCCTCACATTTAACTACCCAATAATAAAAAAAAAATTAAAATGTTTTGTAGGGGGGCCATTAAAATGTTTTGCAGGGGGGCCAGGGCCCTGCTTGACCCCCCTTGCTTCCGCCTCTGCTCCCATCTCCATCATGATAAAAAATGTACCGCATGAGTGATAAAAGATTGATCCTTGTGGTGAAATGTCAGACCGTGGTGAGTGTTTCTCGGGTACTTCATCTAGATCATGATCTACTATATGGCAAGAAGAAACTTCTTTAGTTTTACTAGTTAGAAAAATATAATCATTAATAGACATTTATGAAAGCTACAATTTCACAGTTGTGGAGCTGAAAAGCTATGAGTGAAGGCAATGAAGGAAGAAATTAAAATGATCAAGGAAAATGAGATGTGAGAGATAATGGATCAACCAAAAGATAAAGAGATCATTGGAGTTAAATGGGTTTATAGAATAAAGCTTAACTTTGATGGCTCAATACAAAAGCTTAAAGAAAGATTAGTGGCGAAAGGCTACTCTCAACTACCTAGGATCAACTTTATTGAAAAAATTTGCTCAGCTAGAGTTTTAAAAGAAAAAATCTATATGAAGCAATCGATCGGCTTTGTAGTAAAATGTAATGAAGATAAAATATTAAAATTAAAAAAAATTGTATAGGATCAAGCAATATTGACATAGAACCCCTAATAGGCTTTGGAAAGAATAGAAAGTGCACAGGAAAGAAGGAAAAGAGAAGGGAAGTTGTAGCCTATAGCCAACAAGTTTGGAAAAGGTATAACCATATAAAAACTTAAGGGTGCAGTCTATGTGGCCTGCTTATTCATGCTTTTTCAATGTTTAATGATGGTTTTGAATCTTTTTGGCATTTTTTTTTGTGTTTTAGCATTTATATAGATTGATGATTGAAAATGTTGTTTTGATTGAATAATCTTGTTTTGAAGTTATTGCTAATGTTGCTGGAATGTTTAAAAGGTGTTCATGTGTTTGGTTTTGACAAAGTATAGTAGTTTTGAAATCTGTCAAAAGTAGTAGTAGGTTAAGTTTTGATGGCTTTTTCTAGGTTGCAAATGCATGGTTCCTGAGTTTAGTTTGAGTCTTGAAGTGTTTAAAGAGTCATTTTGGATTTAGTTTTGATAATTGTTTGGTTGATAATAGGGCTAAATTTTGAAAGTTGAAATCTTATACATATTCTTGATGATTCAAGGTTAAGTTTTAGGTTTAATTTTGATTTGATTTTGGTTTCTACAAGTTCGTATATCATAATTTGTAAATAATATAGGGTTTTCATGCGTCAATAACATGTTTTTGTGGGTTTTCATCTTAGGGTTTTGGTTTTGAACTGAAACCTATTTTGACAAAAATCATGATAATTGAGTAATCATCGAAGCAAATGGATACTTGATTTTTTATCTATGCTTGATTGTGAACAAAACCTTGTCTTTTATTGCTTGAAATCTGGTTCAATTTAATGTTTATGTTATTGGGCTTGAGTTTGAATGTTCTTCGTTGCTCATCATTGTTCTTTCTGTTTTTCGTTTTCTTTGTTTTTCTTGGTGTTTGATCTTTTTCCTTAGAAGTTTTTTTGTGTTTTTTTTTGTTTTGATTTTGTTTCATTTTAAATCTCTGTGTCCTAGTTTAGTTTTGAATTAAACCTTGTTTTTTTGTTCAGTTAATGATTGAACTAGTGTTTTTTGGATCAACTCGATCATGTCAAAACCGGGTTAAATACTTAAGAATTTAATGTTTGGTTTGCCACTATTTTGATAAAAGGAATTTTGGCTTAAGACATGCGTGTTTAGAAAACACATCCTCGGACCTATTTTGACAGTTTTGTTTTGAATCAAAATATGATTTTGCTAGCCTAAAAATATCATTTTTTTAAAAAAATAATTTTTGCTTGTTGCATATAGCCAAATTCTTATAAAAATTGTATTTTTATTTATAAAAAAGAAGGAAAACAATTTTAGCATGCATTTAGAAAAATACCTATGTTGATTTTCCTTTGCATCTTTTTGAATTTACATCATGTTCGTAAAATTTCTTAAGGATTTGACCAATGTTTCAATAATTCTAAATTTTTAATTTATGAAAATTAATGGTCAACATCCTAGTATAAATATTAGATCTATAAGTAGGCTAGTATTTAAATTCCAGGACTTGACTATAAAAGTTTTAATCTAATTTTAGATATTCATCAATTTTAATTAAGAACAATTTTTTACCACAATATACGAGTTGTGAAGAATTCTTTTGTCTTTCAGGATAGGTTAACCCTATTAGGACATCTATATATATAGACTTTTTCCATAAGAATTTATTTGGACATACGAGTTCATAATAAATTCAAAATGCCAATTTATTCATGTAAGTAAATATTTATTTTAAGTCATAAACAAATTATTGATAAAAAATTTATCAAAACTTTTAAACTATAATTAATTCATACAAGACAACTTATCTCAGATAATATATACTAGGAGTAATAATATTTTTCTTTAGCCATAATCAATTCTTTACTTTTAAATTTTTTAATAAGATAAGTATATTCAAATCTTCTAGTGACTGTAAACAAATAATTAGATGAAGATTTCTTATACCCCGCGCCAACATGCGATAAAGCTTGACACTGTTATCTTCATGGAATGACCTGGAATACTGTATATAATTATATATTATAGAAGGAGAAGGAAACAAAACGATACGGAAAGAGGCATATGAGAGCATGAGGTCCTTGATTACGTAATTTGCTAGAATGTTCAAGATGTCTATGTCAATCAATAAATGAGACGACTCCGGAAAACCCGCCATATTAACTCCCTTCAGCCCTTTCTTACTATAAATACTAGCGTTTCCACTCTAACAGACCTCAGCCTTTGTAGTCCAAGAGGCGTAGCGATACTTCAAGCATCTTCTTTTTCACTTCAAGAATGGCTGGGGATCAAGTAACCCTGTTGGATTTCTGGGCAAGTCCATTTGGTATGAGAGTGAGAATAGCATTGGCTGAAAAGGGTGTAAGGTACGAGTACAGTGAACAAGATTTGCGGAACAAAAGTGCTTTACTTCTTCAAATGAATCCTGTTCACAAGAAAATCCCAGTTCTTGTCCATAATGGGAAATCTGTTTGTGAGTCACTTATCATTGTTCAATATATTGATGACGTGTGGAAAGACAAGGCTCCTTTGTTGCCTTCTGATCCTTACCAGAGAGCTCAGTCAAAGTTCTGGGCAGATTTTGTTGACAAAAAGGTATGGCCTTTTTTTTCCCTTGGTAAATAAATGGTTGATCTTTTTTGGTTTTTGATTTTTTTTTGAGGTATGACTTGATTAAACCCCCATTGCAATTTGATTGGTTTGAAGGAAATAAAATTTATATCACCACTACAATTAGCCCTAAGACTAATATCAAATTAAGGAAGAAATTAGAGATCTCGACATGGAATGGTGGAAAAGTCTGTTTGATGTTCATTTCAAGTGTTCTTGGGCGTGAATTTTTTTTTCCTTATAACAAATTAACCATTAAGGCTTCTGATCATTTCATTTTTGATGACCTATATTTTCATTCTTGTGAGTTCATGAGAATTAAAGTAGAGGTCGGCAGGATGTTTCTGTTTAAGGTTCACCAAATTGATTGGATCCAATAGCTTTAAGACGCACCACGAAAACTTTAAAAATCTCATATTTAATGCATTAAAGATAAGATTATGGACTTAATTGGTGATACTTTAATTAATTGATAGTTACAATATTGAGGTTTTCTACGATATATCATTGATAGAGACAATATGAGGTTTTCCTAATGGTGCGCATTTCTTGATTAAAAAAAGTCATTAGCCTTCTTGTTAATTCCGTTTACTTTTGTTGTACTTAAATTGTTAGCCACTTCTGTATAAAATTGATAATAAACATAGTTTTTTTAAACTGTGCTATTTTCATTGGATGTATTTGCCAAAACTTTTACCTAATTATTTTAGAATAGTAAAATACTCATGTGTGGTGACCATTATACTAATTTGTTATGCAATGGTGTGATATGAACCTTCAGTTATATGACCTTGGGAGGAAGATATGGACAACAAAAGGAGAAGATCAGGAGGTAGCCAAGAAGGATTTCATCCACAGCCTCAAGCTTTTGGAAGGGGAGCTTGGAGACAAGCCTTATTTTGGGGGCGAGACCCTCGGCTACGTTGATGTAGCACTAGTTCCTTTCTATTGCTGGTTTTATGCCTATGAAACAGTCGGCAACTTCAATATAGAGGCTGTCTGTCCAAAGCTGATTGCTTACTGTAAGAGGTGCTTGGAGAAAGAGAGTGTATCCAAGTCTCTTGAAGATCCACAGAAAGTCTCTGATTTCGTTGTGATGAGGAGAAAGATGCTTGGGCTTGAGTAATATGCATCCAAAGGCAAGGAGGAGCTATTTCCTGTTGAGAAGTTGTACTTATGTTGTGTGTGATTTATGTTTCAAACAAGGGTGGCACTTAGTTGTGCCTGTAATGTTCTGAGGTACTTTATTGTGCCTGAATTAGGATGTGGTTTTTCTCTTTGTAATGTTTTCCTTCAAGTATAAAGAGGCTTGCATCTCTTTGTTCAATACGTCTATGTCATGCAATCAATAAGACAACTCTGGAAAACCGGCCATACTCACATCAGCCCTTTCTTACTATAAATATTCGCATTTCCACAATGACAAACGACAGCCTTTTTAGTCCAAGAAAACAAAGAAGCGTTACTTTACTTCAAGAATCTTCTTTGTCACTTTAAGAATTGCTGGTGATCAAGTAACCCTCTTGAATTTCTGGGCAAGTCCATTTGGTACGAGAGTGAGAATAGAATTGGCTGAAAAGGGTGTAAAATACGAGTACAGTGAACAAGATTTGAGGAACAAAAGTGCTTTACTTCTTCAAACGAATCATATTCACAAGAAAATGGCAGTTCTTGTCCATAATGGGAAACCTGTTTGCGAGTCACTTAGCATTGTTCAGTATATATATTGATGAGGCGTGGAAGGACAAGGCTCCTTAATTTGTTGCCTTCAGATCCATACCAGGGAGCTCAGTCAAGGTTCTGGGCAGATTTTCCCTGTATTAAGAGGGTCAAGGGACGACCTGAGGAATTGAAATCAGATATAAATTTTCTCATAAATGCTAGTGATATAAGGTCTAATTCCATGGTCTCCACTTTGACAGCGGGTATTTCCTTAACTGTTGTATCTTTGACGTCTTTTCAAACAACCATATTCTTGATTCCCATAATAACATGGACAACACATCACACAAGCGCTACCACTGCTACTAATGGAATTGTTGTTATTGCTATTATTATTGGAAGCGTTGCTACTACCGCTTCTGGAAGCACTGCTGCTGGTGGTTTTTTATGCATGCTTCTGGTGAAGAATGGTGGGTTGAGAATGGAGAAGGAGAAGAATGCGTTAAAAAGGATAGGGCAATACACACACACACACACACACACGTATATGGGGGTATAATTGTAATTAAGTTGAAAAGTGAAAGGCTATTTTTGGTTTAAAAATTTCATTAAGATCAGAAAACCTTGGAGAATAATGTTTTCCAACAAAGAGGATGAATGAGAAGTATTTAAAAATATATAAAAGATGTTTTCCAACTTCAAACTTTATGATAAAAGAATGAAGAAATATTTTCTTTTTTTCCATTTGAAAAAATACTACATTTGAAGATAAAATTCACTTTTTATATTCCTTATTTTTATTTTCTTGGAAAAATGGTGTCAGACATCATTATTGAACAATAACCTAGTTTTATTCTCTATAGTTTAAAACCATAAAATTTTAGGGATTGAGGAACTCTATGTCATGTTATGTCAATTGATATTAGAGAATATTAGCGTGTTTAATTAATAGATACATTGGCAACATCTTCTCAATCTATAAAATGAAGAAGTGGTGATCATTTAGAATATTGTTAACAGAAGCATTTGTCTCCTTCTAGAATACTCTAACACTTATTAATTAGAGTTCAAAATAAAATATTTGTTAAAGTGGAGATGTAATAAACTCTCTCTCTCTCTCTCTTAACAAATACACATACACACACTAAAAAACTTCCAACATCCAATCTCCAATTAACTTAATTACCTAATTTTTACAAGGCCCACACTAGCATCTCGATAGAAAGACCTGGAATGTTGATGTTGGATGATTTTTAGAGGAAGTTTTTTTTAGTTTTTTTATTGCTATTTAGTTTAGAAAAATATTGTTTTTTTTTGGTGTTTTCATTCTTTTCCTTTTAGTTTAGAAATTTTTTTTTCTTATTTAGGCCCAAGACTAAGACTAGTATAAATAGAGTTTCTTAGCTTGAATTTTAGGAGACTACTAGAGGAATATTAAGTTATAAAATTTTGAATGAGGGTTTTGGTGTGGTGACCTTGTTCGACAGATTTTTGTGTTGCTTGTGCTTTTTGTCTTTCTTGTGTTGTTTTTGTGAGTGTCAGATGGTATCAAAGTTGTGTTAGTGGATATCAAAGCCCAAAGACTCTTGATGGTTAGTTATTTTGTGTTATTGAATAAGCATGGTTGGTAGATGTGGTTGTTAAACAATACGTGCTCATGTAAGAGGGGATGTGGAGGTTTTCTCTCAGAAAATAGATGTTCAGGAGCTAATGATACAAAGAAAAAAATATAATTTATGTTTTGACTAACGGTGATAAAGTTGCAAAAGCAAGTTGAAGAATTATCTCCTCAATTAGGAGAAATGAAGAAGAAAAAATTGAAGGAGAATGGGATAATGATCATGGATATCCATAGCTAATTTTGAGACCCCATTTGAAAGACATTAGTAGAGAAGACAACTTTTGATTAGTATAAGTATCATCACTACAACATTATCCAGTGTTACCGACGGACTCATTCCGTCGGTGACAGCAATGACATCCGTCGGTGAAAATAATACCGACGGACTCACCGACGGAACACGTCCGTCAGTAAAACAGTCGTCGGTAAATCCCATTTCCATCGCTAATTCTGTCGCAAATAAAAAAAACCACCCACCAACGAAAACGCCAACGGTTTACAGACGGATACGCGCGCGCCCAAAAAAATTTCCTGCGGGAACATTACTGACGGAATAAATTCGTCGGTAATTTCAAGGGTAATTACCGACGGCATTACCGACGGAAAATCCGTCGGTAATTATGGCATGGCTGGTAATTGTTTTGCAACTCTCTGTGCAATACCGACGGATATAATCCATCGGTGATGCCGTCGGTAATGATGGCATGGATGGTAATTGTTCGGCAACTCTCTGTTAAATACCGACGGATACTATCCGTTGGTATATCCGTCGGTAGGTATTTAAAATATATATAAAAAATAATTTATTAATTGTAAAAAAACCTTAATAAACGAATAGAAATACATTAAAATTAACAATGTAAAAGTAATGTTAAAAAGCAAAATTAAACTAGAATAGCGGCGGAGCTGGAGGAGGAGGAGGAGGCGGAGGAGGCTGGTTGTTCCCGGGACCATACGGCCAAAAAGAAGCTGCACAAGTATCGTCACCCATCTTTGATCTCATCTCCATGACTATTTGACGGAGCTCATCATAATTCGTCAAGAGTTGTTGATATTGTTGTTTCAACGCAATGAACTCCTCAGACTGGGTGTTCGATACTGATGGAGAGCTTCCAACAGTTGAGACACTACGAGTCGAACGCAAGTTGTCAGCCGTAGTGTTCGAGAGCCCGTAGACCCTATTTTTATCGGGTCCACCAAACGATCCCGCCTCCATCCACAAATCTGGATCGAAATCTGGATGGGTCGACGGATTGTCCCCATATCTCTCCCTCAACCGGCTATTATAGGTCTCCTGAAAATTCCATCGGTAAAAAAATCATCAAATGTAATTCAAGATGCAATTCAAGAAAATAATAACTTACAAAATAAAATGAATGAACGAACATACCACGAAGTGCTGAGCACGGTTGTCCACGAACTACTGCACCCCCTTTTGGCGGTCTTGACTCCGCACATGCGTCTCTAGAAACAGCTCCATTGGACTCGGTTTACGTCTAAGAGACGCAGCCTGTAAGGAAAAAATAGGTTGAAAGTTAAATATATTGTAAGGAACGACAAATTAATTAACGATATATTTTATTAAAACTAATCTTACCATCCGCTTTGCATGTGCGCTGAATGGGACGGATCCGCCAGTGTGCGTGGTCACCGAACCATAAATTTGTCGGTTCCGGTTGTCGATGCCAGACTGTGAGCGCCGTGAGAACCGCTCTGAGGTCACGTGCTCAATATATGCCGTCCATATTTCCCCCGAGATGAATGGCGGTTTGAATTCCTGCCAAACCGCCACCTCATTCCATCCTTCAAGACCGTTATCCCTCGCATGTCTTTTTGATTTTTTTTGGGTATCATACCAAAAATCACGCAACCTACTTCCATTGTAACAAATTAGAATTTAAAACATAAACTTATAAAGCAAAAATAAATATTATTTTCGATGTTACCTAGTTGCCGCGTGATTCTCCCATACCCTCCTCACAACATTGTTGTCCGCCCTATCCCACTCAAATTTGTTCTGTGTATATAAATAATTCATATAAAATAAAAATAGTACAAGATATAAAATTATAAAAATCATTTATTAAAAATTAACACTGACCTGAAATCGCTTAAACCATGCATCTAAGGATACATCCTCCTCGCTGCTAGAAGAACTAGCTGCAACCGTCTTCTGACGACGTGCTGTAGATTTCATTCTACGCATCTACACAAATGTATACGAATAATTACATAATTAACTTCGATTATTTAAAAAAAAAAATCGACAGAGTCTCCCCTGTACTGGGGGGTCCCAAGTTGTCGACAAAATCATATTACACTTCCAATTTTATTTCACATCCCGATCCAATCATCCTGGATCTCAACCCAACTCATCATCATCAACACAACATTTTATTCAATAACATCATATAGAATTACAACTATGAACATTCATTGTTAAATTGGTACTTAGAGTTACAAACATTAGATTTAAGTCATACATTCAAATTTACGGATTAATATTGCATTTTTAACATAAATTCAACAATAACAATTATAGTAATACAAACAATAATATCCTAAATTAAGATAACCTAATTAAATGCAATTCTATATATATAAATTAACATTTTTAAAATAAATCAACAATAACAATTATATTTATAAATTAACATTTTTAACATAAATTCAACAATAACAATTATAGCAATACAAACAATAATATCAAAACTAAAAAACTAAAATTAATAAATAAAATTAAAAAACTAAAAAACACAACACGACACACAACATAAACACAAAACAAACAATGCATAAAACTAAAAAACAATATATCAATTCAAAATAAATTTGGGAATAAAAAATGCTTACCTTAATAATGTGTTGAATTTAAGATTTTATCTACAAACAATATACAAAACAAAGAACACCAAAAAAAAAATCATAATTAAAATAAAAAAAATAGAAAGATAAAGAAAAAAAAATACATACCTTTCAAAACTACCACCAAAACAATAAAATCCTTCTAAAAGCTAAATATAAATGAGAGAAGAAGAGCAAGGGAGAAGAGGAGAAGAGAAAGGGAGAAGAGGAGAAAATGAACAAAGTGGGGGGATGGGCGGTATATAAAGCAATATTTCCGATGGAATTTCCGACGGAAATTAATTGCTGTCGGTGAAATTAATTTCCGTCGGTAATTCCGTCCGAAATTAATTGAAATTCACACCAAAAAAGTTTGGAAATCCCGCCAAACTTTTCGATCCGTTGGGATTCCTGTCGGTACTGGTGCAGACGGACACGTGTCAGACATGCGTGATCCGTCGGTAATGTCGTCGGTATTGGACATCGGAATTTTCGTCTGTAATCGTGCAGACGGACACGTGTCGGACATGCGTGCGACAACCCGTCGGTGATTCCGTCGGTATTGGACGTCGAAAATGCTGTCGGAAATCCGTCGGCAATCCGTCAGTGAATGTGGCAAAATCTCGTAAATGTTTTTGCAACTCTCTGTGAAATACCAACGGTTTATATTCCGTCGGTGAAAAGGTAAATTTTTCTTATTTTTTTAATGTAACCCTCTCAAAAAATCTTGAATTGCAATCTTATAACACACACAACACAATAACAAAGGCTGACCCTTAAAGAAGAATAAATATTTCATGTTTCAAATTATTACATTATAAAAATAAGGCTTTTTAACATGTTTAGTTAGTCGAAATTTTCATCTTTGTCCTCTATTGAATTGTTATCATCAGCTTCATCGCACTCTTCAATTTCGTTATCATCTTCTTCAACAACATTCTTTTTTCCACTAGTAGAGCTCAGAACAACATTCAACTCCTCTGCGTCAACATCAACAAGACTATCGTTGAAAACATGAAAATTCGAATTTTCTTCTAAGTCAATCGACGGAGCAACTCGGTATGGTTCAACCAACTCACTAGCATGAAAGACTTCATCTATCACACTTGTGTCTTCGTTCTCATCCTGAACAACCTCGACACGACCCTTGGGTTTTGTTTTTAAAACGGATAACCAATCAACTCTTGATCGGTCCTTTCTAAAGGAAGGGGTGTATGTGTAATAAACTTGTTGGCATTGCTTTGCGAAAACAAAGACGTCGTTTACGTTGCGGTGTCTAGCTTTTGAATTGATTTCAACGAGACCATAGTGAGGATCTACTCTGATTCCTCTGTCAGTTGTGTCATACCAATAACATTTGAATAAAAACACTCTATTTTGCTTGCTATGATATTGCAATTCGATGACCTCTTCCAATCTACCGTAGTAGTCAACTTCAAACTCACTAGAAGTCGATCCCTTAATACAAACACCGCTGTTGTATGTCTTTCTTCCATGCCCGTATTCTTCAGTATGAAAGACATATCCATTGACAAAATATCCATTATAGCACTTGACTTTTCTTTCAGGGCCCAGACATAGTAAAGACAGTGAAATAGCAGCACTACCTCCCATTTGATAAACCTAGCTTGTAAATTAAATACAACAATAATCAATAAACGGATATTATGTAACATTGACTACAATTAATTACATTGCAAGAGATAATGAGTTTGTGATAGGACTTACATGTGTTCTAAACCATGTGGCAAATTGTTCATCTTGTAATTGAAAGATCTGGGATTCGGTCAGCTGTGAGTTATTGGACAGTAAGTATCGTCGATGTTGCCTGCAAGGTTGTTCCAAAGTATATGAGTGTATGGTATCACAAAACATAAATAGTACACTCTTGACAAAGTTTAAGTCGAACATCCACTTACTTAATAAAAGGTCTAAGCTCATCACAGTTAAATAGGACATAATTGTGTGCTTGTCTGAACTCTATTTCAGACAAATATCTTCCCATCACGACATTTTTAGGTGTGGGTCGTCCAGGATTGGAGAATATTGACAAGTTCCCACTTGAATGCACTTCACCACCACCATCATGTCGTGGAACACGGTTTATCCTCGTTCTCAAATGAGGTTCGAAATAGTATGAGATAAATGTTGAGATCTCCTCAACAATATACGCCTCACATATTGACGCCTCAACATGCACCTTGTTCTTAACCTTTTTTTTAAGATTGAACAAGTACCTGCATATATATATATATATATATATTAATAAAAAATTATCAATTAAAAACATTAAAATAAAAATAAAAACATTTAATTATAAATGTCATAGCAATTGTAATATCTAACCTCTCGAATGGATACATCCATCTGTACTGGACCGGTCCTCCAACTTTTACCTCAAACGGTAAATGTACGGGTAGATGCTCCATTGAGTCAAAAAATGATGGAGGGAATATCATCTCAAGTTTGCATATTGTCTCGACGATATTCTTTTCAAGCCTTTCAATGTGATCAACATCTTGCTGGATCATATGTCTCTGAAGAAATGACTAATCTTCGTTAGTGCATCCCATATCCCCTTTGGCAACAAATCACGAAAAGCTAATGGGATGAGTGTTTGCATAAACATATGGCAGTCATGACTCTTCATTCCATATGATATGCATTCCTCCGTATTAACCAGCCTTGATATGTTCGAGGCATGTCCATCGGGGAAACACAGACTCTTAAGCCATTTGTAGACTAGTTGTTGTGCGTTTTTCTCTAGCACGAAGCTTGCTCTTGGTTTTGCGACCCGTGACCTATCACAAACCAACTCCATATTTTTACGGTTACAGAACAGCGCTACATCCAATCTAGCCTTGATGTTGTCCTTTGTCTTCCCCTTCACATCCATGACGGTGTTGAAAATGTTCTCAAACATGTTCTTTTCAATGTGCATGACGTCAAGGTTATGGCGGAGATGATTGGTCTTCCAATAAGGAAGCTCCCAAAATATACTTCGCTTCATCCAATTATGGGTCAAACCAAAACCAGGAAACTTCTGCTTACCTGATTGGAGACCAAACACAATTTCACCATACTCTGACACAACATCAAACAATTCTTCACCGGAAAGACGCGGGGGTGCAACATCATTTTCAACTCTGCCAACAAAGAAATCCTTTCTGTTCTTTCTGTACCTGTGGTTATGTGGCAAGAAATGATGGTGGCAGTAAAAAAGAAAAAGCTTTACCCCCGTTTGTTAGCGTGAATGCCTTGTTGTTCTCCATATAATATGGACATGCTAGCTTTCCATGCGTGCTCCAACCAGAAACCATTTCATAAGCTGGGAAATCATTGATAGTCCACATCAAAGTCGCTCTCATAACAAAATTTTGTTTCCTCGAGATGTCATAAGTCAAAGCTCCAGAGGACCACAACTGCGTCAACTAATCAATCAATGGACGAAGACAAACATCTATATTCCGCCCCGGACTGCTCGGACCTCGTATGACCATAGATAAAAACATGAACTCCAGCCTCATACACATTCCTAGTGGCAAGTTATAAACCGTTAGTATGATCATCCAACAAGAATAAGGAGCAGCAAATGACCCGAATGGGTTGAATCCGTTTGTACACAACCCAAGATGCACGTTCCTTGATTCAGCTGAAAAGGGAGGATGCATACTGTTAAAATGTTTCCAGGCTTCACCATCAGAAGGATGAACCATCACTCCATCAACCGCATGGTGTGATTGGTGCCATGTCATGTGCTCAGCAGTCCTTGGTGACATGAATAACCTCTGCAGTCTAGGTGTGATTGGGAAGTATTTAAGTTTTTTATATGCCACGAGAGTCTTCCCTCTACCAGTTCTGGGTTTGTAACGGGAATGCCCGCATGTCATGCACTCGGTCATCTCAGCATTTTCAAGGTAGTATAACATGCAGAAGTTAGGGCATATATCAATTTTCTGGTATCCTAAACCGAGGGGTTTCATCATGGACTTGGCAGCATAGAAGTTCTCTTTCAGCCTGTTCCCTTCAGGTAAAATGTGTCTCGCCCATTCAATAATCTTGTCATAACCGGCCTCACTCAACCCGTGATTTGACTTGATGGTGAACACCTGTGCTACGGCTGATAATTTACTGTGGTTCGTGCAACCATCCCATAATGGTTCGTCAGAATCTCTCAACAGATCAAAAAACCTTGCTGCATCTGCATTAGGTTCTTCTTCTACGATTGGACATTCCCTGACATTACTTTCACTCATTCTCATTGCATCCATAACCATATTCCTGTAAGGATTACTGTTTTCATTTCCAACTTCATGCATGTTGCTAGCACTAGAAGTTGACCCAACCACCTGTTCTTCCATGCTCTCATCAGGAACAAATAGTTCTCCGTGAGCATACCAACACAGGTAATCTTCCATGAACCCTTTGGTTAGAAGATGCATCGTTACAACATCTTGATGCAGAAACTTTAAATTTTTACACTTCCTGCATGGACACCTAATACCGCCATCAGTAAAATTCCTCGGAATAGATGTTGCGAAATTAATAAAACCCTGGACACCGTTACAATAATCCATCCTCCACAATTCTTGGGGTGAGTCTCGATACATCCATGAACGATCATCCATGACTTCTATTGAACCTCTATAAAACATAACAAAAATATTGGTTTTCCCCGACATTATCTAACAAACTAAAACAACACTTATGTTAAATATTCATTATCAATTATCAACTATCAACGTTCATACATACAAATTTATACATATATAAATTTACAGAAATCACAACTTCAAAATATAATTGATAACAATTAAACAAGACACTTAAACAAGCTATTAATTATTTATTTCATCACAACGATACATTTAATTCGGTGTAATTCAAATAAAATTTCAACAATTTACAAACAAATATAATTTGACAAAATCTAAAACAAACTATAACAACTACAAAATTATACATTCATACTACAAGTTTCTTTGACAAATAACAATTAAACAAGTACAAACGTTAACAAAATACATATATTAAAACAATAAAATTCACAATTAAATATTAAAACTAAAAAGGATAGATTTACTTACAAAAAAATGATAAAATCTACAAGAAACGGATATTATGACCACGTACAAGATATAAGAAACTTGAGTGCTCGTGTTGAGAATAGTGGAGAGTTTGGGATGGGTGTTTGGCTGTAGTTTGGGAGGGGAGCTGCAGTTTGGGAGGGGAGAGGTGGGATGGGAAAGAAGAAGAAGGAGAAACAGAGGAAAAGAGTGTCGGCATATGGGTGCATATAATGGTTTTTTCCGACGGAAGGACTCCGTCTGTGATTCCGTCGGTGATGCTGTCGGTGACAGCGCCACGTCACTCAGTTTGAATCCCTCGGTAATTTCCGTCGGTAAAATCGTCTGACGTCACCACGCCGTTGTATATTTCCAGACGAACTGTATACCCGTCGGCGAAACCGTCGGTATATACCGACAGATTTGGAGATGGAATTATTTCTATTGGTATAAATTATCGACGGAAAAATTCCGTCGGTAATTTCGTTGCTTTTCTCCGGTTTTCTGGTAGTGCATTGAGATGAAAGGATTTAAGTTGATATCTAAAATTATTATACATTTCAAGTGAAGAAAGAAAAATGGAATGAGAGTTTTGATTAGAAATCCATGAGATTGATGCAAAAGTAATTTGAACTTGAGGACGAGTTCCCTACCATCAGGAAAAACAAATTACAAGAGGATTTTTAAAGGAAGATATTTTTTTTCGTTGTTATTTTTATTTCTTTTTAGTTTAGAAAAGTATTTAAATTTATGGTGCTTTTATTCTTTCTATTTAGTTTAGAAAGAATTTAGTTCAATAAATAAAAATTAATTAGTTTAGGTCTAACAATAGTATAAATAAAGGTGTTTAGCTTGTATTTTAGGAGACTATTTAAAAAAATTAATCAATAATTTGCTGATCGATTAAAATTTTATTTTTGTTATACTTATTATATTTATTATTATTCCTATGTTATTTAATATTATATTATTACGGAATATATATATATATATATATATATATATAGGAAATACTATAGGACTACTCCAGTGTTGTAATCTCTACCTTTACGATTGTATATTGCTATACATATATAAATAAGAAAGGTTGGTTAATTAATAGGTTAAACCTCCTATTTCTTCTAAACTTGTTATTAGAGCCTTAACACATCAAAACTGCTCTCTCCCTCTCTCAAATGGACTTTGTTTTGCCGACTTCTCCCTCCACCAAATTAGCGCTGCAACCCAGTTGACCGACCACTCACAAGCTACTACCGATGGTGCCTTCCCATAACAACAACCTCATTCTCTTGCAGAGTAGAAAATTGGTTCTTCTTCTCATGTTTCTGTCGTTCATCTTCATATTATAAGGACATCAACTCCAATTATAGTTGCTTTGTCCAACCCTTAGCAAGTTGTTTCGTTGAAGCTTACAAACACCAATTATCTCTACTAAAGAATGCAGATGAAGTCATATCTTTTTGGTTAGTGTGTCTTCTACTTTATTGATGGTTTTGTGTCGTGTCCTCCTTTTTATGTTTTTGAAAGTTCTATTGGTTCTTCTTTGGCAATCAACCCTTCTTTTCTTCGTTGGAAGCAACATGATCAACTTATTTTGAGCGCATTACTCTTTTCTCTTTTTATAGATATACTACACCTTGTGGGAGATTGCTAGACCTCTCATTATGTTTGGCGCACTCTTGAGAAAGTTAACTCTCCATCTAATTCTCATATTATGCAACTTCATGGGTCTTTTCAAGATCTTCGACAAGGTGTTGCTATGTACATGCAGCAAATATAAACCATTATTTGATGAATTGGTTGCTCTTGATCGGCCTATCTCTCTTGAAGACTTCAACCTCTTTATGTTTTGTGGCCTTTGTGGTGAGTTTAAGGACTTGGTAACCAACCTCACTACCAAGGCAAAATCATTATCATATGCTGACCTTTATAGTCATCTCCTTACCCATGAGTTTCTGTAAAAGCCCTCCCTTCAATCCATGGCTGCAAACCCACCTCTACTACCCATACTATCTTTGCTGCCCTCTACTTATCTTGCCTAGTATCAGCACAACCCTAACTTTAGTCCTAACAGAGGTCGGTCTTGTGGCAACTAGCATCCAAATAGCAACCGCCACAACTACCAACATAGGTATGATTTTCATGGCTTTCATCCCTCTACTCTCACTAACTGGAAGCAAAGCAACTAGGAGCAGAACAGGCATCCCTCTGATTCTAAACAGTGGTCTCCTCACTAGTCTTTTGAGTAGAACATCAAGTGTCAGCTTTGTTTCTCCTTCGGCCACACAACCCTTCAACATGCCCAGTTTTGCAGCAGTGGACAACAACCATCTGCCAATATTTGCTGTTGGTAATATTTCTGCCACTACTTGGTTCCTGGACACTAGAGCGAACCAACATGTTACACCTAATCTTGCAACTCTGACCAATTCTATACCCTATCTTGGTTATGATCATTTGCATGTTGGTGACGATAAATGCCTTTTCATATCCCATATTAGGCATACAATGTTGTGTTCCCCAAAACACACATTTAAATTATCTAATGTTCTTCATGTTCCTCATGTTACCAAGCCATTGCTTTCTGTTTAAAAATGTTGTCATGATAATAATGTTTATTTTAAATTTCACGCATTTGTGTTTTATGTAAAAGATCTCACCACCAAGGCAGTGATCCTTTTCAATCAGAGTAACGATGGTCTCTATGTTCTATCTAAGTCTTCTACCACATCCATCCCTTAAGCTTATTGGTCTCCTTGCATATCTGCGACTATTGATCTATGGCATCGTTGATTGAGTCATCCTACTTCCTGTATTTTCAATTTGTTAGTTTCCAAAAATAAAATAACTTGTACTTCTAAATGCTCTCTTATTCAATGTCAAGCTTGTCCGCTAGGCAAGTCATTGTGTTTTTCGTTGAGACTTACGAGTAAAAAAACTACTACCGCACTTGATTTAATATTCAGAGATATTTGGGGCCCTGCTCCAATGTTTGCCTCTAATGGTTTTCGTTACTTTGTTATCTTTATCAATGTGCATATAAAACATATATGGTATTATTTTCTTGTTGTAAAATCTAATGTGTTTTCTACATTCCATTGTTTTTAAGTGCTTGTTGAGCGTTAGTTTTCACACAAAATTAAATTTGTTTAAACTGATTAGGGTGGTGAATATCGTAAGTTAAACAGTTTCTTCCAGACTATTGGTATTCATCACAAGTTATTTTTTCTCATACACATGAGCAAAATGACACCGTTGAGCATCGTCATCGGCATATTATTGCAACTAGTGTTACCCTTCTAAGACAATGTAGTGCTACATTATGGTTTTGGAATTGTGTTTGAATCGTAAGTATATCTTATCTATTGCATGCCTACTCTTGTCCTCCAAAATCAATCTCCATTTGAGTGTTTGTTTCATCGTATTCTTGATTATGATTTTTGGTGTACTTTTAGGAGTCTTTATGTTCTGTTTTTGCGTACTTATTATACTCATAAGTTGGATTTTCATTCATCTCCATATGTGTTCTAGGGTTATAGTTCCTCTCATCTAGGTTATCGTTGTCTTAATTTAGCATCTCATGAGTTTATGTCTCCCATCATATTTGTTTTTATGAAAATGTGTTTCCTTTTACAAAATCTGAACAGATAGCACAACACCTAATCACCTCCTCCCATCTTATACAGCCTACACACTTGTCAACCTTGAATCCTTCCCTAAATTTTCACCTTACTACCCCACCAATCCACCATATTAGTAGCCAACCAAACCAGATAACCCACCAGCCAACCATGTTTGCCACCAACCCAATGCCACCCAACCTTGCCCTTATGTCACCATCTACTTGTTTTTCTAACGATCATTCTGCAGGAATAGTGTAACAATCCGACTGTACGATCGATCATTGTTAAAAGTTCCCAACACATCCTCTTTATTTAAGGGTAATTTTTTTTTCTTTTTACCAAAAATTCGGCAGAGTTTTGTTTATATTTAGGACATCCCAAGTTATTGACTACTACCAATTTACTCAATCAATCCTATCATCACAAGGTCCCATAATTCCGCAGCTCATACAGTCTACACAATATATATATATATATATATATATATATCCTACAAGTAAGTTCAATATGAACATAGTCCAAACATCATATCATAAAATTTAAAAGAAAGAAATACTAACATGCAAAGAAAGCATTTACAACATAATAAGTGTTTCTTAAATATTTCAAAACGGTTAATTACAAGATAATTAAAATACTACATGCTAAGCTGAACTTTTATAAATACATCAAGGTTTACACAAAAGTATACTACATAAATGTGTTAATTCCCTTTTGTTTAAGTTAAAGATTTACACAAGTTTCACAAAGTAGGGTCCTAAACTAATGATCTCCATGGATATTTGATGGATCTGTTACATAAACAAACATACCATTATGTTGATAAAGAATATATATATGCTCATGTAATGAATACGAATGAAGTATTAATTTTCTATCTAATCCATAAGAATTCTAACAGAGGACTTATAGTTTGCTTGTAAATCCTTTAACTCACTTAACACTCATATGTATATTCTTAATTTGAATACTTTTATTTACTTGCATGAACTGGGTGTCCTTGCAAAGTCTAATCTTGAAATTCATATCCCGGCAATCCTGTCACGAATGCCATTAGCCGAAACTAATCTTGTAATTCATGTCCCGGCAATCCTCTCACGGATGCCATTAGCCGAAGCTAATCTTGTAAATCACTAGACTTTATTTACATTGAACACGACATTTATTGTAATTACATTCACCAGAAGAATTTTAAATTGTAAAAGTGCAAATAGGAGGAAAATCAAGCACCTACTTCGCTTGTCTCGCGACCTGCCCTAACAGAAGATCCAATCCTGGTTGCTCTTCCTGAATCATAAGGAAGTTTTTCGTTATGATTCCTTCAAGACGATATTATAAAGAATCCATATTCATCCATTACTCATATGTTACTTTCTATGTATGTTCATTTCCTCATATTAACATACATACATCACGTATATTTTTAGAGTTAGTATCTCAATATACAAGTGTTTGTATGACTCAATTCTTTTAAATCTTTATATATAATATTCACGTGAAAGTCTACTGTTATTGTCTAACTTTCAACTGTTACTGTCCAATTATCAACTGTTACTGTCTAATTTTCAACTGTTACTTTTTAATTTTCAATTGTTACAGTCCAATCATTACTGTCTAATTTTGAACTGTTATTGTCTAATTTTCAACTGTTACTGTCCAACTGTTACTGTCCAATCGTTACTGTCTAATTTTGAACTGTTACTGTCTAATTTTTAACTGTTACTGTCCAACTATTACTGTCCAATCATTACTATCTAATTTTGAACTGTTACTGTTTAATTTTGAACTGTTACTGTCCAACTGTTACTGTCTAATTTTGAACTGTTACTGTCAAATTTTCAACTGTTACTATCCAATTTTCAACTGTTTCTATCTAAACACTCACCAGATTTTAAACTATATCTAAAGTTCTAAAACTTCATTTTAAGTGAGATTGATCTTGTTAGAAAGTTAAGATACGAGGCTACAAGTTCTCTAAAGGGAGGAGAACCCAGTTTTGCCTCTAAGATAGTCAAAATTGCTCATTAACTAATTAGTCCTACTGCCCTACATAATCAGTCACTACTCAGTCTCAGTTGATAACCCATAACTAGAGTTCTACATCTCCAAAATGAGCAAGACTAGTTTCCCTGGGTTAGTTAACATTCAAATCTATAATTTTTATAAGGAACCCGATTCTAATTCCCGCATCCTCCTACCCAAAATCTCATCAAAAGTCAGGAAACAAGTCTGTCCAGATTCGTCTCCCCCTCCCCTTCACACAATACTTTCATAAACTACATACCACACACATGAATTAACTTAATCTTAACAATAAGTACTTTTTCCCCAATTTATGTCTAAGAACCCTAACCTATGATTCAATATCAAGGCATCAATTCTTTATCGAATTAAAAATGAATTTTTTTAAGATCATGTTTAGAACACCTTACCCGGTACAAAATTAAGATTTTGATCTTCAACCAATTGAAGATTCTCAACTCCCTCCTTTCTTTTCTTTTTGTTCAATTTCTTGGTAATCGTTTGCTCTCAAGTGTTTATCCCATCTATAAGCTCTTAATTTTGGATGGGTTCTTGAAATTTTAGTGTTTCTCTCTTCATTTCCCAAGAATGGGTATAAAACTCCTTATTTTCTCTCCTTATGGTTCCTACAGATTTTTTTTTGGTGAGGAGAGAGTATTTATACTATATATTTTCCCTTATATACATTTAGGCCCCCCTTTTCCTTTGAGTGTATTATTCTCTTTCATTAAATCCAACCCTCAACAGTACCAGGTTTATTATAATGTCCCGAATTATTTTGCCCAGAAATTTACCATGTTTCTTCCTCGATTTGTGAGCTTCGCCATAAGACTCTGATGATGGGAACTTTCTTATTGTGAAGTTCTTTCTCGCCCCAATCGAGTATCTTTATCGATCTTACCTCAAGTGTTAAGTCTTCTTTTACCTCTACTGCCACTTGAGGTAACACTCTTGAAGGGTCTACATTGGCTTTTCGCAGCAAAGAAACATGGAATACATTGTGAACCTTGGCCAATTGTGAGGGCAAGTTTATTTCATATGCTACAGGTCCGATATGTTTTCGGATTTCAAATGGTCCAATGAACCTCGGAGCTAATTTCCCCTTCATGCCGAATCTCAGTATGTCCTTCCATGGAGCTACCTTCAGAAACACTTTATCTCCAGGACAAAATTCAAGTGGACTTCTTTGAATATCTGCATACTTCTTCTATCTATCCTGAGCCACCTTCATTCAATCCTTAATAATCCTCACTTTTTCAGTAGTGATTTGTACTAATTCTGCCCCATACAGCTTTCCGTCACCAACTTCTTCCCAACACAAGGGTGTCCTACACTTTCTTCCATAAAGAGCTTCAAATGGGGCCATTCAAATTATTGCCTGATAATTGTTGTTTTACGTGAATTCTACTAGTGATAGATGCTCCTCCTAGTATCCACCAAATTCCAAAGCACATGCCCTTGTAAATCCTCTAAGATCTGAATAATTCTCTCAGATTGGCCATCAGTGTGCGGATGAAAGGCAGTACTGATACTCAAATTTGTTCCCAAGGCACGTTGTAAGCTCGGCCAGAGACGTCAAGTAAATCTTGGGTCTCGGTCTGAAACAATTGATGTTGGGACTCCATGAAGCCTTACAATTTTGTTCACATAAATCTTAGCCAACTTGTCAACTGAATCTGTCATCTTAACTGGTAGGAAAATGGCAAACTTAGTTAGTCGATCCATAACGAACCAGATTGCATCATTTCCCTTCTTTCCTCTGGGTAGTCCCGACACAAAGTCCATTGTGATCATCTCCCACTTCCATTCAGGGATTGGTAATGGTTGTAACAGCCCTGCTGGTTTTCGGTGTTCTACTTTTACTTGTTGGCAGATACTATATTTTGCCATGTAACCAGCCACTTCTTTTCTCATATTTGGCCACCAGTAGTACTGCTTCATATCTTGGTACATCTTAGTACTACCTGGATGTACAGTGAACTTAGACTCGTGAGCCTCTTGTAGTAACTTTTGTTTAAGGGCTTTGTTGTCAGGCACATACATACATCGCCCTAACATCACTATTCCATCATCACCCATTCGAAAAAGAGTTTCACCCCTCCCCCCCGATTTCAGTTTGATTCTCACTTTTGACACCTCATCATCATGCTGTTGTGCCTCTAATATTTGATCTCGATATCCTGACTTCACCCTTAGTTGAGCCATTAAGGATCCTTCTGGACTCACACTTAATACTGCCCCCAATCTCTTTCGCTCAATCATGGTTTTCTCATTCCAAGTCGCTGGTCCACCTCTAATCACCTTGTCTTTACGGCTGAGAGCATACGCGACTACATTTGCTTTTCCTAGATAATAATCTATAATACAGTCGTAGTCTTTAATTAATTCTACCCATCTCCGTTGTTGCATATTCAATTCCTTTTGCGACATCAGATATTTAAGGCTTTTATGATTCGTGAAAATTTAAACCCGGGATCCGTATAAGTAGTGCCTCCATACTCGTAAAGCAAAAACTACTGCTGCCAATTCTAAGTCATGAACTGGGTAGTTGACTTCATGAGTCTTCAGTTGTCTCGATGCATAGGCAACTACTTTTCCATGCTGCATTAGAACGCACCCCAGTCCTTTTCTTAAGGCATCACTGTAGACTACAAAGCCTTCTGTTCCGAATGGAAGGATTAGTACGGGGGAAGTAGTAAGCCATCTCTTCAATTCTTGAAAGCTCTCATTGCACTCCTTTGACCACTCTCATCTTATGTTCTTCCTGGTGAGTTGTGTCAACGGAGTTGCTATTGTTGAAAACCCTTCGATAAATCTTCTATAATACCCTGCCAATCCGAGAAAACTATGAATTTTAGTTACCGTAGTAGGCCTTTCCCATCTCAAAATTGCTTCCACCTTTTGAGGGTCCAAAAAAATGCCTTTTGAAGACACTATATGCCCTAAAAAGGTAACTTCTTTTAACCAGAAGTCACATTTATCCAACTTGGCATACAACTGACGGCTCCTCAGAGTCTGTAATGTATGTCTCAGGTGCTGTTCATACTCCTCATAGGATTTGGAGTAAACCAAGATGTCATCGATGAATACGACAACAAACTTACCAAGGTATGGTTGGAATACTTGGTTCATTAAATCCATAAAAAGTGTTGGAGCATTAGTTAATCCAAAGGGTAGCACCAAGATCTCGAAGTGTCCGTAGCGAGTTTTGAAGGCAGTTTTTGGCACATCTTACCCTTTGATTTGCATCTGGTAGTATCCTGATCTTAAATCAATCTTTGAGAATACTTTGGCACCCTTCAACTGGTCGAACAAATTATCTATTTGCGGTAGTGGATATCTGTTCTTTACCGTTACTTTATTCAGCTGACGGTAATCTATGCAAAGCCTCAACGTTCCATCTTTCTTCTTTACAAATAATACGGGTGCCCCCCAAGGTGAGTTGCTTGGTCGTATGAACCCTTTGTCTAAAAGCTCCTGCAATTGAATTTCAACTCATCCAATTCTTTTGGGGCCATTCTATACGGTGGTTAGGCTATAGGAGACACCCCAGGCAATATATCTATGGTGACTTTAACTTCTCTTTCTGGGGATAGTCCTGGCAATTCTTCTGGAAATACGTCTGGAAATTCCCTCACAATTGAAATGTCAAACAATCCTATTTTACCCTTTTTTGAATTTATCACAAAGGCAAGTTATGATGTACAACCTTTCTTTAGTAGTTTTCTCGCAACCATACCCGAGATTATATTTGTAAAGTTGGAAGTTGTCTTTCCCTTAAAGACCATTGTTTCACCCTTAGCCCCTTGGAAGGTTACTGTTTTTGAAAAGCAGTCAAGACGAGGCTTATTTTTGCCTAACCAATTCATACCTGAATTATATCAAAATCACTTAATTCTAGGGGTATTAAATCTGCTTTTATTTCACACCCATTAATGTTAATTCTCACCCCTTCAAATACAACATTTGTTTCCACAGTTTCACCCAAGGGTGTCCCAATAATAAATCCTTTCTCTACCCTTTTTGTTTCCTAACTCAATTTGGTTACATTTTTATTTGCTATAAACGAGTGAGTGGCACTAGAATTAAACAAAACATGCATTTGATAGTCATTTATTTGCAGCATACCTGCCACCACATCTGATGCTGCTCTGACATCCTCTTGGGTCATATGGAAAACCCTTCCTTGATCCCTTTCATTTTGCACTCTGGGTCATCCCCTATTTGAGTTAGCTCCTGACTGAGTCAACCTTCCCGGTCTGTTTACTGTGATGGAATGCTGATGACTCTGACTTTGCTGCCTATGTCTCTGAGGTTGTTCAGTGTTTAACTGGGGGCATTCCCTTTTAAAATGACCCTTCTCGCCACAGTGATGACATCCTTTTCCCAAGTACTAACAGGTTTTCCACTTATGACCTTCCCCTCGACATATATAGCATCGTTCAAGAGAAACCATACAACTCCCGGGGTGTCTTTGTTCACACTAAGCACATTGAGGGTAGACAATTTCCTTCTGATCATTATGCCCCCTTGCAGCTATAGCCCTAGAGTGGGTGTGACCACTTCCCAACCTCCCACCGATATCCTGTCGGAAGCTAGTTGACGTCCCCCCTTTCTTTTTGAATTGAAGGAACTGTTCGCCTCTACCTTTCTTTGGAAGTGGTGGCCTGCCTAAAAATTCCATATCCTTTCATTTTCCTACACCCCCATGACTCTGTTGGCCTTCTTCCATACAAGCCTCCAAGGCCTGTGCTACCTCAATCAGTTCCCTTACTGTCTTGAATTGCAAAGCAATCAACCTCTGCTTCAATTCTTGTCTGAAGCCATCCCTTAATTTTTCTATAATATGGTGCGAATAGTGAGAGGTCATGAAATCGTCTCTCATACTCAAGTACTGACATTCCCTCCTGTCTCAAGGCCAAGAATTCATGTTCCTTCATCTTCCGATGATATTTGGAGTAATATTGATTTTCAAACTCTATCTTGAAGTCATCCCAAGATAAGGTTTCTGTAGCCCTTCTCAACTGAACTGTCTCTCACCAAGTCATAGCACCGTCTAATAGTAATTGAGTAGCACAATCTACTCGCAGATCATGTGGTATCTTAATTTGAATCATGGTTTTCTCCACCTTTCTAATCCACCTTCCCGTCACTTCAACATTCTGTTCACCTAAGTAGGGTTCACAACCCATTTCTCTCATACTTTTCACCAAACAAACTACATGTACCACATCATTAGTAGTTGTAGCTGCTTCTAAAACGGTTGGTATGATGGGTGCAGGTGGGGGTGCTGGCATAGGAGTGGCAGCATTAGCCATACCTTCCATTATTGCTTTGACTATCTGGGCCAGGAGCATCGAATCAACATAAGAAACAGATGGCCTTGTTGGTGTAGTCTGAGAGGGCACCTCCACTTGTTCCCGTGGAGCTGACATGGTCGGTCGAACATCCCCAGTTTGCCTTGGTGCCTGTCTAATTTGAGGCCCCGTCACTTCTTCATGCCCTGTTTGAGTCGATACTACTAGTGCATGTGAAGCAGTATCTTCCAAAGGGCTCTCTTCTTGCCCCTCGGAAAAGTCTACATCTCTATTCCCCCTCCTTGCAGAGGATAGATCTATTCTAATCTCTTGACGAGTACGTACCATTCTGCAATAAATTAATAAACATCAACAACCTCTTTTGATTTCATCCCAGAACCCATACCAAGGCTCTGATACCAACTATAACAGTCCGACTGTACGATCGATCATTGTTAAAAGTTCCCAACACATCCTCTTTATTTAAGGGTAAATTTTTATTTTCTTTTTACCAAAAATTCAGCAGAGTTTCGTTTACATTTAGGACATCCCAAGTTATTGACTACTACCAATTTACTCAATCAATCCCATTATCAAAAGGTCCCATAATTCCGCAGCTTATACAGTCTACACAATATATATATATATATATATATATATATATATATATATATATATATCCTACAAGTAAGTTCAATATGAACATAATCCAAACATCATATCATAAAATTTAAAAGAAAGAAATACTAACATGCAAAAAAAGCATTTACAACATAATAAGTGTTTCTTAAATATTTCAAAATGGTTAATTACAAGATAATTAAAATACTACATGCTAAGCTGAACTTTTATAAATACATCAAGGTTTACACAATATATATATATATATATATATATATATATATATATATATCCTACAAGTAAGTTCAATATGAACATAGTCCAAACATCATATCATAAAATTTAAAAGAAAGAAATACTAACATGCAAAAAAAGCATTTACAACATAATAAGTGTTTCTTAAATATTTCAAAATGGTTAATTACAAGATAATTAAAATACTACATGCTAAGCTGAACTTTTATAAATACATCAAGGTTTACACAAAAGTATACTACATAAATGTGTTAATTCCCTTTTGTTTAAGTTAAAGATTTACACAAGCTTCACAAAGTAGGGTCCTAAACTAATGATCTCCATGGATATTTGATGGATCTGTTACATAAACAAACATACCATTATGTTGATAAATAATATATATATGCTCATGTAATGAATACGAATGAAGTATTAATTTTCTATCTGATCCATAAGAATTCTAACAGAGGACTTATATTTTGCTTGTAAATCCTTTAACTCACTTAACACTCATTTGTATATTCTTAATTTGAATACTCTTATTTACTTGCATGAACTAGGTGCCCTTGCAAAGTCTAATCTTGAAATTCATATCCCGGCAATCCTGTCATGGATGCAATTAGCCGAAGCTAATCTTGTAATTCATGTCCCGGCAATCCTGTCACGAATTCATGTCCCGACAATCCTATCACAGATGCCATTAGCCGAAGCTAATCTTGTAAATCACTAGACTTTATTTACATTGAACACGACATTTATTGTAATTACATTCACCAGAAGAATTTTAAATTGTAAAAGTGCAAATAGAAGGAAAATCATGCATCTGCTTCGCTTGTCTCGCGACCTCCCCTAACAGAAGATCCAATCCTTATTGCTCCTCCTGAATCATAAGGAAGTTTTTGGTTATGATTCCTTCAAGCCAATATTATAGAGAATCCATATTCATCCATTACTCATATGTTACTTTCTATGTATGTTCATTTCCTCATATTAACATACATACATCACGTATATTTTCAGAGTTAGTATCTCAATATGCAAGTATTCGTATGACTCAATTCTTTTATATCCTTATATATAGTATTCACGTGAAAGTCTACTGTTATTGTCTAACTTTCAACTGTTACTGTCCAATTTTCAACCATTACTGTCTAATTTTGAATTGTTACTGTCTAATTTTCAATTGTTACTGTCCAACCGTTACTGTCTAATTTTGAACTATTACTGTCAAATTTTTAACTGTTACTATCCAATTTTCAACTGTTACTATCTAAACACTCACCAGATTTTTAACTATATCTAAAGTTCTAAAACTTCATTTTAAGTGAGATTGATCTTGTTAGAAAGTTAAGACACGAGGCTACAAGTTCTCTGAAGGGAGGAGAACCCAGTTTTGCCTCTAAGATAGTCAAAATTGCTCATTAACTAATTAGTCCTACTGCCCTACATAATTAGTCACTACTCAGTCTCAGTTGATAACCCATAACTAGAGTTCTACATCTCCAAAATAAGCAAGACCAGTTTCCCTAGGTTATCTAACGTTTAAATCTATAATTTCTATGAGGAACCCGATTCTAATTCCCCCATCCTCCTACCCAAAATCTCATCGAAAGTCAGGAGACAAGTCTGTCCAGATTCGTCTCCCCCTCCCTTTCACACAATACTTTCATAAACTACATACCACGCACATGAATTAACTTAATCTTAACAATAAGTACTTTTTCTCCAATTTATGTCTAAGAACCCTAACCTATGATTCAATATCAAGGTATCAATTCTTTATCGAATTAAAAATGAATTTTTTTAAGATCATGTTTAGAACACCTTACCCGGTACAAAATTAAGATTTTGATCTTCAACCAGTTGAAGATTCTCAACTCCCTCCTTTCTTTTCTTCTTGTTCAATTTCTTGGTAATCCTTTGCTCTCAAGTGTTTATCCCATCTATAAGCTCTTAATCTTGGATGGGTTCTTGAAATTTTAGTGTTTCTCTCTTGACTTCTCAAGAATGGGTATAAAACTCCCTATTTTCTCTCCTTATGGTTCCTACAGATTTATTTTTTTGGTGAGGAGAGAGTATTTATACTCTATGTTTTCCCTTATTTGCATTTAGGCCCCTCTTTTCTTTTGACTGTATTATTCTCTTTAATTAAATCCAACCCTCAACAATACTGGGTTTATTATAATGTCCCGAATTATTTCGCCCAGAAATTTATATTAAAAAATTTCTGAATTCCTGTTTTTATTTAACCATATGCATGAATTTCTTCCATTTTATTTATTTATTTATTTTTCCCGGGGTTTACAAATAGGTTCTCCTCCTTCAGAGTTGTATTTTTCCAGGTTTGTTACCATAGTCAACCATTTTTTTTTCGCGGGCTATTCGACCTCTACTGTTGCAAGTTTCAGACCTAGGATAGGTTCTCCAGTCAATCTATAACTCATTGTTGATCTCTCCTCTTATCCTCTCCAACATCTTAAAGGTTCAGGTTCTCCTCCACCTCGTCCTACTACTTGTCAACATCTCATGATTCTTCATCCTTGGCTGCTAAAGATCGCCCTTTTGACATTGTCTGTAGCAACCTTTGTTGCTCCTCTCTTTTAGGTCATACCTTCTCCTAACTATAAACCATTGCATTCGAGATGAATGTTATGCGAGATGAAATTCAGGTCTTGTGCTTTAATGATACTTGGTCATTGGTTCCTTTCCATCCTTTGATGAATGTTATTGGTAGTTGTTGGGTGTACAGAATAAAGCATCATGTGGATAGCAGCATTGAGCGATATATGACGCGATCAGTTGCTAAAGGTTCTACTCGGCAACAAAGCATTGATTACTCTAAGACTTCCAATCCTGTTATTAAGCAGGTGACTGTTAGATTAGTCTTTTTCATTGTGGTTTCACATGGTTGGAAGATTCATCAACTCGATATCCATAATGCTCCTCAATGAAGTCTTTGTCAAAGAGGTCTATATGAAACAACCTCCAGGTTTTGCTGACTCTACTCTTCCCTTTCATGTGTGTTGGTTGCTTAAGTCTCTATATAGTTTAAAATAGGCCTCGCGGGCAAGGTACACTCATCTGAGTGATTTTTTGCTTTTTCTTTACTTTCACGCTACTAATGTTGACACATTTTTATTTATCTTGTTTGTTGGTGCTGGTATCTTTTATCTTCTGGTTTATGTTGATGATATCCTACTTATAGGTAGCAACTCTATTATGCTTCACCACCTAATATAGTTGTTGAGCTTAGAGTTTAAGCTTCTTGACTTAGGCACCGTTTATTATTTTTTAGGCATTGAGGTTCAGTCCACCAGTATGAGTTTAATGTTATGATAGCATAAATATATTATTAACATCCATACTCGGGTTGTTATGACCTCCTGCAAACTTGTTGATACTCTTATCTATACCTCCAAAGCTACCATACTACCAAATTCCTTATTTTCTGATCCTATATATTGTTTTATCAAATCATTGTTGTTCTTTAATATCTCACCTTTATGAGGCTAGAAATCTGCTTTGCTGTCAACAGAGTCTATCAATTTATGCTTGCTCCTATAGATTCTCATTGGGTTTTCATTAAACGCATTTTGTGTTATCTTCAGCGTACGACATCCTATGGCTTATATATCACTCGTAGTTCCTCATTTGCTTTACATTGTTTTACGAATGCAGATTGGGCAGATAGTATTAATGATCGCAAGTCTACAGGTGGTTACCTGGTTTTCTTTGGTCAAACATTGATTTCGGGGAAATTAAGCAAGCAACGCACAATTTCCTACTCCTCTACCAAGATTGAGTATAAAACCTTAGCAAATCGCATTACTGAGGTTATCTGGCTTCAGAACTTATTGATAGATCTACAAATCCCTTTTACTTCTTCTCCTATCATTTGGTGTGATAATCTTAGTGCTACTTATTTATCTACGAATCCTATCTTTCATGCTCCTACTAAACATGTTGAGGTTGATTATTATTTTGTACGAGACAGGATTGCGAAGAAAGAGATTCAGATTTGTTTATCTCTTCTTAGGATCAACTTTCAAATGTCTTTACTTAGCTCCTTTCTACTGCTTTCTTTACTACTTTTCAATTAAAGCTTCGGGTCGATCCTCCACCCTCAAATTGAGGGAGCATATTATATATATATATATATATATATAAGAAATACTATAAGACTACTCTAGTGGTATAATCTCTACCTTTACTATTATATATTACTCCACACATATAAATAAAAAGAATTGACTAAATAAAAAGTATTTTATTTGTTCTAACTTATATAAATCATAAAGAGAACGAAACAAGGAAAAAGGCAAATGAGAGCGTGAGGTCCTTGATTACGTAATTTAATGCCATGTTGAACAAATCATTGTCATGCAGTCAATAACTCAACTCTAGAAAACTGGACATATTGACCCGCTACACCCTTTCTCACTACAAATGCTGGCTTTTCCACACTAACAGAGCACAGCTTTTTTAGTCCAAGAAAACAAAGAAGCCTAACTTTACTTCAAGCATCTTCTTTTTCACTTCAAGAATGGCTGCTGATCAGGTAACCCTGTTGGATTTCTGGTCAAGTCCATTTGGTATGAGAGTGAGAATAGCGTTGGCTGAAAAGGGTGTAAAGTATGAGTACAGTGAACTAGATTTGAGGAACAAAAGTGATTTGCTTCTTCAAATGAATCCTGTTCACAAGAAAATCCCAGTTCTTGTCCATGATGGGAAACCTGTTTGTGAGTCACTTATCATTGTTCAGTATATTGATGAGGTGTGGAAGGACAAGGCTCCTTTGTTGCCTTCTGATCCTCACAAGAGAGCTCAGTCTAGGTTTTGGGCAGATTTTGTTGACAAAAAGGTATGTTTTTTGTTCTTAAATGGTTCATCTATTTGGTTTTTGATTTTATTGTTGTTTTGAGCAGTGTTTTTAAATCCCACCAGTGATTGACCCGGCTCAAGGCCCAGGTGACGGGTTTTGACCGGGTCACCGGGTTTTGACCGAGTCACCGGTAACCCGGGTCAACCCTATTTTTTATATAAATCAAAACGATGTTGTTTTAGAAAAAAAAAAAAATAATCAACAGATTTCAACTGGGTTTTTTTACTGGGTTTTGCCGGGTTTTTAATAATCCTTATTTTTTCATAAACCTGACTCAGTTTTAGTCCTGGATCAATCGGGTCATGAATTGATCTATCGTACCGGATTTTAAAACTATAGTTTTGAGGCATGACATGATTAAACCTACTTTGCAATTTGATAAGCTTGGAAGAATTAGAATATTACATCACCAGTACAATTAGCCCTTGAGACTAATATCATATCAAGGAAGAAATTCGGCATCACAATATGGAATGGTGGAAAAGTCTGTTTGAAGTTAATTTCAAGTGTTCTTGGGCACGGATTTTGTTTTTATGTAACAAATTAGCCATTAAAGTTGCTGGTCATTATTGTCATTCTTGTTAGTTCATGAGAATTAAAGTAGAATTAAAAGTCTGTTTGAAGTTTCTGTACAAGGATTACCTAAAGACGCCCCAATAAAACTTTAAAAATATCATATTTATTGGATTAAGGATAAGATTTTGGACTTCGGTGATGATGCTTTTGTTAAATTAGTGGGCAGTCACCTTCAAGTATCCAAAAATATATCATCGATGGTGACAATTTTGAGGTTTTTCTATTGGTGAGCTTCATTTGATTAAAAAAAAGAAGTCACGATGAGCCTTCCATCTATTACTTAATTATTATTTTTTTAGTTTAACGGAGTGTTCGGGCTAGCTTGCGCGTATCTCGACTAATCCCACGGGTCCTGAAGTTAACGATCATGTAAGCCTCCAGTGACCATCATATGAGCAACCACAGGGCTCGAACCTGAAACCAACTTAATTATTAGTCACTTTCAACGCAGCAAAGTAAATAAGATGTTACACACCATCTTAATTAGTTGCTGCATTAGCCGTATTTGAATTTCTACCCTCTGTAACAGTTATTGGCTAGACAGAAATTACAACTACTGGTACAACCGTTGACCTTTGTGATTCCAAAAAGTCACTAATTTGTTTTACAATGGTGTGATATGAATCTGTAGATATATGACTTTGGGAGGAAGATATGGACAACAAACGGGGAAGATCAGGAGGCAGCCAAGAAGGATTTCATTGACAGCCTCAAGCTTTTGGAAGGAGAGCTTGGAGACAAGCCTTACTTTGGGGGCGAGACCCTCGGCTATGTTGATGTAGCACTACTTCCTTTCTATTGCTGGTTTTATGCCTATGAAACCATCGGCAACTTCAATATAGAAGCTGACTGTCCGAAGCTTATTGCTTGCTGTAAGAGGTGCTTGCAGAAAGAGAGCGTATCCAAGTCTCTAAAAGATCCTCAGATACTCTATGATTTCGCTGTGATGGTGAGGAAGAAGCTTGGGATTGAGTAGCCATGGACAGGGAGGTGTTATTTCCTGTGTTATGTTATACTTATGTTTTGTTTTTGTGTGATTTATGTCTCAAACAAGGCTAGCACTTGGTTGCGCCTGGCTTGGGATGTGTTTTTTCTCCCTGTGATGTTTGTTAGCCTTCAAATATATTGTGGCTGATAAGCTATCTCTAATATCAGATAATCTCCGGATTTTTTCTAGGAATTGTATTTCTATCTTTTAATTTTTTCAATAAAATAGTGGTGTTTAATCATGAAAAGCTTAATTTTTATCTAAATTTTTTTCTTGACTTCGTCACTCTATAATTTACTAAACTAAGCAAGCTTAAGAGACCTCAAGAAAGCTATGCATGAATGAATATAATCATGAAACCAATGAGAGTAGGATGAGACAAATACAAAATACTATCTACCATCAAGGTTTATATTTTTCCCTGTATTAAGCGGTTCAAGGGACGACCTGAGGAATTGAAATCAGATGTAAATTTTCTCATAAATGCTAGTGATCAACTAAGGTCTAATTCCACTGTACCCACTTTGACAGCGGGTATTTCCTTAACTGTTGTATCTTTGACGTCTTTTCAAACAACCATATTCTTGATTCCCATAATAACATGGACAACACATCACACAAGCGCTACCACTGCTACTAATGGAAGTGTTGTTATTGCTATTATTATTGGAAGCGTTGCTACTACCGCTTCTGGAAGCACTGCTGCTGGTGGTTTTTTATGCATGCTTCTAGTGAAGAATGGTGGGTTGAGAATGGAGAAGGAGATGTGTGTGTGTTGGGGGGGGGGGGGGGGGTTGATATATATATATATGGGGGTATAATTGTAATTTTGATGAAAAGTGAAAGGCTATTTTTGGTTTAAAAATTTCATTAAGATAGATAAACCTTGGAGAATAGTGTTTTCCAACAAAGAAGAATGAATGGGAAATTTTAAAAAATATATAAAAGATGTTTTCCAGCTTTATGATCAAAGGATGAAGAAATATTTTTCCTTTTTTCCATTTGAAAAAATACTACATTTGAAGATAAAATTCACTTTTTAATATTTCTTTTTTTTATTTTATTGAAAAAATGATGTAATACAACATTACTGGACAATTAATTTAGGGATTGAGAAATCTTGTCTATGTTATATGTTATGTTAATTGGTATTAGAATATATTAGCCAATTAATAGATATATTGGCAACATCTTCTCAATCTATAATACAGAAGTGGTGACCATTTAGAATATTGTTAATAGAAGTATTTGTCTCCCCTCTAAAATACTCTAACACTTATTAGAGTTCAAAAATAAAATATTTGTTAAAGTGGAGATGTAATAAACTGTCTCTCTCTCTCTCTTAACAAATACACAAACACACACCAAAAAAACTTAAAACATCCAATCTCCAATGAACTTAATTTCCTAATTTTTACAAGGCCCACACTAGCATCTCCATAGGAAGACCTGGAATATTGATGTTGGATGATTTTTAGTGGAGGCTTTTTTTTCTTAGTTATTTTTATTTTTATTTAGTTTAGAAAAATATTTTTTATGGTGTTTTTACTCTTTCTTTTTAGTTTAGTAAAAAAAATTTATTTAGTTTAGGCCCTAGACTAGTAAAAATAGGATTTTTTAGCTTGAATTTCAAGAGACTACTAGAGAAATATTAAGTTATAAAATTTTCAATGAGAGTTTTGGTGCGGTGACATTGTTTGACTAATTGTTGTGTTGCTTGTGTTTGTTGTCTTTCCTGTGTTGTTTTCGATATTGTTAGTTGGTGTCAAAGTTGTGTTAGTGGGTATCAAAGCTTAAGGACTCCTGGTGGTTAGTAATTGTGTGCTATTGACTAAGCATGGCTGGAAGATGTGGTCGCAAAACAGGACGTGCTCATGTAGGAGGGGATGTAAAGGTTTTCTCTTAGGAAAGAGATGTTCAGGAGCTAGTGATATAAAAGAAAATTATATAATTAATGTTTAGACTAGCAGTGATAAAGTTGTAGAGGCAGAAGAATTATCCCCTCAATTGAGAGAAATGAAAAAGAAAAAATTGGAGAATGGAGATAGTGATCGTGGATATCCATAGCCAATTTTGAGACCCCATTCCAAAGACATTAGTAGACAAGATTGTAACATCTCCATTTCAGAACTAACACATCAATCATGAAAAGGGAGAAACATGATGCATTTTTTTTTTGTCAAATTCATACAAAGTTCACTGAAATTTTTGCTAAAATTTCGACAGAGTATCCCCTATACCGGAAGATTCTAAATTATCGACAAGTCACCTGTACACATCCATTATTCATTACTTATACACGTCCTAATCATTTTAAGTCTCAAACATCATATAAATATACAAACACAATATTCTAAATATTCATCCTATAAGGTCGAACATAATTTTAATTCTTAGATAAAGGAAATAAATATACATTAGGATTACAAGTATATAATAATATAGTTTACGTATGTTCAAACATTGATTTAAAGGATGCTACTACAATTCAAGTTATATAGTTCCTTAAAGGGCAAAATACATTGACTTTCATTTAATTTTTAAATAACATAAAAACTAGAGGATCTAAAATATTACTCATATCATGAATATGATGGACCTGCAACAACATAATATACAAAAATAATTATATTAAAAGCAATAATGTTATATAGAAGAAAAAATAACAATACATAAATTCATATATTCAATGCTATGTGCTATCATTACTTTTTGTAATTCTTGTTTAATGCTTCTAAGTTCTGTCGTACCTGACATCGCAGCGGCTTAAAATTGGAAGTGTAATGTGATTTTGTAGATAACTTGGGACCTCCCAATATAGGGGAGACTCTGCTAAAATTTTGATAGAAATTTTGGTAGATTCTAATCGTTAAGTGCATAAAGAGGATAGGTCACTATCTAGCCTCAAAAGGTCTCTCGCATGATCAATGATCGTCCTCGAAAGGTCGATATGAGGCTTACAAGTAGTGTGAAGATAGAGGCCCTGATTAATATCAGATTGGCATATCAACCACTTCCAAGTAAACAAATAAATGAGAGTTGAATGGTTTCACGAGTCTTACCTAGGCTAAAGTCATTGGAGTATCGTTACTTCCCCATTTATCCTAGATTACAACGTGTGTGCTCTTAATGTGATGCATGACAATATAAACAAGATGCATGCTAAAGCAGTAAAGGCAAGAAAATAAACCAATAAGCACAACAAATATGATAGCAATTAAAAAAAAAACAAAAAGTGAAGCTTAGTCCTAAAAGTCCCTAGTGGAAAAGAACAGAATTTCTGGCATCTTGTTCTTTTGGGGAAAGGTCTTGTTTAAGGAGTCATCACATAGTATTATGGTCACTAGGAACCCTAACTGGTCAGCAGAGATTCTGAGGTGCAAGTCTAGTTACGCAAAAAAGAAGATATTATCACCCCTTAAGAGTCCTATATAAGGTAGGCTGCATCGCTGATTTTCTCTTAAATTGCTAAGGGTTTGTTGTGTTTTATCTATGATGGTCTACCTATAACATTCTTGACTCTAGCACCAATTAATATTCGACTATGGACATTTTCAACTCTAGCGTTGATAAATATTACGTAGCAAAAAAAAAAAACATGGTATTCTGGCTCTGACGTCAGTAAATAAAACAATAAAATGAATCTAAAACAAAGCATACATTTTTTATCTTTTAAAAACCAATGTATTGAATACCGGATTTGCATTTCACAATAAAAATCCACAGATCAAATATACAGTGAAATACCCTAAAATAAATATAAGGGACCTACAAATAAATTCAAAAGGGTAAAAAAAATTTTAAAATTTTTTTTTTCTGATATTAAAAATACAACTTGTTTGATAAAAAATCAAAATAAAAGTGACTAAAATAAAGGGGACTAGGCTAGTTGGGCCTAAAACCCAGACCCAGTTTTTTCCTGTTTTTTATTTTTTCTTTGGGCTGGTTCTGGCCCGACATGTACGGGCTAGGTTGGATCCAGCCGGCCCGGTCTGATCACTGGCTCAAGCTAGTGACCCGGTCAGTTTCTACCCACAAGCGGGCATGAATTGTTCACGCATGCTTGCTACAGTCACAATGTAATTATATTTGCAAGTGCACAGTGTTGGTGAATTATCTTGTAAAGCTGGAGAAACTTACCTAAAAGTTGGACGAGGGCGATGGCGTGCTTTAGACCCCTCTGTTCCTCCTTTCGTTTTTTTTCCCTCTGGTGCTTTCTTTTCTTTTGCTTTCTCTCGGTGCAACCTTTTTATGTGTTTGTTTGTTCTGGTGTGTATACATCTCGTTCCCTTGTTGTGTTCTATTCGTGGGTTTTCTCTCTGGTTTTTCTGCTCAGGATGAAGACGATGGTGATGAAGGCGTGAGGTGCTGCTGGTTGAATGGAAGCTACCTCCTCTGTGTTTTCTCGTTTTCGTCTCTGTGTTAGGCTTGTTTACCTTCCCTGGTTCTGTTTCTCATCATTCGTTCCTTCTCACCCCCTAGATTTTATTCCTCATTTATTTTGCTTTATCTTTTCTCTTTCTGGCTTACCCCATAGATGTAAAATCCGAAAATTGAACAGATTATCAAAATCATTGTTATGAAAAAAGTATAGGTATACATCACCTACCTACTGCAGAAGCTCGGCTTGCACTCCCTTGTTGTTGTTGTGCCCCTCCTACAATCCCTTCTAATTCCATAGGTACACCACATCATTTCTTACTCAAGTTACATTTTTAATAACAACAATGAAAATAATAACGAAAATGTGGACTTTTTTTTATAATTGTTTCCTTTACATTTGTGTTCCTCATTATATCCCTTAAGATCATTATTATTTATTACATTATAACTATTATCATAAATTTTGGTTTTGAACACAACTTATTTTTAAAAAAACCCTAAGACATGGCACTAAACATTTTTCTGAGTGGAAGAAACCTGATTCTATCCCTAACACGACTAAATTTCCTCGTTTTGTCAATTTGTTAAATTTGCCACGGTTTTTAGATGAACTTTTTCTTTTAAGACAACTATTTCTATGTTTTTCCTGCATTTCATAATTTCTACTAAGCCGAACCATAAGCTATATCCATGGTTAATAAATTTTATTTCCACCTCATGTAACACATGCATTTGATTCACTGAGTTTTTTATTATCAAGTTTTCATGCTTTTTTCTATTAGTAAACTTTCTACTACCCCTAATTCATTCATCATTAACATATGATATCCAAAAACTCCTCCTCATCCTCCATTTAGTATTGGTCGAAACTTGGGCTAAGGGAACTAAGGGTTCCCTTCCCCTTTTCATTTACTTAATTACCTCATTTAATCATTGTTCACATTATGGCAATATGTCACAAGATTCTCATTAAGCAAAAATCATAATTTCTTTTCTTCCCCTTAAACCCACCATGGTCGGCCACTCTTGTCCTTTTGACCATTGGTCTTGCTTTAATATTTTTGAATGGTTTGATGTTTAAGGCAACCTATATTACTCAAATTCACTTAATTTCAATCATTTTTGCATTTCTTTCAAATTTCACTCAATAACCCTAATTTTTCAAACTTCAAATTGGTGCACAATTCTTAACTGAATTTAAATTGTTTTTCACAATTGATTTAGAACTTCTTACTTCAAGGAAATTTGGGTTTAAATTCTAATTTGATTAAAGATTTTTAAGTCCCCTTTTCTGGCACGCAGTCAGCCCCTCCCTTTTTTTCCTTCACAATTTCTTCATTTTACTTCTTGTTAATTCTTTGCCCAATGTGTTTTCTCCACCTAGTAATCTAAGACTTGTGTAGACTTGATAATTTAGGTGTTTTTCTCTCAAGTTTGGTGAAGGAAGAATATGAAATCTTGCCCTTTTTTTTCTCACAATATATATGTCCAGCCACATGGAGGAGAGAATGGGGTATTTATAGTCTCGTTCTTTTTTAATTTTACTTTGACCCATTCTTTCCTCTTTTTTTACAATTTAATTATAACTCTTGTTATATCCGGACATCACGACGAACCGCAAAAATTTGGTAACCCGTTTTCCCTTTGCCTTTATTTTTTCGCAGGAGTGCATGAACTGGTCACGCATGCCTGCTACATAAACATAGTAATTAAAATGCAAACCGAAGCTTACCTGTTGCTACACTTGAAGATGAAGATGGCGGTGATGGAGGGCTGGCCAGCTGAAACCGTTTTCTTCTCCTCTGTTTTCCTTTCGTTCTTCCCCTGGTCTTCTTTCCGTGCTCTCCTTGTCTGTACTGTGCTCGTCCATTTTCCTTCTCTCTCTTCTGGTTTTTTCATGCTAGTGCTGTTGTTGCTCACGGTGGCTGCTGCTCAAGTCACTGAAATTTATGCTGCCACTAATGAGAAGAGAAGGCTGCTGCTGGAAATACAGGGGTGTAACTGATGCCGGTGGCTGTTGTTTTAGACGAGAAGGAAAGGAAAGAAGGGTCCCCTCTATTGCTGCTGTTGGCTTGCATTTGCACCTAGTTGCTGGAGCTGTTGAGGATGTTGCTGTTAATCTTGACTGCAACCAACGTTGAGGATGGAGCTCTCAGTTGGAGGCAATGCTGTTGATGGTTGGGGATGTTTGTTCGGCTGAGAGGGGAGGCCAAGGCTGGTGTGGTGGTGATCTTGGTATCAAGCCAGAGAGGAAAAGAAAAGCCATGGAGGGCTTGCTCTGTCTGTTCTTGGTGACTGGTGAAGAAGAGGAGGAAAGAAAATCGATGAAGGGGGGTGGCGGCAGAGAGCAGAGACTAGAATGTCAGCCCCCCCTTCTCGGGTTGTTCCCTTTTTCTTTTTTTCCTTTTTTTTGGTTTTCCTTGTAATGGCCTCCTCTTGAGGTTTTTTGTGTTTTTTTTTTTTCTCTAAGGTTTCCTCCTTCTCTTTTGCATGAACTGAGATCTATATTTTATTAAATTATTGATAACCAGTTATGCAATATCCCATCCAATAATTTAAAATTTTAAAATAAAATATTTCTTATCAATTTAAATCCAACTACACTCATTCTATCAAATATTAAGTTAATAAAATAAAATACAAAATAGAAAAGTAAATCTTTATAAATTTTAAGTTCAAAGAATATTAAAAAGTACAATAAATAATTTTTTAAATCTTATTCAATACCTTAAATTTTTAAGTTCAAATGATTTTTCCACACTTTTAAGATGATAAATATCTATATTTATCAAGAACCAATGGGCAATGAAGACCGTCTTTTTACATGAAGGCAAACGTCACAAAGAGAAAAACCACATCCTCAGTCAGGCATAACAAAGTGCCCTCTCAAACTATAAACATATTACAGGCACAACAAAGTGCCACCCTTATTTGAAACATAACTCACATGGTGCACAAGTACAACAACTTCTCAACAGGAAATAGCACCTCCTTGCCTATGGATGAACACTACTCAAGCCCAAACTTCTTCCTCAGCATCACAACGAAATCATAGACTTTCTGTGGATCTTTAACGGACTTGGATACAATCTCTTTCTCCAAGCACCTCTTACAGTAAGCAATCAGCTTCGGACAATCAGCCTCTATATTGAAGTTGCCGATGGTTTCATAGGCATAAAACCAGCAATAGAAAGGAAGTAGTGCTACATCAACGTAACCGAGGGTGTCGCCCCCAAAGTAAGGCTTGTCTCCAAGCTCTCCTTCCAAAAGCTTGAGGCTGTCAATGAAATCCTTCTTGGCTGCCTCCTGATCTTCTCCTTTTGTTGTCCATATCTTCCTCCCGAGGTCATGTATCTGCAGATTTATATCACACCATTGCATAACAAATCAGTATAATGGTCACCACACATAATTAGGTAAATGTTTTGGCAAATACATCCAATGGAAATAGAACAGTTTAAAAAAACTGTGTTTTTTTTTATTATTTCTTATTATTAGAAATAACGATTATTTAGTTAAAAATCAAAATATATATCTCATGCAAATTAATTTATATATACAAAAAATTAACCCCAAAATTTTATTTACATTCATTTTATCGTTTAACTAAACGGAAATAATAATTGTATAGAAAATTATTATTGAAAAACATGGTTATATTCAACTATATTATTTTTCTAATATTTTTTTAATCTATATTATTTTCTAAAACTTGAGACAAACAATTTCCTGTTAAAAAAAAATTCACCACACAGACTTTTTGGAATCACAAAAGTCAAAGGTGGTCCAAGTACTTCATTTCTGTCTAAAGAGGAGGGCAAAGCCATTCATCGTTAGAGAGGTTAGAAATTCAAAGCAGTATAAATTCAAAGATGGTGATAACATTATTCATTCATCGTTAGAGTATCCAATCAATGACTTTTTTGATTTATTTATTTATTGCGCGCACAAGCTGGCCCTCGACTAATGACTTTTTTTAATCACGAAATGCGCACCAATAGGAAAACCTCATTTCTTGGTGCGTCTTACACTACTAAAAAATGGAGTAATTAGCAACGGACGATTCCGTTGCAAATAAGACTAACATCCGTTGCTAAAATAATTTAGCAACGGAATCAGCAACGGCAAAAATCGGATGCAGATTTGTCGTTGCTGATTTGGCAGCAACGGAAAATCCGTTGCTGACATTTAGCAACGGAAAATCCGTTGCAAAACTAGCAACGAATTATCTGTTGATCTGTTGCTGCCAAATCAGAATCAGCAACGGATTCTCCGTTGCTGATTCATGCATAAGTTGCAATCACCAACGGAGAATCCGTTGGTGATTGCATTTGTTTTTTTATTAAATTAATTTTTATTTATTTATTAAAATCACTTTTAATTTCTTTATTTAATTATTTATGAATAATTTAAAAATTGTAGAATATATATAACCAACATAAATTAATTAATATTAAAAATAATTATATCATTAATAAAAAACAAAATAAAAATAATATTCATATTATAAAAATTTAGTTAAACTTGCATTAATACAATTAAGTTCAAATACAATAAAAAAAAACAACAAAAAATACAATCATGGTGCTGGTTGCGAAGACGAACCATGATATTGTGGATCAACAGAAGATTGAGCAGGATATAAAGGTCGAGGTGTAGGTCTAAAAATTGGTTGAAATGCAGGACCCATAGGTGTCATTATCTGAGGAGCCATAGGTGGCGGTATTGATGGAGTCAAAGGTGGTGGCATACCTTGATCAATATTTGATGTCCCACCATGATATCCAAGATTGTTCACAAGATATTCTTTCATGGAATCCATCTGCCATTTCATTTCAAGAATAAAATCATCTTTTTTCTTTATCTCCTCTTCTTTATCCTTTATCTCCTTTTGCAATGCTCGATACGATGAACTGGGATATGATGACTCCACCGAGTAGGAATGTGATGAAGAGCTTGTACTAACTTTTGATTTTGGCATACGAGGTGCACCATATACCCTACCCTTTGTAACTCCTCCTGAAGCCACACACCAAGCTGCTCCATCAAATGAAGGATGATTTTCCCGATCAGTTCCATACTTTGAAATCATCTCCATTTTATAATTTTCCTACAAATAAAATACATGCAACAATAAATTAATTTGAATGTTGAATAATACTTAAGTTATATTAAGCAATAATCAATAAAAAATACATATAACCACTTTTTTAGACTTGTTGTCGACAAAGCTACCAGATTGCTTAGTACTTTGATGCAAAGCTGTAAAGACATCATCCCATGGAGGTTCTTTTCCACCAGCTTCCTCTTGCTTTCAAGATTAATAAATATTATAAAAGATAAATATACAAATTTTAATTTATTATCTTAAGCATTAAAAAAAATCCTTACCATGTTAGCTCGATATGATGCAAATGACACTATTCCTCCAGAATGAGTGCTTATTTTGCCATCTGTTTTGGTTAATCGATTCCTCCTAGCAGATTCAGATCTCCTTTGAAATTCAGGGGTGGACCAAACATTTTTGATCATTTGATTCCAGTCATCATTGTTTATCCAAGCAGGACCTTTATCAAGACAATCTATAATATTTGTAGTGTTTTCTTTTGACATGGCTTTCTTGCGAGCTCGGGTCAATTGTTGATTCAAAGCTATCCTAGCCTTATCTTCCCAAATATTACGAACAATCGACTCATCTTCCTCAGGAAAGGAATATTTTTTCTACCAAATAATATATATACCAAGTAAAAAGAGTGCACAAAATTTCAAATTATATAAATCATTAATCATATTGTGTTATCTTGTTCAGAATTTGCAAGATGATGTAATAACTAAAGAAATTAAATGATATTAAAGAGTAAACAAGAAATAAGAACAAATTATAACACAAATCAATCATAGCTATTCAGTTGATAATTTTTATAATTCTACATTAAAGTGATCAAAATTAAAAAGAATATTAAAGAGTTCATCCCTGCACATTGGATCTACTTTTTCCCAAGAGTGCCATGCTCCCTTAAAATTAGACCTCAAAATATCTCCGATTGCACGACCACACGATGCATTATTGAACCTGAAAATATATAATAACAAACTTATATTAAACAAATAAGTACACAATAATAAGTAATTTTTTTCATACCTGAAAATATAACCTTAATAAGTTAGTTATTGAAAGTTTGAACTTACTCGGTTGTTCCATACAAACAAAGCTCTTTTTTTCTTGTTATTGGATCTATTGATGTGTCAAAACCCTTCCTTTTAACACTTTGATCATAATTGTATGGAGAAGATATTGAACCGTGATATGATGGAACACCATCGTGATCCTCATCACATACACCTCTCTCATCACATACACCTCTCTCATTACTACCGTCTCCCTCATCTTCATTTCTAATGTTCACATCATCATCATTACCTTCAACTCTCCCATAACTCCCATATAAATTATGTCCTCCATAAACAAGTTGGTTATCTCGAGAGAAACCTCCTTGAGTTTGAAGCAAATCTTGATAACGAAAGCCCTCACAATATTGATATGCATCAACCCTCCCATAATCATGTTGAGGAGGATGTGTACTCCCCAAAGTAGGTATATAATACTCATTTGTGTTCTGATACACAGGTTGATGAAATGTGGATCCTTTGTTATTATGCCTTGATGTAGTTTGAAATGACTTGGATGAAGTAGACTTGTCACTCCTTGAAGTGGACCTGTCACTCCTAGAATCTAATATGGATCCTCGTCGAGGCATGCTAAAAACCAGAAAAAATAACTAACATTTAGATTATGGCAATATATACAACATAACAATAAATTAGTTCATAGTTAAACTATCAGGAACAAAAAATTCACAGATATTTTCCCAAGACTACCATAACTAGAACGAAAACAAACTGTTAAATCTCATTGACAAAACTCAGCCATGAAGTTTAAATTGTCAAAAGCCAATTACCACAAACAGTAATAAAAATAATAATCTAAATAATTAATTAAGCAGAAATCAAAATTTATGAGTATGCTTACCTTGATGTTTGGTCCTATAAATCAAAACATTGAGTAGGAAGAACCCTTTCTTTCACGCTTCAGCATCTGTAAGCAAGAAAACGAATCACAAAATAAAATATAACATCAGAATCACAATTTAATACTTGATACTTGAAAGGTTATAAATGGTTTCAAAGGTGAATGAAAATGATTTATGTAATGTGATGCATAACCCACACTTGAATAAAAAAAAAAAAACATTGACAGCCTAAATATTGTCAAATAATATGAAATCATTCATACATATAATAAAGATAATTCATTACATATACTACAAAATATAATTAACTTGTGCTACTCATCATCATCATCTTCTTCTTCTTCACCATCACCATCACCATCACCATCATCATCTTCTTCTTCTTCACCATCACCATCACCATCACCATCATCTTCTTCATCTTCATCTTCATCATCTTTGTTTCCCCAATTCATGTCAAGTTGAATCAATTCATGTTGCCCGATTTCTTCATAATAAGATGGTTCAACAAGTATATTTGGATCATCAAGTGTGTTTGAGTAGGAAGGACACGACATGATTGAGAAATCTCATCTGATTGATCAACATCAAATGATCTCACATTGTTGGCATCTTCAATAAATTCACCCATGTCAACATTATAACGACTTCTAGCAGTTGTCTTAATAACCGTCCACCATTCAGATGATTTATTACCAGGTGGATATGTATAGTAGACTTGTTGACATTGTTGTGCTAATACAAAATCATCATTTCCGTGTAGTCGAGATGTATGCTTGATTTCAACCAAACCATTCGAAGGATGCACTCTAATCCCTCGTTTTGTATCATACCAATTACATTTAAACATAAATAACTTGCACTTACTCCCCAAGTATTTTAGCCGAACAACTTCTTTAAGCATTCCATAATAATCACGTTCATTATCATCATAGCAACTTCCTTTCACACAAACTCCACTATTCATTGTCTTTTTAAAACGACCATAACGTTGAGTATGAAATTTAAAACCATTCACATAATAGCCATTATAACATTTCACTGAAGTTGAAGGGCCCATAGCAAGTCCAAAGAGCTGATTTTCAATTCCATTAGATTGGTATTCCACCTAGCATAATAGTTAACTCCATAAGAAATAATGATTCAAAAGAGATTAATAATATTTTTAAAGTGGCTAATTGACATAAAATATAAATTAATTTTACTAAAATACTTACATGATTTTTTAACCAATTTGGAAAGATCACTTCGCATAATTTTTCAATTTCACCATCACTCGCATGTGGTTGTTGTGACTTTAGCTCTTGTCGACATTGCCTAAAATTTTAAAATGTTAAAGTTAATAATAAATTATTATAAATTTAGTACAAATTAATATTTCATACTTACTCTAAATAAGGCTTCAGTTCTTGACAATTGAATATCACATAGTTATGCGCAATTTGCATTTCAGCATGTGACAACTGCCTTTTATAAAATCTTTTGGATAATTTTTTCCCTGGATAAGAAAAAATAGAGAGACATCCATCTACACTTCTAAGGCCACCATCATCATTGCATGGAACTCGATTCCAAATTGTTTGCACGTCATCACCAAAATAATGAGATGCAAAATTGGTAATTTCATCAATCAAGTATGCTTCACATATGGAACCCTCAACTTTAGCTTTATTGGTCACTTTCTTCTTCAAATAAAACATATAACTATACCATTTCTGTCAATTAGTTTATTTTTAAAAAATAAAAATTGAATAAAATTAACATAGTATGAAAACATACCGTTCAAATGGATACATCCATCGATATTGAACTGGTCCACCAACTTTTTCCTCATAAGGTAGATGTATCGTCAAGTGTTCCATGAAGTCAAAGAAGGATGGAGGAAAAATCCTTTCAAGTTTGCAAATTATTTCAATTATATTCATCTGCATTAACTCCATGTGCTGAGCATTTAAATTTGTTGAACAAATATCTTGGAAAAATACGGACAGTTCAGTTAATGCCTCCCACAGTGGCCTAGGTAAGTAAGGTCGGAAAGCGGTTGGAAGAAGTCTTTGAATGAAGACATGACAATCATGGCTCTTCATCCCTGAAACCTTACATTGTGCCTCTTTCACACATCGTGAAATGCTTGAAGCATAACCATCAGGAAATGATAATTCCTTCATCCATGACAAAACTTCTTGTTGTTGTTTCTTATGTAGACAATAAGTGCCTTTAGGTTTGTAAAGCCGACCACTCATATCTTGTTGCTAATGTAAATTTGGCTTTTGACAATACAATTGAATATCCAACCTTGCCTTTAAATTGTCCTTGCTTCTATTCGGACAATCCATTACTGTATAAAAAATGTTGTCAAAGACATTTTTCTCAATATGCATGACATCAAGATTATGACGAATCAAATTTGTATGCCAATATGGAAGCTCCCAGAAAATGCTCTTCTTCACCCAATTGTGCTTAACACCAAAGCCAGGAATTTTATCATTATATGATGAACCTCTATTATGTCCCTCAGTATACTTGGACACTTCATTTAACATTTCCAAACCAGATGGACGAGGTAAAGGAGGAAGTCTTTCAATTACTCCTTTCAAAAACTTATCATATTGAAATCTATATGGGTGGTCCATGGGTAGGAATCGTCGATGACAATAAAAAAATGTAGTTTTCCCCCTATTTTTTAATCTAAAAGCCTTGTTATGCTCCATACAATAAGGACAAGACAGATTTCCATGAGTACTCCACCCCGATAACATGCCATATGCTGGAAAGTCACTAATGGTCCACATCAAAGCTACCCTTAATTGAAAATTTTCCTTTCTGTATACATCATATGTTTCAACACCAAAAAACCACAAATTCTTTAACTCATCAATCAAAGGTCTTAGAAAAACATCAAGCTTTTTACCCGGATTCTTTGGCCCAGGAATCATCATTGTCAAAAACATGAATGGTCTAGTCATGCACTTCCACGGAGGCAAATTATAAACAGTCACAATTACTGGCCAACAAGAGTATGTATTTGAAGACATGTCAAATGGACAAAACCCATCAGTGCACAACCCTAACCAAATATTTGTCGGATCTGATGCAAAGCTTAAGTGGACACGATTAAACTCCTTCCATGCCTCCCCATCAGATGGGTGCACCATAACCCCATTATCAGAGTTATGAAAATGATGCCATGTCATATCTTTGGCATGATATGGAGACATGAATAGTCTCTGAAGCCTTGGTGTTAGAGGAAAGTATCGGAGTTGCTTCTCCGCCTTATTGGAACCTTTACTAGTTGGATTTCTAGGTTTGTATCGTGAACTTCCACAAAAATCACAATTTATTTTCATTGCATCTGCCCCATAGTACAGCATACAGTAATTAGGACACACATCATATTTCTCATAACCAAGTCCAAGTGGCCGCATAAATTTCTTGGCATCATAAAAATTTGAAACCAAATTTTCATCATTAGGCATGCAACTTTTTGTAAAGTCAATTAAATTGTTGAAGGCATTCTGAGTCAAATTTAAAGTTGACTTCATATTAAGCAATTGTACACAAGCAGATAATTTGGATTGCTTGGTACACCCATCCCACAACGGCTCCTCCGCAGCTTTCAAAAGCTTAAAAAATTTAGTTGCATCCGGATGTGGAATTTCTCCTGCTACCACTATACACATTATCATTGTAGAATGCATCACCCAACCCCACTGCATCCATAACCATATTCCTATATGGATTCTCTAGACAATCATTCACAACATGACTCATTCCAATCGATGAAGGTCCAACCAATATTGGTTCTGCAACATAAGGCTCCCCATGTACAGTCCAATTTTCATAACAAGGTAAAAAACCTTTTATCAATAGATGTTTACAAACATCATCTTCTTTTAAAAACTTTTGATTTTTGCACCTCACACAAGGACATCTAATTTTCCCCCAGATATATTTTTATCAATTGAAAATGCAAAATTGATAAATCTTCTAACACCGGTAATGTATTCAGGACGAAGGCGACCATCCATAAGACGACGATACATCCACGATCGATCATCCATGTTAATCTAATTAACATGACAACACCAATAAGCATTTTTTGAAATAAGCATACTTCTTTAACTACTAGTACTTAAACAATCTTTTAAAATAAAATATGTTCGGTTAGTATTTTATATTTTCATTTATATTTTCTAACTAGTGACAAAAGTAGACTTTTAGATTATGTTCGGTTAGTATTTTATACAACATAAATGGGTGAAGAAAAAAAAATATTTAGTTGAACAAATATTAAATAAATTTATCTTTATAATAGTTTTGGAGTTCATTTTTTTTATTGGTCCTTCTAACTTTTGTTACCACCTCAAGTAGTTTTTTTTTTATTTGGATCATTTTATTTTTATTGGATCCATCAAACTTTTTATTTTTATTCGGATATTTTTTTGCTCAACTAATAAATGGTAAATAAAATCAGAAACATGCGAGGTAATACAAGATTAAAGAATTTTTTTCATTTTTTAAAAAAGAAAAAAATGCAATATAAAAAAAAACATAATTTATTATGTGTTACAATAGTTACTCACATTTGTATCTATCTCTTATCATATACATTGTATCTATCTTTTATGTCGTAGTGAAATAATAATTAAATAATAATTATAATACTGGTGGATGAAAATATAAATACATTTGTTTTATAAATTTTTTAGGCACAATCCAATTTAGTTGATTACAAGTTCTACACGGACGAGCAATAAATATTGTTAATATTTATGGTTAAGGCAATCACCGAATTTAAAGAATACTATTAGTCTCTTGGATGAGGATTTGTTTTTGTATTATGACATTTTTAAAAAAAGAATATCAAATTAATATTCTTATATTTTTAAATAATTTTAATATAACAATGTTAAACAAATTATAAAAATTTATTTTAATATAATTTCAATTAAAAATCACACGACATTATTTAATTTACGTGGGTATACATGTTTTCCACGCGTAATTATAATTGCAATCACCGAATTTAAAGAATACTTACTTTTCCGTAAAACTCCTAAAAGTGGTTTTGCATTTTTCAAAGTGTTGAATAACAATTTAAACATTTCCTTCAAACATCAATATCTCTCACCCATTTCTCCCATCTCTCCCTCAAAATCCGATCAACAAAATTCAATATCAAATTCAACATATTTCAAGCTGTTTCAACAGAATTCTTATTTTATCAATTATGTTGTGCATATAGTAAAAGGAATCAACTTTTCCATCATTGTAATGTAAGTATTGTTATTTACCACACACACCTAAATGTGTAATCATGTTTCTGAGAGTTTGATTGTACTCAATATAGGATGTAATGAAAGAAAATCATTCCATTAGTTTTCTTATACAAACTGTCAATATTGTCCCAATGAAAGGCAAAGTTCCAACTACTTGAAAAGATTACAATAGGCATGCCTAACAGAAAAATTACGCACGATATAATTAAGCAACCATGTAAAAATGGAGCAAAATAGACTTACCTAAGCCCCAAGAATCAATGGCACAAGGTGGAAGTTTTCTTATTGCAACCCAATCAAATGTAGCATATTGTGATCCAATAAGCCATTCATATTGCTGGAAAAATAAAAAACATAAACAGTATGTTACACCCATCAAGTTATAACAATTTGCTAGTCTTTAAAACAAATTAGTGCTTTCCTCTCTAATCCTTTATCCTTTGTGTGATTGGAAATGGATCTATACTAATTAGTGCTTTGCTAGAACTGACTTCACAGTGTAAACATCAAGATCCCATCTTTTATATTCATTCCAAACAAGATCATGACCTTGAGAACCGAAAACAGCAAAAGAGTGTCTAATATTTCCAATTTCACAATTTAAATGGTCAAGTCCAGTGACCTCACAGCACTTGACCCTAGCCTTTTCCACAAATAATTCTAACAAGCCCATACGATTGCTTGTAGTTTGTTAACTGATCCTATATCCACTGATAATGGCTAAGCAAGCAAAGATTTTCACCATCAATTTGCATCATTCACACAGAGAAACTCAGCTAACTGACCTAAAAATGAACTATTGCACAATGCTGGTGCATTTTACATGTATCATTACAGAAAAACCTGCTAAAAAACATGCGATTGTTTCTGCAATTACACAAGTTGGCTCCAAACAATTTGCTACTTAGTTCATGCAACAATCAGAGTCATCTAAAACATGGAATGTGGAAAGGAAATAACTGGAAGTGTGAATAATTTACAGACAGAGTCTGAAGGTCTAGCCCACAAAGTAACAATTGCTGGATTAGGTATTTTAGGAAGAAGGATGTGTATTTCTCAACAATGACAGGGAAGTGAACTTGTGCCATTTCAAAGGTTGATGTTTAAATAATGTTCTTCTTTTGTACCAGCTTTTCACATAACAGAAGATACGATGAAACTCATGCATTGCCACAACGAGAGGCCTAATTATTTGATACAAGGAAGCATTTACACGAAATTGCTAAAAGGAAGTCAGTAAGCCCCAAGAAAAGAAGGGAAGAAGAAGGATGAGGTTACTGTGGCAGCAAGCAACCAGGACCTAGGATTTCAATATCTAAATGCAATTATATCATGTAATTAATGTGCTAAGCTGCTTGGTAGATTCATAACACTATTCTAGTACATGTATTCAGTAAGCTTATTAAATAGATTGATGGTAATCCAAAACAGCAATTACTGCATAATCCAAAACAGCAGCTGTATGGGAATATAAAAAGGATATGGTGTAAATTATAAATAAGAAGGAATCACAGAAAATAAATTCTTCAATTAATAAAATTTATTACTAGCCATTTCATCAATTCTTGAACTGTTAAAACATAAAAGCAGCACAACAATCATCAGTTCATCTTGATAAGGTAAATGCACTTACTGTTTGATCATAGGCATCTATTCCTTCACTGTCTAACAGTAAGAGATTGTACTGAGTTCCATCAAGGCCAGTTCTCTAATGTGGCAGTTCCTTTTGTACATGGCCGATGAGTGGATGCTACTTGAAATCCACTGCTCCTACCAAGAAGATACAATACACAATTCCACCTCTTAGTTAATAACTGACACATGAGGTCAGTTGCAGAAATGGAATGTCATAACAATTAACTCTAAAATAAGCTTCAACAAACAAAATTCCAGTAGACATTCATTGATAAATCTACTAGTGTACATCTTAGGTAAAGGAATTGTGCATAACATCTTAAACCCATCCAGTTATAACACTTGCTAGTCTTTTAAAACAAATCCAAGTTAAACCATGAAAAACAGAAAGGATATCCAAGTTAAACTATTAATTTTTTATATTTTTTTGGCACTTGTCTTCTCATCACAATTTTTTTCTTCTAAGATCTAACCTGAAAAATTTCAATCTTAAACATGATTCATTTTGAAATTTTAAAATAACTAGCATTTAATTTATAACAAGGAACTAACTTATGGTTTTCAAAAACATAATGACTAACTTATAAAATCACAAAAAATGCATAGACTAAATTATAATTAACTCTAATTAACAATGGTAGCAGATGCAGAAAATGGTAACAGTTTGTATAAAAACAGTAAATGACATGTAGAAAAATTGCATGAACAAAGGAAGCTGGATGCATTAAATGATATTCCATGTAAATGACATGTAGTATAAGAGCACAAGACCTCAAAAGGACAAAGCATTAAGGAGACCATATTAAATAATAGTAAGAACGCAACACACCGCTTTCGTGCCAAGAAGAACCCAAAGGCTGATTAATTATTGAGGAAGATAACTTGATGCCACGCTTAAAAACCTAAGCCATCATATTGAACAAAGTCATGTCAGGACCCAGAAATTAAAAAAAAAAAGCCAAATAACAAAGCAAGCATTAGGTACCGTAATAAAATGAGTAAATATTACAGATTTTTATCCAAAATTCAATAGCTAAAGCATACATATAGATGAGTCATATAGCCAGTTCCAAACTCCTTATTATATCTAGAATGCCTTTGAGTTGAAAAAAATAAAATAAAAAAATTGTTAAATTAAGGAAATTTTTAAAAACAGAGAAAGAATATTAAAAAAAATAAATGAAATTAAATAGTGAAATTACTATATTTCATGTACTAAAAAATCATGTCCCATTTCTTACATTGTTTCTCTAACTTTTTTAAATTCTCAATGTGACTATCATATTAAAAGCCTGCCGCTTAAACCATTTGGTGATCAATAACGTTTCCAAATCATGCATGCTAACCTCAAGACATGACAATCAAATGAAAACAGACAACATATATAGCTAATGTGGGAAATTAACTGATCACCATGCAAGGAGGAGGCAACCATGAATTCTAACCTCTTTCACTACACAATTCTGCTACTTATATATATAACAAGTAAAACAGCAAGAAAAAAAATAATGAATGAAGAAACAAAAATAAAACAGCAATCTTATTAACAAAACACAACATCAACAAGCAAGTTTCCTTATATATATATAAGCATATGAATACATTCAAAACACCTAGGTGTCTGCACATAGGAGGACAAAAAGACTTGCAGACATCAAAGAACACCCAGCATCAATAATACTAATTGTTAAAAATTAAATTGGAGGTTTTGATAAATTTTCAATTAAACATGCATAATTTCCATCAATCACTCTCTTCCAGACACAAGAATTGCCAGCATTCAATTTATGAACCGTAACCCTAAAAATTAATTTGGGGGTTTTCATAAATTTTCACTTAAACGTGCATAATTAGGATATAAATCATGGTAAAAACATTTCATAAACCTTATATTTTCGAATTAATAGCCTAAAACCATTATTCACAGTATCGGGAAAAAAAATTCTTACCTGTGTTCTTCAGTTACAGGTGAGGGAGATGGATCAACACGACAGAATAACACCTGAGATTGGGAAAGCTAGGTTAGAACTGTTTAGTGTAACTTAAATTGAAACAAAGAAAACAAAAACCATAAATTAATTACCTGAGCTATCGAAGAAAACAGTGCAAAACCTAACCTGTTTACAGAGAAGGGGTAAAACAGGATGTTCGATGGTGAAATCGATGGATCTGGTGCGATGTTGTCATGGGTCTCTGTTTTTGTTGGTTTGCAGAGAAATATTGAAACTGTTAAGATGAAGGAGAAGAAGATGAAGAAAAAAAATAGGGTTGCTGAAGACGAGTGCGAAGATGATGAACAGTTTCGGGTAAAGGAAGATGAAATCGATGAAGAGAGGGTGATTTTTGAACAGTTAGGAATCGATGTTATTAGGGACGAAGAAGGATACTGGAAGAGTGGAAGTAAATTAATTTTCAGCGTAAATGGTTGTTGGATCTGTATTTCGGTGTGGGGGGAGAGAGTGAAAATAAACGGTTCAGATTTTATGCAATCAACGGTCTACATAATTTTAGTTTTATATTAACATTTTAATTTATTTTTTTCAATTAGCAACGGAAAATCCGTTGCTAAATTCAACGTAAATTTTGCAACGGATAATCCGTTGCTAAAGTCCGTTGCTAATATTAAAAAAATAATATATGTTTAATCCGTTGCAAATCCGTTACTGAATTTAGCAACGGATAATTCCGTTGCTAAATTCATATGCAAATACCCCCTGTTTTTAGTAGTGTTAAAGCCATTGGATCCAATCAATTTGGTGATCCTTATACAGAAACATCTACTTTAACTCTCATGAACTGACAAGAATGAAAATATAGTTCATCAAAAATTTGTTATAATGATAAGACTTCTCCACCATTCCATATCGTGATGCTAATTAATTGTACAGGCGATGTAAAATTCAAACTAATCAAATTGCAATGTGGGTTTAATCAGCTCATGGCTCAAAACCAAACAATAATAGAAAATACAAAAGATGAACGCTTTATATTTATTTACAAAAAAATAATTTACCTTCTTATCAACAAAGTCTGCCCAGAACCTAGATTGAGCTCTCTCGTAGGGATCAGAAGGCAACAAAGGAGCCTTATCCTTCCACACCTCATCAATATACTGAACAATGATAAGTGACTCACAAATAGGTTTCCCATCATGGACACAAACTGGGATTTTCTTGTGAACAGGATTCATTTAAAGAAGTAAAGCACCTTTGTTCCACAAATCTTGTTCACTGTACTCATACTTTACAGCCTTTTCAGCCAATGCTATTCTCACTCTCATGCCAAATGGACTTGCCCACAAATCCAACAGGGTTACTTGATCACCAGCCATTCTTGAAGTGAAAAAGAAGATGCTTCAAGTATCGCTACGCTTCTTGGACTCCAAAGGCTGAGGTCTGACAGGGTGGAAACGCTAGTATTTGTTGCAAGAAAAGGCTGATGGGAGTCAGTGTGGTGGGTTAATTTCCTAGTCGTCTTATTTATTGCATGACATAGACATGTTGAACATTGTAGCAAATTACGTCAAGGACCTCATGCTCTCATAAGCCTCTTTCCTAGTCGTTTTGTTTCCTTCTCCTTCTATAATATATACAGTATTCTACGAAAATGATAGTGTTGAGCTTTGTGGCACATGCACGCATATGATGTAGAAGGATATAGGATCGAGGAGTTGTTATTTAATAATTTGGTTTGTGGTCCTGAATGCATTAATTTTTATAGTTATTCAACTTAGATTTGTCCGGTAGGTTAATTCGGGATTTGATTGCTTAACTTGTTTGAGTAAGATAAAAGATTGAAATGAGCAAAAACCTGGTAAAACTTGATTGATCCATAACCTAGGCGACCCGATTAAACCCGAATGAGATTCTTTTTTTTTTTTTCAATTGTATTTATTCTTCTAGTAAGAGATCCTTTTTTTATATTTTTTTAGTTGGTTATTAACCCTTTTCAAAGTTCACTATATAAATACTAGAAGAATATTTTATTTTTTCAATATGAGATTTAAAACCCTTTAGTATATATATACTTTATGTTTACAAGAAAAAAAATTATTTTTTCAATGTGAAATTTGAAACCCTTTAATATATATACTTTGTGTTTACAAGAAAAAAGTAATGTTTTTTCAATGTGGAAAAAAAAACCTTTTTGGTTTAAATACTTTAACTTAAAATAATAACATACGAACATAGTATCTTTTCAATGTTGAATAAAAAACCTTTTGAAATAATCTTTCAAACTTCATTATTTCTAACATATATAGTTTATATTCATATGGATTGTTTTTAATTTTTTCATATGAAATATTAAAACTTCAAATATTATTTTTTTAATTTTTCTGGGTTGACCCTGGTCAACCCGTGTAACCTGGAACCCGGCTTCTTGCCCGGGTCAACCCTATGTCGGGTATGATAACTATGCTAATTTTAACATAAATTTTAAGGATAAGAGATTGATTGTGGTTACAAAAAGTATTAGTACTTCTAGCATATTTTACTTGAGGGAAGCTGCATTATGTGGTCTAGATTGGTTTAAAGATTTTGAAGGGTTCCTAATCGATAATCTGCCTATGACTCTAAATAAAGATTTACTCTCATAAATAAATCTGGCATCTTGAGTTTATTATAGGCTCATATGCCCAAATAAATTCTTATAGCAAGGGTCTAAGTAGGTGCCCTAACAAGGTTTACCTATCCTAGTAGGCAAAATGTTTCTCCACAACTCGTATATTGTGATAAAAAAATACTCTCAATTAAAATTCGTGAATATCTAAAATAATCCTGTAAATTTTCTAGTCAACTTCTAGTATTTAAATACTAGTCTACTTATAGATCCAATATTTATGCTAGGATGATGACCATTAATTTTCATGAATTAAAAATTTAGAGTTATTGAAATATTGGTCAAATTCTTAAGGATTTTTACAAACTTGGTGTAAATTCCAAAAGATGCAATTTTTCTAAAACCATGCTAAAAATATTTTTCTCCTTTTTCATAAATAAAATTGCAATTTTTTTATAAGGATTGAGCTGTATGTAATAAGCAAAAAAAAATTTAATTTTTTTGGGTTATGTTTAAAATTATATTTTTGTTCAAAACAAAATTGTCGAAACAGGTCTAAGGACATGTTTGTCAAACACACCCTTAGGATAAAATTCCCCTTATCAAAATAGTTGCAAACCAAACAAAGCCTTAAAAACACTAGTTTTGATTTTGTTTTGACCTGAAAACACGTCCAGCATACACTATCAAACCTAGAAAATACATTTTAGGCCTCTAAACCATGCTCTCTTAGCCCTAACAAACAACATTATCATAAACAAACAAGTTTGAATAAAAAACACTAACAAATAATCTTGAATCATTAAGAACATTTGTAAGATTTCAACTTCCAAAACTATAACCCTATTATCAACCAACAAAAACATTAAAACTCAATCCAAAGCTGACTCTTTAAACACTTTGAGACCCAAACTAAACTCAGTAACCAAGAACATGCATTAGCAACCTAGTAAAAGCCATCAAACTCCTATCGCTACCTTTGAAAGATTCCAAAACTTCTAACTTTGTCAAAAACAAACACACTAACACCTTTTTAACATCTCATCAACATCAATCAAAACAACATTTTCAATCATCAATCCATATAAATGCTAAAAACATAAAATAATGCCAAAAAGATTCAAAAAAATCATTAAACATTGAAAAAGCATGAATGGGCAGGCTACATGGACTCTACCTCGAGTTTTCACATGGTTATACCTTCTCCAATCTTGCTGGCTATAGGCTGCTACTTCCATTCTTTTTTCCTTCCTTATGTCCCTTTCACTTTTTATTCTTTCCAAAGCTTGCTAGATCCTCTATGTTAAGTCTTTGAACCTTTATACTAGGGTCTCTTTATAGAGTATATCCTCATGTTTTTCTCTATTCTCCCTTATTTTCTTTCTTTGATTTATAGGAGTATTTATAAGGTGTTTTAGGTTTGTTTTATTGAATTTCCTCAAAGATTAATCAAAGCTTAATCCTTTAATCAAAATGAGAGAGCTATAGACAAATGTTAACAACTGAAACCTTTATCCTTCAATGGTTTTTAGGGATGCTGGTCTTTCCTATATGGTTTTCTCTTTCTTTGAGACAAAGCTATGTATTTCTCACTTTATGATCTCAGATGAAAGATTTATGGCTCTTGATAGGAACCCTCTTGGATTTTTTAAATATGAACACACAAAAAGGTTAGGTGGTTTTACACAAATAGGTATTTTAGTTAAGGCTAACTGGGTTGACCACTTTCAAGGTTTCATTAGAAAAACTCTGATGTAAACATTATCGAAAACCACTTGAACTTGGTAGAGGAGATGTGCACCTTTTATTTGGATCCATTCTTGCTCCATTTAGAGGTTGTAGCTCCATGTTCATTCGGTTGAAGTTGCCAACTCGATCAATCCAAAATCTAAAAATACAGTGATGGCTTATCAGGTAAACGTCTAATTTCATAGAAATGAGGTTATAGAAGGGATGTTCTTCTTCCATTTGCAAGAAACCTCATGCCTTTTGGAGGTCTAGAACTCAACAACAAGCTCTCGAAAGGTGTCAACCCGATCATTCAAAACTGTTAAGGAAAGAGATGAGTGGGTGAACGGCGCGTCCTCTAGGTTAATCACCTAGAAATTAGGCTTTATAATTTAGGATCTAACAAATTTTATTTTCATCCTTATTCTTCTAATTGCTTTTAATTGCACTCGTAATTGCCTCCCAAACTCTTAGTTTCATGCAATTTCACCACTACCAAACTCAATCATCAAAATTAAGCACCATTTTCATCTTGGTCCTTGATTTTTGATTGGTGCATTAGGACCCTTAATTGACCATCAAACTTTTAATTTTCTTTAATTTGGACCATGATTTCGGCAATTTATGCCCTTAAAATCTCGCGCCTTATACGATTTGGTTCTTGGTTTTGAATTCCTTCAATCAAACTCCTAATTGCCTATCAAACTTTAATTGTTTTCACAATTAAGTTCCTAATTTGACCAATTCAACTTTTTAATGTCCAATTTCAGTCCCCTAAACTTCAATTTCTTCCGATTAACACCCAAATTAACATCAAAAAACTTATTTTCCTTCCAATTAAGTATTCACACTTCCATAAAAAATTTATATTTTCACGGGCGGCCTACCTAATTTGAAATTCAAACTTAGGATCTTCATCAAAGTCCTTGAAAACTTTACTAAAACAAAATACCCTCCAATGGTAAACTCTTAAAACGAGTGCCTTGTCTTATGGCCTTAGTTATCCACATTATATGTGTCGCACCCTCGCGAGCGGAGCGCGGCATCGCGGCGACCATCGATTGATTTCGGGATCTTTGTTTGTTTATTGTGGATAAAGGGAGTCGCCACCTAGTATTATGGTCACTAGGAAACCTAACTGGTCTTTCAGAGAATCTAAGGCAAGGGACTGGTTGCGTAAAGGGAAGGTATTAGCACCCCTAGTACGCCCTACCTAAGGTAAGGTGCTTGGTGTTAATTTGGTTTGTCTTATAATTGCTATGGTGTTGGTGTTTTCTAATCCCATCAATTTTCCTAGGTTTGATTCAAACTAAATTTATTAAGATAGAAATCCAAGGAGATTCCATGTGCTTTAAAAGCTCATTTTTCCTTTAGTATTTCATACTCTTACGGCTCGTAAACCGCGGAGTAAAAAAAAATTGAAATGTCCTCGATTACAATCAAGGCTTCTTTCAAGGATGTGTAATGACTTATTATTCCTAGAAAAATATTTTGGATATTAACCACTTTGGGTTTCTTTATCCAAACATTAACAGCGAATAATAACAAATTATTCCCAATAATATTTTGGATATTCATCCATTTGGGGTTTCTTTATCCAAACATTAACGGTGAATAATAACAAGTTATTCCCAATAATATTTTGGATATTCATCCATTTGGGGTTGGATATTCATCCCTTTGGGGTTTCTTTATCCAAACATTAACGGTGAATAATAACAAGTTATTCCCAATAATATTTTGGATATTCATCCCTTTGGGGTTTCTTTATCCAAACATTAACGGTGAATAATAGATTAATTCCCCCCAAAAATAAGATTTTTATATTTTTTGGAATATTGGCCAATACCCTTTGGAGTTTTACAAACATGTTGTAAAATCCAGAAATGCAAGAAAATAATTTTTTGTTGTGTTTAAGAAATCCATGCGAAAACACATTTTCGAAACTTCCAATATTTTTTATATAAAAAGAACGTTCAAAACATGTTAGAGTATTGGCCGTATGCAACACACAAAAAAACATTTTTTGTATTCGGTCCAAATCACAAGCATCGCAATTTAACGCAAACATTACGATAAAAAATAGCAAGCCATCATATATATTATAAGATTTACAAAAAAACTTAAAACAACTTATAAAAACCCATTCAAAAGCCAACTAACTTAAAATGCTATAACTGGAAAATGAATACTTCTGTATGCGCAAAGGGGGCCAAGGTTCTGACACCAAAGTTTGAGCTAAAAAAAACTGATGCAGTGCAGCCATACTAATTTCATGCGAAAGGAGAAGAACCTGGGCAGCATGCTCTATTCCCCGTATGTTAAAGACTAAGACTAAAGAAATAAATGGCAGCTACCTCGTTTTAAAGAAAACAGAAACAAGTTCTTGAAAAGAACGAACAACAAACCCCAAATATACATACGACAAAGAAGAAAAAAACTGAGGCTCATACCTGCTGATATGGCCTGTTTTAAATGTAGAAGATGATGTGCAAGCCGATGGACAGAGCTTCTGCCTTCTCGCCTCAAGCATCCACTAGGCAGTAGCCTTCTGATTCTTTCTCTTCACTCTTCCAGGACCGCCACCTCCAAGTGGACTTATGAGAGAAAAATCAATGTGTTTCTGGGAGTCAAACCTGATCTCTGTTTTCTTTTTAAAATCAGGGGGGTGGCTGCTTCGTTTTTTTAAAAAGATGAGAAGGGGGGAGGGCTACGGCTTCTTTGCTAGAGAGGATAGGTTTAGGTTTTTCTTTGTGTTTTCTCTCTTTTCTGAAAAATTACCCCATTCTCAAAATTTTTCTCCCCCCCCCATTATTATGGCTGGAGGTTTATTTATATAGAAAATCTCTACACGTGCTATTCAAGGAAATATTACAATAATTATTGCAGAGATTGTTTTCTATAACCAGCACCAACAAATCCTATATATATGGTATTTTATATTGCAGTGATTATTTTCCATAACCAGGACGAATCAAATCATATATCTATGGTATGATTATTTTCCATAACCAAGCACGAATCAAATCATATATATATATATGGTATTTTATATTGCAGTAATTATATATGATTCATTAATTATCTCCTTGACATATTGCTTCCTTGATATTAGCCTTGATGCTTTATGTTATCGCCACATGTAAACCCTTATTATTATTTTTTCTTTATTATTTTATTTGAAAATTTATCAAAATATGGGTCAAAAATTGGGTAGCAACAGATGCCCCCTCTTTACAATGCTTACGAAGTAAAACTCCTCAATGTTTTGCATAGTAAGCTTGTAAAGAAAGAAAGAAAGAAAGTATTCCTTGCTTGCTGAGTGATCCACTCATCCAAGCATTTCACTTTTTAAAAGGAAATGGTCTAGTTATCATGGGTGACCTGCCCCTTTTTTAAAAAAAATGAAAAAAAGAAAAAAAAGAAAATTGGTCTATTTTCATGGGCTACCTGCCCTTTTGATTGGGTTAACCTAAGATCCCATCTGGCGACCTCCTTTAACTCGAAGCAAAGTCGGTGTGTAACTCGGTCAACCTGAAATCCCATCTGGCGATTCCCTTTAACCAAAGCTAAACTATGTGTGTGGTTGGGTTAACCTGAGATCCCATCTAGCGATCTCTTTTAATTCGAAGCAAAGTTGGTGTGTAGCTCGGTCAACCTGAAATCCCATCTAGCGATTCCCTTTAACCAAAGCTAAACTCTGTGTGGGGTTGGGTTAACCTAAGATCTCATCTGGTGATCTCCTTTAATCCGAAACCAATACAAAAATGTGTGTGTGGTCTTATTATGACGGGTGACCTACCCAAATGCAAGATGGTCTCATTCTGACGAGTGACCTACCCAAATGCAAGATGGTCTCATTGTGATGGGTGACCTACCCAAGTGGAGAGAAGGGAAGAGTAGTCTCATTCTTATGGGTGACCTACCCAGGGGAAGAATGGCCTCATTATAATGGGTGACCTACCCAAGTAAAAAAAAAAGATGGAGAATGGTCTCATTCTAATGGGTGACCTACCCAAGTGGAAAGGGGGAAGAGTGGTCTCATTTTTATGGGTGACCTACCCAGGGGGAAGAGTGGTCTCATTCTTATGGGTGACCTACCCAGGTAAAAAAAAAGATGGAGAATGGTCTCATTCTAATGGGTGACCTACCCAAAAAATGGTCTCATTATAATGGGTAAACTACCCAAGTGGAAAAGGGGAAGAGTGGTCTCATTCTTATGGGTGACCTACCCATGGGGAAGAATGGCCTCATTATAATGGGTGACCTACCCAGGGGGAAGAATGACCTCATTATAATGGGTGACCTACCCAGAAAAAATGGTCTCATTATGATGGGTGACCTACCCAAGTGGAAAGGGGGAAGAGTGGTCTCATTCTTATGGGTGACCTACCCAGAAGGAAGAATGGCCTCATTATAATGGGTGGCCTACCCAAGTAAAAAAAGATGGAGAATGGTCTCATTCTAATGGGTGACCTACCCAGAAAAAATGATGGTCTCATTATGATGGGTGACCTACCCAAATGTAAGAGAAAAGGATTTTAGAAAGGGGTCTCAATATCTGGAGACCTGCCTATTGTAAAAATTTTAGAACAACTCCAGGTTTTTTTATTTTTTTTAGAAAAACCCCACGCTTTTTTTTCTAGGAAACAATCTCAATATCGGGTGACCAGCCCCTCTTAAAATTCTTAGAAAACTCCACGCTTTTCTAAGAAACGATCTCAATATCAGGTGACCGACCCCTCTTAAAATTCATAGAAAACTCTACGCTTTTCTAAGAAATGGTCTCAATATCAGGTGACTGGCCCATCTTAAAATTCTTAGAAAAACTCCACGCTTTTCTAAGAAATGGTTTCAATATCAGGTAACCGGCCCCTCTTAAAATTCTTAGAAAACTCCACGCTTTTCTAAGAAATGGTCTCAATATCGGGTGACCTGCCCATCTTAAAAATATTTTTAGAAAACTCCACGCTTTTCTAATGAATGGTCTCAATATCGGATGACCTGTCCTATTTTTTAGAAAAATTCAACGCTTTTTTTCAAAAAATGATCTCAATATCGGGTGACCTGCCCGTTTTGAACTTAAAAAGAAATCATCTTACCTCGAGGAATGAAGCAGTGCTGGTTCACAATTCCTATCATTTTCTGTAGTTTTGTTGACCTGAGATTTTGTACCTCAACGGTTTTCCCAAAAACTTGGAACTATTTTGGCCTTCGTCACACCTTCTCCTGCCAGGTTAGTGTTATGACAAATAGCATGCATGTTTTTTTGTTACCTATTTTGGAAACATAGGTCCCCCTTTCTGTTGTAGACTTATTGAGCTCTTGTTTCCATTTATTTGTCCGACTCGTCCTCTTGAAACAGAATATGCTCGATGCGCTACACTTCCTATCCTCTTGGTGAAGAGATCTTTGGTTCCTTATGGGGCCCTTTCTTGCTCCATTGAGTATTGTCTTTTATTATTATTTTAAAAGGAAAACTCAAAAAATTTGGTTTTGTTTATGAAAACTGAAACTTTCAATGCAATTAGCAATTCTCATAAAAGATGTTTTTTTAGAAGTTTTTATGATGATACCCCTTTGGGCTTTGGTTCACTATGGACCCCTATGTGCACTTCGTACACTTCTTGCCCCCAGTGTGGTGTGCAAAAATATGTCAAGTTTAGATTTGATTTGGTTCTCCCCAATTGATGGAGTCATCTCCTTAGTCATGCGTTAAAAAAAAAAACAGTTCTTTTAAGTAAAAGATTTCAAATGCTATAAGATCATACGTTTTATGAAAAAAAGTTCTTTACAAAGAGAATTCATGACCGAACTTTATTTTATTGATTGGGAAGCATAGTATTTCTTTATAGAGTCAGAATTCACAGGTCTAACTAGATCTTCTCCATCCATTCTAGATAACAATAAAGCTCCTCCCGAGAATGCTTTCTTTACCACGTAAGGGCCCTTATTGTTTGGCGTCTATTTACTCTAATCTTCTCCTGGTAAAAACAACATTTTCTTCAGTACGAGATCTCCTTCGTGGAATCCTCGAGGTCGGGCCTTCTTATCATATGATTTGGTCATCCTTCTTTGGTATAGTTGATGATGACAGATTGCCTATCCTCTTTTCACTGATCAGATTCAACTATTCATATCTAACTTTTACCCATTCCTCCTCTTCTAAATTCAGAGTCTACCAATACTCTTAATGAGGAGTTTTCCACTTCTAAAGGCATCACCGCCTCCATTCCATATACCAAAGTGTACGGGGTGGCTTCTGTTGGTGCTCGGACTGCGGTGCGGTATGCATGAAGGGCCAATGGCAACATCTCATGCCAATACTTGTACGTGACTACCATCTTCTAAATAATCTTCTTGACATTTTCGTTAGTAGCTTCTACCGCACCATTCATCTTTGGCCTATATGGCGAGGAATTAGAATGCTTGATTTTCCATTTAGCGCAGAGTTCTATTATCATCTTGCTATTGAAGTTCTAGCCATAATTAGATATAATCTTTTCTAGGGGACTATATCGACAGATCAAATCTCTTTTCATAAATTTCTTCACCATTTTTTTGCCTCTACGTCATCCAAACATCTCAACAAAGTCTCGTCAGATGATTTCTTATACAAAGTTTCCCCATCAAGATAGAAATCCCTTGCCTACCTCCTCAAAGTCTTCTTGTTGATTTTGGATGCCCCCATGGGGTATGTCTGGTTTTTTGGATGAAATTCTTGATATCATAGTACCAAGGGTTTCCATCTATTTCTCTCTCAACTGAGCAATAATGAGCTGGGTTATTTCTGATATCAATGTGTACCTTGTGCCCAAAGTCTATTCTAGCCATAGAAGCTAACGTGATCAAAGCGTTAGAAAAATGGTTTCCTTCCCTTCCTAGATGGGTGAACTTTATTCCTCAAATTCTCTAGCCAATTTAGACAGGTATTTTTGGTAAGGTCTCAACTTCTCGTCCTTGGTTTGCCATTTTCCTTTCACTTGGCAAATAATAAAAAATAAAGTCTTCATACATATCTATCTTTCTAATATTTAGCTCCAATGCCACCTCTAAAACGAGAATGCAAGCTTCATACTCCTATGTTGTTAGTGCACCTAAACTATAACTTAAATGAAACCGGATAATGTTTCTTATCAGGAGAGATTAGCATTGCCCCCACTTCATTACCATAGCACCATCAAAGTACATAATCCACCAATCTGTTTTCCCTTCCTCGACTGAAAACACATATTCATCAGGAAAATCAAATTTTAACAACTCATAATATTCCATAGCATGGTCAACTAGGTGATCGGCGATGACATTCATGGCTTTCCTTGTCATAAATACTATGTCGTACTCGGCCATTAGAACTTGCCATTTGGCTTGATAGATAAGGGTGGATTCAATAGGTACTGCTTGATTTTCGCGAAAGCTTCTTCATACTCTTATTCCAAATTCCAAGATTATTCTTCCTTAACAATCGAAGATTGGGTCACAAGTCATGGTTAATTGGGATATAAGCCGAGCAATGTAATTCAACCTTCCCAAGAACTTTCTTACATCCTTCTCAACCTTGGGAGTTGGCATAGATTGAATAGCCTTTACTTAACCAGGGTCCACTTCTATCCCTTTGTCACTCATCATAAATCCTAACAACTTCCTAGATTTCACCCCGAATGAACACCTTGCATGGTTAAGCCTCAACTTGTACTTCCTTAGTCTTTCAAATAATTCCTTCAATATTTGGACATGATTCGCTCCCTCTCTAGATTTAGCAATCATGTCATCCACGTATACTTTAATCTCTTTTTGCATCATGTCGTGAAATAGAGCCACCATGGCCCTTTGGTAGGTGGCCCCGACATTCTTTAACCTAAATGACATGACCTTGTAGCAAAAGGTTCCCCATAGTGTTACAAAGGTTTCTTCTCCTTATCCTCTTGCGCCATTTTTATCTTATTGTAGCCAGAAAATCCATCCATGAAGGAATATATGGAGTTACGTGTTGCATTGTCAACTAGCAAATCTAGGTGTGATAGAGGAAAATTGTCTTTAGGGCTAGTTCGATTTAAGTTCCTAAAGTCCACACAAACTCTGATTTTATCTTCCTCTTCGGGTACTACCACTATGTTGGACACACATTGCGGATACTTAACTATTTCTAGAAAACCAACATTCCACTACTTTTCAATTTATGTCTTTACCTTGATCAAGACATTCAGATTGGTCCTTCTCAACCTTTGCTTAACCGATTTGCATCCTTCTACTAGTGGTACCCTATACAAACCAGACATATCCTTGTAGGACCAGGAAAAAAAATCTACATAATCTTGGAGTAGTGCAATCAACTCTTCTCTTTCTTTAGGGGTGATCATAATCCCTATCCTTAGTTTTTCTCTTAATTTTCATTGCCCACATCTATGGTTTCAAGTTTCCTCTCTAGTAGGTTTCCAAGCTTGTCCATGCTGCTTTATTAATTTTGTGAATCCCCAAATGTTATTTCTCTTATTCTTCTTCTTCTTCAACTAATATGTATTCTTTAAAGTTCGGCCATTCATTCTCAGTGTGAAGTGCAAGTTTTGTTATGGAAGATCTGCTTTTAGGGTTTTTAAAAGCGGAAAGTGATGTGTAAATGCATAGTATAAACATAAAGATGAACTTTTAAAAATGCATGATCTCATTAAAAGGAAAAGTTTGGCTAAAAAAAAAAAACAAGGATAAAATTCCATTGACATTTGGAACCTCGATTTAAAAAAGTGAAAAAAGCAAACAACACAATATCATGATCAAACAAGCGTTGTTGATTAAATTTGAACACCTATGGAGCTTCTTCGGTCTCCCAACTCTGGAACATCTCTCCCTTAGCTAGCTTTTGAATGAAGGTCTTAAGATTCAAGATGCTTTGAGCTTAGGCTTGTTTAGATGCAAAACGATATTATGGAGCATACATCCTAATGATAGGTTCTAGTTCCTTTATGTGAGACATCGGGTAGGTTTACTACTTGGTCTCTAAAAAGGGTCTCTTGTTGTCCTAGTGATCACCCTCGTAAAGGCAATATGGGGGTTCAGCAGATAGTGGGATGGTACATGTACCAATCACTATCAGTCTAAACACTCAGCAAAGAGTTAGGGTTTACACAAACTTAAACCTTGACTCAAGTCATAAGGCAAGCTGCTAGTCCCCCACTTAACTTAAAATTTAATATGTGTGCTCTCAAAAAGAAAATAATAATAAAGTGATGGATGAATAATACCATGTGTGACAGAATGTAAAGATGCATGTTAAAGCTTTTAAACCAAGTATCATTCAGAGAAAAAAAACAACATATAGCATAAAAAAAACAATTACCAAGCTTAGTCCAAGGGTCCCCAGCGGAGTCGCCATCCTGTCGCACCCTCGCAAGCGGAGCGCGGCATCGCGGCGACCATCGATTGATTTCAGGATCTTTGTTTGTTTATTGTGGATAAAGGGAGTCGCCACCTAGTATTATGGTCACTAGGAAACCTAACTGGTCTTTCAGAGAATCTAAGGCAAGGGACTGGTTGCGTAAAGGGAAGGTATTAGCACCCCTAGTACGCCCTACCTAAGGTAAGGTGCTTGGTGTTAATTTGGTTTGTCTTATAATTGCTATGGTGTTGGTGTTTTCTAATCCCATCAATTTTCCTAGGTTTGATTCAAACTAAATTTATTAAGATAGAAATCCAAGGAGATTCCATGTGCTTTAAAAGCTCATTTTTCCTTTAGTATTTCATACTCATACGGCTCGTAAACCGCGGAGTAAAAAAAAATTGAAATGTCCTCGATTACAATCAAGGCTTCTTTCAAGGATGTGTAATGACTTATTATTCCTAGAAAAATATTTTGGATATTAACCACTTTGGGTTTCTTTATCCAAACATTAACAGCGAATAATAACAAATTATTCCCAATAATATTTTGGATATTCATCCATTTGGGGTTTCTTTATCCAAACATTAACGGTGAATAATAACAAGTTATTCCCAATAATATTTTGGATATTCATCCATTTGGGGTTGGATATTCATCCCTTTGGGGTTTCTTTATCCAAACATTAACGGTGAATAATAACAAGTTATTCCCAATAATATTTTGGATATTCATCCCTTTGGGGTTTCTTTATCCAAACATTAACGGTGAATAATAGATTAATTCCCCCCAAAAATAAGATTTTTATATTTTTTGGAATATTGGCCAATACCCTTTGGAGTTTTACAAACATGTTGTAAAATCCAGAAATGCAAGAAAATAATTTTTTGTTGTGTTTAAGAAATCCATGCGAAAACACATTTTCGAAACTTCCAATATTTTTTATATAAAAAGAACGTTCAAAACATGTTAGAGTATTGGCCGTATGCAACACACAAAAAAACATTTTTTGTATTCGGTCCAAATCACAAGCATCGCAATTTAACGCAAACATTACGATAAAAAATAGCAAGCCATCATATATATTATAAGATTTACAAAAAAACTTAAAACAACTTATAAAAACCCATTCAAAAGCCAACTAACTTAAAATGCTATAACTGGAAAATGAATACTTCTGTATGCGCAAAGGGGGCCAAGGTTCTGACACCAAAGTTTGAGCTAAAAAAAACTGATGCAGTGCAGCCATACTAATTTCATGCGAAAGGAGAAGAACCTGGGCAGCATGCTCTATTCCCCGTATGTTAAAGACTAAGACTAAAGAAATAAATGGCAGCTACCTCGTTTTAAAGAAAACAGAAACAAGTTCTTGAAAAGAACGAACAACAAACCCCAAATATACATACGACAAAGAAGAAAAAAACTGAGGCTCATACCTGCTGATATGGCCTGTTTTAAATGTAGAAGATGATGTGCAAGCCGATGGACAGAGCTTCTGCCTTCTCGCCTCAAGCATCCACTAGGCAGTAGCCTTCTGATTCTTTCTCTTCACTCTTCCAGGACCGCCACCTCCAAGTGGACTTATGAGAGAAAAATCAATGTGTTTCTGGGAGTCAAACCTGTTCATCCTGCGGAGAAAGGCTTCACCTTCGAAAATTCAGCGTTGGTTCTTCTCATCCAGGGTGAGAAACATTCTTGCAGCCTTACGGATGCGGCTCAGGGACGCCGTGTCTTCAAGAGAGCAGAGTGAGCGGAGACCAGCAGGGCAAAAGGTCTATGTTGATGAGAGGGAAAGGGGACAGTGTCCGGCCAGAGAGAGAGATCTCTGTTTTCTTTTTAAAATCAGGGGGGTGGCTGCTTCGTTTTTTTAAAAAGATGAGAAGGGGGGAGGGCTACGGCTTCTTTGCTAGAGAGGATAGGTTTAGGTTTTTCTTTGTGTTTTCTCTCTTTTCTGAAAAATTACCCCATTCTCAATATTTTTCTCCCCACCCCATTATTATGGCTGGAGGTTTATTTATATAGAAAATCTTTACACGTGCTATTTAAGGAAATATTACAATAATTATTGCAGAGATTGTTTTCTATAACCAGCACCAACAAATCCTATATATATGGTATTTTATATTGCAGTGATTATTGTCCATAACCAGCACGAATCAAATCATATATCTATGGTATGATTATTTTCCATAACCAAGTACGAATCAAATCATATATATATATATGGTATTTTATATTACAGTAATTATATATGATTCATTAATTATCTCCTTGACATATTGCTTCCTTGATATTAGCCTTGATGCTTTATGTTATCGCCACATGTAAACCCTTATTATTATTTTTTATTTATTATTTTATTTGAAAATTTATCAAAATATGGGTCAAAAATTGGATAGCAACAATATGGATGTGATTTCTTTGCCATTTCTCAACTTCTATTTACCCATTTGATAAGCCTGGAAGATTAGAACATTATATCACCAGTACAATTAGCCCTTGAGACTAATATATCAAATCATGGAAGAAATTCGGCATCACAACATGGAATGGTGGAAAAGTCTGTAAGATGTTCATTTCAAGTGTTCTTGGGCACGAATTCTTTTTTATATAACAAATTAGCCATTAAGGATAAGATATTGCATTAAAGATAAGATTTTGGGCTTAGGTGATGATGTTTTGTTATATTGGTGGATAGTCCCCTTTAAGTATCCAAAAATATATCATCGATGGTGACAATATTGAGGTTTTTCTATTGGTGAATTTTCCTTGATTAAAAAAAAAATCATGAGTTTAAAAGGTTTTCACTTTAAACAGTATGTTAGAAAATAATATAAATTATATTTTGGAACCTTACCTAATATACCTAATAGTTTAAGTTATTGGGTTGAGATATTTTTTGACAGTTTGTTTACTTCAAATATAGTATGGGTAAGAATTTAACTTATTTAACTTAATAATTAAGACTCTAAAATTATTATTATTATTATTATTATTATTATTATTATTTATGTTATTTAAGTTTTTTCTCTTTCTTTGGTTTTTTTTGGGCATAATGGGAAATTTTTTATTCACTGAAGGGACCAGGTCCATAAATTCAGTAGGCATGAAGATTTATATACAGCACCTAACCTAATCACATCCTAAAGGCTACAACCATATACAGCTCGAAGAAAAATAAATTCAGCAATGGCAACCCAGAAGCCATTCAATCAAGATTGATGGAGGCTGTGTGCATTAGTTTTTGTGGGTAAATGACAAGGTTTGTCACTATACTCTTACCTTTTTTTAATGTTTTTGTCTTTGTACAAAAAAATTTTTTGTTAAGGTTAAATCATTAGTTTTTGTCATTATAGGTTTTGCCTATTTAACTTATAATTTTGTTAAGGATTATTATCCAACTCTATTAGTTCAATCATTTGTTTAGCCATTAGCAAATGACTTATTGATTTAGGCAAAAATAATATATAAGAAAGACAACAAAAACAAACAATAGAATACTATAGAATAGAATCATTCTTAATTTAAAATTTTATTTCTCATTAATTTACCACATTAAATAACATGTCTTTCCAAGAGGTCTATAACTCCTTAAATAAATCTGAAAATTAATCTAAATAAACTAAAAAAAAATAAAAATCCTAAACAAACTAGAAAAAATAGAATTATTAAACATAATATTTAATTTTCTAAAATAATTAAAAATAACTAAGGAAAAATAATTTTCTTTAAAAACCTCATGCATCAGTTTTTCTATGTTAAAAAAAATCAACACTTGAATTTAAATTATTCTTGCTTCGATCTTGTAAATGTCCAATCAATATTCTACAATTCCTTTTCTCCCTTCGCTTCGATTGTATAACAATTTTAGATACTAACTCTAGTTTCTTCATGTTAAATTCTACATAAAAAAATCAATTAACAATTTAGATTAATTAATTGCAAATCTCAAACTTCCTTTGTCAACATGTGTTATATCCATATAACCATTGAACAAAATTACTTTTATGATAATAGTAAATATGTAATCAAGCTGATTAACATAACTTTAATTAATAATTTTATTTTGTTAAGTACCTTTAATATTTTATTTGCACTCAACTTTTTACTTATCGCTTAGAACACTTAACTTATCAGTGAGAACACTATTAATGACATCATTTTTATCATTGTTTATGCTATCATTATCAACATAATTATCATCAAAATAAATATCATAAATTGATAGAGAATATCAATCCACATCTACCTCATCATAAATAGGATTACCAAAATCTTTATAATATTTATTATAATCAAGAAGTTACCTCATCTACTCATGCCTCTGAAAATAGGTTCTTAGATTTAACTATGAATTATGGCATGTTTGGGATTATGGTAGCAGTGACGGTTCAAAGTGCTTTTCGCTTAGAAATGCATTAAAATAAAGTTTTTTTCATTTTAAAAAAATTATTTTTGACATCAGCACATCAAAACGATTTGAAAACATAAAAAAAATCATTTTAAACAAAAACAAAATTTAAAATTTTTGAGAATACGGTTTGCACCTCATTCCCAAACATACTTTTAGTAGTTACTCTTCTCATAATCTTCCAAACTTCTTTTCTTCATCTTTACCAATCAACAAGATAATCTGCAACTTGCCTGTATGATTTTATCACTGCTAGTTTATGAGTTAATTCTATAATTTGTCCTTATATATCTTTTATCAACAATTCTTGAATGTTTCTTTTTCAAGGGTGAACCTTCTCATCTCCTTCCACGAGCACATCCTATTTTGTGATATCTTCTAATCATGGTAATTCAAACCATCAGAAATTGTTGAGCTGTGATACTAACAAAAGCATATGAAAACAACATAAAAAAGACAACAAACACAATCAATGGAAAAATCTTTCGAATAGTATCACTACACCAAAAATTATAATTTGAATTTTTGTTTCTTAATAATTCACCATACCAACTAATATACCTCTCTAAATAATTTATAATTTTTAAAATAAATTCAAAAATCAACATAAACTAAAAATAAAGGAAAATAATAAAAATTCTAAACAAACAAAAAGTAAAATTATTAACTATGATTTTTAATTTTTAAAACTAAATAGAAAAAATAAAAATAACAAATAAAAAATAAAAAAATAATTTTCCTTGAATACCTCAAATTTGTTAAATTGTAGAAAATGGCATGTGAGATTTTATTTAATCACCTATACTTTTATTTTCATCAATAACAAAGTGACTTGGGTTGGATTTGCGTTGAGAGAGCATAATAGTTTTCCAAAAAAGCTTAACTATCGTATTGATTGGAGAATTGGCATGGAAAAGGTTGTTGATTATCGGGTCAACCTAAATTAATTAATTTTAATAAATTAATATAATTTTTTAAAAAAACAATTCATTGATATGTCCTGGTCAAATTTAATTACGCCGACATATGACTTAAAAAACTTATATCAACCAAGTTTTAAATGATTACTATTTTTTTAATTCAATTTAAAAACTAAATCTCATGATATTCTAGGACATCAACCCACTGGAGTTTAATTCTTTATAACAATAATTTCAAACACAAAGATGATTTTGTTTTTTTAAAAAAAAAAAGGAAGGGAAAGGGTATATTTGTTCCTCAACTATCACATGAGTACTAATTAAGTTTCTAAACAAAATAAATTTTCAATTGAATCCCTCATCTATCAAACATTACCAAATTAACCCTCTATCAAAATTTATAATTTAAATTAATAAAGATAAATTTGAGAAAAAAAGAACTAATTGAGGTCTGCCCAATAGATGGAGGATCCAATTGAGAATTTCTTATTTAGACCCAATTGAGAATTGGATTGGATGATATAGTTGAAGAATTTCTTTCTTTCACTTAGTTGAAGAAGTTTTTGCCACTTCAACAATGGTTGTAACATTGTTGGATACAAGGGTAAGTTTATTTGGCATGAGAGTCAGAATAACATTGGAAGAGAAGGGTGTGAAGTATGAGTACACTGAGCAAGATTTGAGGAAATTTGTTTTATGAAACTGGACATGACGAGCAAGATAAATACGTTTGGATGATAAGTGTCGCACCCTCGCGAGCGGAGCGCGGCGTCGCGGCGACCCTCGATTGATTTCGGGGTCTTTGTTTTGTTTGTGAAGGAGTCGCCACCTAGTGTTATGGTCACTAGGAAACCTAACTGGTCTTTCAGAGATTCTAAAGGCAAGGAACTGGTTGCGTAAAGGGAAGGTATTAGCACCCCTAGTACGCCCTACCTAAGGTAAGCTGCTTGGTGTTTGGTTTGTCTTATAATTGCTATGGTGTTGGTGTTTTCTAATCCCATCAGTTTTCTAGGTTTTGATTCAAACTAAAATTATTAGGATTGAAATCCAAGGAAGTTCCATGTGCTTTAAAAGCTCATTTTCCCCTTAGTTTTTCAAGAGTTTGCGACTCGTAAATCGCAAGGAGGAGGGACAAAAATTTAGAAATCTAGGGTGCTTTAAAAACCTATTTTTTTTTGTCTTAGTGTTTTCTACTCTCACATCTCGTAAACCATGGAATAAAAAATTGAAATGTCCTCGATTATAATCAAGGCTTCTTTCAAGGATTTGTGCGGATTTATTACTCCCAATAATATTTTGGATATTCGTCCTTTAAGGATTTCTTTACCCAAACATTAGCGGTGAATAATAGATGAATTTCCCCCAAAATAAGATTTTTGTATTTTTTGGAATATTGGCCAATACCCTTCGGAGTTTTACAAACATGTTGTAAAATCCAGAAATGCAAGAAAACAATTTTTTTGGGTGTTTAAGAAATCCATGCGAAAACACATTTTTAAAACTTCCAATATTTTTGTACATAAAAAACGTTCTAAAACATGTAAGGGTATTGGCCGTATGCAACACATAAGAAAACTTGTAAATTTTTTATATCGAAAACACCTAGCATCACAATTAAACATAAAAGAAAATCGCAATAAAAGCTAAAACAGTCGTCAGATATAGATTCTAAGATTTATAATAAGCTTGAAGTAAAAAAATAAAAATCAAAGCCAACTCAATGCGCAGACAGCAAGAACAAAAATAAAACTGGGAGCAATCACTAAAAAAAAAGGGGCCGGCTGATTTCTTCTCCAGCGGGTGTAAGGAAAACAAAAGGAAAATCCCTATATGTAGAAATTTCTAAACATGAAAGACACACCCTTTTTACATGGACAGCAGTTGAACTCAACATCATGCAATCAATAATGGGCAAGCGTTGGCTTTACTAAACAGAAACCAATTATTCAGAGGGAAGAAAACAAATTTACAACCGAATGTCTCGTATAAAAATAACAAAGGAGTAGAGATTGGGACTTATACCTGTAGCTCCTTGTATATTGGTAACTGACGGATGAAAATAGAGATACTGAAGTGGATGAAATAATTCAGCTATGGGCTGCAGGTCTCAACGTTTTTTTTCTGCAGAAGATGAAATGGAAAACCAAGCGCACGTTGCTGTCAAGATTTAACAGCAAATCTCCCTCTCCGTCTTGTCTTTCTGCTCTCCTCTTTCCTCACAATAACACCCGAATGCAATAAAGAAAATCCCTCTATTTACTGTGTGTTTTTTCTTACTCTGCCTCTCTTGAGTTTTTTTCTTTGGTCTCTCTTTTCTGTGTTTTCTGCTATCTTTTGCTATTTTTCTGCTCCCTTTTTGTCGCCCCTTGCTAGGTCATTAGAGGGGTTTATATATAGTCTAGAATATCTCTATTTAGGAAAGATTTAATGCATTAATTCTAGGACGTAAATCCCTACTGATTTGCAGTAAAAAAAACGCAAAAGGAAGCTGCAATATTCTGAGTTTGTGCTGGTGCTTTACGTCTGATTTCTTTCCAGTTTTAAAGGAGGGTGTGGCTATTTTCTTTCCTTCCATAGGGCCAGCTGCTCCCTTTCAAATGAGGCAAGAAAAAACATGGTTGCAGCTCCAAAATTCAGGCATGATGATAAAGGAAAAACAGCAGGAATTTGCAGCGAAAAAAGGAAAGAAATCAGATGGAGGGTGCAGCTGCAAAGTCTCATTTTCCTTATTCGGTGTGGAAAAAATCCTGTCATTTATGATGATCCAGCCCCCTCTCCAGCTTTCAATATCCTTCTTCAATTCAATCCCTCATTTTAACAATTTTCGATTCAGTCCTTGGTCCAAAAAAAATCCTTCGAATCACCCCGCGAACTTGGGCTATATCCTTCCCGCGGCAGAATTTTCTGCCCTCACATTAGATATTCAAATGGGAATATCTTGAGCTTCTGATATCAGAATCAAGTGATTCAAAAGCCCAAATTCATCTACGCGTCTAGACTAAAACTTTGATGAAGAAGTCGAAATGAGATAAAATCTTTTTACAGAACAGAAACTGGCAGTAATCTAGTTGGTCAAAAGGAATCTCCGGGTCTAACTCAAAAACTGACGAATGCCGAGAATCCTGATATGACTGAGAGTAAGAACTAAGAACGAAAATCACAAAAACTAGGCCAAAAATAGAGTTTCTTTAATGCAGACTCGGGTCAATATCCTTCTCGCGTTAGAATACTCTGCCTTCACGTTTGATATTCAAACGGGAACATCTTAGGCCTCTGATATCGAAATCAAGTGATTCAAAAGCCCAAATTCATCTACGCGTCTAGGACTACAACTTTGAAGGAGTTCAAGTGAGATAAAATCTTTTTACAGAACAGAAACTGGTAGTAATCTAGTTGGTCAAAAAGGTTCTTGATCTGACAATATTGAGCATCCAAATCTAAATTAAAATCTGCTCTAAGAACAATGATCCCTAGGACCTAATAAAGGTGTACGTCAATTTTTTAATATGTAATGAGTGACAGGATATACCTAGGATGGTCAGATATCGTACGAAACTGAGTCAGAATTAGAGCCTAGGTTGGAACCAAAAAAAATTGCGACAGCAGCAGAACTATTTTTTTTAGTGCAAACTGTGAGGGATTTATTCAACCTTAAAGACCAGATAAAAAAGAACGAATTTAGCATTATGAAGACTCCTGATCAACCTAAGAAAACCTGATGATTTTGGTAGTAAAGGGGAAGGATAAAAAGAGCAGAAAACAGCTTAAACAAGGTTTCAAAATATTTGTTTCTGTGCCTTTGTCAATCTTTTGGCGAATATGAGCTAAACTCCTACACTCTGTTCAAAAGAGGAATACACCATCTCCAGCATGTGGGGTCCAAAATTGAGTAACAACAGTTGCCCCCTCTTTACAATGCTTACGAAGCAAAACTTGTCAAGCGCTTCGCGTAGTAAGTGTTGTAAAGATAAACCATCTGATCCTGCTAAATCTCACTGCTTTTCCTAAACAATGGTCTCCCTATCAGATGACCTGCCTATTTAAGATTTCTAGAAAAACTTCAAATTTTTTTTTTTTTAAATGGTCCGATTATCGGGTGACCTACTCATCCTAAGATTCTTGAAAAACTCCACGCTTTTCTAAGGAATGGCCTCAATATCGGGTGACCTGTCCATCTTAAGATTCTTAGAAAACTCCACGCTTTTCTAAGAAACGATCTCAATATCAGGTGACCGGCCCATCTTAAAATTCTTAGAAAACTCCACGCTTTTCTAAGAAACTGTTTCAATATCAGGTCACCGGCCCCTCTTAAAATTCTTTAGAAAACTCCACGCTTTTCTAAGGAATGGTCTCAATATCGGGTGACCTGCCCATCTTAAGATTCTCAGAAAACTCCACGCTTTTCTAAGAAACGGTCTCAATATCAGGTGACCAGCCCATCTTAAAATTCTTAGAAAACTCCACGCTTTTCTAAGAAACAGTCTCAATATCAGGTAACTGGCCCCTCTTAAAATTCTTTAGAAAACTCCACGCTTTTCTAAGGAATGGTCTCAATATCGGGTGACCTGCCCATCTTAAGATTCTTAGAAAACTCCACGCTTTTCTAAGAAACGGTCTCAATATCAGGTGACCGGCCCATCTTAAAATTCTTAGAAAACTCCACACTTTTCTAAGAAACGGTTTCAATATCAGGTCACCGCCCCCTCTTAAAATTCTTTAGAAAACTCCACGCTTTTCTAAGGAATGGTCTCAATATCGGGTGACCTGCCCATCTTAAGATTCTTAGAAAACTCCACGCTTTTCTTAAGAAACGATCTCAATATCAGGTGACCGGTCCATCTTAAAATTCTTAGAAAACTCCACGTTTTTCTAAGAAACGATTTCAATATTAGGTAACCGGCTCCTCTTAAAATTCTTAGAAAACTCCACGCTTTTCTAAGGAATGGTCTCAATATCGGGTGACCTGCCCATCTCAAACTTCAAAAGAAAACATCTTACCTCGAGGAAATGAAGTAGTGCTGGTTCACAATTCCTATCCTTTTCCGTAGTTCCGTTGACCTGAGATTTTGGACCTCAGCGGTTTTCCCGAAAACTTGGAACTATTTTGGCCTTCGTCACACCTTCTCCTGCCAGGTTAGTGTTATGACAATATAGCATGCATGTTTTTTTGTTACCTATTTTGGAAACATAGGTCCCCCTTTCTATTGTAGACTTGTTGAGCTCTTGTTTCCATTTGTTTGTCCGACTTGTCCTCTTGAAACAGAATATGCTCCACGCGATATACTTCCTATCCTCTTGGTGAAGAGATCTTTGGTTCCTTATAGGGCCCTTTCTTGCTCCATTGAGTATTGTCTTTTATTATTATTTTAAAAGGAAAATTCAAAAGATTTGGTTTTGTTCATGAAAACTAAAACTTTCAATGCAATTAGCAAATCTCATAAAAGATGCTTTTTAGAAGTTTTTATGATGATACCCCTTTGGGCTTTGGTTCACTATGGACCCCTATGTGCACTTCGTACACTTCTTGCCCCCAGTGTGGTGTGCAAAAATATGTCAAGTTTAGATTTGATTTGGTTCTCTCCAATTGATGGAGTCATCTCCTTAGTCAAGCGTAAAAAACAGTTCTTTTAAGTAAAAGATTTCAAATGCTATGAGATCATACGTTTTATGAAAAAAAAAAAAAGTTCTTTACATAGAGAATTCATGGTCGAACTTTATTTTATTGACTGGGAAGCATAGTATTTCTTTATAGAGTCAGCATTCATAGGTTTAACTAGATCTTCTCCATCCATTCTAGATAACAATAAAGCTTCTCTCGAGAACGCTTTCTTTACCACCAAAGGGCCCTCATTGTTTGGCGCCCATTTACTCTGATCTTCTCCTGGTAAAGGGCAACATTTTCTTCATTACAAGATCTCCTTCGTGGAATCCTTAAGGTCAAATCTTCTTGTCGTATGATTTGGCCATCCTTCTTTGATAGAGTTGATGATGACAGATTGCGGCTATCCTCTTTTCACTGATCAGATTCAGCTGTTCATATCTAACCTTTGCCCATTCTACCTCTTCTAGCTCAAAGTCTATCAATACTCTCAATGAGTGAATTTCCACTTCTAAAGGCATCACCGCCTCCCTTCCATATACCAACGTATACGGGGTGGCTCCTATTGAGGTTCGGACTGCGGTGCAGTACATATGAAGGGCAAATGGCAACATCTCATGTCAATCCTTGTAGGTGACTACCATCTTCTAAATAATCTTCTTGACATTTTCGTTAGCAGTTTCTACCACACCATTCATCTTTGGCCTATATAGCGAGGAATTAGAATGCGTGATTTTCCATTTAGCGAAGAGTTCTATTATCATCTTGCCATTGAATTTCTGGGCATTATTAGTCATAATCTTTTCTAGTGGACCATATCGACAGATCAAATCTCTTTCCATAAATTTCCTCACCACTTTTTACCTCCATGTCATCCAAACATCTCAACAAAGTTCCGTCAGATGATTTCTTATACAAAGTTTCCCCATCAAGATAGATATCCATTGCCAACCTCCTCAAAGTCTTCTTGTCGATTTTGGATGCCCCCATGGGATATGTCTGGTTTTTTGGATGAAATTCTTGATATCATAGTACCAAGGGTTTCAATCTATTTCTCTCTCAACTGAGCAACAATGAGCTGGGTTATTTCTGATATCAATGTGTACCGACTGTACCTTGTGCCCAAAGTCTATTCTAGCCATAGAAGCTAACGTGACCAAAACGTCAGCAAAATGGTTTCCTTCCCTTCCTAGATGGGTGAACTTTATTTCCTCAATTTTCTAGCCAATTTATTCTTGGTAAGGTCTCAACTTCTCATCCTTGATTTGCCATTTTCCTTTCACTTGGCAAATAATCAAAATCGAGTCTCCATACATATCTATCTTTCTAATATTCAACTCCAATGCCACCTCTAAAACGAGAATGCAAGCTACACACTCCTATGTTGTTATTGCACCCAAAATGCAACTTAACTAAAATCGAATACTACTTTTTATTAAGAGAGATTATCATTGCATCAGCTCTGTTACCACATACATTTACAGTACCATCAAAGTACATAGTCCACCAATCTGATTTCTCTTCCTCGATTGCAAGCACATCTTCATCGGGAAATTCAAAGTCTAATGATTCATAATCTTCCATAGCATGGTCAGCCAGGTGATCGGCAATAATACTCCCTTTTACGGCTTTCCTTGTCATATATACTATGTCATACTCAGGCAATAGAACTTGCCATCTTGCAATTCGGCTCGATAGATAGGGCTTTTCACAAATGTACCTCAACGGGCCTAATTTGGAAATTAACCACGTAGTGTGATACAACATATACTGACGTAATCTCTTTGCAGCCCATGTCAGTGCGCAACACAGCTTCTTAATCACAGTATACCTAGACTCACATTCCATGAACTTCTTGCTCATATAATAAATGGCTCTTTCCTTCCTTTCGGTTTCATCATGTTGCCCAAGCACACATCCCATTGTTGTTTCTGTTACTATTAGGTACAATATCAATGGCCTTTCTGGTACAGGAGGAATAAGCAGGGGTGGACTTAACAAGTACTGCTTGATTTTCTCAAAAGCCTCTTTGCACTCTTCATTCCAAATTCCAAGGTTCTTCTTCCTTAACAAACGAAAGATCGGGTCACAAGTCGTGGTTAATTGGGATATAAACCGAGCAATGTAATTCAACCTTCCTAAGAAACCTCTCTTACATCGTTCTCATCCTTGGGAGTTGGCATAGATTGAATAGCCTTTACTTAACCAAGGTCCACTTCTATCCTTTTGTTACTCATCATAAATCTCAACAACTTCCCAAATTTCACCCCGAATGAACACCTTGTATGGTTAAGCCTCAACTTGTACTTCCTTGGTCTTTCAAACAATTCCTTCAATATTTGGACATGATTCTCTCCCTCTCTAGATTTAGCAATCACATCATCCATGTATACTTCAATCTCTTTGTGCATCATGTTATGAAATAAAGTTACTGTGGCCCTTTGGTAGGTGGCCCCAACATTCTTCGACCCAAATGGCATGACCTTGTAACAAAAGGTTTCCCATGGTGTTACAAATTTGTCTTCTTCTTATCCTCTTACGCCATTTGTATCTGATTGTAGCCCGAAAATCCATCCATAAAGGAATATGTGGAGATACATGCTGCATTTGTCCAACATATCTATGTGTGGTAGAAAAACTCTAATTTTATCTTCCTTTTTTGGTACAACCATTATGTTGGACACCCGTTGTGCATATTTGACTACTTCTAGGAAATCGGTGTTCCACTGCTTTTCAATTTCTACCTTTACTTTGGTGAAGACATCTGAATGGATTCTTCTCAACTTTTTCTTAACCGATTTGCATCCTTCTACCAGCAGTACCCTTTGTACTACAATATCCGTATCTAAGCCAGACATATCCTCATAGGACCAAGCAAAAACATCTATATAATCTCGAAGTAACCAACTCTTCTCTTTCTTTAGGAGTGATCAAAATCCCTATCTTCAGCTTTCTCTTGATTTCTTCATTACCCACATTTATGGTTTCAAGTTCCTCTTTAGCGGGTCTCCAAGCTTGTTCATGTTGTCCTATTTTTATCTCATTCTTCCTCTTCTACAGCTACTATGTATTCTTTAAAGTTTGGCCATTCATTCTCAATATAAAGTTCAGGTGTTTGTTTTGGAAGATCCACTTTGAAAACGGAAAGTGATGTGTAAAAACATCAAGATGAACTTTTGAAAATGCATGATCTCATTAAAGGGAAAAATTTGTCTCAAAACATTTGTTCGAGCAAACCGATTAGGTGTGCATCATCATTCCAAATTCCTTCAAGCTCTTTTTGGCACTAGGTGTGACCTTTCATCATTTTCCTTGGTCAATTGTTATAGATTCTAGAAGGGGGACCTATGTTTCTAGGTCTGCATATGCGTGTATAGATGTATAAGAAAATGCATGATATAATGCATGATTGTGATAAAAATGCATTTGTATATTGGGTATGGATGCAGCCTTCTTATGAACGAATAATAGCCACCATCTTATAAACAGAAACATAGATTCTCTTGTCACATTGCTAGGAGTACTGCCTTTCAAGTCATTTGCTTGAATCATATTCATCAAGAGACAGATTTTGCATAAGAAGATGGGTCAACGCCCTTTTCATTAATGCTTGATAAGTTTATTACATTTATAAATGAAAAAGAAAATACAACATAGTAACCCCTTTCCTCCACAAACTCTCTAGCCAAAGGTAAAAAGGCAAAGCTGCGGTTCTCAATCTTCCCTAGAAAGGCATCGATTTCAGCTAGGCTTTGGCGATAGCGAATGATGTCCCCTCCCACATTTCGCGCATGATTCTAATAATTCGAGCATGTGCAGCAGCTTCGTCCATTTGCTCATCTGTCTTGGTCATCTTTTCTATGAGCAACATATTGGTTCTGTTTAAAGCAGCGTTGTTGGCGTCGATTTGATCCTTGTGTTTTTCTATTGCTGCTAGCTTCTCGTCCAAATACTTCACCTTTTCACGTTCCTTGTCAAGTTTTATCCTCATAAATTTTATCTCATTCTTCTTAACGGCTAATTCTGTTTCAATAGCCTCAAAACCTTTCCTTTTACTTTCTTCTTTTGCAAACCCTATTGAATGGCTTTCCAACTCCATATATTTCTTGTTCAAATCCTCATACTTCCCAATTCTATCCATCAGTTCGAACTGGACTTGTGCAAATTTTTCTTGGAAATATTTTGCACTTTCTTGGCAATCGTTAAAGTCAATCTCCATTGCTTCAAGTTCAGAGCAACTTTGCATCCAATCCAAACTCATCCATCTTAGCTCCTTCTCACTCCTTTCCCTAGCAATATTCTCCTCACCCAGCTTTAACTCAAGCTTTGTTATTCACGCATCTCTAGATTGTATTTGCTCATCTAGAAATGCTCTCCTTTTATCTTCTTTTAGCATTATTTCTTCCAACATTGCCTTGTCTTTTCTGCTTTTGCTCAACTTTGTCCGAAGTTTTTCCACTTGTCTTCTCAACTCCTCTTCATTATTGACCCTTTTCCTCTTAACAGACTCTTCTATAGTTTGGGGAGATTTGGCCTCTACACAAGGCATGGCTAAAGCAGCTAAGTCTCTCCATCTTGCATATCCTTCACTTGCACTTGGATCCTTTAAACCTTCTATCTCAACCAAAACCAGATGCTTCCAGTCTTGTTTGATGATCTCCAAAACTTCTTGTGCAATGGGATCTTTGAACAAACCAAAGAACTAAGCAATTCCCATAGTCCTTTGAACAAACTGCATGCCCCCAAGTTGCCTTACGACCAGGGCAGGAGCATAACTCACATAGCTTGTAATCCCCACCAATGGCACCCAATGTCTCTGTCCACAACTCATTAGGACTTTCACTATCGTTATCCATGAGGCTCTCCACTTGAAATCACTATTAGGCAAACCTTCTAATTTGTCTACCCAACCTTGGTTGTCTAGATCTCCCCATTCTTCTTCTTCTACTAACTTTAGGGGTCTTTGGGTGAACCACCAAAAATTATTGAAGACAAGTTTTTTTGTTTCGATATGGCTAACCATCCAGATATACAACAACTGCGTGCAACATCTCATTGCCCCTTTTCCGGTCCTCCTACAATGATTAAGCGTCAAGATAGTTTCAGCTAAAATAGCAGCCACTGGATTGATTTGTGTATTCTCATACTCTACATAAGCAGCAGCGGCCTCCAAACTCACTAAACCCGTCTGACTTGGGAACAACACAAGGCCAAATATGCCCAAGGCAATTGATTGTGCATCAAAAATATCATTAAGTCTCTTATTTTACATATGTATTTATTATTTTTATTTGGGTTTTTTATAATAATTGATGTGCTTTTTAGTAATGAAGTTTCTTTTAATGTCTCGATAGGTTTTTGGAGCTTAAATGAATTATTTCAGAAAATTCAACGTCGGAATTCGGAACAAAGAATTGAAGAGAAATTTAGTTGAAGATTGAAGCAAATCTTGGTTCAAATAAGTGCTCCAAATTTGTCCCAAAAATCAATTCTAGTTCAATTCTAGAAAAGAATATCATATGATCTATTTCAATCCCAAACATGCCTTATGTTGTGTGCAAACTTCAACCATCAAACACTCAAGGTTTCAATGTCAATCTTAGCCCAAATAATAGGTACATTTGTATCCTTATTTGATGCTTAAATTCAGCCCCAAATCAGCCCCAAATCACCCTCCAAATCAGCCCAAACACAATCCATGATCCTACATGTCCACACAATAAATAACATTTGATTTATTTGGGTAATTCATTGATCCAAGAGGGCAAGCACATGGATGGAAAGCTGGAGGGGACATTGTGACATTATTTTGGGTCAAAAGAAGAAAGAGACAACTCATAAAGGAGGAAGAAAAACGTGCACCAAAGTGTTCTCCAAGCTGGCCTCGTTTGATTTTCCAGAACACCTTTCGGTGTTTTGTCCATAACTTTTGACTCAGATGTCCAAATGAGCTGTTCTTTAATGATCTGGAAATCTAACAGAATGGCCTATAAATATGTCTCTAATAGCCATCTCCAGAGGAGGCTTCTAAAAGGGTCGAATTGCTGTCCAAAGTTAGAGTCAGATTTGTGTCCGAATTTTTACTGAAATTGTGTTGTGTTCTTCTTTATAGATTTCGGTTCTTTAGCTTGTAAAACTCATTATTTCAGTTTGATTCAAGTCATTTTATGTTTATTAAAGTGTTATTATATATAATCATGGTTGGCTAATCTTCTTCTTGGATCCAAATCAAGGATGATGGTGGTTGAGGTGAGTTCTTTAAGATATGAATGAATCTTAATGTCTATCTTTTCATTTTCTTCATGAATGTTTTATTATTGCAAAGAAATTTTAGAAATCATTTAGGTAATGTTATAATCTTGAATTTTTATGCACAAACCTTAGTTTTGGTATAGAGATTGCTTGATTCAATGTCTTACTTAATATGAAAATACTTGTTCATTCTTAAGCAATAATCAATCTTCACCTTTTTAAACTTCATTGTAATATCTTGCGATCTAATATCACCATCGTTGATATTAGGTTGAGTTATCTTATATATGTTGAAGAAATCACCAATACATCACCATTAAAATTGATTTGGACCAAGACTTACTTTTTCTTGTCATTTAAAATCTATTTTACACTTTTTCATCTTTGAAAACAAATCCATCAATCATTTTCAACCAAGTTATTGTTAATTTAATTTCTCTTGAGTTTTGTTTTGTTACCTAGCTTAATTTCCAGATTTAGCTCTCTGTGGATATGACCTCGATCTTACCGAGTTAATTGCTACATCGCACACTCGTGCACTTGCGAGTTAAAACAAGCCGATCATAAAAAGCGGTCAAGCAATTTTGATCAATCTCTCTTTTTCTAATCCTAACTTCTTTTCCAGATCAATTTCTAGCATCCTCCATTTCAGACCGGTAGCATTCTTTTCCAAAAACTTTTCCAAGTTGGAGATTCTGAGCAGTTTTGACAGTTCGGGGATGATCTTGTCAGATCTCAAAGGCAAATAAATCCGATACAAATTGTTTGGAAACTCAGTCAACATCCCATATTCCTCCATAGTGGGACATAGGTCTATGCTTCCAAAAGAAAAACACTGGTAGTCTAGATCCCAAAAATAAACTATAGCTCGCACAGCTGGGCTTAAAACTTCTACCCTTGCAATTTCCATCAAACGTCCGTATTTATTAAAAAATGCATCCTTATCCACATTCTGAAAGTGAGTCGTTAACCTGTTCACCTCATTCATAATGCAATTCAGGTTCTTGATTGGTGACAGTTTCTTAGCATCGCTTCTAAGGCAGTCTCCTTCAATCAATTGTGACAGTTCAGAATATTTCCCATATTCTATGATGGAAAGTTTAGCAATGGTGGCCATTTCGTTCACAAGTCCTGCAATTCAAAATGCCTTGGGGGTTAGACTTGTTTTGATGCAAAAGATATTATAGATCATACACCCTAAGGATAGGTTCTAGTTCCTTTACGTGAGACATAGGGTAGGTTTACTACTTGGTCTCTAAAAAGGGGTCTCTTGTTGTCCTAGTGATCGCCCTCGTAAAGGCAATATGGGGGTTCAGTAGATAGTGGGATGGCACATGTACCAATCACTATCAGTCTAAACACTCAGCAAAGAGTTGGGGTTTACACAAACTTAAACCTTGACTCAAGTCATAAGGCAAGCTGCTAGTTCCCTACTTAACTTAAAGTTTAATGTGTGTGCCCTTAAAAAGATAATAATCATAAAGTGATGAATGACTATATCATGTATGACAGAATGTAAAGATGCATGCTAACGCTTTTGAACAAAGTATCATTCATATAAAAAAAACAAAAACCAACATAGCATAAACAAACAAATTACCAAGCCTAGTCCTAGGGTCCCCAGTGGAGTCACCATCCTGTCGCACCCTCGCGAGCGGAGCACGACGTCGCGGTGATCCTTGATTGATTTCGGGGTCTTTGTTTTGTTTGTGAAGGAGTCGCCACCTAATGTTATGGTCACTAGGAAACCTAACTGGTCTTTCAGAGATTCTAAAGGCAAGAGACTGGTTGCGTAAAGGGAAGGTATTAGCACCCCTAGTACGCCCTACCTAAGGTAAGCTGCTTGGTGTTTGGTTTGTCTTATAATTGCTATGGTGTTGGTGTTTTCTAATCCCATCAGTTTTCTAGGTTTTGATTCAAACTAAAATTATTAGGATTGAAATCCAAGGAAGTTCCATGTGCTTTAAAAGCTCATTTTCCCCTTAGTTTTTCAAGAGTTTGCGACTCGTAAATCGCAAGGAGGAGGGACAAAAATTTAGAAATCTAGGGTGCTTTAAAAACCTATTTTTTTGTCTTAGTGTTTTATACTCTCACATCTCGTAAACCGTGGAATAAAAAATTGAAATGTCCTCGATTATAATCAAGGCTTCTTTCAAGGATTTGTGCGGATTTATTACTCCCAATAATATTTTGGATATTCGTCCTTTAAGGATTTCTTTACCCAAACATTAGCGGTGAATAATAGATGAATTCCCCCCAAAATAAGATTTTTGTATTTTTTTGGAATATTGGCCAATACCCTTTGGAGTTTTACAAACATGTTGTAAAATCCAGAAATGCAAGAAAACAATTTTTTTGGTGTTTAAGAAATCCATGCGAAAACACATTTTTAAAACTTCCAATATTTTTGTACATAAAAAACATTTTAAAACATGTAAGGGTATTGGCCGTATGCAACACACAAGAAAACATTTTTATATTTTGTCAAAATACGAACAACAAGATTAAACACAAACATCATAATTAACAAATATATATATATATATATATATATATATATACCCATCTATTCCAAAATCCACAAAAACCTAAAACAGTTCACACCAATTTCAATTTGAAGCCTGAACGAGCCTAACCCATCATTCTCTAAAATAAGACAACAAGGATGTATGCACGAAAAAATTAACAAAAGTTCTGAAACTGAAATTATGACAGGAATCGTGACTCACACCCCTTTACTCCTTTCCTAATCATGGGAGCTGCCACACTCGTTGCATGCAAAAAACAGAAAAATATAACCGAACAGACGGGTGGGGGATGACGAGGAGCTTTAAAGCTCACAAATCCTCACATACACACCCATTTAAAGGAAAAAAAAGAAAGGCCCGCGGCACTCACATACACACCCCTTTAAAAATCACAATCATGAACGAAACAGTAGCAAGCTTGCAACTTGTTGCCAAAACAAACAAAAACTCATGTCCCAGACAAGAGCAGAAACAGGTTTTTTTATAAAAAAAAAAACCAATCAGCAGACACCAGCTTTGAAATATTGCAAGGAAGGAGAAACTAAAACTTATACCTGCAAATCCTGCTTGTTTTGAATGCCAAAGATGACATACCAGCCGATGGGAAAAGCTTCTACCTTCTCGCTTCTGGTAACCAACAGAAAGACTCCTTCTCTTTCCTTTCTCCTCTCTCTGTTTTGGTCTTCTATGTTTCTCCCGTTTCTCTTCTTTCGTTTCTCACTCTTTTTTTTCTCTGCCTCTGCTCTCTCTTTTCTTTCTTTTTTTTGTGTCTTTCCCCGTTTCAGTCAAGGTCTTACAGTAACCCCCGGATGAAAGAAAGCCCCCTCTTTTGCTTCTCCTCTCTGTTTTTGGTCTCTCTCTCCCTCCCCTTTTCTCCTCTTTTTGTTTCGTCCGCTCCCTCTCTTCTTCCTGTAACTTTGTTCCTGTGAAGACTTTCACAGTCGAAAAGATGAACCCCTGCTCTCTGCGTTTTTCCCTTCTCTCTCTTACTGCCTGCCTCTCTTGCGTTTTTTTTTTCTTTTCTCGTTCCTCTCCCCCTTCTTTAGGTCAGCAGTCGAGGCTTCTATATAGCCTATACATGGTTTTATTTAGGAAACAAATATTACATTAACTCTAGGGTGTATTCTCGGGTGAGCAGAAATAGAAAACCAGAATATTTGATTCTGATTTTGTGATCAGCAGTGATTTCTTTCCTAGTTAGAGGAGAGTGCAGCTCTTTTCTTTCCTTCCATAGAGCCAGCTGCTCTCTTTGAAATGAGACAATAAAAACGTGGTATGCAGCTTCAAAAATCAGGCGTGATGATAAAGGAAAAACAGCAGGAATTTGCAGAGAAAAAAGGAAAGAAATCCAATGGAGGGTGCAGCTGCAAAGTCTTATTTTCCTTATTCGGTGTGGTAAAAATCCTGTCATTTATGATGATCCAACCCCCCTCTCCAGCTTTCAATGTCCTTCTTCAATTCAATCCCTCAATTTAGCACATTTTGATTCAGTCCTTGGTCCAAAAAAAAATCCTTCGAATCAGTCCCGCGAACTTGGGCAAAAATCCTTCTTGCGGTCAAGAATCTCTGCTTTCACACTAGATATTCAAACGGGAATATCTTGAGCTTCTGATATCGAAATCAAGCGATTCAAAAGCCTAAATTTATCTACGTGTCTAGGACTACAACTTTGATGAAGGAGTCGAGGTGAGATAAAATCGTTTTATAGAACAGAAACTGGCAGTAATCTGTTGGTCAAAAGGGATTTCCAGGTCTGACTTAAAAACTAACGAATGCCGAGAATCCTGATATGACTGAGAGTATGAACTAAGAACAAAAAACACAAAAACTAAGCCAAAAATAGAATTTTTTTAGTGCAGACTCGGGTCAATATCCTTCTCGCGGTAGAATCTCTGCCTTCACGTTAAATATTCAAACAGGAATATCTTGAGCTTCTGATATCGAAATCAAGCGATTCAAAAGCCAAAATCATCTACGCATCTAGGACTACAACTTTGATGAAGAAGTCGAAGTGAGATAAAATCGTTTTAGAGAATAGAATCTGGCAGTAATCTAGTTGGTCAAAAAGGTTCTTGATCTGACAATGCTAACCATCCAAATCTGATTGAGAATCTGCCCTAAGAACAATGATCCCTAGGACCTAATAAAGGTGTAGGTCAATTTTTCAAATGTCATGAGTGATAGAATATACCTAGGATGGTTAGATATCGTACGAAAACAAGTTAGAATCAGAGCCTAAGTTGGAACAAAACAATTGCGACAGCAGCAGAACCATTTTATTATGCAAATTCTGAGGGATTTATTCAACCTTAAAGACCAGATAAAAAAACGAATTTAGCATTATGAAGACTCCTGATCAACCTAAGAGAACCTGATGATTTTGGTAGTAAAGGGGAAGGATAAAAAGAACAGAAAACAACTCAAACAAGGTTTCAAAAAAACAAAATATTTCTTTCTGTGCTTTTATCAATCTTCTGGCGAATATGAGCTAAACTCCTCCATTCTGTTCAAAAGAGGTATACACCGTCTCCAGCACGTGGGGTCCAAAATTGAGTAACAACAATAAGTCAAGACATCGATAACCTAAATGAGAGTTACTATATCCTAGAAAAACATAAGAAGACGAACGAAAATCTAACTTATAAGCATTGTATGGATGAAGGAATAGGAAGCAGAGACACCTAAAAGTACGAAGAAAAACATAATTAGAAGATGATTTTAAAAGACATTCGAAAGGGGTCTTATGATTAAGAATGGAGTTGGCATGCGATTAATCAAATAAACAGAACTTTCAAAAGCATAACTCCAATATTTAAAGGGAGCGTTACTTTGCCCAAGAAGAGTAAGCCCAGTTTCAACAATATATCTATGACAGTGTTCAACCATGACATTTTGTTCATGAGTGTACGGGCAGATCACACGATGATAAATACCAATCATTTTAAAATATGGATTGAGTTTTTTATATTCACAACCCCAATCTGTTTGAACAGATTTAATTTTTAAAGAAAATTAGCACTCAACGAGTGCCTAAAATTGATGAAAAATATTAAAAACATTAGACTTAGTAACCAAAGGATAAAACCAAATAAACTTCGTATGAGCATTGACAAAGATAACAAAATAGAAAAAACCATCAGATGACAACATAGGGGAGGGACCCAAACATCACTAAAAATCAAGTTAAGAGGAGCTCGAGTTTGATGACCCGTAGTTTTTAGAGTCAGATGACACGACTTGCCCAAAGGGCACACAGGACAATTAAAATTAAATTGATTTGACGTATATGACACCTTTTTATTTTTCACCAAAAAATATAGAATGTGTGGACTAGGATGCCCAAGTCGACGATGCTAGACATCAGCAAAAGTAGAGAGACATGTAGATGAGAAAACCTGAGGCAATGACGTTGGAGACGACTCAGACAAAACATATAGACCATCTCTACTCCAATTGAAAAGAAGCACTTTCTTTGTCATGCGATCCTTAACATAAAATAGAAATGAATGAAATTCAAAGAAGACAATATTCTCAAGATAAAACTTTTGAACAGATAGTAGAGGTTTTTTAATGTCAGGAACATGTAAAATATTGGATAAAGTAAACGTTCATTTCGATGAATGAATTTTAGAGTGAGCGATATTTGAAATAACAAGGCCCTAACCATCACCCACATATAGATGATCATTACCAAGGTAAGGTTCTGAACTCGTTATACTAGCAAGATCCGACGTTACATGATGATTTGCACATGTATCAGGAAATCAAATAACAGGAGTAGTTATAGGGGCATTATTAAATATGAGATTGGCATTGGTTTGGAGAGGATGAGTAGCCAACTGAGAACACTATTGGGAAGTATGCCCATATTCATAACAGAGCTGACATTTTACATTGCAATTATACCCACCAAAACGGTTACTTTACTGCCTAAAATTACTTGTTGTCCAAGAGGGAGAACCAGAGGAGAAACGGTGTCCCTGTTGTCCAAATTGCTGACATGAGGTATAACTGTGAGTGCTGAAGTTCTGGGCTGAGCTATTGCTATAATTGCCATGGTAAGAGTTGTTGCGATTGTTATATCTTCATCCCCTATGAAAACGACCTCGTCTACTAATACTGAAACCAGAGTGATGCTGCACAAAGAATGCAGTTGGTTACTGCATTGGAGTTCGTAACGAATGAGCTGTTATGGTAGGTTGGAGAGCAGCTTTGTGGAGAAATTCATGCATAATAAAACTGCTATGAAGATCAGTGTAATTTTTTATAGGTATGGTAGATTAAGGGAAATAAATAGTTTTCTTCCAAACATTCTGAATTATTATAAAGTTTCAAGTTCAAAATGTTTTTGATAAGTGCACTATCTATCTAAACTGCGTTCTCGGATTGTAATTTTTTTAAAAAAAAAAAACCAAGTATACAGATTATTTCGATGTGTTTTTTCACATAAAAAAATTCAAAATATAAATCAAAAGATCTATGAAAACATCTAATTAAATAAATCAATAACCATTTTATTAAATCATTGATAACCAATTGTGCAATACCTCATCCAATAGTTTAAAATTTTAAAATAAGATATTTCTTATCAATTTAAATCCAACTACCTTCATTTTATTAAATATTAAGTTAATAAAATAAAATACAAAATAGTTGTAAATCTTTATAAGTTTTAAGCTTAAAGAATATTAAAAGTAGAATAAATAATTTTTGAAATCTTATTCAATACCTTAGATTTTTAAGTTCAAATGATTTTTCCACACTTTTAAGATGATAAATATCTATATTTATCAAGAGCCAATGGGCAACCAAGACCGTCTTTTTACTTGAAGGCAAACATCACAAAGAGAAAAACCACATCCTCAGTCAAGCTTAACAAAGTGCCCTCTCAAACTATAAACATATTACAGGCACAGCAAAGTGCCACCCTTATTTGAAACATAACTCACACAGTACACAAGTACAACAACTTCTCAACAGGAAATAGCACCTCCTTGCCTTTGGATGCACATTACTCAAGCCCAAGCTTCTTTCTCATCATCACAACGAAATCATAGACTTTCTGTGGATCTTTAAGGGACTTGGATACACTCTCTTTCTCCAAGCACCTCTTACAGTAAGCAATCAGCTTTGGACAATCAGCCTCTATATTGAAGTTGCCGATGGTTTCATAGGCATAAAACCAGCAATAGAAAGGAAGTAGTGCAACATCAACGTAGCCGAGGGTCTCGCCCCCAAAGCAAGGCTTGTCTCCAAGCTCTCCTTCCAAAAGCTTGAGGCTGTCAATGAAATCCTTCTTGGCTGCCTCCTGATCTTCTCCTTTTGTTGTACATATCTTCTTCCCAAGCTCATATACCTGAAGGTTCATATCACACCATTGCATAACAAATCAGTATAATGGTCACCACACATAATTAGGTAAATGTTTTGGCAAATACATCCAATGGAAATAGAACAGTTTAAAAAAACTGTTTTTTTTTATTATTATTAGAAATAACGGTTATTTAGTTAAAAATCAAAATATATATCTCATGCAAATTAATTTATAAATACAAAAAATTAACCCCAAAATTTTATTAATATATTTCATCTTTTAACTAAACCATCATTATTTCCAATAATAATTGTATATAAAATTAATATTTAAAAACATGGTTGTATTGAACTATATTATTTTTCTAATTTTTTTTATTCTATATTATTTTCCAGTCCCAGTACTCCATTTCTGTCTAAAGAGGAGGGCAATTGTTAGAGAGGTTAGAAATTCAAAGCAGCTAAATATTTAGCGACAAAGATGGTGATAACATTTTTTTTTTAGTTTTCTGCGCACCAATAGGAAAACCTCATTTTGTCAGTATCAATGATATATTCTTGGAAAACCTCAATATTGTCACTATCAATTAATTAAAGTATGTCATTTTTGCATTAAATATGTTTGTAAAAGGAAAACCTCATTTTTTTTAGTTTTCTGCGCACCTAATCTTGTCTTTAATGCATTAAATATGTCATTTTTTAAAGTTTTCTTGGTGCGTCTTAAAGCGTGAAATTATTCTTCAGGCTAATTAATTCTACTGGCGATGCCTAATTTCTTCCGTAATTTGATATTATTCTTCAGGCTAATTAATTGTACTGGCGATGTAAAATTCAAACTAATCAGATTGCAATGTGGGTTTAATCAGGTCATGACTCAAAACCAAACAATAATAGAAAACACAAAAGATGAACCCTTTATATCTATTTACAAAAAAATAATTTACCTTCTTATCAACAAAGTCTGCCCAGAACCTAGATTGAGCTCTCTCGTAGGGATCAGAAGGCAACAAAGGAGCCTTATCCTTCCACACCTCATCAATATACTGAACAATGATAAGTGACTCACAAATAGGTTTCCCATCATGGACAAGAACTGGGATTTTCTTGTGAACAGGATTCATTTGAAGATATAAAGCACCTTTGTTCCACAAATCTTGTTCACTGTACTCATACTTTACAGCCTTTTCAGCCAATGCTATTCTCACTCTCATACCAAATGGACTTGACCAGAAATCCAACAGGGTTACTTGATCACCAGCCATTCTTGAAGTGAAAAAGAAGATGCTTCAAGTATCGCTACGCTTCTTGGACTCCAAAGGCTGAGGTCTGACAGGGTGGAAACGCTAGTACTTGTTGTAAGAAAAGGCTGAAGGGAGTTAGTGTGGTGGGTTTCCTAGTCGTCTTATTTATTGCATGACCTAGATATGTTGAACATTCTAGCAAATTACGTCAAGGACCTCATGCTCTCATAAGCCTCTTTCCCTGTCGTTTTGTTTCCTTCTCCTTCTATAATATATACAGTATTAGTCTTTCTACGAAAATGATAGTGTTGAGCTTTGTGGCACATGCACGCATATGATGTAGGATATCAGGATCGAGGAGTTGTTATTTAATTATTTGGTATGTGGTTATTAGAAGATTTGAATGTACTAATTTTCATAGTTATTCAACTTAGATCGATCCGGTAGGTTGACTCGGGATTTGATCGTTGGACTGTTTTGGGTAAGATAAAATATTGAAATGAGTAAAAATCCAGCAAAACATGGTTGACCCGTGACCTAGGCGACTTGATTAAACCTGGATGAGACTTTTTTTTTTTTCAAATGTGTTTTTTCTCCTAGGTAGAGACCCTTTTTTTATATTTTTTTAGTTGGTTATTAACCCTTTTCAAAGTTCACTATATAAATACTAGAAGAATATTTTATTTTTTCAATGTGAGATTTAAAACCCTTTAATATATATATACTCTATGTTCACAAGAAAAAAAATTATTTTTTCAATATGAAATTTGAAACCCTTTAGTATATATACTCTATGTTTTTTCAAATAATATTTCAAACTTCATTATTTAAAATATATATAGTCTATATTCATATAGATTGTTTCTTAATTTTTTCATATGAAATATTAAAACTTCAAATATGTTTTTTTAATTTTTCTAGGTTGACCCTAGTCAACTCGTGTAACTCGGAACCCGGCTCCTTGCCCAGGTCAACCCCAGGTCGGGTATGATAACTATGCTAATTTTAACATAAATTTTAAGGATAAGAGATTGATTGTGGTTACAAAAAGTATTAGTACTTCTAGCATATTTTACCTGAGGGAAGCTGCATTATATAGTTTATATATGGTTTAACGATTTTGATGGGCTCCTAATCGATAATCTGTCTATGGCTCTTAAGAAAGATTTACTCCCATTAATAAATTTGGCATCTTGAGTTTATTATACGCTCGTATGCCCAAATAAATTCTTATGGTAGGGGTCTATGTAGGTGCCCAAACATGGTTCACCTATCCTAATAGACAAAATGCTTCTCCACAACTCGTATATTGTGATAAAAAAATACTCTCAATTAAAATTAATGAATATCTAAAATAACCCTAAAAAATTTATAGTCAACTCCTAGTATTTAAATACAAGTCTCCTTATAGGTTCAGTATTTAGACTAGGATGATGACCATTAATTTTCATGAATTAAAAATTTAGAGTTATTGAAATATTGGCCAAATTCTTAAGGATTTTTACAAACTTGGTGTAAATTCCAAAAGATGCAATTTTTCTAAAACCATGCTAAAAATATTTTTTCTCCTTTTTCATAAATTAAAAAGCAATTTTTTTATAAGGATTGGGCCGTATGCAACAAGTAAAAAAAAATTAATTTTTTTGGGTCATGTTTGGTAAAATTATATTTTTGTTCAAAACAAAATTGTCAAAACAGGCCTAATGACGTGTTTACCAAACACACCCTTACGATAAAATTCCTCTTATCAAAATATTTGCAAACCAAACAAAGCCTCAAAAACACTAGTTTTGACCCGATCGAATCGACCCAAAAACACATCCAACATACACTATCAAACCTAGAAAATATATTTTAGGCCTCCACACCAAGATCTCTTAGCCCTAACAAACTACATTATCATAAATAAACAAGTTTGAATAAAAAACACTAACAAATAACCTTGAATCATCAAGAACATTTGTAAGATTTCAACTTCCAAAACTACAACCCTATTATCAACAAACAAAAACATTAAAACTCAATCCAAAACTGACTTTTTAAACACTTTGAGACCCAAACTAAACTCAGTAACCAAAAACATGCATTAGCAACCTAGTAAAAGCCATCAAACTCCTACTGTTACCTTTGACAGATTCCAAAACTTATAACTTTGTCAAAAACAAACATATAAACACCTTCTAAACATCTCATCAACTTCAATCAGAATAACATTTCCATTCATCAATCTATATAAATGTTAAAAATATAAATAATGCCAAAAAGATTCAAAAACATCATTAAACATTGAAAGAACATGAATGGGCAGGCTACATGAACTTCACCTCGAGTTTTCACATGGTTATACCTTCTCCAAATGTATATCCGACTTGCTGGGTTATCCACCCATCCAAAGACTTTGCTTTTAAAATTCAAAAAGTTAATCTATTTTCACGGGACCTAATCTTTTTAAAATTCAAAAAGAATTTCAGCCAGTGTCCATGCTTCCCTGAAATTGGTCCATTTTCACGGGTGCCTACCCATTTTGAAATTCAAAAGGTGGCCTATTTTCTAGGGCAATCTACCCTTTTCAAATTCCAAATAGAACTTCAACATGCGTTCATACTTCCTTAAAATTGGTTTTGTCACACCTGGACATCGCAACGACCGATTAAAAATTAATCTTGATTGGAAAAAGAACAGATGTCTGACATCTTGTTCTTTGGGGGGAAATGTCTAGTATAAGGAGTCACCACCTAGTATTATGGTCACTAGGAACCCTAACTGGTCAACAGAGATTCTATGGTATGGGATTGGTTACGTGAAAGGAAAGATACTATCACTCTTTAAGCGCCCTACCTGAGACAAGCTGAATTGTTGGTTCTATCTTAAATTGCTAAAGAGTTTGTTCTCCTTTTTCTTTTTTCTTTTTCCTTTCATGTTCCTGACTTTAGCATTAATGAACAATTCCTACAAATATTTTCAACTCTGACATTGGTAAATATCGCACAAAACCCAAAAAAATATGATAATCTTGACTCTAGCGTTTGTGAACAAGTTCACAAAGTTTTTGAATTGTTAATGAAGAATAAACAATTTTTCTACACTTTTTTTTCTTTTTTTGTTTACCCTTTTTTTTATTTTGGGCTGGATCGAGCCCAGCCATATAGGCGAGGCTGGATCTAGCCCAACCCAGTTATAAGCTCAGGCCGGTAACCGGCCCAAGAAGCAGGCACGCGTCAACTGGTTTAGGCGTGCACTACACAGTGCGAAGGTAATTAATTTTACCTTCGCACTTTTTTGAACAAAATTGAAAGGGAATTGTGGGGTGGGAGAAAGAATGCTTACCAGGGTGAAGACAACGACAGAGACGAAGACGAGGGTGATGATCCTAGCTCCGGCCGAAGAACGTCCTGCTCTTCCCTTTCCTTTTCAATCTCACTCCCCTCTCTCTCTCTTTTTGGTTTACTTTCCCCTGTGTTACTTTCCTAGTTCTTCCGTCCTCTCTCTCAGTCTCCTCTTCTGTTCTCTCTCAATTGCCTTGCTCTGTTATTTGCTTAATTGTTTTCTCTTCAATCGTTTTGCTATGTATTCCCCCTTATCTCTACTGGTTGTGCATTTCTGGCGCGGAGGAGGAAGCTACTTTAACGATGGAAGGATGGTGATGACTGTGACTAAAAAGAGTGTGGTTAGCCTTGCGGTTGCATGTTCACGGTGCTGTGCAGAGAAAGTCGCTCGCTGGAGGTGCAATCTATTGTTGTTCACGGCTACTGCAGGATGAGTAGCATGCTGCTTGCTGGATGGTGCTGGACTGCTGCTGGAGTTGGAGGAGGTGCACCTTGTTGGTTGCTGATGCAAGCTCATGGTGCATGGAGGTGGTTGAGTTGCTACTAATCTTGACGATATTGGTTTCGTCCACTGTAAAAGTTTTCATGCCCCCTGCATCCGATCAAAGCTTGTGCTTTTCCAAACAAAAACCATGGTTCCTTTAAACTCAGCAAATCTTCGGAGCAAGGAGGATCACAGGCCAATGTAGTTCATGGTTATGGTTTTGAGGCAGACATGACGAAGATTAATGGCGATGGAGACAAAAGCCTAAAAAAGGTGATCAGGAGGGAGGAAGACGATCTCGGGCCTTTATTTGCTTTTTTTTTTTGAGGAGTTACAGCTCCTAGGGGTTGAGACAAGGAAGAAATGAGAAAAATCTGAAAGGGGGGGGGGGGGGGGGGGGAGGCGGTCACCAGGGTAGGATTCAGCCGCCTCCCCTTTTTTTCGTTTTAAAGTCCTTTTTTTTATTTTTCTGAAGTCTCCTTATTTTTGTAATTTTAGCCTCTTCTTTTAGGGTTTTCTCCCTCTCTTTTTTTTATACCTGAGATCTGTATTTATAGTGCAAAAGTCTCATCGCATATGAGAAATAAAGTTTCAATCAAACTCATTCTCTTCTTTGAAGTTTAAATTTGATTAAAAATCAAATTCAAAAGCAGATAACTATCATTATCTTAAAAAGAAGGGTTATCTTGAAGATAAGGATAGAATGATAAAAACACATTATAGTCCCTATTTTCTGCACAAGTTGATAAATCACACTTTTCATCGAAATAAATCCCTAATCTTTTCATTTTACATTTTAAACCCTATAAAATTAAATTAAAAGCTAATGGGCCAAAATTGGGTTACAACATGTTTATTTTTACAAGTAACCTGTCCATTTTGAAATTCAAAAACTGGTCTACTTTTAGAGGCAACATGTCCTTTTCTAATTCCAAAAAAAACTCCAATGAGCATCCATACTTTTCTAAAATTGGTCTATAAAGAATTTCAGCAAGTGTCCATGCTTCTCTGAAATTGGTCTATTTTCATGGGCGACCTGTCTATTTTAAAATTCAAAAGGTAGCCTATTTTTAAGGGCAACCTATCCTTTTTAAATTCCAAAAAGAACTTCAACAAATGTCTATGTTTTCTTAAAATTGGTCTATTTTCACAAGCAACCTGTCCATTTTAAAATTCAAAAACTGTTATATTTTCATAGGCGACCTACCCTTTTCTAATTCCAAAAAGAACTCCAACAAGCATCCATACTTCCTTGAAATTGGTCTATTTTTATAGGCGACCTATCCATTTTGAAATTCAAAAGTTGGCATATTTTCATGGGTGACCTGCCCTTTTCAAATTCCAAAAAGAACTTGAACAAACATTCACACTTCTATAAAAAATTACAATTTTCACGGGCGGCCTACCTATTTTGAAATTCAAACTTAGGATCTTCAACAAATTCCTTCAAAACTTTACTAAAACAAGATTTTAAAAAAAATACCCTCCAATGGTAAACTCTTAAAACGAGTGCTATGTCTTATGGCCTTAGTTATCCACATCATATGGATGAGATTTCTTTGCCATTTCTCAACTTCTGTTTACCCATGCAAATTTCTTTGCATTCTCCTCTTGATTGAAGAATATTGCACCAACACTATTTCAAAGTTAAGTTTTAACCATATGCATTGCATGCCTTTTAAAATATAGACCCCCCATTTCTTTATAATCTCTTTTTTTGATTGCTAACGGTTGTAATTTTCTAGGTAGTCACTTTTGTCGGCTCATCTTTCCAATTTACCCGAGCATATTCATATGAGTTACTTTTAAATTTTGAGCATCAAACTGCCTTTGTTGCCTTCTCTTTTGTGAGTATTTAGGCCATGATGAATACTATCACAATTGGGAATGCATTATAACTCCTTGCCTTATGACAATGTTGTTTTTTTGTGTACTTTTCTCAAATACACATGACACATGTTTTTGGTTTTATTTTAGGGTGTTTTCCCTAACAAGCATTTTATAAGATTTACTTTGTCTTTTCGAAAGCCTGATATTTTTTCAATTTCATGTCAAATAGCAATGTTCATGCAACTTTGTCTGAAGTCTTGTGTTTGAATTTTCTCACCAAAGACGAATAATTATTCACTTTATCATGACTGTCATGATTGGTTCCTAGCCAGGATTATCTTAACTATTTGCAGGAGTTGCTCAAGTAAGCTAGACATCCGAGCCATATTATTCTTAACATCTTCCAGCTCTTTTTGGTAGTAGGCCTCCAAGTGAACTCTTTTTTCATTCTTCATCCTGTTGTGAAGCCTAGTATTGTATACTTTAGTAAGAGGACCTATATTTCAAATACCTGCCATGAAAATTCCATAATTCATAAATGTAGATGCATATGGATGTATGATTATGCATGATGATGTATGTTGGATCGGTTTTCACCAAAAATGATAGTTCTGACCCGAAATGGCTTCAAACTCATTTTTGATCCCGGTTGATATGGTTTGACTTGTATTGACCTAGTGAGCTCGTTTTTTATGTAACAAATAAAGTTGACCCAGAAAAATATATTTTTGAATTTTAAACTTTTTCTTAATCTTTTTGGATTTTTCTTAAGAAAATAAAAATAAAATAACATACAAGAAAATTTAATATGAGCCAATGCTTAATAAAAATACACTCATCATAAAGAGATATTGCTCATATGGTTGGATCTATGCCTTTTTTATTAATATTTGATGAAAACTTTTGCAGTTGATAACTAGTCTACTCATCATCATCGTTTACATACCTTAGATTAAAACACAACACACAAGATAGTATAGAGCAAGTAAGGGGTCGATCCCACGAGGAAGGTTCAAGTCAAATTTTTATGTTAGATGATATGCAATTTGGGAGGGGTTTGGATGTTATCTAGGATAAAGCAAAAGAAAATAAAAAACTATCAAGCGAAATTAAATAAAATCAAAAAATTATCAAGAGAACAAACCTTGGTCACAAGTAAATGTCCACCTATAGAAATCAAAACTGATCATGGAAACGAGATATTAATTTATATTCTGAATGTTTATCTCTTCTTAATATTGGTTAGTTAACAGATCCGTCATATAACTAACATTAACCATCAAACAACCATAGTGTCCGCACTAGTAATTTAATTCAATGGCAACCTTAAGAACTAGATAAATTGATTAATCAAGAAAACATAATTGTCCGCAGTTTATGTTTGATTTGATTGAATGTTCTCTCTAAGATTAATAACATAGATCCGCCACAATTATTAAACTCAATTACTTCACAAGTTCATATACCACAACTCCGGTTTTGATATCAAACCTTAGCAATAGATTGTCTACAATAATAACTTAGAGTACGCTCTAGCAATTAAAATAAACAATCATACGAAAGTTAAGCATAGGAGAACAAACATATTCATCATATAAACTTAAAAGAAAAGGTAAAATAGATCTCACAGTTCTTGAAATCCGAAGGTTTCCATGTCCTTGCAACCAAGAAAAAGAGTTTAGCCTTGCATGTTTGTTGAACAACTAATAAAAAAAGGAGGAATGCATGATTTCAGGTTTCTTAGAGAAGGGGGTGTTTTTCTCTTCTTGGCTGGTTCCCGTTCTCTTCTCTCATTCTTTTTATATCTTAGGAAATCCTAATCTCTATTTTAAAAAATAGTCCTCCCTTAAGGAGACAGTTTACATTTAAGTACTTCAATAACTATTATCCTAAAAAAGAGAAATAGCCTTGTATGAAATATTCAAGTTTTGACTTAGAAGAGCTAAATTGCTGAAATAAAAACTTGGATGTCGGTTTAGATGCTTCAGAACATAATTTGAACTCGTTTCTTCACAAAACCTCTTTGCTGGCAGAATTTAGTTGTCATCTTTGAAAAATCATATCTCCCTCATATGACATCATTTTTGGACTTCTGTAGCTCCATATATTTAAGTAGAATGGCCAAAGGTCAACACTGGCAGATGAGATTTGACTTTAAATGTTGCGATTTCCATGCTCTTCCTTATTTTATTTTCTTGCGTTAGATGTCTAGAAAGGTATGGTGTCAGCTTTTTAATTCCACTGGAATCATTTCATTTTGACCTCTAGAGATCACGCTCTACGCAAAACATCGACTGAAGGAAGGTCAAATCTGTCAATTATCTCTAATTTACTTCTTTTTGCATCTTTCATCCAAAAGTGCCTTCAAAACATAAAATAAAGATTATCAAGGCATTTTATATATATAAAAAAAGGCAAAACATGAGTTAAATGTGGGTGAAACTATCGAATAATATGGTTGCATCACTCATCATCATTGTTTATAGGGAGAAAGGCAAAGGTTTTCTCAAGAGACAAAATTTATTATTTTTATCATTATACAAAACTCTTAATTCCAAAACTATCCAATACATGTAAGGATAAAAATGTTATTATCATAGTTTTAAAACCCAACTTGAGATTCAATCCAGGGCAAAACCTGGGTCACTAGTCCAGACTCGGGTCTTAGGTCGGGTTGACCCGAGTCAACATAAAAATAAAAATGATTATTATCATTATTTCAAATCTGATTCGAGGGTCGACCCAAGAAAAGGCTCAGGTCATGAGTGGGGTTAACCACTAACCCAAGTTATCAAAAGAAAAAAAATAGTCATTATCATAGTTTTAAAATTTAACTCGAGGGGTCGACCTTGGGAAGGCCCGAGTCACATGTTAAGAGAGCCTACCCTAGTCCTGGACTTGTCGCACTAATCCATAAATACATCTACTTGGCTATCCATATAATTTATCTTGGGCAAATTCTTATTTAGTTATAGAAGATCCTATCTTACTATTCAAAATCACCGGTTATTAGAATCACGGCTACATCAAACTAGAAAGGAGTGATTACTGATATTAGGTTGAATTGACAGTAAGATGCCAATATCTCATAACTGCTAGGGGTCGAGGATTTAGACCGTTTATAAGTCTAAAGTACATCCTTTTTCTAGTGGCGGAAGCAAGGGGGTTGGTAGGGACCCCGGCCCTTGTAAGGAAAATTTTTTCCAGCCCCTCCCTTAAAATTTTAACCCTTTTTAGAGTAATTCTTTTAATTTGGCTCCCCTTGATTTTTTTTTCTTGCTCTGCCCCTGCCTTTTTCATTTTAAAAAAGTCTTTTTAGAACAAAATTCACTGTGAGGCTATGTGCTCTTAACTTTTGAGAGGTCAGTCATGTAACGGATTTGGAACAAATAACTTTTAAGAGGTCAGTCATGTCACAAATATACACCAATATTATTAGTGATGTCATCTTTGGAAACATGAGTTATGTGCTCTCAAGTCTCAAGTTCTAATTAAGCCCCTCAACTGTAAGGATTATGATGATACTAATATCCTTCATGGTTTAGAAGTTGAAGGTCTAGATAATTTATAAACTCTAGGTATCACCCTTCTCGTTATGAGACATCTTTCTAGGACAAAATCCGCCAAAAGACTATAAACCCAAGCATGAATGATACTTCTTGAGAGGCTAACCAGATGACAAATTTGGACCACCATCATCATAGTTTCCATGAAACTTCAAAATATGTCATGTAGTGCATGACCACAAGTGATACCACTAGTTAAATTTTAAGAAAAGTTCGTGTAATTTGAGTTCTCTTTTTTTCTCTAAGTTTCCTTGTTTAAATCACTCAAAGGTGAGGAAAGCTGCAAGAACTTTTTTGAAACGAATCTTGAGGTAACAATTAAGATATGGTTGATTTCATGATAGAACATCAACATGTATAATAAAACTCTATGTTAAATTGATAGATTATGGTATGGATAACCATTTTATCATTTTTTATTAACAATTTAGTTGATACGTATTTGTTTAAAAAATATTCTCAGACTAGTTTACAATCAACTGAGAAATATACTCTTTTCTTATCTATCATACATGTTGATGAATCATTTTTATTTAGTTCAAGCAATCTTAAAAGAATATTTTAATAATCTCTGACAATTTAGTTTTTTTTTTTTCAAGCAATCTTAAAATCACTGCTTAACATATTTAATGTAAATATTGGTCAAGTTAATCATCTTTTTATTTTTTTTTAACTTGAATCAGTCCATGTCTCAACCCATTAAGTTAGTCCTAGTTTTATAACCTTAATTATTATAATATTATTAATTTCAACACTCAATATAAATTAAAGGAAAAAAATATTTCATTATTTTTTAAAGTAAATAAGTCTGGCAATAATTTATATTAAGGATAAAATAAATTTTATTTTATTTTATTTTGTCTTGTTCAACAAAATCAAACAAGATACAGAGATAATCACTTTTTTTTGTACATCACTACCAAACACATTCAGTCTCCATCTCATTTTTTGTTTTTTGTTTTTTATCTCTATTGTCTCTTTTGTTCTGTAAGAGTAACCAAACGCTATCTAAAGTTGATGATGATACTAATATCCTTTATGGGCTAGAAATTGAAGGTCTGGGCAGTTTCTAAACACATGGTACCACCCCTTTCTTGGAGAGATGCTTTCTAGGTCAAAATCCACCTAAAGACTATAAGCTTGAGCATCACTACCAAAAACTTGACGAATATAAATAGAAATACTGATGGATTTTTTCTGTTGGTATTTTATAGTGATATTTATTGACCAAATTTTTTCATCGCTAACTTCATTGGTAAACAACGACGGAAATATATTGTTGAAATATGTACCAAGGGAATCATAGTTGGAATAGAATGAATAAAAAAATAAGACAATGCGATGACATATAAGTTTTTACAGACGCAGTTAACGACACAATTACAGTGGGATTCAAAGAGAAAAATTGTACAGTGACATGGCATTATTGATATCGATAGAATGACCGATGGAGTCACTATCAAAATAATTTTATCGGTAAATCTAATGGTAATATTTAATATATGACCTGACGCTCAACCCTCCTCTCCCCCTCCCCCATTTGTACTTCTTCCATGTAAAATTTATTTGCAACAAAACAGCCCCAACCCCCCCCCCACAGTGATATTTATTTTTATATATTTTTTTAATTTTATAAAATACAAAAAAATTAAAATAACAAATAAAAAATAATTTTCCTTGAAAACCTCAAATTTGTTAAATTGTAGAAAATGACATGTGAGATTTTATTTAAACACCTATACTTTTATTTTCATCAATAACAAAGTGACTTGGGTTGGATTTGTAGTGAGAGAGTACAATAGTTTTCTAAAAAAGCATAATTATGGTATTGATTTGTGAATTGGTATGGAAAAGGTTATTGATTTTCATGTCAATCTAAATTAATTAATTTTAATAAATTAATATAATTTTTAAAAAAAAATTCATTGATATGTCCTGGTCAAATTTAATTACGCCAATAGATGACTAAAAAACTTATATCAACCAAGTTTTAAATGATTAATGTTTTTTTTTAATTTAATTTAAAACCTAAATCACATGATATTCTAGGACATCAACCCACTGGAGTTTAATTCTTTGTAACAATAATTTCAAACACAGAGAAGATTTTTTGAAAAAAAAAAGAGGAAGGGAAAGGGTATATTTGTCCCCCAACTATCACATGAGTACCAATTAAGTTTCTAAACAAGATAAATTTCCAATTGAATCCCTCATCTATCAAACATTACCAAATTAACCCTCTATAAAAATTTATGATTTAAATTAATAAAGATAAATTTGAGAAAAAGGACTAATTGAGGACTGCCCAATAGATGGAGGATCCAATTGAGACTTTCTTATTTAGATCCAATTGAGAATTGGATTGGATGATATAGTTGAAGAATTTCATTTGGACTTCTAGAACTCAAGATATGAGCTGAACACCGAACAGTTGATTCCTCTATGAGTCGACTCAATTGGAAAGAAAAAGAGTTTTTAGAATCAACAAATCATCTTGGTCGGATACTAGTTGAGAAAAGATTCATTTAGTGTATGGGGGAGGTAGCCTTGGGTTAATGGAGGGTGTTTCAATAGCTGTATTTTTAGGAGGCAGTCAAGTTTTGGGGATCGTCCCCGAAGTTTTAGCCGAAAGGGACATCATTGGAAAAACAGTCGCAGAGGAATTACAGGTCTCCACAATGTCTGAACAACTGTCTGTAATGTTTAACCATGCTGACGCCTTCATTGCTTTACCAGGTGGTCTGGGCACTTTAGAAGAGATATTTCATATTTCCTCTTGGACTCAACTGAACATTCACCAGAAACCTATAGGTTTGCTAAATATTAATGGTTTTTATAATACTTTACTGTCTTTTCTTGATCATGTTGTGGAATAGGAGTTTGAGATGACAGACATTGGTCTAATGACACATTTTCTTGGTTTAGAAGTGACGCATAAAGAAGAAGGGATTTTTATATCTCAAAGCAATTACATCAAAGATATTCTTGAAAGGTTCAAGCTAGAAAGATGCAATCGAGTATCAACTCCAGTTGAAAATGGAGTGGAATTGAAGAAGAGTAAAGTAGGTAATGTTGATCCAACCTGCTTTAAAAGCTTAGTAGGAAGCTTGAAGTACTTGACATGTACTAGACCGGATATACTCAGTAGGACTTATTAGCAGATATATGGAGACACAAGATCAGTCTCACTTGAATGCAACTAAGAAAATTCTTCGTTGTACTCATACTTTATACCCTTTTCAGCCAATGCTATTCTCAATCTCATACCAAATGGACTTGCCCAGAAATTCAACAGGGTTACTTGATCACCAGCCATTCTTGAAGTGAAAAAGAAGATTCTTGAAGTAAAGTAACGCTTCTTTGTTTTCTTGGACTAAAAAGGCTGTGGTTTGTCATTGTGGAAATGCGAGTATTTATAGTAAGAAAGGGCTGATGTGAGTTAGTATGGCCGGTTTTGCAGTGTTGTCTTACTGACTGCATGGCATAGACATGTTGAACATTCTAGCAGATTGCGTAATCCAGGAACCCACGCTCTCATTTGCCCTTTTCCTCATCCTTTTGTTTCCTTCTCCTTCTATATAAAGTATTCGGAGATTGATGTATCCAGGCTCGAGGAAATTGAAGTTGTTGAGTATTTGGATAGCAATATATATGCCATAAGGAGTATGGCTTAACAAATGAATTTATAAGATAAATTTAGGTTCGGTTTGATATACTAGACCAGAATAGTGATTACAAAAGTCAATAACAAAATATTTGACTATTAGATTGTAATCAAATTTTCACACCAGGTTCTCGAGCCCAGTTCCATAGAAAATCCACTATATTTTTACACGAGGTTTTGCAGAGTTGTCTTATTGACTGCATGGCATAGACGTGTTGAACAAAGAGAAAAACCACATACTATCTCAGGCACAATAAAGTACCTCAGAATACAAAACATATTACAGGCACAACTAAGTGCCCGCCTTATTTGAAACATAAATCACACACAACATAAGTACAACTTATTAACACGAAATAGCACCTCCTTGCCTATGGATGAACGCTACTCAAGCCCAATTAAACTTCTTCCTCAGCATCACAACAAAATCATAGACTTTCTGTGGATCTTCAAGGGACTTGGATACACTCTCTTTCTCCAAGCACCTCTTACAGTAAGCAATCAGCTTTGGACAATCAGCCTCTATATTGAAGTTGCCGATGGTTTCATAGGCATAAAACCAGCAATAGAAAGGAAGTAGTGCTACATCAACGTAGCCGAGGGTCTTGCCCCCAAAGTAAGGCTTGTCTCCAAGCTCTCCTTCCAAAAGCTTGAGGCTGTCAATTAAATCCTTCTTGGCTGCCTCCTGATCTTCTCCTTTTGTTGTATATATCTTCTTCCCAAGCTCATATAACTGAAGGTTCATATCACACCATTGCATAACAAATTAGTATAATGGTCACCACACAATTAGGTAAAAGTTTTGGCAAATACATCCAATGGAAATAGAACAGTTTAAAAAAACTCTGTTTTTTATTATTATTATTAGAAACAACGGTTATTTAGTTAAAAATCAAAATATATATCTCATGCAAATTAATTTATATATAAAAAAAATTAACCCCAAAATTTTATTAACATATTTTATCGTTTAACTAAACGGAAATAATAATTGTATAGAAAAATAATATTTAAAAACATGGTTATATTAAACTATATTATTTTTCTAATATTTTTTTAATCTATATTATTTTCAAAACTTGAGACAAACAATTTAATTCCTTTTAAAAAAACATTCACCACACATAGACTTTTTGGAATCACAAAAGTCAAAGGTGGTCCAAGTACTTCATTTCTGTCTAAAGAGGAGGGCAAAGCCATTCATCGTTAGAGAGGTTAGAAATTCAAAGCAGTATAAATTCAAAGATGGTGATAACATTATTTTTTTTTTTTTTAACACGAGTATCAGGACTTGCGCGCATAAGCTGGCCCAAGTACTAATGACTTTTTTTAATCAAGAAATGCGCACCAGTCCATAATCTTGTCTTTAATGCATTAAATATGTCATTTCTTAAAGCAATTGGATCCAATCAATTTGGTGATCCTTATACAGAAACATCAACAAGAATTGGATCCAATCAATTTAACTCTCATGAACTCACAAGAATGAAAATACAGTTCATCAAAAATGAAATGATCAGAAACCTTAATGGTTAATTTGTTATAATGATCAGACTTCTCCACCATTCCATATCGTGAAATTATTCTTCAGGCTAATTAATTCTACTGGCGATGCCTAATTTCTACCGTAATTTGATATTATTCTTCAGGCTAATTGTACTGGCGATGTAAAATTCAAACTAATCAAATTGCGATGTGGGATCAGGTCATGGCTCAAAACCAAACAATAATAGAAAACACAAAAGATGAACCCTTTATATTTATTTACAAAAAAATAATTTACCTTCTTATCAACAAAATCTGCCCAGAACCTAGATTGAGCTCTCTCGTAGGGATCAGAAGGCAACAAAGGAGCCTTATCCTTCCACACCTCATCAATATACTGAACAATGATAAGTGACTCACAAATAGGTTTCCCATCATGGACAAGAACTGGGATTCTCTTGTGAACAGGATTCATTTGAAGAAGTAAAGCACCTTTGTTCCACAAATCTTGTTCACTGTACTCATACTTTACAGCCTTTTCAGCCAATGCTATTCTCACTCTCATACCAAATGGACTTGCCCACAAATCCAACAGGGTTACTTGATCACCAGCCATTCTTGAAGTGAAAAAGAAGATGCTTGAAGTATCGCTACGCTTCTTGGACTCCAAAGGCTGAGATCTGACAGAGTGGAAACGCTAGTATTTGTTGTAAGAAAAGGCTGAAGGGAGTTAGTGTGGTGGGTTAATTTCCTAGTCGTCTTATTGCATGACATTCTAGCAAATTGCGTCATCAAGGACCTCATGCTCTCACAAGCCTCTTTCCTTGTCGTTTTGTTTCCTTCTCCTTCTATAATATATACAGTATTCCAGGTCTTTGTACGAAAATGATGATGTTGAGCTTTGTGGCACGTGCACGCATGATGCAGCAGGTATCAGGATCGAGAAGTTGTTATTTAATTATTTGGTTTGAGACTTTGAGGTAATTAGAAGACTTGAATGTACTGATTTTTATAGTTATTAAATATAGATGGGTTTGGTGGATTGATTCTGCATTTGGTTTATGAACTGATTTAGGTAAGATAAAAGATGAAGATGATAAAAATCCAGCCAAAACCTAGTTGACACGTGACCTGGATGATAAGACAAAATTCAAATGAGATTTTTTTAAAAAAAAATGTGTTTTTTCTTCTAACAAGAGACTCTTTTTTTATATATTTTTTAGTTGGTTATTATTTCTTTTCAAAGTTCACTATATAAATAGTAGAAGAATGTTTTATTTTTTTAATGTGGGATTTGAAACCTTTTAGTATATATATACTCTATGTTCATAAGAAAAAAATTATTTTTTCAATGTGGGATTTGATACCCTTTAGTATATATACTCTATATTTACAAGAAAAAAATTATGTTTTTTCAATATGGGAAAAAAAATATTTTTGGTTTAAATATTTTAACTTAAAATGATAACATACTAACATAGTATATTTTCAATGTGGGATAAAAAAAAATTGAAATAATCTTTTAAACTTTATTATTTATAACGTATATAGCTTATATTCACATGAATTGTTTCTTAATTTTTTCATATGAAATATTAAAACTTCAAATAATTTTTTTTAATTTTTTTAGGTTGACCTGGGTCAACCCATGTAACCCAGGACCCGACTCCTTGCCCAGGTTCACCCCTAGATCGGGTATGATAACTATGATAATTTTAACATAAATTTTAAGGATAAGAGATTGAAATGGTTACAAAAAGTATTAGTACTTCTAGCATATTTTACCTTAGGTAAGCTGCATTATGTAGTCTAGATATGGTTTAAAAATTAGAAAGCATGCTTAAACATTTTGGTTGATGATTGACTATAGGTTAAGTAAGAAAATCATTCATATATATCGTGTGTGGGTGGATCAACGAACACTAAAGCCCTTCTTTTTTTTTAGATTAATGTGGGTTCCCGGACCAGCTTACGCGCACCTCGACTAATCTCACAGGCCCTGAAGTTAACGATTATGTAAGCCTCTAGTGATCATGAGAAGACTCAAACTCGTAATTATTGGAGAGCAAACCCAAGACTTGGCCAGTTAAGCTATTCTTCAGTTTACATCAAAGCCCTTCTTGTTCGAGAGGGAAAGATTTCTTGAATCATTTGACCTGACGTGATGCTGGGAGGAAGAATTTGAGGTAATCTAAGGCAGGTCAGCATTCAATGGAGTTGTTGCGATAGGTGTTAAAGGGGTCATTTAAGTTGTATATGTTGTTGTTATAGGTGTTAAAGTATTTGAGGGCTCTACCTCAGCCTGCCTAGTCAATTTGATAAGTGTCTCTTTTGAGAAATCATCAAAGTCATTCCCAACATAAATGTCACATTTATTGAGAGCAGATCTATAGTAAAATTAAATTAATACCTGAGGTTGGATGGGAAGAACTATTCGTATTGGAGTTATGTGATGAGAAATTTTCTTAAGGGTAAAAAAAGGTGAGGATATGTTAGTGGTACCTAAGAATACTAAAGAAGGGGATGTTGCTTTGATAGATGCATGGGAAGCAAACAATGCAAAGATTATTAGGTGGAATAATAATTCTGTTGAGTATTCTATAGGTACGCAGTTGGCGAAGTACGAGCTCTTCATTAGAAGAATATGAGTATTTATGAGTTTTATGCTGCTATGACAGATCTTTGGAATCAATTGGCTCTTACAAAATCGACAGAACTAAAGGCATGTGGTACCTATATTGAGCGTAGAGAACAGCAACAATTGCATTGTTCGGAGTGATTTGAAGGACTTAGAGGTTCAATTTTGCATTGTTCTCCACTGTCTTCTGTTGACTTTGTTGTCAGTGAGTTATTGGCTAAAGAAATAAGCCTTCAATTTTATTATGAAAAGGGAATTCTTTCTGCTTTAAATCTTTCTATAGCAGTACCCTCTAAGTCATTCTCAAATCATCAGAATAAGCCTTACACAAGGGTTGGAGACCAGTACAGTTTCTGTAAGCAGAAAAGTCATTGAAAGGCTAAGTGTCTTAAATTGAGACAACAAAATTAATCTTAGAAGCCTGGCAGCCAATCACATTCTAATACTCATAAACCACCTTAGGGTTATAAATCACCACACCACAATACTACAGTAGTAGCTTCATCAAGCTCTATTATCGATCCTAGTACTCTGGCTGCGCAATTTCAGAAGTTTCTCTCCTTACAGCCACAAGCAATGTTTGTTTCTCCTTTTGTAGGTCAGTTGTCTCATAGTTCCTCAGGTATGTCACATTTTAAATGGGTTTTGGATTCTAGTGCTTCACATCATATGTCTCCAGATTCTTCATCCTTTACCTTTGTGTCCCTTTCGCCCTCCATTCCTATTATGACTGCTGATTGCGCTTCTATGCCCTTAGCAGGTGTTGGTTCTGTTGTCACACCTCATTTGTCTCTCCCTAATGTTTATCTTATTCTGAAACTCAAATTGAATCATACTTCTATTGGTCAATTATGTGATTCTGGTGATTATTTAGTCATGTTTTCTGGTTCTTTTTGTTTTGTACAGGATCTGCAGTCTCAGAAGCTGATTGGGACAGACCATAGGGGGAATGGACTATATATTTTGGATGAGTTAAAAGTGTCAATTGTCACCGCTGCTGCTACTACTACTGTTGATTTGTTTTTTTTTTTGTTTGAGTCCTTCATCTTTTAGTTTTTATTTATGGCATTCTCGTCTAGGTCATGTTTCATCTTTCGTTTAAGATTTTTGGCATCCATAAGAGCTTTAGGAAATTTGAACACTTGTGATATTTCTGATTGTAGTAGATGTAAACTAGCAAAATTTTCTACTTTACCTTTTAATCGAAGTATTTTTGTTTCTTCTTCACCTTTTGATTTGATTCATTTATTGATAATCATACTCGTTATTATTGGGTTTATTTAATGAAACAGTGTTCTGAGTTCTATGAGATATAAACAGCCTTTCGAGCCCTTGTGAAAACTCAACATTCTGCTGTAATCAAATACTTTAGGTGTGATTTGGGTGGGGAATACACTTCTAATAAATTTTGTCAATTACTTGTCTTATATGGAACTATTTACCAAACTTCATGTACAGATACTTCTGAGCAAAATGGTGTTGCTGAAAGAAAACATAGGCACATTATTGAAACTACTCATTCTCTCTTGTTGTCTACTTCTTTTCCTAGTGAGTTTTGGGGAGAAGTTGTCCTTACTACCGTAAGCTTGATTAATACAATCACATCTTCTCATAATTCAGGTTTTTCTTCTTTTGAAAAATTATATGGATATGTTCCTGATTATTCCTTCTTTAGAGTGTTTGGTTGTACTTGTTTTGTTCTTCATCCCATGTAGAATGCAGTAAGTTGTCCTCTCGATCTGTTATTTGTGTATTTCTAGGTTATGGTGAAGGTAAAAAGAGGTATCGTTGTTTTGATCCAATAACTCGGAAACTTTATATGTCTCGTCATGTTGTCTTTCTTAAGCATATACCTTTTTTTTATTCCATCTACTACTAGACTTGATATTATTTGTATAGATCCATTTTCTGAGGATTCTGATATTTATCATCTCAGGTTCCTAGTACCTTAGATACCCCTTCCCATGTTCGATCAATTTGTACTCATCATTCTACAGATACTGACAATTTACTCTCTGGCACACCTGAAGCTTCATTCTTATCTACAGCCCCTCAAGCTTTTTCTAAGATTGTAGATCCACCTCTATGTCAATCCACACGCATTCGTAAGTCCACAAAACTATCAGATTTTGCTTAGTCTTGTTATTCTTCATCTTTTTCTTCCTTTTTAGGTTCTATGCATTGTCTCTCTGAGCCTTCTTCCTATAAAGAGGCAATTCTTGATCCTCTTTGACAGCAAGCTATGGATGAGGAACTTTTTGCTTTGCGTAAGATAGATACTTGGGATTTGGTTCCTCTACCTCCTAGTAAGAGTGTTGTTGGTTGTCATTGGGTGTACAAGATCAAGACTAATTCTAATAGGTTCATTGAGCGATACAAAACTAGGTTGGTTGCAAAAGGATACTCTCAACAGTATGGTATGAATTATGAGGAGACATTTGCCCCTGTTGCATAAATGGCTACTATTTGTACTCTTATTGTTGTAGCTTTAGTTCGTCAATGGCATATCTCACAACTTAATGTTAAAAATGTATGTAAGCTCCTGGTGTACAAAATGAATGGAGATCTTCAAGAAGAAGTTTATATGGCGTCTCCTCCTGGTGTTTCACATGACTCTGGGTATGTATGTAAGCTCAAAAAAATGTTATATAGTCTCAAAACAAGCACCTCGTGCTTAGTTTGAGAAATTTTCTGTCGTTATCTCATCTCTTGGATTTGTTTCTAGTAGTCATGACTCTACTCTTTTTATTAAGTGCACTGATGTAGGTCGTATCATTTTGTCCTTGTATGTTGATGACATGATTATTACTGGTGATGACATTGATGGTATCTCAGTTTTGAAGACAGAGTTAGCTAGACAGTTTGAAATTGAGGATTTTGGTTCTCTTTGATATTTCCTGGGTATTGAAGTAGCTTACTCACCTAGACGTTACCTTCTTTCTCAGTTAAAATATGTTACAGATATTTTTGAGCGGGCTAAACTAACTGATAACAAGAATGTAGACACTCCCATTGAAGTTAACGCAAGGTATTCTTCTTTTAATGGTTTACCTTTGACAAGTCCTACTTTATATTGTACTATTGTTGGGAGCTTGGTATACCTCACCATTACTCGTCCAAATATTGCATATGTTGTTCGTGTTGTTAATCAGTTTGTTACTTCTCCTACTATTGTTCACTAGGCAGCTGTTCTTCGTATGTTGCGATATCTTCAGGATACAATTATTTAGAGTCTTTTACTTTCATCCACCTCTTCCTTGGAGCTGCGTGCATACTCTAATACTGATCATGCCAGTGATCCCATATATCGCAAATCAGTTACTGGTTTTTATATCTTTTTAGGTGATTCTCTTATTTCTTAAAAGAGCAAGTAACAATCTATTGTTTCTCAATCCTCAACCAAAGCAGAATATTATGCTATGACATCTACTACTAAAGAGATTATTTGGTTACGTTGGTTACTTGCGGATATGGAAGTTTCATTGTCTCATCCTACTCCTATGTATTGTGACAACCAGAGTTCTATTAAAATTGCTCACAACTCGGTTTTTCATGAACGAACTAAGCACATTGAGATTGATTGTCATCTTACTCGTCATCATCTCAAGCATGGCACCATTACTTTGCCTTTTGTTTCTTCTTCCTTGCAGATTGTAAATTTCTTTACCAAGTCGCATTCTATTTCTCATTTTTGTTTTCTAGTTAGCAAACTTTCGATGTTTGTAGTTGTCGTATTATGAGTTTGAAGGGAGATGTTAAATAATATATTTATCTTATTTTATTTATTAAGGATAGAATAATATTTTTGGCTTAACCTATATATAAACTCTTTATATTTAGTTTAAATGATGAACTTTTTACGAATAAACCAAAGAAGAATTCTAGCCTCTCTTTTTTTCGTTATTTACTTTCTGTTAATTGAATTATTTAACATATAGATCATGGAAGAAGAAGGAAGCGAAACAACGAGGAAAAAGGCAAATGAGAGCTTGAGGTCCTTGATTACGTAATTTGCTGTCATGATATATGAATAAATCATCGTCGCGCGGTCAATAAGTCAACTCTAGAAAACTGGACATATTCACCCTTTCTTACTACAAATGCTGGCATTTCCACACTGACAGAGCATAGCTTTTGCAGTCCAAGAAAACAAAGAAGCCTAACTTTACTTCAAGCATCTTCTTTTTCACTTCAAGAATGGCTGGTGATCAAGTAACCCTGTTGGATTTCTGGTCAAGTCCATTTGGTATGAGAGTGAGAATAGCATTGGCTGAAAAGGGTGTGAAGTACGAGTACAGTGAACAAGATTTGAGGAACAAAAGTGATTTGCTACTTCAAATGAATCCCGTTCACAAGAAAATCCCAGTTCTTGTCCATGATGGGAAACCTGTTTGTGAATCACTTATTATTGTTCAGTATATTGATGAGGTGTGGAAGGATAAGGCTCCTTTGTTGCCTTCTGATCCTCACGAGAGAGCTCAGTCTAGGTTCTGGGCAGATTTTGTTGACAAAAAGGTATGTTTTTTTGTTCTTAAATGGTTCATCTATTTGGTTTCTGATTTTTTATTGTTTTGAGCTATGACTTGATTAAACCCACTTTGCAATTTGATAAGCTTGGAAGAATTAGAATATTATATCACCAGTACAATATTTAGCCCTTGAGACTAATATATAAAATCATGGAAGAAATTCGGCATCACAATATGGAATGGTGGAAAAGTCTGCATGATGTTCATTTCAAGTACTGTTCTTGGGCACGAATTCTTTTTTATATAACAAATTAGCCATTAAGGTTTCTGATCATTAATTATTGTCATTCTTGTGAGTTCATGAGAATTAAAGTAGAGTACTAATTTGGCACGATGTTTCTGTACAAGGATTACCTAATTGGTTTGGTCCAACAACCATCAATAAAAATATTGGATTAAAGATAAGATTTTGGACTTAGGTGATGATGCTTTTGTTATATTGGTGGGCAGTCACCTTCAAGTATCCAAAAATATATCATCGATGGTGACATTATTTAGGTTTTCCTATTGATGAACTTCCCTTGGTTAAAAATAATGCCATGATGAGCCTTCCATCTATTACTTAATTATTAGTCACTTTCAACGCAGCAAAGTAAATAAGACGTTACACACGATCTTAATTTGTTGCTACGTTAGCTGTCTTTGAATTTCTACCCTCTGTAACAGCGATTGGCTAGACAGAAATTGCATGTACTGGTACAACCGTTGACCTCTGTGATTCCAAAAAGTCACTAATTTGTTTTACAATGGTGTGATATGAATCTGTAGATGTATGACTTTGGGAGGAAGATATGGACAACAAAAGGAGAAGATCAGGAGGCAGCCAAGAAGGATTTCATTGACAGCCTCAAGCTCTTGGAAGGAGAGCTTGGAGACAAGCCTTACTTTGGGGGCGAGACCCTCGGCTACGTTGATGTTGCACTACTTCCTTTCTATTGCTGGTTTTATGCCTACGAAACCATCGGCAACTTCAATATAGAGGCTGACTGTCCGAAGCTGGTTGCTTACTGTAAGAGGTGCCTGCAGAAAGAGAGCGTATCCAAGTCTCTTAAAGATCCACAGAAAGTCTATGATTTTGTTGTGATGCTGAGGAAGATGCTTGGGCTTGAGTAGTGTGCATCCATAGACAAGGAGGTGTAATTTCCTGTGTTATGTTATACTTATGTTTTGTTTTGTGTGATTTATGTCTCAAACAAGGCTGGCACTTGGTTGCGCCTGTTATATGTATGTATTCTGAGAGTACTTTGCCGTGCCTAGTATGGAATGTGTTTAGAAAAAATAATATAAATTATATCTTTAATTTTTAGTTAATAATTTAAATTATTGAGTTGAAATAGTTTTTTAATATAATATTAGAGTTTTGATGATCAAGCAGTCACAGTTCAATGAAATAGTTTTTTAATATAATATTAGAGTTTTGATGATCAAGCAGTCACAGTTCAAATCTTATCATCCCTATTTATTTGATAAAAATTAAACATCAAATAGTGTGAATCTGTAAAAGTTTCAAGTCTAAAGAGCTTTCACTTGAAAAAATATATTAAAAAATAATATAAATTATATCTTGTGATATCACCTAATAGTTTAAGTTACAAAGTTAAAATAATTTTTTAATAATTTATTTGCCTTCAAATATAGTGTGGGTGAGAATTTAAGTTATTAATATTTATGTTATTTAAGTTTTTTCTCTTCTTTTTTTTGTGCATAATGGGAAATTTTTTATTCATTGAAGGGACCAGGTCCATAAATTCAGTAGGCACAAAGATTTATATACAGCACCTAACCTAACCACATCCTAAAGGCTACAACCATATACAGCTCGAAGAAAAAGAAATTCAGCAATGGCAACCCAGAAGCCATTCCATCAAGATTGATGGAGGCTCCGTGCATTAGTTTTTGTGGGTAAATGACAAGGTTTGTCACTATACCCTTACCTTTTTTATGTTTTTGTCTTTGTACAAAAAAAAAAAAAAAGGTTTTGCCTATTTAACTTATGATATTGTGAAGGATTATTATATTCTTCCATCCAACTCTATTGGTTCAATCATTTGTCTCATTGATATAGAAAAAATAATATAAAAAAAACAATAAATACAAACAATATAATATTATTGAATAGAATCATTTTTAATTTAAAATTTTATTTTTTATTAATTTACCACATCAAGTAACATGTCCTTCCAATAAGTCTATAACTCCTTAAATAAATCTGAAAATCAATCTAATAAACAAAAAAAAAACAATAGAACTCCTAAACAAACTAGAAAAAATAGAATTATTAAACATATATTTAATTTTCTAAAATAATTAGAACAAAATAAAAATAACTAAGAAAAAATAATTTTTCTTTAAAAACATCATGCATCAGCTTTTCCATGTTAAAAAAAAAAATTCAACTCTTGAATTTAAATTGTTCTTACCTCGATTTTATAAATATCCAATCAATATTCTTCAATTTCTATTCTCTCTTCGCTTCGATTGTATAACAATTTTAAATATCAATTATAGTTCCTTCATGTTAAATTCTATATAAAAATCAATTAACAATATAGATTAATTAATTGCAAATCTCAAACTTCCTTTATCAACATGTGTTATATCTATGTAACCATTGAACAAAATTACTTCTATGTTAATAGTAAATATGTAATCAAGTTGATTAATATAACTTTAATTAATAATTTTATTTTCTTAAGTGTGTTTAATGTTTTATTTGTACTCAACTTTTGACTTATCACTTAAAACACTTAACTTATTATCATTGAAAACACTATTAATGAAATCATTATTGTCATTATTTATATTATCATTATCAACATAATTATCATTAAAATAAATATTATAAATTGATAGAGAATATCAATCCATATCTACCTCATCATAAACAGTATTATCAAAATCTTTATGATATTTATTCTAATCAAGAAATTATCTCATCTACTCATACCTTTGAAAATAAGTTCTTGGATTTAACTACGAATTAGTAGTTACTCTTCTCATAATCTTCTAGACTTTTTTTCTTCATCTCTGCCAATAAACAATATAATCTTCAACTTGCTACTAGTTGACAAGTTTATTCTGTAATTTATCTTTATATATCTTCTATCACCAATTCTTGAATGTTTTTTTTCAAGGGTAAACCTCCTCATTTTCTCTCATACGAGCATATCCTGTTTTGTGATATCTTTTAATCATGGTTATTCAACAGTACACAACAATTAATCATCAATTTACTAACAAAAGCATATGGAAACAACATAAAAAAGACAACAAGCACAATCAACAGAAAATTCTTTTAAATAGTATCACTACACCAAAAAATATAATTTGAGTTTTTATTTCTTAATAATTCACCATACCAACTAATATACCTCTCTAAATAGTTTATAATTTTTTAAAATAAATTCAAAAATCAATATACATAAACCACAAAAACTAAAAATAAAGGGAAAATAATAAAAATTCTGAACAAACTAGAAAAAGTAAAATTATTAAGTATGATTTTTAATTTTTAAAATAAAATAGAAAAATAATAAACAAATAATTTTCCTAAAAAACCTCGTATTTGTTGAATTATAGAAAATAACATGTGATATTTTATTTAAACACCTATACTTTTATTTTCATTAATAACAAAGTGACTTGGGTTGGATTTGCGGTGAGAGAGTACAATAGTTTTCTAAAAAAAACATAATTATCGTATTGATTCGAGAATTTATATGGAAAAAGGTTATAGATTATCTGGTGAACCAAAATTAATTAATTTTAATAAATTAATATAATTTTTTTTAAAAAAATTATTGATATTTCCTGGTCAAATTTAACTAGGTCAACATATGACTAAAAAACTTATATCAACCAAGTTTTAAATGATTAATTTTTTTTTTAATTCAATTTAAAACCTAAATCACATGATATTCTAGGACTGGTGTTTAATTCTTTGTAAAAATAATTTTAAACTCAGATGACTTTTTATTATAAAAAAGAAGAAGGGAAAGGGCATATTTGTCCCCCAACTATCACATGAATACCAATTAAGTTTCTAAACAAAATACATTTTCAATTGAATCCCCCATCTATCAAACATTACCAAATTAACCCACTATCAAAATTTATGATTTAGATTAATAAAGATAAATTTGAGAAAAAGGACTAATTGAGGACTGCCCAGTAGATGGAGGATCCAATTGAGAATTTCTTATTTAGACCCAGTTGAGAATTGGATTGATGATATAGTTGAAGAATTTCTTTCTTTCACTTAGTTGAAGAAGTTTTTGCCGCTTCAACAATGGCTGTAACACTGTTGGATACAAGGGTAAGCCCATTTGGCATGAGAGTGAGAATAGCATTAGAAGAGAAGGGTGTGAAGTATGAGTACAGTGAGCAAGATTTGAGGAACAAGGGTCCTATGCTTCTTCAAATGAACCCAGTTTACAAGAAGGTCCCAGTTCTTATTCACAATGGGAAACCAATCTGTGAGTCTCTTATTGCTGTTCAGTATATTGATGAGGTGTGGAATAACAAGCCTCCTTTGCTGCCCTCTGATCCATACCAGAGAGCTCAATCCAGGTTGTGGGCTGATTTTGTTGACAACAAGGTATGTGTGTGTCTGTCTTTGCTTTCTATTCTTTGTTTTGGTATCTGCTTTTACCTCGTAGACTCCGAAATTATTTGTTGTTGAAAAGGTTAACCATTTTGCTTCGATCTGGCATACGAACTTGTATAAATTATGTGGATTTTTTACCTTATTTTCGCCACATTTAGTCAACTGTGAAGAATTTCACCTATAGGGAGAGTATATTTTTAGGATTAGTCCAGTTGGGTTGATCGAAGGAAATACGACAAATGTATGATAAATTTGATGAAATTCTTTAAACAGGGTCTAGTTTGCAGAAATTACACAAACAAAGAAAGCTAAATTGGGGATTTTCCAATTGAAAAATTCCCAATTTAGCTTCTTTGTTTGTGTAATTTTGACTACAAGGTTTCTTTGTTATTCACTTTACAATGGTTGGATATGAATCTGTAGGTGTATTTTCCTGGGAGGAAGACATGGACAAAGAAAGGACAAGAGCTGGAGGCAGGCAAGAATGATTTAATTGAGTCCCTCAAGTTGTTGGAAGGAGAGCTAGGAGACAAGGCTTATTTTGAAGGTGACAAACTCGGCTATGTGGATATTGCACTTATTCCTTTCTATAGCTGGTTTCATGGCTATGAGACATTTGGTAACTTTAGCATAGAGGCTGAGTGTCCCAAGTTAATTGCTTGGTGTAAGAGGTGCTTGCAGAACGAGAGTGTATCCAGATCTGTTGCAGATCCACAAGAAGTCTATGGTTTTTTGGTGGAGCTGAGAAAGAAGTTAGGGCTTGAATAGATGGAAGGATGTGCATCCACAGGCAAGCTTGTTTGGTTTCTGTTTTTCTGCTTAGTGTAAGCCTACAAGCTTCTATCTGGAAATAATATTGTGGACACGTAGTTGTGACCTGTTTTTGTTCGAATCTGAACTCAATTTTTTGGGCTTATGTTCTCGTTTAAGAATATTTCAAGCTTCAATAAAAGCCATTCAAATGCTTTTAGTTTTACCAGCATAATGTTCGAAATTGCTTTTCATACTATAAAACACTATCCAAAATATAACCTTTGCATGTATATTTATTAATATCATCATTTACCCTCTAGTTTAGCATCTTTTTCCATAATTTATCACGACCTCATACACTCTGCAGAGGAAGATAGCAAATCTGCTATAAAATCCCGCTTTCTGCTATTAGAAGATTTTATAATGGAAGAAGGGAATATTAGTGATCTTGTGATACTTTCTTACTCAAACAATGGCAGATGAGGTGACACTATTGAATTTCTGGATAAGCCATAATGGCATGAGAGTCAAATAGCGTTGGCAGAGAAGTGTGTGAAGTATGAGAACAGTGAAGAGGACTTGAGGAACAAGAGCACCCTGCTTCTTCAGATGAATCCAGTTTACAAGAACATTCCTGTTCTCATCCGCAATGGAAAACCAGTTTGTCAATCCCTTATTATTGTTCAGTATAAGGACAAGGAAATGCCTTATAATTGGATGTTGTAAGTGCAATGTCGTAGCATTTCAAGCAATTTCTTTTATTACATATGTTTAGCCGAATATCTCTGTGTTATGAAATATCTCACAAAAATGAAATTCTACATAAAAATAAAAGAAAAATAAATAGACAAAAAAAACTTTAAACTAAGTCATCCTCAATCATCTTTCATTGGGTAGAAATCATTCATATATGAATAATCATATATGTTAATCTTTTTTCTATGTAGAAAATTAAATTTAGTAAATACATTAATTGGGTAAGAAAAGTTACCGGGTTTGATTGAGCCGGAGGAGGCTGCTGTCAATATTGTGGTTGAATTTCGTAGTTGAGGGAAGAAGAAGATGAAGAAAATGCAGAGAAATGGGGCCTGGGCCCCTGAGGTATGAGAAATTGAAGGAAAATGAAGAAAAAGGGGGGCTAACGCAGTGTATATCTAGTTTAGAAAATTAAAAGTGAAAAATGTACTGGTTGGTTGGCTTATTATTTTTAAAAAGAAAGTTAAATGCGTGTTTAGTGTCGAGTAGCAATTGTTTGTATATAGATTTTTTATTTTATATTTCAAGTTCTGGGAGTTGCCATGGCACCTGCAGCACTAGTTGTAGGTCTGTGGGGTTCCGATGTGAAAGTCCCGAACCCAACTCATAGAGGATTGGGCTGGGAAGGATCATCTAGGAACCTGCACATGGGCTAGATGAGCTAATATAGTTAAAGACTTGATACTGATGAACAAAGAAAATCAGATTTATCTTCCTGAAATCTTGAGTTGAAGACTTGATATTGATGAACAAAGAAAATCAGCTTCAAGATTTATACTTTGTACAGTACCCTTCTCCTAACTCTCTAGTAAATAGAGAGAAGAAAGAAATTTACTAGTGACAAGTTCTTTGCCCTCAACCAGTTGATGGCTGTAACACTGTTGGATACATGGGCAAGCCCTTTCGGCATGAGAGTGAGAATAGCATTAGAAGAGAAGGGTGTCAATTATGAGTATACTGAACAGGACTTGAGGAACAAGAGTCCTTTGCTTCTTCAAATGAACCCAGTTTACAAGAAGGTCCCAGTTCTCCTTCACAATGGGAAACCAATCTGTGTGTCTCTTATTGCTGTTGAGTATGTTGATGAGATGTGTAATAACAAGTCTCCTTTGCTGTCTCCTCATCCTTAAAAGAGAGCTCAATCCAGGTTTTGGTCTGATTTTTCTGACAAGAAGGTATGTGTCTAATCTGCATCCTACCTTGCGTATGCTTTCTGCTGTTGAATAGGAATCGGTGTAAATTTTTGTGCTCTGTAGTCAACCATCAAATTAGCTGATTGATCCACTTGACAATGGTGGGATATAACTCTGTAGGCGTACCGTTCTGGAATGAAGACATGGACGGAAAAAGGAGAAGAGAAGGAGGCAGCTAAGAATGATTTCATTGAGTTCATTGAGTCCCTCAAGCTGTTGGAAGGGGAGCTAGGAGACAAGCCTTATTTTGAAGGTGACAAACTCGGTTATGTGGTCCTGTGGATGTTGCACTTACCCCTTTCTATTGCTGGTTTCATGGATACGAGACATTTGGCAACTTTAGCATAGAGGAGGAGTGCCCCAAGTTGATTGCTTGGTATGAGAGGTGCATGCAGAAGGAGAGTGTATCCAAATCCCTTGCAGATCCGCAGAATATCTACATCTTCATGGCGGAGATCAGAAAGAAGTTTGGGCTTGATCAGTAGATATATGGAAGGATATGTGCTTCCATATACATGCTTGCTAGTTTCTGGTACTCTGGTTTCTGTTTTTCTGCCTCGTATAGCTTCTATTCCAAAATAATTGTTTACAAGCACTTGGTTGTGACCTGTTTGTGTTAGAATGTGAACTCGCTTGTTGGGACTAGGATTACTTAAAAAAGGTCCCAAGATAATTCTAAGCCCCAATTAAATACTCTTACTATTGCCAACATAATTTTCTGAATTCCTTTTCAATCCATAAAACATTATCCAAAATATAATGTTTGCATGAATATTTAGTAGTATCGTTCTCCAGCTTAGTTCTTCCCACTTTATCCCAACCGCACACGCTCTGCAGGGGAAGATAGCAAATCTGCTATAAAACTTCGCTTTCTGCTATCAGAAGGACAGCATTTTTAGAAGGGAAGAGGTTAGTATTTGTTGTGATACTTTTTTCCCTTCTTCCACAGTGGCTGATTACGTGACACGGTTGACTGGATAAGCCCTACTGGCATGAGAGTAAGAATTGCACTGACAGAGAAGGAAATCAAGTATAAGTACAGTGAACAGGACTTGGGCAACGAAAGTGAGTTGCTTCCGCGGATGAACCAGTTTACAAGAAGATTCCAGTTCTCATCCACAATGAAAAACATGCTTTTGAATCCCCTGTTATTCAATATATTGATGAAGTGTGGAAGGACAAAGCTCCTTCGCTACCTTCTGATCCATATGAAAGAGCCCATTCCATGTTCTCGGCTGATTTTTCTGATCCTTGTATAATTTAAGTTTTCTATTACTTTTTGGTAGCACTTGTCTGATATCTATGCATGGGTGCTGGGATTTTATCAGTTTATTAGTATCTGTTGAGTGCACACACAAAATGAAGGGAATGTTGTGTTTGTCTAATGTTTTCATGAAAAAAGTATCCAAATTTAGCAAATAGATTTTGTGTAAATTCATAAATCTTTTTCGGACATATTTTGGCATTTTAAATGAATGTCCTTTATCGTTCACTTTACAATTGATTTTAAAGTTATCGTTAATTTTATTTTTTATTTTTTAAAGTGTGGTAACAGTAGTTAAATTTTTTTTCTCTTCAAAAATATATTTACTCCAGCCCGCAGCATAGCAGATCAATGGGCTAAAATAATTATAATTTTCAAGATTATGCATTTGGAAACGTTTTTAAAAAATTTAATTATTTTTTGTTAAAAAATAAATTTTTTATATATTTTGAATTATTTTAATATTTAATTTTAAAAATAATTTTAAAAAAATAAAAAAATATTATTTTAATACATTTCAACATAAAAAAAAAAAAAACCCTAAATCCTACGGGCACAGAGCTCTTTATACAGAACCTGACCTAACCACCTCCTAAAGGTCACGACCATCTGCTGCCCGAGAAAAAAAGATTCAACAATGTAGTAGGTGGCAACCGAAGCCGTTCAATCAATGAGAGATCGCCAATCCACCAAGGCGATCTTCGGCAAACAATAACTATGCTTCATCTATTTGACATTTTGGAGAGTCTTGTAAAGTTCTCAAATAATAGGTCAATCGTTGATCATCAACCAATATTTGCCTTAAAAAAAAGTTTCAATTTTTTTCTTGTGTACACTAAACTTTTATTTTCTAAGATCCATATTGGTCAATTCATTTTACTATATAATAATTAAAGAGCTTAAAAATAAATGCAATTCTTAATGTTCATCCAAGATAAGATATGACTACACAATTTATCACTTGAACACAACAGCTAACCTACTTGCATGTTGAGAAACATGGTGAGAGGGAGATCAATTATAGAGAATAGATCGTCGGATATTCATGCCCTTTTGGTACGCGTGAAGATAGAGGATCGGAGCAGAGCTATCCATGCACTTAGGTTTACGTGACCTGCCTTGATGATGACGACATTGAATGCTTGTCACCCACCTTACCTAACGTTCTTAAATGGCCACTCCCAGCTTGTTACGAGTAGCTACACCTCTTGTTCATCACTGCTTTGTGCAGAATACCAAACTTGGAAAAAAATTGAGAGAGAAAGAGGGACGATGGAGAAGAAGGACGAAGGAAATCCTCCAATGGCAGTGACGGGGTCAAGAGACGAGAGTGAAGATGTGAAAAGCACCATGCGCACAGCTGAGACGATGTTGCGATTGGTGCCTGTGGCTTTGTGTGTCTCAGCACTTGTTGTCATGCTTAAGAATACTCAAACTAATGACTATGGATCCCTTTCTTATTCAGATCTCGGAGCTTTCAGGTACTTCATATTTTATATGCATTTTCATGCACCCGTTTTTAGTGCTTTTTCATCCAAGTTCTGTGTGTTTGATTGCGAGTTTTTTTTTAAAAAAAATTAATTGGAGATCCATAAAATATTGTAGGGTTTGATTCTTTTAATTTTGAGTTAAGCATAATGCCAATTTTAAGTATATTTTTTCTAAAATCATACTTCTTGTATTAAATGAGTGGATGGATTATACAATTGGATCTCATAAATCCAAAGTTTCTCCAAGAAGAATTTCTAGTGTGTGATATATATATATATATATATATATATATATATATATATATATATAATGCATTTTATAATTTAAAAACTCTAAGTTTAAATAAAAAATTTATGCATATATATAATCATATAAATCAAGAAATCAATAACAATATATGCTAATAAATAAAAAATTATTAATGATATCTAAAAATAAACTTGAAAAATCAAGAAATAGATGTAAATTAATATATTTAATTCTGAAAAATAGAATTGCTAATTTTTTATTTAAATAAAAAATAATAGAAATAAAAATACAAATAAAATTAATCAAATAAAAAAAATATCATGCAAGGCTCCATATATTATAAATATTATATCAAAATATTTTTTTATTTTTAAAAATAAAATTTATCCATGAGTTAGGAAAACTCTTCAAATTTAAATATACCACTAAAAAAATCATTGTCAATTAAAAGTTATTATCTAAACAAAATAAAAAAATAATATTAATTTAAATATAAATTAAAGAACATAGAGAAAAAACCATGTAAAATAAATCATTAAATTAAAAAAAACAAAAAAAGTAAAGGTTGGGCACTACTCTGCCTGGTACATTTGTTTTATCCAAAAACTTCTTGTCAATTTATTTTTTATTCAAAATATCTTTAAAACATTATAGGCCAAAAAAAATATCTTTAAAAATCAAATTAAAAAAATATAAAATTTTAATCCACAATAAGATATAAAAAGATAAACAATAGAATCTTGCACAATAAAAAAATCCACGCATCTTGTAGTAACACTTAATTATTATTATTATTTTGTTTTGACAAATCCCAACTAGGATTTAACTCAAATAAGAGTGATAATGTATATTAACTTGAGTTAATCTTAAAATAGTATTGTTTAGGATTAAAAAAATTATAAAATGATATTTTAAATTAAAAAAAATTTAATTTTTTTTAGAGTTTACCCTATCGGTATCATTTAGGTTTGGATAGATTAACTAATTCAATGAAATAATGTTTGACTAAATCAATGTGTAAATGGTTAAAAAAATCAGCTCTTGCCAAGTTTTAAATGAGCTGGTCACCGGTTAAAAAAACCTATTAATTCAATTCCTGTTTTGAAGCATGATTGTTTTTCACAATATTTCATTTCAACTTAATTTTTTTTAATCACGTCCATTTTTATGATAAAATATTTATGATACAGGTATTTGGTGAATGCCAATGGCATTTGTGCTGGTTATTCCCTTCTTTCAGCTGTCGTTGTAGCCATGCCTCGAGCATGGACAATGCCTCGAGCATGGACTTTTTTCTTACTCGACCAGGTAATTATTAATTCCATCAAAATCCACAGCCTTAATTTCATATAATATATATATTAATCAATCTATTTTTCGATGAACCTATCTAGGTGTTAACGTATGTGATTCTGGCTGCCGGAACAGTATCGACGGAGGTGTTGTACCTGGCAAACAAGGGAGACACATCCATCGCTTGGAGCGCAGCTTGTGTGTCGTTTGGTGGATTTTGTCACAAGGCCTTGATATCCACAGTCATGACATTCGTTGCAGTAATCTTCTATGCAGCTCTCTCCCTCGTCTCTTCCTACAAGCTTTTCAGCAAATATGATGCTCCAGTTGTGACCCAATCAGGCAAGGGTATTGAGACTGTCACCCTCGGTTCACCACCACCAAGCAACCTCCACCTCCATCTCCATGCGAAGCTAGCATGTCCTGCCCACAACAACAGCCCAAATTAGGAGGAGGTTGATGACTATATATAGAAAGGTGGTGGCGTGTTTTCCACCGTCACGAGCACCTCACTGCCCCGGTGTGTATAATTCCCAAGAGACCATGCTTTCTGAATCCATGCACTTGAAAATTTATAAGAAATATATATCCTTTGTATCTTTAATTACTAGCCTTTGGTTTGTAGAAGTTGGTGTGAAGAAATTAATTATATGAGATTTGTAAGTAATTTATAAAAAAGCCTTCCATGAGACCATTTGGCTTGAATTCAGACTCAGAAATTTGTACAGACAGAAATTGTTTGCTCAAACCCAAGTTATTACTACATAATAGAAGAGATGGAGACGGAGACAGAATTTTTTTGTGTTTCGCTCGATGTTTTTTTATGTTTTCAATATCTTTGTTTTTTATTTATTTATTTCGATATAGTTCTAAGAGGCATGAGCAATAAATGATTAAACAAAAAGTGAACAACAAACTGATATAATTTTCAAGTTTTGATGACTTTAATTTACTTAATTATTATTATATATAAAAAAAAATTAATAAACATGTAGCTCAACCGGTAGTAGAGTCATCCTTCCCCATAAGATCTCGTGTTCAAGTTCAAGCCTCTCATTTATAATAAATAAATAAATAAAAGCCAGTAATGGATTATATACCAGCTGGATTTCAATTACTGATAGGTCCAAACCCAGATATGAAGCAAAATCTGTACAAATTAGTGGCCCAACTAGACTAGTTTGACCAGTTTAATTTTATTAATCTAATAAAATCTAAGTTGACCCAAAAAATTTAAGTAAAACCTGACTAAGTTAACTTTAATTATTTTTTTTAGAAAATAATTTTATTTTAGTTTATTTTTATTTGTTTTAAAAAAATCATTTTATTTTAAATAAACAAAGCAATATTATTTTATAAATTGACTTAATCAATCCGTTTAATATTTAATATTGTAATAATTATTGTTTTAATTCTGAATCAATTTAAAAATTAATCTAATTAAATCCAAATTAACCTAGTAAAATATGAATAAAACCCTAACATGTTAATTTTTTTTTTATATATATATATATATAAAATAATATCATTTTAATTTTTTTTATAAATTTATTTAAAATAATCATTTAATTTTAAATAAACAAAGCAACATCATTTTATAAGTTGACTTAATAAGTTTATTTAGTTTTATAGTAATTTTTATTTTTTAAAATGTTTTTTACTAGAAAGTATATTGAAATATATTTTTTAAAAATTTTATTTTTTAATATTAATATTTAAACGATTTAAAAATATAAAAAAATTTATTTAAAAAAATTAAAATTTTTAATTTAAAAAAAAATTTTTTTAAGATAAAAATAAATATGGTGAATAAATATGAGGCTGATAAGTATGCTTTGTCCATTTATAATGAAATTTCAAAATTATCTTTATATATATATATATAAAAAAAGATTCCATCTCTGCCTCCCATGACAGTCGACAGTGAATATCTGTGGGCTTTTGTAGTCATCTCTTTCCTTCTATGACACGGCCTTCTCTGCTTCACAACTCGAGATTTCAATTACTAAAATTATTCTCTACTTCCTCAAAATATCAAAGAAACAGAAATTCCTGCCCTCAAATATTAAAGGGAAAAAACTATCAATATCAAGCATATTTAAATTCTTTGCTCATAAAAAAAAACATCAAATAAGTTTTAGGATGCTAAAAAAAAAGTAGGAATAGAAAAAAAATTGAAAAATCGATTAAATTGAGAAAATTAAAAAAAAAATAACTGTAAAAACAGAACAGTGAAAAAAAACAATTAAACTGATTAGAAGTTTTAAAAAACTGAACGGCTCAATTTTATAAGTCTAAAACCAAAAAAACCGAATCGAACCCAAACCGAAAAAACCGAGCCAAACCCAAAAAACCGATTTCTGTTCTAAAATAACGGAGCTAAACCAAAATAGATCGGTTTGAACCGGTTTCGGTTTTTTTAAAAAAAAACCAATTTGATTATTTTTTTTGATAAAAACCGAACTAAATTGAAAATAATCACCCTAAAAAAAAATAATGTAAAAAACAAAAAAAGAGACTTTTGAAACCTGGCTATGCCCTTATATTAAAATCTTTAGTCTTAAAAAAAAATATCTTAAATTTAGTCTTTGTTTTCTGGGGCAAAGAAAATAGTAAATAACCAAAATTAAAATATGAAAGAAAAAAAATTGGAAAAATAATAAAAACAAGAAAAAAAAACTTGGAAACCTTCAAAAAGCCTTATCATTATCAGAAAGGAAAATTTGACAGGCAGAGAAGCAACCACACAAGTGCCAATTTTGTAGCTTTGTAAACCACCACCAAAATCATAATATCCTCTCCATCCACAAACCCCTTCTCTTTCACTTTCTCACTCTTTTTCTCTCTTTCCAAACACAAAACAAAACCCTTTTCACCCCTTCAAATTCCCTATCTTCCCATCCCATTTTCTCATTAAGGTAAGCACTACTTCTGCACTTTGTTGTTAATTAAAGATTTCAACTTTAATAGAAATCTTGAAACTCTTTGTCTAATTTACTCAATTTACCCGATATGGAATTATAAAGGGTGTTTTTAGGTTTCTTGTTGGGTTTTGTGAATGGGGTCCATGGTGGTTTTAGTAGGTAGTATGCCATCTTTGGCTTCCCTTGTTAGTTTAGGAAGCTTGAGTGGGTCTGCAGCTACTTCTAGTTGTGTTGAATCTTCTTCGTATTCAGTTGTGAAGAGAGTTTCTTTATCAAAAAGGAGTCTTAGGAGGGCTAAAAGTTGGCATTGTGTGTGTAAATATTCAGTTACTGCCACTGATTTCATTGCTGAGCAAGGCAATGCTGTATCACTTGATTCTAGTAGTAATGGTGATGGTAATGATGGTGATAGTGAGGTTGTACTTAAACCTAGTCCAAAGCCCGTGTTAAAATCGCCGGCTGGTTCCAAGGATGAAACCCTTTTGAGTATGAATTCTGTTGGGTGGGGTTCTTCAAGGGGTAGTGGGGATTCTGATGAGGAAGAAGAGAGGAATAAGGTGATCGAGTCACTTGATGAGGTCTTGGAGAAGGCTGGAAAGCTTGAAACTTCAAAACAAAGCCAAGCGGGTGCGAGTGCTGGTAGTATTAGGAAAGAGAATGGGAATGTAAATAAAATGACACCATCTAATTCATATACTGATTCAAGAAATGTTAATTCCACGGCTGCTACTCGTAAAGCTAAAACTTTGAGAAGTGTGTGGCGGAAAGGAGACACGGTGTCTTCAGTGCAGAGGATTGTCAAGGAAGTTCCGAAGGCTAGTAACAAGTTTATCAAGGAGGAACCTAAAACAGTAGAAGGGACAAAGCTAGAATCTCAATCACGTGTTCCACTGAAACCTCCTCAGCCACCTCTAAGACCTCAACCAAAGTTACAGGCCAAGCCATCCGCAGCTCCTTCACCTATCATTAAGAAACCTGTTGTTTTGAAGGATGTGGGGGCTGCTCCAAAGTCACCAATAAAAGATGAAACAGGCTCAGGTGCTGCACAAAGTAAAGGACAGCCAATTTTGATTGACAAATTCGCTCGCAAGAAACCGGTTGTCGATCCCGTAATTGCACAGGCTGTTTTAGCTCCTACTAAACCAGGAAAGGGCCCTGCTCCTGGGAAGTACAGAGACCGAAAGAAAGGTGCTTCACCTGGAACACCAAGAAGGCGGATGGTGGACAATGATGTTGAGATTCCCGATGAGGAGCTCAATGTTTCTATTCCTGGTGCAGCTACTGCGAGAAAAGGGAGGAAATGGACCAAAGCCAGTAGGAAGGCGGCTAAGATCCAGGCTGCCAGAGAGGCAGCTCCTGTCAAAGTAGAGATTTTGGAGGTTGGGGAAAAAGGCATGTCAATCGAAGAGCTAGCCTACAACTTGACCATGGGTGAAGGTGAAATTCTTGGGCTTCTGTTCTCAAAGGGGATTAAGCCTGATGGGGTGCAAACTTTGGACAAAGAGATGGTAAAGATGATATGTAAGGAGTATGAGGTGGAAGTCATAGATGCTGATCCAGTTAGATTTGAAGAAATGGCAAAAAAGAACGAGATTCTTGATGAAGATGATCTGGACAAACTACAAGAGAGGCCTCCTGTGCTTACTATAATGGGTCATGTAGATCATGGCAAGGCAAGTAGCAAGATTCTCTATGTTTCTTCATTATCTTCTTTGTCTCATTCTTGGTTATGCTTTGAATGTTAAGAAAATGGTGGTATTTTTCAAAGATTTTTCTAATGTATCTGGTGTTATCCTCTTGACAGACAACCCTGTTGGATCATATTCGTAAAAGCAAGGTATGCTGAAACTTCTTAATCTTGATACTCCTCTTTTATTGTTGTAAACACCACAGACAGAATTGGATTTAAGTTTTGACGACACTCTTTCAATGTTGTTCCCCCCTCCCATCACAATAAAGTTTTTTTTTTTTGGTGTACTTATGATTGGAGGAAGATAGAGAATGTCTAGCTTGTAAACTTGAAAATGATTTGGGACTAGTTGGTTTCTGAAGCTACATGTAGACTGTTCTAAGTTGACATGCACAGAATTTAACTGTAGCCTGACAGATGGATATCTGCAGGTGGCTGCCTCAGAAGCTGGTGGGATTACACAAGGAATCGGAGCATATAAAGTTATGGTACCTGTGGATGGCAAGTTGCAACCATGTGTTTTCCTTGATACTCCTGGGCATGAGGTAAGCAGATTATCCAATTATTGCTGTTAATGTACGTCAGTTGCTCTTTGTCAAATAGTTAAATGCTTTGCAGATCATATCTGATGTGCTTTAATTTTCATTTAAGTAGCTAATGTTCTTCTGATATTAATTTATAAACTTAACTGTGAACCGAGCACACTTGCCTGCATTTGGATGATTTCTATATTATGTACTGGTGCAGGCATTTGGAGCAATGAGAGCCCGTGGAGCAAGGGTGACTGACATTGCTATTATTGTGGTGGCTGCTGATGATGGGATTCGCCCCCAGACAAATGAGGCCATAGCTCATGCCAAAGCAGCTGGAGTACCCATTGTGATTGCGATAAATAAGGTATGTCGACAAAAGTGGGTTTTCTTGTTATCAGAAAGTAACGAAATAAGAAACACTTGCCCAGCTGCATTTGGAAATGCCTTTGGTTTGCTTGGTGATGGCTAAAGGAATTTCTGATTCTGTTTTATCTTCAATTCTACCAGATAGATAAAGATGGAGCTAATCCAGAAAGAGTTATGCAAGAGCTTTCTTCAATTGGCCTCATGCCGGAGGACTGGGGTGGTGATGTCCCAATGGTTCAGGTATTTTATATTTATTGCACCTTTCTTTTATCTTTATCCTTTTCCATACGCTTATATACTTGTGCCTCCTTTTAACAGATCAGTGCTCTCAAGGGGGAAAATATAGATGATTTGTTGGAAACTGTTATGCTTGTTGCAGAGGTCAGTTCAAATTTATTCATGTGCCAATTAGTTGGTTTCATTTTTTTGTCTTTTTGTTGTGAAATGAAATATTCGTTGTCTACTGGCCATTTATGTCATCAAAATTGGATCCATGAACCTCTCTATCTCTCTCTCTGCTAGTAATATCTATTAGTATTATCTTGCAGTATCTAATTGATTTAGTTGAGTGGCTTGCATTATCTATTTCATTAGTTGCTAGTATTTCATCTATCTTATTAATTGCTAAGAATGTGTGTTAGTAGTAGTTGCAGTATTTGTAATGAAAAGATTAACTTTTGTTTCTCAATAAGTGTGATATCTTGTAATTGTCCTTTGAAGTTTCCCATACTGGATCATCATGAAACTTGAATATGGTGTATGTGATTTATTGAGCACACAAAAGACAGTTAAAGGTGCATATATACAAAATCATGCATGGACTCTCCCAAATCTCTATAAGATATCTGCCCAAATATCTAGAAATACATTGCAATTCATAAACCTGAAGCCATCAATGATTCCTTGGAACAATTGGAATGTAGCATACATTTAACGTTATGCTATTTATGTTTTCTGACTTCAAGCATGATTGTTTCAGTTACAAGAATTGAAGGCTAATCCGGATAGAAATGCAAAGGGTACAGTTATTGAGGCGGGCCTTGATAAATCTAAAGGACCAATAGGTACTTTTATTGTACAGAAAGGCACATTGAAAAGAGGGGATGTAGTGGTTTGTGGAGAAGCCTTTGGAAAGGTTGGTTAGTTGGAGTTTGAACTTTAAGATAACTCGGAACTTTCTTTAAGAGAAAAGTTGCTGCTTAGTGTGATTTCACTCAGCTTGGAGGACTTCTTTGTTATGCTATTTTCAGGTTCGGGCTTTATTTGAAGGTGGTGGAAAACAGGTTGATCAAGTGGGACCGTCTATACCTGTACAGGTTTGTTGTTATTCTCTTTCCATGCTTATTTTTGTTTCCTTGTTGTATTATATATGTTACTTATTTTTGTATGGTGGCTTTTTCATAGAAAAGAATGTAGCTGTGTTTCTTTTTTCTTGTTTTCATCATTATTGTCAGAATATTCAAGATCTAACACCACTCTAATGTTCCCTTTTCACCACACATAAACCAAACCAACAATTATGATAAGCGTGAGAATTTAAACTTCCATAAATACAGATGCCCCCAATATTTTGATACTTGAAATAATTAGAATTATGAGTATCAAGCTCAATCCCCAAAATGCTTCTAATTTTGAAAAAAAGTGTGACTAATTCATATGAGTTTTCATTTGAAACCTTGCAAATATGTTAAACTTTTCTCTACAGGTTATTGGTTTGAGTAATGTACCAATTGCTGGTGATGAATTTGAGGTTGTTGCCTCCCTTGATATTGCACGTGAAAAGGCAGAGGCACGTGCAGAATTATTATGGAATGAACGTATATCTGCTAAGGCTGGGGATGGGAAGGTGACCCTTTCTTCCTTAGCCTCAGCTGTTTCAGCAGGAAAGCTATCTGGATTGGACTTGCACCAGCTGAATATAATAATGAAAGTCGATCTTCAGGTTTGTGCATTTGCTATTCATTTTACTGTTCCCAGATAAGAACAATTTTCATGATGTATGCTTCTTCATCATATTGTCAGTTCTGTTGAAATCAAGTTGTGTTTGCAAATTTGCTATATTAATTGACTTTTATATGTGTACTAGCTTATACTGATACAATGCATGGGAATGTTTTTCAGATCTAGGCACTAAAATCTCAAAATGCATTTCATGAAAAGATTGCTGAACAGATAGTCACCTAGACACTTGAATTTATAATAATATAATTGAAAAATGAAAGGTGCTCCAAGAAGCCATTTGGTTTGTATTATGTATGAATTTGATTCATAATACAAGAGTTGCTTTTGACAAGTTACTTTGGTAAAATGCTTTAAGTTGAACAAATATGTATTTGTCTACAATGCTATTAAAAAAACTGCTTCAAGTTTCTTTCTGCATGTCCCTTTGATCCATGTTAAAGTTAAAATTACAAGTAAAGGTGTCCTGACTTCTTTTTGAAGCAGAATTTAGCTCAACATTATGAGTAACTTATAAATGAACTTTTATTTTTAATTATGAAGTTTAAAGGTAAAAGAAGTTTACTTTTAGTTGGACTTTGATGTTTTGTGTCGATCACCAACTTCTACAGAAAAATAATCTGAATGAAAAAATCAGATATTGAAAAATGTTTACCAAAGACCATTTTAACTCATGCTATGAAATGCTTTTGGAAATCAATTTTTCAATAATAGCAATGCAATTTGTGGCTTGATTGTTTCATGGGGATGACCAAACTCAACTGTTCATGCATGCACATTCATACCTTGAGCAAAATATTTGTTCTGTTGCACCAAGGATTTGACAAAAAATTTTACATGATCACTAGTATGGTTTATACTTCATACTATAAGTACAAGTAAAATTAATTTCTCTTTATTATAAATAGGGATCTATGGAAGCTGTCAGGCAAGCCTTACAAGTACTCCCTCGAGATAATGTGACTTTGAAGTTCCTCTTGCAAGCAACAGGAGATGTAAGCAACAGTGATGTTGATCTTGCTGTTGTGAGTGAAGCCATTATTTTAGGATTCAATGTCAAAGCTCCTGGTTCTGTAAAAAGTTATGCAGAGAAAAAAGGTGTCGAGATTCGGCTATATAGAGTTATCTATGAACTAATTGATGAAGTGCGGAATGCTATGGAAGGACTTCTGGAACTTGTTGAGGTCAATTCTAATTCATCACTTTGTTTCTTTTTATTATAATTTGTGTAGATTGCAGATATTATTTAGGTTAGATTTTGTGTATAACGTGTTTTATTACATTTTGCATGATTGGGGATATGCATGGTAAATGTTCACCATTTTTAGGTAGGGGTGGGGAGGTGGCTATACATTAATTGTATTTTGATGTTTGATGTGAATGCCTTAAGTGCATTTTATTTTTTAATATGGGAACAAACTTCGTAAAGTGCCTCTGATATCGACTGCAAAAATTAAACTGTGATTCTTCTTTCTTTCCATGCATGCTTGTTCAGCATATCATAGTACAGGCATGCTGATGTTTCATACTCGTACCACTACTGCTCAGCATTTTGACATGAATTTCTCCTCCAGCAAATAAGTGTCCATGAAGCATATATATCCAAGGCAGGACACTAATATCTGATGTCTAATTGTTATTTGGCCTTTGCTGGGGCCTAGGGTTGGGGGTTGGGGGATGGGAGCAGCTATTTAGTTCATTGTTTCCAGTTAGGACAATGTTTATATTTGTTCTGCTTTCCTGCCTTTCTTTAACAGACTGCCCTTAAAAATACTATCATTGCAGCCCATGTTTATTTAAGTCAGGAATATTCTTGGTTTATGAGCTTGTGCTGCTTTTGATTTAATGCTATGAAATATCCATTGCTGTATATTTACTGTTTTGCTGCTTGCATACTAATAGGAACAAGAACCAATTGGCTCAACAGTAGTCCGGGCAGTATTTAGCAGCGGCAGTGGTCGTGTTGCTGGATGCATGGTGACAGAAGGCAAAGTAATAAAAGGCTGTGGCATCAGGGTTGTCAGAAATAGAAAAACAGTCCATGTTGGTGTCCTTGATTCTTTGAGACGTGTTAAGGAAATAGTGAAGGAGGTATGCTTTTGATGCCTGTATAACTTTGCTTTGTTACAGTGGGTCAAATTTACAGCTTACTTTCAGTATTACAATATCAACAAACTAAAACATTTAGTTGATCTCGGTGCATCTATCACCCTTTCCAAAGACCTGCATTTCAGTGGAGCATTATGCAGTGTAGTCACACCTCTCGACATCTATATAAGCAATCCTTGTTTAGGGACTCGATTTATACTGACCTTTATTGAGTTGTCTGTCAAAATATCTGTTAACTGCTTTATTTTCCTCTTTCTTTTTTAGAATTTCTAATTATGTATATAGAGGAATGTTTTATCTATTGATTGGATGTCCTTAATAACTCAGCTATTCATGGGGGGGTGTTGTTGAAGGTTAAAAAATAAACATAATGTGATTTCAAAACTTGGTCTCTTTTAGGTGATATGCATGCGTTATTCAAGAAATAGCTCTATTGCAGTATGGGAGACTTCTTTTTCTCTGAAGTACTAAGAATTTCAAGTTGCTTTAGTTGTTGGGTTTGAATGATTTGACTGGATCATCCAATTTCTATTATATTTGATGAGATCAATTCTTTAACTTTTATGCCTTGCTTTCTTGGGTCAACGTGTGGAGTCTATATGTAAGAAATGCAGCCTCTTCACTACATCTGCATTTACATTTTTTATTCGAAGTGCTCTGCCTTTTCTTGTTCTCAGTGAATGCCCTTCTCGTGTATAAGATTATAAAATACCTTCCCTGGTGGTTGTACTATATTTTTCTAACTCGATGCCTGGTATAATAGGTCCATTTCTAATGTGCTTTTCTCTTTTAATATCAATCATTAACATTCTATTATTCTGCAATTCACTGGTGCACTGGGCTTGAGGATCTTTTGGGGCCCCTCCACGTTTTCCATCTGCTGTTTATCTAACCTTGTACAAATGATATCTTTTCCTGACAGGTAAATGCTGGACTAGAGTGTGGTATTGGGGCAGAAGATTACGATGACTGGGAGGAAGGTGATATTATTGAGGCCTTCAACACAGTAGAGAAGAAGCGAACCCTTGAAGAGGCATCAGCTTCCATGGCAGCTGCAATGGAAGAAGTAGGCTTATAGAGTGGCATGGAGTTTTAAAGCTGATATATCTGGTTCTCATGATGGAACCCAAAGCAACACAGGTTGAATAATGGTAGCACTATCGAATATGTTGTCTAACATTGCTTAGTTCATGGAGTACAGATCAGTTGCCCTGCAGATACAATTTATTTCAAGAACAGGCACAGAGGATCAGATCGGAGCTTTTAGTGATTTTGTCCATTGTTGTCTGCTATTTTGTTGTATATATTGTAACAGATACCAGATTTCAGTTACTTTCTGTAAAGGAGAAATCATACCAGTTCCTCAAGATTCAATGTTCCAAAACAATGTAACATTTCTGAAAGAAATTAAATTTTTTTTGAAGGTGCTCAGAACCTGGCATGCATGGTCTCATACATTTTCTCTCGGACAGCCTACGTGCTGATACATGGTTTTCTGACATTGAACATCCACTGACCAGCAGAATCAGCACATGTTTGAAAGTGCCAGTAGGAAATGGGGGGAGTGGGATTGGGAACAAGAAGTTCTTGATGCCCAGGTGAAATAAATGCATTGCCAAGCACTCTGAAAGTACGTCAAGGCAAAGTTTTTCTTATTATATTTTTTACTTTTTTTTTTAAGAAATTCTAATCTAATGTTTTCCCATGAAGGAAAAGGGTGTTTATATTTTAGACTCTCTTTGAGTTGGTGAAATTACATGCCCTGCTAACGTTTTCGTAAACTTGATGAACAAAAAATCATAAATCTTAGTTATTGATCATTTAAATAATAAAAAAATTGTTAAATTTTAGTTTTATAAATTAACTATTTGTGTAATTTCATTACATTCTTTCTTTTTAAGTATGTATTTGATAATAAAATAAAAAATAAGGTTAAATTAGAAAAAAAAACCTATAAAGTTGATGTTTTTTATCCTAAATACAGCTTAATTATCAATAATTATAACATAGTATAGATTAAATAAGAGAGAAAACTTTAAAAAAAAATTTGAAAAAGAAATTTTTTTTTAAATTCTCTCTTCTTTATATCTCACTCTATTTTATAATGTTTTAATTAGTGATATACTATTAATTACTTTCTTATTTATCTTAAGAAAAAAAATACAAAAATAAAAGAAAATAAAATTTATGATTCAACAAAAATAATAAAAATATCTTAACTTAGAATTTTTCTATTACTTGTATCTATGTTTTTCTTCACAATAGATTTCAGAGTAACTAATAGGTTTATCACACTAATGATTATATATATTGATCATTATAGGATTTTTTTTTCAATATTAGCTTTTAATTTAATTACATTGAAAAGAAAAGTTATGAATTTAAATAAAATATATTATATATTGTTGTAGGCTAATTAATTGATTTAGAGTATGGTAAATATTTTTTTTAAAGTATTTATTATTTGGAAATCTATTAAAATAATATTTTAAAATTTTTTTGTAACATTAATATATTAAAATAATTTAAAAATATAAAAAAATTAAAATTTTAAAAAAAATTATTAGAAGCACAATCCGCATTGTCAAACCCCTAAAGTTTAAATGACTATGCTCACCTCAAGCAGTCTACCCCCGGCTGACAAGTTTCAAAATTCAAAAAAACTAACGGTCAACATTTTCCTTAACCCGACCAGATGACAAAAATCAATCAATCCATCCCATGATGAATCAATGTTTTACCTTTCATTAACAAAATCAAAACATTCTTCCTTTCTTCTTCTTCTTCTTCTTCTTCTTCTTCTCAAATAAAGAGAAAAGGATTGTTTAGTTCAAAAGGTATCTTCTTTTTCTCGTCAAAACAGTGCCTTATTCCTTCTGAAATATTTTTCATTAATTAATTAATTAATCATGGAAGATAGTGATACTTCATATGAACAACAGCAACTTAATCAATGGCAAGACCCACTTCTCCTTACTGATGTTTCTTGGCAGCAACAACAACAAAACAGCAGCTCTCTTTCTTACTCGCAAGGTAAAATCACTTCACTCACTCTAGTTCCCAGTTCTGTTTCTGGTAATGTTTCTTTAGGCTCTTTAATTGGTTTCTCTCTCTTTTTTATTGTTTAGATACTCAACCCATTTCATCAAAGTTTCAATCTTTGACCATGGTAGATTCAATTTCTTTTTCTAATTCAAATGAAGGTAATGTACCAATTGTTATTTTCTTATTTATTGTACAATCATTTTTATCACTAAATGTGAAAACTTTTCCTTTCTTGTTGTAGTAGATATGTATTGGCAAGAAACGCAAAGCTTAGAATCAATTTCTACGCAAAAAATCATACATCCAGTTGAGAATTATACAATTGAGGGTAAAAGATGTCTTCTTTTTAAAGTTTTGATCAAGAATTGGTTGTGAAGATTGAACTTTATGTATTGGGGTTTCAAGATTCAAGAATTTGATTGAATTTTGTGTCCTCTTTTCAGGTAGGTCCGTGATAGGGTTTTCTTTAACATCTCCTGATCTGGTTATTTGTGCTGCTGCACCTGATATATCAAGAACTGGATATGGAGATTCTCCTGATTTCATGGTTAAAAACAAATGTTCAATTGAGGTTTCTTTAGAGAATGGTATTGATGGGTCTGGTATCAAAGACTCCAGTAAGACTCCATGTGTAAAGTTCTCTCCAGTATTTCAAACATTCAACAAAGAATTGTCTCCTGAATCTTCATTTGAGCTCCTTCCACAGACAGAGAAAAAAGAAAAATTGGTGAAGATTTTCGTTCCTGGTGTAAGCATCAATGCAGGATGCACTGGTGGGGCTGTGTTTTTGGGTGGTGTAGAGTTTGTTGAGGATGATTGTTTTGCAGGTGGTGATACTGTAAGGACTGATGCTACAATTGGGGATGGACAGGATGGGGGTCTTTCTCTTTACCAAACAGCTCGTTATGGTAACTTCTTGTATTGTTTCCGAGGACTGGAGCCTGGGACTTATGACGTTAGTCTGCACCTCGCAGAAATTGTATTCACCAAGGGGCCTCCTGGGCTAAGAGTATTTGATGTTTTTATACATGAGAAGAAGGTGAGGAGTCATGAAACAAAACAAACGGGAGTTTATGGAGGTTGATAATGCCATCACAACTTATTATGTTTCATTGGTTGTTTTTGTAGGTTGTCTCATGCCTAGACATATATGCACAAGTAGGTGCAAATAAACCTCTGGTTGTATCTGACCTTAAAGCTTTCGTTGAGGGTGATGAGGGCTTATTGATTAGATTTGAAGGGGTGATGGGAAAACCAATTGTATGTGGGATTTCTGTTACAAAAGATTCTTCTGCTCGTAAGTTCAGTTTTCTATCTTCTTTTCGTTTCCAATCTTTTTGTTTGTTGTTCATGTTTCAAGATAGAGTTTTAGTCAAGTTTTCTAAAATTTCTAATTTCAGATACTGGAGAAGCTCAATTACTAAAACCTGTGGAAATGTCCCAAGTAGCAGAATGCGAATCACCAAAAGTAATATCACTTAATCCTCTAAGATTCTAATTTAGTCTTGGGATAAATATAAAGTGTGAAAACATTAGATTGTTGCCTTTAAAAATATGGTTAAACAGGAGGATAATGGTCACCTTCAGGTGGAAGGGGATTATGAGAAGCTACTGAGAGATTATGAGTGTCAGAGAAGGGAATTAACAGAAATAAGGAGGACAATGGACGAACTTAAGAGGGAAAACCGACTTAAGAGCAGGGAATGCCAAGATGCTTTGAAGTCTTTACAGGAGCTCCAGAATGAGCTCATGCGCAAGTCAATGCATGTTGGGTCCTTGGGTATGGAAATATAATTCTGTCTACAGTTATCACATTAACCATCCATAAATATTGATTTTACTGATGGTTGGTTGTGTACAGCCTTTGCCATTGAGGGACAAGTGAAAGAGAAGAGCAGGTGGTTCACATCATTGAGAGACTTGACAAGAAAACTGAAGGTATTGTTATGAATTTTGACATCTCTCTGATGGAATATCTGGTAATATGATACATTATTTAAAAAGTTTTTCATTTACAGCTTATGAAAATGGAGCACATCAAGTTATCAGAGGAGGCACTGGCATACAAGAATTGTGTTGCAGATATGGAAGATATGAGGTTTACTATTGTGTCCACAAGTAGGTCAACGTGCTGATGATGCCTTGTCCTTGTCAAACTTAGCTATCTCTCTTCTGCACTTATAATTCACTTGTTTTGTTATGACAGTGAAGCAGCAAGTAGAATTGCATGAGGATATTAAGATTAAATTTGTTGAAGGAGCCCAGGAAAGAAAGGAACTGTACAATAAGGTTCTCGAGTTGAAAGGTAAATTTATTTTTGCTTAATCTATCATAAGTTCTATAGGTTCGGAATTTAAAGACAGTTTACTGAAAAATGAATCTTCCTTGCAGGAAACATACGAGTGCTTTGCCGATGTCGACCTCTAAAACCTGAAGAAGTAGCTGCAGGAGCTTTAGTGACTATTGATTTTGAATCTGCTAAAGATGGTGAGCTCACAGTTATGTCCAATGGGCTTCCAAGAAAGACGTTCAAGTTTGATGCTGTTTTTGGTCCCCAAGCAAACCAAGGTAATCTCACCTTTTATAAAGAAGTTCAATTTGGATAATCCACTATGTTCCTTCCAATAATAACAGTTGCTTTTATGCTTGCTTGTTTAGCTGATGTTTTTGAAGACACTGCTTCATTTGCTAGCTCAATTTTGGATGGGTACAATGTCTGTGTTTTTGCATATGGACAAACCGGGACTGGAAAAACTTTTACAATGGAGGGTACCGAAGAAGATCGTGGAGTAAATTTTAGGACACTTGAACAAGTTTTTTGTATGATTAAGGAGCGAGAGAAGCTGTTTCGATACGATGTATCTGTAAGTGTTCTGGAAGTTTATAACGAGCAAATACGAGATTTACTGGTCTCGGACTCTCAGCCAGGTGTGGCTGCAAAGAGGTATCCTGAATTCCTTGTCATTTCTATCCACTCTCTTCTTATGATTTCTACAATTTGTTTGTGAATGGTTCTTTTCAAGACCACAGTTACATTATGATATTACTCTTGTACAGTTGATAATATCAATATTCGTATAGAGGGTTTTAGCCATATGAGCGTTCAATTTCCTTGTTGCCGTTTTCTTGTAAAATTTGTTGTGAACTTGATTGGCAGTTTCAACACGATTTAAACAAACTCAATCCCTTTCAATGATTTCAAAGGATATTTCTTCATCTTTAACTGTTATATACTTCCAAACCATGAATCAATGGAATACAAAAAAATAGTTTAATATGAAATTTTCAGAATAAGTTGTGTTTAGTATAATAAATGTTTTTTTCATTGTTTACCTGAGATTTCACTGACATTAATATTGGGATATTTCATCAATAAACCACTTGTCTATATCCTCAGTGTTATCATCTTTGTGTCAGTTTCACTGAAGCATTGGAGTCTTGGCTTCTTCAACTAATTAATAAATATAATGAATGCAGGCTGGAAATAAGGCAAGCTGGTGAAGGACTACATCATGTCCCAGGGCTGGTTGAAGCACGTGTACACAACATGAGTGAGGTTTGGGAAGTTCTACAAACTGGTAGTAATGCAAGAGCAATTGGCTCTACCAATGCCAATGAGCACAGCAGCCGATCCCACTGGTACGTGGCTCTATCCTCCATTTGAGGTTATATCTATATTGGACATTTACGTTATGTGTTTGAAACTGTGCTATCTTTATCCAGTATACATTGTGTTATGGTAAAGGGAGAGAATTTATTGAACGGGGAATGCACAAAGAACAAGTTATGGTTGGTTGACCTAGCAGGAAGTGAGAGGATATCAAAAACAGAAGTGCAAGGAGAGCGTCTCAGGGAAACTCAAAATATCAATAAATCCTTATCTGCACTTGGTGATGTCATATCTGCTCTTGCAACTAAAAGCCCTCACATCCCATTCAGGTTATAAAATTTCTAGCTAATCTTTGATTTGTTACTTTTCTATCTGCGTACCTTCAGTTTAAATGTTAATAACATGTTTTCCTGCTGTGCAGGAATTCCAAGCTCACCCATCTGCTTCAAGATTCCCTGGGTACTTTTCTACCTGAACCATGCAGCAAATTCAAATTTAGGTTGATTTACTTGGTGGTATGCATGTATAATGAGTAAATTGATAAATGGATCTGTATTTCTTAGGAGGAGATTCGAAGACATTCATGTTTGTACAGATCAGTCCCAATGAGAATGACCTTGGTGAAACTCTATGCTCGCTGAATTTTGCTAGCAGAGTTAGAGGGATAGAGCTGGGTCCTGCAAAGAGACAGTTGGACAATGCTGAACTTCTGAGATACAAACAGATGGTATGTTGATAACTTATACTTTAAATGCCCTGATCTTTATTTAACCTCAATCTATGGTTATCATCTTTCTATTGAATCAGTAATGACTGTTCCTATATGTTCATGGGTTCTCATATCTGTTAAGGCTGAGAAATCAAAGCAAGATTTGAAAAGCAAAGATGTGCAAATAAAGAAGATGGAGGATACAATCAATGGTTTGGACTTGAAGACAAAAGAAAAGGACCTTAAATATATGATGTTGCAAGATAAGGTAATAAATAGGTTGTCAGAAACCATTGCAACTTCATTTATAAAACAGTTCACCAATTTGTTTTTTCTTTTCATTATGTTGGGAAAAGAGGTAACTTGCTATTCTGTTCTTCTTTTTTTTTGGGTCAAATTTTGCAGGTTAAGGAGCTGGAGGCACAGCTACTAGTTGAAAGGAAGCTGGCACGTCAGCATGTGGACACAAAGATTGCTGAGCAGCAACGGCAACAGCAACAGCAAATGAAACAGCAGCAAGATGAACATATCATTGCACCACCTAGGCCACCACTTCCAAATCGAATATTAGGGAGTAACAAGAATTATAATGAACCTGCAAACGGTGCATTGAACAAACAACAGATAAATCCCACTCAGCCACTTGCGGGGAACACCAGCAACAAATCCACCATCCCCCTTCCCTCCACAGATGGGATTGTCAAGTTGATTGATTCTACTGAAAAAGAAAACAACCCTGACATGGCTAACCAACCACGATTGCCAAAGAGGACTGGCAGAGCCTCGATTTGCACAACAGCAGGACAGGTCCTAGCAGCCCCAGCTCCAAGGCGTAACTCAATGATTCCACTCCCAAGCTTACCGAGTTTAGTTCAACTCCCAAGTATACCAAGTTCATTTCTATTATGCCAAGTGGATATGAAACAAGATTCAAAAGGGACTGAAACAAACTGTTTGCACAAGCAGACACATTGCGACAGCCCTAAAGGAATCAGAAATGGCTCCAAGAGACTAAACACCATGTTGAAACGAAGCCTTCAAAAGAAAGCTAACATGAAGTCCGCAATGCAGCAACATACGAGAAGAGGCGGTATAAATGTTGGGATGGAGAAAGTTAGAGTCTCTATTGGAAGTCGAGGCAGGATGGCACATAGGGTATTGCTAGGGAATGGCAGAAGAGCAGGAATGAGGGAAACTCACCAGAAGCAGATGCTAGGAGAAAAGGAAAGGAGGTGGAATAGTGGAACAGTGGCAAGAACTCCAATCTAATCTATACATGTCTAACTGATATTAACTGACATTAAATCTGCTTCCTTCCTTGTATGATAGAAGGGAGAGAAAGGATTATGGTGTGTATAATTTATGATGCTAATCATCTGTTTGATTCTTGTAATTGTCAATGTTGTGAGATTTATATATATAAAAAGTTTTTTAGTGAAATGTGCTCCTTGCAGCTTCAGTTTTCATGAGAATTTAGTTCTCACAGCATGTTGCGGTAAAGAAAGATTTATGGTACTGCCATGTGTTAGGACAAGGAAGAAGCAAAGCATAAGAGTACTTGAGACTTGAGACAGCCCTGAAGAAGAAATAGAGAAGATAGTTCGGTCCACTGTGACTGATGGAACCACAAATATGGACTCTCCTCGAGGAACATGCCATCGCCCCTTCAAGATGAAGATATTTAGGGTAAACTAGATTTTGATGGGGATGTAACAGTCATTCTTGATTGTTTATAGAATTTAGCGGCTAAATTGTGCACGATCTCCTGAACTATTTGGTCAAAGTACTATTAGTCTCTGCACTAAAAATTACATGTCATCAGTTTTTGTTCTCATTGTTTAATCGAATTTAATCCACCCACCATCAATGAAAATAAAGTTTCTGCCCAAACTCTAATTTAGTTTAGAGACTAATAGTGTGCTTTTACCGATAGTTCAGTGTCTGTTCAATTTAGCTCTTTCCCGTTTAGCCAGAACAGTCATTCTTGATTGTTTATAGAATTTAGCGGCTAAATTGTGCACGACCTCCTGAACTATTTGGTCAAAGTACTATTAGTCTCTGCACTAAAAATTACATGTCATCAGTTTTTGTTCTCATTGTTTAATCGAATTTAATCCACCCACCATCAATGAAAATAAAGTTTCTGCCCAAACTCTAATTTAGTTTAGAGACTAATAGTGTGCTTTTACCGATAGTTCAGTGTCTGTTCAATTTAGCTCTTTCCCGTTTAGCCAGAACAGTCATTCTTGATTGTTTATAGAATTTAGCGGCTAAATTGTGCACGACCTCCTGAACTATTTGGTCAAAGTACTATTAGTCTCTGCACTAAAAATTACATGTCATCAGTTTTTGTTCTCATTGTTTAATCGAATTTAATCCACCCACCATCAATGAAAATAAAGTTTCTGCCCAAACTCTAATTTAGTTTAGAGACTAATAGTGTGCTTTTACCGATAGTTCAGTATCTGTTCAATTTAGCTCTTTCCCGTTTAGCCAGAACAGTCATTCTTGATTGTTTATAGAATTTAGTGGCTAAATTGTGCACGACCTCCTGAACTATTTGGTCAAAGTACTATTAGTCTCTGCACTAAAAATTACATGTCATCAGTTTTTGTTCTCATTGTTTAATCGAATTTAATCCACCCACCATCAATGAAAATAAAGTTTCTGCCCAAACTCTAATTTAGTTTAGAGACTAATAGTGTGCTTTTACCGATAGTTCAGTGTCTGTTCAATTTAGCTCTTTCCCGTTTAGCCAGGCCTAGGCAGAGGGGTGACTTCACATCTGTTGGTCCATTCAGTTCAGAGGGTTAAACTTTCTAGTGGAAGAATTATTATTTCATCGATGCAAATGTTGGTGCTGGAGGGGAAAGTAATTGCAAACCTATCCATGCGAGATTGAAATTGAAGGAACACACTGCAGCATGTTTTTGGATCACAGGAAATGGTGTATGCATTCACCAGGTAAATTCAAGAGGAAACTAATTAAGCAGATTAGGATAGCACTTTTTTTTCTCTTGGAGGGGGGAGGGGGAGTGAGAAGGGGGGGGGGGGGGGGGGAGCTTCTTTCCTTTGTTTAAAATGAGGGAGGGAGAAAAATAACCACAGGCCCAATCAGGTAAATGTATAAATAAGTACATCAGGCGTCTTTGACACCACATTTGAAATGTTAAAAAACTATGTTTACTCCAGACTATTTTATGCCTACATGTGTATGGACTTGTATTCCTCAGGAAAACCGTGCTTCTGCAAAAATCCTGACCTAGTACTTTTAAACGATGTTGGGATGTATAACTGTAATACTGTCTTCAAAATTGTTACAGCATGTGTTTTATGAACTGCAGGCATTGTTACCATGAACCTTAAACAATGTAGAAGGATAACCAATGAATTACCAAAGCTGAAACAGTGACTCCCCTGCTCTCTGCCATTTACTACCATGCTTGGGTTCAGAAGAATCTGATATCTGTCTTTCCATGATCTTCTCGATTGAAGGACCCTGTTCACGTACAAATTTGACAGATTCTGAGAGCCGATTGAGCAAATTCACCAGCGCAATCACTTCATTTCGTTGGAGTTGCGGCTGCATAGACTGCAATTCAAGCATATATTAGACAGTGGTAACATTTGGATTTATCAATCCCATTCAGTGAGCGGTCCCTATTAAAATTATCAGGTTGCAAGACAGTAATAAATTTGGAGATTTTATTGATATGTAAAACAAATGAAATCCAGAACATGCTAAAACTCACAGATTCGCTTGGTTGATTTTGACCATCAACAGAAAAGAGTATCTTCAACGCAGTACCAAGGCCAAGAACCTGAAGTTTTCCCCAAAGTCGACACTTCTCACAGCCAACACAGTCCATCAATGCACTGCAATATGTGTATATAATAAATTAGTAAAGCACAAAAAGCAACTAGAAAAAGTAGTATCATAAACTAGCTAGAGGGAAAATTTCAAGAAATTTAGGAGAGGAGAGATTTTTATATATTTCAGAATCACATTTCACTGTTATAAAAATAAATATAGCTAGAATTTAATATCAGAACCTTAAGAAAATGCAAAAAGAAAATCAATTTCTATTTCTATATATAAGAGGAGCATTCTATTCCAAGATAAACCATTAGTTGAGTCTCAGAGAGAGAACCTAATATTTCTGAATTGCTTTTGAATTTGCTGCTTCAGTTCAGGTCCACTTTGGCCTTGCCACAACTTAGCTTCATCAAATGGAAGAGGACAAGCAGCTTGGAGTTTGGGGTTGTAAAGTAACTGCCTCACTAAAGATTGTGTCTTTAGGTCCTCTGTATTGTTACCGGTGTCATACTCAGCCTGCTCCAGGTAATCTGCTGCCTGCAACAAATTTTGAGTAACAAATTTTGAGTAAAATGCACCCAACAAACTCCAATATCAATATATCTTAAATTATTAACCAGACATATTACAGTGCTCACTTTAGTCATGGCCCGCAAAACAAAGAGGAATGTGAAGTACAAGTTTCTGACACGATCAGGATATCTTAGAACACGATCATACATCAATTCCAGGTTCTGACCCCACTGAAAATGTACAAAATCTGCGTCAGTATACAACAAAATTGATTATAGATGGATTGGTTTTCAATGAGTTCATTTCATGGTTATTAAAAAGTTTCATAAATTACTTATCTAGATATTCTCAATTGCATAACAGAACTTAGGAAATGATGCTCTTTTTAGTTAGCTCTTAGATGACTGTACAAGGTAAAAGGTTCCATCAGAAACAACCTTTAAAAACGTAAAAGACATATAGGGTGAAAGAAATATGCAGTACGGCAAATGTCTAATGTGTTGTCAGTTATTATGTTGAGAACATTCAAAACAGAAATTAAGGTGAGATAAAAAATGTTGGGTAGGATGAGACAGAAATCAAACCTTATTGGTGCTCTCATCAAGAAGATAATCAGCAGCTATATGGATTGAAATGGAAGAGTGGAGACCAGATATTAATTTGTATAATACTTTTTTCTCCTGGCAAATCTCTCCAGATGCATCTGCAAGAAAATAAATGGTGTCGTTTAATCAGTAATGAAAAGAAACCAAAATTAAGAATTGGAATTTTTACACTAACATGGACAAGTGTAGATATTCACCGCCTATCACAGGAAATGCATAGTGACTTTCATATATGAGGGAAACAGAAGACAAGAGAATATCTATAAGAAAGTGATGAATATAGTACTTTTCTCTCCCTTCACCTCGAGTAAGAGTTTAATGAATTGTCTAATTCACTAAAATATCTTCAACCTACTTTATGAATTCAAAAGCACAAAATTCAATTCGAACCATGCATGTAATTGTCTATGAATTATCTCAGTCTAATGAATTGACTAACTCACTAAAATATCTCCGAGTTTTTAAGACATTTTATCATATTGATCATTCTGGACCCCATTACATTCCCAGCAGTAAATGCATCCACAAAGACATAAAAAGATAGACTCACATTTTGGGCAATTCTCTGAGTACACGGCGTCCCATATTCTTCTAGCTGATGAACCAGCATAACCAGTGTAGCGCTCCGGATTCAGTAGAAGATTCACATATGTCAGCTCACCTACACATGATAAGTCAATAGTCAGTCTCTGCAATGTTCCTATAAGAAATAACATCTTCATAAAAGGAGAGATAACACGTGTAAATAAATTCCACTGGGAAACATAGTAGTTCGATAACCAATTGTGGCCTCACCAAGTTTTTACTAGACAGAAGCTAACTGTATTCATGGTCTTGTTGATCAGAAATGATGCCTAAGAAATTATCTTGTAATTTATAATTTGTAAATACTAGATCCCCTTCCATACAATAGAAAACTAGATACCACAGGACAGTTTGTTTGTGTGGTGCACAATTTGTTGCTTTTTGTTTATAATTTGTAAATACTAGATCCCCTTCCATACACTAGAAAACTAGATACCACGGGACTGTTTGTGCAGTGCAGTGCACCATTTGTTGCTTTTTGTACGGTGCACTGCACAAACAAACTGGAACTACATCATCTTTAAGATTCAAAACCAAGATAATTATTCACTCTGCATTCACCAAAAAGTCAGCAGTTACCATTATCAGTCTCATCATCATTTGTCCATGGATTATCTGTCTCTATCCATCCTCTAAAAGCTCTACTGTCTAATGTGCGATCAACAGCAGCCTGTGGCTTTCCCTCTTGACACATCAGATCATCTGCTGAAAGACCACGGCGGAATGGCTTCTTAAAAGGTTCAGGGAATTCATTTTCTGGGCATTCACAGACACTGCAATCACGCAAGCGGCACATACCATCATCCGGCCAGAAAGGGCAGTCACACCACAATTTAGCCTCCCATATGTAAAACGCATCTCATGTCAGAAAAGGAATATATAAAAGAATTACAGTAATCAGCTATTACAGTGGCACACATCCACAATACAGTGAGAAATGGAACAAGTGGATGTTTATATTTAATTGAATATTACTTCCAGGCATAAATACTATCATCAACCTTAACATATGTCTTCCCCACTATCAAAATGGTCCCCAGAAAAAAGTCGCATCAAAAGAAAATAATACAGAAACAGCACCATGATACATGCAGTTGCTAGATAATGCCTCGGTTAAAATTGAAATTTACGCAGATCAGGTGGATTGTTCCAAGGTTGACAGAAGAAAATGGAAGCCAGATGCAAAGAAATTCCCAACAGAAATAATACAAAAAAAGTGATTTTGTATCTGGTCCTTGGTCTAAGACTTCTTTTAACATTTACAATAAAACTAAAAGTGACCGCTATTGAATTGATAGTGGCAGATCATATCGAATAATTCAGCACAATAAAGGCGCCAATTCGGTGAACAACGTGTCACACGTAGTCCATCCGTAAGTAGATAGCTGTCTATGCCTACACCTATTGTTTCCATCAAAACAGAAATTGGAGCAGGAAAAATGTTCTCCCAAAATAAAAGACAGGCTATCACCAGTATCCAAACAGACTAATTCCAGTTGCATTGATATTTAACCATCACATCTAAGAAATCATTAACTCGATTCTGATTAAAATTACAGCAAAAGCCACAATCTTTATCATTTCTTTTCTAGGGCAGCTATACCAAAATATCTCACAATAAAACTAATAGCACATAACCCCAAAATAACACAACAGAAAACCCTTACCTTAAAATACCGAAAAAACGGTGTTGTGACAAGCTCTTGAAGCAAAGGATGCAACACCTCTCCATTAACACTATCTACACTCTCATAATCACAACAACAATCCTCAATCATCCCCTTATACTTCCCCGAATCCTACACGCACAAAACCCACAAAAAAGAACACCAAATGATTACCAAATCACAAACAAAATCAGCAGACAAAACTAGAAACAATGAAAATGTACCTGAGCAGAAGAACATTGACATGACTTGTAATTGCTACTAATCAAAGAACCAATCTTTGAAGCAGTCATCGGAGACACAGTGCCAGCTGCAATCACTGCTAATACAACTGCCAGTGACGCCCCAATCAACCACCATGAACTCCATTTCCTTCTCTCTTTCTTGTTTTCTTGTTTAGGCTTAAAGCTCTTTGTGAACTTCACCATTTCGAAATCCAAGACAATCCCAGATCCTGTTTCGATTAAACCCTGCAAACCCAGATTTTTGTTTTTCAGAATTTAAATGAAAAAACAGTGAGAATCAAATTCAGCAGCACACAGACAGAATCCGCGCGTTTTCTTTGTTTTCTTCTAAACGGTGTGCGAGAATTAAATTAACTTCGTCAAAACAAGTACAAAACGTATTTTCAATGGGAGACGTGTAATACACGCCCCAATCGGTTTAAATACAGGTGGCAATATGAAGGGTGGATTTTTGAGAGAGAGCGTCTGTTTGAATGAGTTATGGAAAGTTCAATAGCGTTGAATCTGTTGTTGAATAGGAGAAAATGACGTGCGGTGACCAATAGGAGATCGAGTTTTGGTTGACAAAATTGTCAGGAGAATAGGTGGGTTAGGCTTTGGGAATATGGGCTTTCTGGTTAAGGTCTTTTGTGTTGGGCCTCATCGCTAATTCACAAGCCCAGATCCAATTCTATCTGTATACGCTAGGAAAACCGACGCAATTCTAAGTAATTCTAAGTGAGTTATATGATTTTGACACGTGGACTAGACACGGACATATCCAATACACTGAAGTGATATTCAATTATAACATGTCACGTATTAAGAATTAACATGCAATTTTACTACAGTGAAATTATAATTTTGCTTTTGAGTAGAAAAAATGAGAGGCCTTGTTACGAGGGTAATTTGGGTTTTTTCTCAACCATTAATTGGATATTAAAACATTATTCAAGGTATGTTAATCTTTTCTAAATTTTTTATAAAGTCAACAAAATTTATAACATTGACCAAAGACTTTTTTATCTTTTCATAAGCTTTAAAACATTAAGAATAGTTCTTTAAACATGTGGTAAAAAAATAGTTACTGGCAAAGGTTTTTTTTTTTTTTCATTCTTAGTATATAGTAAAAAATAGGGGTGAGTAAAAAAACTGAAAAACTGATTAAACTGAGAAAATATAAAAAAAAAATAACCAAAAAAACCGAACAAAAAAAATCGATTAAACCAATTAAAATTTTGAAAAAACCAACCGGTTCGATTCGGTTTCGGTTTTATAAGCAAAAAACCAAAAAACCGAACCGAAACCGAAAAAAACCGAGCCAAACCAGTTTAAACTGGTTTTTGCCCTAAAAAACCGAACCGAATTGAACCGAACCGAAACCAGTTGGTTTGACCTGGTTTCGGTTCGGTTTCGGGTTTTTTTCAAAAACAAATTTCGGTTTGGTTACTTTTTTTTATAAAAACCAAACCGAACCGAAAATGATCACCCCTAATAAAAAGACAAATTTGATCTTAAAAAAACAAACTAGGTATGTGTTTGGGGATACTTTTGTTCTTTCACACAAGTTTTTTTGTAATTAAATATTTGCATAGGTTTTTTTTATTTACATTTTGAATTTTTTATGAAAAAAACACATCAAAATAGCTTGTAGACCTAATAGTTTTTATAGAAAAAGAAATTATAGCTTACAGCAAAGCGTGTGTTAAATAACTAGTTAATAATATAAAGATGGATATCTTGACATATGATGAATAAAAAAAATAATATAAAATTAATGAATATTTAAGGGTGAGTGAAAAAAAGTAATCAAAAAATCTGAAACAAAATTTTTTACAACATTTCTTTATGTTTTTTTTTTAAATTTAATTGAAAGCTCATATTATAAGTTTTAATTTAATATATACCATATAGATATATTTTTTTTAATGATGTAAAATCACGAGAAAAAAAGAATTTTTATTAAATTAAAAATTAAAAATAAAATTGTAAGATCCAAATTTTTGGTTTAAACCCAAACTTAAGTTAACTTGGATATATAAGAAAAAATGGCAAGAAAATTATTTTTTTCTTTTTAAATTTTTGTAGCTACCATGACCCTTTCCTCATTAAATCAGAGATTTTAGTTTTTGATCTTGAGTTTTTTAGTTAAGGAAAGGTGGAAGTAGTAAGTAAGATATTCTCTCTCATGTTACTTTCGATTATGGTTTGTTTATAGAAGGATCAAAAAAGAGATTGAGATTTATAAATATTTAAAGTTTATCTTGTTAAGATTGATTCATGATTATTATAGGTTTAACGTAAAGTGATTGATTTTAGGTGTGTTGTTAGAAATAAGAATTTGTAAATTGATTTGTTTAATTGATTTGTTATGGGTTAAGAAATTTGTTTCAACTTTGCTGGAAAATCTGAACAAAATGATCTTGAGGTTGAAGTTGATGAAATTTTATTTTGGTCCTTGATTTATAAAAATTATATCTTAGTCCCTAAACTTTGAAAATTATAATTTGATCCCTGAAACGTGTTTTTGGAATTTTAGGCATGATTCTTACGAGGTTAAGGATAATGAATCTCAGTTTTATAATTTATTTGTGTAATTTTCATTTTAATCCCTTCATTTTAGAGATTTACAGTTTAGTCACTGAACTTTGAAGAACTTACAATTTGGTCCCTAGCTTGTAAATTGACATTCTGGACAAAATTGAAGATGGAATATGGGTGAAATTTCAGTATGATTATGTATTTCTAACATTTATAGTTTGCTCATCCAATTCTAGTAAAATTATGTTTTGGTCATTCATTTCTAAAAATTGTTATTTTAGTAATTAAACATATGAGACTAAACCTTGTTTTATTTTATACGTAAGAGTCTTTTCTTTGTGTTTTAAGTTGTTTTTTAGTATATTTTGTATATTTATTGTAGATACTTCCAATGATTCTCAATAAGATTTTCAGTTCTTTCATCTGATATTCTTTTTACTTCTATATTTTTCAGGTGAGTGAGATAATCTTTAATATGCATGTAATATAGAGAAATATTTATTGTAGACTTTGTTGAGTGTTCTTGCTTTTTCAATTTTGGTTGATATGCCTTGCTTGTTTCGTGAGGCTTTCCTTTTAGTTTTGATACGATATCTTGGATACTCCACTATTATCTTGTTTTAATTAAGTTTAGATTTTGACAATATAATGAGTATTATGAATTATTATTTTTGTTTTAATTACCGATGATAAATTTTAAATTATCATTTGATTTCATTAGTTTTGAATAATATAATATTTTGAGAGTTTATGAAATATTGCATATGTTTAAACATCATATTCTTTTGATATGTTTGTTTTGAGACTGAGCGTAAGTGGGGTATCCTTACGATACTGCTCCTGCATTGCTGGTCATGAACCTGAGATTCGGGTCGTGATAAAAATATATAGTTTAAGTATTAAAAGAATGACATTTGCAAAAATATATAGAAAATAAAATAATGTTGTGGAAGGAACTCATGAGTAATTTTATAGTGTCTATAAAGTAACTAATGACATTGTATTAGTTACTCACTAGAGTCCACTATAAATAAATAAAAAGATACAAATAGAAGAGAGAAAATCTAATTGGTGAAATTACTATCACTTTTGATGGGTCGTGGGTTTAATATGCTCTTCTTTTAGTGTATTGTTTTTCTTTTTAATTTATGTAAAGTGAGTTTTAAATATTTTCAACTTATAAAATTTCATAAAATATTTTATGAATAATAATCAACTTACAATATCTTCCAATTATTTCAATCACTATCTCTATTTCACCACCACTACCACCTCCTTTCTCCTTCATCATCATCATCTCTTTTATCATCGTTATAGTCATCTCACCACCACCATTTTTTTTTTCCACCACCACTACCATAACCATCTTTTTCTCTACTATCATTTCACCCTTACGTTATCCTTTATCATCACCGTTAAAAAATATTTTAAATATAAAATATTTGGGACTTATTGATAATTAAGTAACACGTCGGTGGTTAATTTTGATGTTTACCTAGAATTTACATGAGCTTTCCCAGAAACGACAGCGTTTTATTGCATAATCCAGGCTCCCTGTATTTACATAGTTGGAGGAGGTTTTTCAATACTATGTTATCACATAATTCCTCTTTTTGTCTGAATTGAGTCCAAAACAACAATTCCATAACTAGCTAGACAGACTAATTCCTCGTTTTCTTACACGTTTGCAGAACATTTCATTAAGATAGCCATAAGCCATTAAACCAATAATGATGTTGTCATGATAAAATTCCATAACGTTGGAGGAATAAAGGTAACTGAAATAACTATAACCAAATTGGGAGCATCTGGTTCTCTATGAACTATTCATTAATGGACTAGTTCTAACCTCCATAACTAGCTAGACAGACACCAATCAGCATCTTCGCCTACTAATAATAATGGCTTTCGACAGTGTCTTCAACCCACTCTGCAGGGTGGGTCGCCAGACAAACAGAAGCCAATTAATTAGCTTAATGTATTATTGACACCCTCTACTTTATCCCTTTTCTTTAAAAATACAAGTCGATGAAAAAAGTTTTTTTAAAAAAAAAAACAGTTGTGTTCATAGTTATAAAACTTAGCTAAACTTAACATCTAAGTTATGAATTAGATATTAATCTACAACATTATTTTAAGATTTATTTTAAAAATTAAATCAATTTTTATCTAAGATTTGATAGGGTTAATTTAACCAGGTCAATTCTTATCTTATTTTATGTAAAATCTTTTTAAAACTAGGTTTGAATCGATAAATTATCAAATTAACATGTCGAGTTGTGTTGGGTTTAATAACATTAATCGTAAATTGTGTTAGTCATTGTAGTTAGAGTTGATGATTTCGTGTATCATCTCTCTTCGAACATTGATTTATTTATAAATTCATGGGATCCAATTAATGATTTATTTTAGAAATTAAATCGAGTCTTGTATGAGATTTAATAGGGTTAAACAAGTTTAATCATATCAATTCTTATCTCATTCGATATAAAATCTCTCTAGAATTAAATTTTAGATTAATGAATTATCAAATTAATCTGTTGAGTAGTGTTAGGTTTAATAATATTAATTGTGACTTGTGTCCTTTCTCTCGAACACTGATAATTTACAAATTTATGGAATCCAAGAAGTTCTTTAGGATGGTATATAAAACAATGGAGATGTGAAGTGTATACACTAAGAAGGTTGATTTTGAAAAGACTAAAAGATACTATTAAATAAGCTCAAACAATATACAATTAACTAAATTAATAAATATAATCAGAAGATTGGATGGTTGGATACATTGTATCCAAAAAGGTTGTATGTCTGCCTTAAATTTGTTAATATGGAGAAATTATGAATCTTTACTCCTAAGTTCAACACATGATAAAATATTCCTTCATCAATTACATGCCCTACAATATTTAACACATGATCGATCGAGAACATCCCTGATCTTGAGAATATAGTCAGACAAGTTCAATATATCAATGGGGAATAGATTCCTTTTTACCTTGTTAATTTCTAAAATTCCATGGCTTAATTTTGGTCATGATTCAAAATTGAAATATAGAATGAAAACAATGCTATGTAAATATTCAAATAATTGTTTCAATTATGATATACAAACATTAAATTATTATTTATCTATAACATATAAAAAAATGAAAAAAAAAGTGAAAACAAATTCAAGAATAACTAATCTATTTAAAAATATAATAAGGTATGTATCTAGATATAAAAAAAGGAATGTGCCCTAATTATATTTGATAATAAAAAGATTAGAAAAACAAATTGATGATAAAAAAAAAACCAGGGCCGGTGCACATGTAATTTCCATCTATTTTTACTATCTTTTCACTCTTAAAACATGTAACTATTAATATCTTATTAATTATTTTATTGAGTTTATTTTAAAAAATATATAACTATCTTTTCTTTTATTCTTATTATTTTTAATAAAACATGTATTTTATTTTCTCTCTTCTTATAACTATAATATAATGAGCCACATAAAATAATTAATAAGATAATATTAGTACAGTTTAAACACCATAAAATTTTTCCTTGAAATATTGACTCTTGGTCCATTTCTTGCAATAGAAAAGTAGCAATGATAATGCCCTAAGCCAATTGGTAATTTAGAAGATTTTGTTGGTGTGGTACCATAGTAGTGGAGGGCATCATCTTAAACCAATCATATGAAACAATATATTTTAGATAGTAGAGTAGATTTTAGATAGTAGAGTAGATTATGAACCTGGCTATGATGCGAGACTTGTGAAGTTTTTTTTTTTAATATAAAAAAGATATTTAGATGTTACTAATATATTTTAGTGAATAAAAAATTTAAATTATTTGAGGATTGACCTGATGTAACTCAGTTAATTTTATGGGTCAAAAAACAACTTATATAACCTGTAAAAATATAATTTAACTAAAAATAATTTCAAGATGACATTTTTTTCGTAATATTAAAATAACAACATATTGGATTGACTTGATTCAATTTAGGTTAACATGTCAAATTCACAACTTAGATTATAAAACTATGATAATCTTATAGAAAGCAAATCAAAATAAATTATGAAACCTAATTTTCAATCAACCCAATGTTAAATGATAAAACAAAAAAAAATTCAATTAAAAAAGGACCTAATAAGCGACCTGAGTCAACTTATCAAAACTGTGACCCGGGTCATAAAACCAAAATAACCCCATAAAAAATAAATTAAAACAAATTATGAATTTCAATTTCCAATCAACCCAATGTGGGAGAATGAGATTAAAAAAGAAATCAAATAAAAAAAGAACTTGATTTAACTAGGGTTATTTATACCAAAATTCATGATTTTGATCGTGAGACCAAGATATCTGTCTATAAAACAAATTAAAATAAATTATGAAACTCAATTCTTAACTAACTCAGTGTTGAATAATGAAATTGAAAAAAAAATCAATTAAAAAAGGACAAAAAAATAACTTGAGTCAACTCAGGTTAACCCATTAAGCAATATTCTCGGGTCATGAAACCGAAATAACATAATACAAAAGTAAACAAAATAAATTATCAAGTCTAATTCTCAATCAACCTAATATTAAATGATGAAAATAAAAAAAATAAGAATAAAAAAACTTGAATCAATCGGGTTAACCTGCTTAACCTATAATTTGTTTCATGAGAGTTTCATAACTCAATAAAAAAACAAATGTAATATGAAAGATGAAATTTAATTAAAAAAAACATCAATTGAAAAAAGCAATGAAAAAAAAAGCAAATTGCTATTCTAATGTATACTACTTTGTGAAAATGGGTACAGTAAAATCCCTTTTTCTTTTAGTTTATAACTAGTATATTTACCCGCGCTCCGTTGTGGGTCAGACTATTCTTTTTTTAAATTAAAAAAAAAGGGTGTTTAGAGTATGAAGATTTTATTGACAGTATCATTAAATCTAATCAAGCAGTTCAATCTTGAAACCTGTCAATCTAACTCCTTGCCTAGTTCGAGTTTTGAATTAAACCTTGTGGGAGTTGATCCAAAGTGAATTATTCAATTTAATGAGTCTAAAGACAACTTGGATGACCGATAAAAACATAGTGTAACTTTAAAAAAACTTTAAGATGAAATTATATATATATGTATATATAATTTCATATATATATATGAGGCGATGCCAGATTGGATCGATTTCAGTCACTTTACGACCTGGGTCATGGACTTCAATGAATTTAATAGCTTTTTTATTTTTATAAATTATTTTATTTAATTTTATAATAACATTAGATGCTTTCAAAATTGAACAATAACACTAAAAAAGATATTTATTTGAGATAATGATAACTCTATAAAAAATAGAAAAAAAATATAAATTTCATTTCTTAACTAATCCAATGTTGAAGAAGAGTGAAATTAAAAAACAATTAGAAAAACCAAAAGACCAGAAACTTTAAAAAAAAAAACATATTAGGTTTGATAGGTAAACTTATTGAACCAATAAATTGGATAAGTCGGGTCAATACATCAAGCCCGTAAATTGGGTAATGGACTCCACTGAGATTAATAACTTATTTTTTTTTCTAAATTATTTTTACCTAACTATATGATAAAAAAAAATAGACAGTCGCAAAATCGAGTGTCAAACCAATACTAAGACTTGTTTTAAGACTATGATAACCTCATAAAAAGCAAAAGAAAACAAATTATTACACTCAATTCTTAATCAGTTCAATATCGAAGGATGAAATAAAAAAAAATTTAAAAATGTTAAACTCATCATACCAATCAACAGGCTCATGAACTTTCTAAAATTTAATAACATGTTTTTCTTTTTCTAAAACTGTTTTTTAATTATATGATAAAATAATAGACGATCACATAATCGAGTTCAATTAGAAAAAAATAAGTGCACCACTAAATCCGCAAACCGGGTCATTGAGTCCACAAAGTTTAATAACCTAGTTTTTTCGAAGTCATTTTTATTTAACTAAGTTTTTTTAAAAATAGATCATATTGCAATGCTGAGATATTTTTCTGGTACCAACTCGATACTATGATATTTTTTAAATACTGCAATAACTATATAAAAGAGAAATTAAAATAAGTTATCCATTCTAAATCCCCATAAACACATCATATAAGAACTAAATTAAAAAAAAACAATAACCAAAGTAAAAAAGGGAATCAAAATATAAAAAAAACCCAACACTGTAGATTGCTATTGGAATCCACAATGCTAATAGTGGTTAAAAACAATATTTTTCCTGTAATTTTTTTATCAATAAACTTAGTTAATTAATTTAAGATGTTCATACATTGCTAAGGTGTGGTATCTTTCTTTGTTTGTATACTTTTTTCTTTTTTATCCATTCATATTGACTTTTGACTTGCAATGAACATGGTAACACATTTGATAATTATTATGTTCTAATTATTGTATTTTAGCATGCTAAATTTTTATTAAACTACAAAAATTGAGTTTTCTCTCCTAGTCAAAGAAGAAATTGAAGTGCAACAAGTTTTTTTTATTTTATTTGGAGACATATATATATGTCAATTGTTATGAAAAAACAAAACGAATTAAACTTGGTTCAATTCTTCCATTAAATAAAAAAAAAAGTGAAATAATGGTTCAAATCTCACCTATCATATGTATACATATACAAAAATATCTCTTATTTATCTTTATAAATCATCAACTTGAGTCATAGATCTTATTTTAATTGATAATCGAGTCAAACTGTTTGAAACATACACAACTTGCATTCGAAGTTGGTCATCTCCAAGGATATCTCTAGAGTAGGGTTTTAAAAAAAAAAACAAAAATTTTAGCTCATTAAAAAAAAATACATGATTGATAAAATATTTAGAGAAATAATACAATTTAGAGAGTAGTTTATAACATCCGTGACTTATAAATAATATGTATCATTAACGAGTTTGTAAGATGACTTAACATGAATTCCAACAAAGAAAGTAGAAATAAATAAATAAATAAATAAAAAATTTTAAAATTACACCAAAATTTTAATGATAATATAATTGATATCATCAAAAACATTTTGATAAGACGAATTAAACGATATTAAAAAAATTATGAATAATAATTATAGTTCCAAAGTATTTTTCGAATCTTTTTCTCTCTCTCTCATCTCTTTTTTTTATTATTATTATAATTTGTGCCAAATCATTTTATAATTTAAAAGAGTTTATAGTGACGCAAGGACTTGTATATATATATATATATATATATATATATATATATATCATTTACAACTTTTTAAATAATATTATTTTTTAAAATATTTTTTAACCATATAATATTTTACAAATTTACTTTTTTACTATGCTAATGTAAAAAAGAAAAAAAAAACTTGTGAACTCCATCTCCTTGATCTAAAAGGAAAGGACAGATTCATAATTGTGTTTCCTATATTATGACACCTCACCTCTTTACTAGCTAAGAATTTAAAGGGCATTATTGATGAATCATGTCAGTACTTTGAAAAAGATATTTTATTTGATATTAAAGATTTGTTTTTTCTCAGAATTCAATTATTCATCAGGGCCATTAAATGAATTTACTTTTTTATTAAATGCAACAAAGCGACAATGTAGGACCAATGTTGCCCACGTGGCAGACAGCATCGTCCTTCATTTCCACATGGGCCCCAACCCTAGTTAGAAACTTAGAACCGATCATAGTGGTCCATCACATGGGGGCACTACCTCCCAAATCTTCTTCTTTTTTTTTTTATTTGAGAAATTTCCAATTTTAATTAAATTGGATTATAAATAAATATAATTTAGTAGGTTCTAGCTATAGTATAGCTATGCATAGTATAATTATAAGACTCAATTCATGCATTTACCCATTTTAGGACTTGAGACATGAATCGGATGCGTCAACGGTTAGTCAAACTAACCAAGTTAGGATATTTTAAAAAAAAAAACAAAAAGAAGTATAAAATTAACCAACTTGATATATGAATTTATTTTGGTTTGTTTTTTTTAGAATATTATAATTTTATAATTTGAATCGCGAGTTTTTGTAAGTTAGCATGGTTAATTTGAATTTCTTTTATTTTTTTATTAATTTATTAATTTCATCTTTTGATATTTGAGTTGATTGAAAACTAAATTTTATAATTTATTTTGATTTTATCTTTATAAAATTATTTTAATCTCATAATTTAAGTCACAAGTTTTGCGAGTTGATCCGGTTGACTTGAGTTTTTTTGTAATTAATTTTATTTTTAAATTTCATTCTTCAATGTTTGAGTTGATTGAGAATTAAGATCCACAATTTATTTCAATTTATCTTCTATGAGATTATCTTATACTTAAGATCCAAGTCAAATGTTTGGTGAGTTAACCCTAGTTAACTAGTTTTTGTTCTTTTTTTTTTTATTTTTTTCAATTTCATCTTTCAACATTAAATTGATTGAAAATTAAGTTTCATAATTTATTTTAATTTGCTTTTTATTAGTTATCCCAATCCCAGATTTAAAAGGTTAATCTGTATTGACTCGGGTCTTTTTTGTCTATTTTTAATTGATTTTTTTTAATTTCATTCCTAAACATTAGATTAATTGAGAATTGAGTTTCAATGTATTTTTTTTTATTTGTTTTCTATAAAGTTATCACAATCTCATAATCTAGATTATAGATTTTACATATTAACTTGGGTTAATTTTAATCGATACAATATATTATTATGTCAATATTTAAAATAAAATATCATCTTAAAGTTTTGTATTCAAATTATATGGTCATCGTTTCCCTTTGCCTTTGGCATTACCATCCTTGAAAAAAGACTTGAACAGTGCTTTGTTTATTTTGGGTCATCCATAGACAATTTAATCGACGACTAGCTATCAACAAAGGCTTCAACTGTCTCACTACTGTGGCACCTTGACAATTTCGGTGCTGGGACGAGGCGAGGACTTCTCTTCGATTTTGATGTTGCTCATGGAAGGCCAGTTTCTCTTCCAATCCATACTAACAACTTAATAAAGTTAATGCTCTATTTTTCTACACATTTTCACTCTCCCTCACAACTTATTACATTATTAATTATTTGCTTTCCACTTCTAACATAACTTGGAATGTTCCTTGTAGCGTTTCACAGGGACATGAACTCTCAGAGTACTCTACTCAGCCCGAAGAACTTCACACAGCTGCTGACACTATAAGAAAAAATAGAAGATGAGGGGGTCATCCCATTTATAGGTGTTAATCCTAACTTATATGGGATGTTATAGGTTTGATAGCAAAACAAAAATAATCACGGTAAATTTGAAATAAATTGCCTAAAATCCAACTTCTTTGGCAACAAAAAAGGGATGGAAAAAAGGTCTTAGAACCTCTTGGTTTGGTAAGAAAACATGTTGTTATAACCTATTTTTTTTTATTCTTCCCTTCAAATTTACCTTTTTTTCTTTAAAAAATAATAAAATAAATAAAAAGTCAAAAATAAAAAGTAATGAAAACAAGAAGACTCACAACTTTATAAAAGCAGGTCGAGAAGGTTTTGAAATATGTAAAAAAATCAAGCTGGAGTTTTGGATGAAATTGTGAGACTAATCATACCCCATTGTACTCGAGACTGAAGAGACAATGCAAATTCAAGGTCAAATTAAATGATTATTGGATTAATCTACATAAAAATTAAGTCCAGGGACTTCATTGGATTTTTAATAGGCCAATTTGATTTAATCATGGATCGAATTAAAAGTTTAATTATGTTTAAGAATTAATTTTGATAAAATTAAAAGATTTAATTAGGTGCAATGACTTAATTATACTTTTAACGGGTCAAATTAAATATAATAGGGACTTAATTGGTAAGAAATTAAGTTTGGAAGCCTAATTTGGGCTTAATCAAGAAGATTAGAATTTTAGAGGACCAAACCCAAATTTTACGAAGTTAAAAGAGTGGAATCACAAACAAAATTGCAAGAAAATCAAAGTTTAGGGTCAATTAAGGGTTAAATTGGAGAAATTAACTAACAAGGACCTTTTTGAAAAAGACGCTAAACTTTGAGGACTCAATTTAGTTGAAAACATGGGTGAAATTGAAGCAAATTAAAAGTTTAATGGTCAATTGAGGATCAATTTGTATAAATCCAAAATCAATGAACAAAATGAAAAGGCACTAAAATTCAGTTTTGATATTGGAGTTTGGCGATGGGAAAATCATATAAAATTTGATGTCAATTAGGGATGCAGTTAAAAGAAATTAAAAGCCAAATGACTAAATTGAATTTTAGTCAAATCCCTAATTAAAACCCTAAGGATATCAAAATGACATCATTTCATTTAAATAAAACGGTATGTTTTAACTAAAACAATATCGTTTTGACCAACACAAGCAAAAAAAAAAAAAAGGGATGCTAGATGACTTGTCGTCTGGCTACTGTTCATCATCTTTAATCTTTTGTACCCGAAATGCTACTCAGGTGACTACTTTTCAAAGACATTTAATGGATCATCTCCCCACCAAAAAGAATAAACAAGACACCACTCTAATGACCTGATACTGTATTATACCCTAGCGTAATTCTTGGCGACTGATTACCTGTATGGCTGCCATGGTGTCGCCCCAAAGAGGTTGACCTGATTCGCCTTTGGCAGCCAAATTTTACAACTTATGATGATGACTTTAGACCAACGGTTAAGATCCTTCACGTTTAAATCAAGAGCTAAGATTTGTCTCCAATAAAGACAATACATCCCCTTTTCATCCCTTATAAATAAGGGTGAATTTTGGGCATTAGGGAAGGAGAAATCGAAAGAGAAACTATGAAAAAAAAATCAGCCTTTTAGCTGCCCAATCAACAACCCTTCCTCTTCTCCTCTAGTTCTGGCCACCGTCTATAACGAAGACCACACCAACAACTTCCATCCCCTTTGAACAAACCACTTGAGACAACCAACTCTCCTTCTCTACCTCACCCGTGAACAGTAGCGCCACCGTAAGCTTCCTCTTCTTCCTTTACACAATAACCTCCAGCAATGATGTTAGAAGCAACACTAGCAGCACCTCAACCATGCCAGTAGACCAGTAATGTCGGGGACGCTTCTTCCTTGCACCAGGTAACCACCATTTCCTCCTACATTTTATCTCTTCATTTACATGCAGGACATGAATTAATTCACGTCTTGTAGTTGCTGACATTTGCCAACAAAGGCTAAGATAAATTGGATCCATTTCAGCCCAGCATATTCTAAAAAATAAAAAAGAAAAAAGGAAAAGATTGTTGGGTCTTTAGTCGGACCAACCCGACCAACCAATCCAAAAAAATATAAAAAAATAAAATTAAAAACTAAAAAGTTTCAAGGACCATTTTAAAGTCATTTGTGGGTCCATCGCGCATTTTCCTAACAATTTTATCTAATATCAGGTCTTAGACTTACACTGTAAGATACAGACTCGGTATGAGAATTATATGATTTTCTCTAAAATTTCAAAAATAAAAAAAGAAAAGAATCCAAAAAAATTCAAAAATAAACTCTCATTTCAAAAACAAAAAATATTTTGTTTTCATGCATACAACCAAATCCTAAAGGTTTTTCATGCATATTTTCTAAAAGGATAAATCATATTTTTATCACGTTCTAAAAATGCAAAATGAATATCGTAACTGGTTTATGATTATCCATTAAAGTTTGACCAAAATATCAAAAATCCCCAACAATTAGTTTGTTATTCAGAGTGTTGGGATTAGCAGTAGACTTTAATATTTGAGAGTATAAAATTATACTGTAAAGTATAACCTCAAGTAGTAAAGATACAAAATAGAAAATAAATGCGATGTTAAATCTAGGTCTTAGAACGGTTATGATTTAACACAATAAGGTAGAGACTTCCTTACGAACAGAGATTTATCTTGAACTTTAAATGAGACCAACAAATAAAGACATGTTCTAGAAAAACAATCAATCAACAATGCAGCTTTTTTTAGGTTGAGTGTATTGAGAATGATGCATCTTTTCCTTATATAACTGGTCTCTTTACTTAGACTCTTGTAAACCATTAGGTATTCTAGTGATCATAATATTAGATGACGACTTGTAAACTCTATAATCATAACTTTATGAGTAAATCCAAAACCTTCTTAATTCTAGGAGACAGCTTTGCTATTAAATATTGTACGCGTCACAACACATGTCATTTGTCTCAGTAACTGGATTCATTTCTTGCTAGGATTACGATGCTACAAAAATATTCCAGCGTAATCACTTGCTACTGCCATTCTATTTTGTTATTATTGTGCAAGGTTACTGTGAAACACTGTAAAGTTAGATGTCTTTTGCGCACTACTACAATACCATACATTTTCTTCCAATGATCTTCCACCCAACCAATATTTTATGCATCTGTTCAATTAAGCTCCATTTGGCATGGAAGTGTGCTTAAATTTGATTGCCAATGGCTATCACATTTATAGTTATTTGATTTCAAAGAAATATCGTTTTTGTCCAAGAGTCCCGAGCTTATACATGGTGCTATATACTATTGTTATTATCATATCGAGGTTGAATTGGTATCAAGCTTTTGTTTGAAAATCTTTAATTTGCTTCACTTGGTGTCTTGCAAGAACATATAATCCTGCTCTTCCATTTTGCTGTGCACTTAGCTCCATCCTTGCAGCATGCATTTCAGCCATTCAAACTTGCTTTGGTCTTACCAATTCTATCTTTTTAAGCAGTCATTCGTCAATATCCTTTATGGAAGCCTGCGCGACCAACCCATCTAATTGATATCTGAGTGGTTGGGGGCATCGAGATGTTTTGTCTTTAGGCTGAAAGTCATTTTTTTTTTTCTGTTGGTTAGCATCAATGAAGCCCTCAATCTATTTCTCATATACCTATTTGCCATATTAGATTGGGCATAATTGACTGTTGATTGCAAGCTGGAGATTCAAATTCTGCAGAAAACAGGGAATTAGTGGCCTACTGATCATCCTTCCCTTTCGAACAAGACAAAGAGAATACAACACACACACGTGGGTTTGATCAATTTGCTAGTATATGCGAAGATTAGTCAAAAAAAAAAAAAAGGAAGGACGAAAGAAAGGAAGAAGGAATAAAAAAAAGAAAAACTAATAAATTAATTTATACTAATAATGATATCTATGATTTTATGGAATATTAAAAGAAAAAACCTTTCTTTATCATAATTAATAGTGAAAGTAAACTAACAAATTCAACTTTTTTTTCAAAAAAAGAAACGAATTCAAATTTAATTAATAATTAAAGATAGCCACACAACCTAATTTCCCAATTGTCTAGTACAATAATTGTATCGTAAAAAAGGCTACAAGAGAAATAAATACAATAAATAAGTGAGCTCAGAAAAAGAAAACCACGCCATTTAATGTGTTGATTAATTACACGGGAGACGAGTAAGTTTTTTTAATCAATTTGTTCTTACCATACAAGAGAACTTTATGTCAGAACCAACCATTCAGCAAGACTCCATTAATTTCCTAACCAAGAAAAAGCTTGGCTTGAAGATTTAAGATGATCTTTAATGGTGGCTGACAAACCCAGCAAAACAATTTGCTTTGATGCCCTTTTTTTCCTTTTTCTTTTTTATTTGGGTCCATTGTATCTTGTTGATCAGCGATAGTGATTAATGTCGGCTGACAGAATAGGCTGATAGTATTGTATACAGACCCCATTGCAGCTAAACCACCAACCCAGCTACCAGCATAGGCGTCCATATATAATTTAATTTTTAGAATATGCTAATTAATGTATCATTTTGCCTAGTTTTTGTTTGAGTTTGATTTTGTTAATTACTCACACCCCGGGCAATTCAAGCTACAGGTAATTAACATTATATATATTATCTCTGAAAATCACCATATGAGAATTTACATGGCCAATCACCATTACTCAAGCGATTTTTTTTGTTAATTTATGATACTCAAGATAGTTATCCTGTTTTACGCATACCTCTTGATCACATCACTTCATCTCTTCATGTTACTTATGATTCCACGTCTCTCAACATTTCATCTCCAAACCTAATTTATCATCCTTCTCCTTTGACATCTAGTCCTTCAAGGACAACATCTTAGAAACTGTATAAATTTTGCCATAAAATCAACCATCTTTACATCATTCTATACACCCTATACACACCTCTCGTCTTAGAGATTATCATGTCAATCATGCCTTGTTGTTTGACTCAGTGGCGGAAGTAGAAAATAAAATTAAGAGGGGCCAAGATTTTAATTACTTTATTACTTAAGCTAAAATTATACATATCATAAAGGGAGGGGCTGGAAAAAAAATTCCTTGCAGGAGCCGGGGCCCCTGCTAGCCCCTCCCTGGCTCCGCCCCTGGTTTGACTCGACTATCATCTCTTTTATTGTGTACAATGCTTGAAAATTATCAAATTATATTTGATTAAATATTTTTAAGTACTAGAAATATTATTTTATAGTAGCACATAAAGTCGATGATTAGAATTGAAGCATGCAATGTAATTTATTGTGATATCAAAATGTTTTTATGCATGATGGATGACTGCGGACATTAAAGATCAATGTGATTGTGTTTTTATTTGATGGTTGAATGGTTGTAATTTTTATTAAATATGGCGTGTGTGTCATGCCTTATCTCTATTTTTCTTCTGGGTTGTAATTTTTTCCCCATCTAATTCCCCTCAAATGTAACTTAAGGTTTTTTTAATTAATTATGTAAATGTTATGCCATGTTATGTATGAGACCTAATTAATTGATAATAAATCCCTTACTAATATATTAAGTAAAATTTGAGAACATGAATAATTGTCTTCTAATTTTATAAGCATAAAACTAGAGTTTTATTTATGAATAACTTGTCGAGTCACTGAAGGTTACTGTTAATCGAATATATTTAATGTTATAAAATTGGGTTATATTTAACTAATCTATATGATTTGGATGAATCAGTCATGATCATATGAGGTTAGAGACATGTGTTAGGCGAAACATATAAGATATCTTTAGACAAAAAGTTGTCACCTAATTGATTTAGGAGTCATATAGAGATGTGATTGATAAACTATGTTATCTATTTAATTTAATTTATTTTGATTTATTGAGTTACTCAAGGTCAGATAAATTAAATGGGATCCTAGCCTACTAGGAAAATCTAAGTGAGATTTCCTGAATTAATAAGGAGGGTTATTAATTTACAAGAAATTATAGTGGGAGACCACATTAAAATTAAAGACCTTATCTAAATTTAAAGTTTAAATATATATATATATACATTGATAGATTGAAATGAGTAGTAATATATCCCTATAAAAAATACTTTATGCTAACAAATTAACTGGACCAAAAATTTTAGATTGACACTAAATTATAAGAATTGTCCTCAAACATGAAAAGAGGTTTTATATTCTAGAAAATCCAATTCCAAATGCCCCTGCTGAGGATACTAAAAAGAAAATTAGGAATGAACATCAGTCACTACCAGAAAATTGATAAATACAAACAAAAATACCGAGGGAATATTTTTATTGGTAAATTTTCAAGGGATTTTACAGATAGAATTATTCCCTCGGTATATATCGAGAGAATTACCGTGGGAAACAAAATTAAAACAAAGCAAAAAAAATGATGACGTGTTATTTTTACCTACGGAATTATTCCGTCGGAAAAATTCGTTGGTAAACTATGAACATTGTTCATTATGTCAATTACAAAGGGAATCACCGACGGAATTTTCCATCGGTATTTTCTAGAGAGCTTTAGAACTGTTCACTTTCCAATTGTACTATTAATTGTTGTTTTTTACGGACAAAATCACCGACATATTAAAAAGTCGTCAGTGTTATTTGGCGGTTTTCTAAAAAAATTCAATTAATTTAAAATTTTCATTTAAATATTACAGACGGAATCACCGACGGATTGAAAAATCATCGGTAATTGTTGGCGATTTCTGAAAACTTTTTACGAAATTAAAAATTTAAATTAAATATTACCGATGGAATTACCGATGGAATAATTAAAAAATATTAATATTAAATTATCCGTCGGTAAATCCGTCACTAACACGCCCCAATAAAAAGCCTGAATCCCCTTATTTCACAAGAAACGAACTCATATCTTATTATTCTTCTTCTACTACATCTTCTTCACTATATGTAAAAAAACATTAATATCTATTTCTTTCTCTTTTTTTCTCTCCTCATCTCCTTCTCTTTTCCTCCATGCTCGGGTATGTCTTCTTCTTCTTTTATCCTCTTAGTTTTTTTTAATTAATATGCTTTACGAAATTTTCTCTCTCTCCTTAGCTTCACTTGCAACTACATTAAGGTAAGATTTTTCTTTTTTCTTCTTTTTTTCATGATTTTTTTCACTATATTTGTTTTTTATTTTATTTTTAATTGTTTTTGTTCTTAATAATTGTATAAATGTTGTTGTGAGATTATTTTTTTCATATGAGATCAATTTTTAGTTGATTTATTTATAGGATTTTTAAATTTTTAGCAATTGCAACTTCATTTTTTTCATATGAATTTTTTTAGTTGAATTTATTTTTTCATTTTATTTATTTGTTGCAAATTTGTTTGAGTTGATTTTCTTATTTTTTTCCAAGCATTTTGAGTATATATATTATAGAGTATTGATTTATGTTAATTTATTTATTTTATAATTTTATAAAACGAATTTTTTCTTAAATATTTTTAAATAATTACTGACGGAATTACAGATGGAATTTCTATTGGTATATCCGACGGTAAATTCATTGGTAATATAAAAAATATTATTACCAACGCGTTTGTTCCATTAGTAAATCCGTCGGTAATAGTATTTTTTTATTACTAACAGATTTTTTGACGGACAAAAAATTATCGATGAAAGATTCACCGACAGAGCATTTCCATCGGTGATTTTGTTGATAATTTAATTACCGACAGAATATGTGTCTTATGCTGACGAAAAAATTCTGTCGGTAAAACTATTAAATGTTGTAGTGAGTGTCATGTTAATGACGATAAAGAAGCTACATATGTGATGTTAGCTAGTTTGTCACCTGAACTTCAAATGTAGCATGAGAATATTGATGTCCATACTATGATTATGCATTTCAAAAAATTGTTTGATGAGGCTAGTGAGATTGAGAGGTATGAGACCTTTAAGGAATTGTTCCACTACAAGATGACATGGGGGTTTTTAGTGAACACCTGTATTTTGAAAATAATTGGCTACATTGAGAAATTAGGCCAATTGGGTTTTGTCATAGACCATGAGTTAAGTGTTGACTTGGTCTTGCAGTCATTATTCCAAATCTTTTCTCAATTCATTATGAACTATCACATGAACAAGTTAGATAGTGCATTACCAAAATTGTTTAGTATGTTTAAGACTGCTAAAAGAGCCTTTAAAAAGGAAAAAAAAGGTTAGCTCTTTTAGTTTAGTCTTTTATAATATCTAAGAAGAATGATAAGAAGAATAAGTGTATTGTCCCTAAAGCAAACAAACCTACTAGGAGGCATCAAAAAAGAAAAAGGCATCTATCATCATTGTAGCGAGAAAGGATATTGGATGAGGAATTGCAAGGAATATCTTGTAACCGTAAAGAAAAAAAAAGCTTAATGAAGCTTCTATTTCAGGTATGTTTATAATTGAAAACTATCTTACTACTTTGTATTGTAGTTCTTGGATATTAAATACTGAATGTGGTTTTCACATTTACAATTACATGTAAATATATTCATAAGGCTAAAACATTGGATGTTTAGCCTAAACCTTAAGAAACATAAAATCTCTTTAAATTTGGTAGGACATGTCATGCATCAACGAGATAAGGACCTCTTATGGAAGTTGTGAATGACATATTGCTCATAATTGATGAGTCTCCCATTTTCTTGGAAGTAACATATAATATTTAGTCCAAGAAATGACTTGAAGCTATGAATTTCATGTACTAATCAAGTTTGTAACTTGGTTGATCCACTTGAAGGGATAAAATCTAATGGATCTAAGTGTGTTTTTAAGAGAAAGATTAACATGAAAGGCAATGCACAAATATACATTACAATCTTCAAAGAGTAGGAATATTAGATTTTGATGGCATAATCAACAAATTTGATTTTTTAAAAAATATGGATAAACCTTGTGTTTACAAAAAGGTTAGAGGGAATGGTGTTGTTTTTCTAATATTATATGTATATGACATATTAGTGTTAAGAAATTACATATCTTTACTTTAATTAGTAAAGTTTTGGTTGTCCAAGAATTTCTCTATAAAGAAATTAAGAGAAGCAACATATATATTGAATATAAAGATAGATCTAGAAGTTTGCTTAGATTGTCCTAATCCATGTATATAACTAGATGCTAAAATATCTTAACATGGAAGAATCTAAGATTGGATTCTTATTTATTTTGTATGGAACATCTCCCTCTAAAGACATGTGTTCTAAGACACAAATTGAGAAAGATATGATGGAAATGATACCTATATTTGACTACAGGATCCATCAATATAGAAGATAAACTAAAAGTTCAAAATTATTTGAATTAAGATTTTTTCAATGAAATGTTGGAAAAATAGTGAATACAGTAAATATATGTTTTATTATAAATGGTAATGCTCCAAGTTAAAAGAGTTCCAAATAAGAGACAACAACTGATTTTATAACTACATAAAAGTACATCTCTACGTTTGAGGAAACAAAGAGGTTGTTTGGATTAATGAACTAGGTTAGTTCCTGACATTGTTAATCCAGTTGCCTTGTATTATGATAACAATGGAGTCATTGTGTAAGCAAAGGAACCAAGGTTTTTATCAATGATCCAAACAAGTACTTCAAAAATTCCTTTTGATTTGTTAAATCAATGAAATGAAAGATATAAATATGGTATATCGAGCAATATGGTATTAGATATATCAGCGATTGACTTTAGTACAACTGAGAAATTGTTAGTTTAATATACCTAGTAGTTAATCAGTTGGTTATCCGTGATATTATTATATTCGTGTAAATACATATTTATTATGAATAAAGACTTAATTTATCTTTAATATTCATATAATATTAGATTAATAAATCTAATATTTGATTTATAAATCTAGAGTAAAGATAAAGTTTATGGGATAAAAATATTTTGTAAAGGAAATTATAAAGTTGTTATAGTTATAGGATTCTTATTGCATCAAAGCATCGTTCCTAAAATTTTCATGGTCAATGCTCTTTTAAATACTGTATATTTATTAGAGCCACAAAGATTGATACATATTATGTTCTTTTCTTTATGAAAAGAAATAATTGTTCTCATAAGCTGAGATGTAAGATATATTTAAAACTAATATGTAGATGCTTGGTATAAGACATGTGCATTGAACTGACTTGCATGAAAATTTCATATGAAGAAATCACTTATATCTACTGAAAGGCTCATGTGACGGTTATATAAGTGATCTTTATACTTGAGATCACTAAATTATCTTATATAAAGAATATTATGCTTTGATCTTGTTACATGCTATCTTAATCGAGGTAACGAAGGAGCAAATATTGGGTATAACATGAATTATATGAAGGTACTTGAGTGATCAAAAGATGATTCATAACCCTAGGTAAATTAGGAAAAATATTACGCATGTTCTCAAATAGTATTGACTGAGAAATCCTTAGCCAAAGTGGAATGATATTTGAAAAGAGTTTCAAATCTTATTTAAACGATCAATGACTAATGTAGAGAACAAATATAATTTAACATGGTAGATAAACTTCATGCTTTAATATTAAATCACGATATTATTGATGAAAGGATAATATTAATTATACTGAGAAACCAGTCACTGAAAAGTTAAGTCAAACCACTAATGACTTTTCTAGTATTTAGAGGATCATGACACGTTGCTAGAAGATGTACTTGATCTTCAAATATAAATTAATCAATTATTGAATTGATAATAAATTAAATTGTTTAATTTATTTAATTTTACTTAATTAGAATTATAATTTATATTGGGGTCAACATATTAGAAATCTAATGGGTCACACACATTAAGAACCATTAATCAGAAATTAAATTGGGATGATTTAATTAAGTATGACTTGATTAAAATATATTTCTGAAATTAAGGACTATAATATATTTCTACTAATTAATTTATAGTATTTTTCATATTTCTCTATAAATAATAAGTTATGCCTCTTATTATTGAGTTGTTGTCTGTTAGATAGAAAAATTACGTTAGTCATAGAATAAAAAGTTAGCACCTGCACCCTAGGTATAATAATCCGTCTCTTCTAAATAGGGAGAAGATTTCTCATTTATAGTTTGTGTGGATTACTATTGGAGGCGGACAATTGAATGGTTTATATTTTGCAACAACTCAGCCTTTAAAGAATTATTTAAAGCCGAATAAGATCAGATCTTCAAGTAATAAATCGCTAAACAATTCTAGATCTATCTAACGAGATCTTAGAGATTATAAAATAATTTTATTTTATTATTTCTACTGTGTGTATGATATTTGAGAACCCAACAATATGATTATTGTGATTATTAATTTAACATGATAATAAGAACTCATGATGTAGTTAATTAGCAAACAAGTTATATTTTCCAATATAATTTTCTTTATATATGTATAAAAAACTCTTGTATTATAAAAGGAATACATACAAAAAAAGTATATTTCTTTTAATTATTTCTCACCACAACCGTTTGATTCAATTGCATTAGATATTTCTAGTTGAATCAAATAAGATACTAACTCGACTAACTATATCATATATCATATTTTTATCATTTTATTAAATTTGATCAGATAAATATCTTATAAAAACTCAAAATGCTACAAATTTAATAAAAATAGTTAATTCTCGATTATCAAGAAGTTAACTTAATGACTCAAAGGCTCCTTTTCGGATAGGTTCGAGCCAATTTAACAACAATGTTTATCTTTGTTTCATTTTTTTGTTAAAAAAAATACTGGGTGACGTAGACTTGTCGAAGTTGAAACAAGATAAAGAGACAAATGAACAGTATTACATGACTCGGTGCTGGTACAATTACAGGAAGTGTGAACTCAAATGGGCATATTTCGGATCCCATTATGAACGATGATAAATCCATGCATCACCTTGTCGACAAACCAGGTAGACAACACTTTATTGCTGTCCTCGTAAATTTTGTTGAAACTGACCTAACCCTAATAAAAAACAAGTAACAAGTTAATATCAAAGTCATAACTTAAAGGAAGTGTCTGCACAGAGCCGACTACTTAGCAGTTGCCAGCCTCCTCGCTCGGTTCCCTATCTCCTTTGTTTGTGTTCAGTGCAATTTATTTTGCACAGAATCCAACACCACTACGCGGTTGCTCCCCCCCTTCTTAATTCTTGGAACCACCCTCTCTGACTTTTTGCCTAATTAAGCCATTTTTCTTGGCACAAATTGTTTTTTATTTCTCGAGGTTTTAGCTGTTTATGCCGCACAAGCCTTTCGGCTTCTTATACCACAACGTGGTGTTTCTTCCCTTCGAAGTTACATACGTGGTAGAAATTCTTGCATGGATTTTAGAAGTACACAAATTGAGTTTATTTTGAGTTGTTACTTTACTTTTCTAATAATTTATTACTTAAATAATGTTATTTATAGATTCGATTCTTATAAAAGTTAGTGAAAGAATAAACCTTTTTTTTTCCATCGAATTCCACTTTATATACAAAATGTCTTTACTATATTCTAAAACAGTATGGTAAAAATTTTTTATTGGAAGATTATTTAGCCTATATTATATTTGAAAATATAATATATTTTAAAGACAACCGATATTTAAAAACATGATTGGTTCAACCTATGCTAATTTTCAAATATTTTTTTAATCTATGTTATTCTCCCAAAATTTTTATTATTTTTATGATTTATTACTGATTTTTCTATTTTCTAAGTGTTTAATCATTTTTGAAGTTCTATTCTTGAAATTATCATTTAAAAAATGTATATTTTTTATAGTATATATCTAGTTGATATATGAATGTGTTTTTAAGATTGCTTGAAATAGAATTTAATATATAGATTATCATAAAAAATTACTGTGGTTGAATAAATGAAAATATATTAAATGTGCCCGTCAAAATCTTATAGCATAAGGATCCATTAAAAACAAGAAATTTGCAATTGGGTCAACCTATCAGCATCTTCCATTTGCTTTCCATCTCCATCTCCTGCTCTCTATCTCTATTTTGGTCAACCAACCACCATATTTAATTACCTTCACCTCCTCCCCTCTCCCTCTTCTTTATAAGCCAGCCGGCCGGCCCTTATATCCCCAGCTCATTACTCCAATTTTCTCCACACGCTAAAACCATGGATATTGAAGAAACCCAGCTTCATCGCTGCCCATCTGATACCGATCTTGATTTCAGCTTCACCTCCACTGCCACTGACCGCACTTTCGCCTCCTCAAGTGCACGTTCTAGTCTAACTCTCAGCTTCAACGACGGCCTTTCCACCACCACAATGACAACAACAAGCTCTCTCCACCACCGAAAATGTGATCAGCATTGGTCAGCTATAAAAACAGCCACCAGCCTCTCAACAGATGGCAGACTCCACCTCCGCCACCTCAAACTCCTCCGTCATCTTGGTACCGGAAATCTTGGCCGGGTCTTTCTCTGCCAACTTAGAGACTTCAACAATGCAAACTTTGCTTTGAAAGTTATGGATAAAGATTCTTTAACCAAGAAAAAACTATCTCAAGTTCAGATGGAAGGTGAGATTCTCTCCATGCTAGACCACCCTTTCTTGCCTACACTCTATGCCCATCTTGAAGTCTCTCATTACAGCTGCCTTTTGATTGATTATTGCCCGAATGGAGACCTTCACTCTCTGCTACGTAAACAGCCTGCTAACCGGTTACCGGTTCAGGCTGTTAAGTTCTTCGCTGCTGAGGTCTTGGTAGCTTTGGAGTATTTGCATTCCCTAGGTGTTGTTTACCGGGATCTAAAGCCGGAGAACATATTATTACGTGAAGATGGTCATCTAATGTTGTCTGACTTCGATTTGTGCTTCAAAGCTGATGTTGTCCCCACTTTTGATAGAAGGGTCCACAGAAAAAGAATGGCGGGGTCCATGAGAAGAGGGGGTGATTGTTTTGGTACGTTTAGCCGGAGGGGAGTAGTGGAGGAGGAAGTGGTGGAGGAGGAGTTTGTGGCGGAGCCCACGGAAGCTTTGTCGAGATCATGTGTTGGGACCCATGAGTACTTGGCTCCTGAGTTGTTGTCTGGAAATGGTCATGGTAATGGAGTGGATTGGTGGGCTTTTGGGGTTTTGGTCTATGAATTATTGTATGGAACGACACCGTTTAAGGGAGGGAATAAAGAGAGCACCTTGCGCAATATAGCATCGAGTAAGCACGTGAACTTCCATGTGATGGCAGGGGAAGGTAAAGGAATGGAAGAGGCTAAGGATCTGATCGAGAAGTTGTTAGTCAAGGATCCAAGGCAGAGGCTAGGGTGCACCAAGGGTGCCACAGATATTAAAAGACACCCTTTTTTTGATGGGATCAAGTGGCCTTTGATAAGGAACTATAAGCCACCTGAGGTTCGGGGGCTTGTGGCAAAAAAAGGGAAGAGCCACTCAAGTGGTCACGTACTAGGGGGTGCTTCATCCCCTAGGAGGAAGTGTTGGTGGAGGCTGTGGAAGAAGGGTGGCGGCGGTCTTGGCAACTTGTTGAGAAATAAGGGATCAAGTCCAAGATATTATCTTTTGAATAACAACCAACATTACAATGGTAATTATCATCATTATAAGGTTAGGAAATGTGCTTAGTTGATTAATCAGTAAGGGTATCTCAAATCATACATTTAGCTTTGAGGACTTTGTATAATTAGATCATAGAAGGGTGACGAGATATGTCAATTTTGGAGAGGTACCTTATTATTTTTCTTTTACACACTGTACATGGATCGGATTACTATTAATGAAGATTCATACTTTTAGTTGTTGAATTTTGTCCCTGTTGAAATACACACGCAGTCGGTACTCATGACTCATGAGTAGTGATCATCTTCTTTTCCAAATCGATCCATCCTTTCCTCAAAGTAATGCAAGTTTTCAACAGCAAATGTCATTTTGGCGTTTAGGATGAGGTTGATTTTTCAGGTCATGAGGGAAAAAAAAAACTAAATAATATATAAATCCTGCTTGGATTAACAAGTTCATCTGTTAAATTTGTGATCCAAAACATAACTCATGTATTTTAATTTGAAATAGTTTGATATTAATCCGGCTAAACTTATGTGATATAATGCAATAATTTATAATTTGATTAACCTTGTCAAATCTTAAAGAGGTTTTGCTAATCAAACTAATCCAGGTACAAAATGAACCCTCTTGAATGTTTGACAATTGAAGGGATGTGAGGTAAACACAGCAATTATTTCCATGCCAGTAAGAGGTCCAAGTCCAAGTTTCTGTAATGGGGCAGGCAACAGTTGAAGCCTCAATATGGGAACATTTGCAAATAGGGCCAGGTCCTAAACAATCTAGGAAAATTTGCTGTAAGTTTGTTTAAAATCTTTTTTTATTTACTTTCTTGAATAAATTCTAACCAAGAAGGGAAGACACACAGATCACGGTCTAGAAGCAAATCATTACACGATGAAAAATGCAATGGCAGGTCTAACAACAATGGTGGAGAAGAAAGAATGTTATTGATTGATGATCAAAGAATTTCCATAGAAAGTCTGTCGTTGGTCCTGACAAGAATCTTCATAGCTGGAATTCATTGGACTCAACTCCTTGGATTTGGAAGGGGGTGGGTTGTTCTACCAATCTTAAGGTAACTTCTTTGAATCTCCATGGCCTTAATTTGTCTGGTAGTTTGTCTACAACTGTAAGTATATGTAGTAATCTCCCTGGTTTAGTTGAGAAATGTCTCCTCTAACTTCTTTTCTGGTCCCATTCCTCAATATATCTTGGTCAGTGTCGCAGTCTGGACAATTTCCAGCACATTTGTGCTCACTTAACACTCTTAAGCTGCTTTATTTCTGCGAGAACTACATATTCGGAGAAGTCTCTAGGGAGATAGGAAATTGGACTTCACTCGAAGAGCTTGTCATCTATAGCAATAATCTCACAGGCACAATTCCTGCATCAATCCGTGAGTTAAAACATCTTAGGGTCATCTGGGCAGGTGTGAACTCCTTCACGGGTCCAATACGTACCACCTGAAATTAGTGAATGTGAGACCTTAGAGATACTCCGGTTGGCACAGAATAGCTTCCGAGGTTCTCTTCCAAAGGAGCTTCAGAAATTTCAAAATCTTACCACTTTGATCCTTTGACAAAACCTTTTATCTGGGAAGATTCCTCCTGAGATAGGAAATATCAGTAACCTAGAGGTGCTTGCATTGCATCAAAATTCCTTTAGTGGTTTTCTTCCAAGAGAACTTGGCAAGCTATCGCAGCTATAGAAACTTTACATATATACCAGCCTGTTGAATGGAACAATTCCTCGGGAACTAGGAAATTGCAGTGGTGCTCTTGAGATAGATCTTTCTGAGAATTGGGTTGTATTCCTAATCTCCGCTTGCTTCACCTTTTTGAGAAAAACCTTCAGGGAAGTATTCCCAGGGAACTTGGAGAGTCCACACGGTTACAAAACATTGACCTGTCTATAAATAATCCGACAGGTACAATTCCTCTAGAGTTTCAAAACCTAACAAATCTAGAGGAGTTGCAGCTTTTCAGCAATTATCTTGAGGGTCATATTCCTTTCCTCATTGGGTATAATAGTAACCTCTCTGTCCTTGACTTATCTGACAACAATATTGTTGTTAACATACCTTCATACCTATGCAAGTATGAGAAACTGATGTTTTTGAGCCTTGGATCAAATAGGTTGTCTGGAAACATCCCTTTTAGTCTGAAAACTTGCAAGTCTCTTAAACAGCTAATGCTAGGTGGTAACCTGCGTATTCGAAGTCTCCCTGTTGATTTATATCAACTTCAGAATCTTTCTTCTCTTGATATAAATCAAAATCGATTCTCCGGGTCTCTACCCCCTGGTGTAGGCAAGCTCGGGAATTTGAAGAGGTTGCACTTGTCAGATAACTATTTTACTAGGAAAATTCCTCCTGAGATAGGAAACCTGACACAGCTTGTTGCATTCAACATTTCTTCCAATTGGCTCTCAGGAGATATCCCTCGTGACTTGGGAAATTGCATGGGACTTCAGAGGCTTGATCTTAGTCGGAACCAATTCACAGGCTCTGTTCCAGAAGAAATTGGCAAGCTAGTGAACGTAGAAATCCAGAAGCTTTCAGACAACAGATTGACCGGAGAAATTCCAATTACCTTAAGCAGTCTAAGCAGACTGACAGAGCTGCAAATGGGAGGAAATCTTTTTTTCTGGTGCCATACCTGTCGAGCTTGGTCAACTTGATAGTCTTCAGATTGCTCTCAACATTAGCCATAATCGTCTTTCTGGTACAATTCCCAATGATTTAGGGAAATTTCAGCTGTTAGAATCACTCTACTTGAATGAGAACCAACTTGTTGGTGACGTTCCTGGCATCTTTCAGTGAGCTGTTCAGCCTTCTAGCCTGCAATCTTTCTAAAAGTAACCTGGTAGGACCAGTGCCAAATAATCCTGCATTTCTACGAATGGACTCTCACAAACTTTGCTGGCAACAATGGCTCGTGCAAATCAGGTTCGTACCATTGTCATCCAGTGATCCCATTTCCTACTCCTAACAAAAACTGGATGAAGGAGAGTTCATCCAGAGCGGAACTATTGGCCATTATTTCTGGTGCTATTGGGTTACTTTCTCTGTTTTTCATAGTGGGAATTTGCTGGGCTATGATGCGTCGTCAACCTGCTTTTATTCCTCGTAAAGATGCAACAAGGCATGATGTGGTAGACAATAATGACCTTCTGGTAAATATGTTACTGGAAATTTTGCAGAAGATGCAGTTATAGGAAGGCGAGCCTATGGCACAGTGTACAAGGCTTTTATGGCCGATGGTGAAGATGTTGGGTTCTGAATATGTTATACACTCAGTGTAAATAACAAATCAAAATTATTTGGGAGTTTTTAGAATATTGTTAGATTAATTTAAAATTATTTAGGGATTTATTATATAAAAAATTGATTTTAATTTGCTTTGAATAATTTTTTAAAAATTAGGTTATCACAAACAACAAGTCGTCTAATTTTCTGGTTTCTAACGGTAATCCACATAAACTACTAATTAGAAATCTAAGAGATTTTTATGCCTAAAAAGCTAGATTTTTATTGTATTACTTATGTAGTTTTTTCACAATCACTAAAAATAAGAGGCATTGCTTACTATTTATAGAGAAATATAAAAAACCCTATAAATTGATAAAATATCAATTTGCTCTCTATATAATATTCATATATTAATTCAAGATAATTTTAGAAATTAACTCAATCAAGTCCTTACTTGATTTTTCTAGGTCTAGAAATATAATCTATATATAAATTATATTCTAGTCCTTAATTTTTAAAATATATTTTAATCAAATCATACTTAATTAAATCATTTCAGTTTAATTTTTTATTGATAGTTTTTAATATATGTGACCCATTAAGTTCTTAATATATTGATCCAAATATAAATTATAATTTTAATTAAGTAAAATTAAATAAATTAAACAATTTAATTTATTATCAATTCAACAATTGATTAATTTATATTTGAAGATCGGGTGCATTGTTTAGCAATATGTCATGATCTCCTAAATATTAAAACAGTTATTAGTGGTTTGACTTAACCTTTCAGTAATTGATTTTTAAATGTAATTAATATCATTTCATCAATAATGTTCTAATTTAACATTAAAACATGAAGTATGTTTGTCATGTTAAATCATGTTTATTCTTTACATAATAGTCATTGATCGTTTGAATAAGATTTGAAACATTTTTCAAATCTCATTCCACCTTGACCAAAGATTTCTCAGTTAATATCATTTCATCAATAATGTTCTAATTTAACATTAAAACATGAAGTATGTTTGTCATGTTAAATCATGTTTATTCTTTACATAATAGTCATTGATTGTTTGAATAAGATTTGAAACATTTTTCAAATCTCATTCCACCTTGACCAAAGATTTCTCAGTTAATATTATTTTAAAACATATGAAATATTTTTTCTAATTCATTTAGGGTGATGAATCCTCTTTTGATCACTTGAGTATCTTCATATAGTTTATGTTATACTTAATGTCTGTCCTTTTGTTATCTCAATTAAGATAACATGTAACATAAACAAAGCATAATATTCTCTATATAAAATAAATTAATGATCTCACGTTTAAGGATCACTTACGTGGCCGTTACAAGAGCCTTTCTATACATATAGATGATCTTTTCATATGAAGTTCTCATATGGGTCAATCAAGTATACATATGTTATAATAAATACCTATATATTAGTTTTATGTATCCTTAATACCTCAGCTTATGAGAACAACTGCTTCTTGTCATAAAAAAATATATAATATGTACACTATTCTATGACTCTAATGAATATCTAATATTTAAGAGAGTATTGATCAAGAATATTTTAGGAATAATGGTTTGATGCAATAAAAATCTTATAATTATAACAACTTTATAATTTTTTTTACAAAGTATTTTTGTCTTATGAATTTTATCTTTACTCTTAATCCATAAATCAAATATTAGATTCATCAATCTAATATGATTATTAAAAATAAATAAAGTTTTTATTAATAATAAATATATATATATATATTTATATAAATATAATAATATCACATGTAACTAATCAATTAGCTATATCACATACTAAACTAATAGAGGTAATCACCGTAAAAAAGCTGAAGTCTCACTGTGAAGTAGCTAGTTGTGACCACAACTTCCGTTCTGAGATATTGACCCTCGGAAACATTAGACACCATAATCTTGTTAAGCTCTTTAGCTTCTGCTACTATCAGGACTACAATATTCTCCTATATGAATATATGACAAATGGGAGCTTTAGAGATCACCTTCTTGGTAGTGTCCAAACATGTTCACTGGACTGGAATGCTAGATATAATATTGGTCTTGGAGCAGCAGAGGGTTTGTGCTATCTCCATTATGATTGCAAGTTGAACAAAATTTTGTTGGATGAAGTACTTCAAGCTCATGTAGGAGACTCTAGCTTGGTGAAGTTGATTGATTTTCCCTGCTCAAAATCCATGTCTACTGTTGCAGGTTCAAATGGTTATTGTAGTTGTTTTAAAATAAAGAAAGAAGAAACAGAGTATTGTTAGCAGTAAAGAAAATAGAAAATGAGAGCAACATATTTTGAAGCTGAAAACTGAATACAATTAACGTCTGAAGCATTACAATTTAAAGATTGATTAATAACAACCCACTAACATCATGGTCCTAAGATTACGCCATGATCACAATCATGAATAACAAAAGAAATAACTGATACCAAAGAAATAGCAACAGCTTTGAAACAGTAAAACAAACTAAACAGTGTTTATGACTCAACATTAGCAATCCACATTAGCAGTCCTAAACACATCTTCTAACACTCCTTCTTGATTTAGGAACTGCAAACTCCAAGTTTTGTCCTCAGAAATTCAAACTTGCTAACTGGCAGAGGCTTGGTGAAAATGTCTGCAGCCTGATCTTCTGTTTTGCAGTAGATAAGAACAATAACTCCATCTTTCTGTACTTCCCTTAAGAAGAATAACTTAATGTTAAAATGCTTAGTTTTGCCATGAAATACAGGATTATGAGAGATAGCAATAACAGCTTGGTTGTCAATAAGAATCTTCGTGCTTTCCTTCTGCTCCAAGTTAAGATCAATTAAAATCTTCTTCAGCCACAAAGCTTGATTAACAGCAGCAGTTGCAACAACAAACTCTGTTTCAGTAGTGGATTGAGCTACAGTTTCTTGTTTTTTTAAGTACCATGAAAAAAAATACCAGAACCATGTGTAAAACAGTAGCCTGAAGTGCTCCTTAAATCTTTAATGGAACCTCCCCAATCACTATTTGAGAAACCAACCAGCTTGAACTCTTTGCTCCTTGTGAATTTAATGCCAAAATTACATATGCCTTTGACATATCTAATTACACTCTCTGCAGCCTTGAGATGCAATTGGCTTGCACAGTGCATAAACCGAGACAAGATGCTTACAACATTCAAAATGCCAGGCTGAGTTGCTGTGAGGTACATTAAGCAACCAATCAGACTTCTAAAATATACCTGATCAATCTTATCTATTCCATCTTCGTTACAGAGCTTTTCCTTTTGGTTCATGGGAGTGCTCATTTCTTTGCATTCTTCAAGTTTAAACTTCTTTAGAATCTCCTTGGTGTGTTTCTTTTGACAGATAAATACTTCATGTTCATCATGTTTAATTTGCATTCCAAGAAAGAAAGTCATCAAACCGAGATCTGTCATCTCAAAAACCTCCATCATCTCTAACTTAAATTTCTCCACAAGACTTGTGTTGTTTCCTGTCATAAGCAGATCATCCACATATAGTGAGGTAATAAAAATGTTAGCTCCATTTTGCTTGACATACAATGTTGATTTAGAGAAGCTTTTAGCAAATCCCAAGTTCTGTAGATGTTCATCAATTGTATTGTACCAAGCTCTTGGAGCTTGCTTCAATCCGTAGAGAGCCTTCTTAAAAAGACAAACTTTGTCTTCTTCTCCTTCTTTTACATAGCTTTCTGGTTGCTCTATATAAATCTCCTCCTGCAAAAAACTATTCAAGAATGTTGACTTGACATCTAACTGCTACACCTTCCAATTCTTTTGTGCTGCAACGGTAAGTAAGAGTCTGATAGTATCGAGTCTAGCTACTGGTGCGAATGTATCTGAGTAATCCACACTGAATATTTAAGCATATCCTTTGACCACGAGTTTGGCTTTATGCTTATTGATTGAGCCATCAGCATTAAGCTTGGTTCTGTACACCCACTTGACTTCAATTACTTTTCTGTTTTGGGGTCGATTAACCAACTCCCATGTTTTGTTCCTTTCAATCATGAACAATTCCTCCTTCATTGTAGCAATCCAATTTTGATTCATCTTGGCTTCTTCAAAATCTGCAGGTTCACACACAGCAATGTTGCATCTTTGATAAACATCAAAAAGTAGGCTTGTGCCTCTGATAGAAGTCTCATCTGTCTTGACATTCTGCCAGTCTCCTATGCTTTGTTCCTCTGTGTCTGGAACAAAAAACTTGATCTTTGGCTCTGTTAAAGTTGAATCTATCTTCGTTGCATCATCCCAGCTCCACTCTTCATCTTCCATAAAGTGCACATCCCTGCTTATAACAATTTTTCCAGTTTATGGCTGGAAAACTTTATAAGCTTTTGCAACCAAGCTATAGCCAATGAAGATGCCTGAAAGTGCTCTTTAGTCTAGTTTATCTCTCTTGGTCTGTGGAACAAAAGTGAAGCACAAACATCCAAATATTTTAAGGAAATTCAAAGATGTTTTATAACCATACCATGCCTCAAAGGGTGTTTGATCCTTTACAGCTCTTGTTAGAAGTCGGTTTTGTAGAAAAATAGCAGTGTTTGCTGCTTCTACCTAGAACTTCTTTGGTAGATTCTTCTCATGCAACATACATCTTGTCATCTCCAAAATGAATTTGTTCCATCTCTTATTCACTCCATTTTTTTATGGAGTGTATGGAGCGATTAATTGATGTTGAATGCCTACCTCCTCACAGAAACTGTTGAATGAGTTAGAGGTGTACTCCTTACCATTGTCTGATCTAAGAATTTGAATTTTATTGCCACTCTCGTTTTCAACTCTGGCTTTAAAGTTCCAAAAAACTTGAGCCACCTTTAACTTGTGCTTCAAAAAGAAAATCCAACACATACGGGAGAAATCATCAATGAATACAACATAATAGAGACTTCCATTTAGAAAAGGTGTTCTTTGTGGGTCTGCAATATCTGTATGAATCAATTGCAGCTTTTTTGTTGCTCTCCATGTTACTTTGGGAAATGGTTTCCTACTTTGCTTTCCAGACTGACATGCTTTGCAATTGGGAATGTGATCATCAAGTGCTGGAAGATCATTTGCCATCATCTTAGATTTCATCTACAACAGCCCCTTATGATGATAGTGCCCGAGCCTCTTGTGCCAAACTTCTGTGATATTTTCTTTGATTGGGAAAGCAGTTTGCTCCTCCTCCAATGGATTTAGAGCAAAGCTTTTTCCTTCATTTTTACTTTAAAAATATCATGGCCATCTGCATTTTTAATCAAACAACTTTTGTCTTCGAACACAACTTTATAACCTTTTTCAATTAGTTGTCCAACACTAAACAAGTTTTGATCAATTTCATGAACATACAACACATCAGAAATGAACTTTGTACCTGAACAGGTTGAAATTGCAATTGTTCCCTTTCCTTCTACAGTTATGTACTCGCCATTTCCAATTCGAACTTTTGACTTGTTTGAGCTCCTTAGTTCTCTGAATAGATCCTTGTCATATGTCATGTGGTTAGTACAACCACTGTCAATAAGCCAACTCTTACTTGATTTAATGCCAGAGAAACATATAGCCACAAACAATTGATCTTCCTCCTCTTGATCAACAATTTGTGCCTTTTCACCATGTTGTTGATTTTTGCTCTTACAGATAACAGCTTCATGCCCCATCTGGTTGTATTTTTTGCACTTGGCATCTGGTCTTTTCCAGCATTTAAAATGTGGATGAGATTTTCTATTACAATGCTGGCATGGAGGATAAGATCCCTTCTTGTTTCCAGTATTGCTCCTGTTGTTGTTGGCCTTAAAATCTCCATTTAAACCTTGATGCATGGTTGTTAAAAATGCGTTTTAACTTGTAAAATCGTACAATTTTACGAGTTAAAACCCATAAAATGTGTAGAAACGGAGGCAAAACTCGAAAATCATTAAAATCACACAAAACCACTTCAAAATCGCATAAAACCGTAACAACTCACAAAAATGTTAAAAACATTACATTTTCACGATTAACCAAAATGTCACTGGACCGAATGCAAAATTAGAAATGCAAAAATTTTTAACTTCATCCATGTCTCACAATCTCTTTTCTTTCCCAATTCCCACCCGACCAGGCGACCATCCTCACCCTACTGGTGACTTCGTCCCTGTCTCACACTTTTCCTGACTCCAGACTTTGTCCAATCGTCCCCTCCCTGTCTCACACTCTTCTAATCTCCCTGACTCCCTTCCCCTTTTCCCTTTCCCCTTTCCCCAGCAAATTAAGAAATCACTTCCCCCCGATCCGGAGCGTTCTTGGCGATACGAAGGTAAGAATTGATTCTCAATCCCAAGCTTTGTTTTTTTCTGTCTAATAGTGGTGATTAGAGGCAAAAAATGATTTGGGTATGCTGTGAAATTCACTGTTTATCTTCTAGGTATTTTTTCAAAGGGGGAGTGGTGTTGCACTGCTACTAGTAATTTCATGTGCAGCTTTGTTTATCTTCTGTGAAGCTTTCTAACAATAGTTTACTGCTGTGTGTTGTGATTTCTTTTAATATTCACCTATACTCTATTTGATCTTACTTGCTTTGTTGTTACAGATTTTGTAATTCTGCAATCTGTATAGACAACGATTCAGCGAAGCAAAAAAGCAATGAAGCAATGAAGCTTTCCAATTTCTAGGATTGCATGTATTCTGTAAATCCAAAAACTGTAAACTTTAGGGCAATTGATGCACCTGTTTGGAATGCCTTTTGCATTTAATTTATCTAGGCTTTTTGTGTATTACTGGATAGCAATTTAATGCGGACTGCATCTCTCAAATGATATCATTTAGCAAGGCTTTGATTTGGTGATATTTGGTTTGCACTGTATTGAGTGTATTGTGTTTTTTTTTTTCAGGAGAGAGGGTGTAACCATTTGCATGCTTTGGCATTGCACTTGTTCTTTCATATTTCCTTGTCAGAATCGTGTCCAAGATATAACCTAGATGCTATGAGTTGATGATTACTACACTAGTTTTTGTTTCAGTGATTGAGGCATTTCATTAAGCTTTTTTGCCAGTATATCAATCAGTTAAATATGATGAACAATCATTTTAAGTAATACAATTGGTCTCCTTTAGCTTCCTTATTCCTTTGTTTTGCCAAATCATGCAAACGTGCACCCATTCCACTACCATTTTTAGCTTGATCTTGATACATGGAGTTGTTGGATTCGGAAACTTCTTAATCATTGTCCTGATCTACCTAGTGATATATAACCTTTAGGCTTGTCTAGGCATGCTTATACTTGAACTTTTATTTTCTACTATTCAGATTGCTTGAATTTTTCCCATAAGAGTGGTGTGTGAATGTATAATCTTAATTATGTCCAACATTATAGTAAGAGTGGTTTTGAACTGTAGGATACATGGCATCTAAAAAAACTATAATTGGCAATAAACTTGACGTGGGATGGCAATATGGTATAGATGTTGATAAGAATTCAAAAGGAGTGCAATGCAAGTTTTGTCAGAAAATTATTAGTGGAGGCATTTACCGTTTCAAGCATCATTTAGCTTACACTCAAAAGGATGTTGAGCTATGCCAGCAAGTACCAGAAGATGTAAAGAATATAATTTTGAATGTTCTGGTGAAAAATCAAGAAGCATCTGAGAAGAAAAGAAAGACTTTCCAATATATTGGAAAAGTGAAGATAATGATGAAGGGAATGAAATTACCTCAGTGGACAAAGGAAAAAGAGTAGCGAGTGGGAGAGGAAGTACACAAACCACCATCAATCAGCTGCTAAAAAAGGATTTTAGAGAAGAAACATGTCAACAAATTGCAAGATTTTTCTACACCAGTACAATTCCATTTAACTGTATGAAAAACCCTGAATTTGTTAAGGCACTTGAATTGGTTGCAAAGTATGGGCCAGGTTTTAAGCCTCCATCCTACCATGATATTAGAGAGAAGTATTTGAAGTAAGAAGTAGATCACACGATCAACTTGCTTGAGGAGTACAAGTTAGAATGGAAAAAAACAGGTTGCTCAATAATGTCTGATGGATGGATTGATAAGAAAAGGTGTTCTATTTGCAACTTTTTGGTTAATAGTCCTAAAGGGACAAATTTTTTTTTAATCATCCGTAGATACCTCTAATATATCCAAGACAGCTGATAAAGTATTTGAGATGTTGGATGCTATTGTGGAGAGGATTGGAGAGGAAAATATAGTGCAAGTAGTCACTGACAATGCTGCAAATTATAAGGCAGTAGGGCAATTGTTGATGGGAAAAAGAAAATGATTGTTTTGGACACCATATGCTGCCCATTGTATTGACTTGATATTGGAAGATTTTGAGAAGAAACTAGAGGTCTATTAAGTAACTATTGCTAATGGGAGGAGAATCACCTCATATATATATTCAAGAGCTATTCTCATTTCTATGCTCAGACACTTTACAAAAGGAAAGGATTTGATTAGGCCTGTTGCCACTAGATTTGCTACTGCATACTTAACTCTTGGATGTTTGAGTGATTGTAAGATACAGCTGATGACAATGTTTACTTCCATCCAATGGAGGTCATATAGGTTTTCAAAAACAGAAGAAGGCAAGCGAATTCAAAGTTGTGTTGTAGACAACAAGTTTTGGCATGATGTTACTACATGTATTAAGGCAGCATATCCTCTAATAAAAGTTTGATTAGTTGATTTAGATGAGAAACCAGCTATTGGTTTTACATATGAAGCAATGGATCAAGTAAAAGAGAAGATACAAGTGAATTTTGGTTTTGTGGAAAAAAAAGGTATTAATTATATATCTTGCTAATTATTTATTTACTACTATCAGTTGATTATAATGTTTACCAGCTAGGTCATGTAATGTTGATGATAATATTCTTATTTTTATTTTGTAGTTATATGCCTATATGGAATATCATTGATGCAAGATATGAACTTCAACTTCACAGACCTTTACATGCAGCAGCATATTATTTGAATCCTCATAATCATTATAATTCTAATTTTAAAGTTAATGCCAACATTAAAATTGGATTATATCAATGCTTAGAAAGGATGGTGTCCGATGCAAGTGAAAGGTGTAAAATTGACTTGCAACTTGATTCATTCAATGATGCAAGTGGGTTGTTCGGTATTGAGGCTGCCAAGATAACAAGGGATAAAAAGACTCCAGCTAAATGGTGGGATTCTTATGGGGATGAATGTCCAGAGCTACAAAAATTTGCAATTCGAGTTTTAAGCTTGACTTGTAGTTCATCTGGATGCGAGCGAAACTAGAGTGCATTTAAGATGGTAAGTTTTTTCCTTTTTAATTTTAATGTTTTTATATTTTATAAGAATCTTATATGCTATTAATTTGAATTGCTTACATAGGTTCATACAAAACGAAGAAATCATTTGCACCAGAAAAAAATAAATGACTTGGTATTTGTAATTTGCAATCTAAAATTAAATGACAACCAAGTCAAAAGGCAAGCTAATGATTTTGGTGAAGTTTTTGATCATCTCTCATCTGATGATGATTGGATAACTGAGGGAGAGAAACATGATGGTTTATCCAACTTTGATTTGCTTGGTGTCATTGATAGTGCAACACGAAGGAAAAATGGTAAAGAAGATGAAAGTGATGATGAAGAAAATCTTAATGATGTTGGGATGGAGTGTCATGGAACTGAAGATGATTTAGAGATTCAGAATGATGTCAATCCAGATAATTCAAGGAGCTTAGAGTTAAATATTGTTGACAATATTGGTGTTGGTCCTGGTACTAGTAGTGGCACTAATGTTTCTAATATCGGTATTGGTACTAGTAGTAGAAGTAATGTTCCTTTAGATGGTAATGATTTTGATGACCGTTTTAGGAATAATAAGAGAGACAAAGGTAATGAGAGTGTGTTTAGTTTACATGACACACCTACAGACTGTTTGTTTTAGGTGTGTTAACTTTTAGTTATTGAAATACTATGGACATGTATGAATTTTTATTTGAATTATGTATTTTAAGATGTTTGGATATTTGTATTGTTTATTTTACTTTTATTTGAATTATGTATTTTAAGATGTTTGGATATTTGTATTGTTTAAAATATTTTACTTGTGATTTTACGATTTTATTTAAAATATTTTACTTGCGATTTTATGATTTTTAGTTAAAAAATTTTATTTTCGATTTTACGATTCGAGTTTACGAGTCGAGTTTATATTATATGTTCCATGTCGTGTCAAAAAAGCGTTTTTGACAACCTTGCCTTGATGGCTTTTACCCTTATTTTTTTGTAGTTTCTATTCTTTTTATGCTTGACAAATAAGGCTCCCTCAACATCATCTTCTTGCCTGATAGCCCTTCTTTGCTCCTGTGCTTGTAATGTATTCAACATCTCTGACAAAGTGATTTTTGACATATCCTTAGTGTTTCTAAGGATGTAATTGTTGCCTTAAATTTTTTAGGAATCGTTACAAGAATTTTTTGGACAATCCTTGATTTTGGTAGAGACGTGCCAAGTAGTCTGACTCGGCTAGCAATGTTAAGCAGCCTGTCAGAATACTCTTTGATGGATTTAGTCTTTTTCATCTTCTGCAACTCAAAATCACGTATCAAATTCAGCACCTTCATCCCTCAAATCCTTTCATCTCCTTCATATTCGGTCTTGAGATAATCTCATATCTCCTTTGTTGACTCCAGAGACATGATACGAGTAAAGATGGTGGATGAGACTGCAGCAAACAAACAGGCTTTTGTCTTTGATTTTTTCGTTTTCTTCTTCTTATGTGCTTTGATCTGTGCCATGGTGGGATTGTTAGGAAGTGCAGGGATTTCATAGTCTTCTTCCACTGCTTCCCAAGTATGTCTCCATGTGTATTGCCTAAATCTGGTAGTTGTCTCCATCAAACACCGGCGGAGCAATTGATGAGAAACTAGCTTCGGCTTCCATGATGTATCAAACTCACACATAGTCCCTTTAAGAAGAAAGCTCTGATACCAATTGTAGTTGTTTTAAAATAAAGAAAGAAGAAACAGAGTATTGTTGGCAGTAAAGAAAATAGAAAATGAGAGCAATATATTTTGAAGCTGAAAATTAAATGAGAGCAATATATTTTGAAGCTGAAAATTGAATACAATTAACTGAAACATTACAATTTAAAGCTTGATTAATAACAACCCACTAACATCATGGACATCATGGTCCTAAGATTACGCCATGATCGCAATCATGAATAACAAAAGAAATAACTGATACCAAAGAAATAACAACAACTTTGAAACAGTAAAACAAACTAAACAGTGTTTATACTCCACATTAGCAGTCCACATCAGCAGTCCTAAACACATCTTCTAACAGTTACATTGCCCCAGGTACGCCCATCATTTGAAAATAGGAACCGAACAGTTGTCTATCTTGATTGTGCTAAATAATTCAAAGGTATCATGTTAGTAAATGTTTTTTTTTCTTCCTATGTGCAGAATATGCTCACACATTGAAAGTGACTGAGAAATGTAACCTCTATAGCTTCGGAGTAATTCCACTGGAACTGATTACCGGGAACCGCCAGTTCAACATCTAGACCAAGGAGGGGGCCTGGTTATATGGGTTAGAAGATCAATTCATGATTCAGTGTCAACATCTGAGATATTTGATGTCAGAAAAGCACAATAGAGATGTCTCTAGTTCTCAAAACTGCGTTGTCTGCACCAGCACATCTCCACTTAATAGGCCAACAATGAGAGAGGTCATCGCAATGATGATTGATGCTAGGGAGGCATCAGTGAATTCTCCGTCAGAATCCCCTCAGATGAAGACACCTGCCTAATAAGTTTAGAAATGCATTTTTCTTTTCCTTTGTTTTCTCATTTGAAAACATTATGCACGAGGCCCATGCTTCCATTACTAAAATGATTGGTTAAGGTGACAAAAGTTCAAGGTTTTTGCAGATTGAATACAAGGTAAGGGATTTATTTAATCCTACAGAGACTACTTGCAGTTTGAAGACCTTCTTCTGCAATTCATGTGTTGATCCTGTGAGCTCATTACTTGGATATATATATATATATATATATATATATATATATATATATATATATATATATAATTCCTGACAAAGTTTATATTCTCTCATTTGCTTATGCTAATACTTTTATCCTCCCTCAACTGGATATTGGAATATTAATCCCTGTCAGAAAATTAAGCCTCGCTGAATTGGTATAATTAACTTAAAATTACATAGCATCTCTCTATACTTTTCTCGTCCATCTTATGCTTCTCTGTTTATGTGAAAGTTTATTTCACTAGATGATTCAATGCTTGATGTTGATGCCTGTCTGCAACTTGTACACTCCTCTCAGAAACTTGCTAATAAGTTGGCAAACGTCCTACTAGGCCAAGGAAAAATTGAATCCCCATCCCCACTTTGTCCATAGACAATTTCATATCTAAAATCTTGTGTGAAATTTATGTTCTCTACATTAATTTGTTAAAGAAATATGAAGTTGATGTAATTAAAGACATACTTAAAATGATGATAGCCCACTTCTACAAGCCTATGCATTTAAATTAGCAGTACACTGTAAATGATCTTAAATGGTTTACAGAGGTCTTTTTCTGGGCTTCAAGTCCTGCCATCGCCATTAGTTTCCCATAATTAATTCTCTCCATTCATATGAACTTTCTTTGGTGGGATTTGATCTCGATTATTTGGAATGACATTAAAAATACTTTCTGTGATTGTACTTATTCTGCTTGGCATTTGCAGTTGAGATTTTAATGACAACCAACCAAATCAAGTTAAATTAATGCCATGCATGGAGAAGGACAGGAGCCTTTTTGGCATGATAAGGAATCCCCAAAAGGCCAAACCCGAATAAAAAAAAATGTTTGTCCATGTTTTTAAAATACAGAAATTCACGTTAAAATTATCGCAGATACCGACTCATTTTATATTTTTATCTATGTTTTTATCACTTCTGTATTTATCAACCTAGAATACCGAGAGTTGTGGTGCACAGGTTCAAATTCAAACCATGCACCAAGTATAGAAAATGGGCATGTCTTCACTCCTTCAATAACTCAATGATAAAGAGGAAGACAGAGTCTTTTCTTAAGAAAGAAGTCATCTTTTCAAGGTGGAAGATGTATCTTGTTTCCACAAGGCACAAAATACCTATACTAGAAAATGGTATCTTATCTCTTGGACAAAGCATTAAAATGGAACACCAAAATAGCAATTTGTTGAATCTCAAGAAAGAAGTCCATGGTCTTTCCAGGATCACAAAATAGGCAAGGAAGTGTGAATGACAACCTACCTACCATGATATATACCAAGAAAGTAATCAAGGTAGCCATTGTTTGTTTCTCATTAATGCAATTGAAGGACCCTTACTCCATTTGAACATAATGTCCATGCTTCTGAAATCTTATCGTCTCAAAATATCCTCTTCTTTCCTGTTACCAGCCCACAGAAGCACTAACCACCATCCAGTAGCACCTGGTTTTTAACATTTCCTCCCCCTTCTCTCTCTCTGTCATGCTATTGGCGCCCCTTGTTTTTTTGCAGCTCTGACAAAGCCAAATTGGCCTTTAGTATCAAGTAAGGGAAGTAGCTCTCTCAGCAAATGAAGCACTTCTATCTTATGCTGCTGTGTATTATCCATGATCAGTATATTTAATTAGTTCCAACAGATTTGGCATGCAATTGAATGAGCAAGCCCTGGCCAATGAGATATCAAGTCGATCCTCTTAGTTGTGTAAAAGAAGAAGAACAAGGCTTAAGAGCACTTCAGCCAGCAGCATTAATTATATATTGATGCTATCTTCAGGATGGTTCCAGCACCACGAGACAGGTTAAATCCAAGGAAGGATCTTAGCCTTCGACAAAGTTCCAATGCATTATTATTCTATTTCTTTAGTTGATTGACATCTTTCCCGTAAAGAGGGCATTGAGAATTATCTAGTTGCATGTATTCCAGAACACCCTATTTTGTTTAGATATCATTCAACAATATTCATTAAATGATAGGCATTTTTTTCCACATAGAATCCATGCAGATTTTTCTTGTTGCCTGCATTGCATCAATCAACCTATCAAATTACTGTGTTTGAAACATTTATCCATCATCTTCAACAAAGAATCAACAGTGCTTTCTTCAAGTAATTCAATGCCTTTTTTTTAAAAAAAATAAGGTTTCCAGTTCGAGCTTGTATATGAAATACACTATTATATTATTGGAAGAGTTTTATTTTTTAATAGATCGACTGAGTTCAACTGAATTAGTTGGGTCTAATGAATTTTCAGATACTGGATTGATTTAGACAGAAAAATATCATCTCCAATAGGGATCTTTACTTAGTTTATTCAATTCGATCAGTAACACTAATGATCTATCCAGCTCAACCGATCCAATGAATTTTCAGATACCAAAAAAATATCATCTCCAGCAGGGATCTTTACTTAATTAGTTATTCAAGTCTAGTTTATTCAATTCGAACAGTAACACTAATGATTCTGTTGTGTCGCTCAGTCCGTGTTCCTTGCTGATGTAATCTTAGGCTGGCACGATCTCACTCTCATTTTTCTCTTGCGTTCCCTCTCCTTGCTCTCTCTTCCTCCAAGTGTGCGGAAGTGGGGATAGCTCATAATTTCTGGGACAACTCAAGAAATGTTATTATATGATATCAGCGCTAGCCAATGGCACCCCAAGCCATACTCCTTCGCCATTGGACTAGGATATAAGATAATTGACAAGTGAAAATAAAAGCTCACAAATTGTCATTCTAAATAAAATATATCATTTTTAATGAATAAATATAAAATTTGGAACTGTGATTGAGAGGGATTTTTAAATTAGTTTTTTCTTCAATTTTTTTATTTTTAAAATCAGTATATCAAAATTATAGTAAATATTAAAAAAAATATTTATTTAATTGTTTTTAAAGAAAAAAATATATTTAAAAAGCAATTGAAATCAGAATAAGAGTGTTAAACATCCTAATTAATGCTATCCCTAGGGTAGCTTTTTCAACTGCAGGAAGAGAAAGTTGACAAGTGAACTTCCTGAAAATGGGAAGGGGGGCCTAAATTACTATCATTTTCTGTGCATTATTTTCATCAATTTGCATGCATGAGAAGCTGTCATGCATAACACCTTTCCCAATCCATGCATGTATATATGTGCATCATAAATGCTCTATTGTGCACCCTCCTATAAATGCTTGTGTGTAGCTTCACACATTTGACAGCTGCACACTACTTACCTTTGCTTTCCTTCTCATCAGCTAAATTAAGGCTTTCACACACTAGCAAAATTCCGTTCTTCCAATGATGAAAAGGTGGTTTTCTGGCGTAACAAAAGCTTCTTTCAGGTGTAAAGAGGCCGTTTCTTCGTGGGTTTTTGCAGCAAAGCTAGAGGGTTTTGGAACTGGACTTTTCATTAGATCAGTTCTGAAGAATTCCGTCCTTGCTGCATCTACTTGTATTTTTGCACTAGGTATGCCTCTCCTCCTTGTACTTTCTTCATTTTCTGATCTGGTTAATGGAAAACTAGTTCACATCCAGGGAAACTTTTTTAACTTCTTTTTTCTTCCTTCAAAACACTGCATTTCAGCCCTTCTGGGAATCCTTCTGGCAGCATTTTAGCTGAATCCTGTTAGAGATAGCTTCATGCCTTCATGTATATTAGTGTTAAGATAAGAGTTTTGTTTTCACCTTTAAAGATGTATGACTGTGTTCCATGCATGCTAGGGCCACAAAATCACCAGTCCATCCCATGCAGGGATGGGCATTAATAAATGCACTTCTAGCTAGTTGCTGACTCCACACTTCTCTCCAATGTACATGATCAGCTAGCTAGGCTTCCACTTGCTACATAAAGAAACTTCAACTGACATTTGATAGTGACAGAAAGAATACAATTATATACACATAATCCACACTTTAAGTAAGGCCTGTATAATCATATATATTTGCTTAATCTGTCAAATAAATTATTTATTCTATGAAAATATCAGTATTCATTTGGATGCTAGCTCTTACTTAACCTCTTTGCATGATTCTTAAATTTTGTCCTTGGTTTTGCAGGAGGGGCTCTAGTGGGATCAATCATAGGAGCCATGAAAGGTCAGACAACAGAAACTGGGTTTCTTCGTGGCTCTGGAGTAGGTGCTGTTGCAGGCGCCATCACTGCTGTTCAATTGCTAGAATCAATTACTAATGGTGAACCATTGTCCAAGGTAATACAATCCATATCCACTGTATAAATACACCAGCATTTCAATGATTTTCACAGGAAAAAAACAAAGGATAAAAATAATATACATCTGCTTTTAATATTGATATGGTATTTTTCACTGAATTAATGCATGTTAAAAAGAACTGCAAAATTTAATAGGGAGGCCCGTTTCAATAAACTGTACACAGCATCATGATTGTCTCTTTCAATTTAAGAGGGAGGGCCATGCGCTTTAGAATCCAAAGTAAAGGGGACTTTACTTTTTTACAGGTTGCTCTCTTGCACAGCTTGTTGAATGGGAAGGTATTCATGGAATGGGTAGGTCCTGCGGTGCTAAAAGCCTATCAATGGCAGGTAAGTAGACCTGTTCAATTTGCATACCAATAGTTCTTAGAATAGATTATTGAACGTCTATGTGGGACTTAATCAGGCTTGTAAATCTCCCAGGTTAATGCATTGGAAACAACTTACAGAGAAATATCAGACATTTATGACACAAGTGAAGTTAGAGGCTTGTCCGAGGATTGTATCAAAAAACTTCCTGAATGTACATTCAAATCTGACAATAACATTGTTGAACAATGCTGCCTCCCCTCTAGTTGTGCTATTTGCTTGCAGGTACTGAACTAATTGTCTTTGAATGATTATTTTAGCTCTGTGAGGAAATCATTGTAATCTTGCTTTTAACAGATTTTTAACAAATTTTTTTTTGTCAGGATTTCAAGGATGGAGATTCAATGAGAAAACTTCCCCACTGTGGACACTACTTTCATCTGTCCTGCCTAGATAAATGGCTGGCTAGAAACGGATCTTGCCCAAATTGTAGAAATTCTGTATGTGATGACAATGATGTATAGTACTAGATCACTTGTTTCCACTCACAAATTAATCAAAAAAGGAAAAAAAGAAAAGAAAGGGGAGTTGGTTTTGGCCTTTCTGGGTTGCAAGATGTTGCTTGAACAATATGGAATGTGTTAGCATGATGTCCATTAATGGAAGTACAAGGCTCGACTGAAGGAAAATGAATACTCCTGTTCTGTTCTGTGCGGTATGTTGTGCCATAGTTGCAATACTCGATTATTTTCTTATCAAATTAAACTAAAAATATTATCCGATTCAAGCTTAAGTTTTTTTTAACATACTTGATGATAGAGTTTAATAACTGTGTTTTGGGATTTGTCCCATATTCAATAAAAGAAGTGCAACTAAACTTACAAAGGTGAGCATATTTGGTGGTGATCATATTATTTTCTTTATTGGTAATCATGTTATTTTTAAAAGTATTAAAAATTTCTATAAAAAGTAAATGAAAAAAAAAATTGGAGAATGAAAAAAACTGAAGAAATAAAAAAAAATAAATCAAATAAGTCTTAGTAAGACTTTTAAACAAGTAATATGTTAAATTTTAGACCTGGACTCAATTAAAAAAACTTAACGTCTGATAAATTTAATGTTAAATAATAAAATTAATTAATTTAATTAAAAATTAAAATTCTTTTTAAAAAGATAAAACTAACAAAAATCAAGAAAAAAATTAAAGACAATTTGTGCTATTCAAAACAATTAAAAAATCTCATATAAAGTAGAAGAAAAAAACAAAAGAAATGCTAATAGATGACACTAAAAAAAACTTTAAAAAAACATAAAGCAAACTCGAGATAATTTTTATAAACTCAAGTTAATCTTTTAAATTTATAATTTATTAAATTTTAGATTTAAACTTAATTAAAAAGTTAAATACTTGATTAATTAAATATTAAATAATAAAATTAAAAAAAAACATGTAGAAAAATAAAAATAAAAAGAAAGTGCCACCATGTTCTTGAACTAACTTGCCAATAAAGAAAATAGTGTGATCACCAGCAAATCTGCTCACCTACCGTAAGTTAAGTTGCACTTTGTTCACTGAAGAAGGGACAAACTCCAAAACATGCATGCAAAAGGCCTAGGAAGAGCAGCGAGCTTGCTTCCACACCAATTGAATGCAGTTGATTCCACAATAGTTATTTTTAAAAAATTATTTGTGGTATGAACACATTAAAATAATTAAAAAATAAAAAAATTATTAATTTAAAATAAAAAAATAAATTAATTTTTTAAAAAATATTTTTAAAATATAAAAACAAACATTTACTGTTCCGCTTCGGTTAAAAATAGTAGAATTAATAAATGATGGCCTTTGACAATATTGTTTATATTAATATCACCTTATGGGCTTCCAAACTCAGTTGAGCCCAAAACAACGGGACCAGAGAATTTAAACACCTAGTTTCTACTGTCAGCAACCAAAATTGAAAACAAGGAATTAATGGTGTTATTTGGTCACCAGACTTTATTCTTATGCCATAGATGTCCTTTACTATTTATTTTCTTAATTTCATCCTTCTATCCTTGTTTGTCAGCATCTGTCTTGTTTCCTTTAATAACAAACCTCACAACAAAAAACAAGTAATATTGAAAAATTTATAAATAAATCATTTAATTTAACCAAATTTACTTTAAAAATGATGGATTTGATCATCCTTAACCCCTAATGGTTATGGAGATGAGGGGTGGAGGATAATATTGGGATAAAAACAAGTACGAGGACTAAACGTGACAAGATTAAGAGTAGGATTAGATGCACCATTAACTTAAAAAAAAACTCCAACTAAAGCATCACCTGCAACCTCATTAGAAAACTGCAAGCAAGAGAGAAAATGTCGTGGTGTGCTCTAAAACCCTTCAATGTCTCGTTGATGAACGCCGGCGCAGTGCGCAACCGAACCCCTTTTTCCATCGGCGGCATTGGTTGCGCCTCCGTCATCAACACCGGTCTCTGGCGGCAGTGTTGTTCCACTCGATTAGCCACTCCTCCTTTCGCTTCCTTGACCACTTACACTTTACCTCGTAACTCTCTCTCTCTCTCTCTCTCTAGTTTTGTCTTCTTATTTCGAATTCTACATGTGGACTTGATTAGCTAAATGCGTGTAACTAAGTAAGTTGGATATAAAGTTTGAGACTTTATGAGAGTATGATGTGATAGTATGAACAGAGTAAAAAAATCTTGGATTTTTCATGGGAATTGATTTGTGGGTTTTTGTTAATATGTGTGTGAATGATGAACTTGTAGAAAAGTATGGCAATTTTGTAATGTTGAGTTTGATGGTATTGGTTTGATAGATGTGGAGAGTTGAAAAGTTTGTTTAATGTGTGATTGTTTTGCTAGGAAAGAGGGTGATTTGTATGGGGTTCGATTTTTTGGTTATTTTGCTAGAAAGGAGGTTGGTTTATTTTGGGATTCGATTTTGTGGCTTTGATGGCTGACGGTGGCAAATGTATGCTTTGATTGTAGCTAAAAAAGAGGCTGTTAAAACTGACAAGGCACCAGCTGCATTGGGACCATATTCTCAAGCAATTAAATCCAATAACCTAGTATTTGTTTCAGGTGTTTTAGGTCTCATTCCAGAGGTATGATTCAATGCTCCATTTCCATTTTGAATGACTGTTTGATGTCTTTCCATATTTTCCTGTTCTTTTGGTTTTTGTGATTTGTACTTTTGGAGGAGGATGGATGTTGGAGTATAAAATATGCTTTTGTTGGGGTCCTTAATTATTCTACTATTGCATGCTTGTTGAGATCAAACCACGCTACTGCATATGTTAAGTTATTTTTTTCTTAGTATCACTTTCTTGTATACTTGCAATATGATTTTTGATACTCTTATGCAGACTGGGAAGTTTGTCTCGGAGAATGTTGAGGATCAGACAGAACAGGTATAAGCAGCCCTTGAGTTAGAATTTCTTGTTGTACTCTTCTTTTTCTTTTTATTTTTTCTGTTGAGTTGGTGTTCAGCTCAAGAGGCTAGCTCCAGTGGTTTTAGCAATTTTATTTCTTAGTTTTGTGTACTCTGCCTTTTATGATCAGCCTATTTTTATCTGAAGATATGCTGAAATTGTAGCGTGCAGTCTTTTCCACTGATATAATGTTTCCTCTTAGATATCATTGTGAGCTTTGCGTAAATGTTATTGATTGTGCAATTTCTCTCCTCTATTATCTCCCTCTTCAAGAATGTTATTCTGGGTTTGATTTAGTTGTATTTATGCCAAATTGCTTCTGCCCTATTTTGTTGGTTGGTCTTAGTTTGACTGCAATTGTGCGTAGCTTCTCAGTTTCAAGCTGATAAGCAGATTAATAACTGACAGATTGACTATATGAACTTTACAGTTACTTAAGAATATGGGGGAGATACTGAAAGCTAGTGGTAGCGACTATTCCTTAGTAGTAAAGACAACAATAATGTAGGGTTCTCTTTTTACCTTGCAATATTTATTTTTTATTAAAGATTGGAAAGAGAATTGACTCTATCCTGGTTCGTACTTTGTTGTTTTCTGCAGGTTGGCTGACTTGAAAGACTTCAAGAAAGTGAATGATATCTATGCAAAATGTATGTTATGATCGAATTGTTTTGTGCAGATTATTAGTACTGTCATGTTATGGAGCATAAAGGTTTTCCCCTAGTTTGTGTTGCAAATTACTATGTCTACAATACATTGGACCTGCCAGTAACAAGAAAATGAGAATATTGTATATCACTCTGCAAATGTAGAATATGCTTTAGTGAAAAACTTCAATGCCTGGCATGGCAGGTGCTTTCCAAATCCACCCACGCTGACTTTCAAGTTTTCTACATTTGAATGATAATGCATGTTATTTTTTAATAGGCAGTACAGACCAAAAATCTGGATCTGTATAATCATTATATGTAGGTAAGACTTCTATATGGGTTAAGAATTGTCCCTTACAGTTGTAGCAGGATTGATAAGCATTCAATACATGTATTGATGATCAGCTTGCCATTAACTTAGGATGTTGACTGAAACGGGAACATGTGAATCGCTTTTTGGCTAACCTTGATCATTATGCATATTTTCTTCATTTTTCTGGTAGAGTTTTGGCAAGTCCAAGCTATTCTGTAGCATCAAATTCTTTGCTGATAAGTGCTTACTGGATAACATTTAAGCTTCTAAAGGATCAGTTTTTGACATAAGAATATGTATCTGGAAATTTCTTTATAAAGTATTTTTGTCCCTTTATGAGAAAATGAAAATTTGTTATCTGGCATCTGACATCATTGCAGTTTGCAACCCAAGTTAATAATATGGTTTGTGTTTCAGACTTCCCTGCACCATTTCCTGCTCGCTCAACATATCAGGTAGCAGCATTGCCATTGGATGCCAAGATTGAAGTCGAGTGCATTGCTGAACTTCCCCAAAAGGTGGAGCCTCAGCCAGTTTCGCTCGCGTGACCTAAGTTAACAATGTGAAGGAATTCATCTGGCACTTTTCAGAAGTTGTTCAAGTTAATAAAAGTGGGAGGGGCCCGCATACATGACAATGGGGTTCTACTTTGTCATACTTCCCCTTGGTTGTCTTTCCCATCATTAGTAAACAACTGGACATGCTTGAGAACATGGGGCAAGAAGCCCCAGGGTAGTCATGGAACCAAAAAAATGAACAAACATTGAGGAATTTACAGCGTTCTGTAAGTGCCATTATTGGATGAATTTGTAACTTTGTGAAGTTTAAGCCAGAACTTTAAAGCCTTGCAGGTTGCAGTCTTTTTGTTAACCTCGCGTCTGACGCAGCACTTGTTTACAAATGTCTTATGCTGAGAATTCAGAATCTCATCGTGCATAAGAAGGCTCGAGTTTCATACTAATTTAGAGTGCCATCGTGCATGCATTACTCACATGCATTACCACAGCAACTCAATTACAATTACATTATAATTATAATTTATAATTAAAAATCATATATTATATTTTGTATTTATCTTTCAGCTTTTTAATTTAATTTTTAGCTAGTGTTAACAATTTTATCAGAAGTTTTAATTTATTTTATTAAATACATATATTAAGGAGGTGTTTGTTTTCTGGAAAATGATTTCTGGGAAATCACTTTCCAAACTTCTCTGTGTTTGTTTGTCATTAGAAAAGTTGGTCAACGGAAAATACTTTTTCGTCAAAGGAAAATTTGACTTGGTTTTCAGGAAAATATTTTTTTTTTATTTTGAGCGGAAAATACTTTTCAGAAGTTGTGAAAAATTTAGAAATATCATATTATTTGCTGATTATATCAAATTTGGTCCTTGAACTTTTGATTGCTATTTTATATATATTTTGTTTTGAATATTTGTTTTTTAATTTTATCTCTTAGAATTTAATTTTTATATTAAATTTGATCCTTATTTTTATAATTGTTATTTGCTTTTTCCTTATCATTTTTTAATTGAAATTTTTTATCTATCAAATTTGATACTCAGTCTTTTGATTGTTATTTATTTTATTTGAAATAATTTATGAAAAGTTAATTATTATTATTTTAATTTCTTCATCTTTTAATTTTTTTAATTTAATCTCTATTATTTTGATTATTATTTATTTTATTTGAGATAATTTATGAAATAATATTGTTTTTCAATTTCATTCTCATTCAACTTTTTAATTTATAAATTTGTTCCTTATTATTTTAATAAACATAAAAAAAATAAAACATTAATAAGTTATATTCCAGCTTATTTTCCATGACATAATCAAACATTAAAAAGTGTTTTCTAATTTATTTTCTATTACACTATCAAATATTGAAAAATAATTTATTTTTTTAAAAAAAAACTTTCCAAAAAAAAATACGGGTCTAAGTTTTCAATCATATCCTACACGTCAGAGCCACAATCTACACTGGTTATTACTAATTTTGTTTTTTTTTTAAATACCGCTGGATAATGAAATAAGGATGGCCTTTCACGTCATTTTGAACTCTAAAGGTCCAGTCAGAGGTTTTCTTATATAAATAATTATTTCTTTCCGACTTTCATATGTCAAAAATCTTCCTATCTCTCCCCAAAATAAGGAAGAATTTTAACGGTCTAAGACACGGGTGTCGGAAGTAGTATAGTTGTGGTATAGGATTAAAATATTAATGTAAATTCAAAAATTTAATAATAAAAGAGGATACAGAGAAAATATATTTTTATTAAGTGTTTTTTATAAGTATTTTTCGTTTTTTTTGTGTTGTTATATAATATTGAATTATAAGTTTTTTTTTATAGATATAAAATCCTAAACAATTAATAAATTAAATTATTACAAGAAAATATTCTAATTTAAACATAAATTATATTCAGCTGAGTGAACCGGTTGATTGATTTAATTTATTTCAGTCAGTTAATCAATTTTTAACTAGTAGACCGGTTTTTTTGTTTATCAAAACTAAAATCTGGTTTATTTTCAGCATTTTTCAAAATTTGCATGCCATAAAGATGTTTTTTTATTAAAATTATAAATTAAAGCATTAATTTAATTTAATTTAATTTAATTTTAGCAAAATGATTTTGATGGAGTTCATCAAAGTTTGCTTTCTTAGTTAACTCCCACACAACAAATAAGTGGTAATGGAAGTCTATGGGTGCAGCAATTTATGGTAATGGTTTCATTTGTTTGGCAACAATCAATACGTGAATGTGTTCCTGTAAATCGCATGATTTCAAAGAAAATGAAATATGGAGATTTTGGATATTTGTCTGTCTCGAACTCAAGCACACCTCGAATTCTTTCTCAATCTCACGCATCCCAAATCATATTTTCTTACATGATATTTGATCCAAAACACCATCTTCAAGGATTGCATGGCAGATAAAGGCCATCGCTTCTACTCGATTATCTTAGGAAGAGGTAATCTTTCGATTCAAGTTCATCTTGTCGATATATAGATGGATACCAAGAATGGAGGAGACCTTTCCCCTGAAGACGTGATGATCGAGACTCTCTCACGCTGCCTGTGAAAAACTTCACTGAAACTCAAGTGTGTTTGCAAACCCTGGTATGGAATTATTACCAGTTCTCATTTCATTTCCAAGCACTTGAACAACTACTACAACAATATCAATAATGGCCGTCTCCTTGCTTACGGATTTGGATTAGATCCCGTTTTTCTCGATGATTTTGATGTATTGATATATAATTTCATTACACATCAGGGACCGATATTTCTTGGGAATTTGCTGGACAGCAGCATATGCAGGTAATGAGTCGAGAGACAGAGAAATGGCTTTTTCTTTTATCATGGCTACCGATGAGCTTCAAGAGATACTACAAACACGAGATTATGAGGATCCAAATATTTCAACTCATTTGAGTCTCGCAGTATACCAGTATCTTCTTCTATTGCATTTGAATCTCGCATTGTACTATAAAACATCCAAAATTACAGTTAAAAGTTATTTCTTTAAATCCCATTAAAACATATTTTGAATCAACTTATACATCAATCCTAAATTAGCCAGGTGGAGTAAATGCAGTTAGAGGTTAATCCCCAGAGTTTTGTATTTTTTATGTGTGTTTTTGGGTTTTTTCTTTGGTTATTGATTTCTCTCTCTTTTCGGTTTATTTCTTATATTATGTATTTATTATGATTTAAAGTAGATAATTTATTTTAATTTTTATTTTGCATGGTTATTATTGTTACTGCATTGAAAAACAAAAGATAAAAAGCAATTTGAATGGTGAAAAAACAATATATTATTATTGATAAAGAAAAAAGATCTATTTATAGGCTTTATATAATAGCATTTCTTCTTAGCATTAACCGTACTCCTATAGAATAGGATAATAAGTACCACTTATTTAGCTATAAAACCATGATTTATTTAATGAATAAATTCCTAAAAACTAGGACAATATAGAGCTATTATAAGTAAATTTTAACATTCCCTCTTAAACTGAAATCTATAGATATCAGTTTAAAAGAAAAATCAACCCTCTGTAAAATTTTCATTCACTGCAGAATGTGAACAAACTCCAAGTAAACCACGCAATTTCACAAATATAGCAAATTTAAGAGGTTTGGTCTGTATATTTGCAACTTGGTCTTCACTTCAACAATAAACCAGTTTGATTGTTCCATCATTGCTAAGATCTCTTAAAAAATAATATCTCACATTGATATGCTTGCTTCTTCCGTGAAGCACTGGATTCTTGGAGAGTTTAATCATTGAGTTGTTATAAAAAAAAACTGTAGTAGCCTCAATTTGCTGGAATTGTAGTTCTTCAAGAATTCTTCTTAGCCAGATAGCTTGACAAGCACAAGCTGTGGCAACAATAAATTCTGCTTCTGTAGTTGATAAAGTGACAATTTGTTGCTTCTTAGAAGACTATGAAACAGCACCTGTGCCCAATATAAAAACATAACTCAAAGTGCTCCTTCTGTCATCTTGATCTCCTGCATAATCACTGTCAGTAAATCCAAACAACTTTAACTTTTCACCTTTTTTATAGAACAACCTAAAATCTCTAGTTCCTTATAAGTAACAAAGGATCCTCTTGGTTGCTAACAAATGCATTTCTATTGGATTCTCTATATACCTACTAATTAAGCTCACAGAATACATTATGTCTGGTCTTGTTGCAGTTAAAAACATCAAACTGCCAACAATTTGCTTGTAAAATGTGTTGTCCACCTTCTTCCCTTCATGATCTTTGTTTAGCTTTAAGCCAAATTCGGTTGAAGTGCTAACAAGATTGCAATCCTTCATCTGAAACCTGTCTAAAATATCTTACACATACTTCTTTTGAGAAATAAAAATCCTATTAATAGATTGCACTACTTCTATGCCAAGAAAGTAATGCATCATACCAAGGTCAGGCATTTCAAATTCAATCATTATAGATTTTTTGAATTCCTTAAACATGACAACATCATTTCCAGTAAATATAAGATCGTCTACATATAAGCAAACAATGAGTAGTTTCCCCTTATCTCCAATTGTAACAAATAATGTGTGCTCATATGAACATTTATGAAAGCCTTCTTTCAAAAAATAAGTCTCAATGCAACTATACCAAGCTCGTGGAGCTTGTTTTAACCCATAAAGAGCTTTCTTTAATCTATAAACTTTATGTTCATTTCCGATCTTAACATGACCCAAAGGTTGTTCTACAAATACCTATTCTTCCAAGTTTCCATGCAAGAATGTTGATTTGACATCCAACTGGAAAATAGGCCACAAGTTCTATGCTGCTAATGCAATCACCAATATGATTGTATCATGTCTTGTAACAAGAGCAAAAACTTCTGTATAATCAATTCCATATTCTTGCTTATATCCCTTGACTACCAAACATGCTTTATACTTATCAACTTCACCATTTTCTGTTAGTTTAGTTTTGAAAACCCACTTGACACTAATAGTTTTGTGCCCTTTCAGAAGATCAGTCAGCTCCCAAGTATTATTTCTTTCAATGGCATCAATTTCATCATCCATCGCCTTCCTCCATTTTTCTTCTTTGACAGCACTTTCAAAAGTTGTAGAATCACAATATGAAAATAAAGCAAAATAAGTGATTGGAAAGCAAAATGAGTGATTGGATCTTCAATTCCAGTTACCTTATAGTCTTTCCATCCATACGGACCTTTTTCGAATACGAGGATAAGATAGAGTTGCTGCAATAGTAGCTTCTGTTGCTGTTGACAAAATGTCAGCAGCTGTTAAGGTAGGAAGAGATCGAGCTGCTGCTGTTGGCAAAATTTCAGCAGCTGTTAAGGTTGCTTCTGATAAATTGTTAGGCATAATAGGTACTGGAGTTGGCTCACTTTCAGAATCAGTGTAAAAGACAACTTGTGTTGGCTGGTACCTATTCCAATCCCAAGTGTTTTCCTCATCAAAGACAACATCTCAACTAGTTACAATCCTTTTTGTGGGTGGATTGAACAATTTATAAGCCTTGGAACATTCGCTTATGCCAAGAAAGACACATTTTTCACCCTTATCATCAAACTTCTTTCTTTTCTTATCCAGGACATGTGCATAAGCTATGCAACCAAAAATTTTGAAGTGATCTACAACTGGTTTCCACCCACTCCAAGCTTCCTCGGGAGTCCTGTTCTGAACAGAAAAGGTAGGACTTCTGTTTAACACATGGATGCTCCAATTTACTGCCCCTAGCCAAAAATTATTTGGAATGTTCCCTTTTGCTAACAAGCTTCTCACCATATTAAGGATGATTCTATTTTTTTCTCTCTGATACACCATTCTGTTGTGGTGTATAAGCAACTGTTAGTTCCCTTCGAATGCCACGATCTGCACAAAAAACTTCAAATTCGGTTGAACAATATTCTCCACCACGATCTGTTCGAAGGGTTTTAACAGTCTTTCCTGTTTTATTCTCCACATGAGCCTTAAAAGCTTTTAAATACATAAAAAGCTTCTGATTTTTGCTGTAGAAAATAAACTCAAGTTTTCCGAGTAAAATCATCAATGAAGGTAATTAAATATCTTTTACCTCCATTAGAATATGGATTTATCGATCCACAAATATCAGAATATACCAGTTCTAGGACATGTTTTACTCTCCATGACTTTCCTTGAGGGAATTGAGAACAATGTTGTTTGCTAACAACACATTCTTCGCAAATTTGGGAAGGAAAGTGAATTTTAGGGAGGCCTATCACCATATATTCCTGTTGAAGAGTTTTTAATCCACTAAAATTCAAGTGGCCATAACGAAAATGCCAAAGCCATGAAGGGTCTTTTATTTCAGCCATTAAACAAGGTTGAGATGTTATTATCTTCAATGGAAACAACCTATTTGAACTCATCTGAACAATAACAATTGCTCCTCTTGAAGGATCATATATCTCACAAATGCTATTTTAAATAGTTATCACATAACCCTTTTCTTGCAATTGACTAGCACTCAATAAATTACTTTTCAAGTCAGCAACATAAAGAACATTAAAAATTATTTCTATAAAACCATTCTTGGTTCTTATCTCAATATCACCTTTTCCTATTGCATTCATAATGGAACAATCACCAAAACTTACTACGAAATGAAAATCTTCATCTAAATAAAGAAGACTTACATCCACACATATGATTGTTGTAGCCTGTATCCGTATACCAAACATTAGACTTTGGCTTCTGATTAGCTTCAACAGCTATCAACAAAGTTTTCACTTCCTTCTTTTCGGCAAAATGCGATTGCTCTCCTTTTTATTTGTCATTGGACAGCCTAGCATAACATTCAGAACAATAATGTCCAAATTTATGACATTTAAAACACTTTACCTTGGATTTGTCAAAGTGTTGAACTCGTCCTCTGCCTCTACTTTGATATTGATCATTATCAGCCTTAAAAATTGTTTACTGCCATCTCTATTACCTCTACCTCCCTTTTCTCTACCTCTACCACTACCCCTTCCGCTTCCTCCAGAATTTGAGAACTAAGTAAAGGTAAAAGCCTTTTAAGCTTGCTCATCTGTATTTGAACTTCGGTTCATCTTTTTTTCACGGACTAGCAAAGAGCTCTGCAATTCATCAATAAATAGTGCATCTATGTCTTTTGATTCTTCAATTGAACAAACAACATGATCAAATTTTGGTGCCAAAGAACACAATATTTTTTCAACATTGACACCATCATCCATCTTCTCCCCATGAAATCGCATTTTGTTGCTTATCTCCATAGTCCTAACATAGTAGTTGGTGACAGATTCTCCAACTTTCATTTGTAAGGTCTTAAAATCTTGTCTCAAGGCTTGAAGCTGTGCACACTTTACTCTAGCAGAGCCTTGATATTTTTTCTTCATGGAGTCCCATATATCCTTGGAAGTTTCTTTGCTAAGAATTGTTTCCAAGATGGGACGATCTATTGCCTGAAAAGGGTAATTTTTTTGCCTTCAAATCTTTAAGCTTTCTCCCTTCCAACTTTGTTTTCTGGGCATCTGTTCAGATTGTAGTTGTTGCTGGTTCTTTAATTCCATATTCAATAATCGGCCAATATTTTTTTAACCGAAGAAAGTTCTCCATTAGTATACTTCAATGATCATAGTGACCATCAAAATGTGGGATCGCTACTTACATAAAATTTGAATCTAATGCCCTTGTTACCTGTAAAAGATGAAAAAGGAGAAAAAGCTATGGCTGTAAAAGATGAAGAGGAGAAAAAGCTACAACTATTTTTGACTATTTTGGAGACTCACTACTTAGAAACTTTCTCTCTTTTGTCAGATATCTCATTAACTTTGCTCTGATACCAATATTACTACTTTGAAAAACAAAAGAGAAAAAGAAATTTGAATGGTGAAAAATCAATATATTATTGATAAAGAAAAAAGACCTATTTATAGGCTTTACATAACAACATTCCTTCTTAGCATTGACCACAACTCCTATAGAATAGGACAATAAGTACCACTTACTTAGCCATAAAACCACAATTTATTTAACTGAATAAATCTCTAAAGACTAGGACAACATAGAGCTATTATAAGTAAATCTTAACAATCATGGTATCGGGAAAAAAATCTAAATGTAGGGTTTTTTATGCTCAATTATGCAAGATATTGTTTGATTTCTTAATTTTTATAAAAATTTAGAGTAAAGGGACTACATTTGAAGAATGAGAAACCATTGAGACCTAATGGAGAGAATTTAATAAGCCATCCACCGAGGCAATGAGAGAGAAAAAGAAAGAAAGTGAAACAGGTTGTCGGTGCCACATTGCAACGCGTTTTATAAGGAATGTGATGTCATGATGAATCTGATGGCATCAAAGATGACATCAATTGGAACATAGAGGAAGGCTCATGTGCCGCCTAAAGGTAATAGGCATTCTTCATACTATGCTTCGATAAGTATCTTTCATTTATTCTTTCAATTCAGACCTATATTTTTAAATTTTGTTTTTTTTCCAGATTTGGCACTTTCCCTTCCTTTTAGTTTAGTCCTTTGATTTTTAAAATCTTTTTGATTCAATCCTATATCTTTTTAATTAATTTTTTATATTTATTTTCATGATTTCATCCTTTAACATTAAGTTAGTTAGGAATTGAACTTTATAATTTGTTTATCTTTATTTTGCCTTTCTACAAGGTTATCATAATATCAAATAAATTATCTAATATTGGGTTGATGATCAATTATGTGATCATTTAGTTTTTAATATTTACTTTAATTAGAAATGGTTTTAGGAAAAAAAAAAACCAAAGCTATTAAACTTTGTAGAGCCCATAATCTAGATTGTAGGTTTAGCAGGATAATTTAAGTTGCTCCGATTTATGGGTTTTTTAAAGTAATTTTTTTTTAATTGAACTCAATTTTGTTATCATCTATCCTTTTCTTATATAGTTAAAAAAACAATATAGAAAAAAAATCATATAATTAAACTTTATAAAATCCATAAACTTGTTTTAAAGTTTGGTGGATTAACCCCATTTGCTGTTTGACGAGTTTAATTTTTTTTTTAATTTTTTTTTCGATTTCATCTTTCGATATTGAGTTAATTGAGAATTGATTTTCATGATTTGTATTGTTTTACTCTATGTGAGGTTATCAGAGTCTCAAAAAAAGGTTTTGGTATGATGTTCTTGATTTTGAGATCATTTATTTTTGTTATTATATAAATAAATAAAAAATAATTTCAAAAAACTAATCAGTTCTAGTGAAGTCCATGACCCGGTTCACTTGTTTGGTTGGTAACCAGGAATACCCGATTTTTTTATATTTATTTTTTAATATTGGATTGGTTGAGAAATAAATTCTATAATTATTTTTATTTTTTTCTATAACATTTAAACAAATATTTATTTTAAGGTTGATACTCGATATTACAAAAATTTATTTTTTAATAATATAATTATATAAAAATAAATTTAAAAAATAAAATTTTTAAATTAAATAGATCCAAATTATAGGGTGATCAAAACCAATCTAATACATCATTGTTTTAAGTTTTTTTTTTCTTTTAAATTATAATCATATCAGCTTTGACATTTTTAATTAAAAATTTGAGTAGACAAAGAGATCCAAAGGTTTTAAGATTTAGCCGCTTAACCATATTTAATGAAATTACAAAGAATCCTCGCGTTCTTGATATTTTTTTTTTTGAAATAGATTCTATCCACAACAAAGACTAGTTACTGGTTAACTTTGAGAAACTACTTGACATTAGGCCTTAACCCTTGCTCAAATGGGAACTTCAAAAAGCAAACCGATAACAAATAGCTAACGACATCTCGGACCCAAAAACTCTCTCTCTCTCTCAACTAGTCCTCCTTTTTCATTTTCAAAACCCGTAAGATTTCTCCTTCACTTAGAACAACACTATATCTATAAATAATACAGCTTTTTATTATTTATTTCTTTGCTTTTCTTGTTTCTTGAAGTTTCTTTCCCTTGAACTATCAGCTCATCCTTGTAACATACATATGGTTCTTGTGGGCATTTTTTAAATTACTTATAAAAGATTCTTATTAACCATTCATTTCCTTTTCTTGTTGTGTTTCTGCATCTGGGGGTGGTTTTGCTTGGTGGAAATTGGGGTCCTTTTTTATTTTTTTGGCAGGTGCATTGTAGTTGTTCCAAGTTTTTAAATTTGGGTTCTTGTAAATTTTAGTACCTTTTGAATTACAAGTATAAAGCTGATATTTTACCTGGAATTGCAGGTTCTTGTTTACTGGCACCATGGAAGGAATCATTCTTAGAAGGGTTATTCCCTCGGACAATAGTTGTCTTTTCAATGCTGTTGGGTAAAATTTAAACTATGATGCTTCTGTTTTCAGTGTTTTCTTTGTTTCAATTGTATGACTTGGTGGCTAAGTTTCAATCTTTGATGCTGTTTTTTTGCTTGTTTGAAGCTATGTTATGGACCATGACAAAAATAAAGCTCCTGAATTGAGACAGGTTCTTGCTTCTCATCTTTATTCTAGCTTGGCTTTATGTGTAATTCTTTAACCTTTTGATTTTGTTTATGTGAAATGAGTATAGTTGGAGGAACTTGATCCTTAAAAAGTTTACTTTAATTTCTAAAGCATAAACTTTTGATTTTTGAATTGGAAAAATTGTTTATAATGTTCAATCTGATAGCAATACTGTATATGAACAAATAATGCATGTATGGAGTTACGTTGTTGCATGTTTAGTGCACTGCTAGTTGCAGGATTTAGATGTCTAGATTTACACAAGTGTGTTCCATTTTCATTTTTTAATTTTAGTTTCTTGTTTTTGGAGGTAACAATTGTTGTTACCGTAATTGGAGATGCCTTTGAATGCTGTATGGACATATTTTGGTGGATTTTGAAGTTGCAAAATTACAAGAGGAATGTAATCAGATAAAATAAGAACATGCTTAGTGGCAGCGAAATAAAAAGAAAAATTTCACCTAGAAGATAATACTCTGCTGGATGGAATACCGAATACTTCATTATGATTGTAGGAATGCAAAAGATGTAGATGTTATGGAAGTGGGATTCAGAATCATTCCATTTAAATTGATGCTATCTGTGAGTGGATCTGATTCTAGAACAATATTTTGCATGGAATCATCTCCAGGATTGCTCGTTAGTTTGCCAAGTGTCAGGGCATATAATAGATTGCCATGGCTTGGCACTGACATTGCTGGAGATGCTATGTGGTATCCTGAAGTATTGTTGACATCTTGATACTTTTCAAATCATTGATAAAGAAACAACTCATCATTCCATTTCACTTAAATCCCTGCTCTATTGACTTTCTGTATTCTTTTTTTTTTTCTATCTTGTTCTCTTGATTTTGTTGCAATCAATAAATTTTTAAGGTCATAGCTGCAACAGTGGCAAGCGATCCAGAAAAATATAATGAAGCATTTCTTGGGAAGCCAAATGGCGAATATTGTACTTGGATCATTGACCCTGAGAAGTGGGGAGGTAGGTTGAACTTTTTTCCTTGCCTATTGAGATGGTGCTTTAATGACTAAAGGGCCAGTTACTGAAAGGAAGTGAATGACTATCTTAAATATGAGATTGTTGTGTAGAAGGACTATAACAAGTAGCAAGTGTGGAACCCTCTTTCTCTCTCTGGTCAACCAAATTGTGTTCATATTCAATATATGTGACTTATAATTTAGCAGCATCTAGGAGAAGTCAAGGGCCTTTCATCACTCAGTCATGGAACTACTAGAGTTTGGCATCTTGACTTCAATCTAAAAGAGTTGGTAAAGATAAATTGCCTTTTACATCATTGTTTAGCTTCGGGAATGTATTAATATTTGCAACATCAATCTTTATTCTCTTGTGCAATAAGTGACCCAAGTATTATCCATTGCTTTATACCAGATTCCTTTATTCAAAGTAGAGGACATGGATTTTGGAATCTTTACAAAATAAAGCACTTTTCTTTTCTCCAAAGGAAAGCTGTCAATACGTCAATCATGTAATTTGACTTAAATCAAAGAATTTTTTTTATTTTATTTCTCACAATATCATATTTTCAACTTTCTAGCATGTATAAAGAATGTAAAAGCATGGCATTTTCCTTTTTCTGCCTAAGAAAGGGGAACCTGTTTTGTGAGGACCTTGTCTATACAAGTTAGTGCTGTAAAGGTGGATGCATAGTTTGCTGTATTCCTTGAAACAACAATGGAAACACTTCAGGAAATCCCACAAACAAATAACCTATGAGCTGGAAATCTCTGTATAATTATTTTTGGTAATAAACAGGGCCAAGGCCCTAGAAAATTATATATGTTTCGTACGAGGAGTAGCCACCCTGATCATATCAGCATACTTAATAGGAAGCACACCATGTAAACGGTTACAAAAATCTTGTCTGTAGTTTTCCATAGGAAATTTGGTATTCTTGTAATAATCTAGATACTGAATTTGAATCTTAAGCATTACATTTTAGCAGTGAAGGTATCATGCAGTCTAGGATGTTGACGATTGTTAGGTCCTTGGCTTCTATTAAGCATGTCTTTGTAGTCTCTTAATTTGTTTTAATCGGATAGGCACTAAATTCTCTGCTTTTCTCAGGATCGTTATCCACTAAATTCTTTCATGCATTCTTTTTCTTTCACAATCATGCACTAAACTCTATTTTTTTCAGAATGTTTAATTGCTTGTTGACCTGTTCTGATTACTTTTGTTGCTTGGTGCTGTCTTGTGAAGGTGCCATTGAGCTTTCAATATTAGCAGATTATTATGGACGTGAAATTGCAGCATATGATATACAGACCATGCGATGTGATTTGTATGGTCAGGTCAGTGCTATTAATAATTTTGTTTTTTTTAAATATCACCAACGTGAGCATTACTGAATGGTTGTGAGTTTCTCCCTCTGCCCTATGCTGCTATTTGACAGGAGAGGACGTACTCAGAAAGGGCCATGCTGATTTACGATGGACTCCATTATGATGCTTTAGCTGTATGTGTTTTACACTGCCAATCTATTTATTAATTAGCATTTTAGCGTGATTTTATTGTCAAATTGGAGTATTAAAGGAGGATAAAAAAAAGGAAAATATGTGTGATCCATTGATGTAGAATACAGTCTAAGTCCCTCCAAGGAAGATCTATGGTCGAAACATAGTCCAAAACATCGGAGAGATTGCATTAAGCTATAGGCTGCAGTATTGTTTGGTAGCAAATTCCCACTATTGACTTGCCATGCTGCAATAATAATTTATTTTACACCTCCTGCCATGCTCCATTAACAGGGTTTTTTTTTTTTTTTTTTTTGTACCCTACTTATGGGACCTTTCTCTTGGTTATGCATCCAAACAGATGTCTCCATTTGAGGGAGCTCCAGAGGAGTTTGATCAGACCATATTTGCGGTGCAAAACGACAGGACGATAGGGCAAGCTGAGGGGCATGCTCTTAATCTTGTTAAGGAGCAACAAAGGTATTCTTTATGTAAACAAAATTGGACAAATACTTGAAGATGGAAAGAAGTTTTCATGTTCTAAATGCGAAATATTTAGCTCATGTATATCCTGTTCTGAATACATAATGTGACTGGAAGTAGACTACATGAACAGATAAATGCCCTCAAGACAAAATCCAAATAATGCAGAGGCTGGAGATAACTTGACAACCACGGATTTTTTTAGCATCATAGTTCATATCTTCTTGAAAACTTCTTTGCCATTCTAGAACCTTTATGAGTCAGATTTATAAGATGGATTAAGGTTACACTAAATGTTGGTTTTTAATCCTATGCTGCTTTGCATTTCAGGATCGTTAGAATCTTTTCCTATTCAATGCTCTTGTTTTACTCTCTTTTGATTTTATTCTCCATCTAGCAAATGATGTAATCTTTTTATTTCTTTTCCCTGTTTTCTCCATTGGTATATGCCAATTGGGAAATCTTGTAATTTTGAAATATTCATTTCATTGTATTACTGGCAGGAGAAGAAGTTACACAGACACTGCCAACTTCACTTTGCGCTGTGGGGTATGCCAAATTGGAGTAATTGGTCAGAAGGTTAGTTCATATTGATGCTACTATTCTTGCTCCATTCTCAGTGCTTATATTGAGCTTTATGCTTATATCGAGCTGGGTGCAATTTTACTCGATTGCTATATTCTCATTTTCATTTTCATGTTAATATTTAGGAGGCTGTTGAACATGCGCAAGCCACAGGCCATGTGAACTTTCAAGAATATAGATAACAGAAAGCAGAAACTCTTCATTTCTCAAGGTCCTTGGTAACTAAAGGATTTTTAAATTACACTATAAAGCTGCTGTATGCTCTTTTGTTGTTCTTGTATGATCATATTGAAACAAAGAAACATTCAATTTCAGCTAATGCATCAATTCGTAACAAAATGTTGTTTAGTTTTCCATGGGATGCAGGTTTATGCTACTATTTAATTTGGTTAGAATTGCTTGGCGCCAACTTTTAGATTTTTGTGAAACATCCATGTTTTGGGGTCCATTTCGGGATGGCTGTGGCATTTGCTGGTTGTAGTTGTAAGCCCTAAAGCTCGGAAAAAGCCGAAAGCATTATTTTGCCAAACGGACAGTTACTGGTTTGGTTTCAATTGTTGGCTGCGATTTCAAGCTGCTGTCATCCATCCAGCAGTGAATTATTTTTATTGGGGCCGACATTTTGTCTTGCTACTGTATGCCAGCAATTTTGACTTTTAGCACCGTTACGCACTGTTATATCAATCCTTTCGCTTTTATTTCCACCATTTCATTGATTGTTGATAAATGTCTCTGAAAAATATCAAGCACCAAAGCAGCTAAATTATTTGACAAAGGAAGTAGCATGGATGGGTTCTTATCTTGGGATTACCACTGTTCTAATGGAATTTGTATAATAAACTCTAATATAATAGATATAATAATGATAATATACCAGATAACTACGCCTAGAATTGTGTTTGACCTTGAAAGGTGCTGCAACTTTTACAGAGATTCTTCCTGAAATCATTTTTTGAGAAAGTCCCATCAATCGAAATCAGTTGATTCATCTACAAATCCAATGGTTAAGATGATTGCCGAAAAGATGAGAGCTACAATGCAGTCTTCAATTAATCACCACATGAAGAGAGTTAGCCTGTGAGCCAACCATTATGGAAACATGATATGGTCTAATCTTCATCTCCCTTGACCATTTCTTCCTTTGTTTTGGCGTTTAAATTATAATTTAACAAGATTGAAAACATGTGGTTGAAGTTTGAACGATTTGGTCGAGGTTTTGCCATGACTTCTTTTATATATGAATGTAAAACTATTTTCTTTCAGTGGTTGAATGACAATGACAGAGCACATGAAATGTTTAAAGGGCCACTGTAAATGCCGGCCATGCAAGTTGTCGACTAGCAACCTCTGATCAATTTTGATCCAAACAGGTAAATGCCGGCCATGCAAGTTGTTGACTAGCAATTCCCTCTGATCAATTTTGATCCAAACAAATTAAAGACTAAGTACTAGATACTGTTTTGAGATTGGAGACATAAAAATATTGGAAACAAAGAAGATATTTTATAAAATTTATTTCTGTTCATAATTGTTTCCCTAAATATTACACTTTTACAGATAGCATGTTGGCATTTCTAAAGTCCCCATCTATCGATCCTTTCAGAATTAAAGTTACTTCAGGATTAAGATTAAGCCTCTTGACATAAATCTCTAAAATCCCCGTCTATCCCTTGATAATTTTATGGCCTGTGCCCCAAACACAAGCCGGCAAGCTACACGCAGGGGCCTGTAGCAATGTCATATATCAACATTTGTGGATAAAAATCACTCAATATTGTGAAACAACATTGTAAAAAGATGTTAAACAAAGAATTAAAAAGAAAAAGGAACGATTCTTTTAACTATAAAACCAAATATTGGTTCCTGTATGTACAAAAATGAACAAAATGTATAGGGCTAGAGCTAGCTTAATACATTGGCTAGGTAAGACTACACATCTTTCCCTACAAAACAAAACCATGTACGACAAGAAGACATAAATGGATCTTCATGATCCCATCCTTCGTCAAAACCAGCTCATGATCATTCAGGTATACTCTGCAGATTAGGCCTCCAAGACAGCTGATCGTGTGCCTCGTAAGATCTATCGTTGCTACTGCCATTCATCAACATGGACAAGATTTGTTCCACTGAGAGTTCCTTTACTTCAACCTTGCCTATCAACTCCTCGAGTTGTTTCTTCGTAATCTTGATCTTCACTTTTGTAGTTGATGTTGTTGTTGTTGTTGGAGAGCAGGATGTGAATTCTTCCGTGTTATTATCTCCAAGAAGCCCTTCCTCTTTTATGCTGTTCATGGCTTTCTCTTGCATGTCAAACCCTGAAAAATCCTGTGATTCATGTCTTAAACAGTTTCCCATCTTTCTCTATATCTTGAGGATGTGATAGTGTAGAGAGAGCAAGTTTGGGCAAGAAGAGGAGAGGGATGTTATATAGGGAGAGGGTGCATGGTAGAAGGGGATGAGGAAGAAAGGTCAGACCTAATTTGTTGCCACGTAAGATGACATGTTTGGTGACCTGGCATGTGATTGGTGTTGACTTAATTGCCACTTTGCATGTGAGTAATCTTATCCACCATGAAGTTGATGCTGGTGGGTAGCCATTGCCGGTGCTTCCATGGCTCGGCTCAACTAGGCTAGGTTAGAGGTGTTTGGGAATGAGTTTTAATTTATTTATTTTTTATTAAAATTAGAATTTTTTAAAATTATTTTTTAATTTTTTTGAATTGTTTTGATATATTGATGTGAAAAAAAATTAAAAAATTAAAATTAAAAATTATTTTTATATTTTTCTAAGTAAAATATACTTTAAAAAATAATCATTGTCATATTTTTTCGTGTATTCTTTAAATTTACTGTGAAGTTCTTCATCACTAAAGTTAAGAGGATATAAACAGTTATATATACTCATCAACAGCGGTCAGATGATGATAAAAAAATCATAGCAAAAACTTGTAGCTATTTATATGTGAAAAAAACTTTGTAATTTGTCGTGGATAATAAAATATGTTGATAAAAGAGGAAAAAAAACAAAATTTCTAATTATATTATCTACAACCATTTGAATCTTAAAACATTTTTCAAACATTTTGATTAAAAATAAATTTGAGAAAACTCTCGATTATAAATAAATTTTGTTATCATTTTTATTTTGTACAACACTAAAATCACATAATATAACAAAATTTAACAAGGGTAATCATTCTCTAGAGCTTGAGTGCCAATTTGATATTGCATTTTCAACCATATTTAGTTATATTTCAAAAGTATATTTATTTTTTAAAAAATATTAAATTAATATTTTTTTATACTTTTCAATAATTTTGATATGCTAAATATCAAAAACAAAATTCAGAAAAAATATTTTAATATATTTTAAAGAAATAAAGGTAAAAATACATCAAAATAATATTATTTTCAAGTGCTTATTTGTTATTTGCAAAAAATTAAAATCTTAAAGTTTATTTGGGAGACTAGTAGAGTACTTTTTATTTGAAATGTATTAAAATAATATTTTTTTTATTTTTTAAAATTTATTTTTGATATTAACATATTAAAACAATAAAAAAACATGAAAAAAATTAATTTAAAAAAAAAACCAATTCAAAATTTTATATATAAAAAAACCAGTGCAACTAGTGCCCCAAACATGTCTTTAACAATTTTGGTTTGAATGACGTTTCTCATGTGATGATAAGACCATCCGGCTAATGGATAGAGCTAAGCCCGCCACCGAGCCGAAGCTAAAAGCGGCTCTTTAGGTGGATTAGGTGTGAACACGGTTTGATATAGAATCTTTAGGTTTAAAGGCACAAGTGTGAACACAATCAAGGGAAAGGAATCTATCACCTTGATGCCTTAGCCACTACATGATCGCGTGTGGCTCCTAACGTTTTCTATCATATGACTATTATTTACCCAAAATTTACTAAGTACTTTATGTTCATAATTATGACAATTAAGCTTTCAATTAATTTATTCCCTTCACACCAACCAAGATGACCTGTCCCTTTTTATTAGATTTGAAAATAAAAATGATAACAACGCTTGGGCATTCAAAACTCTAAATATATTAATGAAAAGTGTATTTTAATTAATTAGATTCTAGATTTGTTTTTTACATATTATCGATTCAAGTTTTATAAATTTCAGAATCATTAGAAATTTATATGGTAGAATCATTAGAATTTTATATGGTTGTTAACTTTAAAATCCGTAAAATTAATTGAGATACAAGCAAGTAGATCCAAACACCCACATTACTAATAAAAAAATCTTAATATATTATCTTAGAAAATAAAAATCATAATATATACATTTGATTAGTGACAAGTACACTTTCTAATTTACCCTTCATTGTTTGATATACAAGTGAGATGGAAAGAAAAATAGCTTTGTTCAATTAAATAAATAGATTTGGTATCTCATTTTTGTATTTTTTCTAGCAAAATTCTTTCTTATTATATTTCATCATGTTTTATTTACCCATAAAACACCACAATACGAAAGGTTAATCAAAAGATAGCAAAAATTTATATAATTTTAAAAGTTTAAATTTTTTAATTTAAAATAATTTTTTTACATAATAATCAAATAGTTATGAATTATTTTTTTATGTATAAGATTGTATAATCTTTTGTAAATTAATTTAAACTGAAATAATTTTTAATTAAAAAATATATTAAAATATAATATAAATTATATCTTTAACTCCCAACTTTTAAGATTTTATTAGATATCCTTCAAGATATACAACTTATTTCTATGATGTTTTGAGATAAAAAATTTCATGAAATTAGATCCAAAAAAGTTGATTAGACACATCCATCTACTAGCTTCAAGTCTTAATTTGATTCACAAATAAAACAACTAGAAATCGAATCATTCCACACGTCTAATAGAAGTGGAAGTGTTTAGTAACGTAAAAGTGATAGATCAAAAGAGGGTTAATTACATGGATGATGAGGTGATTGATCGAAGGAGGTGGTGGGTGCGGCACTTGACACCGTTTTCACTAACTTGTCGATGGTTGGTGGCTCCTAAATTGACACTTTCCTTTACAACCAAACATAATCCCATGCTACGATCCTCCAACAGGCAAATCTAACCAGAAAAACCCCACCAAAAATGGATGCTTAGCTCTAGCTGACTTCACCCACCACCTACTTAATGGGCTCCTTACACGTGGCACCCCAACCCCCATTGTTTTTTTTTTTTTTTGGCTAGAAACCATCAGCTTTAATTAAAAAAACTACCCTCCTTTTTTTTCCGTCCCTTTTTTTTGAATTTTTGTCTTCAAAATTTGTTTTTCAATTGGTTCTTTTTATAGCCTGATGATGGTTTGAAATTTTGATAATAAAAACCAAATTAAAAGTGAGAGGAGTGAAATGTAAAACATGAAGAAAATACATTGTTAATTTCAAAGTTTTAGGATTTTTAATATTTTAGTCTAAAAGTTTATTTTGATCATTCTCAACCCCGAGTTACACAGATGAGAGAGACTTATTGAAAAACGATAAGAAAAGAGAAAGTTATCGGTTTGACCACTTTTCAAAGATGAAAGTTGTTGTTCTTGGTCTCAACGAGTTTCATTTAATGATGAGTTTTCAAATAGTGGTGACTTTTTCTCTAACAATGCTTGAAAAGTAGATTGGATTCGATTGCGATTTTCTTGAATAGTTTGATTTTTATTTTTTGTGTTATTTTGGGGTGTTTTAGAGTTAATGGATGGTTTAGGAATGTTTTTATGGTGTTTTCTAGGTGAAAATGACTTGAAAATAGATTTCTAAACAAATAAAAACCCCTTTGTTTGTGTTATTTTAGGGTGTTTTAGAGTTAATAGACTAGTAGTATTAGACAATAAAGATATTAGAATTTATTGGGTAGTCAATCACGGGGTGATGACTAATATTACTAAATGTTTTATGTTTTGGACTGCATCGAAGCGTAATTTGTAGGCTGTTTTGACAATGTATTATATGAGGAAAGAGTTATTAGGGGAACAACAATGGAATGCATTTCAAATGTTGTTTTGGACAACATATGCATGAGAACTTTAAGGATTGTAATGATAGTGAAACGGGTTATAATAAAGAATTGGTTTGTATAATGTGGTGTAGTTGAATGAATGCGGTTTTGATGGTGTATTCATGAAGAAAATGGTGGTTGTTTGATGATGTAAAGGGGCATAAGTATATACTGATTCGAGTACAACATGATAAGAGATTTGAAAATTGTCTTGTGGCCCAATAGGACAAGAGCATGGACATCTATGATTGTATATTTCAAGCAATATGATGGTCAATCCAATGGACAAATAAGTGTATTGATGCATGTTAAGACATGTGTACATAAAAGTTTGTTGTAAGATGAACGACTAATGTTATGTTGCTAAAACCAAATCAAGTTAAATCAATCTTAAAGATTCATTATGGAAAATAGAAATCAATAAATCATTAATTATATTTATTTAAAATTGTAGGGCAATACTAGTAAAGAATTTGATTCCTTAAGGAACATATAGAGCAAAGAGTACAAATAATAATTTACCTTTGATAAATTAATAGCATAGGGTAGGATACGTGGAATAGGCCTTTACCATTAATAAAACCTTATGGTGAGCTTCGATAGATGAAGTTTCCAAGATGGATTTATGAACAAGATATAAATTTTATATGAGAAGATAAAGCTTGGAATTACTTTGACGAGGTGACTATACAATACTCGAAATTAGTAGAGATTATGACAAATGAGTCGATTCTATTATTATCAAAAGAAATTATGGAGGTTTGTTCCATGAAAAATCATATACATATTGTATTTAACATACTTTAATTGTGTTGTAATAAATATTTTATTTAAATTTCTATGTTTTTCATGTTTATGATCTGGAATATCACATGCTAAGACAAGATTCTAATTTTCTTAGTTACAATATTAAGTGAGTTCTTAGTAGTATATTGTAATTCAAATGAACGGGGATTGTAATATGAATAAGTATTTATAATGTTGTTCTTGTAATGAAATGCTATCTTGATGAAAAGTTAAGTTTAAATTGTTTAAATGTACCCAATGAACTTTAATAGGTGTGAATTGTTATGAATTGATTGATTGATTGAATGGTCTGAGGCCCAATATCTGGATATGAATTGTTATGTGTGGGATTTGAAACTCTCATTGATCGTTATGCAGGTTTTTAGAAGAAGAGAAAAACTATTTGGTTACCTGGACAAAAACGACTCTACTGAAATTTTGATAAAAAACTAGAAACATCAATCATAATGTATGATATTTGTAATGTATATGAATGTGTTAAATAACGAATTGAATTAAACCATGAGATTAAAATGATAATATGGATTACTTATACTAAATGTAGAAAAACAATTCATTTTGTTTTCCTGAGTTAAAGGCTTAAGATATCTTTACAAAGCTAAGATTTGTTTTTTCGGTGTTATAATCCAAGTTCACGCACATGTCTTGTATTTTTTTTTCTCTCAAATTTCATCCTTTAACATTGAGTTTTTGCTGTATTGTTTTTTTTTTAATTCATTTTTTTCATTCAATATTTAGTTGGTTTTGAATTGGTCTTCATATTTTTTATCACATAATTAATTGCTATTAGATTTAGTAGAGTTCATGATTCTGGTCACAAGTTTGACGAGTTAACTCGGATCGATTCAATATATCACTGTTTGATTGTTTTTTTTAAAAAAGTTATCTTGAATTTTTTAAAAAAGCCAAACTATGTTTTTACTAATTATCCATATTGTTTTTAGACTCGTGCACCTGATCTCTCTCTCTACTTTTATTTTGGTCATTATTTTTTCTTTTATTTTTTAGCCTTTATGTTCACTAAGTTGATTGAGTCACATTAGAACAATTTTACATGATTTAATTTGAAATATAACTAGATAAGGAGTTTTGTCAGGAATTTTCAAATTTGACACACTAAACCAGATTTAATAATAATGTTAAATAGTTCTTCATAGCTTAAATATTTTTTTTGTATTAAAAAAATTTAATTTGATTCACATCATAACGTGAGAAATAATCTAGTTATAATATATGAGAAATTTCCCTAATTTACACAAATAACTTATATCTTTTCCGATGGATAACTTGCATGTAAACTAAAATTAATTTTTTAGTGATTTTTAAAGACATATTTCCTATATTAGCCTAATATTCTCAAAAGAATTTAATAAATTCTCCTGGATGTTAGCCTTAAAACTTAAATCTAAGGAAAAAAATACCTCTTAACAATCAATCTGGTCAACTCCTTTAATTCAAGAAGATATATTGATATATGCCAAGTTCACATAGGTGGTTCCAAAACATTAGATTCTTCCTTGTTCAACAACATGATAAGTTGAATTCTAAAGATGCACATTCCACATATCTAGCTCACTTCGTCATTTTAAAAGGTATTTGTTTTATTTCTTGACTTTTTATATTCAAAATTTAATGTTAGTATTCAAAAATATTTATGAAATTTATCGCATCAAACAAATGTAGGAGATACAAAATTAAGATCACTCGAGAAAAAAATAATCTAATCTCAATTAATATGTAGACTACTCAAAGAAATCCATTACTATATCAAATAAGAATATTAGTTATATTTTGGAATCAAGGGGTTTGCTCCCATATAATTTCATATTCGAGTACTGTGATTGTTAATATGATAATCACTAGAGCCTTACATGATCGTTAACTTCAGGGCTCGTGAGATTAGTCGAGATGCGTGCAAGTTGACTCGAACATCCACATTAATTAAAAAAAAATTGGTTATATATATAAAGAATCTCATGTCCAAGTATATTAAAGAATCTCAATCACACCGTTCACATCAAGATCGTATAAATAAATGCAATTGGAGCTCACATCATCATTTAATTAACGATATTCAAAATGTGTGGTTGACTAATTATCAAATTAAGTAATTTTGATTATTAAAATGATAAGCTTACAAACTTTGGGAGAAAAATATCGGAGACCAAATGAAATTCAAACAAGTTAACTAGACGTACGTGTGCTTGTATAATACGAAAATGACCCAATATAATATAAGGTTTTAAGACTAGCTAGATAATTAATTACTCGATCAATTTTCTTAGTTAAAATCGTGTTGCAGCCTCCAAGATTGTAGTAGTAATTAACAAAACATTTTTTCAAGTATCACTACTTACTTCCTTGCCTTTTGACTTGCATGGGAATTTGACTCAATTGAGCAAACCTTAACCTACCATGCATGGAAATCATATGTTATATATCCTGCGCAGTCTATGGAGAAATGCATGGACATTGTATGCCATTTGGGATTTTTCTTGGTTTGACTGTGTTTCATTGGCAGCTCGTATGGTAATCCTCTCTTGTAGTTTCAAGTGATTATCATGAAATGTATAATAAAGTTGAAGAGGTATGAATATTTAGAAGGAAAAGTATAGATGGTTAGGTTTATTTTTTATATATATTATAGTTTTTGGTTTATTAGGCTTGGTCGAGATTGGAAAGATTTGCATCACATGCCTCACCAACTTGATTTTTGCTAAATCAAAGCCTTGAATTCAATATTAATTAGTCAACTAGAATGCGCTCTAGCTGTGTAAACTCACGCTAATCTTTTGATTGACAATAACCTATCTTGTTTTTCTAGGAAAAAATCTCCCACGTTTGATGGCCCAGAAAAATAGTTTTCACTAGTTTCAAGAGTGTGGCAAAGAACATGATTATTTATATTTATTAGTATTAAAAAATAATATAAATAATATTTTAAAATCTTATACGATAGATTAAGTTTTTAAATTAAGATATTTTTATATTTTAATGAATTCATATAAATTACGAGTTCAAATCTTTATTTTTTTAATAATTAATAGCATAATATAATGGGGCTTGTGCAAACTTAACAGTATTTTTATTGACAAATTATAAGTTCAAATCTTATAATTTTTTTTTATATAATTAATATCATATAGATATGTGTTTACGAAGTTAAATGGGAAATTCTCTACAATGAGAAAGATCAAAATTCTCTTGATAAAAATCATGACTTTTGCAATGTATGTACTATGTTGTTCGAAATTGAAAATTAAACCATTGATTAGTCCTTTTCTCTTGTTTATTAATCATGGTTTTTTTTTTCTTTTTCATCTCTCAGTTCGTCAAGCGGGATGATGGATCTATTCGAAACAAAGAATTCAATATACACATGCCACAGCCTAAGCGAACAACTTTCTTGCACCTTTGAGGCGGGGGGGGAATATTCCCCATTTTGATTCTGAAATGGAATGGTATTGAGTTCTGTCAAAGAACCAATTCATCCCAAAAATTTAAGTTGTTAGATGAGGTTGCAGGATATAATTTATATTATTCTTTAACACACCCTCTCAAGTGAAAGTCCTTTGAGCTTGAAACTTACACAGACTCACATTACCTTGTGCTTAATTTTTATCAAATAAATAGGGATAGTGAGATTCGAACTCCTGACCGCTTGGTCATCAAGGGTTAAGCTATTAGGTGAGGTTCCAGGATATGATTTATATTATTCTCTAACAAGTTCTCACATCGTCTGTTTTTATACTTGATTTTATTATATTCACATTAATATATATTTATTATTAATAAAAATTTAATTTATCTTTAATATTTATATAATATTTAATATAATTTAAAAATAATTGTTTTTTAAAAAAGCTAAATAAGTAAAAAAAAAAATTCACAAAGAATGGGTATTAATGAAAACATAAATGCAAAAATTATTTTTTGAATAGGGTTCTTATTTTTTCAACCAAAAAACTTATTTCAACCTATTTTTAACCTAAAATATCTAGGAAAAACAACCTTGGACTCTTTGTTTAACCAATTTATGGCCTTCAAAAAAAAAACACCTTAAAACTCATAATCAATCCAAAACAAAAAATCTTTAAAAGCTCAATTATGTTTGTTTAGATGTTTTCAAGGTAAGAAAACACTTAATCTTAACTCTTTTCATCATATGAAATCATTTGACACAAAAATTAATCATTTTACTGGTTGTAATCATTTCTAATAACAACTCTCTTTCTAAGTCGAAATCTAACAATATTATCTCTCTCATCCACTAAAAAAAAAGAAAAATAAAATATGATATCAAAATGTAATGTTTAAAATTTATAGAAACCGGTTACCTAATAACTTAAAAAAATAAGAGACTAATAAAATGAACTTTTCAAATAAATTGTAGAGCCGTCACCTATATTACCCTTATTTTTCACTGAAGCCCTCTTTCTTTTAATTCAACCCTCACCCAACAAAAATATATAATTAGCTTTTAATTTGAGCTGAAAAGAGCTCAATTGTATAAAATAAAAATTTAAAGATCAAATTGAAACTTTTCAAAAATATTAGTACTGAAATCCACAATAAAATGAGAGGTGAACATTAAATTGGCTACAGTAAAAATACTAAAATCATTTTAATTTTAACTTTTCATAATATGTTACATGTATGAGGTATAATATGTTGACGCATTTCTATTAGACAATGCCAATTAGATCAACTTAACTGAAGAGGTGCAATGTTCATGTAGCTCATATCATCATATCCCAAATGCTTGGTTAATTGCTTAATTATCAAAATAATTCTGGTTATTAAAATATTCAAACAAATTAACAATGCGGGTGCCTGTAAATTAACACAACAACCACACAATAGAATATAGTTTTAAAATAATTTCCAAGAAGTCGTAGCAACAAAACACTTTTAAAATAGTATTGCTACTTTCTTAAGCCTTTTGACTAGAACAGGCAAGCAGCTGACTCAATTGAGCAACCCACCTACCATCCAACGCAAATCAAATGTTATATATCCTGCAGCCATTAGAGAGAGACGCATGGACATTATTTTAACAGTAGGGATTTTCTTGGTTTGACTGTGTTTCATTGGCATTAGTCTTCCCTTAATATCCTTCTTCCTTTGATGAAGTTTTCATTTGATAAAGGATTTGCGTTCTCTGTTCCGAATTGAATGTTTTGAGTTACAGTACATACCGGTGAATTGCCGGGCGATGCCGCCGGTTGTTATATAAACGGTATAAGCATTCGGTTGAGTATAACCTGAGGTCATCGAAGAAGAAGATAGGCAGACAGAATTGAACAAAATGAAAAAGAATACCTAAAGCATGGAGGTTAAACAATGCAACCACATGCTTTATGTTAGAGAAACGTAAAGTCTTAACTAGTCTGTTTAGCTTTGCATTATTCGGTTGTTTTTTTTATTTTGTTTTTTAAAATTTATTTTTGATATTAATATATTAATTTTCAAATTTAAAAAAAATCATTCCTTTACAAAACAATAGTGTGGCTTCAATAACAAACAGTCTCCAAAAGTTTCAAATACAAAGCCACATGTACACAACAAATCATAATTATTTATGAGGGTTTAGCTCAACATATTAAATTCTGGATTTGCTATCCAGAAATTATTAACTTAAATGTCACAAGCTTTAGGATTATTGAAAGCTTATTTAATCGTTAACTTCAGAGCATTAAAAGATTAGTCGAGGCACGCGCAAACTGAACTGAATATCTATAATTAAAAAAAAAAAAAAAGAGCTCCAGACTTTTTGACCGTGCATTCTCATTTCACTTTGATTTCCATTGAAATTGTTATTTTCTTTTGGAAAAAAAACTTGTTTCACTTTGTCTCAGGTGTAGAAAGGTGTTTCAATGGGATTTATTAGTTATTATTATTTTTAATAGGGACAAGTTAGTTAGTTTGCGTTCTAAATAAACAGTGTAATGATTTAAACACTTTTAAAAGTAAGAAAATTTAAAATTAGAAAGAATAGTTTTATGGTCTTTTTGTAATTTCATTAAATGCATAGTAAAAAGATCATATTTCTCTTAAAATAAAAAATGATAGAACTTGTGTTTAGGGGCATTTAGATCTTTTCAACACAATTATTTTGTAAATATATATTTGGATGAAGAGCAATTAAATCTTTAATCATATATATAAAAAAAAATTTAAAAATGATTGATATGTGTCACGCACATATTAACAAGTGAAAGCCGCCTATGCTTTTTGGGTGGTGTGTGCCTCCTCTACCAATAGTTAAAAGTTTGTGTTAACGACAATGTTTGAAATGGTGGATTATTTTCTTTGCGGTGGTGGGATGCTTGTTCACGAATGAAGTGCGGTTGAGCTACTATGAACATTTTTCTTTTCCTATCTTTTTTTTCTCTCATAGTCTAGAAATTGACGCTAATTTTTTTAAAAATCCATTATGTCTTCCAATTTATGTTTCTATTAATTTTTATCCTCATTCTTTTAATTTTCATTTGTTTTTGCTTTTAATCCATTTTGATCTTTAATTGTTTTGCAATTTCATCCATAAGAATTTATATTATTTAATTTTTTATATCGATCTTAATCCTTATTTTTTTTATTGCTATTTTTTTGTTTTTATCCTTTTCTAGATTTTTTTTTTTCAAATTTACCTATCATTATTTAATTTAATTTTATTCAATTTTAATCCCTATTTTTTATTGCTATTTATTTTTATCATTTTCTTAATTTTTTATTTTTAATTTAGTCCCTCATTTTCTTTCATTTAGCTTTTATGCTAGATTTAGTCATTTTTATTTTGATTGCTATTTATTTTGGTTTTTAATTTAGTCCCTCAGCACCTATCTAGATTTAGTCTATGATTTAGTACATTATTTTAACAGTAGGGATTTTCTTGGTTTGACTGTGTTTCATTGGCTGTTATGGTAAGTAACCCACTAATGTCTCAAGTCACCGCCATACCCTTTGTACCAAACCATTGCTGAAACATTTTTGGTTTATTAGACTTGATCTTTGCCTAAATCAAATATTTTGAGAGTGAACAGAGAGAGATTGGCTGTTTTGGTCATAGCTGCCACATCTATAATGTGCAAGTATTACAGTATGAGCGCTTCGGCCTCGTATGTTGATACATTTCTATTGGACAACGCCAATAAAACATGTACATCAACTTCAGTGAACAAAATTGACTTGACCAAGAACCCACGTTTGTGCGAGTTCCTGTGTAGATTACGAGGCAGTGCTGCCTCTCTAAAGAGCAAATATCAAACCATCCTTGTAGTTCGTAGAGACTGTGCAATGAATGGTAGAAAGCCCACTTGTTCCAAGCCTCTGTGGAGCTCGGGGCTCGGAAAGCTCATCCATTGGCTAGCAATCATCATGCTCGTGTGTATCGTCTCTATCAGCCATCGTAGGCAAAGAGGGGTATAACTCTGGCTGGGGAAATAGCAGCTTCAGACGAAAGGCATCAACTCCATTCAAGTAATAGTGAAAGAGTCGTTTTGCTCTAATAAAACCAAGACGGCCATATAGTGCAAGTGCTCCTTTATTTGTAACTTCTGCTTCCAATGTTACCTTCGAAGAGGAAAGAGAAAAACACAACACAATAAAAGATCAACAACTAGCATTTCACCTTCCCTATAGTAAAGAAAGTGATATGCTTGAATCATAAGCAAATAGGGGGAAATGTAGTTAGTTATTTAATGGACCATATTCTTTAATGTGGCATGCTTGTGTTCCAGAGTGGACCACTTATCACCAGTTAAGGTGGAAAAACAGTCAAATAATCATGCAGTTCATTTGAGCTGTTCTGATATCCTACATTAAAGTCATAGCAGTTTATTCGGATTCTATATTCTCTCCCACCTTTTCATTCTATGTTCTTTGCCTGATATGAGAAATGAGAGCAAATTCATGCATCAAGGTGAAATAACTAGAAATAGAATTAACGCATCATTCAAAAACACAAGGAATATCAGCAAAGCCAAGGCCTCACAAATTATTGGCTTCTTGGGACAATATTTAAGTTCGTTCAGAACTATGATACTGCAGCAAAGCATGGAGTTGCGTTTACATTGAATGAAACCATATTCCTTTCTCAGCAGTAAATTTCCATTGATCTCGTTTTTTTTTTTTTTTTCCATGGAATCATTCTTTTAATTTTTTTTCTCACAATTTCAACCTCGAGATAATGAAATGAAAATTTCTGGGACAGTTCAATTTAACCATACCAATGTATCAGCTACAAGTCCTAAATTGGTCACGTAGGTGCAATCAGTCAATGCAAGTCAAAATCATCACCCATGAAATGTAATATTTTGGACTTCTAGCAGGGAGCATAACCTGGCAGCACATTAACAACATAATTCATTTTTTGCATGGACTACTATCCATGTGCAGGGATACCTCCAAAGGACTGGCTCACTTAACCCTAATAAAGATTAAAGCAAGAGGAGAGATGGAATTGAAATAACACATGCAGTATGAGGTAACTAAGAGGAGAGATGGAATTGAAATAACACATGAAGCATGAAGTGTCTAAGAGACATGGTGTTACTACAGAGTAATGCACAAACACCAAGAAATTTCAGAAGAAAAGGTTTTTGGAGGTGTGAATAAAAGATACGGCATCACCATTTACACACATGCCAAGTTGCCAGTCAAACTCGAGAGGAAAGCTTATTTTTCCCTTTGGTTTGAGATCAAAGAGCACAATGGAGTAGAAAGGAAAACTATTTCTACTCTCCTATAATTGGCAGTGAAGGTAACCACTTAAGCAGTTTCATAATTCTCCTTTGTTTCCCATGCTGTTTCAAGCCCCAAACAGAGCTCCAACGTTTGGTGGTAATGCTTAGGAAATGTAGTTATTTCTACTCTCCTATATGCTCATTCGGTACCATGGAAAGTACAAATAAAGCTTGAGGATAAAAAATCCATACTTCCTTTGTGATATAGTTGTATGAATAATGCTACATTTAGATGAGTACAAACCAAAAGGTACACCAACTAAAACTTGACAAACCTCTTCGCATCCAGATTCCATCATCACTTGAATAGATCTGGTAACAAGTTCAGTAGCTGCAGTACGGAGAGAATTTCACTGGAAATTACAACGTACCCATACACAATACAATTAACGAGAAAAACATGATATATCAACACAAAGCCTAAAAACTATCAAAGCCCACATCCAATCCTTTGTAAATGCCATCCCAAGTGTAGGAAAACAAAGAATGGACCTTGAGTTCAAATCAAATGCAGCCAGTTTATACACATAATCATTCCAAACATCCATATTTCTACCATTAATGTTAACAATGCATGTCCAATTTCTTGAAAACCCTCACCCCCTTTCCTTTCTTGTTTCCAATAATAGTACATTAAAAACCAATCCAAGATACACATATATAATCCAACACAACCTAAAACTGTGCACAAAATCCCAAAATGAAAAAAAAAGAAGCCATTACCAATGCCTCTTCCTCGATAAGGTTTGATGACAACTAACATAGCAATGTAACCTCTAAAAGTTGAATTCCGATGATCCCCCATCTTACAAACAACAGTCCCTACACATTTGCCTTTGTGAAACGCCTGAAATTGAAACCCACCAACAAAAACACAGTTACAACACCAAAAAAAAATCCCAACAACATAAAAGAAGAAAAGAATCACACTTACCAAGAAAGAAAGTTGTGGCCAAAGATAAACAAAGTAACGGTAGGTGAAGATGGAGTAAGGCTCACTAAGTTCTTGATCGACAAGATTCATGATTAATGGTAGGTGATGCTCACCACCATAGCTAACGTATTCAATCTCTGATGCATCGAATTCTTCTTTTTTCTCTCTTTCTTGAACTTCGTCCATTGTTGTCCTTCTGTTTCTTGACGACTATAACCGAAGGGTTCTACTTCTTGTTTGAAAATGTAGCAGCTTCCTTATAAAAAGATTCCCTTCGGCCCTTTCTACTTCTTTAGCTGGACTCCATTGGGTATTGCTTTGTGTTGGGCTTACGAGCATTATCCATTTCTGGATTTCGTGCTAGTTTATCAACAGGTCCATAATAATAATAATAATAATACTAATAATTAATTTTTTTTATATTCTAGATTTGCATTTCCTAGTAAAAGTTCAAGTTATTATATCTATTAATATTTATAGTATAGAAGAGAAATAGAAATATAAAAAAAACAAAAAAAAATCATTTCTATAAAAAATAATAATATTATTTTAAAAAATTCCCTCTTTAATATTTATTTCTAATTCTTATTTTTTTTACGTGGTAAATATTATGATTATAAATTCAACATCATAGAATTTATTATTTAAAACTCTCAAAATAAATTTAGATAAGAAAATTGATTTTAAATAAATTAATGTTGAAACCAACAAAATAAATTTATAAACTAACCAAAGCAATTAGATAAAACCATATTGAATATGCTGCACAAAAATAAAAACACTATTAATTATAACTAAAACTTATCAGTGTTTCACTATAGCGCGGAATATTGTTCACTGTGGATTGCACTTGCTACACTGTGGATGCATTGTGAGTGCTTTTGTTGTGGACTGTGATAGCTTTCACTGTGAACCGCATTGTTTGGCAGGGGTGTGGTTGGGCTGGAGGGCAAGGGCATCAGCCTAGAGGCAAGCTCCTGGGGTTGCTGTCCCCTGGCGCTCGGTCTGCCTGGCCTTGGGGCTGGGGGCAGACCAGGGCGCCACGCGCGTCGCCACCTGACGTTTGGTTGGCCCGGCCTTAGGCACTGGGCAGATCAAGAGCGCACGTGGTGCTTGATTTCCTTTTTCTTGGTCTGTTCACTAACCAAATATATTATTGTTTGTTTTGTTAATATTATTTATTTAGTATAATTAATATTAAAAGTATTATTATATTATTTCTTAATATATATTATTTTAGTATAATTGATAGTATTTGTATTAAAAATATTATTATTTTTTTAGTCTAATTAATAGTATTGATTTCAAAACTTTTATTATTTGTTCTATTAATATTATTTTTTAGTATAATTAATAGTATTAATCTCTAAAATATTATTATATTTGGTGTTATAAATAATATTATTTTTATAATAATTCATATTATTCCTACGAAAAATATTATTATTTGTATAACAAATATTATTATTTTCATTAAAATTTATAAAAGTATAAATATTATTATCATTATTAATAAATTTTAAAAAATTGTTATTATCATGAAAAAAACCACGTTGGTACACGTGGCACTTGGCCTGCTTCCTCTGCGCTGCAGTCCAAGCGCCACGCGGTGCTTTGGCGTGGGCACTGTCAGGCATGGCCTAAGGCTAGCCTTGGACCTGGCAAGGCAGGATCCAAAATAGCATTGGGTCTTGGCCGCGGGCAGACCAAGTGCTGCCACGCCCCCAGGCAAGCCGCCTTAGCGCCGCGTGGCACTAGCTTTCCTTTCTCTTGAGTGCAGTTGAAGCGCCATGTGGTGCTTGGGCTGCCTATACTTTTAGTATAATTGTATTAAAAATATTCTTTTTTAGTATAATTAATGTTTAGAGTATTAATGGTAAAAATTTATTGTTTGTTTTGTTGATATTATTTTTTTAGTATAATTAATATTAAAAGAATTATTATATTATTTCTTAATATACTTTTTTAGTATAATTGATAGTGTTGGTATTAAAAATATTATTTTTTTTAGTCTAATGAATAGTATTGTTCTCAAAACTATTATTATTTGTTCTATTAATATTATTTTTTAGTATAATTAATAGTATTTATCTCTAAAATATTATTATATTTGGTGTTATAAATAATATTATTTTTATAATAATTCATATTATTGCTACTAAAAATATTATTATTTATATTATACATATTATTATTTTCATTAAAATTTATAAGAGTATAAATATTATTATCATCATTAATAAAATTTAAAAAACTGTTATTACTATAAAAAAAAATCATGTTGGGACACGTGGCATTTGAGTTCTCTCTTGAGGGCGGACAGCTCAAGCACCATGTGGCACTTGGCCTGCTTCCTCTGCGCTGCAGTCCACGTGCCAGGTGGCGCTATGGCGTGGGCACTGCTAGGCATGGCCCAAGGCTAGCCTTGGGCCAGGCAGGGCAGGATCCAAAATAGCATTGGGTCCTGGCCGCAGGCACCCCAAGCGCTGCCACGCACAAAGGCAGGTCCTCTTGAGTGCAGCCCAAGCGTCACGTGGTTCTTGGGCTGCCTACACTTTTAGTATAATTACAAGTATTAATATTAAAAATATCATATTAGTTTTCTTAATATTCTTTTTTGGGTATAATTAATTTTTAGAGTATTAATAGTAAAAATATTATTGTTTGTTTTGTTGATATTATTTTTTTAGTATAATTAATATTAAAAGAATTATTATATTTTTTCTTAATACATTTTTTTGGTATAATTGATAGTATTGGTGTTAAAACAATTATTATTTTTTTAGTCTAATTAATAGTGTTGATCTCAAAACTATTATTAATTGTTCTTTTAATATTATTTTTTGGTATAATTAATATTATATTATTATTATATTTTTTTCTTAATATATTTTTTTAGTATAATTAATAGTATTAATCTCAAAAATATTATTATTTTTGGAGTTATAAATAATATTATTTTTATAATAATTAATAATATTAATACTAAAAATATTATGATTTGTATTATAAATATTATTATTTTCAGTAAAATTTATAAGAGTATATTTTGTTGTAATTAATATTATTAATAAAATAGTTGATGAATTTGAAAAAAAATATCATATTATTTTCTAATTTTACCAAATGTATTGTAATAATAATTTTATCAAATAACATTTAATTTCATTTACAAATTACATACAAATTATTAGTTGCAGGACCCAAAAATAAACTTGAATCTTACCATTACACAACCCAAATAACCTTGGGTCCTGCATGGCCTGGCCCAAGACTAGACTTAGGCCAGGTTGGGCAGGACCCAAAATAGCCTTGGATCCTGGCCGCAACAGGATCCAAATATGCTTTGAACCTAGCTTGGCAGGACCCAAATAGGCTTGAGTTCTACTCTCAATTTTTTTTGGAAGTTAAAGATGAGCCTGCGCGGCGTAGAGCGGACCACCTAACTAGTTAATTCCTACAAGCAAGACCTACTATTGATTTTTTTTAATAATTCAGTTTAATCTTTACACTATAAATTTGGAATGAGATTTAATAATCAATTACAAAAATTAAATTCTTATAAATATATGAATTCAATTATGAATGAATTGTTTAAGATTGGATAAAAAAAAGTAATTATTTTTTTAAAGAAAAACTTAAAAAAGTAGAAAATAATGTTTTTTTAAGAAAAAGTTGTAAAAAGTAGAATATAAAAAAAAAGAACATAAAAATATATTAAGATTTTTTAAAGAAAAACTTGATACTAAATATAAATATAATGTAGTAGTAAACTAAATAGTAAATACTACTTGTGGGATTAAAAGAAAAGGTTCAAAATTGAAGAACAGAAATCCTAATTGAAGGCAAGTTTAATTTACTATTTTTTGAGAATTAATTAATTTATTACAAAGTAATAAGCAGCAAATAATTCTCGTTTAACCCGCGCTATAAATCCCCCCCTCCCAAAAAAAAAAAAAACAAAGAAAAAAGAAAAAACAATGACAGATACCAAAACCAAATAAGACGAGGACCGGCGACCCAGAAATCAAAGGTGAGAAAGGTGAATTTTTTAGTGGAATTTGTGATTTGGGCTAATAAATGTTTTTTTTTAATGCTCTTCAATTTTTTATTTAATTGTTTCACACTGCGTTTATTGGAATCAATCTTTATAACTTATTCTTTCTTGCTTTTTCACGAGACTATTATATTCTTGACAAGACTTCTTGTCATTAAATTGATTTTTAATTTTATTGGAATTTATGTGATTTTATTAGTTTCACAAGATTAAAAGTTAAGAAAACAAATGGAAGAAGAATAAAAGAGTCTTGGTTTTTGTGTTAAATTTTGCCTTTTGATTTTCTCAAAGTTACTTTTTGATCCCTCTAATTTAGGGATTGGAAGTTATGGTCCAATAATTTTTTTTCATCTTGATCTCTGGTTTGAGAGATGAGAGAAAGAGAAACATTGAAAAATAATGATAAAATAAAAAAGTTTCTGATTGCCAAGATTATGACCATGAAAAAATCATTCTTGGTATAAACGGGTTTCTTTCGATGAGAAAAGTTACATTTAAGTGTTCTTTGTCATTCATCTTACCTGAAAAAATAGATTCAAGTTCTTTTAGATTTTTTCGATTTACTTGTTTTTTTTTGTCTTTTGAATGGTTTAAGGATGTTTTGGAGTAGATAAGTGGTTTATAAAAGTTTTTTATAGTATTTTTAGATGTCAATGAATTAAAAATTAAATTATTATACCAACCCTTTATTTTTTTCAGCTATCATTATAATGGCAAGATTTTAGATGATCAAACCATTAGGTGAATTATTGTTTGCTTAATAATAAAAGAAATATAGGTTGCCTACCATTGTGCATTGTACGCTCACAAAGAAAAAAAAGAAGAAGACCCAAGCATATCTGATATTTATTTAAGATACCCATACTGGAAGAAAGATTGTCCAAATAAAGGCAACAAGGACAAGGATGAACCAACTATGAACATTGCACGAGATGAAGATGAACAAGACTCTTCATTCATGGTCTCATCACCAGAAAACCATTCCAGTGAATAGGTTTTTAATTCTGGATGTTCCTATCACATATGCCCCAATAAGCACTTATTCTTGAGACTTAAAGAGTTCGATGGAGGAGTTATGTTTATGGGTAATGATGATGTTTGTGACATAAAAATGATAGGGACTATCCATCTGAAGATGCATAATGGGATAGTCAAGACACTAACAGAAGTACGGTATGTACCTGACTTAAAAGAAAAATCTCTTCTCACTTGAAGTCTTAGAATCCAGTGGTTATAAGATTATCATGCATGGTAGAGTCCTAAAAGCAATTTGTGGTGTATTAGATGCTTTAAAATGCACAAGGAAAGGAAATTTATATTTCTTGGATAGGTCTACAGTTATTGGTAGAGTAGTCGTCTCCAAGAATTTTAAAGATGATGAAGCAGATAATTCCAGACTTTGGCATGTGCGTTTAAGACATGCTGGTGAAAAGGCTTTGCGAGGATTGGTCAAGAAAGGTCTATTAAAAGGCGCCAAGACTAGAAAGTATGGGTTCTATGAGCATCATATTCTTGAAAAACAGACAAGGGTCAAGTTTGGCATTGTAGTACACAACATAAAATAGATTCTAGATTATGTTCACATAGACATATAGGGACATTCAAAGAATGAATATATTGGAGGTAATCGTTGGTTTATTACTTTTAATGATTTCTCAAGACGAGTATGAGTCTATATGATGAAACACAAAGATGAGGTCCTTGATATCTTTCTGAAATGGAAGAAAAATGGTGGAGAATCAAACTAGAAAAAAGAATTAAGACTCTTCAATTAGATAATGGTGATGAGTACACTTCAGATCCTTTCTTTGAAGTTTGCTAAAATGAAAGGATAAAACAACATTTTACTATTTGAAAACACACAGAATGGAGTAGTAGAACGTATGAATCGTATATTGGTGGAGAAAGTCTAATGTATGCTATCACATTCGAGACTAAACAAAGCGTTATGGGGCGAGACATTAAGTTATGCTCGTCATATTGTTAATTGGTTGCCTTTAACAACATTAAATAGAAGAACTCCCTTGGAGGTATGGTCAAGCTCTCCTGCAAATGATTATGACTATATGTGTGTATTTGGATGTTTAACATATTATCATGTTACTAAGTCCAAGCTAGACCCTTGAGCCAGGAAAGCTATATTTTTAGGCTTTAATGGAGGAGTAAAGGGCTATAGAATCTGGTGTTCTGAATCAATTAAAGTGATTTTAAGTAGAGATGTTACTTTTGACGAGTTTAGCAAGCTACAACAAGAGAGGTCGCAAGAAAAAGGAGAAACAACCAAGTGATGCATAACATTTAGAGTTTGAGACTTCAACCTTTCCTATAAAGACTATTCAGACAATTCATGTTGAAGAAGATTCAGATGAAAGTTCAAATAAAGAGGATGTTATAACTCCAATAACCATATAACAACAAGAATTCATTGCAATAAGTAAACTGAAAAAGGTTATCAAGAAACCTTTTCGGTATTGTAGCATGGTGGCTTATACATTTCCAGTGATTGATGATGGAATCCCCCACACCTACAAAGAATCTGTTGAGAGTATAGAAAGTGTAAAATAGAAATAGACAATAAATGAAGAGAAGAAATCTCTCCACAAAAATCAGACTTGGGATTTGGTATAACTCCCCAAAGGAAAGAAGACAATTGGTTGCAAGTGAGTCTATGCCAAGAAAGAAGGTAATCCTGGAAAAGACAGCATCCAATTCAAGGCAAGATTAGTAGCAAAAGGCTACTCTCAGAAATAGGGGATAAATTATAATGAGGTATTCTCTCTAGTTGTTAAGCATTCATCAATTCATATTCTGCTAGCCTTAATTGCACATTTTGATCTTAAGTTAGCCCAACTTGATGTGAAAACCGGATTCCTACTTGGAGATTTGGAAGGGGAAATTTATATGTAACAACTAGATGGTTTCAAAGTCACCAAAAAAGAGAATTGAGCGTATAGACTGAAGATATCATTGTATGGATTGAAACAGTCTTCTTGCTAGTGGTATAGGCGATTTGATAAGTTCATGATAGAATATGGATACACACAGAGTCAGTTTAACCATTTTGTATATTTTCGCAAGCTTCTTGATGGTTCCTTTATTTATTTGCTCTTATATGTGGATGATATGCTAATTGCATCTAAAAGCAAGGTGGAAATTAATAAATTGAAAGCTCAACTGAGAAATGAATTTGAAATAAAAGATCTTGAAGAAGCTAAAAAGATTATTGGTATAGATATTTAAAGAGATAAAAGGAAAGATATAGTATGTTTGACATAGACCCAATACTTGAAGAAAATTCTACAGAGATTTGGGGTAGATGGTAAGACCAAGCTTGTAAGCACACCTTTAGCTCTTTATTTTAAGCTAAATGCTTCAATATCTCCACGCACAGAGGATGAGTGCAAGTATATGGCTCAAATTCTGTATGCAAATGTTGTTGGTGCATTAATATATGCAATGGTTTATACGAGACTAGATATTTCATATGTTGTCAATATGGTGAGTAGGTATATGCATGATTCAGAAAAGGGTAACTAATAGGCAGTTAAGTGGATTCTATGGTACATTCATAGCACAACTGATATTGGTTTGAAGTTTGAAAGGGATGATAACCTCGGATAAAATTTAGTTGGTTATATGGACTCATACTATGCTGGTGACTTAAACAAGTGTCGTTTAACAATAGGCTATGTGTTTACACTTACTAAACGACCTGTAAGTTGGAGGTCAATGTTATAATCAACGATAGTGTTATCAACAACTAAGGCAGAGTACATGGTAGTAATACAAGCCTCCAATAAAGCTATTTGGTTATATGGGTTGATTGCAGACTTGAGAATTGTTCAAGAGCACGTGGATGTCCATTGTAATAGTCAAAGTGCAATTTGTCTTGCAAAGAACTAGTTTCATCATTCATGCACCAAGCACATTGATGTTCGATTTCATTTTGTTCAAGAAATTATGGATGAAGGGGATATTTTGCTATAGAAGATTGGTATTGTAGATAATCCAACTGACATACTCATAAAATATGTCTCAAGGATCAAGTTCCAACATTGTTTGGACTTAGTCAACATCTCTTGGTGTTAAGCACCTTCAGGGTGCAGCGCTATATGGCTCATTAGAGGCAACATTGATTGATCACTATGATTGAATGAAAAAATCTCGCCAAAGTGGAGATTTGTAGCAATTTATATCAACATTTTTCAACCACCAACACTTATGATAGATGCACTAAAGTCAGTTGCAACATTTATTATGATAGTTAATAGTTGTTTGGTATTTATGGGTTGCTGAAATTGGAATTAATGAGGTTGTCAAGGCTTCCATTTCTCTTATAAAAGGAGGAAAAAAAAAGCAAAAAAAGACAAGAAGACAATGTAATGTGAGAGTGAGAAAAGGCAGATTTTAGAGAAACATTGAGTGTAAGAGTGAAATACTGAGTTTTTTTGGAATTATACTAAGGTTGAGTAGAGTGTTTGTAACATTCTTCCAATAATATACAATTTGCTGCCTCCATGGACGTACCCATTTTGGTGAACCACATAAATCTACTTGCATGTGTTTTTTTGTGTTTCCTTTTGATCTAGGATGCACAACACGCAAAAGTAAACATTAGTTTTCTTGGGACGGGTTTGTTATTGATTCAAGAAATAAAAAGAAAGTCATATTAGGCTTGTGTTCATCATGTTTGTATGACCATGCGTGAGGTAGCTAAGAAAACAAACATCTTATAAAAGGCTTTTGTTAGTACATGACTTTTCGGTTAGAAAATGAGAAAAAGATTAGTGAAGGAAATTTTAGATGTAAAGTTTCTAGCAAACGATTTGGCGGCATAAAAAATAACAGCAATAAAATAATAATTGTTTGTTGTTGGAGCATCAACAACAACAGCAACAACAACATTGTTTTGCCTCACACAAATGAGTGGTTAATCTTGACTTCATCTTGCATGGGAATAAATAATTTCGTGTTTCTATTCAACTAGAATTCAATTACTCTTTTTTAGGACAAAAAAATTCTTCCTTGTAAGACAAAACCAACTTTATATTTATTAATTAAGTTTGTATCTTGACATTGCTTTCTCTATGTTTTGCAAACAAAATAATTGATCAATTCTATTTCTATTTGATTTGATGAAGGTCAAACACTTTTTTCATGGAAAAAGGTATTAGAAATTCATTTTCAAAGGCAAAACTAGAATTGTTGTGTCTGGTTTCAAATAAACAAACCTTAGTTGCAGGGTCTTTTAAATCTCTCTAGAACAAGTTTTTTCAACTTTTTTTATGTAAAAAGTTTCCAATCATAAATCAAAATATTTATACACATATCTAGTTAAATAAATTGATATTTGATTAAAAAATAACTAAAATTAAGATATTTAAACTCGCAATATGAGCATACCCTTAGTTGTGTCCATCAACTTTATTTCTCAGAATAATCTTGGGTTTGACAGCCTTGCGAGACCTAAGCACCTTAGGTTTGACAGTCAATGCAGACACAATCATCTTGAGTCTGGCAGTCATGCCAAACTCAATTGCTTTGAGTTTGATAAGGTGCCACACCAAAAAGCATTAGGTTTGGCATCGTGCCAGACCCAAGATCCTTGGTTCTTTTAGCCATGGTAAACCCAAAGCAATAAGTCTAGCATGACTGCAAGACCGAAGGTGATTAATTTTGGCATGACTAACAGAACCAGGTCGATCGGGGCTGGCAATGTTATCACACCCAAGTAATGTAGGTCTGATATGTTTGTCTCTGTGGGTCTAGCAACAATGCCAGACCCCATTGCTTTGGGTCTGACAACCATACTACACTGAAAAGCCTTGGGTCTTCAGCCTTGCCAGACCCAAGCAACTTGAGTTTGGTAGTCATGCTTAGTTCTGGTAAGGGTACTAGACCCAAGATGCTTAAAACATTTTCAGCCTTGCCAGACCCAAGTAATGTAGGTCTGATAACCATACTACACTGAAAAGCCTTGGGTCTTCAGCCTTGCCAGACCCAAGCAACTTGAGTTTGGTAGTCATGCTTAGTTCTGTTCCTATCACATATGCCCCAATAAGCACTTATTCTTGAGACTTAAAGAGTTCGATGGAGGAGTTATGTTTATGGGTAATGATGATGTTTGTGACATAAAAATGATAGGGACTATCCATCTGAAGATGCATAATGGGATAGTCAAGACACTAACAGAAGTACGGTATGTACCTGACTTAAAAGAAAAATCTCTTCTCACTTGAAGTCTTAGAATCCAGTGGTTATAAGATTATCATGCATGGTAGAGTCCTAAAAGCAATTTGTGGTGTATTAGATGCTTTAAAATGCACAAGGAAAGGAAATTTATATTTCTTGGATAGGTCTACAGTTATTGGTAGAGTAGTCGTCTCCAAGAATTTTAAAGATGATGAAGCAGATAATTCCAGACTTTGGCATGTGCGTTTAAGACATGCTGGTGAAAAGGCTTTGCGAGGATTGGTCAAGAAAGGTCTATTAAAAGGCGCCAAGACTAGAAAGTATGGGTTCTATGAGCATCATATTCTTGAAAAACAGACAAGGGTCAAGTTTGGCATTGTAGTACACAACATAAAATAGATTCTAGATTATGTTCACATAGACATATAGGGACATTCAAAGAATGAATATATTGGAGGTAATCGTTGGTTTATTACTTTTAATGATTTCTCAAGACGAGTATGAGTCTATATGATGAAACACAAAGATGAGGTCCTTGATATCTTTCTGAAATGGAAGAAAAATGGTGGAGAATCAAACTAGAAAAAAGAATTAAGACTCTTCAATTAGATAATGGTGATGAGTACACTTCAGATCCTTTCTTTGAAGTTTGCTAAAATGAAAGGATAAAACAACATTTTACTATTTGAAAACACACAGAATGGAGTAGTAGAACGTATGAATCGTATATTGGTGGAGAAAGTCTAATGTATGCTATCACATTCGAGACTAAACAAAGCGTTATGGGGCGAGACATTAAGTTATGCTCGTCATATTGTTAATTGGTTGCCTTTAACAACATTAAATAGAAGAACTCCCTTGGAGGTATGGTCAAGCTCTCCTGCAAATGATTATGACTATATGTGTGTATTTGGATGTTTAACATATTATCATGTTACTAAGTCCAAGCTAGATCCTTGAGCCAGGAAAGCTATATTTTTAGGCTTTAATGGAGGAGTAAAGGGCTATAGAATCTGGTGTTCTGAATCAATTAAAGTGATTTTAAGTAGAGATGTTACTTTTGACGAGTTTAGCAAGCTACAACAAGAGAGGTCGCAAGAAAAAGGAGAAACAACCAAGTGATGCATAACATTTAGAGTTTGAGACTTCAACCTTTCCTATAAAGACTATTCAGACAATTCATGTTGAAGAAGATTCAGATGAAAGTTCAAATAAAGAGGATGTTATAACTCCAATAACCATATAACAACAAGAATTCATTGCAATAAGTAAACTGAAAAAGGTTATCAAGAAACCTTTTCGGTATTGTAGCATGGTGGCTTATACATTTCCAGTGATTGATGATGGAATCCCCCACACCTACAAAGAATCTGTTGAGAGTATAGAAAGTGTAAAATAGAAATAGACAATAAATGAAGAGAAGAAATCTCTCCACAAAAATCAGACTTGGGATTTGGTATAACTCCCCAAAGGAAAGAAGACAATTGGTTGCAAGTGAGTCTATGCCAAGAAAGAAGGTAATCCTGGAAAAGACAGCATCCAATTCAAGGCAAGATTAGTAGCAAAAGGCTACTCTCAGAAATAGGGGATAAATTATAATGAGGTATTCTCTCTAGTTGTTAAGCATTCATCAATTCATATTCTGCTAGCCTTAATTGCACATTTTGATCTTAAGTTAGCCCAACTTGATGTGAAAACCGGATTCCTACTTGGAGATTTGGAAGGGGAAATTTATATGTAACAACTAGATGGTTTCAAAGTCACCAAAAAAGAGAATTGAGCGTATAGACTGAAGATATCATTGTATGGATTGAAACAGTCTTCTTGCTAGTGGTATAGGCGATTTGATAAGTTCATGATAGAATATGGATACACACAGAGTCAGTTTAACCATTTTGTATATTTTCGCAAGCTTCTTGATGGTTCCTTTATTTATTTGCTCTTATATGTGGATGATATGCTAATTGCATCTAAAAGCAAGGTGGAAATTAATAAATTGAAAGCTCAACTGAGAAATGAATTTGAAATAAAAGATCTTGAAGAAGCTAAAAAGATTATTGGTATAGATATTTAAAGAGATAAAAGGAAAGATATAGTATGTTTGACATAGACCCAATACTTGAAGAAAATTCTACAGAGATTTGGGGTAGATGGTAAGACCAAGCTTGTAAGCACACCTTTAGCTCTTTATTTTAAGCTAAATGCTTCAATATCTCCACGCACAGAGGATGAGTGCAAGTATATGGCTCAAATTCTGTATGCAAATGTTGTTGGTGCATTAATATATGCAATGGTTTATACGAGACTAGATATTTCATATGTTGTCAATATGGTGAGTAGGTATATGCATGATTCAGAAAAGGGTAACTAATAGGCAGTTAAGTGGATTCTATGGTACATTCATAGCACAACTGATATTGGTTTGAAGTTTGAAAGGGATGATAACCTCGGATAAAATTTAGTTGGTTATATGGACTCATACTATGCTGGTGACTTAAACAAGTGTCGTTTAACAATAGGCTATGTGTTTACACTTACTAAACGACCTGTAAGTTGGAGGTCAATGTTATAATCAACGATAGTGTTATCAACAACTAAGGCAGAGTACATGGTAGTAATACAAGCCTCCAATAAAGCTATTTGGTTATATGGGTTGATTGCAGACTTGAGAATTGTTCAAGAGCACGTGGATGTCCATTGTAATAGTCAAAGTGCAATTTGTCTTGCAAAGAACTAGTTTCATCATTCATGCACCAAGCACATTGATGTTCGATTTCATTTTGTTCAAGAAATTATGGATGAAGGGGATATTTTGCTATAGAAGATTGGTATTGTAGATAATCCAACTGACATACTCATAAAATATGTCTCAAGGATCAAGTTCCAACATTGTTTGGACTTAGTCAACATCTCTTGGTGTTAAGCACCTTCAGGGTGCAGCGCTATATGGCTCATTAGAGGCAACATTGATTGATCACTATGATTGAATGAAAAAATCTCGCCAAAGTGGAGATTTGTAGCAATTTATATCAACATTTTTCAACCACCAACACTTATGATAGATGCACTAAAGTCAGTTGCAACATTTATTATGATAGTTAATAGTTGTTTGGTATTTATGGGTTGCTGAAATTGGAATTAATGAGGTTGTCAAGGCTTCCATTTCTCTTATAAAAGGAGGAAAAAAAAAGCAAAAAAAGACAAGAAGACAATGTAATGTGAGAGTGAGAAAAGGCAGATTTTAGAGAAACATTGAGTGTAAGAGTGAAATACTGAGTTTTTTTGGAATTATACTAAGGTTGAGTAGAGTGTTTGTAACATTCTTCCAATAATATACAATTTGCTGCCTCCATGGACGTACCCATTTTGGTGAACCACATAAATCTACTTGCATGTGTTTTTTTGTGTTTCCTTTTGATCTAGGATGCACAACACGCAAAAGTAAACATTAGTTTTCTTGGGACGGGTTTGTTATTGATTCAAGAAATAAAAAGAAAGTCATATTAGGCTTGTGTTCATCATGTTTGTATGACCATGCGTGAGGTAGCTAAGAAAACAAACATCTTATAAAAGGCTTTTGTTAGTACATGACTTTTCGGTTAGAAAATGAGAAAAAGATTAGTGAAGGAAATTTTAGATGTAAAGTTTCTAGCAAACGATTTGGCGGCATAAAAAATAACAGCAATAAAATAATAATTGTTTGTTGTTGGAGCATCAACAACAACAGCAACAACAACATTGTTTTGCCTCACACAAATGAGTGGTTAATCTTGACTTCATCTTGCATGGGAATAAATAATTTCGTGTTTCTATTCAACTAGAATTCAATTACTCTTTTTTAGGACAAAAAAATTCTTCCTTGTAAGACAAAACCAACTTTATATTTATTAATTAAGTTTGTATCTTGACATTGCTTTCTCTATGTTTTGCAAACAAAATAATTGATCAATTCTATTTCTATTTGATTTGATGAAGGTCAAACACTTTTTTCATGGAAAAAGGTATTAGAAATTCATTTTCAAAGGCAAAACTAGAATTGTTGTGTCTGGTTTCAAATAAACAAACCTTAGTTGCAGGGTCTTTTAAATCTCTCTAGAACAAGTTTTTTCAACTTTTTTTATGTAAAAAGTTTCCAATCATAAATCAAAATATTTATACACATATCTAGTTAAATAAATTGATATTTGATTAAAAAATAACTAAAATTAAGATATTTAAACTCGCAATATGAGCATACCCTTAGTTGTGTCCATCAACTTTATTTCTCAGAATAATCTTGGGTTTGACAGCCTTGCGAGACCTAAGCACCTTAGGTTTGACAGTCAATGCAGACACAATCATCTTGAGTCTGGCAGTCATGCCAAACTCAATTGCTTTGAGTTTGATAAGGTGCCACACCAAAAAGCATTAGGTTTGGCATCGTGCCAGACCCAAGATCCTTGGTTCTTTTAGCCATGGTAAACCCAAAGCAATAAGTCTAGCATGACTGCAAGACCGAAGGTGATTAATTTTGGCATGACTAACAGAACCAGGTCGATCGGGGCTGGCAATGTTATCACACCCAAGTAATGTAGGTCTGATATGTTTGTCTCTGTGGGTCTAGCAACAATGCCAGACCCCATTGCTTTGGGTCTGACAACCATACTACACTGAAAAGCCTTGGGTCTTCAGCCTTGCCAGACCCAAGCAACTTGAGTTTGGTAGTCATGCTTAGTTCTGGTAAGGGTACTAGACCCAAGATGCTTAAAACATTTTCTATACTCTTCATATTTTTTTTTACATTTTAAAAAAATTGATATTGACCTGTTGCAGAGCACGGGCCAATATGCTAGTGCTCCACTACTTTTGATAGAGTTTTTAGATTCCTTTTACATAACCTTTAACTCTGTTTACAATTGTTGTTGGGGACTAAGGATTCGTAATCAAAAGCATAGCATTTTTTAAAAGAAAAGGCAGGAAAAAAGGGCCTCGCCACCATATCATGGTGTATTTTAGACTATCATATCAAAAGATAAGATTACTCTTTTTTTATTGGTCTCTCACTTTTCATTTTTTGTCTTTTAGAAACTCTAATAAACCAAATCTAAAACCACTTAGAAAATACTATTCACTATAAGTGAAAATATTGTTCATATGATGATGTTTTGTTTATATTATAAAAAATCATTGAACTGACTATTAGAGATAGTGAGGTCTTTTCACAAAGTCTAATAGTCATTACCAAATTGATCAATGATAAATAAGTCTTTGTAACATCAACAACAATTCCAAATAAAATTTAAACAATAAAAATAATATTTTTATGTATTAATCAAAACAAAACTAAAAAACATCATAGCACTAAAACAAGTTTAAAAAAACATTAAAAGATGTTTAAACATTAAGAAAGTATGAATGGGCAAGTCACATAGACTCCACCCTTGGGTTTTTACATGATTATATTTTCTTCAAGCTTGCTAACTATAAACTGTTATTTTTCACTCTCTTTCTTTACAAAGCTTGTTAAACCTTTTATATTATGCTCTTAAACCTTCACAGGATTGTCTATTAACAGACTATTTCCATGTTTTCATCATAGCACTAAAACAAGTTTAAAAAAACATTAAAAGATGTTTAAACATTAAGAAAGCATGAATGAGCAAGTCACATAGACTCCACCCTTGGGTTTTTACATGATTATATCTTCTTCAAGCTTGCTAACTATAAACTGTTATTTTTCACTCTCTTTCTTTACAAAGCTTGTTAAACCTTCTATATTATGCTCTTAAACCTTCACAGGATGGTCTATTAACAGACTATTTCCATGTTTTCCCTATCCTTCTCTCCAACTCTGATTTCCAAGGGTATTTATATGGTATTTCTAGGTTTTTTGGTGGATTCCATCAAAGATTGATCAAAGTTCAGCCCTTTGATCAAAGTCAGATGGTTATAAAAAAAGCAAACAACTAGAAGTTCTTATACTTAACTGGTTTTGCAATTGTGGTTTTGGTTTGAAGGGTGCTTGATGGTTTTGCTAGACTTAGAAGGCAATGAGTTATTTCTGGCCTTTTGATTTTGAAAGGTAGGTTTTAAAGTCATTGATAAAAACCTTTTAAGAAGGTTTTAAATGTGAACACACGAAAAAAACCTTTTTGTGAAATGGGTGACATAGTCAAGGTTGATTAGGTTGAGCATTTTTAAGGTTTTGATGGAGTAACTCTGATGTAAACATCATCGAAAACCACCTAAAGTTGGTAAACGAGGTGCACACATTTTGTTTAGATCCAACCGTGTTTAATTTGGAGGTTGTAGATTCACATTCATTCGTTTAATGGTGTCAACTCCATCAGCCTAGAATATACAATTGTAGTGATAACTGATTAGAGACAAGATGTTGCAGACTTCTATGGAAGAATTTAGGTGTAAACATCCAATTCCATGAAACTGGGTTGTTGAACTTTGAAATGAGTTGGTATCCAATTGAAAAATATATATACATAAAAAGAGAGGTCTCTGGTTAGGAGAAAAAACAAACTAAAAAAAAGGATCTCTACCGGGTTTTGTTGGGTCACCCAGGTTTCGGGTTGACCAATTTTCTCTTAGTCAATTGCAGGCCCGAGTTTTCAATAAAACAGACCTGGTTAAGGCCCCAGGTCACCCGAGTCCTGGTTGACTTGCTGAGCTGGACCAAGTCTAATAACTATAATAAAATAGTGGTCATAATATTTTGGACTATTATACCAACAACTAAAATAATACAAATCACATCTCCCATGGTATTTGCAAACACTCCTCCACACAAACACTTAACCAATTATAATTTAGTCTCTATAATTTGATAACAATAATTAATTAATCATATAGTGTCAATAACTATATGCTTAATTCTTATATTATTAAAGTTACATATAGTTTAGTTTGTTTCCAAGTAATATTTATTTTTCTTCTTTTTTGAAAAATAGAATAAGGAAAAGAAAAGTATGCAATTGGGAAATTTCATTAGGAAGGTATTTTTTAGAGAAAAATACAGTAATAGGGGGTGGTCAACACTAGTTAATAGACTTTTTAATTATCCATGATACTTTAAGGACACAATAATTAATTTCAATAAATTATAGGGCTAAGTTATAATTAAATCTTCATTAACATATGGGACTTTATTATTTGTTAATTTTTTGAAGGAAAATTTGTACATGCAACGATCTTTATTATTCCTTCATTTAGAAACTTAGAATTCAAATCTGGTTTTAAGAACATATAAAGGATTCAATTATGTGGCTGAAAAAAACAGAAGACTCAATATTCCACGTGCGAAAGCTGGTAAAATGAAAGAAAAGAAAATTATTTATCCATTGAACCACAAAAATTACATATAACAGTAAATCTCAGTTACAGCAGCACTTCAACTGTTTGGTGGGTATTCATCAAAAATGTTTTCTTTTGGCTTTCTAGTTGTGTTTGGTTGCTAAGAAAAAAGAGATATTGCATGGCTTATAAAATCCCACCTTTCTATATGAATTTAATAAGCCATAGACTTAGCCAAGTTCGACTTTCTATCTTTGTTTCTTTCCTTTCTTTTACCTTTTATCTTTTTTTTATTTTCTTGGAGAGGAAAAAGGGTTGTGCTGCTTGTTTCTTTTCATTTTCTTGGAAACCATACAGAAAGTTCTTCGTTTTGTTGATTGTTTTCTAGCTATTAGTCTTTTTCTCTCATTGACTCGGTTTCTTTCAGTGCTGATTGGTTGTTTTTTTTCAAGTAATAATCTCTTCTTTTGTGCTACTGAAATTCTTAACATTTTGGCCGGGAATAAGTTTAGAGCTCCTTTTAGTTGTCTAGAAAATTGAGGGAAAATAACACAGATAATTTAGAACTCTTTTAAGATTTTTGTCACTATGGTTTAGTCCTTCACTTTCTTAGAGTTATGAGATTAGGTTAAATGGAGAAGGGGATGTTTCTAGTTTAGAGATTGATAGATTGTGTCTTGAAAAGTGGCATGACTGATGGTTGTGTAGGCTATCGTTGGATAAGTGGTCGATAAAATTAAGAAGGGAGAAGACCATGGTTGTTAAAAACGAGTTTTAACTTGTAAAATCGTACGATTTTATGAGTTAAAGGTGTAAAACGTGTAAAATCAGGTTTAAAACTCGAAAACCAGTAAAATCGGTCAAACCCGGTCAAACTCGCATAAAATCGGGTCAACTCGGAAAAAACGTGAAAACCGGTCCGATTTCACGATTTCTGCTGAAATGAAAAACAAGTGCCCTTTTCTGCTTTACCCTTTCCCCTGTCCACGTCTCCAGTCTCCACCCTTCCCCTTTTCTGCTTTACCCTTTCCCCTTTCCCCTTTCCCCAAATCACCAGCGACCAACCAGATTAAGAAACCAGCAGCGCCTCTAAATCTAATTGTCTCCACTCACCAGAACGTTCTTGGCGAGAAGAAGATAAGAATTTATTACTAAGCTTTTTTTTTATGTCTGGTTTTTAATAATTGCTTGCTATCAGGTCACGAGTTTTTCATTTTGTCATGTTCTGTGTTTTATTTAGTGGTGGTTTATTCATCTGATGGGGTCTTCAATTATTCAATGTTTTATTCTCTTTTTATGTTTTGTTTGCGGATTGTCTTGTGTGCTGCGTAGATGCAGACCATCAATTTGATTAAAAGTAGAAAATTGAGGTAAATGAATTTGATGAAATTGCTCGCACTTCGGTAGGGTGTAAGTAGAAGGCTGGAAAGGTAATGGAAGCTTTGGTTCCTTCTGTCTAATTAAGGAAATGGAAGCTTCAGTTCAAGAAGAAAAAATTCTTTGAAAAAGTTTCCTTGCTTCCTTTATTTTAACCCTAGTATGCGTAGCCCTTCTCCAAACCAGTTTCTTCCTTTGATTTTTCCATCCCAGCAAATGAACTAAGTTACAGATGTTCCTCCTCCTCCTCTTCTTCTTATTATTATCTTCTACTAAATTGAGTATAAGGCTGTTTTTAACGGTAAAATGTTTGGGTTTAGAAATTGTACATTTTGAAACTGGATGTTATGTTTTCTAAATATGTTCAAAATTGAGTTCCACTCATTTGCTATTTCGAAGCCATATATCCACATGAAATAAACAAAATAAAATGATAATACACAAGTCCTTTGCCATCAGTTTTGTTATGGCTTTTTCTTTTTCTTTTGTCTTTTATGCTCTGTAAAATGTAATAATGAAAACATGAATCGGATAATAAAGAGAATTTAGCTATTTCACCATAAAATCCTTTCTTATTATTCTCTTTGTAGATAAGTGAAGTTATTTTTTTGGCAAATTCTATATATTCTTCTCTTTTGCATGATCTTTCATGCTTATTTGATATACCTTAAGAGTATACGGTAATTTAGTGAAATCATCAGCAAGATGTTGCATGCATTCCCGTTTTGGATGATAGCAAATTCTATTTATCTGATCTTGTCCAGCACAATCTCGGAGCTCAAGTATTGCACTGTTTAAGTTTTTATTGAAAAATACCTTGGTGTCTAATATCTTAAAGGAAGTGTGCATGTTTTGAGTTTCTATTCTGGTTTGTCTTGATTTCTTTGTGTTGCTTTGCTGCATCTTGCCAAGTAAGAAAGTTTGGGCACTTGCTTCTATCTGACTCGCCTAAAGATTCTCCAAACATTCTAGTTGCTGCATCTTGCCAAGTAAGAAAATTTTGCGTGAAACTTTCTTACATGAATAACAATCATAATGCAGTGTTTGTTTTGTTTATCATAATACAGATCTTAAATGGCGTAGAACCACAACCAAGTATATTTTACCTGTGATTTTATGATTTGAGTTAAAATATTTTACTTGCGATTTTATGATTTTACGATTCAAGTTTACGATTTGAGTTTATATTATATATTCCGTGTCGTGTTAAAAAAACGTTTTTGACAACCTTTAAAAAGACATAAAAAGAGGAGATATATATATATATATATATATATATATATATATATATATATATATATTCTTTCTTTTTATTTTTAGGAAAACAAGATGTCTCTTCGATTTGTACTGCTATTTGTAAGCGTGTTTCTTTTTCATCTAAAAGATATTAAATAATTAAGATTATAATTCTGAGCAACTAAATAAATAGTTTCATTTGAATTATATTTAAAAACAAGGCTTGATTTTTTACTTAAAAATTTATTTTCAACCTATTTTTTTATCCAAAATACATATGAAACACTCTTTTAACCTTATTAAACTAATACAAAATCTCCAAAAATACAAAAAACCACTCTAAAATCTAAAAACAACCTAAAATAAAAGATTTTCTGGAGAATTTTTTGGAGTTCAGATTATTTTTGAGGTGTTTTTAAAGTAAAAAAACCAATGATTTGACACAAAAAAACAATGATTTTAACAAGTTTTTCTCTTTAAAATAAAAATTAAAATTTTTAAAATATTCATTATTGTTATCTACAGTACAATAAGTCTGACATATAATTTTAAAAATATATTAAAATAATTATATATATATATATATATATATATATATCATCAAAAAACATTTTTTTAAATCATAAAAATACACTAAAAATATTAATTAAAAACCACTCTGATACAGTTAAAAAAACAAATATCTCCGTGTTTGTGTCCTATGTTAATGAGTTTTGATTTGGACAACTACTCTATTAATTTTTAAACTAGTTTTTAAAAAATTAATTTAAAATAAAAATAAAATTTCTCTCCTTATTCGCTGCCGTGATTTCAGGTCCTCATCTCCTACATTATTTACAAGAGCATGAAAAAAAACAAAAAATCGAACGAGCATGGCTATCAAAAACTAAAACTCAAAATTAGAGAAAAATATTATTGTAGTCCAAAGTAAATTTGTGTTTGAATGAACAATAATTTCACCAATATTATATAAGTGTCCAAAGAATTTCCCAATCAAAGAGATAAAAAAAAACAGAGTATTTTTATCAAAGGCACAAAAAAATCCCAATCAAATAGATAAACGAGCATCACATATTCATGTTGTTTTCTTTACTCTCCTCCGATCTTTCAATGTCTGCTTCCGCTTCTGCAGCCTCCCTCAACCTCTCCTTCTCTTTCCACGTCCCTCTCTTATCTCAGCCGTGTCTTTCCTTTTTCTATTTTTTTAGGCCTTTTAACCCCTCTCTCTCTCTCTCCCATTTCTATCCTTTCCTAAGGGTAGATAAAGTTGAACACGTGGCGACCATCTATTAGCTTTTGAGATTACCTTTATCTCCATGTCACAATAGAATCTAGGGTTATGACTTTTCTCTCCTACTTTCAACCCTTTCTTAATGTGCAGATAAGGTTGAACAAGTGGCGATAATCTATTGGTTCCTTGGATTACCTGGTCACCATGTCACAAGAAAATTTAAAATTCTCCTTTTATTTGCTCACATTGTGATATTGGTCCTTTCTCATATATTTTTTTTAAAAAAACTGAAATTTATAATTATAATATGAATTATAATTCCTAGCATAATGCATGTTCGAGGACTGAAACAAAATAAAACCACAAAACAACTCAAGAGCAAAGCAACTCGATGAAATAGCAAAAGAAAAAGACTTGAAGGACTGAAATAAAATAAAACCACAAAAGAGGGGTTAAAAAAGTAACCGCACTCTGGATGCTATCAAAAACGTAGTTCTTTCAGCTTTTTTTTTTAAAAAAAATATTGTTACCTGAATATGTGATACAGAGATGGTCATCATAGACAATTATTTTTAATTGCTTCAGTTTGATTCTTTGTTGAGTTTCTTTCAGAAATTGTACTTCTTTGCAAGTCTTTTCTCTTGTTGATCTGTTTTTTTTTTTAAAAAAAGAAAACTAAAAAAAACTTTGACCTATCCATGGAAGCGAGCTGGCATCATCCACGGAGACGTCTAAGTGATTATCCGAACCTTTCAATCGTTTCTTTCTTTGCGTGAGTACTTTTACACATTATTATTTCTTTTTTATTTGTTTGTCACTGTCTCTATATTATCTTAATTATGACATCAAAATGCATTTTTAATGGGAACTACTGCTTTAACTCACAAGTGTCAGTTAGAATCCATGTAAACTATTTTATTGTTGTACTTATACCTTGCCTTGTTGCTTTTGAAGCTGGAATCCATACAGAGCTAAAGGCCTTCTCCTTTTCTTCCTCCCGCTATTTCATTGAGCACTCAGTACCAGTGCTCTTGCGCACATATTTTCCCAAATTAAGGTAATGGAATTCCTATTCCCACTCTCTCTGCGCCTGTTTTACTTGTAGTGACTCACTCTCACGTTCTGTATCCTTATTTCTTAGATTTTCAGACCCGTGGAAAATGGCTCTCGAAAGTGCTGGTGGATCCATTATAGCTATGCTCGCAGAACTCATGGTGGAACCAGTAGGAAGGCAGTTCCGTTACATGTTCTGTTTCAACAATTTTGTTGAAGAATTCAAAGAACGAAAGGAGAACCTTACTTTAGCACTAGATGGTCTGCAAAAAGATGTCGAAGCTGCTGAAAGGAATGCTGAAGAAATTAAGAAAGGTGTCAGAAAGTGGCTGGAAGATGCAAACAACGAAATTGAAGGTGCGAAGCCCTTGGAAAATGAAATAGGAAAGAATGGCAAATGCTTTACTTGGTGCCCAAACTGCATGCGACAATTCAAGTCAAGCAAGGCACTGGCCAAGAAGTCGGAGACTTTCAGAAAACTTTTAGAAACAAAGTTTACAAAAGTGGCCCACAAAGCTCCTCCTCAGCGCATAGAATTTCTTCCATCAAAGGAATTCACGCCCTCAGAATCTTCAAAAGAAGCTTTGGAACAGATTATGAAAGCTCTCAAAGATGACAACGCCAATATGATCGGACTGTACGGCATGGGAGGGGTGGGTAAAACCACCCTGGTGAAAGAAGTAGGCAGGATAGCCACAGAGTCGCAGCTTTTTGATGAAGTTTTGATGGCTACGGTGTCGCAGAATCCAAATGTCATAGACATTCAGAACCGAATGGCAGATATGTTAGGTTTGAAAATTGAAGAAAACAGTAAAGAAGGGAGAGCAGATCGATTACGGCAGAGACTGAAGAAAGTGGAGAAGATGCTTATAACCCTGGATGATGTTTGGAAACATATTGACTTGAAAGAGATAGGGATCCCATTTGGTGATGATCACAGGGGTTGTAAAATTCTTCTAACAACTCGTCGTAAAAATATATGTTCTTCTATGAAGTGCCAGCAAAAAGTGTTCTTAAGAGTATTACCTGAAAAAGAAGCATGGGATTTATTCAGAATCAATGCAGGTTTAGATGATGGGGACTCTACCTTGAACGAAGTGGCAAGGGATGTTGCGAGAGAATGCCACGGCTTGCCTATAGCACTCGTGACAATGGGAAGGGCTCTAAGAGATGAATCTGCAGTTAAGTGGAAAAGAGTGTCTAAACAGCTCAAAAACTCTCAATTTCCGGACATGGAACAAATTGAAGAAAAAAATGCATATGCATGTCTTAAGTTGAGCTACGATTATTTGAAGTCCAAGGAAACCAAGTTATGTTTCTTGCTATGCTGTTTATTTCCAGAAGATTACAACATTCCAGTCGAGGACTTGACGAGATATGCAGTTGGCTATGGGTTACATCAAGATGGGGAGCCCATTGAAGATGCAAGGGAACAAGTTCATGTGGCAATCAAAGACCTCAAAGCTTGTTGTTTGTTGTTGGGCACTGAAACTGAAGAACATGTGAGAATGCATGACTTGGTTCGTGATGTTGCTATTCAGATAGCATCATCAAAAGAATATGGATTCATGGTATTGGAGAAGTGGCCAACGAGTATTGAAAGCTTTGAAGGTTGCACAACAATTTCGTTAATGGGCAATAAACTAGCAGAACTTCCTGAAGGATTGGTATGTCCACAGCTCAAAGTTCTATTATTAGAACTGGATGATGGTATGAATGTTCCAGAGAAGTTTTTCGAAGGGATGAAAGAAATTGAAGTTTTGTCTCTGAAGGGAGGGTGTTTGTCATTGCAATCACTTGAACTCTCAACGAAACTTCAATCGTTGGTGTTGATCAGGTGTGGATGCAAGGACCTCATTTGGTTGAGAAAGATGCAGAGACTTAAGATTCTTGTTTTTAAGTGGTGCTTATCCATTGAAGAATTACCTGATGAAATAGGAGAGCTCAAGGAGTTAAGGTTGTTGGATGTGAGAGGTTGTCAAAGGCTAAGAAGGATCCCTGTGAATTTGATTGGAAGGTTGAAGAAGTTAGAAGAGCTGTTGATCGGGGATCGCAGCTTTAAGGGATGGGATGTTGTTGGATGTGACAGCACAGGAGGAATGAATGCAAGCCTAACAGAACTAAATTCGTTGTCTCAGTTAGCCGTATTATCATTGAGGATACCGAAGGTTGAATGCATTCCCAGAGATTTTGTTTTTCCAGTTAGCTTGCGCAAATATGATATAATATTAGGGAATTTGTTTGTGGTAGCCAATTATGGATACCCAACCTCGACAAGATTAATTTTGGCTGGTACATCATTACATGCGAAGACATTTGAGCAATTGTTTTTACATAAATTAGAATTTGTAAAAGCGAGGGGTTGTGGGGATGTTTCCACTCTGTTTCCAGCAAGATTGCGGGAAGGTTTAAAAAATCTAAAGGAGGTGATTGTTGACAGCTGTAAATCATTGGAAGAGGTATTTGAATTGGGTGAGGCTGATGAAGGAAGCAGTGAGGAGAAGGAGATGCCGCTGCTGTCATCTTTAACACTGTTACAGCTGTACAGGTTACCTGAGCTCAAATGCATATGGAAGGGGCCCAGCAGAAATGTCAGCTTACAAAGTCTTGCTCATCTGAATTTGAATTATCTCGACAAACTGACATTTATCTTCACACCGTCCCTCGCTTACAGTCTGCCAAAGCTAGAAAGCCTTCGCATAAGTGACTGCGGTGAATTGAAGCATATTATCAGAGAAGAGGATGGTGAAAGGGAAATAATTCCAGAGTCTCCTTGCTTCCCAGAATTAAAAAATATCAACATATCTTTCTGTGATAAACTGGAATATGTCTTCCCAGTCTCTTTGTCTCATAACAGAGATGGCATCATCAAGTTCCCTCAACTAAGAGAATTGTCTCTTTGGCTCCGATCAAATTACAGCTTTTTAGGCCCAAGGAATTTTGATGCTCAATTGCCTTTGCAAGAATTAACCATTCAAGGCCACGAAGAAGTGGGTAATTGGTTGGCACAGCTACAAGTACGTAATTTTGCGTTATTAATACCAACAATTTAATATAAATTTTGTGTTCAAATATTTAATTCAATTAAAATATCTTTAAAAATTTAGTAACTTTATAACTAAAATAAAAATATTATTAGGATTTGTATTAACCTTTTTTCTCAAAAATCTAATTATTATTCATATAAATTGTAATTGTAATCTCTTAAGAATTATTTAATCCTGTTTTTTCTATTTTTTCCTCCTATTTATACATCATATAAATTGTTTTCATGAGAGTGAAAAAATATATTATTGTTCTCTGATAAGATTGGCCGCCCATGAACAGCAAAACGGCTTCTTACAAAGATTAGAATATGTACACGTGTACGATTGTGGGGATGTTTGCACTCCGTTTCCAGCAAAATTGCTGCGAGATCTGAAAAATCTAAGGAGGGTGGAAATTGAGGACTGCAAATCATTGGAAGAGGTATTTGAATTGGGTGAGGCTGATGAAGGAAGCAGTGAGGAGAAGGAGCTGCCGTTGCTGTCATCTTTAATAACGTTACAGCTGTCATGGTTACCTGAGCTCCAATGCATATGGAAGGGGCCCATCAAGCATGTCAGCTTCCAAAGTCTTGCTCATCTGTATTTGATTTTTCTCGACAAACTGACATTTATCTTCACACTGTCCCTCGCACAAAGTCTGCCAAAGCTAGAAGGCCTTTACATAAGAAATTGCGGTAAATTGAAGCATATTATCAGAGAAGAAGATGGTAAAAGGGAAATAATTCCACAGTCTCCTGGCTTCCCAAAATTAAAATCTATTTTCTTAGAAGACTGTGGAAAACTGGAATATGTCCTCCCTGTCTCTGTGTCTCCAAGCCTTCTGAACCTGGAAGAGATGAGGATTTTTAAAGCTCATAATTTAAAGCAAATATTTTACAGTGTAGAAGGAGGTGCACTCACCAGAGATGGCATCATCAAGTTCCCTGAGCTAAGAAGACTGTCTCTTTCAAATTGCAGCTTTTTTGGTCCAAAGAATTTTGCTGCCCAATTGCCTTCTTTGCAAATTCTAGAAATTGATGGCCACAAAGACTTGGGAAATTTGTCTGTACAGCTCCAAGTACGTCCTTTATATTTCTCCAATAATTATTTATCCTTTTGAATTTAAATTGTCAACTTCAATACATGTTGATTTCTTCCTTTAAATTTCTGAAACTGAAGCAATTGATAAGTGGAGATAAATCCTTTAGCCATCCACTAAATTTTAAAGGAGTTGTGTAACTGTATCATTCCTTGTCTCTTGATAGAGGGCTTAAGAAGCAAGAAATTAATTATTGTAATGAAACGATATCGAGATTTTTCAATCTTTATGCTTTCCAAGTTTGAGTGAAATTGAGGCGATTGCCATGTCTACTTATATCCTTTTGTTGATAAGTTTTTGGCTGAAGTATTGGGGACAGTTCGTTCATCTATTTACCAAAATTATACTTGGAAACATTATGCTTGGGATCCCTGCCTGACATGTTACCAAAATTATACTTGGAAACATCTATTTACCACTATATGTTACATATTCCAAAGTGCACAAAATTTATTAGGAATTCTATCTAACAAATTGGTATCCTTGTTTTCTTTTGATGCAGGGGTTGACAAATTTGGAAACATTTCGCTTGTACTCCCTGCCTGACATGAGGTTTATATGGAAGGGTCTCGTGCTGAGCAAATTGAGTACTTTGGAGGTGTTCAAGTGTAAGAGACTGACACATGTATTCACATGTAGCATGATTGTCAGTCTAGTTCAACTGGAAGTTCTCAAGATATTGTCCTGTGAGGAATTAGAGCAAATCATTGCTAAGGATGATGATAAAAACGACCAGATATTGTTAGGAGATCATCTCCAATCTTTATGCTTTCCCAATTTGTGTCAAATTGACATTAGAGAATGCAACAAGTTGAAGAGCCTCTTCCCAGTAGCCCTGGCTTCAGGTCTCCCGAAGCTCCGAATACTTAGAGTAAGTGAAGCCTCTCAATTATTAGGAATCTTTGGGCAGGATGATCATGCTTCACCTGTCAACGTTGAGAAGGAGATGTTGCTTCCTAATCTGTGTGAAATTGAGATTAGAGAATGTAACAAGTTGAAGAGTCTCTTCCCAGTAGCCATGATTGTCAGTCTAGTTCAACTGAAAGTCCTACAGATATTGTCCTGTGAGGAATTGGAGCAAATCATTGCTAGGGATAATGATGATGAAAAGGATCAGATATTGCCAAGAGATCATCTTCAATCTTTATGCTTCCCCAATTTGCGTGAAATTGAGATTAGAGAATGCAACAAGTTGAAGAGCCTCTTCCCAGTAGCCATGGCTTCAGGTCTCCCAGAGCTCCGAATACTTACAGTAAAAAAATCCTCTCAATTATGGGGAGTATTTGGGCAGGAAGATCATGATTTACCTGTCAACGTTGAGAAGGAGATGGTGCTTCCTAATCTAAATGAGCTGTCGCTGGAACAATTATCAAGTATTGTCTATTTTAGTTTCGGATGCTGTGATTTCTTATTCCCTCGTTTGGAGAAGTTGAAGGTCCATCAATGTCCAAAGCTGACCACAAAATTTGCTACTACACCAGATGGTTCAATGAGCGCTCAATCAGAGGTACTGCTGATTTAACTTTATTTCTTGCCTCTCTTTTAGTGTGTTTGTTTCTTGTTTCGCTCAATAATAAGATTTACAAGTTAAAATGAGCATGCCATGCTTGAATTGGTTTACAGGTATCTGAAGTAGCTGAATATTCAAGCATTAATAGAGAGTGGAACAGATATAACTGGTGGAAAGAAGATGGAGACTCGTGTCTTTGAGCTGTGAATATATTTGGGCATTCATGGTGACAATAGGTGACTGAGACTTGATGCTGTACAATTTGTTCAAAAGTTTGATATCATGTTTTCCTAGCAGAACAATCTCATGTTGAATGGCTTTTTCGAGCAGATACTCTAAAATATATTAAATCAATTTACGAAAGTCGTATATGATATAACCTAAATTTAACTACTTCTTGAAATCTCCTTGTTGTAATATTAATTGTATATGCTTCATATTATATTTTAAATTAAAACATTTGTTATTCTTACCATAACAAATTTTAACGTGGGCAAGACTCAAGTTATTATGCATTGAACTATTCTCCTATTATGCAATCCTTTTATAGCATAAAAGTTTAACATGGTTCTTGGAATTTTTGTTTTTCAGATTTATTTAATTATGTAGTTTTAAATTTTTATGATTCAATCTTAAAACTTTATTTTTGCACACATTTCTCCCTGATGTGTGAAATACAAAGATATTAGGAATGATTTCAGCTTGTATTAGAAAATTTATTAAAATTTTTTTTTTGTAAAAATTTCAAATTTCCTTATGATTTTACTTTTTTACGATCTGTTTTTACAATCCGAGTTTATTTTGTATTTTTCATACCGTGTCAAAAATGCATTTTTGAAAACCTTGACTCCACCCTCAAATCCAATTTCCACTCCACTTACTCCTTCTCTCACAAATATCAATCCCTCCATTACTTCTAAAAATAATCTCACACTTTACACATCTTTTAGTTCCATTTCATCACCTTTGCAACCTCCCCAATTGCCTTCACCACAACCACGCAGGTCTTCTCGAGCCATAAAACTTCCAATTGCATTGCAGGGCTTTCATATTGATGCAGCTCTCCCCTCATGCCCCAATCCGTCAGCTTCCTCGAACAAGGTCATCTCTCCAGGTATGGCTCATAGCCTCTCTCATATCCTATCTTATGCTAATCTTTCTTCTCCTCTCAGAACCTTTACTACTAATATGACAATACAAAGAAAGCCTACCTCATTTTCTCAGGTAGTTAAGGACCCGAAATGGAGAGCAGTTATACAGCAAGAGGTTCAAGCACTTTATGCTAACAAGACTTGGAGTTTGGTTTCTCCTCCGGCTCACAAACGACCAATTGGTTGTAAGTGGGTATATAAAATCAAGTATAATCCCGATGGCACAGTTGAGCGCTACAAGGCCAGGTTAGTGGCCAATGGTTACAACCAAGTTGAAGGGATCGATTATAGGGAAACATTTGTGCTGATTGCTAAGCTCACAACAGTTCGTGTCTTACTCAGTCTTGCAGCCATGCAAAATTGGCACCTTCATCAATTAGACGTAAATAATGTGTTTCTCAATGGAGATCTCTATGAAGATGTTTACATGTAGCTTCCTCCTGGCTTCGGATGAAAGGGGGGAATCGGGTTTGTAAGCTACACAAATTATTATATGGCCTGAAGCAAGCCTCAAGGCAATGGTTTTTGAAGCTTTCCTCAGCCCTCAAATCAGTCAACTTCAAGCAATCATGGTCCGACTATTCCTTGTTCGTCCGAAACCATCAAGGTATCTTCACAGCTTTGTTGGTCTATTTCGATGATGTTATTCTTGCAGGGAACAATTTAGAAGACATCATAAAAACCAAGTGCTTTCTCTCAAGCCACTTCAAACTAATGGATATAATACAATTAAAATACTTTCTTATAATAGAAGTAGCAAGATCCAAGCACGGGATTTCCTTGTGTCAAAGGAAATATACATTGGAAATTCTTGAAGATACAGGGTTCCTTGGTGCTAAACCTTCACGGTTTCCAGCTGAACAAAATGTGACACTTATACAAGGAGATGAAGACTTACTGGAAGACGCCTCCCAATATCGAAGACCGGTTGGACGTCTCATTTATCTAACCATCACACGGCCAGACCTTGCATACACAGTTCATATACTTAGCCAGTTCATGGACAAACCCAGACAGCCTCACTTAGAAGCAGCGCACAAGGTATTGAGGTACATCAAGCAAGCACCTGGTCAGGGAATTCTCTTACCTTCCAAAGGGTCATTGGATTTAAGGGCATATTGTGATGCAAACTGGGTTCATTGCAAGGACACTAGAAGGTCAACAACTGGCTATTGTATTTTCCTTGGACGTGCTCCCATTTCATGGAAGACAAAGAAACAAAGTACAGTATCATATTCGAGTGCAGAAGTTGAGTATCGTTCCATGGCTACTACATGCTGTGAAATAACATGGCTGCAATACATTTTAAGGGACTTGAATGTTAAGCATGAGCAACCGGTTAAATTGTTTTGTGACAATAAGGCAGCAATACACATAGCCTCAAATCCCATGTTTCATGAACGAACCAAGCATATAGAAATAGATTGTCATCTGGTGTGAGAAAAGGTGCAGAAAGGATTGGTTAAACCAGAGCACATACGGACTAAGGAGCAACCAGCAGACATATTCACTAAGCGACTAAGTTCAAACCAATTCTCCATATTACTGGACAAGTTAGGAGTGATCAACATACACTCTAACTTGAGAGGGAGTATTGAAGGAAAGAATCCCAAGTAATTAGATGATATACTATAATCAATGGGATTAAATAATTTACCAAAGTTAATACTAGAATAGCTCCTAGAATATCTCCTAGAATAGTGGATTTGATTGTGTGTAAACTGTGTATATATATGTCGTGCTTCTTTGCAATATGAAGACATTGAATACATAATACAATAATATTATCATTCTGTTCAGTGTGGACTTGCATGCATTCTCCTTTTTACGACTTGAGTATTTTTTCATCAGCATGTTTTCTCTATCAGTTTGATGTTCTATTTCTATTGCATAATGCATTATGTGGTTTTAGGCATCAACAATGCCGCTCAAGATCTTTAATAAATGTTATTGTATGAGTATGTGAATGTATTTGGGAATTCAAATCTCAAGATGACTGAGACTTGATATCATGCTTTCCTAGCAGAACAATCTCATGTAGAATGGTTTTTTTTTCGAGCAGATACCTTGCTAGAGATTCTAAAAAAAATTAAAATCAAAAGTAAAAAATATATTAAATCAATTTACGAAAGTCATAAATGATATAATCTAACTTTAACTACTTCTTGAAATCTCTTTATTGTAATCTTAATTATATATGCTTCATATTATATTTTAAATTAAAACATTTGTTATTCTTACCATAACAAATTGTAATGTGGGCAAGACTCAAGTTATTATGCATTGAACTATTCTCCTATAATGCAATCCTTTTATAGGTTGTATAAAAGTTTAATATGGTCCTTGAATTTTTTTATATATTTATTTAATTCTATAGTGTTAAATTTTTATAATTCAATCTTAAAACTTCATTTTTATCATATTTTTAGTTATTGAATGTTGAGATGAGACAGGGAATGTGGTGAGAAAATGGAGAAAAGAGAGGATTTGACTGATTATATTCTAGTCATAAAAAGACCGATTTTAATATCAATAAATTAATCTTGAACAAGAGAGTTTCATTAAAATGATCTTGTTATTTAACCATTAATGATCTTAAATAAACATTTACTTGATTTAAAAATGAAAAACCAATCTGAATCTAAATTAATTATCGAGTCATGATCTATTTTTTTCAGTAAGATAAAGAAAAAAAATAAAATAAAACTCTTATCGTTAAATGAAATCCATTCACATTAAGAAAAACGAGATTCATCACCAAAAAATTGTCATTCATTAACTTTATTTCTTCTTTATAGTTTTTCGACAACTCTCTCTTTTTATCTTTTCTCAAATTTAAAAACTAAAATACAAGTAAAATAAAGTTTTGTACCAAAAGTTATATTTCTAAACTAAAAAAACCAAAAACAAATTGTCAAAATCTCAAGGTGTAGAGGTGCTAACATAATTTGTACCAAGGATGAGCATAAAGTTATTGTCAATGTTGTTACAGAGATAAAATTGCTTAGTTCTTTTTTTTATATATATATAGGTTTGGGGATTTCGACCTCTACTCCTTTTTTTTTATGATGTGATAATCTTGTGGCTATATATCTCATAATGAATTTGGTTTTTCATGCTTGCAAGAAGCATGTTGAAATCGACCTTTACTTTGCCTCTGATGATCAAATCCTAATATGCTTATCAAACCTCTTTTGTTTACTCATTTTGCTTTCCTTTATTCCAAGAGGGTGTTGTAGCACTGGTAAATATTGTTTTTTAAAATATTTTTTGTTTAAAAATGTATTAAAATAATATAATTTTTATTTTTGATTTTAGCACATGAAAATTATCCAAAAACATATACACAAAAAAAAATCAATTTAAAGTAAAAACAATTTCAAAAAAAATATGCAAAACTCAAATTAAAGTGCGGGCCAAACACCCTCTAAACTAATGAGCTCCGTGGATATTAGATGAATCTGTTATAATACCAACGTAATAAGCATACCATTATGTTGACAAAAGAAATATAAATGAATGTAATGTATACAAATGAAGCATAAATTTTCTATCAATTCCATAGGAATTTTAATAATAAACTTATAATTTGCTTTTAAATCATATAAAACCCAATTAGACATCATTTACATATATTTAATTTGAATACTCTTATTTTCTTGCATGCATTAGGTGACTTTGTATAGTCCAACCTGAACATTTTTAGGCAATTATACTTTTCAATTTTTCCAAGTCATCCAAACACGAATACCCTTTAAGAATCGAGCCTTATTGATCGTTCCCAGGTGTCCCAACACAGACATCATTAGCCGAAGCTAATCTTGTAATTCATTTCCCGGTAATCCTATCACGGATGCCATTAGTCGAAACTAATCTTATAATTCATATCCCGACAATCCTATTATGGACGCCATTAGCCAAAGCTAATCTTGTTAATACGCTAGACTTTATTTACATTGAACATAACATTATTGTAATTGCATTCATCGGGAAGACTTTAAATTGTATAAGTGTAAAAGGGAGGGAAAATCATGCACCTGCTCCACCTGTTTTGTGACCTCCTCCAACAGAAGATTTAATCCTGGTCGCTCCTCCTGAATCACAAAGAAGTCTTTGTTCATGATTCCTTCAAGTCAAATGTTATAAGCAATCCATATTCATTTATTACACATATAATAGCTTGTATGCATGTTTGTTTCCTCATCATAACATACACATATCAATTATATTTTCAATTTTTTATATAAATTTAGCGATTTCGACCTCTACTCTTTTTTTTTATGATGTGATAATCTTGAGGATATATATCTCATAATGAATTTGGTTTTTCATGCTTGCATGAAGGATGTTGAAATCGACTTCTACTTTTTCTAATATGGTAACTCACAAAGAGCTCCAAGTTCAGTTCATAGCCTCTGATGATCAAATTTCAATATGCTCACAAAACCTCTTTTGTTTACACGTTTTGCATTCCATTTTTTTTCAGAGGGTGTTTAGAGTAGTGTTAAATATTATTTTTTAAAAAATATTTTTTATTTAGAAATGGATTAAAATAATTTTTTTTAATTTTTTAAAATTAATTTTTGACTTTAGCATATCAAAATAATCTAAAAACAAAAAAAAAATCAATTTAAACTTAAAAAAACTTTCAAAAATATATGCAAAACTCCAATTAAAATGCATGCAAACACCCCCGAAGGTGCCTTTTCCATAGTCAACTTGTACTGAGGAATTTAGGTTAGGCCAACTGTAGTAGGTTCATTGAGCCCACATGACCGGCTACCTTAGTTTTCTGTAACATATTCATATTTTAAAGTAGAAACTATGATTGTTAATTCTTGCAAATTTTTTTAAATAATAATAATAATTACTTTTCAAAATACTTTTTGAAAATATATAAAAATAATATTTTTTATTTTTAAAATTTATTTTTGACATTAACATATTAAAACGGTGTAAAAAAATTAATTTAAAGAAAAAAATCAATTTTTTTTAGTTATGTAACAAATGTACTAGCTTATTTTATTTTTTAATGATTTTTTATCTAAAAATCTTAACTGCCTCATTGTTGTATGCGTTATTAATACCAAAATTTAAACATAGAAATCATATTATTTGTTAGAATTAATATATAACTGTATAAGAACATAAATTTTGTATTGAAATATTTAATTCAATTAAAATATATTTAAAATTTTATCAACTTTATAACTAAAATAAAATTTTGGTTACTATTTTTATTTTTATTTTTTACATGAAACTAATTATTAGGAGTTGTATTAACCTTTCACTTATCTCTAATTAAGAAACAAAACTAAAAAAATAATATGTAATTTCTAAAAAATATGTTTTCCTATTTATAATCATATAAATTGTTTTTATAAGAGTGAAGGGTTTAAAAAATATAATATTGTTCTTTGATCATATAGGGTTGCAATTGGACCAACATTTGAGCATCACAAGCAAAAATAAAATTTGTAAAATTTAAAGTCATAATTGAGATCTGAGTTGAAGAGAAATGAGCTCAAATTAGCTAAAATTAAAAGAAATTGAGGTTCAAAGATGAGTTTGGAACAAATAATCAAGTTAAAAAATTAATTAAGAGCTTAATTAAAAAATAAATTGAAATTAGAAGGCAATTCGGCTTAAAAAATGAAGAATTGAAGTACCAAAGCACGGAAATGGATAAAGCAGAGAATTTAGAGGACATATTCTGCAAGGGGTATAATTGAAAGAAAGTAAGAAGAAAAGGATGAAATTGACCTAGTTAAGAAAGATTTATAGACCAATGACTGAAATGCAAAAAACACTTAAATACAGGGACTTATATGAAGATGGGCCTGATTTAATAATTTAAATTATTAGATGAGATTTTAATTTTAATTATTGAATTGAAATTATTTTTTTACACAACATATCAAATGAGATTACTTTGTTTTTTTAATTTGTCTTTTACTAATTCAAAAATTAAAAAATAAAAAGTTAGGTTTATAGCTAACCCACCAAATACTTTACTCGGTTTGGTTTATATATGATAAAAAATATAAAAATTAATTTACAATTAATTCAATATTGACAAACAAAACTTAATAAAAAAACTCAACAATAAAATAAAAAATAAAAAAATTATATTAAAAAAATAAAAAATGACCAATAAAAAAAAATCCAACCACTCGAGCTTATGTGGCCTAATATGATAGGGTCTATTACAGTACAACTCAGGCACTAGCATGTGAGCCTGAGACAAGCCCACACGCCTTTGCTACTAATTTGAAAAAACATGATATTATTCCTAGTATAGCTTGAACCCACTACCTTCGGATCGATCAACATACATTAACTAACTCAACTATGAGATAAATAAACCATAAACTGATTAAAAAATATATTAACTGGGTTTATTATTTATATAAATAATTAAACGGACACGAAAGCATTTAATCGTTTTGTTAATATAGTTACATAAACTCAAAACTGGATTTCTGTATGATAAAGGGAAGGAGATTGCATTTTAAAAAAAGAAGCCACGCCATATAAAAAAAAAATCCAATTAAAAACACAACCTTTTATTATAAGCTTTAATAAAATTAATGAAAATAGTAATATCTTTCAATTTTGACCTCCCTGTCACTGTAGACTGAATTGAGCTAATGTTCTTCTACTTCTTCATCATCTATAGCCACATCTCCTCCTTGATCAGCTCTGCCCCTTCTATTTTCATCAATATTACTCCTTTCTTCAATGTTATCCAGACGTTCAACAATGGCTCCCAAAGTGCGGGTAAGCAACTCCATTTGTTGTTGTAACTGGTTTAACAAGGAAGTAAATCATGTTGTAGAGATGCTTGTTGTGGGGGGTTCGGAATAGGTTGTGGAGATGCTTGTTGTGGGGGGTTCAGAATAGGTTTGGAGATGTTTTCTACGGGGAGTTCAAATTGGTTTGGGAAGGACTAGGGTCTTGTAATCTTTGATTGGTGGGATTATAAGAATTTCCACTGCGGTTCCAGGCATAGCAGATCAAAAATTCAAAACTTGTTCTGATATCAATTAATATTAATACCAAACGATATTAAGGGAACAATTTATGTAAACTAATGAACATGGTATAAAAGATAGCAAGAAAGTATTGATAGAGGAAAAGAATTCTGATAACTTTATTGCAGAATCCAAGAATTGCAAGGAATAGGGAACAAGTAGAGCCTGATATCATTCAAAGGAATCACTCCTTGGAATCACACCAAATAACTAACAGGTTTTCATTACAACATGTCCTACGTACTAGAAACAATAAATAGAGTTATATTACTAACTAAAGATAAGAATAATGGTAGTTATAATTAAATTCTACTGCCACTTGGAAGATACAAGATTGTCCTCACTTATTGGATGCCAATGCAGTTTGGCCTGCATAGAGTGTTTCCCTTTATTTGAACTAGCTTGATCTTTGTCAAACTCTATCACGCCCTTCTGCTTGTCTTCACCTTGAATACCGTCACTTTGATTATAAGAACTTGCATCAAGTAAATTGGTTTAAAAAAACTTATTGCATTGAATTAAAATGGGTGTTGATGTTATTGATTGGTTGAAACTTGGGTTTTTGGTAGTAGATTTGCCCGGAGTGGAGCCAATTCTCTCGGGAACAAGAACCACAGGAGCTCTAGGTAAGGGTTATCCTTACTTTTGAATATCTTTTTAAATGTAACATAAAAGTGTTGTTAAATTATATATAAATAACTAGTATCAAAGAATACTGAGTCCAAGAAATAAATTGATTTTGGAGCAGGTTGTTGGAATTCCCTTAGATAAAATGCCTTAATTAGGGCGGGTTAAAGGAATTTCCAAGAAATAAATTGCCTGGCTAGTTGGAATTCCCTAAGATAAATTGTCTTTGAGGTGGATTAAAGGAATTTTCATCAAATAAATTGCCTTCAAGGAGGTTAAAGGAAGTCCTTGTAATAAATTGCCTTTTGGGGCAGGATAATGAAATTTCTTGTATAATTGCTCTCGGGTAAGATAATGGAATAATATTGGAAATAATGAGTAGTAGCAGAGAAATCAACAAGGCATTTCTGTTTGTTCAAGCTTCTGGGTTTCCTTTGCATAAACAATTCATAATTAAAAGAAGCTTAGCTTTCGGCCTAGCTTCCAACCTGAGCTAGAACGGAGACTCGAATCTTTCGATTTCTTCATCAACAAACTGATCAAGGAAGACCACCATATCAAAAGATGAGACATTGCTTCTTTTTGCAGTCTTTTAACAAGTCTAAAGCTCCACTAATTTCCTCACCCAAAGGCATAAGATTTTAAAAAGAAAGGAAAAGAAAAACTGGCCCCCCTAAGCACCATCCCGTTTGCAAAGAAGTGGAAAGTAAAAGGAAGGAAATGATTATGTTTGTGTCTCTTTTACTTTCGAAACAATGAAAGCAAAAGCATTAGTAGGACAAGGTAAGTTTGTCATCTAAGGATAAAACTCAAGCAATTAAAAGTAATTTTCTATGATGATCATCTCTGAGTCACACACTCGGGTAATATGATTGACCTATTACAATATTTAAAAAAATAATACTAAAAGAACTATGTTTTTGATGGCAACCAGAGTGCGGTTACTTTTTTCATCCCTATTTTTTGGTTTTATTTTATTTCAGTCCTTCAAATCCTTTTCTTTTGCTATTTCATCGAGTTTCTTTGCTCTTGAGTTGTTGTGCTTGCGCTCGAATATGCATTATGCTAGGAATTACAATTACATTACAGAAAAATTATGGGTTGATTGTTATGGATAATGAATTATTTAGTTGATTTTGAAAGATTTTAAGTAAAAATGATGATTTTGAGTTATGGTTTATTTAAATGGTTAATTTAAGTTAGAAATCTTGATATATCAGTAGGTTATCTGTGTAAATTCTGGGTTTGAGGTTGAAGTTTCAGCTTGGTCCCTCAATTTATGAAAATTACAGTTTAGTCCTTGAACTTTAGAAAAAATAGAGATTGGTCCCTGGAGCATAACCGAGATTCTGGACAGAATTAAAGTTAAATTATGGGCAGAATTCCAGTATAGTTATGAATTTATGATATTTTCACTTTGATCCTCCAATTTGATGAAATTACAACTTAACCCTAGAAATTTGATAAAATTCTATAGTGGTCCTTGGAGCATAATTTGAAATTTTGGGCAGAATTTATGATGAATTATGGGCAGAATTCTAGTATAGTCATGAATTTATGATATTTTTAGTTTGGTCTTCTAATTTGATAAAATTATAATTTGACCCCTAAAAATATGATAAAATTCCAGATTGATCCCTAGCTTTAATATTAGATTTTTCATATTGGTTTGATGAATAATTGATGGTTATTTAGTGAATTATTATTAGGTCTCATTATTTGTTTTATTATAAATTAGATTTCTGGAAAACCGTTTATTTTTTGGATTTTTAAGAAAAATAACTAGTTCAGTTAAAAAATATATAGGGTTATAAAATAGATTTTTAGTTAAGTGTATTAAATAGGCTGTATCTTCTTTTCAGTCAGATAGGTGAAAGTAATTCTAATCAGATACCTTCTTGGCTAATGATAGAGAATCCAAGATGGTGTTCATTAAAGAGAGAACAGGCTGAGAATCTTTTTTTCACGTTGCTGTATAGCATGTGAAGCTGTTTTCATTGGCTAAGAGTAGCCCCACCCTCCTGTTAGATAGCTTCTTTCTAAGCAGCTTATTATGAAACTCACTGAAATTGGTAATAAGAGAATAGAAACCCTCAAGACAGTATAAAATGAGGAGCATGGATTTGTTTGGAAAATGTTAAGGAATTGACAATGGAATCTACTCTTATTAGACTATCTGTGAAATATTCAGTTTTTCGTAATGTTGCTTTGCAATATTAGAATCAGTTGTTTATAGAATCCCAACGAGCAACCCACTAATATGCAGTCCGAGAGACTTTGTCTTGAGTTTCGAAGTAGAATTTCTTCAACTTTCATCATAGAAAATATGATAAAATCAAAATAGCAAAACAAGAAGAAAGAACAACAGCATAGAAGGGATGCAGTGCAGGTTCCTATTATAGATTTTTCAATCACAGAAAAAGAGATTGCAATGATGGAAGACGTGAACCATTAGGCTTACAAGAGAATTATTTAAACAAGTAAAGCAATCAGCTGAACTCTATAAGATCTGCTACAATTAATCCTCAGATTTGAAGTTAACGTCATCTTCCTTAATTTCTGATAGGATTTTGACAGCTTTTCATTAGGATCTGATAAGTCTTCATGTTGATTTGTAGGACTTGCAGGTTTATGGTTTTATAAAGGAAAAATCAAAGTCAATGTTTATAAAGGAATGAACGTTCTTACTTTTTCTTTCCTCGAACCTTCTTTGTTTCTTTCCTTTCTTTTTCTTTTTCTTTTTCTTCTTCTTTCTTTTCTTGGAGAAAGAGGGTTGTGCTGCTCGTTTCGTTTCATTTTCTTGGAAACCATACAGAAAATTCTTGGATCTGTTGATTGTTTTCTAGCTATTAGTCTTTTTCTCTCATTCACTCAGTTTCTTTGGGTGCGGACTAATTGTTTATGGTCAAGTAACAATCTCTTCTTTTGTTCTACTGAAATTCTTGGTGTTTTGGTCGGGAATAAGTTTAGCTCCTTTTGCTTGTCTAGAAAATTGAGGGAAAGTAACAGAGATAATTTAGACCCTTTAAGATTTTTGCCACTATGGTTTAGTTCTTCACTTTCCCGGAGTTATGAGAAAGGGTTGTTTCTGGTTTTGAGATTGAGAGATGGGATCTTGAAAAGCGGCATGGCTGGTGGTTGTTTAGGCTATCATTGTGTGGGTGGTCGCCAAAATTCACCAGGGAGAGGAAATGGGAAGACAGAGTATATCATTTTTTTATTTATTTAATCTTGACCGATTAAATAAGCTGATTTTATATGAATTATACATATATATATATAAAAAAAAAGCAATAATAACAAACAAGAATATATATATATATATATATATATATATATAATGAAAAAAATACATCATTATGTTGAAATGAAGGATTAAATTATAAACAATTTTTTGTGTTATAAAAGGGTTGGGAAAAAAAATAAAAAATCATAAGAATAAGGATCAAACTGAAATCATAAGAATAAGAATTTCTCAACATGTTTTTTTACATTAAAAAAATTCTAAATGTAAATCAAAAAACTTATACACGCATCGAATTAAATAAATCACAAAAAATTGTGTAAATAAATGAAAAAAATGAAGTCATTATTGATAATTAAAAGTGCAAGTGAAAAAATTAAGAAACAAATATAGATAAAGTATTTAATATTGTAACATGGATCATTTATCTGATTATATTTAATGAATTTATTGACTAAAATCAATATATAATAGAAATCAACACACACATAATTTTTTTTAATATCATAAAAGGAAAAAAAACTATGCAAGGCTACACATATTTAAATTATTATAAAATTAAATACTTAATCTATCTGAAATATATAAAAATATTTACAGATATTAACCTCTTAAAAAATTAAACACAAGCAACAAAATAAAAAATAATTGAAGAAAGACTACATAAGGCCAAAAAAAAAAATCATAGAAGGGGGTATTAATAAAAACATCATTTTAAAATTATTTTCAAAAATATATATAAAAAAGTATTAATAATAAAAAAAATTCAAAATGCAATGCTGGAAAATTATAGGGACTTATTATTTAATAGCTTAAAAAAACTGGGAACTAAAATGAATTTTGCAAACAAATTATAGAGCTGTCATCTATTTTAGTTGAGTTTTTAACTTTAGTCTCCTATCTTTTAATTCAACTCTCATCCTTAAAATAATACGTAATTCGACTCTAATTTTAATTAAAAAGGATCAATTATGAAAAAAATTCAAGTATAAAATTGAAAATTTTCAAAAAATACACTATTGTTGTCCACAATTAAATGCTAATGAACATAAAACCCTATTTTCTTTTAATTTATATTATAATTTGGTATTGTGATACTTACTTTTAAAATTATTTTTTATTTTAAAATATATTAAAATAATTTTTTATACACATATATTTTTTAAATCATAAAAAAAATTTAAATCATATAAAATATTAAGAATATATTAATTTAATATTTGTATAAATTAAATATAATTATAAAAACCACTATGATTTGGACAACCACTCTATCATCCTCTTTCTTATACTAATTTTCATCTCGTATTCTCTACAATACCTTACTTTCTTCCGTTGTCCCTTTCACTTTCTTCCTTTGTCCTATTCCTTTCTTTCTCCTTTCTATTTCCACGTCCCCCTCTTGTCTCAACCGTGTCTTTTCTTTTCTTTTTTTTAACCTTTCTCTCTCCCACTTTCTATTCTTTCCTGAGGGTAGATAAAGTTGAACACGTGGCGACTATCTATTAGCTTTTGAGATGACCTTTATCTCCATGACACAATAAAATATAAAGTTGAACATGTGGCGATAATCTCTTAGATTACTTGGATCTAATGGTTTGGCTAGCTTTCACAATCATAATGTTTTTTACTGTGTCTGAGTGCTTTTTATAATTATATTTCATTTAAAAAATATTAAATTAATATATTTTTTAATATTTCTTGTTATATATATAAAATAACAAGAAATATTAAAAAATATATTAATTTAATATTTTTTAAATGAAATATAATTATAAAAAGCACTCAGACACAGTAAAAAAAACAGCCTCCCTCCCTGTTTTTGTCCTCTATTTATACGTGTTTTGATGCTGACAACTACTCTATTATCCTCTTCTGTCATGCTACTTTTCAAACTTTCTACAAGGCTGGCCCCTACGTGACCTTACTTTCTTCCTTCCTTGTCCCTTTCCTTCCTTACTTGAGTGGGTGGCACAGATGGTACTCATACACATACTTTTAAACGTTGAAGACGAAGGAGAGAAAAAAATTGAACTAAAAGGGCTCTTGTTGGGATTTATATTGCGAACTCATCGATGGACTCACTGATGTAATATTAAATAATATTATTTTTAATTAATTTGTTGGTGATTTCCTTGGTAAATTCACATAATTTTTAATTTCACTCTAAAATTTCAAAAAATCCTCCAGAATTTTCACAACCCGTCGATAATTCCCTCGCTAATGTAAAATAGTACACACGTTTGGAGATGCATTAATTACACGTGCTTTGAAATTCGTAATCCGTCGGTAATTCCATCGGTAAAGTGCAACTGATTCAGAGAACTTTAATTGACATCACTGACATGGGAGGTGAACAGTTCTCATCGACTTTGGAAAACACCAATGGAGCAGAAACCATTGATGTTTCCATCAATAATGTGTGAACAGTTCCCATCGCCTCTGGAAAACACCAACGGACCAAAAACTGTTGGTGTTTCCATCAGTGATGTGCATAGTGAATGACGGGTTGTTTCTGTTTTCATATTTATCCTCCTTGTACTTAAATTGAAATTGCACACCCAACACAATAACAATAGTTCACAAATGAATTATGAAAGAAATATTCTGTATCCATAAATATTACATTATAAAAAATTGCATCACACTTTCGTGTTCTGATAGTTAGTCAGAATCATGTTCTTCTTCCTTTTCAATTGACTTGTCATCAATTCCACTACAATCTTCAACGTTGATAGCATTGGTATCATCATCTTCATCAATTTGTGCCTGTCCGCTGGAGCTCATAATAACATTCAACTCCTCAGCGTCAACATCAACAAGACTATTATTGAAGATGCAAAAATTTGAATTTTCTTTTTAAGTCAATCGATGGAGTAACTCGATATGATTCAACCAACTCACTAACTTGAAAGACATCATCTCACATACTTGTGTCTTCGTTCTCATCCTAAACAACCTTTAGATGACCCATGAGTTTTGTGTTTAAAACATATAACCAATCAACTCTTGAGCGATCAATTTTAAAGGATGGGGTGAATGTGTAATAAATTTGCTAGCATTGCTTGGCGAAAACAAATTCATTGTTTACGTTGCGGAGTCTAGCTTTTGAATTAATTTCGACCAAACCATAGTGGGGATCTACTATGATTCCTCTGTCAGTGGTGTCATACCAATAGCATTTGAATAAAAACACTCTATTATGCTTGTTATGGTATTGCAGTTCAACGATCTCTTTTAATTTACCATAATAGTTAACTTCAAACTCACTACTAGTAAATCCTTTAACACAAACACCATTGTTATATTAGAAGTTTTTTTTTTTTAAAAAAAAAGAAGACATTAAATAACTTGGGTTATAGTCCTGACCAACTAAATAAGCTAGTTTTATTTGAATCATATGGAAAAAAAAGAGGCAACAATAGCAAACGGGAATATATATATATATATAAGAAGCAATCAACGAGGACCAAAAAAAAAACAACACTACATCACATTGAATTGAAGGGTGAAATTACGAATAATTTTTTTATATATATAAAAGGGTTAAGGAAAAAAAAAGAGAGAAATCATAAGAATAAAAATCAAACTGAAATCATAAGAATAAGAATTTCTCAACGTGTTTTTTTACATTAGAAAAATTCTAAATGTAAATCGAAAAACTTATGTACGCATCGAATTAAACAAAGCACGAACCATTGTGTAAGTAAATGAAAAAACAAAGTCATTACCAATAATTAAAAATGCAAATGAAAAAATTAAGAGACAAATATATATCAAGATATTTAATTTTACAACATGGTTCATTTACCTTGTTATATTTAGTGAATTTGTTTACTAAAATCAATCTATAATAGAAATCAATAAACACGTCAAATTTATTGAATAACATAAAAGGAAAAAAAAATATAATGCAAGGCTACACATATTCAAAATATTATAAAAGAATAAATACTTAATTTATTTGAAATATATAAAAAAATTATAGATGAATCATATTAACCTCTTAAAAAACTAAACACACCTAACAGAATTAAAAATAATTGAAGAAAGGCTAAACAAGGCAAAAGAAAATAATAGAAAAAGGGGGTATTAATGAAAACATCATTTTTAAAATTATTTTCAAATATAAATATAAAAAACAAGTATTAATAATAATAATAAAATAAACAAGGCCAGACGTTGCTAGGCCTGTAGAGCCAGGTCTAGTGCGTGGCCCACCCTTCAAAGGCTTGTTCGCGAACCTGCAAGGTCAGGCCAATGCACACAAACCTTTAATTTTTTTTGTTAAGTTAATGGGGTGGACGACACGTGTTCTCCCATAATGTTTTTAAAAAAATTGACATGTGTGTGTCTTTACAGACAACGCGTCGTCTATGCGTCCCTAAATTTCAGCCACTAATGTGACTAGAAAAACGAAGCTTGACTTTTTAACTAAAAAAATGTTTTCAACCCATTTGTTTTACCCAAAATACCTATGAAACACTCTAAAAACATCATTAAACCAATACATGGCCTCTAAAAACATAAAAAAAACCACCCCAAAACCCAAAACTCAAAATCAACCTTAAAACCAAAAATCTTTCAGAGTTCAGATCTTTTTTTAGGTGTTTTGAAGGTAAAAAAAAACACATAATCTTAACTCCTCTTATTATATTGAATTAGTTCACACAAAAATCAATGATTTCGGTAGCCAAAATCTTTCTTAACAACAATTTTCTCTCTCTAAAATAAAATTCAGCGACCCTCTCTCTCTTCTCCACCCAAAAAAGAACTTGAAAAATAGAAAAATAAAGTTTGGTATCCAAATCCAATGTTGGAAAATTATAGGGACTGTTTACTTAATAGCTTTAAAAGAATGCATTAGTAGTTGTTTTTTAAAATACTTTTTTGTTTAGAAATATATCAAAATAATATAAAAATTAAAAAATTAAAAAAATCTAATTTTTATTTTAAAATATATAAAAAAACGCTCTATTTCACTTCTTATTCGCTGCCGCGATTTCAAGTCCTCCATCCCTGCCTTATTTGCAAGAGCATGAAAAGAATTTTGTTTTATAAAAAAAATCAAACAATTACTTTCTTCCTTTTTTGTCCTATTACTTTCTTTCTCCTTACTTTTCTCTCCTTACTTAGTAAGATGATCATCATAAACAATTACTTTTAAGTGCTTGAGTTTGATCCTTTGTTGTGTTCGTATCAGTAATTATACTTCTTTGCAAGTCTTTTCTCCTGAATTATAAGTTGAGTTATAATTCTGAACAAGTAAATAAATTAATTTTATTTAAATTATATAAAAAATAAAGCTTGATTTTTTATTAAAAAACTTGCTTTTAACCTATTTTTTATCTAAAATATTTATAAAACACTCTATAATCCTTATTAAATCAATACAGTTAAGAAAACAAAGAGCACTCTATTATCCCTGTTTTTGTCCTATATTTATGTGTTTTGATTTGGACAACTACTCTATTATTCTCTTTTTTCATACTAGCTTTCAAATTAGTTTTTTAAAAAATTAATTTGAAATAAAAATAAAATAAAATTTAATTTAATTTTTTTTAAGATACTTTATAAGAAACAAGAACAAACACGTTATTTCTCTCCTTATTCGCTGCTGTCATTTCAGGTCCTCATTTCCTGCATTATTTGGAAGAGTATGGAAAAAAAATAAAAAAATCAAACGAGCATGGCTATCAAAAACTAAAATTCGAAATATAGAGAAAAATACTATTGGAGTCCACAGTAAATCTGTGTTTGAATGAACAATAATTTAATCAATTTTTTTTTTGTTATTATATTATTAAAGTGTCCAAAGAAATTCCAAATAAAAGAGACACAGAAAAATCTCAATCAAAGAGATATAAAAAAAACAGAGTATTTTTATCAAAGGCACAAAAAAATCCCACTCAAACATCATGTTTTCTTTGCTCTCCTCCGATCTGTCTATGTCTTCTTCCGTTTCTGCCTCCCTCAACCTCTCCTTCTATTTCCACGTCCTTTCCTTTATTTCTGTCTTTCCTTTTCTTTTCTTTTTAAAGCCTTTTTATAACCTTTCTATCCTTTCCTCAGGGGTAGATAAAGTCGAACACGTGGCGACCATCTATTAGCTTTTGAGATTACCTTTATCTCCGTGTCACAGTAAAATCTAAGGGTGAACATGTGGAGATAAGGTTGAACATGTGGCGATAATCTATTGGTTCCTTGGATTACCTGGTCCTTTCTCATAAACATAGTTCTTTTAGCTTTTCTTCAATACTGGCCCCTACGTGACCTTACTTTCTTCCTTCCTTGTCCCATCCTTTTCTTTCTCCTTTGATCATGCCGTGATTTTAGGGGTTTTGTTTTATTCTTTCTTCTTTGTCCCATTCCTTTCTTTCTTCTTTTGTCATGCTGTGATTTTAAGATTTTTATTTTAAGTGTTCGAATAAGTAGATGTTTTTTATAATATTTTTTTATTTAAAAATATATTAAAATAATATTTTTTTTATTTTTTAAAAACTATTTTTAATATCAATATAAAAAAAAAATTAATTTAGAATATAAAAATTTATTTTATATCCTATCATTAGCTGGAAATCGCATAATGTAATGATCAGTATTATACGATGATAGACAAATTTGGGGTTGGCTGAAGGCGGGGATTCTATTGGTCAACGTATTTTCAATGTAGTAAAATTAAATGTTTCATTATAAATGACATTAATATTGATACTTTAAATGAATAAATGATTTTAATATCGTTAAAAGATGTTTTTACCTTGTTATTTGTTCAAAAATGGTATACCCAAGCTCCGGCGAACACCAAGAAGTCTCCATTTTTAACACAAAGAAAATACTAGAGTTAGGGATTGCTTGCATGAAATCTAGCTAAGTTCTTGCATAAATTAAGAGGTTATAATATTTGTGGATAGAATTTGGAAACTTACTAATCAAATGATGCTTGTTAACATGTAATTATTATTATTAATAATTTATTTATTTTTTAGTTTAACGTGGGTGTCTGGGCCAGCTTGCGCGCACCTCGACTAATCCCACGGGCCCTGAAGTTAACGACCATGTAAGCCTCCAGTGGCCATCATATGAGCAACCACAGGGCTCGAACCTGAGATCACAGAGAGAGCAAACCTCTTGGTCCCAAGCTCTTACCACTGGGTCACCACCTAAATGGTTTTATTAGTATTATTATTATAGGTGATACAAGCATGATTCCCTTAGCATAGCTTCATATATCAAATATTAGCCATCCAATTGTGGTGTCAAATAACAACCACTATTTGATTCATGATCTCACCTGAAACTAGATTGTGTGGCATTATTTCAACTTAAAAAAATACACCCATTAGTATCAAATTCCCAACATGTAAAAGAAATGTTAAACTCGCGATGAAGTTGGTGTTGGGTTTGCCGAATAGCATATACGCAGTTGAAATAATAAAATAAAATTATCCCGGAGTCTTTAAAATCTTGTTAAACAGATCTAGAGTTGTTTAGGGATTTATTACCTGAAAATTTTATCACCTTCAGTTTTGAATAATTTTTAAAAGGTTGGATTGTCGCAAACTAGAAGTCGTCCAATTGTCCGTCCTTCAACGATAATCCACATGAACTACTAGTAAAAAATCTCACAAGTCCCTGTTTAGGAGAAAGGGATTGTTATGCATAGAGTGTTATCTCTTTATTCTGTGACATACGTAATTTTTCTGTCTAATAGATAACTTCTAAAAAATAAGAGGCATAACTTACTATTTATAAGGAAATATAAAAAATCCTATAAATTGACAAAATATCAATTTTTATCTTGAATAATATCCATGTATTAATTTAAGATTATTTTATAAATTAACTCAATCAAGTCCTTACCTGATTTTTCTAGGTCTGGAAATATAATCCTTGCAGTAATTATATTGTAGTCCCTAATTTCTAAAATATATTTTAATCAAGTTATACTTAATTAAATCATCACAATTTAATTCTTAATGTGAATAACCTATTAGGTTTCTAATATATTGGCCCAAATATAAATTATAATTATAATTAGATAAATTAGAGTTGAAGATTTGAAGATCATGTGCATTGTCTAGTAACGTGTCATGATCCCCTAAATATTATAAAAGTCATTAGTGGTTTCAATTACCGGTTTCTCATTTTAATTAATACCATTTTATCACTAATGTTCTTATTTAACATTAAAGTATAAAGCATGCTTGCCATGTTAAATCATGTTCATTCTCTATATAATAGTAATTGATCATTTGAATAAGATTTGAAATCCTTTTTAAATCTCATTCCACCTTGGCCAAAGATTTCTTAGTCAATACTATTTGAAAATAGATGGAACATTTTTTCTAACTCACATAGGGTGATGAAATCCTCTCTTGATCACTCAAGTACCTTCATATAGTTCATGATATACCCAATGTCTATCATTTTATTTCTTCAATTAAGATAACATGTAACAGGATCAAAGCATAGCATTCTCTATATAAGATAACTTAGTGATCTCAAGTCTAAGAATTACATATACAACCATCATGTGAGTCTTTCCATAGACATAGGTAATCTCTCCATATGGAATTCTCATGCGGGTCAATTCAGTGTATATGTCTTATGACAAACACCTACATATTAGTTTTAGGTATCCCTTATAGCTCAACTTATAAGAATAATTGCTTCATTTCATAAAAGAAAAAATATAATATGTATCAGTCTTTATGGCTCTAATAAATATCTAGTATTTAAGAGAGTATTGACCAAGACCATCTTGTGAACAATACTTTGATGCATTAAAAATTTCATAATTATAACAACTTTATAATTTTCTTTGCAAAACATTTTTGTCACATAAACTTTATCTATGCTCTAGATTCATTAATCTAATATTATATGAATATTAAAGTTAAATTAAGCCTCTATTAATAATAAATATGTATTTATATGAATATAATAATGCGCCGTGTAACTAACTGATTGGCTACAAAGAATACTAAACTAACAATTGGTAACCATTCTACACCGATGGTATTATCTTTTATCAAAAAATGAAATTAACTATAGATTTACTGGTTATCGCAAGTGTGCGGCGTCATAACGAACATGGAGAAAAGACTATAGAAAAAAAAAGATAAATGTCAAATGCTCAACCTGAATCATGGAGAAAACACCAGAACACGTTAACTCGATTGGGCAATTATTCATTTTCTTTTCCTTCCTTTATTCTATCTTCGCTTAGCCTTTTTTGGGCTTGGATCGAATAAAATTCGATATTAAATTGAAGATAATAAGGGGCTAAATTGAAAGAAGAGGGCTTTCCTCAGGTGCGATGAGCTCTAGGGTGTAATTGAAGAGTTGGTTTCAAATTAGGGATTAAATTGAAAAGATGAAATGAGATTTAGGACTTAATTGAAGAGTTATTATCGAATATGTCACAACCTGACCAAACCTGCCAGATATTGTCTGTTTGAGGCCTTATCGCCCTCACAGATTTGTTCTTGGTGACCACACATGGTCCCAAAACGCGCCTGACAATTCAGCAACCAACATTACTAATAAGTCCAGCTACCAAATCCTCATCAGCCGATGTGAGATATTACAATTCACCTCTCTTAAGGAGCTCAATGATCCTGTCGGTACAACTAGATAGCCAGTGAGGCCAGCTCTAATACTAAATGTCATAGTCCGGCCCAACCTGCGAGATTTGTTTGTTTTGGGCCTTACCGCCCTCATGGATTTGTTTTTGGTGACCATGCATGGTCTCAAAACGCGTCTGACAAGTTATCAACCAACACTACTAATAAGATTAGCTACCAAATCCTTACTCGCCGATGTGGAATATTACATAATAAAAGAGAAAGAAATGTTGGTACGTGCAAAGCATAAAGCATGTTTGCCATGTTAAATCATGTTCATTCTCTATATAATAGTAATTGATCATTTGAATAAGATTTGAAATCCTTTTTAAATCTCATTCCACCTTGACCAAAGATTTATTAGTCAATACTATTTGAGAACAGATGAAATATTTTTTCTAGCTTGCTCAAAGTGATTGTTGAATTATTTAATTGTTTTCAAGAAGATTAGGCATTTTTATTATGATATTCTCATTACTTTATGAATAATTATGTATTAGGGACATTTGAGCAAAATAATGTTACTCATAAAAAATACATTTTTTTTAAATAAAAAAATGCATGAATTAAAAATTTATGTTTTCAATAATAATAAAAAAATTAGTTCAAATCATTACAGTTTCTTAAGATACTTTTCCTGGTTGTTATTACTTTTTATATCGTCAAAAACTTTTTTTTTTGAGAAAAATACATGAATCAGACTAGAGAATTTTGATGAAATATATATATATATATATATATATATATATTGTCTATAATTTTATTTTGAGTGTTTTCTATGAATATATTGCATAATTAAATAAAAAATATATTAAGAAAGTTAGATTATAAAAGTACCTCGGGATAATGTTGAGCACATCTACACTAGTTTTTCTGTTTGTTTTTATATTTTAAAAGTATTTTTAATTTTTTTTTTCTTTACTTCAAATTAATATTTGTTTGGTGTTTTTAAATTATTTTGATATGCAAATGTTAAAAATAATTTTTTAAAAATAAAAAAGATATTATTTTGATGTATTTCCGAGTGAAAAATACTTTAAAAAGCAACAACAACCACACTCTTAAATAACCTTTTAATTGCTTGGAACTAATGGTTTGACTAACTTTCACAATCATAATTTTTTTTAAAAGTACAATAAAATCAAAACAGCAAAACAAGAATAAAGAACAACAGCATTAATTAGCTGCTTAATACATTAATTAGCTGCGTATTACATTTTTATTATTGTATTTTAAATATATGATTTTACAATGGTAGGAGTTCAGTCTGCATGAACAGCAGAACACCACATGAACAGCAGAACAAAGGCTGCCTACTTCCTCGAACTTCCTTGCTGCTGACTTTGGTGATTTGTTCACACTACCAATCTTTCCTAAACAACTAAGGAGTTTTTTTTTTAAAAAAATGGATTGATTTTGACCACATTATATTTAATTCAATCTATTTCCTTAAAAAAAAAAATGCAATTAAGCTTAAAAAAATTCAATTATGCAAAAAAAATAAGTTCAAATACTAGATCGAAAACTTTATTATTAATATCTACGAGTCTAGTGAATAGTAATGAGCATAAAACTCCCTTTTCCTTTAATTTATACTATAATTTTGTATTGTGACACATACTTTTTAAAATATTTTTTATTTAAAAATTTATTAAATATTATATATATATATATATAATAACAAGAAATATTAAAAAAAATATTAATTTAATATTTTTTAAATTAAATATAATTATAAAAAGCACTCAGACACGGTTAAAAAAAACAAACAGCCTCCCTCCCTGTTTTTGTCCTCTGTTTATACGTGTTTTGATGCTGACAACTACTCTATTATCCTCTTCTTTCATGCTACTTTTCAAACTTTCTACAAGACTGGCCCCTACGTGACCTTACTTTCTGCCTCCCTTGTCCCTTTCCTTTCTTTCTCCTTCTTTTCTCTCCTCACTTGAGTTTGATCCTTTGTTGTGTTCGTTCCATTTCTTTGCAAGTCTTTTCCCTTGATGATCTGTTTTTTTTTTTAAAGGAAGAAAACTAAAAAAAACTTTGATTATATTTGTTGTTGGGAGCGAGCTGGTATCATCCATGGAGGCGTCTAAGTGATTATCCTGAACCTTTCATTCGTTTCTTTCTTTGCTAGGTGAGTTCTTTTACACATTATTTTTCTTTATTTCGTTGTCACTGTCTCTATATTACTACGCATAGTATCTTAAGTATGTCATCAAAATGCTTATACCTTGCCTTGTTGCTTTTGAAGCTGGATTCCATACAGAGCTAAAGGCCTTCTCCATTTCATTGAGCAATCAGTACCAGTGCTTTTCGCACATGTTTTCTCAAGTTAAGGTAATGAAATTCGTATTCCCATTCTCTCTGCGCCTCTTTTACTTGCAATGACTCACTCTCACGTTCTGTATCCTTGTTTCTCTGATTTTCGCACATAATTAGCTGCTTATTACTTTTTTATTGTTGTGTTTTAATTATATGATTTTACGATGGTAGGAGTTCTTAGTCTGCGTGAACAGCAGAACACCACATGAACAGCAGAAAAAAGGCTGTCCACTTCCTCGAACTTCTTTGTTTTTTTTTTTTTACACTAAAAGAGGAGCCAAGTTTGACTTTCTTTGTTTCTTTCCTTTCTTTTTATTTCTTTTCTTGGAGGAGAAAGAGGGTTGTGCTGCTCATTTCGTTTCATTTTCTTGGAAACCATACAGAAAACTCTTGGATCTGTTGATTGTTTTCTAGCTATTAGTCTTTTTCTCTCATTCACTCGGTTTCTTTGGGTGCTGACTAGTTGTTTTTGGTCAAGTAATGATCTCTTCTTTTGTTCCACTGAAATTCTTGACGTTTTGGTCGGGAATAAGTTTAGCTCCTTTTACTTGTCTAGAAAATTAAGGGAAGGTAACAGAGATAATTTAGAACCCTTTAAAATTTTTATCCAAAATATTTATAAAATACTATATAAACCTTATTAAACCAATACAGTTAAAAAAACAAATAGCCTCTCTCCCTGTTTTTGTCCTATGTTAATGTGTTTTGATTTGGACAACTACTCTATTATCCTTTTTTTTCATATTAATTTTCAAACTAGCTTTTTAAAAATTAATTTCAAGTAAAAATAAAATTTAATTTTTTTAAAAAATACCTTTTTTAAAAAACAAAACACGTTATTTCTCTCCTTATTCGCTGCCGTGATTTCAGGTTCTCATCTTCTACATTACTTATAAGAGCATGAAAAAATAAAAATAATTTTAATATTTTTTTGTTATTATATTATTAAAATGTCCAAAGAATTCCAAATAAAAGAGACACAAAAAAATCCCAATCAAGTAGATAAACGAGCATCACATATTCATATTGTTTTCTTTACTCCGATCTTTCAATGTCTTCTTTTATTTCTGTCTCCCTCAGCCTTATTAGAAAATAATATAAATCATATCCTGAAATCTCACCTAATAGTTTAAGCTATTGGATAAAAATTATTTTTTGACATGGTATCAGAGCTTTAATGACCAAGCAGTCACGAGTTCGAATCTCACCATTTCTATTTATTTGATAAAAATTAAGCACAGGGTAATTTGAGTCTGTGCAAGTTTCAAGCCCAAAAGACTTTCACTTGAGGGAATGTATTAGAAAATAATATAAATTATATTCTAAAATCTTTTAAAATATTAAATTAAAATGGTTATATTACAAACTTCTCCTTCTATTTCCTCGTCCCTCTCTTGTCTCATAGACTATTATTTTTAATTGCTTCAGTTTGATTCTTTGTTGAGTTTCTTTCAGTAATTCTACTTTTTTGTAAGTCTTCTCTCTTGTTGATCTGTTTTTTTCTTTTTTAAAAAAAAGAAAACTAAAAAAAACTTTGACCTATCACAGCTTAGTTTAATTATATTTGTTGTTGGAAGCGAGCTGGTATCATCCATGGAGACGTCTAAGTGATTATCCGAACCTTTCTTTCTTAGGTGAGTACTTTTACACGTTATTTTTTTTTTACTTGTTTGTCACTGTCTCTATATGATCTTAATTATGTCATCAAAATGCATTTTTAATGGGAATTACTGCTTTAACTCACAAGTGTCAGTTAGAATCCTTATACCTTGCCTTGTTGCTTTTGAAGCTGGATTCCATACAGAGCTAAAGGCCTTCTTCTTTTGTTCCTCCCGCTATTTCATTGAGCTCTCAGTTCCAGTGCTTTCAGCGCATATTTTCCCAAATTAAGGTAATGGGATTCCTATTCCCGTTCTCTCTGCGCCTGTTTTACTTGTAGTGACTCACTCTCACGTTCTGTATCCTTATTTCTTTGATTTTCAGACCTGTGGAAAATGGCTCTCGAAAGTGCTGGTGGATCCATTATAGCTATGCTAGCAGAACTCATGGTGGAACCAGTAGGAAGGCAGTTCCGTTACATGTTCTGTTTCAACAATTTTGTTGAAGAATTCAATGAACGAAAGCAGAACCTGGTTTCGGCAAAAGAACGTCTGCAAAAAGGTGTCGAAGCTGCTGAAAGGAATGCTGAAGAAACTTACAAAGATGTCAAAAGTTGGCTGGAAGATGCAAACAACGAAATTGAAGGTGCAAAGCCCTTGGAAGATGAAATAGGAAAAAATGGCAAATGCTTTACTTGGTGCCCAAACTGCATGCGACAATTCAAGTTAAGCAAGGCACTGGCCAAGAAGTCGAAGACTTTCAGAAAACTTGGAGAAACTAGCGAAAAGTTTAAAACAGTGGCCCAAAAAGCTCCTCCTCAGCCCATAGAATTTCTAACATCAAAGGAATTCACGCCCTCAGAATTGTCAAAAGAAGCTTTGGAACAGATCATGAAAGCTCTCAAAGATGACAACGTCAATACGATCGGACTGTACGGCATGGGAGGGGTGGGTAAAACAACCCTGGTGAAAGAAGTAGGCAGGAGAGCCACAGAGTCGCAGCTTTTTCCTGAAGTTTTAATGGCTACGGTGTCCCAGAATCCAAATGTCATAGGCATCCAGGATCGAATGGCAGATAGTTTACATCTGAAATTTGAAAAAACGGGTAAAGAAGGTAGAGCAAGTGAATTATGGCAGAGACTGCAGGGAAAGAAGATGCTTATAATCCTGGATGATGTTTGGAAACATATTGACTTGAAAGAGATAGGGATCCCATTTGGTGATGATCACAGGGGTTGTAAAATTCTTCTAACAACACGTGTTCAAGGCATATGTTTTTCTATGGAGTGCCAGCAAAAAGTGTTTTTAAGAGTCTTACCTGAAGATGAAGCATGGGATTTATTCAGAATCAATGCAGGTTTACGTGATGGGGACTCTACCTTGAACACAGTGGCAAGGGAGGTTGCGAGAGAATGCCAAGGCTTGCCTATAGCACTTGTGACAGTGGGAAGGGCTCTAAGAGGTAAATCACGAGTTCAGTGGGAAGTAGCGTCTAAACAGCTCAAAGAATCTCAATTTGTGCGCATGGAACAAATTGATGAACAAAATAATGCTTACACATGTCTTAAGTTGAGCTATGATTATTTGAAGTACGAGGAAACCAAGTCATGTTTCGTGCTATGTTGTTTATTTCCAGAAGATTATGACATTCCAATCGAGGACTTGACGAGATATGCAGTTGGCTATGGGTTACATCAAGATGCGGAGCCCATTGAGGATGCAAGGAAACGAGTTTCTGTGGCCATCGAAAACCTCAAAGATTGTTGCATGCTGTTGGGCACTGAAACTGAAGAACATGTGAGAATGCATGACTTGGTTCGTGACTTTGCTATTCAGATAGCATCATCAGAAGAATATGGATTCATGGTAAAGGCTGGCATTGGGTTGAAGAAGTGGCCAATGAGCAATACAAGCTTTGAAGGTTGTAAAACAATTTCGTTAATGGGCAATAAACTAGCAGAACTTCCTGAAAGATTGGGATGTCCACAGCTGAAAGTTCTATTATTAGAAGTGGATGATGGTATGAATGTTCCAGAGAGGTTCTTTGAAGGGATGAAAGAAATTGAAGTTTTGTCTCTGAAGGGAGGTTGTTTGTCATTGCAATCACTCGAACTCTCAACGAAACTTCAATCCTTGGTGTTGATGGAGTGTGGATGCAAGGACCTCATTTGGTTGAGAAAGATGCAGAGACTTAAGATTCTTGGTTTTATACATTGCTTATCCATTGAAGAATTACCTGATGAAATAGGAGAGCTCAAGGAGTTAAGGTTGTTGGATGTGAGAGGTTGTCAAAGGCTAAGAAGGATCCCTGTGAATTTGATTGGAAGGTTGAAGAAGTTAGAAGAGCTGTTGATCGGGGATGACAGCTTTGAGGGATGGGATGTTGTTGGATGTGACAGCACAGGAGGAATGAATGCAAGCCTAACAGAACTAAATTCGTTGTCTCAGTTAGCCGTATTATCATTGAGGATACCGAAGGTTGAATGCATTCCCAGAGATTTTGTTTTTCCCAGCTTGCTCAAATATCATATAATATTAGGGAATGGGTTTGTGGCAGGAGGATACCCAACCTCGACAAGATTAATTTTGGCTGGTACATCCTTCAATGCGAAGACATTTGAGCAATTGTTTTTACATAAATTAGAATTTGTAAAAGTGAGGGATTGTGAGGATGTTTTCACTCTGTTTCCAGCAAAATTGCGGCAAGGTTTAAAAAATCTAAAGGAGGTGATTGTTCACAGCTGTAAATCATTGGAAGAGGTATTTGAATTGGGTGAGGCTGATGAAGGAAGCAGTGAGGAGAAGGAGATGCTGCTGCTGTCATCTTTAACAACGTTACAGCTGCAAGGATTACCTGAGCTCAAATGCATATGGAAGGGGCCCACCAGAAATGTCAGCCTCGAAAATCTTGTTCATCTGAAAGTTTCGGATCTCAAAAAACTGACATTTATCTTCACACTGTTCCTCGCTCGAAACCTGTCAAAGCTGAAAACCCTTTCGATAAATAATTGTGATGAATTGAAGCATATTATCAGAGAAGAGGATGATGAAAGGGAAATAATTCCAGAGTCTCCTTGCTTCCCACAATTAAAAAATATCAACATATCTTTCTGTGATAAACTGGAATGTTTCTCTTTGTCTCATAACAGAGATGGCATCATCAAGTTCCCTCAACCAAGAAGACTGTCTCTTGAGCTCAGATCTAATTACAGCTTTTTAGGTCCAAGGAATTTTGATGCTCAATTGCCTTTGCAAAAATTAACCATTGAAGGCCACGAAGAAGTGGGTAATTGGTTGGCACAGCTACAAGTACGTAATTTATATTTCTCCACTAATTTAAATTGTCAATTGCGATAATTTATGCTTTCTTCCTTCAAATTTCTTAAAGTAAAGTAATTGATAAATGCTTATTTTTATTTTTTTATGATTTGTTTTTTTATGTAAACATATATAAATATAAGAAACTTAACTGCCTCATTGTTGTCTGCGTTATTAAAAATTAATCATATGGAAGAACATATTATCTGTTAGATTTAACTGCCTCATTTGAAATATATTATCTGTTAGATTTAACTGCCTCATGGTTTACGTAATTTATATTATCTGTTAGATTTATTCTTTCTTCGTCACTGCTTATTTTTTTGTTTTATCTAAACATATATAAATATAAGAAACTTAATACCAACAATTAATCATAGAAATCATATTAGCTTATTTTGTGTTCAAATATTTAATTCAATTAAAATATCTTTAAAAATTTATTAACTTTATAACTAAAATAAAAATATTAGTTACTATTTTTATTTTTATTTTTTACATGAAACTAATTATTAGGAGTTGAATTAACCTTTTTTCGCAAAAATCTAATTATTATTTAACTTACCTCTAATTAAGAAAAAAACTGAAACAATAATATGTAATCTCTAAAAAGTATGTAATCCTGTTTTTTCTTTTTTTTTTCTCATCATATAAATTGTTTTTATGAGTGAAAAAATATAATATTGTTCTCTGATAAGATGGTCGTCCATGGGCAGCAAAACGGCTTCTTACAAAGATTAGAATTTGTACGAGTGGACGATTGTGGGGATGTTCGCACTCCGTTTCCAGCAAAATTGCTGCGAGCTTTGAACAATCTAAAGGAGGTGATTGTTGACAGCTGTAAATCATTGGAAGAGGTATTTGAATTGGGTGAGCCTTATGAAGGAAGCAGTGAGGAGAAGGAGCTGCCGCTTCCATCATCTTTAACCAGGTTACAGCTGTACCAGTTACCTGAGCTCAAATGCATATGGAAGGGGCCTACCAGCCATGTCAGCCTCCAAAGTCTTGCTGATCTGCATTTGGATTCTCTGGACAAACTGACATTTATCTTCACACCGTCCCTCGTTCAGAGTCTACCAAAGCTAGAAAGCCTTCGCATAAGTGAATGCGGTGAATTGAAGCATGTTATCAGAGAAGAGGATGGTGAAAGGGAAATAATTCCAGAGTCTCCTTGCTTCCCAAAATTAGAAACTCTCTACATAGAAGAGTGTGGTAAACTGGAATATGTCCTCCCTGTCTCTGTGTCTCCAAGCCTTCTGAACCTGGAAGAGATGAGGATTTTTAAAGCTCATAATTTAAAGCAAATATTTTACAGTGTAGAAGGAGATGCACTCACCAGAGATGGCATCATCAAGTTCCCTAAGCTAACAGAATTGTCTATTCCAAATTGCAGCTTCTTTGCTCCAAAGAATTTTGCTGCCCAATTGCCTTCTTTGCAATATCTAACCATTGATGGCCACAAAGAATTGGGAAATTTGTCTGCGCAGCTCCAAGTACGTCCTTTATATTTCTCCAATAATCTTTTTCCTTTTTAATTTAAATTGTCAACTTCAATACATGTTGATTTCTTCCTTTAAATTTTTGAAACTGAAGTAATTGATAAGTGGAGATAAATCCTTTAGCCATCCACTAAATTTAAAAGGAGTTGTCTAACTGTATCTTTCCCTGTCTCTTGATGCAGGGCTTAAGAAGTAAGAAATTAATTATTGTAATGAAATCCTACCTAGATTTTTCAATCTTTATGCTTTCCCAGTATGAGTGAAATTGAGGCTCTTCCCCCAATTAATGGAAGTATTTGAAGAGGAAGAGAAACCTCCATCTGCTAATATTGAGTTGTTTGTTTCAGTCCTGCAGCTTATGATTTCATATTCCCATGCCTTGTTGCCATGTCTACTTCTATCCTTTTGTTGATAAGTTTTTTTGCTGAAGTTTATATGGACAATTCGTTCATCTATTTACCAAAATTATATAGTTCAAAAGTGCACAAAATTTCTTTTGATGCAGGGGTTCACAAATTTGGAAAGATTATTCTTGCAACATCTGCCTGACACGAGGTGTGTATGGAAGGGTCTCGTGCTGAGCAAATTGACTACTTTGGAGGTAATCTATCTGGATAAAAATTAGACAAAAGAACATCAAATAACTTCACAAAAAAATTATTAATATATAAGAGCATAAATTTTGTGTTGAAAATTTTGAAGTCAATTAAAATATCTTTAAAAATTTATTAACTTTATAACTAAAATAAAAATCTTAGTTACTATTTTTATTTTTATTTTTTACATGAAACTAATTATTAGGAGTTGTATTAACCTTTTTTTCACAAAAATCTAATTATTATTCAACTTATCTCTAATTAAGAAAAAAACTGAAACAATAATATGTAATCTCTAAAAAGTATTTAATCCTGTTATTTCTATTTTTTTCTCCTATTTATACATCATATAAATTGTTTTTATGAGAGTGAAAATATAATATTGTTCTCTCATCAGATGGCCGCCCATGGGCAGCAAAACGGCTCCTTACAAAGATTAGAATATGTACGAGTGAACAATTGTGGGGATGTTCGCGCTCCGTTTCCAGCAAAATTGCTGCGAGCTTTGAACAATCTAAGATTGCAGGTGAGCATTTCCACCTGCAAATCATTGGAAGAGGTATTTGAATTAGGTGAGGCTGATGAAGGAAGCAGTGAGGAGAAGGAGCTGCTGTCATCTTTAACATTGTTAGATCTGCGATGGTTACCTGAGCTCAAATGCATTTGGAAGGGGCCCACCAGACATGTCAGCCTCCAAAGTCTTAATATTCTGAGTTTGGATTCTCTCGACAAACTGCCATTTATCTTCACACCGTCCCTCGCTCAAAGTCTGCCAAAGCTAGGAGGCCTCTACATAAAGAATTGCGCTGAATTGCAACATATTATCAGAGAAGAGGCTGGTGAAAGGGAAATAATTCGAGAGTCTCCTGGGCAGGATGATCAAGCTTCACCTATCAACGTTGAGAAGGAGATGGTGCTTCCTAATCTAAGGGAGTTGTCGATACAACAATTATCAAGTATTGTCTGTTTTAGTTTCGGATGGTGTGATTATTTCTTATTCCCTCGTTTGGAGAAGTTGAAGGTCCATCAATGTCCAAAGCTGACCACAAAATTTGCTACTACACCAGATGGTTCAATGAGTGCTCAGTCAGAGGTGCTGCTGATTTAACTTTATTTCTTGCCTCTCTTTTAGTGTGTTTGTTTCTTGTTTCTCTCAATAATAAGATTTACAAGTTAAATGAGCATGCCATGCTTGGATTGGTTTACAGGTATCTGAAGTAGCTGAAGATTCAAGCATTAATAGAGAGTGGACCCGAGATAATGGGTGGAAAGAAGAAGAAGAAGTAGAGGAAGAGGGCGATGGCGATGGCGATGGTGATGATTAATAGTCAAAAAAATAATGTTGCTTGCCCATTATCGTACAAGCCTCCAGAAGTAAGGGCGCATGTTTGCTTGCCCATTTGTGTTTCTCTTGGTTTAATATGTGGACTTTCATGCGTTCTCCTTTCTACGACTTGAGTATTTTCTGCATCAGCATGTTTTCTCTGTCAGTTTGATGTTCTGTTTCTAATGCATAATGCATTATTAAAAATGTTATTGTACGAGCATGTGAATATGTTTGGGCATTCAAATCTCCAGATGACTGAGACTTGATGCTGAACTCTTTGTTCAAAAGTTTGATACTGATATCATGTTTTCCTAGCAGAGCAATCTTATGTTGAATGGTTTTTTCGAGCAGAAACCTTGCTGGCTTTCGCTAATTTTCTCTTCTCTTTTTAATTTTTCAATGAATTTCTCTTTTCTTTCTCAACCTCAAGAATTAAAATACAAGTAAAATAAAGTTTTGAATCAAAAAGTTTCATTACCAAAAAGAAGATTTATCAAAATTACAAGGCATGGAGGCGTTGACACAATTTGTTTTTTTAAGGCCTCCTATTTTTATTTTTTTTCATGTTTCAATTTATATTTTTTACTTTTTATTTTTTCTCAAACAATATAATTGATTTTTTTTCCATAAAGTCGAGCACCAAACCAATGGTGCGGCTTTTTATTTAGTTCTAGATGCTCATATAAAATTTCCAACTTATATAAAATCACCAACTTCAAATTCCAATTAACACAGCATTGAATGATTAATTTTTTTTTAAAAAAAAGTAGATGATCAAAAGCAAAAACCAAAAGGCAAAGTTGACACCATATTTTAAAAAAAAAAATTGTTTTTTTATTTGTTTCAATTTTGATCTTTTCATTTTTAATTTCTTACAAACAATAATTTGTTTTTTTATGAAATTGAGCATTGTTCTAATATCAAGATGTTTTATTGAGAGTAAGATAACTATAAAAAAGGCAAATAAAAATACATTACCCATCTCAAATCTTAATCAATTCATCATCAAAGATCACTTAATAAAAAAAAGACAAAAAAAAAGAGAGTAAACATTGTGTGAATTCACAATATTTCCTCTCGGGGACTATATTGTTTCAGCCGATCTCTTTTAGGTTTCTATTAATATATTTATTTATTTATTTTATATATAATGAATAGGTAAGTTATATCTAACTAATAATATAATACATTGCTACCTACATCCACATATACTAAAAAGACACTCACTATAACCATATTAGTAGTTATTTGACTCGCACTTTACTATGGATTAGAAATGTTTTTTAGCAAAATAAATAAATATGAATGCTTTTCAAATGTATTTTAAAAAAAAAACCCTAATCATAAATACAAAAAAAGGTATTGACGTGTTTATTTAACTCGTTTCGCTATGGGTCAGATAATATTTTCCAACACAAAAGAATGGACGTATAAGTGTTGTTAATGTATTTTTTGATATTGAGAGAAAAAAATATAATTGTGAATAAAAAAAAGTTAATGTTTACATATAATAAAATAAATTTGGGATCATATATGTTAATAAATACAAAAATAATTGTTAACGCAACACGCCACATGTAGGAAGTTAATTTTTAATGTAGTAGAAAAATAGGACGGTGTTTCAAATGCATTTTATTGTATCATGATTCTCTTAATTGAGAAATGTGAAACAAAATAAAAAAAAATTAATAATGAATAGGTAAGTTATATCTAACTAATAATATAACACATTGCTTCCTACATCCACATATACTAAAAGACTTACTATAGCCATATAAGTAGTTATTTAACTTGCAGTTCGCTATGGATCACAAAATTGTTTTTAGCAAAAAAATAAATTTGTATGATTTTCAATTGCATTTTTAACAAAAACAAATCCTAATCATAAATACAAAAAAAAAAAGTGTTGACGTGTTTACTTAATTCACTTTGCTACAAGTCAGATAATTTTTTAAACGCAAAATAAAAAATGTATAAATGTTGTTAACGTATTTTTAAAAATCAAGAGAAAATTATAATTGTGAATAAAAAAGTTGATGTTTATATATAATAAAAATAAAATAAGGACCATAAGTGTTCATAAATACAAAAAATAGTTATTAACGCATCGTGCCACATATAGGATCTTAAGTTAATTTTTAATGTAATAGAAAAATGGGACAATATTTCAAGTGCATTTCATTGTATTACGATTCTCTTAATTGAGAAATGTAAAAAACAAATCTTACAAAAATATGAACTAATAAACTAATAAAGAGTTTTTAATGCCAATCAAATTATAAAATAAAATGATAATTATTTTCATAAAAGTAAAAGATACATAAATATGATACTTAACCTTAACTTTCATCTTCATGCACACTTTTCTCCTTCTTATTTTTTTTTTATCTTAAAGGTCACCTTTTCTTACCAAGAACAAATAATTCTTATTTTCATAAACACGTCATGAAAATAAAGTTTATTCATATAAAATATATATAAAAAAACATATAGATGAATTGGAATAATTTTTTCTAGATATTAAATACATAAAAGATAAGTAAAAGATATCCACTATTTAGAAAAAACTAAAAAAACAATCTAAATATTTAGAGAGAAAAGTATTAATTTAAATATAAATTCAAAAATTCATTAAAAATACATAAAAAAATATCAATTAAGAAAACAAAATTAGAAAAAAAAAATAGAAATAGATCAAGTGTTTTTGGGCCTAGTAAGTCGGGCCTACACGTCAAGTCCATTTTAAAAAGGGTTGGTACGTATGGGCCTTTTTTATTTGAAAATGCTCCAAATGTTTTTGAAAAAAAAAATAAAGAAAAGCGACATGTCATCTACCGAGACTTTCCCGTTCTTGACCAAGGGAGAGGTGACTAGAAAATTAAGCAGGGTGGTTTTTGACCCAAAAATGCAAATCTAAACAAAGTTCACACCAAAACACCTAAAAATGGTCTTTATGATGTAATAAACCAATAAAATAGCCCAAACACCATAAATTTTTTGGCAATTTCAAGAGAAAAAAACATTTCAATGGAATTCTCTTCATCAAATGAAACTCATTAAAACAAAAATCAATCATTTTTTATGGCGAAAATCAGTGCCAACTGAAACTGTAAAACCCCGGGTAATATTATTGATATTAATAAAAGTCAAGATTATGAAAAATGAGGGAAAGTGATAAATTAAATTATAAGAATGATGATATATTTGAGAATCTGAATTGAAATGTTTTGTTCAGGTGTTAAAATATATATAAAAAATAAATATAAATAAATAAACATGAAAATGTAAATAAAATTTTTATGGAAATGAATTTCATGAAACTGAAAATACTAACAAGTAACTGAGTGAAATTTGAAATAACCTGGATAAAATTTGGTATAAACAGGCGTCAGGATTCATGAAATTTTACCCAAAAATCATAAAATTTACTATTGAGGAATATAGAAGTATTTTAAAAAAGTTAAGTAATTATATGTGTGTATGGGGGAAGAAAATATTAAGGGACGTGGAAGGTATTTAAAAAAAGGAGTTAATTATATATATATATATATATATATATATATATATATATATATATATATATATATATATATATGAGTGCAAGTGAGTGTGTGCTATAAGGAAACAAAAAAAAAAAAAAACAAACTTGCTTTTTCAAAGAGAAGGAAGCATTCGGCCAGGAGAGGAAAAACAAATTCAAGCAAGGAAAATTTCTCAATTTAAAAGTGTTAAAGCTTTGGTTATTGTTTGGTAAGATGTCCTCACACTTTTAAATAAGATTCTTGAAGAATTTGTGCTTTAAATTGATTGAACTTTGTGAAATGAGGAATTAGGGTTCATGATAAATTTTAGAGAAAATTACAATTGATTGTGAAATTGTGTTAAGATTATTGAAGTGAGTAGAGAAAGTAAGAAATTATGGTAATTAACGCAAAATTTTAGGTGTTCTTGAAGAAGGGATTTTTGAAAAAATAATAATAAGAAAAATAAAAATTTAAGAGTTTTGATAAGATGATGAGATTGTGTAAGAAAGAGATGATATTAATGTTAAAGAGTGAATAGATCATGAAATTTTTTTATGTTTTTCTTTAATTTAAATTACGGTAAAAATTAAATAAATAAATTTAAAGAATATATATATTGATTTGAATGATGAAATGAATTGTGTTACAATATGGAAATTGGAAGAATAGGAAAGAAATTTACAAAATGATTTTATTTTGGCAAATAAAAGGATAATTGGAATGATTTTATTTATTGAGTGTTTCAATATGGAAAGTAGAATAATGATGTGATATATTAGTCAATTCAAAAGAGGCTACCAGGTCGACACCACAGCAGGAAATTTCAGCTCGAGCTTAGTCATCAGGTAATTACATGGTACCTGAATTTATTATTGGTCAATATGTATTTTTATTTGATTAATTGTGGTTGATAAATATGAAATTATTATATTGTTTACTTTAGAAAATAAGATATGCGATGTGATGAATTAATTCTTGAACTAATGGGATTAATGCCCTGGTGAATGGGCGTGATAAGGAATTAATTCTCTAGTTAATGGGATTAGAACCCTGGTGAATGGGCAAATCGTTGAACTAATTCCTGAATTAATGGGATTAATGTCCTGGTGAATGGGCATGATGAGGAATTAAGTCTCTGGTTAATGGGATTAGTACCCTAATGAATGAGTAAATCTTTGAACTAATTCCTGATTTAATGGAATTAGTGTCCTGGCAAATGGGCGAGATGAAGAATTAATTTCCCTGGTTAATGGGATTTGTACCTGATGAATGGATGAAATGTTAAACTAATTTTTGGATTGATGACAATAGTGCTTGTTGAATGGACTAGTGGAAAATTAATCATTTATTAGTGAAAGTAATGCCAGGTTAAATGAACGATAGGAATAATTATATTTTTAGTTGATATTAAAAAAGAAAAAGAAAACAAACTCATAGATTATTCTGAAATTTAATTGATATATATAATACTAGATGAGCAAGTTAATTTAATGATCTTTTGACTAAATTTTTTTAAAAAAAGAAGAAGAAGAAAGAAAGTAGAAAGAATTTTATGGATATCTTTTTTTCATCTGTCTAATTGAATTATTGTATTAAATCAATTTTCAGGTACATCCTCCTATCGGGCTGAACATTAGATTAGTTTTCTTATATTTTGTTGGGTATCTTTTTGTAATGAATGAATTTATCATTTTGTTATGTAATATAATGCGTCAACAATTTCTTTATTGAAATTTGATAATATTTTACCCATGTGTCTTTTTTAAAGATTCTTATAATTATAAATATAATAAGAATACCTTCAAAAATAGAATCACAGACTGTAGAGTTCTCATCATAACCATAACACCTTTTTTACTAGGTGGACAAAATGGTTCATTGCTTAGCGTTTTTTATCCATCATAGAAGAAAACATATGGCAGTCTCACACACACAGAATCTGATAACTTTATGATAGAATTGCAAGTAACTAAACATTTATCAGCTGGACATAATCCATGATGGTATCATCGCTATAAATTGGTACAAAATCTAAGCTCAAATCTCACCGAACTTGCCCTAGATTTCTCCTTAGATTATGTTATTCTTCACCAACCAAGATTATGTTCCAAATCTGATATTACCCCATTTCGGTTCACCTTTGAAATTATTTTCTTTCTTTCTTCAGAAAACATTTCCAAAATCTAGAGAGGCCACTTTTTCCATCTTATTTCCCTCATGTAACTTCTCTCCATAGCCATCAAATCATTAAGCACCACGTGTACCACCAAAAGTTTGTCCACCCAGACTCACTCTATCATTGCGCACTATAATATGCGTTATTTCACATACTTGCCACTGTATCACTGCTCGCCAATGGTGGCCCCACAACTGTTCCTCGGTATCTGCGTCTCTCCAAGACAACAACATAAAATATTTCTGACTAGATTTTCTGGGTGCTCTTTGTTTTTTTTTTGTTTTTTTGTTTTTTCTTTTCACTTCAAAGGAGAAAAAACAATTAACAAACAGAGTTCGTGAGGGTAGGCTGGCTTGCTTCCTTGCTTCCTTGCTTCCTACCTTCTTTCTTGCTTTGTAAAAACACCCTTTTAAAAGTTTTTATTTTCCTGGTTTCTTAGCACCCCTTTCATGGCATTTTCACAGAGGGTTCAGTGCTTTTTCTCAAGTCCAAATAACTAAAATTTGAGTCTTTTTGCTGCTGCCGCTGTTTTAACTTATTAACTAATAAGGTTTCTTCTTCTAATTCTTTTTGTGTTTGTTTTTGCAGGTTGATTATGTTACATTTGGTTGCCATTCTTGGAATGCTTTAAAAGGATTAGTTACTCACTGGTTTGATTCTTTCTCAGTTTTAGTTGTTGGGTTTTAATTACTTTTCTCTATTGGAACAATGTCTCTCTGTCTCTTGTTTATGGACTGCTTACTTTATTCTCTCTTGGCCTCTTGCAATTTTTTTTCTTGAGCTATTATTTGTTTTGAGTGAAATGCATTTTTAATGTGATGATATTGTCACTCTTTGTTTACCAATGTTACAATTCAGAATTTCTTTAGGAAATTTATGATCAGGTGTGTGTGTGTGTTTACCTGAATTTCCTGTCTATGCATTCAAATAACTCGTTTCATTGTAGGAGATTTTGACCAAATTTTCCTGAATTAGATTAGGGAGGTGATTAATTTTTTAGGTGCTTTGTTCATATAGCGGCTAGGGCTTTTGATGATGCACATGATCTCTTATGTTTTTGGCAGATTGGATGATGAGATAGAAACTCTGAAAAGCATAACAATAGATGCGACAACTTTTGCAGCTCTTCCTACCTCTCCCCTGCATGTACAAGCCTTCTGCAGTTGTAGTTTGCATAAGAATGCTAAATTGGGAGTTTGATGTGTTGAATGCCATATCATGAAATTTAGGAAAAACATTCAAAACCTTTATAGTGAACAGGGTTTTTCTGTGCTGACTTTGGGGCAAGGAAGGTAATTTATGTTATGGATGTCCTCAGTTTGTCTTTAATGAGGGCAAGCGTCCTATATAGAAATCCTGAAGTTCCTTTAAAACAAAATTCTATGTCAGGAATTTTAGGCCTTGTCAGTTCTAGGTAATGCAAAATTGTGTTTAAATGAGCATATGTATTTGAGCAACAAGGAGTTGGTATTTGTTCATCATTAAAATCCCCTTTAAGTGAGACAAGCTGTTTGTGCAACAAGGAGTTGATGAGATTAGGTGGATGATTAGTTCTAGGATGACTTGGTTCCTTAGAGCACCATTTGCAAGGTCAACTTTTCCTTTGAACATGATGAAAAACCGTGAGATTTTATTAGGAAATAAAAAGTTAGGCCAAGGGATGACTACTTAGAGGTTGGTTATTAGGAAGCGTTCATTGAAGTAATTGCTTCGATGAAATTGACCTCCAATAGAGAATATTTACTCAAATGAATCTTATGGAAAATAACCACACGATTACTTTTTCCCATTGTCAACCAAGAAATCTCTACCTTCAAAAGAAATATGAGGTAAACAATCAATTTCAGCACACGATGGACACTTGCATTAAGTAGGAGATAAAAGAATCAACATTATTATTATTATTATTATTATTATTATTATAAACTGAATTGTTAGGGATTGCTTGAATGCAATTTAGCTCAATCCTTGTATAAATTAAGATGTTATAATATTTGTTGATAGCATTTGGAAACTTACTAGTGTACCATCTTTAATAGTGCTTGTTACTATGTAAATATTGTTATATGTGATACAAGCACGAATCCCTTATCATAGCTCCATAAATCAAATATGAGCCATCTAATTACAGTGTCAAATAACAACTGCTCTTCAATTCATCATCCCACTTGAACCTAGATTGGGTAGCACTATTTCAACTTAAGAAAATACACTCATTAGTATTGAAATCCTAAAATGCAAAAGAAATGTTAACTATGGAAATGTTAAATCATGTTTCCATGGGTTATATTGCATGTATGTGAATGGTTAAAAATATCAAATGTTGTGCGCAGACAATTATATGCAGACAACATTATAATAATAACAATCCCCTTTTTAAAATGAGGTGTTATATGTGGTTCGTTAAAAATATGAGGCATTATGGCTATGTATCAAAAATCACAATTGCAGCATTGATTCATCTTGTTGAACCATTCATATAATTTCAGGGGATTGCTTGTACATATGGAAACTTTGTAATAGAAACATGTATGCTAGTGACATAGAGGTTGCCCTAGTTGGAGTGTGTATTGTTTTGGATTAGGGTGTGATTCTATTTTAAGGTTAGGCTATGATGATTTATTTCTCCTTGATACCTCTAGTCCTATCATAGATTGTATGCTTTTGACCAAACTAGGGAGGGGGACGTTGTCTTGATTTGTGCAAGCTTGGCCAAGGATACCACTAATTGCTAAATTACAAATTAAGAAAATAGAAATGTGTATGGTTTTGTTGTATTGCTTTGGGGTATCTTGGTATTCAAGCTTGTCGTAAATAGTTTTGGATAAGTTAGGCAATTTCATTCTTAACTATCTATGAAAATTTTTGCTCATGTTCTTTGACTTGAGCACCCTAATTCGCAGAATTTAGTATTTATTTCTCCCTCTATCCCATAATAATTGGCCCCTATCAACTTTTCATGGTCAATATAACATGATTGTGAATAATTTTTTCTTTAGTTTTATTTTGATTAAAAATTTAACAAAAAAAATGTTATAAAAAGTATGAATTGAAACTTTCTAAATTTTAATTTTTTAGATTTGAAACCGATAAAAATTTCAAAAATAATCGGTCAAAGTCAAATTCAGTTGGCTTTTTGAAACTGTTGATAGCCAATTATTATGAGAGAGTATGAAATTAAACCTTGTGATATTCAACTCAAGATATATCCTAGTACTGTATAGTAGTGTTAATTCTGTTTGTTAAGGTATTAACTTGTTTCAATTGTTTTCTAGCATGATTCATTGAGCTAAAACGATAAGTTTATCAACATTTTTTATTCTAGACATGATCAACATGTAGTATATAAGCATTGAGCATTCTAAACATGGTTTCAGAAGACTCATATTCTCCCACTTTATTGCCTATCCTTTTAAGGGCTGAGGATCTCAGTTGTAGAAAATATACCAAATTTGGGATTATCGCACTACATACATTAGTGGTTCTCTAGAATTCCATAATGGATATCGTACACTTTTTTGTAGAACTTAAATGCTTTTTCTTTTATGCACGTGTTTCATCTCTTTACTGCCTTCATCATCATGGTTGGCATAATTTGCTTCACAAACTAAATACTTGTCCTTTTGCTGCAGGGAGGGAAACAAATAAAAGATCATTTGGGTAAAGCAGGAAATTATACTGAACATGAGTGAAGCAAACCAAGTGAATAATCCTGATGCTTCAGCAATTGTCCCTCTGAAACGCAGGCGTGGACGTCCACGCAAGTACCCTAAAATAGAGGGAGAGGGACTAGAGCACGAACAGAGAAAACAGAGTCAAAGAAAAGAACAACCAGAGGGAAAACAAACGAAAAGAGGAACAGAGAGAGCATCGTCCAATACACCATCATCTTCGGCGTCGTTCCAGACAGCACCAGGTAACCTTCTTCAGTTTCATTCTTTGAGTTTGTATTACACAGTGCGAAGGTAATTATAATCACCTTCGCACTGTACAGCACGCATGCGCGTGGCATGCTTGCTGCTTTGCCCAGTCGGTTCTCTAGCTTGGGCTAGTGATCGGATTGGATCAATTCAAAAAATTAAGGGCGGGTTGGATCTAGGCCTCATGCCCAGCCAGCCCAATCCCTTTTATTTTATTCTTTTTTGTTTTGCTATTTTGCTAGCAATATTTTTTTTTTATCTCAGAAAATTTCAAAAACATTCAAGGACCATTTTGAATTTATTAGTAGGTCCCTCGCATGTTTTTTTAGGTATTTCACTGTATAACTAATATGTGAATTTTTACTATGAAATGTAAATCTAGTGTACGATACATTTTTTTCTTTAAAAAAATAAAAAAAAATATGCATTCATTGATTTTAAAATGATTTTACAAGGTTATTCACTTACGCCAGAGTCAGAAATACCATACGTTTTTTTTACTACGTAATATTTACCTACGCTAGAGTTGGAAGTATCCGTAGTTGAATATTCATTGACGCTAAAGTCAGGAATATTACAAGCAAGCCATCATAACATAAATCAATAAACTGTTAGCAATTAAGATAAAACCAGCAATGCAGTTTGTTTCAGGTAGGACGTTTAAGTGGTGATAATATCTTCTCTTTTACGTAACCAGTCTCATACCACGGATAATTGAATATTAATATTTTTTAATTATTCCGTCGGTAATTCTATCGGTAATATTTAATTTAAATTTTCAATTTTGTAAAAATTTTTCAGAAACCGCCAACAATTACCGATGATTTTTCAATGCGTCGGTGATTCCGTCTGTAATATTTAAATGAAAATTTTAAATTAATTGAATTTTTTCAGAAAACCGCCAAATAACACCGACGACTTTTCAATCCGTTGGTGATTTTGTCCGTAAAGAACAACAATTAACAGTGCAATTGGAAAGTTAACAGTTCTGGAGCTCTCTGGAAAATACCGACGGAAATTTCCGTCGGTGATTCCCTTTGTAATTGACATGATGAACAATGTTCACAGTTTACCAACGGATTTACCGACGGATGTACCAACGGATTTACCAACGGAATTTGTTCCGTCGGTAATTCCGTTGGTAAAAATGACACGTCATCATTTTTTTTTTGCTTTGTTTTAATTTTTTTTTCCCACGATAATTCCCTCGGTATATACCGAGAGAATATTTCCGTCGGTAAAATCCCTCGGAAATTTACCGACCGAAATATTCCCTCGGTATTTCCGTTTGTATTTATCGATTTTTTGGGTGTAAATAAACATTTAATTGATTTAAAAATAAAAAATTAACTTGAATCTAAATTAGTTATGGAGCTAGATGTACTTTTTTTAGCAAGATAAAGAAAAAGAAATCTAAATATAACTCTCAAGGCTTTTAGCTAGTCAGTATTCTCCCTTGCTACACAAGCTTGATGCGGGCATTCATGGCTGGATGGGGAAGAATCTTACCTATGTTGGGAGGCTTGAGCTTGTTAAGTCTGTTTTGCACGGAATGGTTCAGTTTTGGATTAGTATTCTTTCGATGCCGCAAGCGGTCATCAGGCACATTACTCGACTCTGTCGGAACTTTTTATGGACAGGAAACTTCTTGAGGAGCAAGTCAACTTTGGTTGATATCAAATCCTGCAGTAATAATTTTTTAGCCAAGCAGCTGTGGAACATTCACATGAAAACAGATTCTGTATGGATCCAATGGATGCATCATTTCTATCTATGTGCCTCGTCCGTTTGGTCCGCTTAGGCTCAGGCCTCTGCCTCTCATCTGTGGAAATCCATCCTGCTTCTCAAGAATCAGCTTGTTGAGGATTCTGGAGGCCCTATGCAAGCTATTATCTTGGTATTCAAGCTTGTCATAAATAGTTTTGGATAAGTTAGGCAATTTCATTCTTACCTATCTATGAAAGTTTTTGCTCATGTTTTTAGACTTGAGCACCCTAATACGCAGAATTTAGTATTTATTTCTCCCTCTATCCCATAATAATTGGCCCCTGTCAACTTTTCATACTCAATATAACATGATTTTGAATAATTTTTTCTTTAGTTTTATGATTTCTTATTCCCTCATTTAGAGAAGTTGTTATGATTTCTTATTCCCTCAAGCGTGTGTGCTTGTTGTTATGATTTCTTATTCCCTCATTTAGAGAAGTTGAAGGTGTTTAGTCTAATAATTCTTTCTTGCCCAGACCAGGTGATATGGCTGCAATTATTTGTCTGCTCTCCTTTTCCTTCTTTTAATGGTTCAATTAAATCAACGTATGCGATATGCATGGATGGTGTTTGTTCTTCATGTTTGCATCAGGCAAGGTTGGTTACCTATTACATGATCAACTCGACCTTAGGTGATTTCACGGAGATTCATGTCTTTGAGCTGTGGAGCTGCAGATATGTCTTAGATTGGAATTTATTATTCCCATCAAAGGGCATTTTATCAAGGAAGTAGAATCATGTTGTAGAGATGCTTGTTATGGGGGGTTCATAATAGGTTGTGGAGATGCTTGTTGTGGGTGATTCAAAATGGGTTTGGAGATGTTTTCTACGGGGAGTTCAAATTGGTTTGGGAAGGACTAGGGTCCTGTAATCTTTTATTGGTGGGATTATAAGAATTTCCACTGCGATTCCAGGCATAGAAAGAATTTCCACTGCGATTCCACAAAATTCAAAACTTGCTCTGATATCAATTAATACCAAACGATATTAAAGGAACAATTTATGTAAACTAATGAACATGATATAAAAGATAGCAAGAAAGTATTGATAGAGGAAAAGAATTCTGATAACTTTATTGCAGAATCCAAGAATTGCAAGGAATAGGAAACAAGTAGAGCCTGATATCATTCAAAGGAATCACTCCTTGGAATCACACCAAATAACTTACAGGTTTTGATTGGTTGAAACTTGGGTTTTTGGTAGTAGATTTGCCCGTAGTGGAGCCAATTCTCTCGGGAGCAAGAATCACAGGAGCTCTAGATAAGGGTTATCCTTTCCTTTGAATTTCTTTTTAAATGTAAGATAAAAGTGTTGTTAAATTATATATAAATAACTAGTATCAAAGAATACTGAGTCCAAGAAATAAATTGATTTTGGAATTCCCTTAGATAAAATGCCTTAATTAGGGCGGGTTAAAGGAATTTCCAAGAAATAAATTGCCTGGGTCGTTGGAATTCCCTAAGATAAATTGTCTTTGAGGTGGATTAAAGTAATTTTCATCAAATAAATTGCCTTAAAGGAGGTTAAAGGAAGTCCTTGTAATAAACTGCCTTTGGGGCAGGATAATGAAATTTCTTGTATAATTGCTTTCGGGTAAGATAATGGAATAATATTGGAAATAATGAGTAGTAGAAGAGAAATCAACAAGGCATTTCTGTTTGTTCAAGCTTCTGGGTTTCCTTTGCATAAACAATTCATAATTAAAAGAAGCATAGCTTTCGGCCTACCTTCCAACCTGAGCTAGAACGGAGAGTCGAATCTTTCGATATCTTCATCAACAAACTGATCATGGAAGACCACCGTATCAAAAGATGATCAGACATTGCTTCTTTTTGTTGTCTTTTAAAAAGTCTAATGCTCCACTAATTTCCTCACCCAATTAGGCATAAGATTTTAAAAAGAAAGGAAAAGAAAAACTGGCCCCCCTAAGCACTATCCCGTTTACACAGAAGTGGAAAGTAAAAGGAAGGAAATGATTATGTTTATGTCTCTTTTACTTTGGAAACAATGAAAGCAAACGCATTAGTAGGACAAGGTAAGTTTGTCATCTAAGGATAAAACTCAAGCAATTAAAAGTAATTTTCTATGATGATCGTCTCTGTGTCACACACTCGGGTAATATGATTGACCTATTACAATATTTTTTTAAAAAAAAAATACTAAAAGAACTATGTTTTTTATGGCAACCAGAGTGCGGTTACTTTTTTCATCCCTCTTTTTTGGTTTTATTTTTTTTCAGTCCTTCAAGTCTTTTTCTTTTGTTATTTCATCGAGTTTCTTTGCTCTAGAGTTGTTGTGCTTGCCCTCGAATATGCATTATGCTAGGAATTACAATTACATTACAGAAAAATTATTGATTGATTGTTATGGGTAATGAGTTATTTAGTTGATTTTGAAAGATTTTAGATAAAAATGATGATTTTGAGTTATGGTTTCTTTAAATGGTGAATTTGAGTTAGAAATCTTCATATATCAGTATGTTATCTGTGTAAATTCTGGGTTTGAGGTTGAAGATTATGAAATTTCAGCTTGGTCCCTCGATTTGTGAAAATTACAGTTTAGTCCCTGAACTTTGGAAAAATTAGAGATTGGTCCCTGGAGCATAATCCGAGATTCTGGACAGAATTAAAGATAAATTATGGGCAGAATTCCAGTATAGTTATGAATTTATGATATTTTCACTTTGGTCCTCTAATTTGATGAAATTACAATTTAACCCTAGAAATTTGATAAAATTCTATAGTGGTCCCTGAAGCATAATTTGAGATTCTGGGCAGAATTGAAAATGAATTATGGGCAGAATTCCAGTATAGTCATGAATTTATGACATTTTTAGTTTGGTCTTCCAATTTGATAAAATTATAATTTGACCCCTAAAAATATGATAAAATTCCAGATTGGTCCCTAGCTTTAATATTAGCTTTTTCAGATTGTTTTGATGAATAATTGATGGTTATTTAGTGAATTATTATCAAGTCTCATTATTTGTTTTATTATGAATTATATTTCTGGAAAACCGTTTACTTTTTTGGTTTTTGGAAAAAATAACTAGTTTAGAATTAACAAAATGTATAGGGTTATGAAATAGACCCTTAGTTAAGTGTATTAAATAGGTTGTATGTTCTTTTCGAGTCATTTTATAATATGTCTCCTTTGTATTTAGATAATCTTGATATTCTATATGCGGAATATCAGTAAGATTTTCTTCGGTATTTGCTTTCGAGTTCTGTTCACTTTTAAGTCAAGTGAGTGTATAATTTTCCATATGCATGAGAAATAGTATAAATATTTGAGTTGTTAATATGAATTGGATCGTGCTTCTTGATAATATATATGTTGATTATTATCTTTGTTATGATAAAACATGATCAATTGTTGAATCTGAATTTTTGATATAAGCCAATATATACTTCTAAATTGACTTTTGAATTGATAGCTTCTTGTTTTATTAATGTCATGAGTTGGGCCTTGAGATATGAATTTGTTTGTTTGATTATGATATGAACTTATGGTATGCCAGTTAGAATGCTCATACTAACAGGGTAGTGTTAGTCTTAGTGCACATTGTATTTGAAACCCTAGTTGGTCGAGAGAGTCATCAACCTGTGTGGACTGATCATTCCATAGTACGGAGCCTCATGTTATTGCATTTTGATTTTCTAACGAATTTTACCTTATGATAACCTTGTTATGACCTATTTGAGAAACCTTCCTATAAGAATCTAAAGCCATAATTGTATATATATTCCTCATTGTTGTATTACCTCGTGTATGTATATTGAACGTTATCTACTCACTGAGTTTTTGAACTCACACTCTCATTATTTATCTTTCTCAAGCTTATAGCTTGTTAGCAAATCATTTTTGTTGAACCTTAAAAACATGTATTTTTTTGTTGTAATTTGTACTTTTTCTTTATATCCAGTTAGTGTTCCACAATTATGAAATTGTATTAAGTCTTGTATTAGGATAATTAAATTTTATTATGAAGTTAGGGTTTTAACAAGAATAATAATCTATTGTTATTAGGTTTTTTCATATTGATTATAATAATTTTCAATACTTTATTTATTTAGTTTTTAATTAAAACCTGCTTTTACGAGCAAAATAACCTTGCCCCAATGGCAATGTCTTGCAACCATGATGGAAGCTCAGCACAAGAAGATACCTTAATTGTTGATTGTATATAAGAACACCTCTCTGGCTATTATAAATGCATTGCCCCCGTTTGTTTCTTACTACTGAATAAAAGATAATTAATTCACTACTATCTCTTTCTATATTCTCCTTTTGGTACTAGATCCAGAATGAGCACCAGTACTAGATTCAACAACCTTTGAATGTTGGAACAGCATAAGTGTCTCGTTAACAACTGTTTGCATTCCTTCAACGATGAGAGTCGTTTTTGGTATAAGCACGGTCTAGTCTCTAATGCTCTTAACTTTCACTGAAATTAGGCCTTTAAGTTCAAAATTACGTTGTTATTTTTTTATTTTCATTTCCTTTCTTCTTTTCCTTTCACTCCTTTTCTTTCTAAAGCTGGTTAAACCTTCTAGGCTCTTGAACATTTATAATAGAGTCTATTAACAAATTATTTCCCCACGTTTTTCCTCTCTTTTTCTCTCATTTTCTCCTCCTCTCCGGCTCTAATTTTCAAGAGTATTTATAGGGTTTTTCTAGGTTTTTTTATGGATTCCCTCAAAGATTGATGAAAGTTTAACCATTTGATCAAAGCGAGAGGGTTATGGATAAAAGCTAATAGTTAGAAGTTCTTGTACTAAACTGGTTTTCGTAATTGTGGTTTTGGTTTTAAGAGTACTTAATGGTTTTGTTAGACTTAGAGGGTAGAGAGTTATTTCTAACCTTTTGATCCTGAGAGAGGTTTTAAAACCATTGATAAGAACTTTTTAAGAAGGTTTTAAGTATGAACACACGAAAAAAAATAGGTGGTTACTATTTTATACAAAAATCAACGATTTCAGTAGCCAAAATCTTTCTTAACAACAACTTTCTCTTTCTAAAATAAAATTCAGTGACCCTCTCTTTCTTCTCCACCCAAAAAAAACTTGAAAAAGAGAAAAATAAAGTTTGGTATCCAAGTGCAATGTTGAAAAATTATAGGGACTGGTTACTTAATAGCTTAAAAAGAATGTGTTAGTGGTTGTTTTATAAAATATTTTTTTATTTTAAGAAAATAAAAAAATATGATGGGAGTAGGTTTTAGAAGACAAACAGAGAACGACATTAATGAATTGAAAAAGGCTGTATAGTCTGACATTCCTTCATTTTGTGTCACTTGAGCTTTTTAAACCAACACAGTTAAGAAAACAAAGAGCACTCTATTATCCCTGCTTTTGTCCTATATTTATGTGTTTTGATTTGGACAACTACTCTATTATCCTCTTTTTTCATATTAATTTTTAAATTAGTTTTTTAAAAAATTAATTTGAAATAAAAATAAAATAAAATTTAATTTAATATTTTTTAAAATACTTTATAAGAAACAAGAACAAACACGTTATTTTTCTCCTTATTCGCTGCTGTCATTTCAGGTCCTCATTTGCTGCATTATTTGGAAGAGTATGAAAAAAAAATAAAAAAATCAAACGAGCATGGCTATCAAAAACTAAAATTCAAAACATAGAGAAAAATACTATTGGAGTCCACAGTAAATCTATGTTTGAATGAACAATAATTTAATCAATTTTTTTTTGTTATTATATTATAAAAGTGTCCAAAGAAATTCCAAATAAAAGAGACATATTCATATTGTTTTCTTTACTCTCCTCCGATCTTTCAATGTCTTCTTCCGTTTCTGCCGCCTCCCTCAACCTCTCCTTCTCTTTCCACGTCCTTTCCTTTATTTCTGTCTTTCCTTTTCTTTTCTTTTTAAGCCTTTTTAACCTCTCTCTCTCCCACTTTCTATCCTTTCCTAGTGGGTACATAAAGTTGAACACGTGGCGACCATTTATTAGCCTTTGAGATTACCTTTATCTCCATGTCACAATAAAATCTAAGGTTGAACATGTGGCGATAATCTATTGGTTCCTTGGCTTACCCGGTCCTTTCTCATAAACATAGTTCTTTTAGCTTTTCTTCAATACTGGCCCCCTCCTACGCGACCTTACTTTCTTCCTTCTTTGTCCCATCCTTTTCTTTCTCCTTTGATCATGCCGTGATTTTAGGGGTTTTTTTTTATTCTTTCTTCTTTATCCCATTCCTTTCTTTCTTCTTTTATCATGCTGTGATTTTAAGATTTTTATTTTAAGTGTTTGAATAAGTAGTTGTTTTTTAAAATATTTTTTTATTTAAAAATATATTAAAATAATATTTTTTATTTTTTAAAAATCATTTTTAATATCAATATAAAAATAAAAAAAATTAATTTAGAATATAAAAATTATTTTATATCCTATCACTAGCTGGAAACCGCATAATGTAATGATCAATATTATACGATGATAGACAAATTTGGGGTTGGCTGAAGGCGGGGATTCTATTGGTCAGCGTATTCTCAATGTAGTAAAACTAAATGTTTCACTATAAATGACAATATTGGTACCTTTAAATGAATAAATGATTTTAATATCGTTAAAAGATGTTTTTACCTTGTTATTTGTTCAAAAATGGTATACCCAAGCTCCGGCGAACACCAAGAAGTCTCCATTTTTAACACAGAAAATACTAGAGTTAGGGATTGCTTGCATGAAATCTAGCTAAGTTCTTGCATAAATTAAGAGGTTATAATATTTGTGGATAGAATTTGGAAACTTACTAATCAAATGATGCTGGTTAATATGTAAATATTATTGCTATTATTATTATAGGTGATACAAGCATGATTCCCTAGCATAACAATCACTATTTGATTCATGAACCCACTTGAACCTAGATTGTGTGGCATTATTTCAACTTAAGAAAATACACCAATAAGTACCAAATTCCCAACATGTAAAAGAAATGTTAAACCTACGATGAAGTTGGTGTTGGGTTTGCCGAATAGCATACACTCAGCCGAAACAATAAAATAAAATTATTTGGGAGTCTCTAAAATCTCGTTAAACAGATCTAGAGTTGTTTAGGGATTTATTGCTTGAAGATTTGATCATCTTCGATTTTGAATATTTTTTAAAAAACTGGGTTGTTGCAAACTAGAAGTCATCCAATTGTTCGTCTTTCAATGGTAATTCACATGAACCACCAGTAAAAAATTTCACAAGTCCCTATTTAGAAGAGAGGGATTGTTATGCCTAGAGTGTTATCTCTTTATTTTGTAACACACGTAGTTTTTATGTCTAACAGATAACTCTTAAAAAATAAGAGGCATAGCTTATTATTTATAAAAAAATCTAAAAAACCCTATAAATTGACAAAATATCAATTTCCCCCTTGAATAATATCCATATATTAAATTAAGATAATTTTATAAATTAACTCAATCAAGTCCTTACCTGATTTTTCTAGATCTGGAAATATAATCCTTGTATTAATTATATTATAGTTCTTAATTTCTAAAATATATTTTAATCAAGTTATACTTAATTAAATCATCACAGTTTAATTCTTAATGTGTATGATCTATTAGGTTTCTAATATATTGGCCCAAATATAAATTATAATTATAATTAAATAAATTAGAATTGAAGATTTGAAAATCATGTGCATTGTTTAGTAACGTGTCATGATCCTCTAAATATTAGAAAAGTCATTAGTGGTTTCAATTACCGATTTCTCATTGTAATTAATACCATTTTATCACTAATGTTCTTATTTAACATTAAAGCATGAAGCATGTTTGTCATGTTAAATCATATTCATTCTCTACATAATAGTAATTGATCATTTGAATAAGATTTGAAACCCTTTTTAAATCTCATCCCACCTTGGCCAAAGATTTCTCAGTCAATACTATTTGAGAACAAATGAAACATTTTTTCTAACTCATATAAGGTGATGAAATCCTCTCTTGATCACTCAAGTACCTTCATATAGTTCATGATATACCCAATGTCTATCATTTTGTTACCTCAATTAAGATAACATGTAACAGGATCAAAGCATAGCATTTTCTATATAGGATAACTTAGTGATCTCAAGTCTAAGGATTACATACACAACCGTCATGTGAGTCTTTCCATAGACATAGATAATCTCTCCATATGGAATTCTCATGCCGGTCAATTCAGTGTACATGTCTTATGACAAGCGTATACATATTAGTTTTAGGTATCCCTTATAGCTCAACTTATGAAAATAATTGCTTCATTTCATAAAGGAAAAAACATAATATATATCAGTCTTTATGGCTCTAATAAATATCCAGTATTTAAGAGAGCATCGACCAAGAATATTTTATGAACAATACTTTGATGCATTAAAATTCTCATAATTATAACAACTTTATAATTTCCTTTGCAAAGCATTTTTGTCTCATAAACTTTATCTATACTCTAGATTTATTACTATAATATTATATGAATATTAAAGTTAAATTAAGCCTTTATTAATAATAAATATGTATTTACATGAATATAATAATGCCTCGTGTAACTAACTGATTGACTACAAGGCATATTAAACTAACAGTTGGTAACCATTCTATACCGATTGTATTATCTTTTATCAAAAAATGAAATTAACTATAGATTTACTACTTGTCGCACGTGTGCGGCGTCACAACGAACATGGAGAAAAGACTATAGAAAAAAAAAGGATAAATGTCAAATGTTCAACCCCAATCAAGGAGAAAAGACCAGAACACATTAACTCAGTTGGGCAATTATTCATTTTCTTTCCCTTCATTTATTCTATCTTCGTTTAGCCTTTTTTGGGCTTGGATCGAATAAAATTCGATATTAAATTGAAGATAATAAGGGGCTAAATTGAAAAAAGAGGGTTTTCCTCAGGTGCTATGAGCTTTGGGGTCTAATTGAAGAGTTGATGTCAAATTAGGGATTAAATTGAAAAGATAAAATGAGATTTAGGACTTAATTAAAGAGTTATTATCGAATATATCACAGCCTGACCAAACCTGCCAGATATTATCTGTTTAAGACCTTATCGCCCTCACGGATTTGTTCTTGGTGACTATGCATGGCTCCAAAACATGCCTGACAATTCAACAACCAACACCACTAATAAAATCAGCTACCAAATCCTCATTCCTGATGTTGAATATTATAAAATAAAAGAGAAAGAAATGTTGGTGCTTGTAAAGCACATGTCAGTATAAGAGAAAGGCTATTGAAATACCAGCGACACATATGTGGTCTCTACTCCTTTTAAAGGTTGTGGATTCCATTTGTTTCACCTGAAATAGGCAGTATATCTTGTATCATTTAAAAAAATAGAACAAAGTAAGACAAATTTCATTGCACTTAAAATCCTGGCTCATTCTTCTTGCCTAAATTCTAGACGAGTTGTTTCGAATTTTTTCCATCTGTTGTACTCCAGATTTTTTTGAATGAACTTATAATTGGTGCCGTTTTGAGTTAGGGATAACTTTCCATAATTCTCAAAACAGGTAGCCATGCGCAGATCTTCATCTCTCTTTAATTTCCCGTTACCTATTTCCCCTCTTCCCATCTTCCTTCCATCGAATTTTGTGGCAGTTTCAATGATTTACACAGCTATCGATAACTTTTTTGGCTGTTAATATCGTAGTATTCTCTAAAAAGCCAATGTCATGGCATTGCCACGCTTTCTAAAGAAAGAATTTATTTATTTATTAAGCAATTCATTTAGTTTTTTCAATATTTAATTTAATTTAATTTATATTCTTAATAATAATTTTAATTCAAACAACAAGACAGCAGAACACCAAATAATTTATTGATTTTACTCATAACACAACACAATTATTTATTATTAAATATATAATTTGATATGGTTAATCTCACAACAAAACACAAAGCAAAATCTTATTCTTAAACTTGCATTAAATATTGCTACTTAGAATTTATTAATTTGTATTATACACGTACATATATTATCTTTGAAGGCTTGTATGATCTTTATCTTAGATATCATTTTATTCTTTATTCTATGATATTTTCATTACTTTATAAATAATTATGTATTAGGGACATTTGAGCAAAATAATGTTACTCATAAAAAATAATTTTTTAAAAAATAAAAAAAATGCAAGAATTAAAATTTATGTTTTCAATAAAAAAATATTTTTTTAGTTCAAATCATTACAGTTTCTTAGGATACTTTTCGTGGTTGTTATTACTTTTTATATCGTCAAAACTTTTTTTTTTGAGAAAAATACATGAATCAGACTAGAGAATTTTGATAAAATATATATATTTTGTCTATAATTTTATTTTGAGTGTTTTCTATGAATATATTGCATAATTAAATAAAAAATATATTAAAAAAGTTAGATTATAAAAAGTACATTGGGCATAGCTACACTAGTTTCTAAGATTCTATTTATTTTTACGTTTCAAAAATATTTTTAATTTTTTTTTTATTTCAAATTAATATTTTTTTGGTGTTTTCAAATAATTTTGATACGTTAATATCAAAAATAATTTTTAGAAAATAAAAAAATATTATTTTAATGTATTTCCGAGTAAAAAATACTTTAAAAAACAATACCAACTACATTTTCAAAAACCCTCTTAGATTGCTTTGATCTAATGGTTTAGCTAGCTTTCACAATCATAATTTTTTTAAAAATACAATAAAATCAAAATAGCAAAACAAGAAGAAAGAACAACAGCATTAATTAGCTGCGTATTACATTTTTATTATTGTATTTTAAATATATTATTTTAAAAATGGTAGGAGTTCTTAGTCTGCATGAACAGCAGAACACCACATGAACAGCAGAAGAAAGGCTGCCCACTTCCTGGAACTTCCTTGCTGCTGACTTTGGTGATTTGTTCCCACTACCAATCTTTCCTTAACAACTAAGGAGTTTTTTTAAAAAAAAATGGATTGATTTTAACCATATATTTTTGCCGAGTTTCTCTGTTTCTCAATTCAATCATTTTCCTTTTAAAAAAATATTCAATTGAGTTTTTAAAAAATTCAATTATACAAAAAAAAAAAAGTTAAAATACTAGATCGAAAACTTTCAAAAACTTTATTATTAATATCTACAAGTCTAGTGAATAGTAATGAGCATAAAACTCCCTTTTCCTTTAATTTATACTATAATTTTGTATTGTGACACTTACTTTTTAAAAATATTTTTTATTTAAAAATTTATTAAATATTAAATATATATATATATATATAATAACAATAAATATTAAAAAATATATTAAATTAATATTTTTAAATTAAATATAATTATAAAAATCACTCAGACACATTTAAAAAAACAAACAGCCTTTGATTCTGACAACTACTCTATTATCCTCTTCTTTCATGCTACTTTTCAAACTTTCTACAAGGCTGGCCCCTACGTGACCTTACTTTCTGCCTTCCTTGACCCTTTCCTTTCTTTCTCCTTCTTTTCTCTCCTCACTTGAGTGTGTGACACAGACAATTACTTTTAATTGCTTGAGTTTGATCCTTTGTTGTGTTCGTTCCATTAATTCTACTTCTTTGCAAGTCTTTTCCCTTGATGATCTGTTTTTTTTTATAAAAAAAAAAGAAGAAAACTAAAAAAAACATTGACCGATCATAGCTTAGGTTAATTATATTTGTTGTTGGAAGCGAGCTGGTATCATCCATGGAGGCGTCTAAGTGATTATCCTCAACCTTTCATTCGTTTCTTTTTGCCAGGTGAGTAATTTTACACGTCTCAGTGATTATCTGAACCTTTCATTCGTTTCTTTAATTCTTTGCGTGAGTACTTTTACACATTATTATTATTATTATTATTATTTTTATTTGTTTGTCACTGTCTCTATATGATCTTAACTATGTCATCAAAATGCAATATTTTGAATGGGAATTACTGCTTTAACTCACAAGTGTCAGTTAGTAAACTATTTTTGTTGGTATACTTTATACCTTGTCTTGTTGCTTTTGAAGCATAATTTAATTGTTTGCAGGGCTTTATTTATGTTATAGGTCAATCATATTTATCTGAGTGTGTGATACAGAGATGGTCATCATAGAAAATTATTTTTAATTGCTTGAGTTTGATTCTTTGTTGAGTTTCTTTCAGTAATTCTACTTTTTTACAAGTCTTTTCTCTTCTTGATTTGTTTTTTTTTTAAAAAAAATTTGATCAATTTGGTAAAAAACCTAGTTATAACCTAAAACCTGTTTTCAACCCATTTTAACCCAAAACACCTAGAAAACATTCAAGGAACCTTGTTAAATTAAGACATAACAATTTGACACAAAAATCAACTGTTTTGGTGGTCAAAATCCTCAGCAATAACTTTCTTTCTCTAAAACAAAATATGGTGATCCTCTCTCTCTCTTACACAAAAAAAACTAAAAACAGAGGAAAATAAAGTTTGGTATCAAAATACAATGATAAAAAATTATAGGGACTAAAATAAACTTTGCAAATAAATTGCAAAGCCACAACTTATTTTAGTCGAGTTTTTCACTTAAGTCCTATGTTTTTCAATTCAACCCTCATCCTTGAAAAAATATGCAATTAGGCTCTAATTTGGATTTAAAAGAGCTTAATTGTGAAAAAAAATAATTGAGTACCAAATTGGAAATTTTCAAAAAATTCACTATTAATATCCATAGTAAAATGAATATAAGTGAATAGTGATGAAGAGAAAACTCCTTTCTCTTTTAATTTATACTATAATTTGGTATTGTGGCACATACTTTTTAAAAATATTCTTTATTTAAAAACAAATTAAAATATTATATATGAATATGCATTTTAAAATTTAATAACTAGTTTATTAAATTCATGTGAATTTGGTCAATATTTTAATAAACCACTATTTTTTAATTAATGAGAATTAATGGTTAAAAATCTTGATATAAAACGCTATACCTATAAGTGAGGCTGATATTTGAAATATTGAAGTTGATTAGAAAATCCTCAAAGTTATTCTAAATATTCATGAATTTTTATTGAGAGTAATTTTTACCGTAATACACAAATTATGAAGAACTTTTTTTTCTAAGAATTTATCTGGGTACAAGAATCCATGATAAATTATTAAACACCAAATTTATTCATACAAGCAAATCCCAATCCTAAACTATAGATATATCTGAAAACCATTAAAATCTCTAAACCACGTTTAATCACAAAGAATTTACTTGGGTAGGGTGTGCTAGGAGTGTTAATACATTTTTTAACTATAACTAGTCCTTTACTCTCAAATCTCTAACAAGACTAGTATTTACTTGGGTAGGAGTGCTAGGAGTATTTTTTAGCTACAACCAATATAAAATAAAATAAGAGGTCCAAGTGTATAAAATAAAAAAATATTAAGTTTGGATCTAACCAATAGAATTGAATTGAAATTTTAATTCAACTACATAAAATATTATTGATTTGATGATATTTGTTTTGGTTAAGTTTTTATTGATTTGATTCGATAAAAATTAGCCAAATTAATATAAAAAAAAAACAAAACATTATCATTTTAATAAAAATAATTAATTTAAATTGATCTACTTAATTACAAGTTGACCTCGGCCCTGGTGACCTATAAGTTATAATCTTTTTCTAAATTAGCCCTTTTGTAAGGTCTAACAATTATAATAGGAAGGAAACAATTTATTCACCAATGTCCTTTTCCTTATTTTAAATAAAAATTGAATTCATTAAAATATTAATTATCGATTGCTAGCTAAGCCTGTAAAGGTTAGCCTGATAGTTAAGGATACACACCCTTGAATTGATTTTGTACATGAAGCCATTAGATTTCCATGCACCTAAAAAATTGAAGGAATCTCAAATTTTATTGGTACTGGGTATCACAAACAAAAATATAGTAAATAAAAATAAATAAATAGTAATAAGTAGTAAATAGAAATGGATTAATAAATAGTAGGCTCCATAGTTTCTATGGTTATTTCCTTAACAACAAGGTCCTCTATATACACTTGATCGAATCAATGCTATTGTTAACATTTTGGCTCTACCCATGAATTTCCTAGTAGTTTACAGTAACAGTACTATTTAATTATGCGGATTAGCTGAACTTTTGAGTCCATTCTAGCAAGAGTAGATGCGTTCATTTTTGGCCTTTTAATTTAAATAAGATTTGTCATGCTTAACATATTATTATTTGCTAGGGAATTCTTTAGCATTTTCAATCGAAAATTGAGAATTGAGATAACTGAATTTTCACAGGTAATATAATTTTAAAACTTGGTCTAGCTTCACCAGTCGATTCGGAACTCAATAAATTCAGAGTTAAAACCAAGCCGGGTTTAAAAAAAATAAAAAAAGTCAAATAAGGGATCTTGCATGAACTACCAAAAGCTTTGAAATAATGACTACAAGACTAAATCAACATTTTATTCATATTAAATAACAAAGATTAATTGACCTAATTTTTTTAATATAAGTGTTTATAAAAGATCCTTCAGCCATTTTACAGTGAAACAATTTCCTAAAAGTCTTATATTTTTCTACCCTATTTGTTGCATCAAGTGATTTTTTGAGATGCATAATTATAATATAAATATTTATATTCTCATGTTATTTTTTAATTTAATGTGTCAAGCTGGCTAAACTTTTGTATTAGCATTGTCATTAGAAATACAACAATTTCGTTAATAGGTGACTGAGACTTGATGCTGTACTATTTGCTTAGAAGATTGAAACAAATATCAAATAGAAGAACAATTTCATGTTTTCCTAGCAGAATCCTTTGCTGAATGGTTCATCTCTTGTTCAATGGTCTTTTTTAAACAAGTAACAGAAAACACACTGATAAATTTTTCTTAATGGGAGTGTTTTAAGGAAAATTCTCAACCTTTTTTTTTTAAAAAAAAGTTATTCTCTAGCATTTTATTCCTGTGTAAATATGGACACATTGGTAGTAGAATCTTTGCGAAAACTGTTTATATTGCCTAATCGAATAGAATTATTACATGAAGATTTTGATAGATATATCTATAGTTATTTAAAGATTTATTATTTAAAAATTTAATTTTTTTAATTTTAAATAAATTTTTAAAAATTAAATTATCACAAATTACTTATCACAAATCCACATAAACTACCAATAAAAATTCTTTTAAAATAATCTTTAACTTTCGGCTTTGCTTCCAACCTGAGCTAAAACGGAAACTAGAATCTTTCGACTTTTTTATTTTTAAAAAAAGTTATTCTCTGCACCATAAGAAAAAAGTTATTCTCTAGCACCACTAATTTCCTCACCCAAGGCATAAGATTTTAAAAAGAAAGGAAAAGAAAAACTGGCCTCTCTAAGCACCATCCCGATTGCAATCCATTACAAAGAAGTGGAAAGTAAAAGGAAGGAAATGATTATGTTTATGTCTCTTTTACTTTCGAAACAATGAAAGCAAAAGCATTAGTAGGACAAGGTAAGTTTGTCATCTAATTTCTTGCCATAACCTTCACATTTCATCTCTCAGCCGTTTCTTTTCACTCAAACTATCTCCGCACCGGTTGTTGATTTTGGATCATTTCCCAATTTAGGACGGAAGACTACGGGAAAGAGGAGATTGGTTGTGGTGGGGATTGAAGCTGTGATTTGGGATCGGTTCAGCATCTTCTGCTGATAGGTTTATCCAGCAGACTTCAAGAGGTAAGAACCTGCTCTTATATCATGTAAAGAAAAAGATAAAATCAGAAAAGAGAGAACATGAGCTAAAGCTGCATAAATTAGCAGCTTAATAAAAAGAATACAATTGTATGATTTTACAATTGTATTCATAGGAGATCTTAGCCTACATGAACAGCATAACACCACATGCACAAGCCTCTTTATTTGAAAGTAACAGCACTCTGGATGCAATCAAAAACCTAGTTCTTTTATTACTACTACTACTACTACTACTACTATTATTAATTTGTATAATGTAATAGGTCAATCATATTACTTGAGAGTGTGACACAGAAATGCTTCTCATAGACAATTGCTTTTATTTTTTTGAGTTTGATTCTTTGTTGAGTTCGTTACAGTAATTCTACTTCTTTGCAAGTCTTTTCCCTTGTTGATTTGTTTTTTAAAAGAAAAGAAAAGAAAAGAAAACTAAAAAAAACTGACCGAGCATAGCTTAGGTTAATAATAGTTGTTGTTGGAAGCGAGCTGGTATCATCCAGGGAGGCGTCTAAGTGATTATCATCCAGGGAACCTTTCATTCGTTTCTTTATTTCTCTGTCACTGTCTCTATATTATCTTAATTATGTCATCAAGATGCATTTTTAATGGGAATTACTACTTCAAGCCAAGTGTCAGTTTGAACCTTGCCTTGTTGCTTTTGAAGCTGGATTCCATACAGAGCTAGAGGCCTTCTCCTTTTCTTCCTCCCGCTATTTCATTGATTGCCAGTGCTTTCCGCACATATTTTTCCAAATTAAGGTAATGAAATTCCTTTTCCCATTCTCTCTGCGCCTGTTTTACTTGTAGTGACTCGCTCTCACGTTCTGTGTATCCTTATTTCTCTGATTTTCAGGTCGGTGGAAAATGGCTATCGAAAGTGTGGGTGGATCCATTATATCTAAGATAGCAGAACTCATGGTGGAACCAGTAGGAAGGCAGTTCCGTTACATGTTCTGTTTCAACGATTTTGTTAAGGAATTCGAACAACAAAAGGAGAAGCTGGTTTCGGAAAAAGAACGTCTGCAAGACGATGTCAAAGCTGCTGACAGGAATGCTGAAGAAATTTACGAGGATGTCAAAAAGTGGCTGGGAGATGCAAAAAACGAAATTGAAGGTGCGAAGCCCTTGGAAAATGAAATAGGAAAAAATGGCAAATGCTTCACTTGGTGTCCAAACTGCATGCGACAATTCAAGTTAAGCAAGGCACTGGCCAAGAAGTCGGAGACTTTCAGAGAACTTTTAGAAAAAAAGTCTACAAAAGTGTCCCACAGAGCTCATCCTCAGCCCATAGAATTTCTTCAATCAAAGGAATTCACGCCCTCAAAATCGTCAGAAGAAGCTTTGGAACAGATCATGAAAGCTCTCAAAGATGACAGTGTCAATATGATCGGACTGTACGGCATGGGAGGGGTGGGTAAAACCACCCTGATGAAAGAAGTAGGCAGGAGAGCCAGAGAGTCGCCGCTTTTTGATGAAGTTTTGATGGCTACGGTGTCCCAGAATCCAAATGTCACAGGCATCCAGGATCAAATGGCAGAAAAGTTAGGTCTGGATATTAAAGAAAAGAGTAAAGAAGGGAGAGCAGATCGATTATGGCAGAGACTGGAGAAAGTGGAGAAGATGCTTATAATCCTGGATGATGTTTGGGAATATATTGACTTGAAAGAGATAGGGATCCCATTTGGTGTTGATCACGGGGGTTGTAAAATTCTTCTAACAACACGTCGTCAAGGCGTATGTTCTTCAATGGCGTGCGAGCCAAAAGTGTTGTTAAGTCCCTTACCTTTAAAAGAAGCATGGGATTTATTCAGAATCAATGCAGGTTTACCTGATGGGAACTCTACCTTGAACATAGTGGCAAGGGAGGTTGCGAGAGAATGCCAAGGCTTGCCTATAGCACTTGTGACAGTGGGAAGGGCTCTAAGAGATAAATCTGCACGTCAGTGGGAATTAGCGTCTAGACAGCTCAAAGAATCTCAATTTGCGCGCATGGAACAAATTGACGAAAAAAATAATGCTTATACATGTCTTAAGTTGAGCTATGATTATTTGAAGAGCAAGGAAACCAAGTTATGTTTCTTGATATGTTGTTTATTTCCAGAAGACTATGTCATTCCAATCGAGGACTTGACGAGATACGCAGTTGGCTATGGGTTACATCAAGATACGGAGCCCATTGAAGATGCAAGGGAACGAGTTTCTGTGGCAATCGAAAACCTCAAAGATTGTTGCATGCTGGTGGGCTCTGAAACTGAAGAACATGTGAAAATGCATGACTTGGTTCGTGACGTTGCTATTCAGATAGCATCATCAGAAGAATATGGATTCATGGTAAAGGCAGGCATTGGGTTGGAGAAGTGGCCAATGGGCAATAAAAGCTTTGAAGGCTGTACAACAATTTCGTTAATGGGCAATAAACTAGCAGAACTTCCTGAAGGATTGGTATGTCCACGGCTCAAAGTTCTATTATTAGAAGTGGGTTATGGTTTGAATGTTCCTCAGAGGTTCTTTGAAGGGATGAAAGAAATTGAAGTTTTGTCTCTGGAGGGAGGGCGTTTGTCATTGCAATCACTTGAACTCTCAACGAAACTTCAATCGTTGGTGTTGATCATGTGTGAATGCAAGGACCTCATTTGGTTGAGAAAGCTGCAGAGACTTAAGATTCTTCGTCTTAAGTGGTGCCTCTCCATTGAAGAATTACCTGATGAAATAGGAGAGCTCAAGGAGCTAAGGTTGTTGGATCTGACAGGTCAAAGTCTAAGAAGGAACCCTGTGAATTTGATTGGAAGGTTGAAGAAGTTAGAAGAGCTGTTGATCTGGGATCAAAGCTTTGATGGATGGGATGTTGTTGGATGTGAGAGCACAGGAGGAATGAATGCAAGCCTAACAGAACTAAATTCGTTGTCTCAGTTAGCCGTATTATCATTGAGGATACCGAAGGTTGAATGCATTCCCATAGATTTTGTTTTTCCAGTTAGCTTGCGCAAATATCATATAATGTTAGGGAATTGCTTTGGGGCACGACGATACCCGACCTCGACAAGATTAATTTTGGGTGGTCCATCCTTAAATGCGAAGACATTTGAGCAATTGTTTTTACATAAATTAGAATCTGTAGAAGTGAGTGATTGTGGGGATGTTTTCACTCTGTTTCCAGCAAGATTGCGGCAAGGTTTAAAAAATCTAAAGGAGGTGATTGTTGACAGCTGTGAATCATTGGAAGAGGTATTTGAATTGGGTGAGGCTGATGAAGGAAGCAGTGAGGAGAAGGAGCTGCTGTCATCTCTAACAATGTTAAAGCTGCAAAGCTTACCTGAGCTCAAATGCATATGGAAGGGGCGCACCAGACATGTCAGCCTCCAAAGTCTTGCTCGTCTGGAGTTGGGGTATCTGGACAAAATGACATTTATCTTCACACCGTCCCTCGCTCAAAGTCTGCCAAGGCTAGAAAGACTTTACATAAGTAAATGCAGTGAATTGAAGCATATTATCAGAGAAGAGGATGGTGAAAGGGAAATAATTCCAGAGTCTTCCGGCTTCCCAAAATTAAAACAAATCTTCATAGAAGACTGTGGTAAACTGGAATATGTCCTCCCTGTCCCTGTGTCTCCAAGCCTTCTGAACCTGGAAGAGATGCGGATTTTTAAAGCTCATAATTTAAAGCAAATATTTTACAGTGGAGAAGGAGATGCACTCACCACAGATGGCATCATCAAGTTCCCTCGACTAAGACAATTGTCTCTTTCTTCCAGATCAAATTACAGCTTTTTTGGTCCAACGAATTTTGCTGCCCAATTGCCTTCTTTGCAAATTCTAGAAATTGATGGCCACAAAGAATTGGGAAATTTGTTTGCACAGCTCCAAGTACGTCCTTTATATTTCTCCAATAATTTTTTTCCTTTTTAATTTAAATTGTCAACTTCAATACATGTTGATTTCTCCCTTTAAATTTCTGAAACTGAAGTAATTGATGAGTGGAGATAAATCCTTTAGCCATCCACTAAATTTAAAAGGAGTTGTCTAGCTGTATCATTCCTTTTCTTCCCCCAATTAATGGAAGTATTTGAAGAGGAAGATAAACCCTTTCAAAAACTTATGATTTCATATTCCCACCCTGTTGCCATGTCTACTGATTTCCTTTTGTTGATAAGTTTTTGGCTGAAGTATTGGGGACAATTCGTTCATCTATTTACCAAAATTATACTTGGAAACATTATGCTTGGAATCCCTGCCCGACATGTTACCAAAATTATACTTGGAAACATCTATTTACTAATATATGTTACATATTTCAAAGTGCATAAAATTTATTAGGAATTATATTTAACAAATTGGTACCTTGTTTTCTTTTGATGCAGGGGCTGACAAATTTGGAAAAATTACGCTTGGAATCCGTGCCTGACATAAGGTGTCTATGGAAGGGTCTCGTGCTGAGCAAATTGACTACTTTGATGGTGGTAGAGTGTAAGAGACTGACACATATTCACATGCAGCATGATTGATGATTGCTAGTCTAATAATTCTTTCTCGCCCAAACCAGGTGATATAGCTGCAATTATTTATCCTCTCCTTTACCCTCAAATTTTAATGGTTGAATTAAATCATGGATTGTCTTTGTTCTTCATGCTTGCATCAGGCAAGGTTTTTGATTGGTGGGAAGTAATTCCTGCTGTTTCATTGGCAAATGGATACAAATTGGCTTCACATTGTAACAGTCTTATTTACCATAGAAGATTTCGACTTATCTATCTATGTGTTTGCTGACGAAGTTAGAAGTAATGTAATGTTGTGTGTGTAGTCATTACTGTGCGATCCTCAAAAAAACAATGTTGCTTGCCCATTATCGTACAAGCCTCCAGAAGTAAGGCCGTATGTTTGCTTGCCCATTTGTTTTTTCGAGCAGATACCTTGCTGGCTTTCGCTAATTTTCTCTTTTCTTTGTAATTTTTTTGTCGATGAATTTCTCTTTTCTTTCTCAACCTCAAGAATTAAAATACAAGTAAAATAAAGTTTTGTATCAAAAAAGTTTCATTACCAAAAAGAAGATTTATCAAAATTACAAGGCATGGAGGCGTTGACACAATTTGTTTTTTTAAGGCCTCCTATTTTTATTTTTATTTTATGTTTTAATTTTTATTTTTTGATTTTTATTTTTTCTCAAACAATATAATCAATTTCTTTTTTCATAAAGTCGAGCACCAAACCAATGGTGCGGCTTTTTATTTAGTTCTAGATGCTCATATAAAATTATCAACTTATATAAAATTACCAACTTCAAATTCCAATTAACATAACATTGAAAGATTAATTTTTTTTTTTAAAAAAAGGTAGATGATCAAAAGCAAAAAACAAAAGGCAAAGTTGACACCATATTTTTTTTTTAAAAAAATTAGTTTTTTATTTGTTTCAATTTTGATCTTTTCATTTTCAATTTCTTACCAACAATAATTTTTCTTTTTGTGAAATTGAACATTGTTCTAATATTAAGATGTTTTATTGAGAGCAAGATAACTATAAAAAAGGCAGATAAAAATACATTACCCATCTCAAATCTTAATCAATTCATCATCAAAGATCACTGAATAAAAAAAGGACAAAAAAAGAGAGAGTAAACATTGTGTGAATTCACAATATTTCCTCTCGGGGCTATTTTGTTTCAGCGGATTTCTTTTAGGTTTCTATTAATATATTTATTTATTTATTTTTTACAATAAATAGGTAAGTTATATCTAACTAATAATATAACACATTGCTACCTACATCCACATATACTAAAAAGACACTCACTATAGCTATATTAGTAGTTATTTGACTTGCACTTTAATATGGATCAGAAATGTTTTTTTAGCAAAATAAATAAATATGAATGCTTTTTAAATGTGTTTTTAACAAAAAAAAAAAAAATAAACCCTAATCATAAATACAAAAAAAGGTATTGACGTGTTTATTTAACTCGCTTCGCTATGGGTCAGATAATATTTTCCAACACAAAAGAATGGATATATAAGTGTTGTTAATATATTTTTTGATATCGAGAGAAAAAAATATAATTGTGAATAAAAAAATTTGATGTTTACATATAATAAAATAAATTGGGGATCATATATGTTAATAAATACAAAAATAATTGTTAACGCAACGCGCCACATGTAGGAAGTTAATTTTTAATGTAGTAGAAAAATAGGACGGTGTTTCAAATGCATTTTATTTTATCATGATTCTCTTAATTGAGAAATGTGAAACAAAATAAAAAAAGAACAAAAATATTATATTTCAGCCGACCTCTTTTAGGTTTCTATTAATATATTTATTTATTTTAAGTTTTTTTTAATAATGAATAGGTAAGTTATATCTAACTAATAATATAACACATTGCTTCCGACATCCACATATACTAAAAGACTTACTATAGCCATATAAGTAGTTATTTAACTCACACTTCGCTATGGATCACAAAATTGTTTTTAGCAAAAAAATAAATTTGTATGCTTTTCAATTGCATTTTTAACAAAAACAAATCCTAATCATAAATACAAAAAACAAAAATTAGTTGTTAACGCATCGTGCCACATATAGGATCATAAGTTAATTTTTAATATAGTAGAAAAATGAGACATTGTTTCAAGTGCATTTCATTGTATTACGATTCTCTTAATTGAGAAATGTAAAAAACAAATCTTACAAAAATATGAACTAATAAACTAATAAAGAGTTGTTAATGCCAATCAAATTATAAAATAAAATGATAATCATTTTCATAAAAATAAAAGATACATAAATATGATACTTAACCTTAACTTTCATCTTCATGCACACTTTTCTCCTTCTTCTTCTTTTTTATCTTAAAGGTCACTTTTTCTTATCAAGAACAAATAATTCTTATTTTTATAAACACGTCATGAAAATAAAGTTTATTCATATAAAATATATAAAAAAACATATAGATGAATTGGAATAATTTTTTCTAGATATTAAATTCATAAAAGATAAGTAAAAGATATCCACTATTTAGAAAAAACTAAATAAACAATCTAAATATTTAGAGAGAAAAGTATTAATTTAAATATAAATTTAAAAATTCATTAAAAATACATAAAAAATATCAATTAAGAAAACAAAATTAGAAAAAAAAAATAGAAATAGATCAAGTGCTTTTGGGCCTAGTAAGTCGGGCCTACACATCAAGTCCATTTTAAAAAGGGTTGGTACGTATGAGCCTTTTTTATTTGAAAATGCTTCAAATGTTTTTGAAAAAAAATAAAGAAAAGCGACATGTCACCTACCGAGACTTTCCCGTTCTTGACCATTGGAGAGATGACTAGAAAATTAAACAGGGTGGTTTTCGACCCAAAAAAGCAAATGTAAACAAAGTTCACACCTAAACACCTAAAAATGGTCTTTATGATGTAATAAACCAATAAAACAGCCCAAAAACCATAAATTTTTTGGCAATTTCAAGAGCAAAAAACATTTCAATGGAACTCTCTTCATCAAATAAAACTCATTAAAACAAAAATCGACCATTTTTTATGGCGAAAATCAGTGCCAACTAAGACTGTAAAACCCCGGGTAATATTATTGATATTAATAAAAGTCAAGATTATGAAAAATGAGGGGAAATGATAAATTAAATTATAAGAATGATGATATATTCAAGAATCTGAATTGAAATGTTTTGTTCGGGTGTTAAAGCATATATAAAAAATAAATATAAATAAATAAACATGAAAATGTGAATAAAATTTTTATGGACATGAATTTCATGAAACTGAAAGTATTAACAAGTAACTGAGTGAAATTTGAAATAACCTGGATAAAATTTGGCATAAACAGGTGTCAGGATTCATGAAATTTTACCAAAAAATCATAAAATTTACTATTGAGGAATATAGAAGGTATTTTTTTAAAAGTTAAGTAATTATATGTGTGTATAGGGGAAGAAAAAATTAAGGGACGTGGAAGGTATTTAAAAAAAAGAGTTAATTATATATATATATATATATATATATATATATATATATATATATATATATATATATGAGTGCGAGTGTGTGCTATAAGGAAAAAAAAAAAAACAAACTTGCTTTTTCAAAGAGAAGGAAGCATACCGCCAGGAGAGGAAAAACAAATTCAAGCAAGGAAAATTTCTCAATTTAAAAGTGTTAAAGCTTTGGTTATTGCTTGGTAAGATGTCCTCACACTTTTAAATAAGATTCTTGAAGAATTTATGCTTTAAATTGATTGAACTTTGTGAAATGAGAAATTAGGGTTCATGATAAATTTTAGAGAAAATTATAATTGATTGTGAAATTGTGTTAAGATTATTGAAGTGAGTAGAGAAAGTAAGAAATTATGGTAATTAAAGCAAAATTTTAGGTGTTCTTGGAGAAGGGATTTTTGAAAAAATAATAATAAGAAAAATAAAAATTTAAGAGTTTTGATAAGATGATGAGATTGTGTAAGAAAGAGATGATATTAATGTTAAAGAGTGAATAGATCATGAAATTTTTTTATGTTTTTTTTATTTAAATTACAGTAAAAATTAAATAAATAAATTTAAAGAATATATATATTGATTTGAATGATGAAATTAATTGTGTTACAATGTGAAAATCGGAAGAATAGGTAGGAAATTTACAAAATGATTTTATTTTGGCAAATAAAAGGATAATTAAAATGATTTTATTTATTGAGTGTTTCAATATGAAAAGTAGAATAATGATGTGATATACTTGTCAATTTAAGAGAGGCTGCCAGGCCAACACTACAGCAGGAAATTTCAGCTCGAGCTTAGTCATCAGGTAATTACACGGTACCCGAATTTATTATTGGTCAATATGTATTTTTATTTGATTAATTGGGGTTGATAAATATGAAATTATTATATTGTTTACTTTAGAAAATAAGATATGCGATGTGATGAATTAATTCTTGAACTAATGGGATTAATGCCCTGGTGAATGGGCGTGATAAGGAATTAATTCCCCAGTTAATGAGATTAGAACCCTGGTGAATGGGCAAATCATTGAACTAATTCCTGAATTAAAGGGATTAATGTCCTGGTGAATGGGCATGATGAGGAATTAAGTCTCTGATTAATGGGATTAGTACCCTGGTGAATGGGTAAATCGTTGAACTAATTCCTGATTTAATGGAATTAGTGCCCTGGCAAATGGGCGAGATGAAGAATTAATTTCCCTGGTTAATGGGATTTGTACCTGATGAATGGATGAAACGTTAAACTAATTTTTGGATTGATGACAATAGTGCTTATTGAATGGACTTGTGGAAAATTAATCATCTATTAGTGAAAATAATGCCGAGTTAATTGAGCGATATGAATAATTATATTTTTGGTTGATATTAAAAAAGAAAACAAACTTGTAGATTATTCTGAAATTTAATTGATATATATATATATATATATATATATATATATATAATACTAGATGAGCAAGTCAATTTAATGATCTTTTGACTAAATTTTCAAAAAAAAAAAGAAGGAAGAAAGAAAGAAAGTAGAAAGAATTTTATGGATATCTTTTTTTCATCATTCTAATTGAATTATTGTATTAAATCAATTTTCAGGTACATCCCCCTATCGGGCTGAACAGTAGATTAATTTTCTTATATTTTGTTGGGTATCTTTTTGTAATGAATGAATTTATCATTTTGTTATGTAATATAATGCGTCAACAGTTTATCGAAAGTCCTTTTATGTAGTATAATCTTAATTATGAATTTCTTCTTTAATTATATAATTATTTCGATTATAATTTCATTAATGGTCTTTATTTGTAAATCTTTGAATTGTGTAATGTACTTCAGTTATAATTTGTAGAATAATTCTTTGGATTGTATCCATGTAAATGTGGGATATTGAATTGTTTAGACATGTGTGAATTTAATTATTGAGAAGTTGTGATGTAATGAGAGGAGGAAGTTCTGGATGATAGGTTGATTATGTTACATTTGGTTGTCATTCTTGGAATGCTTTAAAAGGATTAGTTACTCACTGGTTTGATTCTTTCTCAGTTTTAGTTGTTGGGTTTAAATTACTTTTCTCTATTGGAACAATGTCTCTCTGTCTCTTGTTTAAGGACTGCTTACTTTATTCTCTATTGGCTTCTTGCAATTTTTTTTCTTGAGCTATTATTTGTTTTGAGTGAAATGCATTTTTAATGTGCTGATATTGTCACTCTTTGTTTACCAATGTTACAATTCAGAATTTCTTTAGGAAATTTATGATCAGGTGTTGTGTGTGTGTGTGTGTGTGTGTGTGTGTGTGTTTACCTGAGTTTCCTGTCTATGCATTCAAATAACTCGTTTCATTGTAGGAGATTTTGACCAAATTTTCCTGAATTAGATTAGGTAGGTGATTAATTTTTTAGGTGCTTTGTTCATATAGCGGCTAGGGCTTTTGAGTGTGGCTAGGAGAACTCATATCGTGAAATGGTAGTTGAATAAAATAGTCATATGTTAGCTAATTTTGTGCATAGAACAACCATCACTGGTCATGTATATCCCGTAGGCATATGAGGTGTTACCCCTTTAAGATCAAATTCATGCACATGATCTTTTATATTTTTGGCAGATTGGATGATGAGATAGAAACTCTGAACAGCATAATAATAGATGCGACAACTTTGCAGCTTTTCCTACCTCCCCTACATGTACAAGCCTTCTGCAGTTGTAGTTTGCATAAGAATGCTAAATTGGGAGTTTGATGTGTTGACTGCCATATCATGAAATTTAGGAAAAACATTCAGAACCTTTATAGTGAACAGGGTTTTTCTGTCTGTGCTGACTTTGGGGCAAGGAAGATAATTTATGTTATGGATGTCCTCAGTTTATCTTTAATGAGGTCAAGCATCCTATATAGAAATCCTGAAGTTCCTTTAAAACAAAATTATATGTCAGGAATTTTAGGCCTTGCCAGTTCTAGGTAATGCAAAATTGTGTTTAAATGAGCATATGTATTTGAGCAACAAGGAGTTGGTGTTTGTTCATCATTAAAATCCCCTTTAAGTGAGACAAGCTGTTTGTGCAACAAGGAGTTGATGAGATTAAGTGGATGATTAGTTCTAGGATGACTTGGTTCCTTAGAGCACCATTTGCAAGGTCAACTTTTCCTTTGAACATAGATGAAAAACCGTGAGATTTTATTAGGAAATAAAAAGTTAGGATAAGGGATGACTACTTAGAGGTTGGTTATTAGGAAGTGTTCATTGAAGTAATTGCTTCGATGAAATTGACCTCCAATAGAGAATATTTACTCAAATGAATCTTATGGAAATAACCACACGATTACTTTTTCCCATTGTCAACCAAGAAATCTCTACCTTTAAAAGAAATATGAGGTAAACAATCAATTTCAGCACACGATGGGCACTTGCATTAAGTAGGAGATAAAAGAATCAACATTATTATTATTATTATAAACTGAATTGTTAGGGATTGCTTGTATGCAATTTAGCTCAATCCTTGTATAAATTAAGAGGTTATAATATTTGTTGATAGCATTTGGAAACTTACTAGTGTAGCATCTTTAATAATGCTTGTTACTATGTAAATATTGTTAATTATATGTGATACAAGCACGATTCCCTTATCAAATATGAGCCATCTAATTGCAGTGTCAAATAACAACTGCTATTTAATTCATCATCCCATTTGAACCTACATTGGGTAGCACTATTTCAACTTAAAAAAATACACTCATTAGTATTGAAATCCTAACATGCAAAAGAAATGTTAACTATAGAAATGTTAAATCATGATTCCATGGGTTTTATTTCATGTATGTGAATGGTTAAAAATATCAAATGTTGCGCGCAGACACTGATCTAATAATTTGGCCATGACAATTATATGCAGACAACATTATAATAATAACAATCCCCTTTTTAAAATGAGGTGTTATATATGGTTCTTTAAAAATATGAGGCATTATGGCTATGTATCAAAAATCACAATTGCGGCATTGATTCATCTTGTTGAACCATCCATATAATTTCAGGGGATTGCTTGTACATATGGAAACTTTGTAATAGAAACATGTATGCTAGTGACATAGAGGTTGCCCTAGTTGGAGTGTGTATTGTTTTGGATTAGGGTGTGATTCTATTTTAAGGTTAGGCTATGATGATTTATTTCCCCTTGATACCTCTAGTCCTAGCATAGATTGTATGCTTTTGACCAAACTAGAGAGGGGGACATTGTCTTGATTTGCGCAAGCTTAGCCAAGGATACCACTAATTGCTAAATTACAAATTAAGAAAATAGAAATGTGTATGGTTTTGTCGTATTGCTTTGGAGTATCTTGTCGTAAATAGTTTTGGATAAGTTAGGCAATTTCATTCTTAACTATCTATGAAAATTTTTGCTCATGTTCTTTGACTTGAGCACCCTAATTCGCAGAATTTAGTATTTATTTCTCCCTCTATCCCATAATAATTGGCCCTTGTCAACTTTTCATAGTCAATATAACATGATTTTGAATAATTTTTTCTTTAGTTTTATTTCGATTAAAAATTCAACAAAAAAATGTTATAAAAAATATGAATTGAAACTTTCTAAATTTTAATTTTTTAGATTTGAAACCGATAAAAATTTCAAAAATAATCGGTCAAAGTCAAATTCAGTTGGCTTTTTGAAACTGTTGATAGCCAATTATTATGAGAGAGTATGAAATTAAACCTTGTGATATTCAACTCAAGATATATCCTAGTACTGTATAGTAGTGTTAATTCTGTTTGTTAAGGTATTAACTTGTTTCAATTGTTTTCTAGCATGATTCATTGAGCTAAAACGATAAGTTGATCAACATTTTTTATTCTAGACATGATCAACATGTAGTATATAAGCATTGAGCATTCTAAACATGGTTTCAGAAGACTCATATTCTCCCACTTTATTGCCTATCCTTTTAAGGCCTGAGGATCTCAGTTGTAGAAAATATACCAAATTTGGGATTATCGCACTACATACATTAGTGGTTCTCTAGAATTCCATAATGGATATCGTACACTTTTTTGTAGAACTTAAATGCTTTTTCTTTAATGCACGTGTTTCATCTCTTTACTGCCTTCATTCCATCATGGTTGGCATAATTTGCTTCACAAACTAAATACTTGTCCTTTTGCTGCAGGGAGGGAAACAAATAAAAGATCATTTGGGCAAGGCAGGAAATTATACTGAACATGAGTGAAGCAAACCAAGGTAATAATCCTGATGCTTCAGCAATTGTCCCTCTGAAACGCAGGCGTGGTCGTCCACGCAAGTACCCTAAAATGGATTTTGATCATGAGGCGAATGCACATGTTCCAGGGATTCAAAATCTAAACCATGGAGAGAATGCTCATGCTCCTCCTGGATTTGGAGTGGTCAATAGTAATCAGCCACATCAAGGAGGTCCAGTTAACAATGCAATTGATGCCATGATAGGCCAGTCAGTGTATGGTGTCATAGAAGCAACATTTGATGCTGGATATTTGCTGAATGTCAGGGTTGGTGATACAGAAACCACTTTGAGGGGTGTTGTTTTTAAGCCTGGACATGACATCCCTGTTAATCCAGAAAATGATATTGCCCAGATGTTCCAATGATCAGAAGGAATGAGATTCCCCTTACGAGAGAAAGCAATAAACAGAGGCGTTCGAGCCTCACGATCGTGAGGCATAAACAGGAACAGAGGCCATCCTCTGGCTTTATAAAAGCCAGAGAAGGCTACGGGGGAGGAGAGAGAGAGAGACCGAGATAGAGAGGAGAAAAAAAAAAGGAACGAACAGAAGAATACCAGGAAAAAAAAGAAGATAGAGGACGCACGAAGAGAGAAAACTAGAGGCAGAATCTCCTTCAAAACTCCAGCAACCGGACGAACTGGGAAGACCGAAAAAATACCAGTAGAGAGAGAAGCAAACAAAACAGGAACAGGGACAGAAAAGAAGAGGGAGAGGGACCAGAGAGCACGAACAGAGAAAACAGAGTCAAAGAATTGTTGCTAACAATCCAATACCAATTGTCTTGGATAGTCTGGTGTGGAAATGATTTTAAATCATGGTTACAATCATGATTGTGCACCATTCCCGGGCCTTATATGATCCCATTCCCAAGCATTACCTGGTCGTGTTGGTTGTTGCAGTTGTGAATTATTAGCAACTCTAAGCAAATTTTCAATTATCCACATATATTTTTATACTTTATAGTAATTCACTTAAAGACACAATAATAGTGCTTATTGTTTGAGGTTGAGTGAAGAAGCGGATTGTCAGGTGTATCTGCTATAACAAAACCAAACTAAACTAAACATGAACATAACCAAGCTTGACATTTCTAAAAATCAATAAACTGAACCAACCCAGAGTCTATGTGCATTCAATTTTGGATTGTGTTAGTTTGAGTTAGCAACCTGAACCTGATTTGGACTCATTCAGCATAAATGAACATGATTTTGATGAAAGACTTGTTAATATTTAGTTACCTTTTGAAAATGGTTATTAATTGTTTAAGCTAAAAAATATCTGAACCAAGCTAGAACAAAACCGATCGATATATTGGATCAGGTTGGTTTGAAAAATTTTAATTTTTTCAATTTTTTGTTTGTTTTTTATTTTTCTGAAATCCATACTTTTAATGATTAAAATATCACAAAATCAATATAGAATGTAACATAATCTCGTTGATTCTATATCTATAACAATATTTTAAAAAAAATACACATAAAACATTTGAAATGCTTCCCATAAAATCTTAAATAATCCCTTGGATCTCGACTTTATAAGCAAAAATTTAAAGGTTGAAGCTTTATTTTGGTGAAAATACTTGAAGAAAAGTGAAACGTGGAGAATGGTTGGAAGCTAATAGTGGCAAGAGAGAGAAATTGGCTCAAATTGAGGCTCTTATGGCATGATGGCCATTATAATAGCCATAATGGTCGGTAGGATGTGAATTTAAGAATGTTGTTATATTAGCATAATGTGATGATCAATATTATATGATGATAGTCAAATTTGGGGTTGGCTGAAGGCTGGGATTCTGTTGGTCAACCAAGTTTGCAGTCAATACTACTACCAAAGCAAATAGGTGGGGGCGCAGTTTTGATGTTTTCATGGCTGCATCAGTATTCGTCGTCATGATTGTGGATGTAGTGTTGCTGAGCATCCCAGGTGTCATGTAAATTTTATTATTATTTTTTGTAATTGTATTAGTTATGTATATATTATTAAAATTTAAATTTTAATAAATTCACCCCTTTTTTGTATAATTTATTCTCAGGGTTTCGCAACATAAGTACCCAATTCTAACATCTTTTTTTTGTTTATTTGAGAAAAATTTTAAAATAGAGATACATGTCCAATAAATTTAGTCTAGTTAATTTATTAGCATCAAATATGTTAAATAGTAATATATTGTTACTCGTTATAATATATCAACTTATTCATATAAAGATAATGAGTACTATTTTCATATATATAGTATTTATAACCAAATTCAGATAAAACTTTTAATATATAGTTCCCGCTGTTTTGATGTAAATTAATAGTCCTTCTTATTAATTTAGAAAATCTCTTTTAGATCTTCTAGTTGGTTAGTTTTCCATTTAATATATATGACCTTGAGTCGCTCGACAAATTAAAATAAATAAAATTAAGTAGATAACATAGCTTCTTAAACATCTTTATGTGTGTCATAACCCAATTTTTGACCATTTTATTTTAATTATTATTAGTATTATTATTTTATTTACATAAAAGGATTTAAAAAAAAATGATGATAATGATGAAAAAACAAGTAAAATAAAATAAATGAAGAATGAATTAAAATTTGGGTTAAAGGTAACATGATTGGAAGTTTTGGGGTTTAATTAAACTTTGAAATTAATCTAATTAATCCAATCAAGGGTTTAATTGGAGAATTGATAAGTTTTGAGACTTAATTGAGCTTGGAATTAATTTAATTAATCCGATTAAGGGTTTAATTGGAAAATTGATAATTTTTTAGACTTAATTAAGCTTGGAATTAATTTAATTAATCCAATTAAGGATTTAATTGGAGAATTGATAAGTTTTGAGACTTAATTGGACTTGGATTTAATTAAATTAATGAAATCAGGGACTTAATTGAAAATGTATCAAAGTATAGGGCTGATTCTTGTCAAATTTGAAAGAAATTAAAACCCAAGGACCAATGTGTAAATGGCGCTGAGATGCAGGGGTTTAATTACAATTTACCCAAGGACTGGACTGCAAAACTTCAAAATGTCAAGGATCAAAACACAAAACACCAAAAACGGCGCCGTTTCCCGCTACTGTTCATCTTCTTCCCGACTGAAACGGACGCCCACCGCCGCTCCCACCATTACACCTGCAATTAACACAATTTATGGCTTGAAGAAACGGCTTTGTTCTCTGGCTATAAAAGCCAGAGATAGTCCATGCACGCGGGGAGGGGAAAAAAATACCCAGAAGCTAAAAATCCCAGATGGAAAAAACCCAGTAGACAGGGGGGAAGCTAAGCCCAGACACGAAAAAACCAGGGAGAGACCGGAGAAAAAACTGCTGAAAAACCAAAGAAAAACTGGGAGGACAAAAAGGAGGAAGAAAAATGCAGAGCCAAGGCTGAACAGAGAGAGAGACCGAGAGAGAAAAAAACCAAAAGAAAAAAAGGGGAGAGGCTAGGAATCAGAAACCGAAGAAAAGCAGGGAAAACAGGGGAGCAAACAGAGGAAATCCCAAGAAACAGAAGAGGCTAGCAGGAGGGGAGACTGGATGAGCACGAACCGAAAACCATAGCTAAAAAAAACTCAGCCTAAGGCCATTGCCTTCATCTTTGCAGACATCCCTGTAGAAAAAGAAAACGCCCAAAAACATCACTGAAAGCCGGCACCTTCATCATCTCAGGAGCTGCGGGAAAACTAAAGTATACGGGCACAGAATCAAAAGGAAACAAAGGAAAGCAGAAGAAGGAGCAGAGTAGAGGAGGTAGTCGGCCAGTCAGAGCTTCGCCACCGTCTCCATCGCCTCGCAGACCAGGTAAGCTCATCCTTTCCCATTCTGCAATTTAATTCATTGGACACTGTTAGCCGTGTATTTTAATTAGCCCTTACGCACGTGTTGTGCGTGTCTTTGCCCAGCCGGGTCACTGGCTTGGGCCAGTGACCTGGCCGGGCTGGCTGGGCCTAGCCCAGTCCATGTGGGCTGAGCTGGGCCCAGCCCAAAAAATATATGCTGGGCCGGGCCGGGCCCAGCCCCAAAAAAGATAAAAAAAATTAAAAAAAGTAGAAAAAATAAAAAAATATGTATGCATGAATAAAAATAATGTAAATTTATTGGTTTATTCACTGGCGTCAGAGTCAGGAATGAAAATACCGGTTTAAATTTATATTATTTTTATTCGTTGTATTTTATTTTATTTAGATAGAAAATAAAAAAATATATACATGTGTAAAAATAAATAAATTTTTTATATGAATATTCACTGGCGCCGAAGTCAGGAATATTATAAGCAAATTATCATAGCATAAACTAATAAACATTTAGCAATTTAAGATAAAACCAGCAATGTAGTCTGCCTCAGGCAGAACGTTTAAGGGGTGATAATATCTTCCCTTTTACGTAACCAATCCTGAGCCATAGAATCTCTGATGACCAGTTAGGGTTCCTGGTGACCGTAATACTAGGTGACGACTCTTTAGATAAGACCTTTTTCCCTAAAAGAACAAGATGCCAAATATCTGTTCTTTTTCCATAATTCGAGAATTAATTTATAGAGCCGCCGCGATGTCGGGTGCGACAATGTGACTCCTAAATCAATTAGGTACTCTTTGTCTGAACATATGATAAATATTTCACCTTACTATTACCTCTATTCTTGTATGATTATAATTGACTTATCAAAATCATATAAGTTTAGTTAATGAGTACCCAATTTCTATAGCATTAAATAGATTTGTTTTACAGTATTCTTGAATGACTCAATCAATTATCCATAAATTGAACTCTTGTTTTATGCTTATAAAATTGAAAGACAGCATGTCATGTTCTTAACATGTAGTTAGTATATTAATGAGGAATTTATTATATAATTAGGTCTCATATTATGGCATGGTTAGTATATCATATATAACAATTATATCTAAACATACACCAATAATATGTCATTCTAATTGAATGATTATGGACATATTTAAACTAATTCTCTTGAGCCATTAAAAAGAATTAAATATTCAAAATCTAGGTAATTGTTGCACTTCTTCATAAGTCCTTGCAAGCACCATAATTGTATACTTTTACACCTTTTTTTCTTTGTCTTTGAATTTAAAATAATTTTCATAACTAATTTCCTATATAATTTCATATCTAAATTACATAAAATTTAAATAATTGAATAAGAAACCTCAAGTTACATTCAAAACTTTACATCTCAAAAGTAAAATAGATAAAAAGAATGACACATAGGCCACATTTAATTTTAGAACTGATCAACCATCTAAACATAATCACATTGGTCTTTTAATATCCATAATCATCCATTATGTATAAAAACACAAAAATATTCATATATAAATATTTCAAGCTTTAATTCTAATTATTGGCTTTATCTGCAATTTTAGAATAACAATTCCAAAATTTATAAATATTAATCAAACTTAATTTGATAATTTCTAAAATATTGGTGAAAATCACTATAAATATTTTTTTTATAGTAACAATAACTTTTCCCACATCTTCATCTTTTGCTATCGGTAGTGGACACACTACCCATGTTGGTGAAAATCACAACAACAACAACTACCAAATAGCCTATGCATGCAGCCTGATGTAAGCGTGCAACTATCCCATCCATTTTTTTTATTTAAGTTTGATGGATTTTAACAAAAAAAAAAACTTTTTTTAGTTCGAGAGAGAGAGAGAGAAAATATTTTGGTATTAAACTTAATTCATAATTAATGTAAAAAATAATCAAAATATGTAATTAACAACCCTAATTATTTAACAATAACTTTAATATAGTTGACGAGTTTGCTAAAATACATAATTAAAATTTGTTTGGAATCCCTAGAATCCCTTTAGACAGTCCAAGTTCGTATAGGGATTGATCGAAGACTACTTGAAGATTAATTATTTTTTTAGGTTTAGATCAACTCTTCAAGGTCGGGTTGTCACAAATCACTAGTTTTTAGAGTTGTCTAGTTTTTAGGCCTATAATACTAATCCATATGAATCACTAGATCAGAGATCTCATAAACCATGTTCTTCATAAAAATATAAAGCATGATATCTGTTTTTGATATCATATAAAACATGTCAAGTGATAATAATAAAAAAAACAAATGCATGCTAAACTTCATAATATAATAAATAAAAAACTCGGCATTAAAAATTGACATCATATTTTTTTACACTATTACAACATTTGATTTAAACTTTTCTATCACAATATTAATATACCATTAAATAAGATCAGTGGCTTATATATTCTCAAGACTAATAATGTTTTCATACATTTAAAACTATAAATATAATTCCATTTTTTTTATCTATATCAGGAGATGTTCATAATAATGTTCTTTCAATTAGAAATAGTTTTTACCAAAACCTTCACAGAACATTATTTCCATCATTGTAATAATCATTTTCTATGACGTTTCAGACAGTGTTTTAAAACCCGGACCGGCCCGGCGGGTCGACCCGGGACCCGGCCGACCCGGGCCTGGGACCGGTCCGGGTGGAGGCAAAAACCCACTCGGTAATTGGCCCGGCGAAACCTGGTCCACCCGGCGGGCCGACCCGGGACCCGGTTCACCCGGTCAAACCCGGGTGAGACCCGGTCAATTTTATTTTTTTTTATTGCCAGTCATTAAACGACGTCGTTTTTATCCTTCTAAATGCCAAAACGCTGAAGACAATGTGAAGAACAGAAAAAGAACGAAGCAAAATCATTTACAATTGGCAAACCTAATTTAGTCTCGGCCAATTGCACCGGCTGCCTCCTCCTCTTCCTTTTCTTCGTCTGATTTTGCCTTCTCTCCTTCAACTCTTCTTTCTTCTGTCAGGTCTCCCCCCACTTGCCTTTCTCTTGTGGAGCTCTGCATCATGTCAAATAAAGAAGTCTTTGCTGACATACTCTCATCATTCCCTCTTATATTCTCTGCATCAATACTTCTCTCTGCTTTGTGCTCGAATCCTTGTGCATCAACGATTCCTGTAGCTTTTCTAGGTTCCGATTCTCCTACTCCAGCACCCTGCGTGGCTTCAGCAATCTGCTCCTGCAGCAGCACATGTGGAGCATCTTTCTTCCTCTCTGTGGTTTCTTAGGGTTCTGCTTCTATTGGAATTGGCTTTTCAGAAGTTGAATCAGAGTCTCTCTCTCCCTGATGAATGTCTTGTGTGGTTTCAAAATTTGGTTGATCAAAATTTTGTTGATCCAGCACCCTTGTTAAATTGTTGATCAAATTTGTGGATTCTATTGTTGATCAATCAAGCGCTGAACGTTTTTTTTTTTGGGTCAACCCAGGTTAATCCAGGTCAACCCATCTAACCCGTGACCCAATCACTTGACCGGGTCGGGTTTCAAAACTCTGGTTTCATATGCTAATTTTTATATTGATATTTTTTTTTTGACAAATTCTTCTGTGTTAACCAATATGGCTTTAATTTCCGTCATATCTACATGACATGATCAATGAACCATTCAAAAAATATAATTGCATATTTATAATGAATTATTACATTTAGCTTCCAAAAACATTCCAAAAAACTCACTTGGAAATGTGTTGAATGAAACTTCTATGCATTCTATCTTTTGTATATATCTTCGTGTTCTTTATTTTTAAAACTTTAAACATTGAAATTATAAAGTATAATTTTCAATCAACTTAATATTAAAAAATAAAATTAAAAAAAATAATTAAAAAAATAATCTGAATAAATACGGGTAACCTACAAAACTCGTAATACAGGTCATGAGACCAGGATAACTCCATAGAAAACAAATCAAAATAAATTATGAAATCTAATAATGTTGGTGAATGAAATTGAAAAAAAAAAAACTAAATCTGAAATAAATAAATAAAACATCCTAAAAAATATTGAAGAATAAAGTGTTCACTGTTAATTGCTTAATCTTCGTATCATCTACGATTCCATAAAAAAATGTAATAAATTAATGTAGTAAAATTCCTATTATCATTCTCTCTGTTCCTATTTTACTTGTAATGAATCATTCTCACAGTCGGCATCCTTATTTCTCTGATTTTCAGACTGTTGAAAAATGTCCATCGAAAGTATTGGTGGATCCATTGTATCTAAGATAGCAGAACTCTCAGTGGAACCAGCAACTAGGCAGTTCCGTTACATGTTCTGTTTCAACAAGTTTGTTGAAGAATTCAAAGAACGAAAGGAGAACCTGGTTTCGGCAAAAGATCGTCTGCAAGGTGCTGTCCGAGAGGCTAAAAGGAATGCTGAAGAAATTGACAAAGATGTCAAAAAGTGGCTGAAAGATGCAAACAACGAAATTGAAGGTGCGAAGCCTTTGGAAAATGAAATAGGAAAAAATGGCAAATGCTTCACTTGGTGTCCAAACTGCATGCGACAATTCAAGTTAAGCAAGGCACTGTACAAGAAGTCGGAGACTTTGAGAAAACTTGAAGAAAATAGAAAAAAGTTTCCAACAGTGTCGCACAAAGCTCCTCCAGATCCCATAGAATTTCTTCCTTCAAAGGAATTCACATCCTCAGAATCCTCAAAAGAAGCTTTTGAACAGATTATGAAAGCTCTCATAGATGAAAAGGTCAATATGATCGGACTGTGCGGCATGGGAGGGGTGGGTAAAACCACCCTGGTGAAAGAAGTAGGCAGGAAAGCCAAAGAGTTGCAGCTGTTTGATGAAGTTTTGATGGCCACGCTGTCCCAGAATCCAAATGTCATGGACATTCAGCGTCGAATGGCAGATAGTTTAGGTCTGCGTTTTCAACCAGAAGTGAGCAAAGAAGGGAGAGCAGGTCGATTACGGCAGAGACTGAAGACAGAGAAGAAGATGCTTATAATCCTGGATGATGTTTGGAAACGTATTGAATTGGAAGAGATAGGGGTCACATTTGATGATGATCACAGGGGTTGCAAAATTCTTCTAACAACACTTCTTGAACATGTATGTTCTTCTATGAAGTGCCAGCAAAAAGTGTTTTTAAGAGTCCTACCTGAAGATGAAGCATTGGTTTTATTCAGAATCAATGCAGGTTTACGTGATGGGGACTCTACCTTGAACACGGTGGCAAGGGAGGTTGCGAGAGAATGCCACGGCTTGCCTATAGCACTTATGACAGTGGGAAGGGCTCTAAGAGATCAACCTGCAGTTCAGTGGGATGTAGCGTTAGATGTTGGGTATACAACCAAAGTCCCACATTGGCTAGAAATGGGGAGGATCATGGGTATATAAGGATGGACAAATATCTCCATTGGTATGAGGCCTTTTGGGTATAGCCCAAGAGCAAATCCATGAGGGCTTAGGCCCAAAGTGGACAATATCATACCAATGTGGAGATAAGTGGTGTCCATAGTCTTTACAAGTGGTATCAGAGCCAGGCCCCGGAGTTAGCCATGATGGATGAATCCTCGGAATGCCGAACAGAAGGTGGTGGGCCCCCAATCACGATGTAATCCATGGATCAGCTCTATTGGATAGGCGGTGTGCTCCCTTCATGGACGTGTCCTGATCCCAACACGGTGAAGAGGAGTTGACCTAGAAAGAGCAAACTCTCAAGTCAGGTAGTGCTCTCCAGATGCTTCATGGACGTGTCCTGACCCCAACACGGTGAAGTAGAGAATGAAGAATCCTGGTTGGTTGAGAGTGGATGGATGAATGATCGGTTTGAGGGGAGGCTCGGTGGTCCTTTGTTTGAGGGGAGGATTGTTGGGTATACAACCAAAGTCCCACATTGGCTAGAAATGGGGAGGATCATGGGTATATAAGGATGGACAAATATCTCCATTGGTATGAGGCCTTTTGGGTATAGCCCAAGAGCAAATCCATGAGGGCTTAGGCCCAAAGTGGACAATATCATACCAATGTGGAGATAAGTGGTGTCCATAGTCTTTACATTAGAAGAGCTAAAAAACTCTAAATCATCGCGGCACATGGAACAAATTGACGAAATTGTATATGCCCGTCTAAAGTTGAGCTATGATTATTTGAAGCACAAGGAAACTAAGTTATGTTTCTTGCTATGCTGTTTATTTCCAAAAGATTACAACATTCCAATTGAGGACTTGACGAGATATGCAGTTGGTTATGGTGTTAGGATACTGGCATGCAAACCCGACAAGATAAAAGGCAAGAGATAGGATAAAATGAGAAATGAGACACACAAGAATTTACGTGGTTCACCCAATTTGGCTACGTCCACGGGCAAGTATAGAAGGATTTTACTAAGTAATGTGGGAATTACAACCTCTCTCAAATAATAGGAGAACAACTAAGAATCTCTCTATTACTAGGAGAAAACACCTCACTTACTCTCTCACAAATACCTCACAACTTTGTGGGATTACTCTCTCTTCACTCTCCTCTTCTTCTTCTCTAACTTGGTGTGCAAAATAAGCTTGAAGGCATTGCCTATTTATAGGCAAGAGTGAGGGGACAAATGCCATAAATCATGGCACCAATTATGCCACAAATTATGCCATAAATCATGGCACCAATTATGCCACAAATTATGCCATAAATCATGGCACCTAATTATGCCAACAACTCCACTAATATTTGTCTTCCACCAATTAATTAAGTGGTGGCTTCACATTCTCCCACTTGAAGACTTTGATGATTTAATCAAGTCTTCACACTTGATCATCTGTGATTCTTCTATCCTTTCTATACTTGCCATCTTCATGCTGCTTACGTTTCTGCTAGGCCAGAAGAGGATCTACACCATATATACTTATCAGTGTTGACTGGTTTGGTCAAAGCATCTGCTGGGTTTTCCTTTGTGTGAATCTTTTGAAAGTCCACACTTCCATCTTCCACCACTTCGCGAACAAAGTGATACTGAACATCTATGTGTTTTGTTCTTGAATGAAACGCTGGATTCCTTGCAATATGCAAGGCACTCTGACTATCACAATACAAAGGAATCTTCTCTTGTTTGTGCCCGAGCTCCTCCATAAGTTTCTTCATCCATATTGCTTCTTTACAAGCTTGTGTAGCTGCCATGTACTCAGCTTCTGTTGTGGACAATGCTACAACAGTCTGAAGTTTAGAGATCCAGCTCACAGCTCCTCCTGCAATTATGAACACATAGCCTGTAGTGGATTTTCTTTTCTCAAGGTCACCAGCAAAATCTGAGTCAACATAACCTCTGACAGTAAATTCTGATCCTCCATAACATAATGCAACATCTGAGGTACCCTTGATGTATCTCAAGATCCTCTTAATAGTATTCCAATGCTCTCTACCAGGATTTGCCATGTATCGACTAGCTGCTCCCACTGCTTGTGCAATGTCTGGTCTTGTACCTATCATGGCAAACATTAAACTTCCCACTGCTGATGCATACGGTACTCGAGACATCTCCATCCTCTCTGCTTCATTGCTAGGAGACATACTTGAGGATAATTTGAAGTTAATAGGAAGTGGGGTGGAAATTGGCTTACAATCTTGCATGTTGAAGCGACGCAAGATCTTCTTCAAATAATTCTTCTGAGAAAGCCAAATCTTCCTCTTACTTCTGTCTCGGTGAATTTGCATCCCTAGAATCTTGTTTGCTGGTCCCAAGTCCTTCATATCAAACTCCCTAGCCAACTGTGCCTTCAATTCTTGGACTCGATCTTTGTTGGGGCCTATCACCAACATGTCATCCACGTACAACAACAAAATGATGAAAACATCATCTTCTTCAAACCTCTTGTAATACGTACAATGGTCTGAACTGAGTCTGTTGTACCCAAGGCTAATTATGAAGGAATCAAATCTCTTGTACCAACACCTCGGCGCCTGTTTGAGACTGTATAGAGATTTGTTCAACCTGCAAACCAAGTTCTCCTTGCCTGTTTCAGCAAAACCCTCTGGTTGGAGCATATAAATTTCTTCTTCAAGTTCTCCATGAAGAAATGCAGTTTTCACATCTAACTGCTCTAGGTGAAGATCAAATATAGCACACATTGCCAAGACTACTCTGATTGTAGTAAGTCGTACCACCGGAGAAAATATCTCATTGAAGTCTATTCCTTCTTTCTGAGCATATCCTTTCACCACCAATCTTGCACGATACCGCTCCACTTGATCATTGCCATCACGTTTTATCTTGTAAACCCATTTGTTGCCAATGGCCTTTCTTCCTTGTGGTAGCGGAACAAGATCCCAAGTGTTATTCTTGTGCAGAGCTTCAATCTCCTCTTGCATTGCTGTCATCCACATAGATACATCTGTGCTTTTGATAGCCTCATGGAAAGTTGATGGCTCTCCATCCTCTGTTAGAAGACAATATGCAATATTGCTCTCAGTACTATATTCTGAGTGCCAAGCCGGTGGTCTTCTTTCACGAGTTGACCGCCGAACTTCAGGAGTTTCAGACTCTATTTGTTCTTGCTCTTCATGCTCTGGTGCATCTTCAGAAGAAGTATGATTCTGAGTATTTTCAATCTGGACTGCTGTAGTCTCCTTTAGAATGCTATTATGTTCTTCCATTTGCATTTTACCTTCTGCAAATATGACATCTCTGCTGATGACTACTTTGTGGGCAGTGGGATCCCACAAGCGATACCCCTTCACTCCATCAGCATATCCCAAGAATACACATTTTCTGGATTTTGAATCCAGCTTGCTAACTTCTTGTGTATTGTACATCACGTACACAGGACTTCCAAATATATGCAATCGAGAATAATCAGCTGGCTTCCCAGTCCACATCTCCATCGGTGTCTTCAGCTCAATTGCAGTTGATGGAGATCGATTTATCACATAACAGGCGGTATTGACTGCTTCTGCCCAGAATGACTTTCCTAGACCTACAGCCTTCAACATTGCTCTTGTTCTTTCTAATAGAGTTCTGTTCATCCGCTCTGCCACTCCATTTTGTTGTGGAGTGTATGCCGTTGTGAACTGCCTTTTGATACCTTCATGTTGACAGAAGTTATCAAATTCATCACTGGTATATTCTCCTCCATTGTCAGTCCTCAAACACTTGATCTTCTTTTCAGATTCAAGTTCCACCCCCGCTTTGAAAGTTTTAAAGACTGCGAACACATCTGCCTTCCTTCTAATTGGATACACCCAACATCTCCTGGAGAAGTCATCTATAAATGATACAAAGTATCTTGCTCCTCCCAAGGATACAACCGGTGCTTGCCAAACATCAGAGTGAATCAGGTCTAAGATGCATTTGCTCTTAGTTGTTGATGTGTCAAACTTTAACCTGTGTTGTTTACTTGTAACACAGTGCTCACAAAAGGGTAAAGTAACCTTTGTAAGCCCAGGGAGTAACTTCTGATCAGAGAGAACTTTCAAACCTTTCTCTGACATGTGGCCTAGTTTTTGATGCCACATCATCGTCTTCTCTTCTGCAGGATTGGCTGATGCGATTGACGCTTCTGCCCCATGATGTGTTTCTCCCATTAATACAAACATGTTTGCAACTGTCTTTCTTGCCTTTAAAACCACCAGCGCTCCTTTGACAATTTTCATTATTCCATTGTCTGTTCGGATCTTACAGCCAAGACTATCAAATTGTCCTACGGACAAAAGATTCTTCTTCAAGTCTTTCACATGCCGCACTCCTGAAATAGTGCGAATCAAGCCATCATACATCTTCAATTTGATGGTGCCAATGCCATCAATCTCTACAGCATGATTATCACCCATGAACACTTTGCCTCCAGAGATGGGTTCATATGTATGGAACCAATCTCGATTAGGAGTCATATGCCATGTTGCTCCTGAATCCATTAGCCAGACATCAGTAAGCTCTTCTTTATCTGTAGAGATTGTCGCTGCTTCACTATATAAAACCTCCCCATCTTCTGAGGTGCTCGCAACACATCCTTGAGGTTTTGATGACTCTGCAGTGTTCTCTATACCCTTTTTAAACCAACAATCCCTTTTGAAGTGCCCTTTTCTGCCACAGTTGTAGCATTTCACAGTCTTCTTGCTTCTTGATTTGGACCTCCCTTGCCTTTGACTCCCACTGGAGCCACGCTCCGTTGATCTCCCTCTTGACACCAATAATGCCTCTGCTTGGTTTGAACTATTTCTGTCTCCTTTATTTTTGCGCCTATTTTCTTCTTCCAAGATGGCGGCTGCAACATCATCAAAGACTAAATAGTCTGTGAGGATATTATTGGTCAAGTTGATAATGAGCTGATCATACGAATCTGGAAGACTTTGAAGTAGAAGCTCTGCACGTTCACTTTCCTCTATTTGTTGACCCAACGTAGTGAGTTGTGAAAATAGAGTCCTTATTGTGTTGATGTGGCCAGTCACCGCCGTGGTTTCTGCCATTCGAAGGGTATAAAGTCTCCGCTTTAAGAAAATCTTATTGTGCAAAGACTTGGACTCATATAGCTTTGTTAGAGTCTCCCATATCTCCTTAGCTGTTTTCTTCTCCGCCACACTTGATAATACTTCATCAGCTAATGCTAAATGTATGTTAGCAATAGCATTGCCATCCATCTCATTCCATTTTGCATTATCAGTGATCTCCGCGGGTCGATCCTCAATTGCTGCCAAGCAATTGTCTTTCCTTAAGATTGCCTTGATTCTCATTTTCCACAATGAAAAATTGCTCCCCTTGAACCTCTCAATCTCGTACTTTGCTGCCATTTTATTCACCGTGATCTATTCAGTTATCACCGTTTCACCGATCTGTAACGTATATAGAACTAGTATCGTGTAAATAATACTTCACTAAGTAAGTTCCCAGGAAAGATTGGAGGGGTCACAAATGGTCCCGCTTAAAACCCAATCTCCTTAGACAGAACTTCCTAGCCTGTATTTATTTACCGCACTGATTTTCTATAGCGCCAACAGTATCGTATGTAAACAGTATCGTATGGATGAATAGTGCCGTATAGGTGAATAGTGTCGTAGACGTGAATAGTAACCGTATACACGAATGATTTTTGTGTATTAACAACACCAACCAAGAAGGCTCTGATACCACTGTTAGGATACTGGCATGCAAACCCGACAAGATAAAAGGCAAGAGATAGGATAAAATGAGAAATGAGACACACAAGAATTTACGTGGTTCACCCAATTTGGCTACGTCCACGGGCAAGTATAGAAGGATTTTACTAAGTAATGTGGGAATTACAACCTCTCTCAAATAATAGGAGAACAACTAAGAATCTCTCTATTACTAGGAGAAAACACCTCACTTACTCTCTCACAAATACCTCACAACTTTGTGGGATTACTCTCTCTTCACTCTCCTCTTCTTCTTCTCTAACTTGGTGTGCAAAATAAGCTTGAAGGCATTGCCTATTTATAGGCAAGAGTGAGGGGACAAATGCCATAAATCATGGCACCAATTATGCCACAAATTATGCCATAAATCATGGCACCAATTATGCCACAAATTATGCCATAAATCATGGCACCTAATTATGCCAACAACTCCACTAATATTTGTCTTCCACCAATTAATTAAGTGGTGGCTTCACATATGGGTTATATGAAGATGTGAAGTCCATTGATGATGCAAGGAAACAAGTTTATGCGGGTATCCAAGACCTCAAAGCTCATTCCATGCTGTTGGGCACTGAAACTGAAGAGCATGTGAAAATGCATTACTTGGTTCGTGATGTTGCTATTCAGATAGCATCATCAGAATATGGATTCATGGTAAAGGCTGGCATTGGGTTGAAGAAGTGGCCAATGAGCAACAAAAGCTTTGAAAGCTGTAAAACAATTTCGTTAATGGGCAATAAACTAGCAGAACTTCCTGAAGGATTGGTATGTCCACAGCTCAAAGTTCTATTATTAGAACTGGATGATGGTTTGAATGTTCCAGAGAGGTTTTTTGAAGGGATGAAAGAAATTGAAGTTTTGTCTCTGAAGGGAGGGTGTTTGTCATTGCAATCACTCGAACTCTCAACGAAACTTCAATTGTTGCTGTTGATGGAGTGCGAATGCAAGGACCTCATTTCGTTGAGAAAGCTGCAGGGACTTAAGATTCTTGGTCTTATGTCGTGCTTATCCATTGAAGAATTACCTGATGAAATAGGAGAGCTCAAGGAGTTAAGGTTGTTGGATGTGACAGGTTGTCAAAGGCTAAGAAGGATCCCTGTGAATTTGATTGGAAGGTTGAAGAAGTTAGAAGAGCTGTTGATCGGGCAATACAGCTTTCAGGGATGGGATGTTGTTGGATGTGACAGCACAGGTGGAATGAATGCAAACCTAACAGAACTAAATTCGTTGTCTAATTTAGTTGTATTATCAGTGAAGATACCGATGCTTAAATGCATTCCCGAAGATTTTGTTTTTCCCAGGTTGCTCAAATATGAAATAATATTAGGGAATGGGTATTCAGCAAAAGGATACCCAACCTCGACAAGATTATATTTGGGTGATACAAGCGCCACATCCTTAAATGCAAAGACATTTGAACAGTTGTTTCCTACGGTGTCTCAAATTGCTTTTATGAGAGTGAAGGGTTTAAAAAATATAGTATTGTCCTCTGATCAGATGACCACCCATGGCCATGAGCAACAAAAGGGCTTCTTACAAAGGTTAGAATTTGTAGAAGTGAAGTCCTGTGGGGATATTTGTACTCTGTTTCCAGCGAAATTGCGACAAGGTTTGAAAAATCTAAGGAGTGTGGGAATTGAGAGCTGCAAATTATTGAAAGAGGTATTTGAACTGGGGGAGTTTGATGAAGAGAGCAATGAGGAGGAGGAGCTGCTGCTGCTGCCATCTCTAACAACGTTACAGCTGAGCCTGTTACCTGAGCTCACATGTATATGGAAGGGCCCACCAGACATGTCAGCCTCCACAGTCTTACTTGTCTGAATTTGTAGGATCTTGACAAACTGACATTTATCTTCCCACCGTCCCTGTCTCAAAGTCTACCACAGTTAGAAACACTTAAGATAGAAAATTGTCGTGAATTGAAGCACATCATCAGAGAAAAGGATGGTGATGAAAGGAAAATAATTGCACGGTCTCTTGGCTTCCCAAAATTAAAAACCGTGTACATATCTCGCTGTGGTAAACTGGAACATGTCTTCCCTGTCTCCGTGTCTCCAACTCTTCAGAAACTGGAACGGATGACAATTAGCTATGCTTACAATTTAAAGCAAATATTTTACAGTGGAGAAGGAGATGCACTCACGGGAGATGGCATCATCAAATTACCTCAGCTAAGAGATTTGTCTCTTTTGTGGCCCAAATCAAATCGCAGCTTTTTTGGTCCAAAGAACTTTGCTGCCCAATTGCCTTCTTTGCAAAATCTAACCATCCATGGCCACGAAGAATTGGATAACTTGTTGGCACAGCTCCAAGTACGTCCCTTATATTTCTCCACTAATTATTTTCTATTGAGAAGTGAAGATAAATGCCAGTAAATCCTTTAGTCATCCACTGAATTTAAAAGGAGTTGTTTAGCAGTATCCTATCCGTAATTAATTGTGTTATAGTTGGTTTTCTGTATGAACTTACATCCATCCTTTTCCAAAAAAAAATCAAGTTTGAGTTTTTTTTTTTTAATTATGCAACAAACGTACGTTTTGTTTTTATTTATGATATTCTGTTTATCGAATCATATATAATTTAATAAACAGATAACTTATTTTTGTTTCTTTATGATTTTGCTGCTTATCTAATCATATATAAATATAAGAAACTTAATTGCCTTATTGCTGTGTGCATTATCAATGATGCTCTCTCACAACCAAGATTTGTAACCAAATACCAAAATGTGGATGTGTAGGATATTGTTGTGCGGGTGGTTGTCAAAATTCAGCATAGAAAGGAAATGGGAAGAGATAGTATATCTTTTTTTAAAAAATAGAGATAGTAAAGATAGATGAAACATATTTTCATGCCCATTTTGTTTTGTAATGATAGAAACTCATTAAAAAAATATCTTAAAAATAGATTTATTTTATATCTCTATCTATGTTATTTTAAATCAAATATGTTTTTGTTGTTTTGATTCCTTTTTTTTTATGTCCTAAGACACTAACCAAATTGACATAGACAAAGGGAATAATAACAAGATTTATTCCAAGTCAAAACCCTCAAATACTAAAAATACCATAACTATGAGATAAACACCCAAAATATTTGATTTTCATTTACCCAAGTCTCACTTGCCAAAAAGCTATTACAACCATTTATATATTAAAATTCTAAAACCTTACAATACTGTATAAGTATAAAAAAGTTATTCACTTCAAATAAAAAATAGAAAAGCCTAATAATATCAAATGAAAAAATAAAAATAGTCAAGGAAAAAATAAGAAATAATTATAAGAATAAGGATCAAACTGGAATCATAAGAATACGAATTTCTCAAAGCGTTTTTTTACATTAAAAAAATCATATATGTATATCAAAATATTTTTGCAGGCATCGAATTAAATAAATCACGAACTATTGCATGAATAAATAAATAAAATACAAAGTCATTATCGATAATTAAAAAAGCAAGTGGAAAAATTGAGGGATAAATATAGATCAAGATATTTAATATTGCAACATGAATCATTTCTGTAGTTATATTTAATGAATTTGTTTACTAAAATCAATATATAAGAGAAATCGACACACACATAAAAAAAATACTTAATATATCTGAAATATATAAAAAAATTTTACAAATAAATCATATTAACCTCTTAAAAAACTAAACACACCCAATATAATTAAAAATAATTGAAAAAAAGCTAAATAAGGCAAAACAAGAAAAACATAGAGAATGGGTATTAATGAAAACATCATTTTTAAATTATTTTCAAATATATATATGTATAGGTATTAATAATAATAATAAAAAAAGAAATGAATGAAGTCAGGCATTGCTGAGCTTGGAGAGTCAAGCTTAGTGTTTAGCCCACCCATCAAAGGCTCGCGCGCTAACCTGCAAAGTCAGGTACACACGCACAAGCCTTTAACTTTCTTTAAGTTAATAGGACGGATGACACGTCGTCCTCCCAATTCTTTGAAAAAAATAACACGTTGTTCGCCTTTACAAACGATGTGTCGTCAATGCATCCCTGGATTTCAGTTACTAGTGTGTCTAGAAAAAGGAGGCTTGATTTGTTTTTATCAAAAAACCTGTTTTCAACTCATTTTGACCCAAAACACATAGAAAACATTCAAGGAACCTTGTTAAACTAAGACATTGCAATTTGACAAAAAAATCAATCGTTTTGATAGTCAAAATCTCCAACAACAACTTTCTCTCTCTAAAACAAAATCTAGTGATCCTCTCTCTCTCTCTCCTACACCAAAAAAAGAAGTAAAAATAGAGGAAAATAAAGTTTGGTATCAAAATACAATGATGAAAATTATAGGGACTAAAATGAACTTTGCAAACAAATTGCAAAGCCACCACTTATTTTAGTTGAGTTTTTCACTTCAGTCCTATATCTTTCAATTCAACCCTCATCCTTAAAAAAAATATGCAATTAGGCTATAATTTGGATTTAAAAGAGCTCAATTGTTAAAAAAAATAATTGAGTACCAAATTGGAAATTTTCAAAAAATTCACTATTAACATCTATAGTGAAATGAATATATGTGAATAGTGATGAAGAGAAAGCTCGTTTCTCTTTTAATTTATACTATAATTTGGTACTGTGGCATACACTTTTTTAAAATATTCTTTATTTAAAAACATATTAAAATATTATATATGAATATGCATTTTAGGATTTAATAATTAATTTATTAAATTCATGTGAATTTGATCAATATTTTAATAGACCACTATTTTTTAATTCATGAGAATTTGGTTAAAAATCTTGATATAAAACGTTATACCTATAAATGAGGTTGATATTTGAAATATTGGAGTTGATAAGAAAATCCTCAAAGTTATTTTAAATATTTATTAATTTTTATTGAGAGTAACGTTGCGGGTGCGCGGCGTCGCGGCGGGTATTCCACTTTAAAATCTAGGAAGTGTGTATGGTATCTATCTAGAAAATATGGGGAGACAAGAAAATAGTGTCTTTTGTTGGTAGAAAATGGAATGGGAGTCGCCACCTAGTATTTTGGTCACTAGAAACCCTAACTGGTCTCAGAGATTGGGTACGGGGACTGGTTGCGTAAAGGGAAGGTATTAGCATCCCAAATACGCCCTACCTAAAGTAAGCTGCATTGTTTATTTGTTTGATAAAATTCAAGGTCTCGTTGTGTTTCCTAGTTGTTGATCCGTCTATGATTCAAGAAAAGTCTTCCTCAATAAGGAGGTCCTTATCTTATCGGGTGAAACCTAACCGTTCTAACGTCTATGTAAAAAACCATATTTTTAATATCAGGAATATGTTTTACGTATAAATTCATAATCCCAAATACTAAAAGAAGACAAAAAGATTTTTTTACAATTTTTGAAATATTGGCCTAGTTCTCATGGCTTGAATAAACTGGTTATTAAAACCAAAATGCATGTTAATACATATATTGTTTTGAAACTTCCTTTGTTGTATGAAAATATGATGTTATAATATTTATATATATATATTGGAGAGACTAGGCCGTATGCATGAAAACAAAATATTTTTTTTTTATTATTTTTTTACGTCTTGACGAAAACCGGGTATTTTAATACCAGATTTATATCTTTACAGTATAAAAATACAAACCGATATTGATCAAAATATAGTAATAAAATTACATAAAATCACATATTTTTTGAAATAATTTTCGAAGAAATTAATATATATAATACAAAACACAATATAATATACATAATATATAATATATATATTGGGCTGGGATGGGCCGGCCCAATGAACTGGTTCGGACTCAGCCCCAAAATGTGTTGGGCCGATCTCGGCCCAACAAAAATCTGGTATTTCTCTTCTGGGCCAGACCCGGCCTAGAAGGCAGGGCTGGGCCAGGATCAGCCTGGCCCATCAACAAAACTAACTGGGCCAGAACAAGTCTGGCCCAACACAAGAAACCAATGGGGGGAATTATTTCCCCCCCATCCTCCTGCATGCAGAACGAATGTTCTGCATGCAGAAGGAAACGCAGGTGACAAAAATAAAATGAGGGGGAAGGAAAGTTTACCTGGCGCGGAGGAGGCGGTGTCTTGTTGCGTCGCTGGCGGTGCTGTGGCTGAGGCTGGTGGCTCACAGACGGCGGCAGTGGCGCTGCTGTTTCCGGTGGCGGAGAGGGAGGTTCTTCCTCTTCCCTTGTCCTCCGTTTCCTTTTCCTTTCGTTTTCTCTCCTTTCTTCTTCCTCTTTGGTTTGCTTTTCCACTTCCTTTCCCTTTCTTTCGGTTCTCTCTTCTTCCTCTTCCCTTTCTCTGTCCTCTCTCCGTTCTCTCTCTTTCAGGTTTTTTCGTTCTCCCCTCTCTTCCCCCTTTGCTGCTGTGTTAGGTGTTATTTATAGAGCCAAGTGAGTGGGACTTCTTACTGTTGCGCATGGGAGCAGGTTATGCGGCAGCTAGTCGGCTATTGGGTGCTACTGTCGAGGTTCGGCTCCCCCGGTTTTCTGGCAGGCGCGCGGCGGGTGGTCGGCCAGTGTCTTCGGTCGGTGGTCCAACGGCTTGGGGCCTCGGGTTGGTCGGTGGGCTCGAGGCGAGAGAGGGCCCGACAAAATTTAAACAAAGCTTCTTTTCCTTCTTCCCCGCTGCATGTTCGGGGGAAGAAGAAAGAGGAACAGTGTCGTTCAAAACGACACCGTTCTGCTCTTTTTTTTTCTTCTTTTTTTTTTTTAAACCTGAAACGGCGTCGTTTTAGACAAAACACGTCGTTTCATTTAAAATTCCACAAGGCGCCAAAACGTGCCAATTTTCAAAACAGCCCTCAATTTATCCTTTGTTCTATTAAGTCCTCAAATGTAATTTTGATTTTAAGAATTAATGCAATTGCATCCCTGCCAATTTTGGTCTCCGCCCCCATAGTTGGTCGCGTGTTTCACTTCAGTCCTTGGTCTCTGATTTATGCAATTGAGCCCTCAATTGATCAATAAACTTTCAATTTCTTCAATTAGGCCCCTGAATCAATCCAATACAGCCCCCCTATTTACGCGCCTTTTCCAAATTGGTCCCTGGTTTCGGATTTTCTCAATTAAGTCCCTAATTGGTCATTAAACTTCAATATTTATGCAATGAAGCCCCTGATTTAACCAAATAGACTCTTAAAAATTATAATTCGACCCCAGAACTTTAATTTCTTCCAATTAAAGCCTAAATTGACTTAAAAATCAATTTTTCTTGCAATCAAATCCTCTATAAATTCAATTAAACCTTCAATAAAATCCAATTGAGTTCATAAACATCCAATTTTGGCCTTTTCTCTTCAAAATTAATTTTCTTTTCTAACACGGCTCTCATCATTCAAGTATATCCTGTAAAAAATTTCATTCCTTGTATCTCTGAACCTCCTTCATCAATTTTTTTTTTATCCTTTTCTGAGTGCTCCCACCTCTTATTATTTTTTCTAATTCTTCCGACTATATATTTTTATTTTTATAGGGGGACCCAAAAATGGGTTACAACAAGTAATTTTTATCATAATATACAAATTTTGAAGAATTTTTTTTTTTAAAAAAATTATTTGGTCACAAGAGTTCCATAATGATTAACTAAACTATTAAATTAAAAACACAGCCTTTTAAATTAATGAAAACAGTCATATCTTTCAATTTTAACCTTCTTGTCATTGTAGATTGAAGGGAGCTAATGTTTTGCTTAGTTGTAAAGCAAAACAGACACATTGATCAGCGAATTAAATTATTAAAAATATATCGCGCAAAAATTTAACAACATTCTTTTACTTTTCTTATGACCGTTTATCTTAAGATGTTAAAGGTCAGGTTATTTCTATGTTTTCTAAGGAAAGACTTTATTTATTAAGCAATTCATTTAGTTTTTTTAATATTCTTAATAATAATTTTAATTCAAACAACAAGACAGAATACCAAATAATTTATTTATTTTACTCATAACACAACATAATTATTTATTATTAAATAATTTGATATGGTTAATCTCACAACTAAACACGGAGGAAACTCTTATTCTTAAACTTGCATTAAATTTTAATTACTGCTAAGAATTTATTAATTTGTATTATACTCTTATTCTTAAACTTGTTCAATTATTTCATTGTTTTCAAGAAGATTAAGCCCTTTATTATGATATTATCGATAAAATATTTTATGAACAATTATGTATTAGTATATAAATATAAAATGATTTGCTTATTAATATTAAATTTTGCTTCACCCCACCAAAGGAAACTTCTCACATTCATTCTCTTTCCTGGACATGTATAGAAGTCAAGTGCTGACCATGGTATCACTTGGTACCAGCTTCTGTTCTTCGAAATTTATTACAGAATTGCAATAGATCCAACGAAAATCTTTCACAGCTGCCTTGATGAACTTTACACTGTAATTTATGAAAACTAAATTATTTAATCCGTTATAACCCATTTTGGATTATTCCCTACATTCACTCCTTTTTCTTCCTAAACAAAATTAAAAAATAAAATTAAAACTGACGGCACGGAGAAAGCAGGCCGAGGAGGATCTCAAACTTATGGGAAAATCAAGCTATAATTTTGGATGAAATTTGAAGCCTAATTGTAGCTCATTATACTTTAGACTAAAGAAACAATGCAGATTGAAGGTCAAATTAAATGATTATTAGACGAATCTGCATAGAAATTAAGTCCAAGGGCATAATTAAATTTTTAATTTGCCAATTTGATTTAATTATGGGCCAAATTAAAGTTTAATTATGTTTGAGAATTAATTTGAGTCCAATTGAAGGATTTAATCAAGTGCCAGGACTTAAAATAGGTAAAATTAATTTTATTAGGGGCTTAATTGGTGAAACATTATGTTTGGGAGCCCAATTTTGACCTAATTGAGAAGATTGAAATTTTATACGAATAAAATTTTATAAAATTAAAATATGTAAAAATAAAATTGAATAATATAAAATCCAAATATTCATTACAATTTATTTGTACAAATAAAAATTAAACTAGAATAGTGGCGACGCTAGAGGAGGAGGAGGAGGAAGCTGGTCGTTCCCGAGATCATATGTCTAAAAAGGTGGCGCACACGTACCACCCATCTGTGATCTCATGTCCATGACTATTTGGCAAAGTTGTTCATAATCCACTGACAGTTGCTCTTATTATTGTAAGGCCACGAACTCCTAAGACTAGGTGCTCGAAACTGATTGGGAGCTCCCAACGATTGAGACGTTATGGGTCGCCCACACGTTCTCGGCCATAGTGTTGGAGAGTTTGCACACCTGATTTCTATCGGGTCCACCAGACGATCCTGTCTCCATCCACAAATCTTGTATCTCTCCCTCAATTGACTATTATATGTCTCCTGAAAATTAAAAAAAAGAAATAATCAAATTCAATTGAATAAAATAATAACCTACAAAAGAAAATTGTTGAACGATCATACCACGAAGTGTTGAGCGCGGTTGTCGACGAACTGTTACACCCCCTTTTACAGGTCTTCACTCTGCATGTACATCTCGACAAAAAGCTCCATTGGGCTCGACTTACGTCCAAGAGATGTAACCTGTAAGAAGAACAAATGTTGCAAGTTAAATATATTTTATAAATAACAACAAATTAATTAATTCTAGATGTCATTAAAATTAATCTTACCATCCACTTCCATGTGAAATTAATGGAACGGAGTCGCCGATGTGAGTGGTAATCGAACTGTGAATTTTCCGGTTCTGGTTCTCGACACCGGACTGTGAGCGACATGTGAACCACTCAGACATCATGTGTTAGATATATTATGCCCATATATCCTCTGGGATGTAAGGCAGCCTGGAATCCCTCCAAACCGCCACGTCATTCCAGCCTGGTAGAGCATTATCTTTGGCATTTTGTTTTTGCTTTTTTCTGTGCTTCATACCAAAAGTGACGCAACCTACATCCATGAACGAATTTTATATGAGTTAATGACAAATTAGATTTTAAAAAAATATCATATTGTTTTCGATGTTACCTAGTTGCTGCGTGATTCTTCCACGCCCTCCTCATAACATTGTCATTCGTGCTATCCCACTCAAATTTGTTCCGTATATAAATAATTTATGAAAAATAAATCAATAATTACAATATAGCATTAAAATAGTTAAAATTTATTACAAACACTAACCTCAAATCTGGTAAACCATTAATCAATATAAGGTTTTAAATCAGGATGTTTGGAAACCTGACCCCATTAAAACAATGAAATCTCCATCGATGATTTAAACGCTGATGTTATTACTCAGGTGGCCTCAATGTTAGTGAACCTGAAAATCAATAAAATTAATGAAATATTAATTAGTTTTTCACAAATTACGTTAAAAGAAGAAAAAAAACTGAAATCAAAACAAACTTGCATTGAAATGTCATCCTTTCAATGTGCCTCGTACTTGCAGGAGAATTGACCCCATTGTGAAGGAGCACCGCCTATACATTGTGGAACCGCGCTGGAAGAGGCAGCGTTGTGAATCACCGCAGGTGCCTCTTCATGGTCGCACCTAATGACAGGTCATCATCGCGACCATGTGATCACCTAATGATTAGGTGCCGACCAAGAAGATAGAAGAACTAACTGCCACCATGTGCTCACGGCGTGTAGTTGATTTTGTTCTATGCATCTACACAAATTTGATGAATAATTACATAATCAAATTTTAAAAAAAAATCGGCAACACCTCCCATATACTGGAGATTACATAAATTGTTCAAACCTGCAAATATTGACAAGATATATGCCATAAACCAGTTGATTTTATTTTATTTCTACAAGAAATTTTGGATTATTCAATTTCATCTCATTTTCAACGTGATAATATAATATTTCTAATCATAAAATAAAGAAAAAAAATCCTACATATAAGCTAACATATATACAAATTTAACAGTAAAATACAGAAAAAACATTATTTCTATATATTCAACTAACATTTATACAAAACGAAAAATAACAATTAAAATTAAAAAAAAATCAAACACTCTATTAATACAATAAAATTGAGATAAAAAAATAAATTTAATCATATATATTTAATTAACATTTATATAGCAAATTTAACAATAACAATTAAAATTCAATAAAACAATCAATCATTATTGCAATTAAAACAATAAAATAGGCAACAAATTTTTTTAAAAATATAGACTTTAGGAATGAAAAATGCTTACATTAATAATGTGTTTATTTTTAGACTTTATCAACGTACAATACAAAAAAACAAAAATATATTGTTAATAAAACAAAGAAAAGGACAATATAGAAAATCATTAAGTAAATTGAATCATAATACATACCTTTTAAACTTTGAAGATGAAGATAGAACTCGAGATAGGGATTGAGAGGAAAAAAACATGGGGATTTTGGATTGAAAAAACATTGAAGATGATGGAGAGAGAAAAATGAACCGAAGGGGCTCTCACTGGGATTTATATTGCAGACTCACTGATGCAATATTAAATAATATTATTTTTAATTAATTCGTCGGTGATTTCCTCGGTAAATTCACATAAAACTTTTAATTTCACTCTAAAAATTTCAAAAACCCTCTAGAATTTTCACAACCCGTCGGTAATTCCCTCGTTAATGTAAAATAGTACACACGATTAAAGATGCATTAATTACACATGCTTTGAAATTTGTAATCCATCGATAATTCCATCGGTAAAATGCAACTGATTCCGAGAACTTTAATTGACATCACCGACATGGGAGGTGAACAGTTCTCATTAACTCTGGTAAACACTGATGGACCAAAAACCATCGATGTTTCCATCGGTAATGTGTGAACAGTTCCCATCGCCTCTGGAAAACACCAACGGACCAAAATCTGTCGATGTTTCCATCAGTGATGTGCATAGTGAATGACAGGTTGTTTCTGTTTTCATATTTATCCTCCTTGCAAATACTTAAATTGAAATTTCACACCCAACACAATAATAATAGTTCACAAATGAATTATGAAATAAATATTTTGCATCCATAAATATTACGTTATAAAAAATTGCATTACACTTTCGTGTTCTGATAGTTAGTCAGAATCATCTTCTTCTTCTTCCTTTTCAATTGAATTGTCATCAGTTCCACCACAATCTTCAACGTTGATAGCACTGGTATCATCATCTTAATCAATTTGTGCTTGTCTGCTGGAGCTAGAATAACATTCAACTCCTCAGCATCAACATCAACAAGACTATTATTGAAGATGCAAAAATTTGAATTTTCTTTTAAATCAATTGATGGAGCAACTCGATATGATTCAATCAACTCACTAACTTGAAAGACATCATCTCACATACTTGTGTCTTCCTTCTCATCCTAAACAACCTCTACATGACCCATGAGTTTTGTGTTTAAAACAGATAACCAATCAACTCTTGAACGATCATTTTTAAAGGAAGGGGTGTATGTGTAATAAATTTGATGGCATTGTTTGGCGAAAACAAAGACATTGTTTACGTTGCGGAGTCTAGCTTTTGAATTAATTTCGACCAGACCATAGTGGGAATCTACTTTGATTCCTCTGTTAGTGGTGTCATACCAATAGCATTTGAATAAAAACACTCTATTATGCTTGTTATGATATTGCAGTTCAACGATCTCTTGTAATTTACCATAATAGTTAACTTCAAACTTACTATTAGTCAATCCTTTAACACAAATACCACTGTTATATTAGAAGTGTTTTTTTTTTTAAAAAAAAGACATAAAATAACTTGGGTTATAGTCCTGACCACCTAAATAAGCTGGTTTTATTTGAATCAAATGGAAAAAAAAAAAAGAAGGAGAGGCAACAATTGCAAACGAGAATATATATATATATATATATATATATATATATATATATATATATAAAAGGAAAAAAAAAGATAAATCATAACAATAAGAATCAAACTAAAATCATAAGAATAATAATTTCTCAACGTGTTTTTTTACATTAAAAAAATTCTAAATGTAAATTGAAAAACTTATGCACGTATCGAATTAAACAAAGCATGAACCATTGTGTAAGTAAATGAAAAAACAAAGTCATTACTAATAATTAAAAACGCAAGTGGAAAAATTGAGAGAAAAATATAGATCAAGATATTTATTGCAACATGGTTCATTTACCTTGTTATATTTAGTGAATTTGTTTACTAAAATCAATCTATAATAGAAATCAATAGACACCTAAAATTTATTGAATAACATAAAAGAAAAAAAAAATATAATGCAAGGCTACACATATTCAAAATATTATGAAAAAATAAATACTTAATTTATTTGAAATATATATATAAAAAAATTACAGATGAATTATACTAACCTCTTAAGAAACTAAACACACCCAATAGAATTAAAAATAATTGAAGAAATGTTAAATATAAATCAAGATATTTAATATTGCAACATGATTCATTTACTTTGTTATATTTAGTGAATTTGTTTACTAAAATCAATCTATAATAGAAATCAATAAACACATAAAATTTATTGAATAACATAAAAGGAAAAAAAAATATAATGCAAGGCTACACATATTCAAAATATTATGAAAAAATAAATACTTAATTTATTTGAAATATATTTATAAAAAAATTACAGATGAATTATACTAACCTCTTAAGAAACTAAACACACCTAGTAGAATTAAAAATAATTGAAGAAAGGCTAAATAAGGCAAAAAACAAAATCATAGAAAAAGGGGTATTAATGAAAACATCATTTTTAAAATTATTTTCAAATATACATTAAAAAACAAGTATTAATAATAATAAAAAAATGAGGCCAAACGTTGCTAGGCTTGTAGAGCCAGGCCTAGTGCTTGGCCCACCCATCAAAGGCTCGTTCGTGGACCTGCAAGGTAAGGCCATGCGCACAAACCTTTAATTTTTTTTGTTAAGTTAATGGGGTGGACGACACGTGTTTTCCCCCAATGCTTGAAAAAAAAATTGACATGTGTCTATCTCTATAGACAACGCGTTGTCTATACGTACCTAGATCTCGGCCACTAATGTGACTAGAAAAACGAAGCTTGACTTTTTAACCAAAAAATTATTTTCAACCTATTTGTTTTATCCAAAATACCTATGAAACACCCTAAAAACATTATTAAACCAATACATGGCCTCTAGAAACATAAAAAACCACCCCAAAACCCAAAATCAACCTCAAAACAAAAAATTCTCCATAGTTCAGTTCTTTTTTAGGTGTTTTGAAGGTAAAAAAAAAACACATAATCTTAACTCCTCTCATTATATTGAATTAGTTCACGCAAAAATCAACGATTTCGGTAGCCAAAATCTTTCTTAACAACAACTTTCTCTCTTTAAAATAAAATCCGGTAACTCTCTCTCTCTTCTCCACCCAAAAAAGAACTTAAAAAATAAAAAAAATGAAGTTTGGTACCCAAATGCAATGTTGGAAAATTATAGGAACTGATTACTTAATAGCTTAAAAAGAATGTGTTAGTGGTTGTTTTTTAAAATATTTTTTTTGTTCAGAAATATATCAAAATAATATAAAAATAAATTAATTCAAAAATACTAAAAAAAGGGGAGCAAAAACAAATGCTCTATTTCACTTCGTATTCGCTGCAGTGATTTCAAGTCCTCCATCCCTGCCTTATTTGCAAGAGCATGAAAAGAAATAAAATTTTATAAAAAAAATCAAACGAGCATGGCCTGCAATCCCATAGAGCAATTTTAAGGCTATGTTTGTTTTTTAAAAAATAGTTTTTGAGAAATTATTAGTTGAACTTTAATGTGTTTGTTTGTCATTAGAAAAGTGGTCAATGGAAAACACTTTCTAGTCAAAGAAAAATTTTGCTTGGTTTCCAGGAAAGTGTTTTCCTGGAAAATTTGGGCGGAAAATACTTTCTGAAAGTTGTGAAAAAATTAGAAATGTTATATTATTTGCTCATTATATCAAATTTGGTCCTCAAACTTTTGATTGCTATATATATTTTGTTTTAAATATTTATTTTTCAATTTCATCTCTTAAAATTTAACTTTTATATTAACTTTGGTCCTCATTTTTATAATTGTTATTTGTTTTTTCCTTATCATTTTTTTATTGAAATTTTTTATCTATCAAATTTGGTCATCATTCTTTTAATTGTTACTTATTTTATTTAAAATAATTTATGAAATGTTAATTATTATTATTTTTATTTCTTCATCTTTTATTTTTTTATTTTTTAGATTTGATCTCTATTATTTTAATTATTATTTATTTTATTTGAGATAATTTATGAAATGTTTTTTTCAATTTTATTCTCATTCAACTTTTTAATTTGTAAGATTTATTTTTTATTATTTTAATAAACTTTAGAAAAATAAAACATTAATAAGTTATTTTCCAGTTTATTTTCCATGACATAACCAAATACTGGAAAATATTTTCTAACTTATTTTTTCATTACACTACTAAATATCAGAAAATAATTTATTTTTTTAAAATTTATTTTTTTAAAAAAATTACTTTCCAACAAATAAACAGAAACTATATATATATATATATACACTGTCTAAAAACATCTGCAATTGAGTTTTCTGGGTGATTTTATAAAGGAATTTACCTGTATAGGTTAAATATCTTTTATATATATATAAAATCAGAGTACGTTTTAGAAGACAAACAGAGAACGGCATTAATGAATTGAAAAGGACTGTATAGTCTGACATTCCTTCCCGGGAGTAGGTAAGCGGTAGCTTCGTTTGTGTCACTTGTCACTTGGCATTATTACTGCCATGTTCATTGATACTTTTACCCTTTGGCACTCGGCACTTGCCACGTAATAATCTCTTCTTTCTACAACGCTGGCCCCTACTTTCTTCCTTCTTTGTCCCATTCCTTTCTTTTTCTTTCTTTTCTCTCCTTACTTAGTGAGATGATCATCATAAACAATTACTTTTATTGCTTGAGTTTGATCCTTTGTTGTGTTTGTTCCAGTAATTCTACTTCTTTTTAAGTCTTTGCCCTTGAGTTATAATTTTGATCAACTAAATAAATTGATTTTATTTAAATTATATAAAAAAATAAAGCTTGATTTTTTATTTAAAAACTTGCTTTTAATCTATTTTTTATCTAAAATATTTATAAAACACTCTATAAACCTTATTAAACAAAGAGTCTCTCTCCCTGTTTTTGTCCTATATTTATGTGTTTTGATTTGAACAACTACTCTATTATCCTCTTTATTCATACTAATTTTCAAATTAGTTTTTTTTCTAAATTAATTTGAAATAAAAATAAAATAAAATTTAATTTTAAAAAAAATACTTTAGAAGAAACAAGAACAAACACGTTATTTCTCTCCTTATTCGCTGCTGTCGTTTCAGGTCCTCATTTCCTGTATTATTTGGAAGAGTATGAAAAACAAATAAAAAAATCAAACGAGCATGACTATCAAAAACTAAAACTCAAAATATAGAGAAAAATACTATGTTGTCCCCGGTAAATCTGTGTTTGAATGAACAATAATTGCATTAATATTTTTTTTTATTATTATATTATTGAAGTGTCCAAAGAAAATGTCTATAATGAACACGTGGCGACCATCTATTAGCTTTTGAGATTACCTTTATCCCCATGTCACAATAGAATCTAAGATTATGACTTTTCTCTCCTACTTTCTACCCCTATCTTAATGTGCAGATAAGAGTGAACAAGTGGCGATAATCTATTGGTTCCTTGGATTAGCTGGTCACCATGCCACAAGAAAATTTAAAATTCTCCTTTCATTTGCTCACATTGTAATATTGGTCCTTTCTCATAATTTGTTTTTTTAAAAAAACTGAAAATTTGTAATTATAATTTTTTATGTAATGTAATTGTAATGCCTAGCACAATGCATATTCGAGGGCAAGCACAACAACTTAAGAGCAAAGCAACTCGATGAAATAGCAAAAGAAAAAGACTTGAAGGACTGAAATAAAATAAAACCACAAAAGAGGGATGAAAAAAGTAACCGTACTCTGGATGCCATCAAACACATAGTTCTTTTAGCTTTTTTTAATAGGTCAATCACTTGTAATTGCTTGAGTTTGATCCTTTAGTGAGTTCGTTCTAGTAATTCTACTTCTTTGCAAGTTCTTTGTTGATCCTTTTAAAAAAAAAAAAAACTAAAAAAATCTTTAATCGATCATTAATTATATTTGTTGTTGGAAGCGAGCTGGTATCATCCATGAAGGCGTCTAAGTGATTATCCTGCACCTTTCACTCGTTTCTCTCTGCTAGGTAAGTAATTTTACACATTATTATTTTTTATTTGTCTCTAAATGATCTTAATTATGTCATCAAAATGCCTTTTTAATGGGAATTACTGCTTTAACTCACAAGTGTCAGTTAGAATCCTTATACCTTGCCTTGTTGCTTTTGAAGCTGGATTCCATACAGAGCTAAAGGCCTCCTCCTTTTCTTCCTCCCGCTATTTCATTGAGCTATCAGTACCAGTGCTTTTGCGCACATATTTTCCCAAATTAAGGTAATGGATTCCTATTCCCACTCTCTCTGCGCCTGTTTTACTTGTAGTGACTCACTCTCACGTTCTGTATCCTTATTTCTTTGATTTTCAGACCTGTAGAAAATGGCTCTCGAAAGTGCTGGTGAATCCATTATATCTATGCTAGCAAAACTCATGGTGGAACCAGTAGGAAGGCAGTTCCGTTACATGTTCTGTTTCAACAATTTTGTTGAAGAATTCAATGAACGAAAGCAGAACCTGGTTTCGGCAAAAGAACGTCTGCAAAAAGGTGTCGAAGCTGCTGAAAGGAATGCTGAAGAAACTTACAAAGATGTCAAAAAGTGGCTGGAAGATGCAAACAACGAAATTGAAGGTGCGAAGCCTATGGAGAGTGAAATAGGAAAAAATGGCAAATGCTTTACTTGGTGCCCAAACTGCATGCGACAATTCAAGTTAAGCAAGGCACTGGCCAAGAAGTCGGAGACTTTCAGAAAACTTGGAGAAAGTAGCGAAAAGTTGAAAACAGTGGCCCACAAAGCTCCTCCTCAGCCCATAGAATTTCTAACACCAAAAGAATTCACGCCCTCAGAATCGTCAAAAGAAGCTTTGGAACAGATCATGAAAGCTCTCAAAGATGACAACGTCAATATGATCGGACTGTACGGCATGGGAGGGGTGGGTAAAACAACCCTGGTGAAAGAAGTAGGCAGGAGCAAGGTTGTCAATTCCGTTCCGTTCCGTCCGGAATGGCCGAAACATTCCATACCAATTTAAAAAACGGAACAAAACGGAACAAATTTCATCTCATTTTAAATCTCGGTCCGTTCTGGATTTTTCGGCTAAATTCCGCCCGAAACGTTCCTGTTCCATTCCACATGTTCCGTTCCGCTCTTGAAAAGCCATTGAATCAAATTGAACCTTATTCAATTTAATTAATTAAACCACCCAATTATAAAAAGCTCTTTTTTATTACTATTTTCTATAATAATGATATTAATAATAACATTAAAAATTATTATTACTATTTTCATTAACAATGATATTAATTTTTTAAAATTAGATTTATCACTAATATATATGGTTTATATTCATGTTGTTTTTTTCATGTTTATACTTTGTAGGAATTTGAGCAAAACAAGGGATGCTTTAGATTTCATTAGCCTTAATAACATTGACCTAACTTTATATTTAAAATATTTGTGTTAAAAAATTTTACTTTCATAATATTTTGATATTTTGTTTAAGTTGAATTACTTTTAAGTTAAAGATCTATTTAATCTTGACTATTTAGAAATTTTTTAAATTTTGAAATTATATTTGTTTGGCATTGTGTTTGTATTGCATAATTTATAATTAATTTATCTTGAATTTGAATTATGTTTGTTGAATATATATATATATATATATATATATATATATATATATATATATATATGAACAGTACAACCCCGAAACGGCACGCCGAAACACTCCGAAACTGAAACATTCCGTTCCAATTGAAAAAACGAAACACCTACCGAAACGGAATTGACAACCTTGGGCAGGAGAGCCAAAGAGTCGCAGCTTTTTCCTGAAGTTTTAATGGCTACCGTGTCCCAGAATCCAAATGTCATAGGCATCCAGGATCGAATGGCAGATAGTTTACATCTGAAATTTGAAAAAACGGGTAAAGAAGGTAGAGCAAGTGAATTATGGCAGAGACTGCAGGGAAAGAAGATGCTTATAATCCTAGATGATGTTTGGAAACATATTGACTTGAAAGAGATAGGGATCCCATTTGGTGATGATCACAGGGGTTGTAAAATTCTTCTAACAACACGTGTTCAAGGCATATGTTTTTCTATGGAGTGCCAGCAAAAAGTGCTTTTAAGAGTCTTACCTGAAGATGAAGCATGGGATTTATTCAGAATCAATGCAGGTTTACGTGATGGGGACTCTACCTTGAACACAGTGGCAAGGGAGGTTGCGAGAGAATGCCAAGGCTTACCTATAGCACTTGTGACAGTGGGAAGGGCTCTAAGAGGTAAATCACGAGTTCAGTGGGAAGTAGCGTCTAAACAGCTCAAAGAATCTCAATTTGTGCGCATGGAACAAATTGACGAACAAAACAATGCTTACACATGTCTTAAGTTGAGCTATGATTATTTGAAGTACTAGGAAACCAAGTCATGTTTCGTGCTATGCTGTTTATTTCCAGAAGATTATGACATTCCAATCGAGGACTTGACGAGATATGCAGTTGGCTATGGGTTACATCAAGATGCGGAGCCCATTGAAGATGCAAGGAAACGCGTTTCTGTGGCCATCGAAAACCTCAAAGATTGTTGCATGCTGTTGGGCACTGAAACCGAAGAACATGTGAGAATGCATGACCTGGTTCGTGACTTTGCTATTCAGATAGCATCATCAGAAGAATATGGATTCATGGTAAAGGCTGGCATTGGGTTGGAGAAGTGGCCAATGAGAAACAAAAGCTTTGAAGGTTGTACAGCAATTTCGTTAATGGGCAATACACTAGCAGAACTTCCTGAAGGATTGGTATGTCCAAAGCTCAAAGTTCTACTGTTAGAAGTGGATGATGGTTTGTATGTTCCTCAGAGGTTCTTTGAAGGGATGAAAGAAATTGAAGTTTTGTCTCTGATGGGAGGATGTTTGTCATTGCAATCACTTGAACTCTCAACGAAACTTCAATCGTTGGTGTTGATGGAGTGCGGATGTAAGGACCTCATTCGGTTGAGAAAGCTGCAGAGACTTAAGATTCTTGGTCTTATATGGTGCTTATCCATTGAAGAGTTACCTGATGAAATAGGAGAGCTCAAGGAGTTAAGGTTGCTGGATGTGACAGGTTGTCGAAGGCTAAGAAGGATCCCTGTGAATTTGATTGGAAGGTTGAAGAAGTTAGAAGAATTGTTGATTGGGGAATACAGCTTTGAGGAATGGGATGTTGATGGGACAAGCACAGGAGGAATGAATGCAAGCCTAACAGAACTAAATTCGTTGTCTCAGTTAGCCGTATTATCATTGAGGATACCGAAGGTTGAATGCATTCCCAGAGATTTTGTTTTTCCCAGCTTGCGCAAATATGATATAGTATTAGGGAACCGGTTTGTGGCAGGACGATACCCAACCTCGACAACATTAATTTCGACAGCTGCTACATCCTTAAATGCGAAGACATTTGAACAATTGTTTTTACATAAATTAGAATCTGTACAAGTGAGCAGTTGTGGGGATGTTTTCACTCTGTTTCCAGCAAGATTGCGGCAAGGTTTAAAAAATCTGAAGGAGGTGATTGTTGACCGCTGTAAATCATTGGAAGAGGTATTTGAATTGGGTGAGGCTGATGAACAAAGCAATGAGGAGAAAGAGATGCCGCTGCTGTCATCTTTAACAGAGTTACAGCTGGAAATGTTACCTGTGCTCAAATGCATATGGAAGGGGCACACTGGACATGTCAGCCTCCAAAATCTTGCTCGTCTGGAGTTGGGGTATCTTCACAAACTGACATTTATCTTCACAGCATCCCTCGCTCAAAGCCTACCAAAGCTAGAACGCCTTAACATAAGTAAATGCGATGAATTGAAGCATATTATCAGAGAAGAGGATGGTGAAAGGAAAATAATTCCACAGTCTCCTGGCTTTCCAAAATTAAAAACTATCATCATAGAAGAGTGTGGTAAACTGGAATATGTCTTCCCTGTCTCCGTGTCTCTAACTCTTCAAAGTCTACCACAACTGCAAACACTTGACATAACAGCATGTGGTGAATTGAAGCATATTATCAGAGAAGAGGATGGTGAAAGGGAAATAGTTCCAGAGTCTCCTGGCTTTCTAAAAATAAAAACTCTTCGTATATCTTACTGTGGTAAACTGGAATACGTCTTCCCTGTCTCCATGTCTCCAAGTCTTCCGAACCTGGAACAGATGACGATTGCTCGTGCTGACAATTTAAAGCAAATATTTTACGGTGGAGAAGGAGATGCACTTACCAGAGATGGCATCATCAAGTTCCCTCAACTAAGAGAATTGTCTCTTCGGCTCAGATCAAATTACAGCTTTTTAGGTCCAAGGAATTTTGATGCTCAATTGCCTTTACAAGAATTAGCCATTGAAGGCCACGAAGAAGTGGGCAATTGGTTGGCACAGCTACAAGTACGTAATTTATATTTCTCCACTAATTTAAATTGTCAATTGCGATAATTTATTCTTTCTTCCTCCAAATTTCTAAAAGTAAAGTAATTGATAAATGCTTATTTTTATTTTTTATGATATTTTTTTTTATCTAAACATATATAAATATAAGAAACTTAACTGCCTCATTGTTGTTTGCGTTATTAATACCAACAATTAATCATAGAAATCATATTACCTGTTAGATTTAATATATATAAGAACATAAATTTTGTGTTCAAATATTTAATTCAATTAAAATATCTTTAAAATTTATTTAACTTTATAACTAAAATAAAATATTAGTTAAAATATTTTTATTTTTTACATGAAACTAATTATTAGGAGTTGTATTAACCTTTTTTCGCAAAAATATAATTATTATTCAACTTAAGAAAACAACTGAAACAATAATATGTAATCTCTAAGAAGTATTTAATCCTGTTTTTTCTATTTTTTTTCCTATTTATACATCATATAAATTGTTTTTATGATAGTGAAAAAATATAATATTGTTCTCTGATAAGATGGCCGCCCATGGACAGCAAAACGGCTTCGTACAAAGATTAGAACTTGTACAAGTGGACGATTGTGGGGATGTTCTCACTCCGTTTCCAGCAAAATTGCTACGAGCTTTGAAAAATCTAAGGAGGGTGAACATTTCCAACTGCAAATCATTGGAAGAGGTATTTGAATTAGGTGAGGCTGATGAAGGAAGCAGTGAGGAGAAGGAGCTGCTGTCATCTTTAAAAGAGTTACATCTAAAATGGTTACCTGAGCTCAAATATATATGGAAAGGGCCCACCAGACATGTCAGCCTTGAAAATCTTGCTCGTCTGGAGTTGGGGTATCTAGACAAAATGACATTTATCTTCACACCGTTTCTCGCTCAAAGTTTGTCAAGGCTAGAAAGACTTTACATAAATAAATGCAGTGAATTGAAGCATATTATCAGAGAAGAGGATGGTGAAAGGGAAATAATTACAGAGTCTTCCGGCTTCCCAAAATTAAAAAAAATCTTCATAGAAGACTGTGGTAAACTGGAATATGTCCTCCCTGTCCCTGTCCCTGTCCCTGTGTCTCCAAGCCTTCTGAACCTGGAAGAGATGCGGATTTTTAAAGCTCATAATTTAAAGCAAATATTTTACAGCGGAGAAGGAGATGCACCCACCACAGATGGCATCATCAAGTTCCCTCGACTAAGACAATTGGATCTTTCTTCCAGATCAAATTACAGCTTTTTTGGTCCAACGAATTTTGCTGCCCAATTGCCTTCTTTGCAAATTCTAGAAATTGATGGCCACAAAGAATTGGGAAATTTGTTTGCACAGCTCCAAGTACGTCTATTTACCAAAATTATATAGTTCCAAAGTGCACAAAATTTATGAGGAATTATATCTAACAAATTGGTACTTCCATGCCCTGTTGCCCTGTTTTCTTTTCATGCAGGGGTTGACAAATTTAGAAAAACTACGCTTGGAATCCCTGCCTGACATGAGGTGTATATGGAAGGGTCTCGTGCTAAGCAAATTAACTACTTTGGAGGTAATCTATCTGGATAAAAATTAGACAAGTTTGTCCAGAGCACACTAATTAACTTCACAAAAAAATTGCACTACTTTGCACAGAATAAAAAATGATTTTTATACAAAAGTACATCAAATAACTTCACAAAAAAATTATTAAATTTTTGAAGTCAATTAAAATATCTTTAAAAATTTATTAACTTTATAACTAAAATAAAAATCTTAGTTAGTATTTTTATTTTTATTTTTTACATGAAACTAATTATTAGGAGTCGTATTAACCTTTTTTCACAAAAATCTAATTATTATTCAACTTATCTCTAATTAAGAAAAAAACTAAAACAATAATATGTAACATCATATAAATTGTTTTTATGAGAGTGAAAATATATGATATTTTTCTCTGATCAGATGGCCGCCCATGGGGAGCAAAATGGCTCCTTACAAAGATTAGAATGTGTACCAGTGAACGAATGTGGGGATGTTACAGCAAAATTGCTGCGTGCTTTGAAAACTCTAAAGAGTGTGGATATTGAGAGCTGCAAATCATTGGAGGAGGTATTTGAATTGGGTGAGGCCGATGAAGGAAGCAGTGAGGAGAAGGAGCTGCCGCTTCTGTCATCTTTAACAGAGTTACATCTGTCCTTTTTACCTGAGCTCAAATGTATATGGAAGGGGCCAGCCAGGCATGTCAGCCTTCAAAGTCTTGCTCATTTGGAGTTAGGGTATCTTGAGAAATTGACATTTATCTTTACACTGTCCCTCGCTCAAAGTCTGCTAAAACTAGAAAAACTTGAGATAGAAAAATGCGGTGAATTGAAGCATATTATCAGAGAAGAGGATGCCGATAGGGATATAGTTCTAGAGTCTCCTCGCTTCCCAAAATTAAAAACTCTCATTGTATCTGGATGTGGTAAACTGGAATATGTCTTCCCTGTATCTGTATCTGTGTCTCCAAGCCTTCCGAACCTGGAAAAGATGACGATTTCTGATGCTGACAATTTAAAGCAAATGTTTTATAGTGGAGAAGGAGATACACTCACCACAGATGGCATCATCAAGTTCCCTCGACTAAGTGAATTGAATCTTTCTTCCAGATCAAATTACAGCTTTTTTGGTCCAAAGAATTTTGCTGCACAATTGCCTTCTTTGAAAAGTCTAACCATCTATGGCCACAAAGAATTGGAAAATTTCTTTGCACAGATCCAGGTACGTCCTTTATATTCCTCCAATATTTTTTTTCCTTTTTAATTTAAATTGTCAACTTCAATACATGTTGATTTCTTCCTTTAAATTTCTGAAATTGAAGTAATTGATAAGTGGAGATAAATCCTTTAGCCATCCATTAAATTGAAAAGGAGTTGTCTAACTGTATCATTCCCTGTCTCTTGATGGAGGGCTTAAGAAGTAAGAAATTAATTATTGTAATGAAATGATATCGAGATTTTTCAATCTTTATGCTTTCCAAGTTTGAGTGAAATTGAGGCTATTGCCATGTCTACTCATATCCTTTTGTTGATAAGTTTTTGGCTGAAGTATTGGGGACAGTTCGTTCATCTATTTACCAAAATTATACCTGGAAACATTATGCTTGGGATCCCTGCCTGACATGTTACCAAAATTATACTTGGAAACATCTATTTACCACTATATGTTACTTATTCCAAAGTGCACTAAATTTATTAGGAATTATATCTAACAAATTGGTATCCTTGTTTTCTTTTGATGCAGGGGTTGACAAATTTGGAAACATTTCGCTTGTCCTCCCTGCCTGACATGAGGTGTATATGGAAGGGTCTAGTGCTGAGCAAATTGACTACTTTGGAGGTGTTTAAGTGTAAGAGACTGACACATGTATTCACATGCAGCATGATTGTCAGTCTAGTTCAACTGAAAGTTCTACGTATATTGTTCTGTGAGGAATTGGAGCAAATCATTGCTAGGGATAATGATGATGAAAAGGATCAGATATTGCCAGGAGATCATCTTAAATCTTTACGCTTCCCCAATTTGTGTGAAATTGAGATTAGAGAATGCAACAAGTTGAAGAGTCTCTTCCCAGTAGCCATGGCTTCAGGTCTCCCAAATCTCCAAATACTGAGGGTAACAAAAGCCTCTCAATTATTGAGAGTATTTGGGCAGGATGATCATGCTTCACCTGTCAACGTTGAGAAGGAGATGGTGCTTCCTAATCTAAAGAAGTTGTCGCTAGAACAATTATCAAGTATTGTCTATTTTAGTTTCGGATGTTGTGATTTCTTATTCCCTCGTTTGGAGAATTTGAAGGTCTATCAATGTCCAAAGCTGACCACAAAATTTGCTACTACACCAGATGGTTCAATGAGTGCTCGATCAGAGGTGCTTCTGATTTGACTTGATTTCTTGCCTCTCTTTTAGTGTGTTTGTTTCTTTTTTCGCTCAATAATAAGATTTACAAGTTATAATGAGCATGCCATGCTTGAATTGGTTTACAGGTATCCGAAGTAGCTGAAGATTCATGCATTAATAGAGAGTGGAGCAGAGATAACGGGTGGAAAGAAGATTGATATTAACTGTATATGCCTCGTATTATATTCTAAATTAAAACATTTATTATTCTTACCGTAACAAATTTTATTGTGCAGCAAGACTCAAGTTATTATGCATTAAACTATTCTCATATAATGCAATCCTTTCCTTGGTGTAGAAAAGTTTAATATGGTCCTTGAAGTTTTTGTTATATGGAACACAAGGGACTTGAACAAATTTTGTCCGTGTTCGAGCAAAGCAGAATTGCAGAATCTAAGTTCACTGGTGTTGGATACATGGTCATCTTGTCTATGATAAATTATAGTCATTATCGTACAAGCCTCCAAAAAAACAATGATGCTTGCCCATTATCGTACAAGCCTCCAGAAGTAAGGGAGTATGTTTGCTTGCCCATTTGTGTTTCTTTTGGTTTAATGTGTGGACTTTCATGCGCTCTCCTTGATGCTGAACTCTTTGTTTGATGTTCTGTTTCTAATGCATAATGCATTATTAAAATTGTTATTTTATGAGCATTTGAATATGTTTGGGCATTCAAATCTCAAGATGACTGAGACTTGATGCTGAACTCTTTGTTCAAAAGTTTGATACTGATATCATGTTTTCCTAGCAGAACAATCTCTTGTTGAATGGTTTTTTCGAGCAGATTCCCTTTGAAGATGGTTTTTTCATGCTGGCTATTGCTAGAGATTCTAAATATTCCTCTGATTTCGAATTGAGTATTTTCTGCATCAGCATGTTTTCTCTGTCAGTTTGATGTTCTGTTTCTAATGCATAATGCATTATTAAAATTGTTATTGTATGAGCACGTGAATATATTTGGGCATTCAAATCTCAAGATGACTGAGACTTGATGCTGAACTCTTTGTTCAAAAGTTTGATACTGATATCATGTTTTCCTAGCAGAGCAATCTTATGTTGAATGGTTTTTCCGAGCAGATGCCTTGCTGGCTTTAGCTAATTTTCTCTTTTCTATGTAATTTTTCGATGAATTTCTTTATTTTTTCTCAACCTCAAGAATTAAAATACAAGTAAAATAAAGTTTTGAATCAAAAAGTTTCATTTCTAAACTAACAGGGCCAAAAGGAAAATTTATCAAAATTACAAGGCATGGAGGCAATGACACAATTGCCCCCTTTTTTTTTCTTTTTTCTTTTCATGTTTCAATTTTAATCTTTTTCATGGAGGCAATGATCAAAAGCAAAAAACAAAAGGAAAAGGAGACACCATATTTTTTTTTAATTGGTTTTTTATTTATTTCAATTTATATTCTCATTTTCAATTTCTTACAAACAACAAAAAAAAATTTTATGAAATTGAACGTTATTCTAGTATCAAGATATTTTATTGAGAGCAAGATAACCATAAAAAAAACAAATAAAAGTACATTACCCATCTCAAATCTTAATCACTTCATCATCAAAGATCACTGAATAAAAAAAACAAAAAAAAAAGAAAGTAAACATTGTGTGAATTCACAATATTTTCTCCAAGAGACTATATTGTTTCAGCTGATTTCTTTAAGGTTTCTATTAATATATTTATTTATTTTATGTTTTTTTAATAATAAATAGGTAAGTCATATCTAAATAATAATATAACACATTGCAACCTACATCCACATATAATAAAAAGACACTCACTATAGCCAAATTAGTAGTTATTTGACTCGCACTTTACTATGGGTTAGAAATGTTTTTTAGCAAAATAAATAAATATGAATGCTTTTCAAATGTATTTTTAACAAAAAAAAAAAACCCTAATCATAAATACAAAAAAAGGTATTGACGTGTATATTTAACTCGCTTCGCTATGGGTTAGATAATATTTTCCAACACAAAAGAATGGATGTATAAGTGTTGTTAATGTATTTTTTGTTATCGAGAGAAAAAAATATAATTGTAAATAAAAAAAGTTGATGTTTACATATAATAAAATAAACTGGGGATCATATATGTTAATAAATACAAAAACAATTGTTAAGCAATGCGCCACATGTAGGAAGTTAATTTTTAATGTAATAGAAAAATGGGATGGTGTTTCAAATGCATTTCATTGTATCATGATTCTCTTAATTGAGAAATGTGAAACAAAATAAAAAAAGGACAAAAATATTATATTTCAGCTGATCTCTTTTAGGTTTCTATTAATATATTTATTTATTTTATGTTTTTTTTAATAATGAATAGGTAAGTTATATCTAACTAATAATATAACATATTGCTTCCTACATCCACATAGTTATTTAACTCGCACTTCAATATGGATCACAAAATTGTTTTTAGCAAAAAAATAAATTTATATGCTTTTCAATTGCATTTTTAATAAAAACAAATCCTAATCATAAATACAAAAAAAAAATAAAAAAATATTGATGCATTTATTTAATTCACTTTGCAATGAGTTAGATAATTTTTTGAACACAAAAGAAAACATATATAAATGTTGTTAACATATCTTTAAAAATCAAGAGAAAATTATAATTGTGAATAAAAAAGTTGATGTTTACATATAATAAAAATAAAGTAAGGACCATAAGTGTTCATAAATACAAAAAATAATTTTTAACGCATCGTGCCACATATAGGATCTTAAGTTAATTTTTAATGTAGTAGAAAAATGAGACAATATTTCAAATGCATTTCATTGTATTACGATTCTCTTAATTGAGAAATGTAAAAAACAAAAATCTTACAAAAATATGAACTAATAAACTAATAAAGAGTTGTTAATGCCAATCAAATTATAAAATAAAATGATAATCATTTTCATAAAAGTAAAAAATACATAAATATGATACTTAACCTTAACTTTCCTCTTCTTGCACACTTTTCTCCTTGTTCTTTTTTTTTTTTTATCTTAAAGGTCACTTTTTCTTACCAAGAACAAATAATTCTTATTTTTATAAACACGTCATGAAAATAAATTTTATTCATATAAAATATAAAAAAAACATATAAATGAATTGGAATAATTTTTTTCTAGATATTAAATACATAAAAGATAAGTAAAAGATAACCACTATTTTAAAAAAAAACTAAATAAACAATCTAAATATTTAGAGAGAAAAGTATTAATTTAAATATAAATTCAAAAATTCATTAAAAATACATAAAAAATATCAATTAAAAAACAAAATTAAAAAAAATAGAAATAGTTCAAGTGCTTTTGAGCCTAGTAAGTCAGGCCTACACATCAAGCCCATTTTAAAAAAGGTTGGTACGTATGGGCTTTTTTTATTTGAAAATGCTCCAAATGTTTTTGAGAAAAAAAATAAAGAAAATCGACATGTCACCTACCAAGACTTTCCCCTTTTTAACCATCGGAGAGGTGGCTAGAAAATTAAGCAAGTGTTTTTTTACCCAAAAATATAAATTTAAACAAAGTTCACACCAAAAAACCTAAAAATGGTCTTTATGATGTAATAAACCAATAAAATAGCCCAAAAACCATAAAGGTTTTGGCAATTTCAAGGGCAAAAAACATTTCAATGGAACTCATTTCATCAAATGAAACTCATAAAAACAAAATCGACCATTTTTTATTATGAAAATCAGTGCCAACTGAGATTGTAAAACTCCGGGTAATATTATTGATATTAATAAAAGTCAAGATTACAAAAAATGAGGGAAACTGATATATTAAATTATAAGAATGATGATACATTTGAGAAACTGAATTGAAATGTTTTGTTCAGGTGTTAAAATATATATAAAAAATAAATATAAATAAACACGAAAATGTGAATAAAATTTTTATGGAAGTGAATTTCATGAAACTGAAAGTACTAACGAGTAACTGAGTAAAATTTTAAATAACCCGGGTAAAATTTGGTATAAACAAGCGTCAGGATTCATGAAATTTTACCCAAAAATCATAAAATTTACTATTGAGGGATATAGAAGGCATTTTTAAAAAGTTAAGTAATTATATGTGTGTAAGTGTGAGTGTGTATGGGGGAAGAAAAAATTGAGGGACATGGAAGGTATTAAAAAAAAGGTAATTATATATATATAGTGCAAGTGAGTGTGTGCTGTAAGGAAACAAAAACAAAAAAGAACAAACTTGCTTTTTCAAAGAGAAGGAAGCATTCGGTCAGGAGAGGAAAAACAAATTCAAGCAAGGAAAATTTCTCAATTTAAAAGTGTTAAGGCTTTGGTTATTACTTGGTAAGGTGCCCTCACACTTTTAAATAAGATTCTTAAAGAATTTATGCTTTAATTTGATTGAACTTTGTGAAATGAGGAATTAGGGTTCATGATAAATTTTAGAGAAAATTACAATTGATTGTGAAATTATGTTAAGATTATTGAAGTGAGTAGAGAAAGTAAGAAATTATGGTAATTAAAGCAAAATTTTAGGTGTTCTTGAAGAAGGGATTTTTGAAAAAATAATAAGAAGAAAAATTTAAATTTAAATTTTTTGATAAGATTGTCATAACCCAAATTTTGACCTTTTATTTTAATTATTTCATTTACTAAAAAGGATATAAAAAAAATGATGATGAAAAAAATAATAATGATGAAGAGCAAGTAAAATGAAATAAATGAAGAATGAATTAAAATTTGGGTTAAGGGCAACATGATTGGAAGTTTTGAGGTTTAATTAAACTTTGGAATTGATCTAATTAATTCAATCAAGGGTTTAATTGGTGAATTGATAAGTTTTGAGACTTAATTGAGCTTGGAATTAATTTAATTAATCCAATCAAGATTTTAATTGGAGAATTGATAAGTTTTGAGACTTAATTGAGCTTGGAATTAATTTAATTAATCCAATTAAGGGTTTAATTGGAGAATTGATAAGTTTTGAGACTTAATTGGAATTAAGCCTCATATCGACCTTTCATGGACGATCACTGAGCATGCGAGAGACCCTTTGAAACTAGATAATGACCAACCCTTTGATGCACTCAACAATTAGGATCTTCCTACTAGGTTGTCACCCCGTGAAGGGCAAGTTTGCATTTCATATGCATTTTTTCTAATTGCTTCAGCATTTTTGCATAATTGCATGATTTACATTTAGCAGGTTGAAATATAGGTTCCCCATTGAAACCCGGCTATAACACTCATTCGAGAAAAAGACAAATGGAAAACGAAGAAAGAGCCCAGTTGGAAGCCCAACATCAAAAAGAGGTGGATAATCTTAAAGAATAAGTCGCAAGGCTTACTAGTCTACTCGAGCAGGCCTTGAGAGATAAATCCGGAAAAGCAACACTTATAGCTCAGCCTGAAGATATGCATGTAACTCATTTCGATCCACAAAATCTAGGGGCAAATGGGGTGTCATCTGAATTTCAACAAGCTATACATTTCCAGCCAGCATACCCTTGGAGAATGTCGTTTACCATCGATTCTAGCGAGAAAGAATCTTAAAAGGGCAAGATGGTGAAAGAAGAGGACTTGGAAAAATGGACTGTCTTAGAAGAAAGGATAAGGGCAGTTGAGGGAGACCATTTGTGTGACCTGGTGAAAGCTGTCAATATGTGTTTGGTACCTAACATAGTCATTCCTAAGAAGTTTAGGGTGCCAGAATTCATTAAATATACGGGAACTCAATGCCCTATAACTCATCTCAAAGCATATTGCAACAAAATGGCTGAGGTGGTGGATGATGAGAAATTGCTGATTCATTTCTTCCAAGACAGCTTGAGTGACGCTGCCCTCACTTGGTATATGCGGTTGGACAATACCAAGGTTAAAAAATGGAAGGACTTAGTTGATGCCTTCATGAGGCAATATAAGTTCAATATAGACATGGGCCCTGATCGTTTAAGCTTGCAAGCTATGGAGAAGAACAACAAGGAGTCCATAAGAGAATACGCCCGGAGATGGAGTGAGGTAGCTAAACAAGTTAATCCTCCCATGTTGGAAAAAGAGATGATCAGTTTATTTTCCAACACCTTTAAATCTCCATACTTTGAATTCTTGGTTAGAAGCTCTGCACAATATTTTACTGACCTGGTTATTATAGCTGAGAGGATTGAACAAGCCATTGTGTTAGGTAAAATTGATGATCCGACTGAAAAGAACGGTTTCACCGAAAAAAGAAAGGACAATGAAGGGGGTTCCCAATACACTTACCATTCCTATAGTTAATTTCTTCGCACCGACTCCCAGATATCAACTGTTTTGGAGATAAAGCTATGGTGATAGTAGGTCGAGAATGGTCTGCATGTGACTGCAACTAAGTGTTGAAAAGATGCCTTTGTCGAGGAGAATGAATGATTGAAAGATTCCAGAAATTCCAATCAATGATCACTAAATGTTTAGCCCCTTTTATGTGTTATCATGCCAGTATTCATGTTGGCATAAGTTCTTTGTTGTTTCTTTTCCAAAGCTTCAATGAAATAATGAGTTTCTCATTTAATCATGTTTACGACCAATCATTATTAAGAGAGTTTTGTTATAAGAACTCACGAATACATCTTTGAAGCGTTGCGCGATCTCATAGACGCAATTCATCTCTCATACCAAAATCAGTTTTCCTATTGGAGTTTTGAAAATTTGATTTGGCATTTTGATTTCAAAAATAAATTGATGTTCTTTCAAAAATGATATTTTTAACATTCTACTTGTAGAATGACAATTGAATCAAGCAACTCCACCATTGAGGTGACTATTATAAACCAAAAAAGAAAGAAAAATGAAATGAATAAACACCCTTACCCCATGACTCTTGAATCATGTGTTTTTAAATGTATGAATAATGGTATGTAGTGAACTCGTTGCTCATGACCCTTGAAATGCATCTTTGCAAAGACCAAACCATCATATTGGATGAGGTCAAAGTTTATTGATCTTAACTGCTTGCGCTTGAAATGAGGAAAGGCCATCTTTGTTATTCCTTTCACGTTCTGAAATAAGTACATCCCTTGAGATCCTTTTTTGAGCCTGAATAATTTTTCTTTCATGAAAAAAAAAATCCCGACTAGGATCACACCCCACACCGGGGGGGCAAGTGAAATTTCAATGTTCAAGAAAGATGATAAAGCCGTGAGAAAGCCGAAAGGCAAAAGAGCCCAAGAAACTCAAATGCTAGGGGGCATGCCCAAATCACAAGAAAAAAGTGATAACCAAGATAAAGTGAGTATGCTTTAGCAAAGCAATGAAAAAGAAAAAAAAAAGAAAAGAAAAAAGGTCAAATCAAAGAAGAGCGGCAAAAGAAAATATGAATGACGTCAAGAGTCAAACTGTTGATCGTGATCTTCAGTCTTTGAAACCCTGAAACACTCTTTGAGCCTTATGAATCCTTTTCTTTCATAGCCAAAAACCACAACCTACATTACGTGCCTGTAAAAGTCCTTTATAATCAAGCAAGCAAGCAACCTAGAACAATAAACAATGCTCTCAAAATGCAAAGAATACTTTTTCATAAGATTCATGACATCAAGAGTAAACTACTCATTATTATTCATGCTTATAAAAATGAATGTTTAAAAAGAGACAAACTTTTTCTTATACAAAACCTCGAGCTTTTTCTCGAGCCCTTCACTTTAAAACAAAGGGTCATCTCATGACATATTTCCACCGAAGACCTCATTGCCAAACACAAGAGCAAATAATCTCCTTTCCAAGAAATGAAATAACCAAAGAGTTGCAAGATTTCAAAAGCAAAGTGTTTTAGACTCACTTCGAAACAATTTTTGTTTTCAAAATGCAAGATCAAGATTTTAAGATTCATTCTAGACCCATACTCCTTCATCAAACTGAAAAGGAGAGAAATGAGAGAATGACTTCTTAAAACTTTTATTTGTCTAAGTTGCTGACAGAGCACACTTGGAGGCAATGACCAATACAAGGGGGCAATGACTAGCACAAGGGGGTAACATTGTATTTTATCTTCTAGAAAAAGAGAGGAACATTTCCTTCAACAAGACAAGGGGGCATTTTGAAAGACAGTTTGATCCTTTCAGCAAGTGACATAGAATGTTTCTAGCATTGAAACGAGGGGTAATGAATAAGTCCTCTCAAATTATTTGACAAGTCAGAAATCTTCAGCAAGCAAGTGGGTCACGATGGGCACCACAGAGGCTGAGTTGTGTAAACAAATCTGGAAATAGACTTACATGGGCCAATTCGAGTGGGCTAGAAGCCAAGCGACAAAGAGGACCCAAATCAGAGGTAGCAAGTCCTCATCAATCAAGCAACAAGAAGACTAAGAAGAAATGGGGGCCTATATTTCAAAACAGGTAAAGATGCATGCATATCACCTTTGAGACATTGAACAATGAGTTTTGCAAATTTCATTACAGAAAATTCCAACGGAATCCATCAAATGGAAGGCCAACTTTGAAATGGTCAAAGATTGAAATTGCTTTTGAAATTTTTGAAATTTTTGAAATTTTTTTAACCTAGACAGGCCGCCCATGAGGATTTAGCCATCTGAAAAATCTCTATGTTTTTCCACTCCCTTCAAATGCGCCTTCGAGCCTTTGATCAACATTTTTAGGGCGCTTTCAAGCCCTTATCTCCTTTCAAGTGCGCCTTCGAGCCTTTGAGCATTATTTTTAGAGCGCTTTCAAGCCCTTATCTCCTTCCAAGTGCGCCTTCAAGCCTTATCTCCTTTCAAGTGCGCCTTTGAGCCCTTGACCATCCAAGGTAGTGCGTTTCGTAACCTTACCTCTCTTTCGAATGCGCCTTCAAGCGCGCCTTTGAGCCCCCGCTTCCTTTCGAGCGCGACTTTGAGCCCTCGCTTCCTGTCGAGCACGCCTTTGAGCCCTCGTTTCTCTTCGAGTGTGCCTTTGAGCCCTCGCATTGTCTCAAGCATTGCATGTGAGCCCTCGCTTCCTGTCGAGCGCGCCTTTGAGCCCTCGTTTCTTTTCGAGCGCGCCTCTGAGCCCTCGCATTTTCTCAAGCACGCCTTTGAGCCATCGCTTCCTTTCGAGCGCGCCTTCGAGCCCTCAACCATCTTTTTGAGTGCACCTTCGAGCCCTCATTTTCCTTTCTTTTTTTACTTGGGTAGGTCACTCATCACAATGAGACCCTTTTCTTTGTATTTGTAAAAAAAAAAGGAAAAAAAATCCTCGTTTTATTCTTCATCGGACAGGTCGCCTGGAACAATTAGACCACTCGCGAAACCCTTTTCGCGTTTTATTCTTCATCGGGCAGGTCGCTTGGAACAATTAGACCACTCGCGAAACCCTTTTCGCGTTTTACTCTTCCTATCGGGCAGGTCACCTGGAACAATTAGACCACTCGCGAAACCCTTTTCACGTTTTATTCTTCATCGGGCAGGTCGCCTGGAACAATTTCACCACTCGCGAAACCTTTTTCGCGTTTCATTCTTCATCGGGCAGGTCGCCTGGAACAATTTCACCACTCGCGAAACCCTTTTCGCGTTTTTACTCTTCCTATCGGGCAGGTCGCCTGGAACAATTTGACCACTCGCGAAACCCTTTTCGCGTTTTATTCTTCATCGGGCAGGTCGCCTGGAACAATTTGACCACTTGCGAAACCCTTTTCGCGTTTTACTCTTTCTATCGGGCAGGTCACCTGGAACAATTTGACCACTCGCGAAACCCTTTTCGCGTTTTATTCTTCATCGGGCAGGTCTCCCGGAACAATTAGACCACTCGCGAAATTCTTCGCGTTCTTTTATCATCGGGCAGGTTGCCCAAAACAACTTGATCCATTTTTTTTAATATTTTTTAAAACCAAAAAAAAAAACAAAACAAAAAAAAAACCAAAAAAAAAAAGTGGGTCGTCTTCCAAATGATTTGTTTCTTGATTTCTACATCTCTCTGTAAAGGTCGTGTGTCAATCTATTGTTTTCGAAGTTTTCAAGACTAAAAAAAAAAAAAAAGGGAAAGGTTCTTTATGTATCTACTTTTCTTTATAAATTTACTACACAAAGTTAAAAGAAAATGAAATTTTCCAATATCTTTGTATAGTAAATATTATAAAGAGGGGGCAACTGTCATAACCCAAATTTTGACCTTTTATTTTAATTATTTCATTTACTAAAAAGGATATAAAAAAAAATGATGATGAAAAAAATAATAATGATGAAGAGCAAGTAAAATGAAATAAATGAAGAATGAATTAAAATTTGGGTTAAGGGCAACATGATTGGAAGTTTTGAGGTTTAATTAAACTTTGGAATTGATCTAATTAATTCAATCAAGGGTTTAATTGGTGAATTGATAAGTTTTGAGACTTAATTGAGCTTGAAATTAATTTAATTAATCCAATCAAGATTTTAATTGGAGAATTGATAAGTTTTGAGACTTAATTGAGCTTGGAATTAATTTAATTAATCCAATTAAGGGTTTAATTGGAGAATTGATAAGTTTTGAGACTTAATTAAGCTTGGAATTAATTTAATTAATCCAATTAAGGGTTTAATTGGAGAATTGATAAGTTTTGAGACTGAGTTGGACTTGGATTTAATTAAATTAATGAAATCAGGGACTTAATTGAACAACTATCAAAGTATAGGGCTGATTCTTGTCAAATTTAAAAGAAATTAAAACCCAATGACCAATGTGTAAAATGAGCAGAAATACAGGGATCCAATTACAATTTACCCAGGGACTTGATTACACGATTTCAGAACTTCAGTGACCAGATTGAAAGTGGCTATTCCCATCACACAAACGGCGCCGTTTCTAGAAATCAGCCGTCGCCTTCTTCGTCTCCTTCCACAGGAACGGTTTCTGCAGTAATGGCTTTGAAGCCGTTTCAATTGTAGAGGTGCTTGGCATTCTTTGGCTATAAAGCCAGAGAAGATGAGAGAGCGCGAGAGGGAAAAAGGAGAAAAAACTGGGGAAGGGAACTAAAAAAAGAAGCAGGAGGGAGAGAGAGGGGAGGAAAAACAAACCCGAAACAAGACAGATACAAATAAACCAGAGGGACTCCTAAGTTTTTTGGTTAAACCCCAGACCAGAAGTGAAACTTTCCCTCACCAATACCGGCCTAAAACAAACGAAACAGAAACAGGGGAAGAGAACGAAAAAACCAGGAGAGGCAGAAAAAAACCCAGAAAACAGAGACAAAGAAAACAGTATACAGAGCAAAAACAGAGACAAAAGCAAGCAACAAACCCAGAATACCAACATTAACATCACCGTCTTCTTGATCGCCTCCTGCAAATAAAAAAAAGAGCCCCCCAGCATCGCCATCGTATGCGTTCCTTCATCTCAAAAAAACTGGGATAATAGGCTAGATAACCAGAAGCAAAGGAAACACAAATCCCAGAGAGAAGAACGCAAGGGAAGGTGAAAAGGGTGCCTTGCCAAGCGTGGTTCAATCACACAGAAGGAGCTTTGTCATCGTCTTCGTTGCCTTCGGCCAACCAAGGTAAGCCGCTTGCTCTGCCTTTCATTCGTTTTCAAATTATTAGCAGCATACTGTGCAAGTGAATTTTAATTCACTTGCACAGCGCAGCAACACGCGTGGCTTGTCGCACGCGTGTTGCTTTTGCTCGGCCAGGTCACTGGCTTGGGCCAGTGACCGGGCCGGGCTGGCCGGGTCTAGCCCAGCCCATGTGGGCTGAGTTGGACCCAGCCCAAAAAAAAATAGAGAAACAAAAAAAATAAAAAAAGTAGAAAAATAAAAAAAATGTGTATGCATGAATAAAAATAATGTAAATTTATTGATTTATTCACTGACGCCAGAGTCAGGAATAAAAATACTGGTTTAAATTTATATTATTTTTATTCGTTGTATTTTATTTTTTTAGCTAGAAAAATAAAAAATATGTGCGTGCGTAAAAAATAAATTTATTTTTATTTATTTATTCACTGGTGCTAGAGTAAGGAATAAAAAATATTGATCTATATTTTTTTTTCGTAGCTACGAATTTTTACCAACGCCAGAGTTGGAATTATTCGAGTTCGAATATTCACTGGCGCCAGAGTCAGGAATATTATAAACAAATCATCATAGCATAAACTAATAAATATTTAGCAATTTAAGACAAAACTGACAATGCAGTCTGCCTTAGGCAGAACGTTTAAGGGGTGATAATATCTTCCCTTTTACGTAACAAATCCCAAGCCATAGAATCTCTGTTGACCAGTTAGGGTTCCTAGTAACCATAATACTAGGTGGCGACTCCTCAAACAAGACATTTTCCCCTAAAAGAACCAGATGCTAAAAATCTCTTCTTTTTTCCACATTCGAGAATTATTTTTTAGGGCCGTCGCGATGTCGGGTGCGATAAAGATGATGAGATTGTGTAAGAAAGAGATGATATTAATGTTAAAGAGTGAATAGATCATGAAATTTTTTTATGTTTTTCTTTGATTTAAATTATGGTAAAAAATAAATAAATAAATTTAAAGACTATATATATATATATATATATATATATATATATTGATTTGAGTGATGAAATGAATTGTGTTACAATGTGGAAATTGGAAGAATAGGAAGGAAATTTACAAAGTGATTTTATTTTGGCAAATAAAAGGATAATTGGAATGATTTTTATTTATTGAGTGTGTCAATATGAAAAGTAGAATAATAATGTGATATGCTTGTCAATTCAAGAGAGGCTGTCAGGCCGACACCACAGCAAGGAATTTCAGCTCGAGCTTAGTCGTCAGGTAATTATACGGTGCCCGAATTTATTATTGGTCAATATGTATTTTTATCTGATTAATTGTGGTTGATAAATTAGTAATTATGAAGTTGTTTACTTTAGAAAACAAGAAATGCAATGTGATGAATTAATTCTTGAACTAATTGGGTTAATGCCTTAGTGAATGGTCGTGATAAGGAATTAATTCCCTAGTTAATATGATTAGAACTGTAAACCTCGGGAAAAAATAAATAAATAAAAGTGAAGAAATTCATGCATATGGTTAAATAAAAACAGGAATTCAGAAATTTTTTAATATAAATTTCCGGGTGAAATAATTCGAGACATTATAATAAACCCGGTACTATTAAGGGTTAGATTTAATTGAAGAGAATAATAAACTTAAAGGAAAAGGAGGCCTAAATGCAAATAAGAGAAAATATAGAGTATAAGTATTCTCTCCTCACCAAAAATCTGTAGGAACCATAAGGAGAGAAAATAGGGAGTTTTATACCCATTCTTGCGAAATCAAAAGAGAAACACTAAAATTTCAAGAACCCATCCAAGATTAAGGGTTTATAGATGGGATAAATAGTTGAGAGCAACGGATTCCCAAGAAATTGAACAAGAAGAAAAGAAAGGAGGGAGTTAAAAATCTTCAACTGGTTGAAGATCAAAACATTAATTCGTACGGGGTAAGGTGTTCTAAACATGATCTTAAAAATTCATTTTAAATTCGATAATGAATTGATGTCTTGATAATGAATCATATGTTAAGGTTCTTAGACATGAATTGGGAAAAAAGTACTTATTGTTAAGATTAAGTTAATTCATGTGTGTGGTATGTAGTTTATGAAAGTAATGTGTGAAAGGGAGGGGGAGACGAATCTGGACAGACTTGTCTCCTGACTTTTGGTGAGATTTCAGGTAAGAGGGTGAGGGAATTAGGATCGGATTCCTCATAGAAATTGTAGATTTGAATGTTAGCTAACCAAGGAAACTGGTCTTGCTCAATTTGGAGATGTAGAACTCCAGTTATGGGTTACCAATCGAGACTGAGTCGTCACTGATTATGTAGGGCAGTAGGAATGATTAGTTGATGAGCAATTTTGACTATCTTGGAGGCAGAACTAGGTTCTCCTTCCCTTAGAGAATTGGTAACCTCGTGTCTTAGCTTTCTAACGAGATCAATCTCACTTAAAATAGAGTTTTAGAACTTTAGATATAGTTAAAAATCTAAAAGTGTTCAGACAGTAACAATTTAAATGTCTAGACAGTAATGGTTGGACAGTAACAGTTCAATGTGTAGACAGTAACAGTTCAAATGTCTAGATAGTAACAGTTCAATGTGTAGATAGTAACAGTTCAAAGTTAGACAATGATAGTTGGACAATAACAGTTCAATATGTAGACAGTAACGGTTCAAATGTATAGGCAGTAACAGTTCAAAGTTAAACAATAACAGTAGACTTTCACATGAATACCATATATAAGAATATAAAAGAATTGAGTCATACGAACACTTGCACATTGAGATACTAATTCTGAAAATATACATGATATATGTATGTATGTTATTATGAGGAAATGAACATGCATAGAAAGTAACATATGAGTAATGGATGAATATAGATTCTTTATAATATCGGCTTGAAGGAATCATAACCAAAAACTTCCTTGTCATTCAGGGGGAGCAACCAGGATTGGATCTTCTGTTAGGGGAGGTCACGAGACAAGCGAAGCAAGTGTATGACTTTCCCTCCTATTTGCACTTATACAATTCAAAATTCTTCTGGTGAATGTAATTATAATAAATATCGTGTTCAATGTAAATAAAGCCTAGTGTATTTACAAGATTAGTTTCGGCTAATAGCATCCGTGATAAGATCATCGGGAGATGATTTACAAGATTAGCTTCGGCTAATGGCATTCATGATAGGATTGCTGAGAAATGAATTTCAAGATTAGACTTGCAAGGTCACCCAGTTCACGCAAGTAAATAAGAGTATTCAAATTAAGAGTACGTAAATGAGTGTTAATTGGGTTTAAAAGATTTACAAGCAATATATATAAGTTCTCTATTAGAATTCTTATGGATCCGATAGAAAATTAATATTTCATTCATATACATTACATAAGCATATATATATTCTTTATCAACATAATGGTATGTTATTTATGTATCAGGTCCATCAAATATCCGGGGAGATAATTAGTTTAGAACTCTACTCTGTCAAGCTTATGTAAATATTTAACTTAAACTAAAGGGAATTAACGCGTTTCTGTAGTATATTTTTGTGTAAAATTTGATGTATTTTTATAAAAGTTCAGCTTAGAATGTAGTATTTTAGTTATCTTGTAATTAATCCTTTTGAAATATTTAAGAACACTTATTATGTTGTAAATGCTTTCTTTACATGTTAGTATTCCTTTTCTTTTAAATTTTATGAGATGTTATGTAGATTATGTTCATATTGAACTTACTCGTGTGTGTGTGTGTGTGTGTGTGTGTGTGTGTGTGTGTGTTGTGTGGATTGTATGAGACTCTGCCTAATTTTTGGTATATATATAACAAAAATTTACCCTCAAATAAAGAAGATATGTTGGGATCTTTTAACATTGAGCAAGTCGTACAGGCGGACTGTTACAAGTAGGCATGTTCACGGTTCGGTTCGGTTCGATTTGAACCATAAAAACCAACCAAACCATGTAACTCATATTTTTAAATTTTCAAACCGAACCGAACCGAATTCCAGTTCAAACCGAACCGGTTCGATTCAGTTGAATCCGGTTTTGGAGCTAAAAAACCGGGAAACCTAATCATTAAATTAATGGGCCTTTTTAACTTTTTTTTAATGGGCTTAGATTAAATTGGGTTGTTAAATTTTTTTGTTGGGCTAAGTTTATAGGCTTTTTAATCAAAACTCTTTAAAATGTTCTAATTTGATTAATTTTGTTATAAGCTTTTTAATGAACTTAAAATATTGAAATTTTTTTGAAATGCTTATAGTAACAATAAATTTGAAATTTTCTATCTTAGTATCTTTAATATGCAAAGATATTAGTTATGAAAATTCAAATCAATGTAATATGAAAGATGAATATCAAATTTGGGCACCTCAAATTAAAAGAGATGTTCACACTAAAAAAGTTTACATTAGCAAATACATACAATAGCAAATAGCAACCAATAATAAATTATCATAAACTTCCGGCATAATTTGAAGAAAAAAATCAGACACCAGCACTACAGTAGCATCCAAAACTTCCAGCAACAGCAAAAGCCAAAAGATCCAGCAAGGATAATGCTATAAAGAAACATTAGCAAATTAGCAACATATTACAGTTCGACTATTAAAAAAATTAGCAATGTAAAATTTTAAAAGGAATTAATAAGGTAAATTAAATTAATTACCCAAAACAATTATATTCCAGGATTGCACCAACATCTTCAATACAACTTACAAACAATCAGTTGAGATTTTTAAACTTTCACCAAATTCTACAAAAACATAAATTAAAATGTTAGATTAAACATATGTAAATAAATGATATTATAAAATAACTACATTTAAATTTGTAAAAGAAATTACCTGACTTAATCATCTCAGAATTTTCAATATAATCCATGAAGTTTCTAATGTTGATTGGATGCTAAACTCAACCAATTCTGACAATAAACTAGTGCTTGCACTGTCGATGGAGATAAAGAGCTTCAAAATGGATCTATAATACGACCACCAGTACTGAAAGCTGCTTCAGAAACAACTGTAGATACCGGAATAGCTAACACGTGTTGTGCCACCTTAGAAAGAATCTTGTATTTTGTAGCATTACACTCCACCAACCCAAAATATCTAATTTAAAATCATTAGGATCCTCACAATCATCACCCAAATACCTCTCAACCTTTTCTTTTTTTTGACACCGCCTTCTTCCTCTAAATGTTTTTTGAATTGAAAAGCTAAGTCATCCAATATATCATCATTTACCACCATTAAATCAACATTAACATTTTCATTTATACTAGTTCCAACACTATGAACAACCTCAACATTCTCATCAACATTCATATAATGCTCAAATAACCTTAGCAAAGTATCTTTAACCTTAATTGTAAAATTTTCAGCCTCTTCAACATCATACAATCTCCCAAAACAAAATCTCACATACTTCAATTTGAAACGTGGATCTAACACAACAACCACATACAATAAAAAGTTTTGTGTATCTTGATCCCCCCCCAATATTTTTTATACTTTGTCATCATATTTTTAGCCATTTTACTTACATAAACATCTTCGTTTCTAAAAAGTTGAGATATGTTTGTGTGCATGGAAATCAATTCATGGAAGAAAGAATTAGATGTCACATACAACGGGCCAGAAAATTTCAATGTAACTGTGTAAAATAGTTTCAAGAACTTGACAAAAGATCTAGCCTTTTCCCAATCTTCTAAAGTAGGAGGACCTAAGTTTTTTTGTTTTCCTTTTGAATCAATCTCAAAGTAACTCAAATACCTAGGATCGATTTCTTCTAACCTCATAAAAACCACATCAAATTTATCAGCTGCATCTAGCATCATATATGTAGAGTTCCATCTAGTTGCAACATCCAAGTAAACAAATTTTTTACTCCCAATTTTTAACCTCTCCGCACATTGGTTAAAAACAAGTTGTCTAAAAGGAGAAGATCTAACAAACTTCACTGCATTCCTAATCTTAACAACTGAATCATCAATATCTTTCAATCCCGCACATCAATAAGATTAACAATATATGTGCACAACATCTAACATGCATGAAGTCATTTGACAATTTATTAGTTGCCCAATTGCTTGTTACTCTCTTCAAATATTTTATTGTCAAATTATTTGAACTTGTATTGTCAACTGTAACTGTTAAAATGTTATCAATTCGCCATTCCAACAAACAACTCTCAATTGCTTGGCCAATTATTTCACCTTTATGATTAGAAACTTGACAAAAGTTTAGAATTCTTTTATTCAAGTTCCAACCTTCATCAATCTAATGGACAATCAAACACATATAATTACTATTTTGGATTGATGTCCAAGTATCGATTGTTAAACATACACGTTGATCCTTAAGAGCATTCTTTAATTTTTCCTTCTCAACTACATAAATTTTCAAACAGTCTCTCCAAATCGTCAAACGAGAAGGAACATCAAATCTAGGTTACATTACTTGACAAAATGATTTAAATCCTTGGTTTTCAACAAATTTAACAGGTAGCTCATCAAGTATAATTATTTTTCCTAGGGCTTTCTGCTTGACCGCTTTTTATGTTCGGCTTGTTTTAACTCGCAAGTGCACGAGTGTGCGATGTAGCAATTAACTCGGTAAGATCGAGGTCATATCCACAGAGAGCTAGATCTGGAAATTAAGCTAGGTAACAAAACAAAACTCAAGAGAAATTAAATTAACAATAACTTGGTTGAAAATGATTGATGGATTTGTTTTGCAAAGATGAAAAAGTGTAAATAGATTTTAAATGACAAGAAAAAGTAAGTCTTGGTCCAAATCAATTTTAATGGTGATGTATTGGTGATTCCTTCAATATATATAAGATAACTCAACCTAATATCAACGATGGTGATATTAGATCGGAAGATATTACAATGAAGTTTAAAAGGATGAAGATTGATTATTGCTTAAGAATGAACAAGTATTTTCATATTAAGTAAGACATTGAATCAAGCAATCTCTATACCAAAACTAAGGTTTGTGCATAAAAATTCAAGATTATAACATTACCTAAATGATTTCTAAAATTTCTTTGCAATAATAAACGTTCATGAAGAAAATGAAAAGATAGACATTAAGATTCATTCATATCTTAAAGAACTCACCTCAACCACCATCATCCTTGATTTGGATCCAAGAAGAAGATTAGCCAACCATGATTATATATAATAACACTTTAATAAACATAAAATGACTTGAATCAAACTGAAATAATGAGTTTTACAAGCTAAAGAACCGAAATCTATAAAGAAGAACACAACACAATTTCAGTAAAAATTCGGACACAAATCTGACTCTAACTTTGGATAGCAATTCGACCCTTTTAGAAGCCTCCCCTGGAGATGGCTATTAGAGACATATTTATAGGCCATTCTGTTATCTTTCCAGATCATTAAAGAACAGCTCATTTGGACATCTGAGTCAAAAGTTATGGACATAACACCGAAAGGTGTTCTGGAAAATCAAATCAGGCCAGCTTGGAGAACACTTTGATGCACGTTTTTCCTCCTCCTTTATGAGTTGTCTCTTTCTTCTTTTGACCCAAAATAATGTCACAATGTCCCCTCCAGCTTTCCATCCATGTGCTTGCCCTCTTGGATCAATGAATTATCCAAAATAAATCAAATGTTATTTGTTGTGTGGACATGTAAGATCATGGATGGTGCTTGGGCTGATTTGGAGGCTGATTTGGGGCTGATTTGGGGCTGAATTTAAGCATCAAATAAGGATAAAAATGTACCTATTATTTGGGCTAAGATTGACATTAAAACCTTGAGTGTTTGATGGTTGAAGTTTGTACACAACATAAAGCATGTTTGGGCTTGAAATAGATCATATGATATTCTTTTCTAGAATTGGACTAGAATTGATTTTTGGGGCAAATTTGGAGCACTTATTTGAACCAAGATTTGCTTCAATCTTCAACTAAATTTCTCTTCAATTCTTTGTTCCGAATTCCGACGTTGAATTTTCTGAAATAATTCATTTAAGCTCCAAAAACCTATCGAGACATTAAAAGAAACTTCATTACTAAAAAGCACATCAATTATTATAAAAAAACCCAAATAAAAATAATAAATACATATGTAAAATAAGAGACTTAATGATACTTTTGATGCACAATCACACCCCCCAACTTAGATTTTGCTAGTCCTCAAGCAAAACAAAACATAAAACCTTTGAAATAAAAAGAATAATAATAACATAATTAGGCTTGACTCATCACACTTAAAGGACCTATCATGCAAACATTGGTATCTTTAACTTAGTGTACACAATAGCAAATAAAGAAAAATAAGCATACTCACATTCTCTAAATCAAACATCCATACAAAATTCCAAATTCAATCGTATTTATCATGCAACCAACATAATTAATTCACGCGAAAACTCAACTTGTAATCTTCCCTTCTCACTACTACAAACAAGGTAGCAAACTAGAGAAGTATCTATATTTTTTTTTCTTTTCTTTTCCTTTTCTTTTTTTTATGATATTATTCATTCTTTTTTTCTTTAAGTGGTCACTTCCCTTTTGACGCGAATACAAACATTTGTGATGAATGCACCCGGTTACTCACAAAGTCACAAACTTAAAGTGCTTTGCATACTCATATTTCAAGCTGCCGTTTGACGTAAAGATAAACATTTGTGATGAATACCCCTAGTTACTAAGCAACTCAAAACATTGGAGTAGATAGAACTTTGTACACATTTGTGTAATAATGATTACTCTATTTACTTAAACCTTGTTTAGGACTAGATCAAAAGGGATGATCACAAGTAAAGCATCACACTCATCTTTCATAATCACACAACTCACACAACTTTTACAAGGAAAGATGTACTTCAATAATCTTAAGAAAAAAGTATGCTATATCTTGCTTTATAAGATATTATCTATCCCAAATTAAAGCATGCAATGTTCAACACAATAATGAATCCAAAAATATAATGTTGATCTTAAACAAGTCTCATTCACATACGAATGCAAGTTTTTTTTTTTTTTAACAAGCATGGTTATCTCAAGCATTCAACATAATCAAATATCTAAAATTAAGTTTTTCATTATCCTCAATGTAAAAAAGAAAGAGAAGAAAAGTATAAAGATTAGAAAACTGTTACTCCCCTTTTGTTCTCAAGGATGAATGTCTGATTGAATTGGACATGAGCTGACTTCTTGCTTGATTTTTTTTTACCTGCATATCACAACTAAAAGAAAACATTGATGTTTTTTTTTTTTTGAAAATAAAGAACCTCACACCCCCCCCAACTTAAAATAATGCATTGTCCCTAATGCATGAACAAGAAAATATAAGAGATGGAAGAAAGAGAAAAAAAAAATAAAAAAAAAATGAAAAAAATAAAAATAAAAACTCATTACTTCTGATACTACAATGGTATTGGATCTTCAAGATCCAATGTCTCAACTTCAGCCACAAAGTTTTCAAGATAAGGTTTTAATCGATGACCATTTACTTTGAAAACATTTCCATTCTTAGGATTTTCTACCTCAAATGCACCATGCTCAGATATGGATTTAATCACAAATGGACCAATCCATTTTGTCCTCAACTTCCCAGGAAAGAGATGTAATCGTGAATTATACAAGAGAACCTTTTGACCAACATGAAAGGATTTTCTAAGAATATGTTTATCATGCAAGGTTTTCATCTTATGTTTTGAAATTTTTGCATTTTCAAATGCATCATTTCTCAGCTCCTCTAATTCATCCAATTGAAGCTTTCTATTTTTGCCAACCTCGTTTTCATTATCATTGAATTGCCGGATGGCCCAATATGCACGGTGCTCAATCTCAACAGGGAGATGACAAGGCTTTCCATAAATTAGCCTATAAGGAGACATTCCTAAAGAGGTCTTGTAAGCAGTGCGATATGCCCACAAAGCATCAACTAGTCGTAGGGACCAATCTTTACGGTTTGGATTGACTGTTTTCTCTAGAATGTTCTTGATCTCCCTATTTGCCAACTCAGCTTGGCCACTAGTTTGTGGATGATAGGGGGTACTGACCTTGTGAATTACACCATATTTTCTCATCAAAATCCCAACGGGCTTGTTACAAAAATGCTTACCACCATCACTAATCATAGCCCGGGGCATGCCAAAACGAGAGAAAATGTTTTCTTTCAAGAATTTGACCACAACTCGATGGTCATTAGTTCGAGATGCAATGGCCTCCACCCATTTAGACACATAATCAACAGCTACAAGGATGAATTGGTAACCAAATGAACTTGGAAAAGGTCCCATGAAATCAATACCCCAACAATCAAATATTTCCAAAACAAGAATGGGGTTTAGGGGCATCATGTTACGCCTAGTAAGGTTACCTAGTCGTTGGCATCGGTCACATGCAACACAGAAGGCATGAACATCTTTGAACATGGTGGGCCAATAAAAACCACACTGCAAGATCTTGGCAGTGGTTTTCTTGGAAGAGAAATGCCCACCACAGGCTAATGCATGACAAAAATTAATGACACTTGGAATTTCATGATCAGGGATGCACCGCCTAACAATTTGGTCAGGGCAGTATTTAAATAGGTAGGGGTCATCCCAAAAAAAGGTACGCACGTTGCGCAAGAATTTTTGTTTGTCAAGTTTAGACCAATGAGAAGGAATCTGACTTGTGGCTAGGTAATTTGCTATGTCAGCATACCATGGAGAGCCAATGTAGGAAACAGTACCTGCACAAAATAAATTTTCATCAGCAAAGAATTCATTTATTGGAGATTTATCAATTGTGGTCTCATAGCTTGAAAGACGGGACAAATGATCAGCCACTACATTCTCTACTCCCTTTTTATCTCGAATTTCAAGGTTAAACTCTTGGAGTAGGAGGATCCATCAAATCAAACGTGGCTTGGCGTCTTGTTTTGTGAGCAAGTATTTCAATGCTGCATGATCAGTGAAAACAATAACAAGAGATCCAACCAAATAAGACCTAAACTTGTCCAATGCAAATACTACAGCTAAAAGTTCTTTTTCAGTTGTAGTGTAATTCAATTGAGCATCATTCAAAGTCTTGCTAGCATAATAAATGACATGAGGTTTCTTATCTTTTCTTTGTCCTAAAACAGCCCCTACCGCAAAATCACTAGCATCACACATCAGTTCAAATGGTAAAGACCAATCAGGAGTTTGCATGATTGGTGAAGTGGTCAACAATCCTTTAAGCTTTTCAAAAGCTTCTTGACATTTTGATGTCCAATCAAATTGAACATCTTGTGACAACAGGTTACACAATGGTTTGGCAATGGTACTAAAAGAATGAATGAATCTTCGGTAGAAACCAGCGTGTCCTAAAAAGGATCTCACATCTTTCACAGTCCTAGGGGTAGGTAATTTTTGAATGACTTCAACCTTTGACTTATCTACCTCTATCCCTTTTGAAGAGACAATGTGACCTAAGACAATGCCATGTGTCACCATAAAATGACACTTCTCCCAATTGAGTACAAGATTGCTCTCTTCACACCTTTCAAGAACTTTTTCTAAATGCATTAGACACAACTCATAAGAATCCCCATAAACTGAAAAATCATCCATGAAAACTTCCAAAAAATTTTCCACCATGTCACTAAATATACTCATCATACACCTTTGAAAAGTGGCTGGTGCATTACACAAGCCAAAAGGCATTCTTCTATAAGCATAGGTACCAAAAGGACAAGTGAAAGTGGTTTTTTCATGGTCTTCTAAAGAAACCTCAATTTGGTTGTAACCTGAGTATCCATCAAGAAAACAATAGAAAGCTCTTCCGGCTACTCTTTCAAGCACTTGGTCTAAAAATGGAAGTGGAAAATGGTCCTTCCTAGTCACCATGTTCAACTTACGATAATCAATGGACATACGCCATCCAGTTTGGATTCTAGTTGGTACTAGCTCATTATTTTCATTTTTCACTACCGTGACTCCAGATTTTTTTGGGACAACTTGGGTTGGACTAACCCATTTTGAGTTTGCAATGGGGTAAATGATACCCGCATCAAGTAGCTTAAGCACTTCACATCTTACTACTTCCTTCATGTTTGGGTTCAATCGTCTTTGCATTTGCCTCACAGTTTTAGCCTCTTCTTCAAGATAGATTCTATGTGTACATAAAAGAGGGCTAATTCCTTTCAAGTCAGTAATAGTCCACCCAATTGCTTTTTTGTGTTTTCTCACCACTCTCAAAAGTTCTTGTTCCTGCTCTATGCTAAGTTTTGATGAAATCACAATAGGATATGATTCATCTTCCCCTAGAAATGCATACTTAAGATCACTCGGTAAAGGCTTCCTTTCTGGTTTATAAGGTTGGACAAGAGATGCCTCAGCTTTCACTTGGGGTGAAATCAAAGGCTCAAACGATGGGGTCCATTGACCTATTGACATAAGAGGCATTGGATCTAGATAAGTCTCGAGTTCTCTTACTTCCTCATCAACACATTCCAAAGAATAAAATCTTTCATCATGAATTAAAGTTCTCTCCAATGGATCCTTTATCCATTCTCTCTCAAAGTGTTCTTGACAAACTGTTTGGATCAAATCCACCTCTCTAATGTCCTCGTGTTCACCAATTTGTTTGGAGACATTGAATATGTTCATCTCCACAGTCATGTTCCCAAAAGACAATTTCATCACCCCATTCCTACAGTTGATTAAAGCATTGGATGTAGCTAGGAAAGGTCTACCTAAGATGACTGGGATGGGAGCATTAGAACCTTGAATAGGTGCGGTGTCCAACACTACAAAATCAACAGGAAAGTAGAATTTATCTACTTGGACCAACACATCCTCAACAATACCCCTAGGAATCTTGATTGACCTATCAGCTAATTGAAGGGTGATTCGAGTAGGCTTGATTCCTCCTAAACCTAATTGTTCGTAAACAGTGTAGGGTATCAAATTCACACTTGCTCCAAAATCCAACAAAGCTTGGTCTATCTTATGATTTCCAATAATGCATGAAATGGTAGGACAACCAGGATCTTTGTATTTGGGAGGGGTCTTAAACTGGATGATGGCACTAGCATGTTCAGTTAGAAAGGCTCTTTCTTTCACATTCAATCTCCTTTTGACTGTGCATAAGTCCTTGAGGAACTTTGCATAAGATGGGACTTGTTTAATTGCATCAAGGAGTGGAATGTTGACTTTCACTTGTTTGAACAATTCATAGATTTCTGAGTTCATAAGATCATGTTTAGGTTTCCCTAACCTTTGTGGAAATGGTGCTCTAGGAACAAATTCTAAATCACTCACTTTGACTCTAATTTTGCTTGAATCATCTCCTTTCTCACTCATCTCTTTCTCATTTATCTCACCTTCTTTGTCACTCAAGCTCTCATTTGTCACTTGTGTTTTGATTTCCTCTTCACTTTGCCTAGATTCCTCCTCCACAATACTTCTAGGAATCCCAAAACCTATAGCTTTGTCAATAATCTTTCCACTTCTAAGGGTAGTGATGGCTTGGACTTGTTCATGGTTTGAAGGTTCACTAGATGAGGATTCACTCATGTGTACCTGACCTCTAGGATTTGGCATTGGTTGAGCTGGGATCTTTCCCTTCTCTTGAATGCTTAGTGATTGAGTCAACTTGGTTAGTTGACTTCGAATGTCATCTAAGGTCCTATTGGTCTGGTCTTGAAATTTATAAGCTTGGTTGTTGATTCCTCCTTGTGTTTGCATGAATTGTTGAAGAGTATCCTCTAGGGATCTCTTATGAGGTGGTTGGTATGTGTTATGTGTGGGAGCATGAAATGGTTGGGGTGGAGGTTGAAATGTTTGAGGTACTGAAGGGCCCTCATTTCTCCATCCAAAATTTGGATGGTTCCTCCATCCAGGATTGTAGGTCTCAGAGTAGGGATTGCCTACTTGGTTTGAAAATGGCTTTCTAACATTACTTGAATCAGAAGTTTGGCCATATAGCACTTCCTTGAAGGCTGGAATGGTAGGACACTCAGTTGTCCTATGCCCTTTGCTCTCACAAACAACACAACTTTCCTCTTGTTGTTCACTCATGACATGCACTTTTTTAATCTCAAGAGACTCTACTTTCCTAGCCAATGAGGTTAATCTAGCATTGAGGTCATCAGTCTCTTTCAATTGGAACTTCCCACTTGAATGAGAAATGGTGTTTCTAGACTCAACATGAAGTGGGAGAGAAGTCTCCCATTGCTTTGTGTTTTCAGCCAATTGATCAAAGAAATCAAAGGCTTCACTTGGTTCTTTGTCATAAAACTCACCATTACACATGGTTGACACTAGCTTTTTAAAATCTACGGTAAGAGAGTCGTAGAAGAAACTCACTAACCTCCACATCTCAAAACCATGGTGGGGGCATGCATTTAACAAGTCTTTGAACCTTTCCCAAGCTTGGTGAAATGACTCATTTGGACTACAAGAAAAATTCATCATTTGACGTTGTAAGGCTGCCGTCCTATGAGTGGGGAAGTATTTTTTCAAAAATTCAGCTTGCATTTCTCTCCATGTACCTATAGACCTAGGACGCAAGGAGTTTAGCCAAAGCTTGGCTTTATCCTTTAGAGAGAATGGGAACAATTTAAGACGAATAGTTTCCTCGGTGCATGTTCTATCAATAAAAGTATTACATACCTCTTCAAAGTCTTTAATGTGTATGTATGGATTTTCAGAATCCATACCGTGAAATGTGGGAAGAAGTTGAATCATGCCCGGTTTCAAATTGAAAGCTTGTTGGTTAAGAGGTAAGATAATACACGAAGGTGTACTTTGTCTAGCCGGGTGAAGATACTCTCTAAGAGTTCGAAAATTAGGTTGATCATTGAATTGTGGAGGTCCATTACCTTGAACACTCCCTTCACCCTCTACATCTTCAACATTAGCCATGATAAAAAAACAATAATATAACAATTATATGAATACGAAAGGAAAGGAAAAGAAAAAGAAAAAGAAAAAAAAAAGATTGCAAATAAAAGTAAATGAAACGTAAAAGATAAAGTAATAGCTCAAAAATAAAAATACAACAAATTAAGAAATTCACTCTCTAACTAATAAGCAATAGTAACAACAATAAACATTAAAAGATAATTATAACAAGCATGAATAAAAGGCGGTAATACCGGCCAAGCACTTTAAACAATAAATATAAGAAAAATAACAACAATAAACAACAAAATAAAATAAAATGAACAAAAGGCGGTAGTACCGGCCAAGCACTTCAGACAATAAATATAAGAAAAATAACAACAATAAACAACAAAATAAAATAAAATGAACAAAAGGCGGTAGTACCGGCCAAGCACTTCAGACAATAAATATAAGAAAAATAACAACAATAAACAACAAAATAAAATAAAATAAACAAGAGGCGGTAAAACCAGCCTTATAATATAAACAATAAATATTATAAACTAATTAGAATAGACAATAAAAGAAAAATGGTTGAACCAACAAAAATCCAACAATTAATAGTCCAGTCCACAGTCCAATATCCGAAAAGTTGAGGTCAAATTAAAATTTTTTTTTAGGCGGTAAAACCAGCCATTTGATTTTTTATTTTTATGTATTTTTTTTGTTTTCCAATAATCAAATAGAAATTTGTTACCTTTGCTTGCTAGCTCCCCGGCAACGGCGCCAAAATTGCTTGACCGCTTTTTATGTTCGGCTTGTTTTAACTCGCAAGTGCACGAGTGTGCGATGTAGCAATTAACTCGGTAAGATCGAGGTCATATCCACAGAGAGCTAGATCTGGAAATTAAGCTAGGTAACAAAACAAAACTCAAGAGAAATTAAATTAACAATAACTTGGTTGAAAATGATTGATGGATTTGTTTTGCAAAGATGAAAAAGTGTAAATAGATTTTAAATGACAAGAAAAAGTAAGTCTTGGTCCAAATCAATTTTAATGGTGATGTATTGGTGATTCCTTCAATATATATAAGATAACTCAACCTAATATCAACGATGGTGATATTAGATCGGAAGATATTACAATGAAGTTTAAAAGGATGAAGATTGATTATTGCTTAAGAATGAACAAGTATTTTCATATTAAGTAAGACATTGAATCAAGCAATCTCTATACCAAAACTAAGGTTTGTGCATAAAAATTCAAGATTATAACATTACCTAAATGATTTCTAAAATTTCTTTGCAATAATAAACGTTCATGAAGAAAATGAAAAGATAGACATTAAGATTCATTCATATCTTAAAGAACTCACCTCAACCACCATCATCCTTGATTTGGATCCAAGAAGAAGATTAGCCAACCATGATTATATATAATAACACTTTAATAAACATAAAATGACTTGAATCAAACTGAAATAATGAGTTTTACAAGCTAAAGAACCGAAATCTATAAAGAAGAACACAACACAATTTCAGTAAAAATTCGGACACAAATCTGACTCTAACTTTGGACAGCAATTCGACCCTTTTAGAAGCCTCCCCTGGAGATGGCTATTAGAGACATATTTATAGGCCATTCTGTTATCTTTCCAGATCATTAAAGAACAGCTCATTTGGACATCTGAGTCAAAAGTTATGGACATAACACTGAAAGGTGTTCTGGAAAATCAAATCAGGCCAGCTTGGAGAACACTTTGATGCACGTTTTTCCTCCTCCTTTATGAGTTGTCTCTTTCTTCTTTTGACCCAAAATAATGTCACAATGTCCCCTCCAGCTTTCCATCCATGTGCTTGCCCTCTTGGATCAATGAATTATCCAAAATAAATCAAATGTTATTTGTTGTGTGGACATGTAAGATCATGGATGGTGCTTGGGCTGATTTGGAGGCTGATTTGGGGCTGATTTGGGGCTGAATTTAAGCATCAAATAAGGATAAAAATGTACCTATTATTTGGGCTAAGATTGACATTAAAACCTTGAGTGTTTGATGGTTGAAGTTTGTACACAACATAAAGCATGTTTGGGCTTGAAATAGATCATATGATATTCTTTTCTAGAATTGGACTAGAATTGATTTTTGGGGCAAATTTGGAGCACTTATTTGAACCAAGATTTGCTTCAATCTTCAACTAAATTTCTCTTCAATTCTTTGTTCCGAATTCCGACGTTGAATTTTCTGAAATAATTCATTTAAGCTCCAAAAACCTATCGAGACATTAAAAGAAACTTCATTACTAAAAAGCACATCAATTATTATAAAAAAACCCAAATAAAAATAATAAATACATATGTAAAATAAGAGACTTAATGATACTTTTGATGCACAATCACTTTCCTACACTTTTCATAACTATAATCCACCGCCTTGATAGTCACCAGATTTTCCTCTCCATTATTACCTCCCTTTATTATAGGCCTAGGTTCTAAGACTAAAGTTTTTTGTTTTCGGTCAATCACAAAGGGAAATTTTTTTCATACACCTAGATGACTCCACATGTTACTAGTCTCATTAAGTATAGTATGACATGCATAGTCTTTTCCACAATACATACATGCAGCCCTAGGAGCCTTAACATTACCATCTAGTTTCTTAAAGTGATCCCAAATTTAAGATGTTTTCTTTTATTAGATCTAGAAGCTGGATTACCTTCACTTTCAGTGTTACTATTTGTACTAGAAGTAGCAACTGGAACTGGAACTGGAACTGGAATAGGCAAAGAATTGGGTTCCGAACTTGAAGGATTTGATTCAATTGGTGTAGGATCTTCCCGATTATCCATCTGAAATTAAAAAAACAACAACATGAATCAACATCTGACTACAATTGACTAATTGAGAATCAAGCAGAAATATTGTAATGGACTAGACAAAAAACAGATTGAGAATCAAGTAGAAATATTGTAATGGACTAGGCAAAAAACATATTGAGAATCAATTCATTGCAGAAATACTGTAAGTCTGTAACCATATACTGATTTTCCATGTTAACCAATACCATATACACTGTAATGGACTAGGCAAAAAATAGATTGAATATCAATTCATTGCAGAAATACTGTAATCAGATTGAATAAAGCTATAAACATTGTTCAAATCCATTTTGATAAAGCAAATATATAACTTTTCACCAACCATCATAAGCCATAAATCTAGCCAAACTCTCTTCACCAACCATCATATAACTTTTCCTGACCCGATTAAAAAAACACAGTACCCAATCCTAATTAGCTTATCTGTTTCAAAATGGAACCCCCTGTTTTTAGTTACTTGGAAAGAAGCCTAGCTCCTGAGTTAACCGACAGTGCCCAACATATTTCAACCAGCCTAGAACAAAAACGACATAGGACTCTAACCCTTTTTTTATACCCTTGTAATGTGATTCAAAACTCAATCCAATGAGACTAACAATGTTGCAAATTACGTCAAATCAACAAAGAATAAATAATGAAAGTATAAACAATCAACAAAGACTAATAATGTGAGTGCAGGACATATAATGCAGACCCCCGTGATCCAAACAGCAAGGACAAACTAATCAAGAACCGTAACAGCAGGAAAAAGGATTCTGGCAAAAAAAACTGTTCCCTTACCTTGAAAGGACAAGCCAAAAGCAACAACAATGTAGGTCTTGAAAGCTGAGATGGACCACAAACAACGGCAAAACCTGAGAAAGATAGAAAGAAAGTAGAAAATCAAGAGGAGTTAAAAAGGTCCAAGCCTTGCGAAGCCAATGGTAAGAAACGTTAGAGAAGCATCAAAGTTTGAAACAAAAAGTTGAACTTACAAGGACACGAAAATAAACTTTACCTTGCCATCTTTTCTTTAATGAAGGAGCCCTCTCTTCTGCTGCAAGTGAAGAGAGAAGCTAAGGAGTTTTGTTCAAGTTTTTGTTCGGTTGCAAGTAGACTAAATGGATGTGGAGATGTGGGTTGTTGACTTATTGTTCGACTAGAGAAGAGACAGATGCAGGGGGTAAGACGCAAGGGGTAAGAAAATTAAAGGGCAAGAGTCAAGATGCAGGGGGCCAGGGGCAAAGGGCAACACAAATGCAGAAGGGAGAAGAGGGAGGATGAAAATTGAAGAGCGGCGGCTTCAGAATGTCAATTAGGGTTGGGCTTAGTGGTTATGTTATTTATACTACCGGTTCGGTTCACTAGTTTAAGTGGTCAAACCAGAACCGAATCGAACCGGCAAGATTTTATGGTTTTAAAAATCGGTTTAATCGATTTTCTATCTCGTTTTGGTTTTCTCGGTTAATGTTTTATTGGTTCTCTTGGTTTTTTTGGTTAATCGGTTTTTTTCAACACCCCTAGTTACAAGAACCCTGGTGGATGGGCAAATTGTTGAACTAATTCCTAAATTAATGGGGTTAATGTCTTGGTGAATGGGCGTGATGAGGAATTAAGTCCCTGGTTAATGGGATTAATACCCTGGTGAATGGGTAAATAGTTGAACTAATTCCTGATTTAATAGAATTAGTGTCCTGGCAAATGGGCGAGATGAATAATTAATTTTCCTGGTTAATGGGATTTGTACCCTGATGTATGGATGAAATGCTAAACTAATTTTTGGATTGATGACAATAGTGCTTGTTGAATGGACTGATGGAAAATTAATCATTTATTAGTGAAAGTAATGCCGGGTTAATTGGGCGATAGGAATAATTATATTTTTAGTTGATGTTAAAAAAGAAAAAGAAAACAAACTCATAGATTATTCTTAAATTTAATTAATATATATAATACTAGATGTGGAAGTTAATTTAATAATCTTTTGACTAAATTTTCAAAAAAAAAAGGAAGAAAGAAAGAAAGTTGAAAGAATTTTATGGATATCTTTTCTTCATCTGTCTAATCGAATTATTGTATTAAATCAATTTTCAGGTACATCCCCCTATCAGACTAAATAGTAGATTAGTTTTCTTATATTTTGTTTGATATTTTTTTTAATGAATGAATTTATCATTTTGTTATGTAATATAATGCGTCAACAGTTTATCGAAAACCCTTGTTGCTGCTGCTGTTTTAACTTATTAACTAATGAGGTTTCTTCTTCTAATTCTTTTTGTGTTTGTTTTTGCAGGTTGATTATGTTACATTTGGTTGCCATTCTTGGAATGCTTTAAAAGGATTAGTTACTCACTGGTTTGATTCTTTCTCAGTTTTAGTTGTTGGGTTTTAATTACTTTTCTCTATTGGAACAATGTCTCTCTGTCTCTTGTTTATGGACTGCTTACTTTATTCTCTATTGGCTTCTTGCAATTTTTTTTCTTAAGCTATTATTTGTTTTGAGTGAAATGCATTTTTAATGTGATGATATTGTCACTCTTTGTTTACCAATGTTACAATTCAAAATTTCTTTAGGAAATTTATGATCAGGTGTGTGTGTGTGTGTGTGTTTTTACCTGAATTTCCCGTCTATGCATTCAAATAACTCGTTTCATTGTAGGAGATTTTGACCAAATTTTCCTGAATTAGAGTAGGTAGGTGATTAATTTTTTAGGTGCTTTGTTCATATAGCGGCTAGGGCTTTTGAGTGTGGCTAGGAGAACTCATATCGTGAAATGGTAGTTGAATAAAATAGTCATATGTTAGCTAATTTTGTGGATAGAACAACCATCACTGGTCATGTATCTCCCGTAGGCATATGAGGTGTTACCCCTTTGAGATCAAATTCATGCACATGATCTCTTATATTTTTGGCAGATTGGATGATGAGATAGAAACTCTGAACAGCATAACAATAGATGCGACAACTTTGCAGCTCTTCCTACCTCCCCTACATGTACAAGCCTTCTGCAGTTGTAGTTTGCATAAGAATGCTAAATTGGGAGTTTGATGTGTTGAATGCCAGATCATGAAATTTAGGAAAAACATTCAGAACCTTTATAGTGAACAGGGTTTTTCTGTGCTGACTTTGGGGCAAGGAAGATAATTTATGTTATGGATGTCCTCAGTTTATCTTTAATGAGGTCTAGCATCCTATATAGAAATCCTGAAGTTCCTTTAAAATAAAAGTCTATGTCAGGAATTTTAGGCCTTGTCAGTTCTAGGTAATGCAAAATTGAGTTTAAATAAGCATATGTATTTGAGCAACAAGGAGTTGGTGCTTGTTCATCATTAAAATCCCCTTTAAGTGAGACAAGCTGTTTGTGCAACAAGGAGTTGATGAGATTAGGTGGATGATTAGTTCTAGGATGACTTGGTTCCTTAGAGCACCATTTGCAATGTCAACTTTTCCTTTGAACATGATGAAAAACCGTGAGATTTTATTAGGAAATAAAAAGTTAGGACAAGGGAGATGACTACTTAGAGGTTGGTAATTAGGAAGTGTTCATTGAAGTAATTGCTTTAATGAATTTGTCCTCCAATAGAGAATATTTACTCAAATGAATCTTATGGAAAATAACCACACGATTACTTTTTCCCATTGTCAACCAAGAAATCTCTACCTTTAAAAGAACTATGAGGTAAACAATCAATTTCAGCACACGATGGACACTTGCATTAAGTAGGAGATAAAAGAATCAACACTATTATTATTATTATAAACTGAATTGTTAGGGATTGCTTGTATGCAATTTAGCTCAATCCTTGTATAAATTAAGAGGTTATAATAATTGTTGATAGCATTTGGAAACTTACTAGTGTAGCATCTTTAATAATGCTTGTTACTATGTAAATATTGTTATATGTGATACAAGCACGATTCCCTTATCAAATATGAGCCATCTAATTGCAGTGTCAAATAACAACTGCTCTTCTATTCATCATCCCACTTGAACCTAGATTGGGTAGCACTATTTCAACTTAAGAAAATACACTCATTAGTATTGAAATCCTAACATGCAAAAGAAATGTTAACTATAGAAATGTTAAATCTGTGGTGAAGTTGGCTACCATTGGATACCGATGATATTATCTTTTACTGAAAAATGAAATTAACTATAGATTTGATGGTAATGATGACGGTGATAGTAGCTATGATTCCCTTATCATAGCGCCATAAATCAAATATGAGCCATCCAATTACAATCAAATAACAATTTTTATTTGACTCATCAACCCACTTGAACCTAGATTGGGTACGTAGCCCTATTTCAACTTAAGAAAATACGCTCATTAGTATCGAAACCCAACATGTCAAAAAAATGTTAAACCCGTGGTGAAGTTGGCAACCATTGGATATACCGATGATAATGTCTTTTATAGAAAAATGGAATTAACTATAGATTTGAAGGTAATGATGGTAGCATTTTGCATGATTTGGTGCTATAAGTTAGCAATTCAGTTTGTTTGGTTTACTATATATTTGTAAGGATTGCAATGATCCGTAAGCAATCAATTCCTTTCAGTTCAAATAAAACAGTACACATCTATTTGCTGTCTTTAACCTTCTTCCTACTTTCTTTCTTCACTTATATACTTTCAATAAGCTTAGGCATTTCCTTCGCTGAGCACAACAAAATGAAGAGAAATGATTAGTTTGGGATTGGGATTTGAGAAACATGCACTAATAATTCATCCTTGCCCTGACTAGGTAACATGGCTACGATTATTTATCTTCTCTCCTTATCCTTCAACTTTTAATGGGTGGGTTAAATATTCATGGATGGTCTTTGAGCTGTTGTTGTGCTGCGAATATGTTTTTGATTGGTGGAAGTAATTCCAACTTTTTCATTGGCAATGGGATACAAATTGGCTTCACATTGTAACAGTCTTATTTACCATAGAACCCCCAAAAGAAGATATCGACTTATCTATCTAAGTGTTTGCTGTGTGAAGCACCAGAAAAATAAGGGCGTGTGCTTGTTTGCCCATTTGTGTTTCCTTTCAAGTGTCTGAACCTTCAAAAACAAGGGCATAATGTTTACTCATGTGTGTGCTTATAGTTTAATGTGTGGATTTTCATTCTCCTCGTCAACATGTTTCCTCTATCGTTTTGATGTTCTGTTTCTATTTCGTATTCCTTAATGCAGCTTGAGATCTGGAATAAATGTTACTGTATGAGCAGGTGATGAGACTTGATGCTGTACTATTTGTTTAGAAGATTGAAACAAATATCAAATAGAAGAACAATTTCATGTTTTCCTAGCAGAATCCCTTGCTGAATGGTTCATCCCTTGTTCAATGGTCTTTTTAAGCAGATACCTTGCTGGCTATTGCTAAACAAGTAACAGCAAACACTGAGAAATTTTTTATTTTTCTTTTGTTTTTTTGCATAAACAATTCATAATTAAAACTTAAAAAATTAATTTAAAAAAATCAAAATTTTATAAAACTTAATGTAGAAGGTGACACGACGATATCTTTACCATTGAAAAAGTGAGGGATAATTCAAGAGTGTAATTGTAGATTATTAAGGTACAAATCAAAAAGTAAGGCATAGTTGGATTATGATTATTATTGTTATGGTCATGGTGATGTTAGAGTGACATGTCATTAGGCTACTTTGGTAACCCGATTGGTTGGTTACACAGACATCTAACTATCATTTGATTCTCTGTTGGAAAGTAAAAGGAAGGAAATGATTATGTTTATGTCTCTTTTACTTTCGAAACAATGAAAGCAAAAGCATTAGTAGGACAAAGTAAGTTTGTCATCTAATTTCTTGCCATCACCTTCACATATCATCTCTCAGCCGTTTCTTTTCACTCAAACTATCTCCGGACCGGTTGTTTATTTTGGATCATTTCCCAATTTAGGACGGAAGACTACGGGAAAGAGGAGATTGGTTGTGGTGGGGATTGAAGCTGTGATTTGGGATCGGTTCATGATCTTCTGCTGATAGGTTTATCCAGCAGACTTCAAGAGGTAAGAACCTGCTCTTATATCATGCAAAGAGAAGGATCAGATCAGAGTTGCTAAACATGAAAAGACAACAAGAACTAAAGCTGCATAAATTAACAGCTTAATAAAAAGTAAACAGTTTTATTGTGATGTTTTGAAAATAAAAGAGAATAGAAAAAGACAGCAAAACCTTTGGATGCTTAGAAGTTGGTATAAATGATTGAAAAGTATTGTAGTAATTGAACAAAGAGTTCATAAATATAAATAGAAAAAAGAAGAAGAGAGATCTGAATTCCTAGAGAGAAAACCGTGAGAGTGAAAGAAGAAAAAGAGAAAAGAGGAAAAGATAAAGGAAGAAGAGAGTTAAAGAAAATAAGTTAAAAGGTAAGATTTATGCTTTGATGTGTATAAATGTATATTCTTTAGCTTTAATTTTTTGTTTTGATGAATATTAGGGTTTTGAAGATTGTGTTTTGGGTTTGATTGATGAATTGATTTGAATATTATGTGTTGATTGTTATGGGTAATAAGTTATTTAGTTGATTTTGAAAGATTTTAAGTAAAAATGATGATTTTGAGTTATGGTTTGTTTAAATGGTGAATTTGAGTTAGAAATCTTGATATATCAGTAGGTGATCTGTGGAAATTATGGGTTTGAGATTGAAGATGATGCAATTTCAGTTTGGTTCCTTAATTTGTGAAAATTTCAGTTTAGTCCCTGAACTTTGAAAAATTGCAGATTGATCCCTGGAGCATAATCCGAGATTCCGGACAAAATGTAATGTTGAGAAATTATAGGGACATGTTACTTAGTAGCTCAAAAAGATAGGGGACTAAAATAAACTTTGCAAACAATTACAGTGTTGCTACATATTTTTACCGAGTTTTTCACTTCAGTTCTCTATTTTTCAATTCAACTCTTATTCTTAAAAAAATAAATGCAGTTGAGTTTTAATTTGGGCTTAAAGAGATTCAATTATGGTAAAAAAAAAAAAATCAAATACCAACTTGAAATTTTTTTAAAAAATCACTATTAATATCCACATCCACAATGAAATAAATCTCGGTGAATAGTAATAAATAGACAACTTTTTTCTCTTTTAATTTATATTATAATTTAGTATTGTGACCAAGGTTGTCAAAAATATTTTTTTGACACGACACGGAACATACAATATAAACTCGAATTGTAAACTCGAATCGTAAAATCACAAGTAAAATATTTTAAACAATACAAGTATTCAAATATCTTAAAATATATAATTCAAATAAAAGCATAATGCAGTTCAATAAATCAATATATGCATCAATAATTACAAATATATATGTTGTATCCTGCAGTTCAATAAATAAAAAGCATGCATGTTGTTTATATAGAGACATTTTTTATGGAAAACTATTCTAGTGAGACAAAAAAAGCAACTATTCAGCACACACTTCTACAGGTACCACTTCAGTAATCAAATTCTCAGAAGCTGTACCATAAAAAAACACACCATAAAAAAACACAGAACAAAATTGAATTTTTCAAGTATAGTTATGATAAGATATCTATGAACTCACAATTTCTTGCAGCTAAATCATTACAGAAACAATTACAATTACAATTACCGCGAGCAAGTTTTACCATGATTTCTCATAATTCTCAAAAGCTGTACCATAAATATGACATTGAATGATGCTATTCTATTACCATGAGCAAATTTTACAATCATTTATCATAATACTGTCAAAACTATTGCAATTACAATTACAATTAAGATGCCATCTAGAAACCTAAAAGCTCTTGCTAACCCATGAAGAAAAAAAAAAGAACTCTCTTCTTCCAAGTACCAATTTATCTGTTGCTGAAACTCCCTCAAAAGCTTAAACTTTCCAAATTATCATCCTCTCCACCAATCCAACTCTAATCAAATATGGTTTTAATTCACAGTTCAGGAACTTATCAAGTGCTAGGTTATATTCATTCAACAAAGCACTGCAAAAGGCATTCCAAGACTGACCTATCCAGTAATACACAAAAAGCATAACTACTAACGTTTGGACCGAGTCTTACACCTAAATTACATAGATTCACACAAAACCAGCAATTACAACACACAAAATCAGCAAACAAGGAATTACACAGATTCACATAATACCTAGATAAATTACATCTAAATTCCCTTCACATTCAGTTTTCTTTCAAAAATTCATATAATTAAGAAGCTTAGTTAAAGATAATGGAAAGTGACCTTGACAAGAGTGCAATCTTGGAATGCTTCGTTGCTTCGTTGTCTATGCAGAATTGCAGACTTTGCAACACCAAAGCAAGCAAGATCAAACAGAGCATAGGTGAACATTACAAGAAATTACAACACACAGAAGTACAACATTGTTAGATAGCTTCAATTGATGGTTAATCTATTCAATCGATGGTGAAAATTACAATAAATTACAACACACAAAAGTACAAAATTATTAGCAGTAGTGCAGCACCACTCCCCCTCCGAGAAAATACCCAGAAGCAAACCAATTAATAGTAGAATACCCAGAAGATAAACACAGATTCACATAATACCCAAATAATTTTTGTCTCTAATCACCACCATTAGACAGAAAAAACAAAGCTTGGGATTGGGAATAAATTCTTACATTCGTCTCGCCAAGAACGCTCCGGATCGAGGGAAAGTGATTTCTTAATCTGCTGGGAAAGGGGAAAGGGGAAAAGGGTCAGGGAGAGTGGGAGACAGGGACGAAAAGGGGAAGGGACTCGGGAGAGTGGGAGGGAAATAGAGGAGGCTGAGGAGCATTTCTAATTTTATGCATTTGTTGAAAGTTTTGGTGAACTCGTTCAAACGTTACGGTTTTAACGTATTTTACGAGCTGACCTGTTTTTTAGCGAGTTTGACCGGGTTTTAATGGTTTTTGAGTTTTAACCTGATTTTACACGTTTTATGTGTTTTAACTCGTAAAATCAGACGATTTTCCGAGTTAAAACGCATTTTTAACAACCATGATTGTGACACATATTTTTAAAATAATCTTTTATATAAAAACATATTAAAATATTAAATATATATATATAAACAAGAAATATTAAAAAATATATTAATTTAATATTTTTATAAATTAAATATAATTATAAAAACCACTCTGACACAGTAAAAAAACAAATAGCCTCTTTTTCGTACTAATTTTCATCTTCTATTTTCTACAAGACTGGCCCCCTACGTGACCTGACTTTCTTCCTTCTTTGTCCCATTCTTTTCCTTCTCCTTTTATCATGCCGTGATTTTAAGGTTTTTATTTAAAGTGCTTTGAATAAGTATTTTTTTTATTTAAAAATATATTAAAATAATATTTTTTATTTTTTTAAAATTATTTTTCATATCAATATAAAAATAAAAAAATTATTTTAGAATAAAAAAAATTATATTTTTTAAATACTTTAAAAAATAAAAAACAAACACGCTATTTTCCTCCTTGTTCGTTGCCGTGATTTCAAGTCCTCCTTTCCTGCCTTATTTGCAAGAGTATGAAAAAAAAGATTTTAAAAAATCAAAGGAGCATGGCTATTAAAAACTAAAACTCAAAATATAGAGAAAAATACTATCAATATTTTAAATTTTTTTATTTTTTTTAATAAAATCATCAGTTTCATGATCTAAATCGTAAATTCTACATTTTAATCTGAATTGACCCCAATCAATATAATATGTTATCATTTAAATATTTTTATTTTTAAATATCATCTTAATTTTTTTAATCAAACTTTTTTTTATCCAGATTTTAAACTCGTCAAACTAATAAGGTCATCTCAAATTAAAATCTACATGTTTTAAAAAATTTTCCCCTCTTGAAAAACATGTTAATATCATCTTAGTATTTTTTTTTTTTACCTTTTTTTTGAAAAACAATTATCAGAAACTTGCGATCTAGTCTGTCCTGCAACATGAGTGATGAATGGAGAAAGAAAAAAAATACACCGGTGATATGCATCACCCAACAGCCCCACTTTCAATCCATCCATTCTATACACACTAGTTTATTCGCTCCTATAAAATACTCTAGTTTCTAAAATAAATTGCCATCTAAATTAAAAATTAATTATTTATTGTTGTATAATTTGTCCAATTTTCGACATGATGCTTTCGACACTCATTACATGTTACTTGTATCTACAGGCGACAAAAAATCAACAGCACAATATTTCGAAAATATCTATGATACCCCAGAGATACATCAAGTCACCGACCTTCAAGAAATTCACGAATTGAAAAAAGCAAAAAGCAAATGAACGCAAAAAAATTTCAATGTGATTCGACAAAATCCCAAAGCGACTAAGGCAGTGCAAAATAAAACCAACAAATAAAAAATTTTAATTTTCTATCACAACAAAAAATTAGCTCATTTTTTATATAGTTTAAATTAAAAATTAAAAATGTAGAATTTACGATTAAGTTCCAAAGTGCACAAAATTTCTTAGGAATTATATCCAACAAATTCGTATCCTTGTTTTCTTTTGATGCAGGGTTTAACAAATTTGGAAACATTATGCTTGGAATCCCTGCCTGACATGAGGTGTATATGGAAGGGTCTCGTGCTGAGCAAATTGACTACTTTGGATGTGGTTAAGTGTAAGAGACTGACACATGTATTCACATGTAGCATGATTGTCAATCTAGTTCAACTGAAAGTTCTACGTATATTGTTTTGTGAGGAAATAGAGCAAATCATTGCTAAGGATGATGATGAAAATGACCAAATATTGTTAGTGTTAAAATAATTAAGATGAAACACAAAAAGGAGGCTAGAATTCTGAATGATCTGTTTATTATGAGTGCTTAGTCTTAACATAAATACAAATAAAGTATATATATAGGTTAAATTGAAAGTTCTATTCTACTCTTAATAAATAAGACTACATAAATATTATTGAATATCTCCCCTCAAACTCACGATGTGGCAGCTACAAGCATCGAGATGCCGCATCGTGAGTTTGCCAACCAGAAAACAAAAACGAGAGATGGAATGCGCGTTGGTAAAGAAATCTGCAATCTACAAGGAAGAAGGAACAAAAGGTAAAGCAATGGTGCCATGCTTGAGATGATGACGAGTAAGATGACAATCGATCTCAATGTGTTTAGTTCGCTCATGAAAAACCGAGTTGTGAGCAATCTGAAATAATCATGTCATCAACATATAAAGACAGAATGATACGACCTGCATCAGTGCACATAATAAAAAGAGCAGAATCATGACTGTTAGAAACAAAGCCAAGAGACAAGATCACAATAGAGAATTTCTCAAATCAAGCACGGGGTGCTTGTTTGAGACCATATAATGCTTTCTTAAGCTTACAAACATATCCAGAGTCATGTGAAATACTAGGAGGGAGTGCCATATAAACTTCTTCTTGAAGATCTCCATTCAAGAATGCATTTTTAACATCAAGCTAAGAAATATGCCACTGACGAATCGAAGCTACGACAATAAAAGTACAAATAGTAGTCATTTTTGCAACCGGGGCAAATGTCTCCTCATAGTCCATACCATACTGTTATTGTCGATTAAAAGGTAAGACAAAAAATTTTACCAGTTTACATCCACTACAATTAGAAATATCACAAGTTTTCAAATTTCCTAAAGCTCCTGTGGATGCCAAAAATCTCAAACCAGAAGACGAAAATGACCTAGACGGGAATGCCATAAATAAAAACTAGAAGATGAAAGACTTAAACGAAAGGAAGACAAATCAACAGTAGTAGTAGCAGCGGTAGCAGCAGCAACTGCCACTTTTAACTCATCCAAAATATATAGTCCATTCTCCCTACGGCCTGTCCCATTCAGCTTCTGAGACTGCAGATCCTGTACACAACAAAAAGAACCAGAAAACATGACTAAATAATCACCAGAATCACATATTTGACCAACAGACACAAGATTCAATTTGAGTTTTGGAATAAGATAAACATTAGGAAGAGACAAATGAGGTGTGACAACAGAACCAACACCTGCTAAGGGTATAGGAGTGCCATCAGCAGTCATAATAGGAATGGAGGACAAAGGGGATACAGAGGTAAAAGATGAAGAATCTGGAGACAAGTGATGGGAAGCACCAGAATCCAAGACCCATTCAGAGTGTGACATACCTGAGGAACTATGAGGCAACTGACCTATGGAAGAAGAAGCGGACATTTCTTGTGGCTGCAAGGAAAGAAACTTCTGAAATTGCTCAGCCAAAGTATTAGGATCGGTAATAGAGCCTGGGGAAGCTACTACTGCGGTATTGTGGTGTGGTGGTTTATAACCCTGAGGTGGTCTATGAGCATTAGATTGTGACTGGCTGCCAGGCTTCCAAGCTTGATTCTGATGTCTCAACTTAGGACACTGAGCCTTCCAATGACCTTTCTGCTTACAAAAACTACACTCATCGAAGCCAACCCTTGTGTAAGACTTGTTTTGATGATTAGAAAATGGCTTAAAAGGTACTGCTAATACCGAAGGATTTGAAGCAGAAAGAATTCCCTTTTCATAATAAGACTGAAGATGTATTTCTTTAGCCAATAACTCACTAACAACAGAGTCAACAGAAGGCAGTGGAGAACGATGTAGAATTGAACCTCTAAGTCCTTCAAAATCACTACGAAGTGCTGTTAAAAACTGTACCAATCGTTGCTGCTTTCTACGCTCAATATAGGCACCACATGCCTTTAATTCTGCCTATTCTGTAAGAGTGAATTGATCCCAAAGATCTGTCATAGCAGAATAAAACTCTTGAATACTCATATTCTTCTGATGAAGAGCTCGTATGTCATTCTCTAATTGATACTGTTTTGCAAAATTCGATTGTGTGAATAACCTTTGCAAATGATCCCAAATCTCTTTTGCTGTCTCATACTTCGCCAACTGCATACCTATCGAATGCTCAACAGAATTGTTGATCCAAGTAATGATCTTTGCATTATTTGCTTCCCATGTATCTATCAAACCAGCATCTCCCTCCTCAATATTCTTAGGAATCATATAAGTTCCACTAACATACCCCCACATCTTCTTACCTTTAAGAAAATTTCTCATTACATAACTCCAATACGAATAGTTCTTCTCATCCAACCTCATACTTACAGACTGAAGCAAATCATCTCTTTCAATAGCCATAATCAACAGTCACAGAGAACCAGAATGCAAAAGCAGCGGAAAACAAAATACCAAATTGCAGAAACTAAACAGAGATTGCAGAAACTAAACAAATATCTTCTTGACGAAATACCAAGATAATTGCAGAAACTGAATGCAAATACCAAATTGAAGAAACTGAAGGGAAAACGAAATACCAAAATAATTGCAGAAACTGAATACAAATATCAATTGCAGAGGCTGAACTTGTGTTTGGGATTAAGCCTCATTTCATAAAACCAGCTCTGATACCATGTTAAAATAATTAAGATGAAACACAAAAAGGAGGCTAGAATTCTGAATGATCTGTTTATTATGAGTGCTTAGTCTTAACCTAAATACAAATAAAGTATATATAGGTTAAACTGAAAGTACTATTCTACCCTTAATAAATAAGCTACATAAATATTATTTAACAATTAGAAGATCATCTCCGATCTTTATGCTTTCCCAATTTGTGTGAAATTAATGTCAGAAAATGCAACAAGTTAAAGAGTATCTTCCCAGTTGCCATGACTTCAGGTCTCCCAAAGCTCCAAATACTGAAAGTAAGTGAAGCTTCTCAATTATTAGGAGTATTTGTGCAGGATGATCATGCTTCACCTATCAACGTTGAGAAGGAGATGGTGCTTCCTAATCTGTGGTAGCTGTCACTAGAACAAATAATTATTGTAATGAAATCCTACCTAGATTTTTCAATCTTTATGCTTTCCAAGTTTGAGTGAAATTGAGGCTCTTCCCCCAATTAATGGAAGTATTTGAAAAGAAAGATAAACCTCCATCTTATATTGAGTTGTCTCTTTCAGTCCTGCAACTTTTGATTTCATATTCCCATGCCTTGTTGCTGAAGTATTGGGGACAATTCGTTCATCTATTTACCAAAATTATATAGTTCAAAGTGCATAAAATTTATTAGGAATTATATCTAACAAATTGGTATCCTTGTTTTCTTTTGATGCAGGGGCTGACAAATTTGGAATCATTATGCTTGGAATCCCTGCCTGACATAAGTTGTATATGGAAGGGTCTCGTGCTGAGCAAATTGACTATTTTGGATGGGGTTAAGTGTAAGAGACTGAAACATGTATTCACATGCAGCATGATTCTCAGTCTAGTTCAACTGAAAGCTCTAAAGATATCGTTCTGTGAGGAATTAGAGCAACTCATTGCTAAGGATGATGATGAAAACGACCAGATATTGTTAGAAGATCATCTCCGATCTTTATGCTTTCCCAATTTAAAGTCATGTTGAGATTAGAGAATGCAACACGTTGAAGAGCCTTTTCCCAGTAGCCATGGCTTTAAGTCTCCCAAAGCTCCAAATATTTAGAGTAACAAAATCCTCTCAATTATTGGGAGTATTTGGGCAGGAAGATCATGCCTCACCTGTCAACATTGAGAACGAGATGGTGCTTTCTAATCTAAAGGAGCTCTCACTAAAACAATTATCAATTATTGTCCGCTTCAGTTTCGGATGCTGTGATTTCTTATTCCCACGTTTGGAGAAGTTGAAGGTGTATGAATGCGCAGAGTTGAGCACAAAATTTGCTATTACACCAGATGGTTCAATGAGTGTTCAATCAGGGGTGTTGCTGATTTGACTTGATTTCTTACCTCTCTTTTAGTGTGTTTGTTTCTTGTTTCACTCAATAATAAGATTTACAAGTTAGAATGTGTATGCCATGCTTGAATTGGTTTACAGATATCTCAAGTAGCTGAACCCGAGATAATGGGTGGAAAGAAGAAGTAGAAGAATATGGTGATGATGATGATTGCTAGTCTAATAATTCTTTCTTGCCCAAACCAGGTGATATGGCTGCAATTATTTATCTGCTCTCCTTTTCCTTCAACTTTTAAAGTTTGAATTAAATTAACATATGCGATATGCATGGATGGTCTGTGTTCTTCATGTTTGCATCAGGCAAGGTTGGTTACTTATTACATGATCAATTCCACCTTAGGCGATTTCACGGAGATTCTTGTCTTCATGTCTTTGTTCTTCATGTTTGCATCAGGCAAGGTTGTCCATGTTACCTATTACATGGAATATGTTTTAGATTGGTGGAAATAATTCCAACTGTTTCATTGGCAATGGGATAGAAATTGGCTTCACATTGTAACAGTCTTATTTACCAAAAGAAGATTTCGACTTATCTATGTACGTGTTTGCTGTGTGAACTTCCCAAAAATAAGTGTGTTTGGCCCATTTGAGTTTCTTTTGAAGTGTCTGAATCTTCAAAAACAGCATAATGTCTACTCATGTGTGTGCTTATTGTTTAATATGTGGACTTTCTGATAAGTTTAATTCAGAATTTTGTGAAAACAGAGAGAGGAGAAAGGTAAGGAGTAGAGTTCTGAAAAATATTGTCGCACGTCAAAAAATCCGTGCAGCGTCGGCTGGCGATTTTATCATTTGTTATGCGTTTTGCTTGATTGGTTCGTTGGAGTCGCCACCTAGTAATTTATTAAAGGCTACTAGAAAACCGGATGTACTGATCTTGTCAGAGATTCACCGGTAAGGAACTAGTTGTGGTCAGGGAAGGTATTAGCACCCCTAACGCACCCTACCTGAGGTAAGCTGCTTCGTGACTTTGATGTGTTAAAGAAGTTTTAATAATTGCCTTTTCATCGGATATTAGAAATACAACTTACATGTAAGTTAATAATTCTTGACCGTGATCCAATCAAAATATTAAATTCTTCTTTAATCTTTGCAATTTCATCATAAAAAAATAATACATAAAACAAATACAAACACACACATACACTTTCACTATATCTTTTCCTTTCTTTTCTTTTTTTTCTTTTCCCTTTTTCTTTTCCTTTCCCTTTTTTGTTCTTTTTGTACATCACATTACAAAATTAGAAAAAATCAACAACTAAACAAACATTACATCAAACACTTTAGAAATTACAAAACAGACCCCCACAGATCCTTTACAGTGCGGGGAAAACTTTTGGAACAGCATGAACAGTGGTGGCGCGTCAACCCACGCGCCACCGTCACTGGCGGCGCGTGGGTTCACGCGCCGGCGCGTGGGTTCACGCGCCGCCGCACAAAACGCCGGAAAAGCAGGGGTCAGTCACAGCTTCATCTCCTCTTCCCTTTCCTGCCGGCGGTGAGGGTCTTCATCACCTGCAAAAGAATAAAACACACAAGCCAGTTGATTTTAATTTTTTCTTTCTTTTTCGGTCTTCTCCTTTTCAAATCAGCTTCACCGTAGATCTTTCTTTTGTTTCCATCTTCTTCTCCTTCGCTTCAGGTGGCCGGCAGTTGGGCGGCGCTGTAGTGTGCAGAGGGCGGCGGCGTCGAGATCTCCTCTCCTGGTGGTAGCAGCGGCGGTTGGGCTTGCTGCTGATGTCAGCCAGATGAGGGAGGTTGGATTTTTTCTGAAAATTTATTAAAACATGGGTCAAAAATTGGGTAGCAACAAATATCATATCCTTAATTGAATTCAACCGGCTATATAAATAGCCATTATAGATAACAGAAATAAAGCAACTTAATACAATTAATTGCTGCAGAATGGAACTGCCGCTGGAGAATATGAACCTCTTCATAACTGAAACAATTCCTCTGTATTATTGAATGAAAGTAACTGAAATGCTAATTGAATGAAAGTAACTGAAATGCAATTAATATGTGCCCTTGTCTGCATCCATGTTCAGTGCACCTCTGCCATGCATGCGTTGCATGCATGCATTGAGTGAAGCATGTAACAATCCTGCCCACTCAAACTGTCCTTGTCCTCAAGGATGAAAATGGGGGTAGGACTTAAAAAACCGCCACTCATTTTCCCAAGTGGCATCATCATCTGATGCTCCCACCCATTTCACTAACACTTCTGCCTTGGGATGACATTTTCCCTTCTGAATTTCACGCCTGGCCAATATGAAAGCAGGTTGGGGAAGAATGGAAGAATTGTCTGCGAGAGGAGGAAGTTGGGATGATAGAGGCGTGATTGATTCCAAATGTTTCCGTAACAAACTGACATGGAAAACATTATGAATTTGGCAGTCTTTGTGAGGTCCAACCGGTATGCCACAAGACCGACTTTGCTCAGTATCTGGAATGGTCCATAGAATCGAGGGGAGAGCTTTAAGGAACTTCTGAATGCAATTGTAGTCTGTCGATAAGGTTGTAATTCAAGTATACATAATCACCGACCTCAAATGAAACCTCTCGCCTCCGCTGATTAGCATGGTGACACGACCAAAAGATTGATGTCTTCTCCCAAGTGCAGGAGTGTCGAAGTAATAAATAACCTGACAAGACCGGGGTCGAACCACAGGGAGGTTAATTGTATAAATTATAAACAACAATAATACAACAACAACAACAATAACAATAATAATAATAATAATAATAATAGTAGTAGTAGTAATGATAATAATAGTAATAGTAATAGTACTAGTAGTAATAATAATAATAATACCAATAATACTATTAATAATGATAATAATAAAGATGAAGAAGAAGAAGATGTTGATGAGAACTTTGAGATGAAAGATTAACATAAGAATTAAACAATGATAACAACAAATGTCAAGGTTAAAGGATCCACTAATGGTATTTCAAACAAATATAGTATAAACTCTTTTTATTCAATTGGAAACCACACACAAAGGAGGTTCCAATCAGATTATAAATTATTAACACGATTACATTAGTTATCTTATTCGAATAATGCTAATACTTGTAAATGTTGTCAGGCATTCATGATTATAACTTATGTTAACAACAAATCAAGTTCCTTTCATAGCTCAGGTGTTGATTATACCATACAGTATGGGCTATGAAAGTGCCAAGTATTTGTTGTACCAAGTGTTATACAACATAAATCTAGATTAACCATTTAACAAGCAAAGTATTAAAAGTGAACAAGATAACAAATATAAAACATGTTAGTATCAAACATTAAGGTCCATGTTGAGTTTATATTATACTTATTCTTACACCATTAGTGTAAACTTTTCACCTTGACATGACCTAGCTAGACATAATGAAAGAGAGAAACATAAATAAACAAGGAAAGGAAATGAAAAGCATAAGCAAGAAAATTAATATAAGCAAAACTTAAGCATTACAAAATATAAAGAGAAAGCAAGAGCATGATCTTGATCTGAACACCAAGATGCCTCAATACATGGCAAATGCCTCCTTTTATTGGCCAAAATTTGGAACTATTGATTTGTTGACTAATTGATGAGTGGGTGGCCACATCTTGACTTGGTGACAGTCCTTATCTTCTTGTCTGCCAAAAACGTCATTGATAACGTTAGGATTTGAATAGATTCTCCTATGAAGGTTCTAGATAATTGTCTCAGCTTTCCAGGAAAAAAAATAAGGTCATTTGGACTTCTAGAACTCGAGATATGGGCAAAACACTAAACAGTGTCTGGGCTGCAGGACAGATTCGGACTTCTCTGTTGTTGCTACAATTTGGACTTGAAAACGGCCTTTTTAAATCTTGGGCTCCACATGAAAGTTGTAGGCCTATGTCTTATCTTTCCGTCCATATAAAAGAGACCTAAATCCAAGATTTACAGCTCCAGATATGACCAAATTACCGAACAGTGTTCCAGTTTGGACTGCACCAGCATCTCTTTTCTAAGTTTGGCCATCTCTTTGTCCTTTCAATTTCACTACCTCAACTCATCAATCAATTCTTTCATTTATGTGATAGGCCTGCATTTAAGATGAATATTTACCATAAATTAAAGGTATCTTATATAATTAGATATGTTATTATAAAACATGCTTTAGTTAAGGAGTTATTGATACTTCAAGTGCAAAATGATGATATAAAACCTTGATAAAAATGCACTTTTAAGTACTAATCACATGGCTCGTCATTCTCTCTTGAGCAAGACGAAGATTTCTATGAAGATCACGTAAGAGGGAGTCTCGGTCTTGGAGGTATTCCTCGACAGCTTGAACTTTGGCAGTTCCTGGAATATAGGTGAGCGGGTGTGGCGGTGGAATTCCATAGACAACCTCAAAGGGATTGATTTTGGTTGACGAATGGGTCGATTTATTGTAGCTAAACTCTGCCTAAGGTATCCAGTCCATCCATGTCTTTGGTTGTAGGCCGACAAAGCAGCGAAGGTATTACTCCAAGACGCGATTGACGACCTCTGTCTGTCTATCGGTCTGGGGATGATAGCTGGAACTCACACATAACTGTGTCCCTTGTAGCTGAAAGAGGGTCTGCCAGAAGGAGCTAATGAAGACCTTATCTCTGTCACTCACAATGGAGGTGGGAATACCATGTAAACGAACCACATTTGCCACAAATGTCTTAGCAACGAAGCAGCTGTAAAGGGATGCTTCAGGGGAATAAAGTGAGCATACTTGGAGAGGCGATCTACCACTACCATAATGACAGAATGACCGTTTGAAATGGGAAGGCCTTCAATGAAATCCATTGAAATATCTGTCCAGATTTGCGTGGGAATAGGCAGGGGCTGAAGCAACCCCGCAGGTTTCATGCAATCTGATTTGCATTGTTGGCAGACCGCACACATTTGCAGGTATTCCTTCAATGTCTGTCGTTGCTTTGGCTAAAAGAAGTTGTGGCTGATCCGAGAAAGGGTCTTCTGGAACCTGAAATGTCCCCCCACACGAGATGAGTGACTGTCAGCTAGAATCAACGGAATCAGGGAGGAAGTAGGACTTAGAAAAACTCTATCATTGTGGAACCAAACCCCATCATGTAGGGTCATCGGTTGGGAGGTATTCTTGCTGGTATATGAAGCATAAAATAGATCCTGTTTCACCTTCGTTTGTAGTTGGGGCCACCAATCTGCGTGGGGAACTGAAATGGAGAGGAAGTGCACCTCTCCTATACGTGATAAGGAGTCTGCAGCCTGATTCTCAACCCCCTTCTTATACTCAATAGTGTAATTGTATCCCAGAAGCTTGGGAAGCCATCGTGTCTGGGCAGGAGTGGCAATGCGCTACTCCAGTAAGTACTTGAGGCTTTTATGGTCTGTACGCATGATAAATGGTTTCCCAAGTAGGTAATGTCGCCACTTCCGATTGCTTTGACAATGGCTAGCATCTTCTTTTCATATGTAGAAAGAGTGAGGGACGTTCCTTTAAGGGCTGCACTAAAATAAGCCACGGGGTGGCTGTTTTGAGTAAGGACGACACCTATTCCCAACCCACTGGCATCACATTTAACTACAAAGGGCTGAGAAAAATCCGGAAGGCATAAGGTGGGTGGAGTCGTGAGGGCCTGCTTGAGTTGATTGAATGTTGCCTCCGTTGCGTCAGTCCAATGGAACTTTTCTTTAGTCAAGAGTTTGGTCATAGGAGCTGCCATGCTGCCAAAGTGACGAATGAATTTCCTATAATATCCGGCTAAGCCTAGGAATCCTCGAACTTCCCTGGCTGTAGTGGGTGTGGGCCAAGCCACCACTGCTTGTATTTTATCAGGGTCCACAGATACGCCATCTTTGTTGATCGAATGCCCCAAATACTTAACCTATTGAACTCCAAAATGACATTTGGACTCTTTGGCAAACAACTGGTTATCAGCTAAAATTTTAAGGACAAGTTGCAAGTGAGTTAGGTGATCTTGCCATGACTTGGAATAAACTAGGGTGTCATCGAAGAATACCAAAATAAATTGCTGAAGGTAGGGTCGAAAAAGGTCGTTCATGAGGCTTTGGAAGGTTGCTGGGGCATTAGTTAGCCCAAAAGGCATGACAATGAACTCATAGTGTCCCTCGTGGGTTCGAAATGCCGTCTTCAGAATATCATCCTCCTTCAAACGAATTTGGTGATAGCTCGACCGTAAATCCAATTTCGAAAAGAACTTAGCTCCATGGAGCTCATCTAATAACTCATCAATAACTGGTATAGGATACTTATCTTTTATGGTGATCTTGTTGAGAGCCCGGTAGTCAATGCAAAATCGCCAAGTGCCATCGGGTTTTTTCACCAACAAAACTGGTGAGGAAAAAGGGTTATTGCTTGGTCGTATGAGTCCCGATTCTAACAGCTCCTTCACCATGCGTTCAATCTCTGCCTTTTGATAGTATAGATATCTGTAAGGGTGCACGCTTACTGGACCTGTGCTAGGCTGGAGTGGAATCTTATGGTCATGTTGGCGGTGAGGAGAGAGACTGGGGTTAGGGGCGAAGACCACTGCAAACTCCTCCAAGAGACATTGGATCGCTGGAGGGTATGTATTTGTTGAAAGTGTGTTTTTAAGTGGTTGAATTTGAAAGAAGAACCCCATCCTCTGTAGACCCGAACACTCCTTATTATGCAGAACCTCAATGCTAGATGCTTCAGCCTCCCGTCCAAGACCCTGCAAAGTATGCCTGACTCCGCTGATTCTAAAGGTCATGGTGAGCTGTTTGTAGTCTGTTTCCACTGGTCCCAAGGTCTTCAACCATTGCACCCCCAGAACTACCTGACAGGCTGTCACAGGCAGAACATAATAATCAGCCGTGATGGTAATTCCCTGGATGGATAACATGATTCCTTGGCAATGGCCTGCGCATTCTACTCGTTTCCGATTAGCAACCACCACCTGAAGTTTCCTGTCTTTGACGATCGGCAGGCCAAACTGAGTTGCAATGGCTTGGTCAATAAAATTATGAGTGCTGCCCCCATCTATCAACATTATCAAGCTTTTGTTCTGTAGTTTTCCCAAGACTTGAATTGTTTGGGGATGCTCAGCACCAGCAATAGCATGGAAGGAAATCTCAGGTGTCACCTCTATAAGCTCTGCCTCCAGCTGGTCTTCCTTAGAGTTCTCATCGCAGGGAGAGTCCTCTATCATGAAAAATTGTGGCTGTTTACAACGATGGCCTATAGAGTATTTCTCGTCATAGTAATAGCAAAGTCCCTTCCCTCGTCGTTCCCTAGCTTCTTGATTTGTAATTCTTCGGAACGGAGTAGTTGAAGGTGAGGATTCAATATTTGCTCGTTGATTAGGAGATGAGCCTAGAATCCTAGGAGAAGGATTGGAGTGCCCTCTCTGAAATGTCGTTACTGGCAGTAAACGATTATTCGAAAAAGGCTTGCGTTGCAGTTGGTTGCGCTCTTCCACCAGTCGTGCCACTCCAATTGTGTCTGCCAAGGTTTTGGGTTGTTTAATCTTGACATCTAATCAAATTTCATCCCATAATCCTACAATAAAACAACCAATTAGGAATGTTTCGGGGAGGCCATCAACTCTATGGGAGAGCCTTTCAAAGGCTTCCTGGTACATAGCAACAGTTGATGTTTGTTTCAATCAGGTTAAAGCTTCAGAGGGATCTTCATATTCGGTTGGACCGAATCTTAGTGAGATGGCCTGTGTAAGTTCATCCCAAGTGAGTGGCCCACATAACTTTGTTAGCCAACGAAACCATTGTAACGCAATGCCTTCCAGGTGGAATGTAGCTAACTGTACGCGTTGTGCAACTCTAATGTTCTGAAACTCAAAGTATTGTTCAACTCTATGAAGCCAACCAATTGGGTCTTCTCTGTTGAACTTTGGGAAATGCAGCTTGAGTTGTGGTGGATGTGGGTGATCAAAACTAGCAACAGAAGGGGGGTTGGTTGCTCGATGGGAAGAAGATTCCTGTGCAAATGGGTTGATGTCAGGAGGAACGGCTTGCGTACGTTGGGTGGTACGAATGGCCTGTAATTCAGTGAGAATAGTTTGTAAGGCTGCATTGAGTTGATCAAAGCTGGCCTCGTGCCTAACCAAAGTCTCATTGACTTCGTTGCGGAATTCAACATTAGTTTTTCCACGGGTGTCCATAGACCGAAACGGCTCTGATACCAAATGATAAGTTTAATTCAGAATTTTGTGAAAATAGAGAGAGGAGAAAGGCAAGGAGTAGAGTTCTGGAAAATATCATATCCTTAATTGAATTCAACCGGCTATAAATAGCCATTACAGATAACAGAAATAAAGCAACTTAATACAATTAATTGCTGCAGAATGGAACTGCCGCTGGAGAATAGGAACCTCTTCATAACTGAAACAATTCCTCTGTATTATTGAATGAAAGTAACTGAAATGCTAATTGAATGAAAGTAACTGAAATGCAATTAATTTGTGCCCTTGTCTGCACCCATGTTCAGTGCACCTCTGCCATGCATGCGTTGCATGCATGCATTGAGTGAAGCACGTGACACTTTCATTCTCCTTTCTGCTCAAATTAATGGCTCTACGACTTGGGTATTTGCGGCATCAGTATGTTTTCTCTGTCAATCTGATGCTCTGTTTCTATTGCATATGCTTATGTGGTTTTGGAAATGGGCCTGGCAAAGCAGCATGAGATCTTGAATAAATGTTTTTGCACGAGCATGTGATGACTGAGACTTGATGTTGTATTATTTGTTCAAAAGTTTGAAACTGATATCAAATCTATTGTATGAACAATCTCATGTTTTCCTCGCAGAACCCCTTGTTGAATGGTTTTTTCGAGCAGATACATTGCTGGCAATTGCAATGTATCCTCTGATTTCTAATTGTTTGCTGCTTACAAACCCTTTCACAAGCTTCTTTCTAAGCATATAGCTTGTGATGTTGGAAAACAAGAGCCTGTTTAACTCTTGCATTATATCATGTTTCATGAAGCTTAATTCCTTATTATCCTACAATGAATTTCCATTAAATGCCAATGTTCATGGTAAGAGTTAAACTTATATATAGCAAGTTAAAGTTGCTAGAAACCCTAATTGCTTCGTTAAAGGTGGAAGTATGCTGGAAATTATCCTGGCTACTTTATTCATTACAAAAGACTAGCTAAGAAATGTTTTAGTTAAACTGTGAAGTTGCTGAGAACTAATTCTAAATTATAAGTAGAACCTTACTGCCTAGCATTAATAGTAAGGGTTTTTCGAGCAGATACCTTACTGGCTATTGCTAGAGATTCTAAATATTCTATCCTCTAAACGTTCCTCTGTTCAATTATCCATGATACTATAAGAAAAAAGTGAGACAAATTTCATCTCACTTAAAATCTTGGCTCATTCTGAATTTCTTGCCTAAATTCTAGCAGTTTTTTCCATCTGTTCTGTTACAGATTTATTTTTAATGAATAATAGGTGCCGTTTTGAGTTAGGGATAAAAATCCATAATTCTCAAAACAGGTAGCCGTAGCCATGCGCAGATCTTCATCTCTCTTTAATTTCTTTCAACTATAACCCTGACAGAATATGACCTCTAAATTATCGGCTTTATCCATTTAAGGGCTTTGGTCCTTCAATTCTTCATTGTTTTGAGTCAAATTGCCTTCCAATTTCAATTTGTTTCTTCAATAAAGCCCTTAATTGATTTTCTAACTTGGCTATTTGTTCCAAACTCATCCTTGAACTTCAATTTCATTCAATTTTAGCCAATTTAAGCCCATTTCTCTTCAATTCAAATCTCAATTATGATTTAAAAATTTACAAACTTTATTTTTACTTGTGATACTCAAATATTAGTCCAATTGCAACCCCAACTATATATTTTTATATTATTTATTTTTTATATTTTTATATTTTTTTCAAGATTTCTTGTCACACAAATTAAATAAATAAAATAATGAAATGAATAAAATTATTGAAAAGACATATTTTTTTGAGTTTTTTTCTAATTTTAAAAGAAAATGCAACAAAACACATTAAATTGTCAAGAAAATGCAAGGATAAAATATCACAAAACATTACATGAAAATATAAAATTGTAAAAAAATAATGTTCATTGAGCTAAGAAAATGACATGAATTATAAATGTACTCCTACCTGCAATACCAGTAGCCATCCTTGATGCAAGATTTAGCTTTCAAAATCTGATCCTATCTCCACGCATCAAGCAATGAGCAATCAATGGTCAGTAACTAAGACGACGCGTGAGGTAGCACCTATAAAAGGCTTTTGTTAAGTTTCTAGCAAAGGACTAGGTGGCACCTAAAATAACAACAATAATTGTTTGCTGTTGGGGCAATCGTGCATAGGTAGAGGTACTGCGTGCTGAACAAAGTGCAGAATGAATATCATATTAGAGTATTTTATAGTTTTAATCTATTTTTATTATTACTATTATTTTAAATCTTTAGCATATTCATATCAAATTATTATTTTAAAGTAAAAACTATGATTATTAATATTTATTTTTTATATCAATATATTAAAACGATCTAAAAAAATATTATAAAAAAAATAATTTTTTTAATAATTTTATTTTATCCAATAAACTTAACTGCCTCATTGTTGTATCCGTTATTAATACCAACATTTAAACATAGAAATCATATTTTTTGTTAGAATTAATATATAACTGTATAAGAACATAAATTTCGTGTTGAAATACTTAATTCAATGAAAATATCTTTAAAAGTTTATTAACGTAATTATTTTTAATTTTTAACTATTTTTTATGTTTAATAAAAACAACTCAAATTAACTATTTTTTAATTAAAAAAATATAGTGTAAGATGCAATCCACAATTTAAACTTATAAATCAATTTTGGAACACACTTTTGATTTAAGTAAAAAGTTATTTCTAACAAAAACATACTTATGATTTTTTTTAAGTTTAGCTCACTCTTGAAATCTAACTAAAAGTGTATGTTTATATTCAAACCCAAAAAAAAACATGGCAATTTCCTATACATCATAAGTTTCATATTAACAATTGTTTACATTCCTTCAAAGATGAGAGCACTTCTAGTGTAAGTACTGGGAGTAGCAAGCACTAAAAACACAAGTGATCCAACCACGAATAAAGCTCCAGCATCTAGCTCCCCATGAATTTCCCTCCATGAATAAAGCTCCCCTTTCTTCTATGAAATTGCTCGAATGACTGTCCACTTTTTTTCTTTTTTGGAGGGGTCCTTCCTGTAGGATGCATAAATTCCTTTCTCTTAAATCCCCTTACTTGACTCTATTTATTAGTTGGCTTTATAGTGTCATTTATTACCTTCTTCATACCCTGAGCAGCCCGTACCAATTCTAAGACAGACTAGAACTGCATAGCTACCAAGGTTATCTTCAGCTCCTGTCTAAGCCCATCCCAAAACCGTTTTATTAGATGATGCTCGGTGGGAATGTAAATGGTGGCAAAGATAGATAAATCCTAGAACTTCCTCTCATATTCCAAAACTATCATATCCTTCTGTTTTAGATCTAGGAACTCCTGTTCTTTTTTCTTTATGTGTTGCCAAGAGTAATACCTCTCCTCAAACTCCTCTCAAAAATCTCTCCACTTTAACTCTTCTCCTGTTCTCCTCTCTCTGATAGTTTCCAACTAGGAGTGGGCGCTCTTAGTTAACAACTGGGTCACACAGTCCACTCATGTTTCCTCTGGCACTTGCATCTGATCTATAACTCTTTCTACCTTCCTCAACCAATGCTCGGTGACTTCAACGTCTTCCTCCCCTAAATAAGTAGTACAACCCATCTCTCGCATACCCTTCACCCATTAGACTAGAGTGACCACTCTCTCGTCGAGGAGCGGGACTAGACATACCCGTGGTTATCATTGCTGCCACTACCTTGACCAGTTGTTCCAAAACTACAAGGTTTGAATACGGATTAGGTGTGACTGTTGGTATCGCCAACAGGGGTCTATCTTTTAGTCCTCAACCACTTACTGCCTCGGGCAATAACACCTCTATCGTACAGGAGGTAGAGTCATCTTGATGCCCTGTTGATTCTCCCTTCTCAGAATGAGTTGATGCTACAAGTAAGTGAGAAGCAGTATCCTTCAGTGGATCCCTTTCTGTTTCGTTACCATACAACGAGCCATACCCCCTCCTTCGCACAGGAGATGGGTCTTTCCTTACTTCTTTTCGTGTACGAACCATCCTACAACATATTTTTTTTCCAGAACCATACCATTATTCCAATCACTTGTTACCGCCAGCTCCTTCTTGCCCTTTCTCCCACAAATGTTTCGATTGTTCTTTTTCTCTTCCCTTGCTACCGCCAACTCCTTCTTGGCCCTCTTCCTCTCTTGTCTTGTCTTTTGGTGTCTAAATCATCCCTCACCCTCCTAGTTTCCTCTCATATGGTGGGTTGTATGTGGTTCTTAGGTTATTAAACCTTCACAATATGGTCTATTAACAGATTATTTCCCCATGTTTTCCCTCTTTTTTTCTCTCATTTTCTCCTTCTCTCCAGCTCTAATTTCCATGGGTATTTATATGGTTTTTCTAGGTTTTTTTATGAATTCTCTCAAAGATTGATCAAAGTTTAGCCCTTTGATTAAAGTGAGAGGGTCCTAGACAAAAGCTAACAACTATAAGTTCTTTTACTAAGTAGGTTTTGCAATTGTGGTTTTGGTTTGAGGGGTACTTTGTGATTTGCTAGATTTGGAGGGTAAGGAGTTATTTCTAGCCTTTTCAAAGTCATTGATAAGAACCTAATGGTTTTTTGTGAAATGAGTGACACAGTCGAGACTGATTGGGTTGACTATTTTCAAAGCTTTGCCTGAGCAACTCTGATGTATACATCATCGGAAACCACCTGAAGTTAGTAGAAGAGGTGAACACCTTTTGTTTGGATCTAATCATGTTTAATTTGGAGATTTGTAGATTCACATTCATTTGTTCAAAGGTGTCAACTCAATCAACCCAGAATCTAAAATTGTTGTGATGATTGATCAAAAGATGTTGGAAACTACTATGAATGAATTGGGATGTAAACGTCTTATTCCATGGAACTGAGGTTGTAGAAAGGATGTTCTTATTTTATTTGCAAAAAATCTCATGTCATTTGTCTAGAACTCCACAACGAGCTCTTAAAAAATGCTAACTCGGTCATCATATTTTGCTACAAGAAGAAGAAAACCAGTCAACGGTGTGTCATTTGTATCCTTTCATTAAAATCAAACGACATATCATCTACTAAAACCCTAAAAATTAGGGCTCTTAATTGATTTTTCCTGAAAATTAATTCAATCTCTTTTCTTCTAATCATGGTACACGCACTCTTAATTGACTCAAAATCCTTTTAATTCTTGCAATTACACCCCTATAAATTCTAATTTAAATCATTTTATTCGAGTGCCTTTTACAAATGAGTCCATGGTTTTTAATTTCAACCTTAATTGATCACTACAATTTCAATTCCTTTCAATTTGGTCCTTGATTTGGTTAATTTCAACCTCTACAATCATGTGTTTTTTTCAGTTTAGTCCTTGATTTTATATTAGTTCAATTAAGTCCCTAATTGCCCATCAAACTTCAATATTCTAAGCATAAATTAAGCCCTTGATTTGTCCAATTAAACTTTTACACTTGTCATCTTGGTCCTCTACCACCAACTTGACAATCATGTGTCTTTCTTGTATTCAATCTCTAGGTATTTGCAAACACTCCTCCAAACAAACACTTAACCAATTATAATTTAGTCTCTATAATTTGATAAGAATAATTAATTAATCCCACAGTTTCCATAACTATATGTTTAATTCTTATATTTTTAAAGTTACATATAGTTTAGTTCTTTTCCAATTAATATTTTTTTCTTTCTTAAAAAATAGAATAAGGAAAAGAAAAGTATGCAGTTGAGGAAATTTCATAACGAAGGAAGGCATTTTTTAAAGGAACTATATAGTAAATGGAGGGTGGTTGTTGCTACCCAATTTTTGACCCATGTTTTAATAAATTTTCAGAAAAAATCCAAAAATAGCGAAAAGCATTGAAAACCCAAAAAATACATTTTTTAATACATTTGCATCGTTTTTAGCATTTTCAGCGTCGTCTAAAAAGAATTTAAATTTTCAAAGGTCTTTCGAACGCGTTCAACTTTTAATGCGTTAATTTTAAAATCATTAATTTTCCTCATTGAGTCGACGTTGATATTTGCTCGCTTTCAAAAATACAAAAAAAATAAGAAAAAATCAAAATTTACAAAAAAAAAGGAAAAGAGAAGGAAAGGAAAAGTTGAGGGACTAGTTTGAAAACCTAGCAAAATTTTTCCTATAAATACCATGCTATACTGAATTTTCAGGGGGGGGGCAATTTTGACATCATCAGAAAAAATACAAAAAAACCTAACCCTAAACCCATCTTTTTTTCAAGAGGAGCCGCCCCCCTGGATTTGGGTTTTCTTCTTCTTTCAGCCGGAGACCCACACACTGCCTCCCTTTCCTTTAATCTTCACCTCAGCTTCTCCCACTCTCAGCCGCTCATTCGTCTCGGCCAAATCCAAGAGGCAGCACCCCCCCCCTTTTCCTGAAAAAAACCGAAGCCAACTCCCTCTCTTCCCTCTCAGTTGCAGGGGCAACAAACTCACAGCCCCTCCCTTTAAAAAACCAAACAGGAGCAGCCACTCCGTTCCCTCATTTCCAGCTTCTTCTCCCGAGCCTCTCGACGTTCTCCCCAAACGGATCTTCTGCATCTTCTCCAGGCCGCCAGCTCCAACCCCCCCAGGCTTTTGATTTTTTTCTTCCCCACAACAGCAGACCATAACAGCACTATAACCCCATCTTCCTCCCCTCTCTCCCAGCCAGCTTGCCTTTCTTCTTCACCCGTAGGAGCCAACAGCGCCCTCCTCCAGCAGTGCCGTCCACATCCGGCCACAGACCAGCCTTCAGCAGCCCACAGGCGGCTCCCCCTCACAGATCGTCTCCTTCCTCAGCAACCGACCCTCCTTCATCCGACCAACCCCTCAGCGGCGTCTTCTTCTCCTACAGTCTCTTCAGCAGCGACGACCCGCAACCATCACAGACCGGTCCAGACCTCCACCAGCCGCCGCCCAAGTACTTGAAGCAGAGGAGAAGACGACGAAGCCCCAAGAACAGACCTAAGAAAGAAGAAAGTGAAGCAGACAAGGATGGAAAGCAGAGGAAAATAGATCTAAAAAATAACTAAAACAGACTGCTTGTGCGTTTTCTTTTGGTTACAGGTGACGGTGATCTTCACCGCCGGCGAGGAAAAGAAGAGGGGAAGAAGTCGATCCAGACCCCTCTGTTGCTGGGTTTTTCTTGCGGCGGCGCGTGAGCCCACGCGCCGCCAGTGATGGTGGCACGTGGGAAGACGCGCCACCACTATTCCTGCACACTGTTTCTGCATATTCCAGAAGTCTTTGGATGTTTTAGGGGCTGTTTTGTAATTTTAAATTGTTTGATGTAATTTTATTTTTAGTATTGAATTTTTATTATTTGTAGTGTGGATGTAACAAAAACAAAAGAAAAGAAAAGAAAATATAGTGAAAGTGTATGTGTGTGTTTGTATTTGTTTTATGGATGTCTTATTTTTATTTAAGATAAAATTGCAAAAGATTAAAGAAGAATTTAATATTTTGATTGGATCACGGTCAAGAATTATTAACTTACATGTAAGTTGTATTTCTAATATCCGATGAAAAGACAATTATTAAAACTTCTTTAACACGTCAAAGCCATGGAGCAGCTTACCTCAGGTAGGGTGCGTTAGGGGTGCTAATACCTTCCCTAACCACAACCAGTCCCTTACCCGCGAATCTCTGACAAGACTAGTACATCCGGTTTCCTAGTAGCCTTGAATAAATTACTAGGTGGCGACTCCAACGAACCAATCAACGCAACACAAATGATAAAATCGCCAGCCGATGCCGCGCGGATTTTTTTGACGTGCGACAGAATGGCGACTCCACTAGGGAAGGTACTGTTTCTGACTATATTGGACTAAGCTTTGTGTATTTGATGTGTTTAAGTTTTTGTATTTTTGTCTTGTTTTATTTGTCTTATCCATGCATTTTTAGAATTGTTTCATGCATCACTTGTATTTATTTTTGAAAGCACACACAAGCTTTTAAGTTAGGTGGTGAATTAGCGATCTGCCCTATGACTATTGGTCAGGGTTCAGATGCGTGAAAAACCGAACTCATATATGAGTGCCTGCTTGGTAATGGTGGGTAGACGTACCTAAAATATTCCTTGCAACGCCCCCATACTGTCTTTACGAAGAACGTCACTGGGCAGATATGAGACCCTTTTGAGACCAGGTAGAGAACCTACCCATGTTCACATAGTGAATAGAACATGTCCTTAGGTTGTATGTGCTATTTTTTATTTGCATCAGGGCAAACCCTTCTTGAAGCATCTTGAACTCAAGACTTGTGGGTGACCCAATGGCCGTCACTCAGAAAATTTTTATTGTAGAGTTTGGGCAAGAATCAAGATTCCTGTTTCATCATACAAGAGTTACGACCATATTGTCACCCCTCGAAGGGCGAGTTCTTCATATAGTTTACATGTTCATACATTTATCATGCATGTACCGGGTTAAAAGATAAGTTCCCCCACACAAGCTGTGCTACACGTGATTGAAAAAAAGACGATGGAAATGAAGAAAGATGTCAGAGAGGCACAGAGTCAAAAGAAAGTTGAGAGCATCAAAGGGGAAGTAGCTAGGCTCAGATCTGCCTGAACAAGTGTAGAGCATCAAATGGAAAGGGAATGTCTGCACAGTTTTATGTGAGAACACCGCTCGTCTACGTCCCATTGAAGCTGCACCTCCTTTTCAGTCATGAACAACAACAATGGCTTCGGTCATCAACTAATGACAACTTTTGTTCTTGGTCAGCTGCCCTGTTAATTGTTAATCGCCTCCACATCTTTCAATGGCACCAAATAACTACTAGCCTTCTGTGCATGGTGTGTTAGCCTTCTTTGACGTTACCCCAACTGTTAGCTCAATTCCAGTTCAGCGGCACAAGATGTAAAAAAAAAAAAAAACCATGATTTGACCCTGAACTTCTACGTTGCAGAGCTCTCTCTATAGAGATTTGTTTGTGGATCTGCCAGTGGGGAACGTAAGAGGGGGTGTAGTAGTTTCATATGCTTTAAAACTTTCTCTCACCAGTGGCACCAGTAAAACATTGTAGTAGGTAGAAGAGTCAAACTTGGTCTAAAAATGTTAGCAGACGTCAAACTTCAATGTGGCAGAGCTCTCTCTACAAAAATCCGTTTATGGCTCTGCAAGTTGGGAATGCAAGAGGGGATTTATAAGTTGCATATGCTATAAAAATCTCTCATCAGTTTCAACACAAAGACACCGTGGTAGGTTGAAGAGCCAGACTTGGTCTGAAAAACATGAACAGACATCAAACTTCTACGTTGCAGAGCTCTCTCTGTAGAGATTTGTTTGGGGATCTGCCAGTGGGGCATGCAAGAGGGGATGCAACATTTTCATATGCTACAAAACTTTGTCTCATTAGTTTCAGAACTGAAACACTGGAGTAGGCCGAAGAGTCAGACCTAGTCTGAAAACATGAGCAGTCATCGAACTTTGACGTGGCAGAGCTCTCTCTAAAAAAACCCGTTTATGGCTCTGCAAGTGGAGAATGTATGAGGGGATGTAGTAGTTTCAGACGATATGAAATTTACACCACCAGTTTCAGCATCGAAACACTATAGTAGGCAGAAAAGCCAGACTTGAGCTAGAAAATAGGGGCAGACATCAAACTTCAATGTAGCAGAGCTCTCTCGAAAGGAATCTGTTTATGGATCTGCAAGTGGGAAATCCAAGAAGGAATACAATAGTTTCAGATCATCTATAATTTTCCTCATAACAGTGTCAGTATTAAAATGCAAAAGTAGAGAGAAAAGACATGCCTAGACTGAAAAACATGAAGAAGACTGAAACTTCCACAGAGCAGAGCTCCCTCTACAGGTGTCTGTTTGCTGCACCATTAGTGAGGAATCAAAGAGGAGATAAAAGGGTTTCAGATTCATTAGGTTCTCTTCCAATTGAGACAACGCGTGATTCCACACGTCGGCAGTGGTGGTACTGCATGTTTCTGTATGCTGCCAAGATTACCTAGCTAGTGGAGGGTTTCCAACAATCCACAAACGACCACAATAATATGGGAAGATTGACATGATGTTGTGAAGATTGTCGAAAGAATTGAACGAGCCATGAAGAAGTGAAAGATTGAAGGTTCTGCCATGAATTCCAGAACTGTGAAGAGAGTTGAATCAGAAGATGACTCTCAATTGAGAAACCTCAGTTATTTTGCCTAGTCAAGTTTCGCTCAAGCATCAACTACTCCAATGTCTTTGCCAAAGATAGACATTCCTTTGCCATGTGGGTTTATTTACCAGCATCTGCCAGATTCCAGACTTTTGCCTGACTCTGACAGATCCCATGCAACCACCGTTTTCTAAGTGGTATAATCCAAACAAGAGATGTGATGTCATGGTGGGGTCCTCAGCCATTTCAATTGAACAATTGCAAGAATCGAGTCCGGAAGTTGGTGAGCAAAAGACGAGAGGAATCTGTGAAGGAGCTTGTCATCGATCATTTTGTCGCCAGAACATTCTCAGAATGACAAGAGATTGAAATTGCTCGGCGAAACACAGATATTGCCAGAATAGTTGATCCAAGAAGGGCGTTGAACTGTCAATCATGTTGTTATGGAATTTTTGCCATTCTGCATTTTGTTTCGGGATCACATCTCACCCTTCAACGAAACATGTCTTTTCGTTGTCTTTTTGTTGTTATGAAATCATGAGATGCTTCTTTCAAAGGGTATTTTGACAAAATATATTTGATCAAAACTCCAACATGCAAAGTTTAATCATGAACATTAAAAGTGTTTTGATTGCAGAAATGACTTGATGCTTGAAAATGACATGAGGTGACCAAACAATTTTGAACTCATACCTCCTAAAACTGAACCACACATCATATAGCTAGTTTTAGCAGTATGCATAATGACATGTAGTGGATTCAATAGTTATGGACTCGTGAATCATGATTCTTACAAGTCCAAATCATTACACTGGACGAGGTCAAAATTTATCGGTTCTAACCGACCTTGCTTGAAATGAGAAAAGGCCATCTTTGTTATCCTTTCACTTTCTAAAGATTATATCCCTTGCAGTCCCATTTCGAGCCTGGTAAAATATTTTCTTTCAAAAAGAAACCTTGACTAGGATCACACCCCACACTGGGGGCAATGAGAGATATGTTATTAGGAAGGATAAAGACACTGATAGAATCAATGATAAAAGAAAGGCTTAGAATAAAAGCCCAATGATTGAGAAAGGGAGAACAAGAAAAGCCATAGATTGAGGGCCATCCAAGAAAACTTTGAGGAAGGTTATGTAAAAGCAAAAAAAAGTGGAAATGAAGGAGAATGCCTATCAATTCTAATAGGGGCAAAAGAGGTTTCAATTGAAGAAAGACACAACAAATGCCAAAAGTCAACACAAAAAATCAAGTTTCATGTCTTTTGGTGTGTCTAGGATAAAGCCTTTAGTGTCTTCCAAAGGATTAGATTGATTATTCATCAAAGAAAAGTTGGATTAGCACTATGACTTATGTTAAGAGAAGTCTGATCTTTGATATTAACAAGGTTATATGTCACTTTCTCCGCAAAGACAACAATAGAAAAGGAGTTGATGAATAGTGGATGTTGATCCTAGGTCTTTAAAACCCTCAAACACCTTTTGAGCCTGTGAATTTCCTTTCTTTCATAGCCATGAACCATAGCCTGCATTACGTGCTTTTAAAAGCCCTTTTTGATCAAGTAAGCAATCTGAACCGATAAATGGCGCTCTCAAAACTTGAAGAGCCTTTCCATAAGAGTCGTGGCTTCATGGATTAAGCTACTTGTTATTGTGCATGCTAATAAAATTGGTGCTAAAAAAGAAAACAATCTTTCTTGATGAATCCTCAAGTTTTGACTTGAGCCTTTTGTTTTCCTTGAAATTCACAGAAGGTCACCTCATTGCAGACCGTGAAAAGATATACCCAAGATCAAAGATTAAAACTGAGACAAAGAACCATGAAAAAAGTCATTTTAATCTTACAACGGATTATTTCTGTTTTCAAAATACAAGACAATCAAAGGACTATATTGAATAGTGTGTGTTGGGTCTTTGACCAAAAAGCTTGATTTTCAAAAGATCTTTTCCAAAACCGACATCTCTTAGATTTCAACAATTAGACTTGAAATGACATGATCTTTGAAATATGAGAGTTGATTCCAGAACAAGAATGATTGTTAAACAACAAGAACATCGACCGAATTTGCAGAATCCTTTACAAGAATGACATCAACTCTTCTCAACACTCCTTGAAAAGTTGAGACACTTTGTGGCAATATAGTGGATCCCTGAGAAGGAAAACAAATAGTATTCATATCAGCTGGGGGGCAAAGAAAGATGATCAAATGATGAATCAATGCACTGAGGACAATGGTGTTTAAAGAAAGCTAATCAGCAGAACAAGCATTCAGATCATTACTGAGGGCAATGTTGTTCAAAGACAGTCAGTGATCTAGTGAACTCTAGCAGCAATTGAAAACAATGCTGCAATTGAGGGACAACCTTGTATCTTCGTCTTGGGGTTACCCTTTGAAACATTGATATGACAGATGTTATCGCATAGTTGCGTTGGAATAAATGTCAGAAAGATGCACACCACCAAGACTGACTGTGGGACCATCTATTTTGGAGCTCAAATGTGCACTTCACCGTATGAATATGGGTGATAACATGAACACCATTGATGATGTCAAGACATTTCTTTCCACTATCTGATTTGACAAGCTGAGAGGAATCCATAAGAAAGAACATTGAGCATACAACGATGAGTCTTTCACTGCAAGCTATGAGATGCATGTCTGGACGACTGGATGATTTCCATGAAGATTGGTGATATCATATACTTGAAGAGTATTGCTTCAACTGGAGGCAAGTTCATAACTGGTTGACAATCTTAATGGGTGTTGGCATGAGGCACACAATCAATTAAAGGGTAATTCTCAGAAGAATCCAAAAGAGAAAATTCTTCATGATGAATCAAGCAACACCACACTTGGGGGCAGAGTCAAGCTTGATAAACAGCGAGAGCAGTAATCATCATGGACAACCTAGGATGGGCACTACACTTACAACTGAGTGGATGGCTAGCACATGAATGAGCCAATGCATTGAAAGAACCATTAAAGATTTGGAATGCAAACAAAGGCACCCTATGACGATGGATCATCAAAGGGGGGGGACCTATATTTCACATTAGGTAAGGATGCATGCATGTCATCTAACGTTAAAGCATTGCACATTCTTGTGATTTGTTACAGAAAGATCCTCAATGAGGTCCAGCAAGATTGTGGACAAAGAAAAGGGAGAATCATTGAGCTGATAATAATAGAGAATCATGGTTGTGACCTTGGAACGGGAAGAAGATGAGATAAGCCTTACTGTTAGGAAAATCTCAAAGAAATGAAAAGATCAACCTTGCAGTCAGGAAGCATCGAGTTTCCAAACCCTGCGATCAAGAATTATCAAGAAGCACCAAGTTTTCTGGCCCTTCTTCTATCATCCCTTCAGGACTTCGCTAGGTAAGTCCCATTTTTCACACTTGTCACATCACATCTTCCATCTGGGTAGGTCACCCATTACAATGAGACCACTTCATATTTTTTTTCTATCTTCCATCTGGGTAGGTCACCCATTATAATGAGACCACACATCACATTTTTTTTCCATCTGGGTAGGTCACCCATTATAATGAGACCACACATCACATTTTTTTCCATCTGGGTAGGTCACCCATTAGAATGAGACCGCACATCACATTTTTTCCATCTGGGTAGGTCACCCATTACAATGAGACCACTTCATATTTTTTTCTATCCTCCACCTGGGTAGGTCACCCATAATAATGAGACCACTTCACATTTTTCTCATCTTCCACCTGGGTAGGTCACCCATAACAATGAGACCACTTCATATTTTTTTCTATCCTCCATCTGTGTAGGTCACCCATTACAATGAGACCACTTCATATTTTTTTCTATCCTCCATCTAGGTAGGTCACCCATTACAATGAGACCACTTCATATTTTTCTTATCTTCCATCTGGGTAGGTCACCCATTACAATGAGACCACTTTTTACACATTTTCTAAGTTCCAGTTAAATGAGGTCGCCATATGGGATCTCATGTAGCTTTGGTTAAAGGGAATCGCCAGATGGGATTTCAGGTTGACCGAGCTACACACATTTTTTAGTTTTGGTTTAATGAGGTCGCCAGATGGGATCTCATGTTGGTTCTAGTTAAAGGGGATCGCCGGACGGGATCTCAGGTTAGCCCAACCACATACAGGATACTGGTTCTGGTTAAAGGGGATCGCCGGACGGGATCTCAGGTTAGCCCAACCACACACACAATATTGGTTCTGGTTAAAGGGGATCGCCGGACGGGATCTCAGGTTAGCCCAACCACACACAGGATGATGGTTCTGGTTAAAGGGGATCGCCGGATGGGATCTCAGGTTAGCCCAACCACACGCAGGATATTGGTTCTGGTTAAAGGGGATCGCCGGACGGGATCTCAGGTTAGCCCAACCACGCAGATATTGGTTCTGGTTAAAGGGGATCGCCGGACGGGATCTCAGGTTAGCCCAACCACACACAGGATGATGGTTCTGGTTAAAGGGGATCGCCGGATGGGATCTCAGGTTAGCCCAACCACACACAGGATAATGGTTCTGGTTAAAGGGGATCGCCAGATGGGATCTCAGGTTAGCCCAACCACACGCAGGATATTGGTTCTGGTTAAAGGGGATCGCCGGACGGGATCTCAGGTTAGCCCAACCACGCAGATATTGGTTCTGGTTAAAGGGGATCGCCGGACGGGATCTCAGGTTAGCCCAACCACACAGGATATTGGTTCTGGTTAAAGGGGATCGCCGGACGGGATCTCAGGTTAGCCCAACCACGCAGATTTTGGTTCTGGTTAAAGGGGATCGCCGGACGGGATCTCAGGTTAGCCCAACCACGCAGATTTTGGTTTTGGTTCAAGGAGGTCGCTAGATAAGATCTCAAGTTAACGAAAGAAAAAGAGAGTAAAGTCTTTACATGAGTGGATATTGAACAAGTTAAGAAGACAAGAAGAAGTTTTTCTTTACAAAGCTTACTATGCAAAACATTGAGTTTTGTTTCGTAAGCATTGTAAAGAGGGGGCATCTGTTGCTACCCAATTTTTGACCCATGTTTTAATAAATTTTCAGAAAAAATCCAAAAATAGCGAAAAGCATTGAAAGCCCAAAAAATACATTTTTTAATACATTTGCATCGTTTTTAGCATTTTCAGCGTCGTCTAAAAAGAATTTAAATTTTCAAAGGTCTTTCGAACGCGTTCAACTTTTAACGTGTTAATTTTAAAATCATTAATTTTCCTCATTGAGTCGACGTTGATATTTGCTCGCTTTCAAAAATACAAAAAAAATAAGAAAAAATCAAAATTTACAAAAAAAAGGAAAAGAGAAGAAAAGGAAAAGTTGAGGGACTAGTTTGAAAACCTAGCAAAATTTTTCCTATAAATACCATGCTATACTGAATTTTCAGGGGGGGGGCAATTTTGACATCATCAGAAAAAATACAAAAAAACCTAACCCTAAACCCATCTTTTTTTCAAGAGGAGCCGCCCCCCTGGATTTGGGTTTTCTTCTTCTTTCAGCCGGAGACCCACACACTGCCTCCCTTTCCTTTCATCTTCACCTCAGCTTCTCCCACTCTCAGCCGCTCATTCGTCTCGGCCAAAACCAAGAGGCAGCGCCCCCCCCTTTTCCTGAAAAAAACCGAAGCCAACTCCCTCTCTTCCCTCTCAGTTGCAGGGGCAACAAACTCACAGCCCCTCCCTTTAAAAAACCAAACAGGAGCAGCCACTCCGTTCCCTCATTTCCAGCTTCTTCTCCCGAGCCTCTCGACGTTCTCCCCAAACGGATCTTCTGCATCTTCTCCAGGCCGCCAGCTCCAACCCCCCCAGGCTTTTGATTTTTTTCTTCCCCACAACAGCAGACCATAACAACACTATAACCCCATCTTCCTCCCCTCTCTCCCAGCCAGCTTGCCTTTCTTCTTCACCCGTAGGAGCCAACAGCGCCCTCCTCCAGCAGTGCCGTCCACATCCGGCCACAGACCAGCCTTCAGCAGCCCACAGGCGGCTCCCCCTCACAGATCGTCTCCTTCCTCAGCAACCGACCCTCCTTCATCCGACCAACCCCTCAGCGGCATCTTCTTCTCCTGCAGTCTCTTCAGCAGCGACGACCCGCAGCCATCACAGACCGGTCCAGACCTCCACCAACCGCCGCCCAAGTACTTGAAGTAGAGGAGAAGACGACGAAGCCCCAAGAACAGACCTGAGAAAGAAGAAAGTGAAGCAGACAAGGATGGAAAGCAGAGGAAAATAGATCTAAAAAAATAACTAAAACAGACTGCTTGAGCGTTTTCTTTTGGTTACAGGTGACGGTGATCTTCACCGCCGGCGAGGAAAAGAAGAGGGGAAGAAGTCGATCCAGACCCCTCTGTTGCTGGGTTTTTCTTGCGGCGGCGCGTGAGCCCACGCGCCGCCACTATTCCTGCACACTGTTTCTGCATATTCCAGAAGTCTTTGGATGTTTTAGGGGCTGTTTTGTAATTTTAAATTGTTTGATGTAATTTTATTTTTAGTATTGAATTTTTATTATTTGTAGTGTGGATGTAACAAAAACAAAAGAAAAGAAAAAAAAAATATAGTGAAAGTGTATGTGTGTGTTTGTATTTGTTTTATGGATGTCTTATTTTTATTTAAGATAAAATTGCAAAAGATTAAAGAAGAATTTAATATTTTGATTGGATCACGGTCAAGAATTATTAACTTACATGTAAGTTGTATTTCTAATATCCGATGAAAAGACAATTATTAAAACTTCTTTAACACGTCAAAGCCATGGAGCAACTTACCTCAGGTAGGGTGCGTTAGGGGTGCTAATACCTTCCCTAACCACAACCAGTCCCTTACCCGCGAATCTCTGACAAGACTAGTACATCCGGTTTCCTAGTAGCCTTGAATAAATTACTAGGTGGCGACTCCAACGAAACAATCAACACAACACAAATGATAAAATCGTCAGCCGATGCCGCGCGGATTTTTTTGACGTGCGACAGTGGTCAACACTACTAAATAGACTGTTTAATTATCCATGAGACTACAAGGACTAAATAATTAATTTTAATAAATTACAGGGCTAAGTTATAATTAAATCTTCATTAACATAGGAGACTTTATTATTTGTTTTTTGAAGGAGAATGTGTACATGCAACAATAGGAACTTAGAATTCAAATCTGGTTTTAAGAATATATAAAGGATTCAATTCTGTTGCTGAAAAAACAGAAAACTAAATATTTCACATGGGAAATTAAGCTGATAAAATGAAAGAAAAGAAAATTATTTATCCATTGGACCATAAAAATTACATATAACAAAGTACTCAACTGTTTGGTGGATATTCGACGTCAAAATTGTTTTCATTTGAGCTTCTAGTTGTGTTTGGTTGCCAAGAAAAAAGAGATATATATTACATGGCTTATAAAATCCCACTTCTTTATATGAATATAATAAGCCATTGACTTAGCTGGACTTTGAAAAGAGGAGCCAAGTTTGACTCTTTTTTCCTTTTTCTTTCCTTTTCTTTTTCTTTTTTTTCTTGGAGGTGAAAGAGGGTTGTGCTGCTCGTTTCTTTTTATTTTCTTGGAAACCATACATGTGATGAATATTCATCATTGAGGCTATTGGTTATGTTGATTGTTTTATAGCTATCAGTCTTTTTCTCTCATTCACTCGGTTTTTTGGGTTCTAACTAGTTGTTTTTTGTCAAGTAATAATATCTTCTTTTGCTTGTCTAGAAAATTGAGTAAAAAGAGAATTTAATTATTTTACAGAGCCTCTCATGTGTTTTTATAACCCTACATGTGATGAATACTCATCTTTCTTATCGCTTCTTGTTAAAGAAGTTGTGAATACACGCTATTGAAATCATGATATAATCTGTAAAACTCTATAAAACTTCACCATAATCACCATAGAGAATTTAATTAGTTTGATATTTTGTTGAGTTTGTTCAATAATTGTACTTTTTTGCAAGTTTTTTTTCTTTCCTTGATGATTTGTTTTTTAAAAAAATAAAAAAATTGAGAAAAACATTGACCGATCATAGCTTAGATATATTAATTATAAAAAATTAAAGCCTTTAAAGTCATAGCTGAGGTGTCATTCCTAATTCTTATCAAATTTAATGTTTTTTTTTTTTTACCATAGATATCATTAGGGGTTAGTTATTGGTGTTAGAGAGAGAGAGAGAGAGGGTGGCCGGGGGACAAGCTTAATATTCAAGAATTAATTTGACCACCATAACAAAAATGAGAGGTTAATTCAGACTTCATCTTCCTCGGAAACCAAAAAGAAGACACACCGCCACCTACATTTTTTTTGTCAAGTTGATATCTTGACGTTGTTTTCTCATTTATATTTTTATATCATGTACTGTACCAAATTTTTTTAAGATAACTGAAACCCCTTTCCATGTCTCCTTCCGTTTCTGCCTCCCTCAACCTCTCCTTCTATTTCCACGTCCCTCTCTTACTCTACTTTCTACCCCTATCTTAATGTGCAGATAAGGTTGAGCAAGTGGCGATAATCTATTGGTTCCTTGGATTAGCTGGTCACCATGTCACAAAAAGATTTAAAATTCTCCTTTCATTTACTCACATTGTAATATTGGTCCTTCCTCATCATTGTTTTTTCAAAAAACTGAAATTTGTAATTATAATATGTAATTATAATTTTTAGGTGATGTAATTGTAATAATTAGCATATTCGAGGGCAAGCACAACAACTCAAGAGCAAAGAAACTCATTGAAATAGCAAAAGAAAAAGACTTGAAGGACTGAAATAAAATAAAACCAAAAAAGAGGGATGAAAAAAGTAACTGCACTCTGGATGTCAATCATATTACCCGAGTGTGTGACACTTTTTTTTTTAAAAAAAGAAAACTAAAAAAAACTTAGACCGATCATAGCTTAGGTTAATTATATTTGTTGTTGGAAGCGAGCTGGTATCATCCATGGAGGCGTCTAAGTGATTACACTGAACCTTTCATTCGTTTCATTCTTTGCGTGAGTACTTTTACACCTTATTTTTCTTTATTTGTTTGTCACTGTCCCTATATTATCTTAATTATGTCATCAAAATGCATTTTTAATGGGAATTACTGCTTTAATTCACAAGTGTCAGTTAGAATCCATGTAAACTATTTTATTGGTATTCTTATACCTTGCCTTGTTGCTTTTGAAGCTGTATTCCATTCACAAGCCTTCCCTTTTCTTCCTCCCGCTATTTTATTGAGCACTCAGTACCAGTGCTTTTCCCACATATTTTCCAACATTAAGGTAATGAAATTCCTATTCCCATTCTCTCTGCGCCTGTTTTACTTATACTGACTCACTCTCACGTTCTGTATCACATATACTGACTCACTCTCACGTTCTGTATCCTTATTCCTATGTCTTTCAGACTGGTGGAAAATGGCTATCGAAAGTGCTGGTGGATCCATTATAGCTATGCTAACAGAACTCATGGTGGAACCAGTAGGAAGGCAGTTCCGTTACATGTTCTGTTCCAACAATTTTGTTAAAGAATTCAATGAACGAAAGGAGAACCTTGCTTTAGCACTACATGGTCTTCAAAAAGATGTCGAAGATGCTGAAAGGAATGCTGAAGAAATTAAGAAAGATGTCAAAAAGTGGCTGGAAGATGCAAACAACAAAATTGAAGGTGCGAAGCCCTTGGAAAATGAAATAGGAAAAAATGGCAAATGCTTTACTTGGTGCCCAAACTGCATGCGACAATTCAAGTTAAGCAAGGCACTGGCCAAGAAGTCGGAGACTTTCAGAAAACTTGGACAAATTAGCGAAAAGTTTAAAACAGTGGCCCACAAAGCTCATCCTCAGCCCATAGAATTTCTCCCGTCAAAGGAATTCACGCCCTCAGAATCGTCAAAAGAAGCTTTGAAACAGATCATGAAAGCTCTCAAAGATGACAACGTCAATATGATCGGACTGTACGGCATGGGAGGGGTGGGTAAAACCACCCTGGTGAAAGAAGTAGGCAGGAGAGGCAAAGAGTTGCAGCTTTTTCCTAAAGTTTTCATGGCTACGGTGTCCCAGAATCCAAATGTCACAGACATCCAGGATCGACTGGCAGATAAGTTAGGTCTGGATATTATAGAAAAGAGTAAAGAAGGGAGAGCAGATCGATTATGGCAGAGACTGAAGCAAGTGGAGAAGATGCTTATTATCCTGGATGATGTTAATTTGGAAACATATTGACTTGAAAGAGATAGGGATCCCATTTGGAGATGATCACAGGGGTTGTAAAATTCTTCTAACAACACGTCTTCAAGGCATATGTTCTTCTATGGAGTGCCAGCAAAAAGTGTTTTTAAGAGTCTTATCTGAAGATGAAGCATGGGATTTATTCAGAATCAATGCAGGTTTACGTGATGGGGACTCTACCTTGAACACAGTGGCAAGGGAGGTTGCGAGAGAATGCCAAGGCTTGCCTATAGCACTTGTGACAGTGGGAACGGCTCTAAGAGATAAATCTGAAGTTGAGTGGGAAGTAGCATTTAGACAGCTAAAAAACTCTCAATTTCTGGACATGGAATACATTGAGGAACAGAAAACTGCATATGCATGTCTTAAGTTGAGCTATGATTATTTGAAGAGCAAGGAAACCAAGTTATGTTTCTTGCTATGCTGTTTATTTCCAGAAGATTATAACATTCCAATCGATGACTTGACGAGATACGCAGTTGGGTATGAGTTACATCAAGATGTGGAGTCCATTGGAGATGCAAGGAAACGAGTTTATGTGGAAATAAAAAAACTCAAAGATTGTTGCATGCTGTTGGACACTGAATCTGATGAACATGTGAAATGCATGACTTGGTTCGTGATGTTGCTATTCGGATAGCGTCATCAAAAGAATATGGATTCATGGTAAAGGCTGGCATTGGGTTGAAGGAGTGGCCGATGAGTATCAAAAGCTTGGAAGCTTGTGAAACAATTTCGTTAATGGGCAATAAACTAACCGAACTTCCTGAAGGATTGGAATGTCCACAGCTCAAAGTTCTATTATTAGAACTGGATGATGGTTTGATTGTTCCAAAGAGGTTTTTTGAAGGGATGAAAGAAATTGAAGTTTTGTCTCTGAAGGGAGGGTGTTTGTCATTGCAATCACTCGAACTCTCAACGAAACTTCAATCGTTGGTGTTGATGGAGTGTGAACGTAAATACCTCATTTGGTTGAGAAAGCTGCAGAGACTTAAGATTCTTGGTCTTAGACGGTGCTTATCCATTGATGAATTACCTGGTGAAATAGGAGAGCTCAAGGAGCTAAGGTTGTTGGATGTGAAAGGTTGTGGATGGCTAAGAAGGATCCCTGTGAATTTGATTGGAAGGTTGAAGAAGTTAGAAGAGCTGTTGATCGGGGGTCGCAGCTTTGAGGGATGGGATGTTGATGGATGTGACAGCACAGGAGGAATGAATGCAAGCCTAAAAGAACTAAATTCGTTGTCTCATTTAGCTGTATTATCATTGAAGATAGCGAAGGTTGAATGCATTCCCAGAGATTTTGTTTTTCCCAGCTTGCACAAATATGATATAATATTAGGGAATGCTAAAGAATATGATATAAAGTTTGGGGATCGGTTTGAGGCAGGACGATACCCAACCTCGACAAGATTAATTTTGGGTGATACTAGCGCCACATCCTTAAATGCGAAGACATTTGAGCAGTTGTTTCCTACGGTGTCTCATATTGTTTTTAGGAGAATAGAGGGTTTAAAAAACATAGAATTGACCACCCAAAAAGGCTTCTTACAAAGATTAGAATCTGTAGAAGTGAGGGATTGTGGGGATGTTTTCACTCTGTTTCCAGCAAGATTGCTGCAAGGTTTAAAAAATCTAAGGAGTGTGGATATTAAGAGCTGTAAATCATTGGAAGAGGTATTTGAATTGGGTGAGGCTGATGAAGGAAGCAGTGAGGTGAAGGAGATGCCGCTGCTGTCATCTTTAACACTGTTACAGCTGTCACGGTTACCTGAGCTCAAATGTATATGGAAAGGGCCCACCAGACATGTCAGCCTCCAAAGTCTTGTTCGTCTGTATTTGAATTCTCTGAATAAATTGACATTTATCTTCACACCGTTTATCGCTCAAAATTTGCCAAAGCTGAAATCCCTTGTAATAAGATATTGCAGTGAATTAAAAAATATTATCAGAGAAGAGAATGGTGAAAAGGAAATATTTCCAGAGTCTCCTTGCTTCCCAAAATTAGAAACTCTCCTTGTATCTTACTGTGGTAAACTGGAATTTGTCTCACAACAGAGATGGCATCATCAATTTCCCTCAGCTAAGAGAATTGTCTCTTGAGCTCAGATCAAATTACAACTTTTTAGGTCCAAGGAATTTTGATGCTCAATTGCCTTTGCAAAACTTAACCATTGAAGGCCACGAAGAAGTGGGTAATTGGTTGGCACAGCTACAAGTACGTAATTTATATTTCTCCACTAATTTAAAAACTCTATATATCTTACTGTGTAAACTGGAATATGTCTCTTTGTCTCAAGTACGTAATTTATATTTCTCCATTAATTTAAATTGTCAATTGCGATAATTTACTTTTTCTTCCTCCATCTTGTGTAGAGTTAGAAGAGGTGCAGAATTGATTTTTTATGATTTTTTTTTTAATTATATAACAAACATAGTAGCTTATTTTTATTTTTTATGATTTTTTTTATCTAAACATATATAAATATAAGAAACTTAACTGCCTCATTGTTGTTACCAAAAATTAATCATAGAAATCATGTTATCTGTTAGATTTAATATATAAGAACATAACTTTTGTGTTCAAATATTTACGTCAATTAAAATATCTTTAAAATTTTATTAACTTCATAACTAAAATAAAATTATTAGTTACTATTTTTATTTTTATTTTTTACATGAAACTAATTAATTATTAGGAGTTGTATTAACCTTTTTTTCGCAAAAATCTAATTATTATTCAACTTATCTCTAATATGTAATCTCTAAGAAGTATTTAATCCTGTTTTTTCTATTTTTTCCCCTATTTATACATCATATAAATTGTTTTTATGAGTGTGAAAAAATATAATATTGTTCTCTGATAAAATGGCCGCCCATGGACAGCAAAACGACTTCTTACAAAGATTAGAATATGTACATGTGTACGATTGTGGGGATGTTCTCACTCCGTTTCCAGCAAAATTGCTGCGAGCTTTGAAAAATCTAAGGAGGGTGAACATTTCCAACTGCAAATCATTGGAAGAGGTATTTGAATTAGGTGAGGCCGATGAAGGAAGCAATGAGGAGAAGGAGCTGCCGTTGCTGTCATCTTTAACAATGCTAGGGCTGTCACGTTTACCTGAGCTCAAATGTATATGGAAGGGGCCACCAGATATGTCAGCCTTCAAAGTGTTGTTCATCTGAGTTTGGATTCTCTGGACAAACTGACATTTTTCTTGACACCGTCCCTTGTTCAAAATTTGCCAAAGCTAGAAAGACTTTACATAAGTAAATACAGTGAATTGAAGCATATTATCAAAAAAGATGACGGTGAAAGGGAGATAATTCCAGAGTCTCTTTGCATCCCAAACTTAAAAAATATCTTCATAGAAGACTGTGGTAAACTGGAATATGTCCTCCCTGTCTCTGTGTCTCCAAGCCTTCTGAACCTGGAAGACATGCGGATTTTTAAAGCTCGTAATTTAAAGCAAATATTTTACAGTGTAGAAGGAGATGCACTCACCAGAGATGCCATCATCAAGTTCCCTAAGCTAAGAAGATTGTCTCTTTCAAATTGCAGCTTTTTTGGTCCGAAGAATTTTGCTGCCCAATTGCCTTCTTTGCAAATTCTAGAAATCAATGGCCACAAAGAATTGGGAAATTTGTTTGCACAGCTCCAAGTACGTCCTTTATATTTCTCCAATATTTTTTTTGCTTTTTAATTTAAATTGTCAACTTCAATTCATGTTGATTTCTTCCTTTAAATTTCTGAAACTGAAGTAATTGATAAGTGGAGATAAATCCTTTAGCCATCCACTAAATTTAAAAGGAGTTGTCTAACTGTGTCATTCCTTGTCTCTTGATAAAGGGCTTAAGAAGTAAGAAATTAATTATTGTAATTATCAAAAAAAAAGAAATTAATTATTGTAATGAAATCCTACCTAGAAATTAATTATGTAGTTCCAAAGTGCACAAAATTTATTAGGAGTGATATCTAACAAATTGGTATCGTTGTTTTCTTTTGATGCAGGGGTTGACAAATTTGGAAACATTATGCTTGGAATCCCTGCCTGACATGAGGTGTTTATGGAAGGGTCTCGTGCTGAGTAAATTGACTACTTTGGAGGTGGTTGAGTGTAAGAGACTGACACATGTATTCACATGCAGCATGATTGTCAGTCTAGTTCAACTGAAAGTCCTAAAGATATTGTCCTGTGAGGAATTGGAGCAAATCATTGCTAGGGATAATGATGATGAAAAGGATTAGATATTGCCAGGAGATCATCTTCAATCTTTATGCTTCCCCGATTTGTTTGAAATTGAGATTAGAGAATGCAACAAGTTGGAGAGTCTCTTCCCAGTAGCCATGGCTTTAGGTCTCCCAAAGCTGCAAACACTGAGAGTAAGTGAAGCCTCTCAATTATTGGGAGTATTTGTGCAGGATGATCGTGCTTCACCTGTCAACGTTGAGAAGGAGATGGTGCTTCCTAATCTAAATGAGCTGTCGCTGGAACAATTATCAAGTATTGTCTATTTTAGTTTCGGATGCTGTGATTTCTTATTCCCTCATTTGGAGAAGTTGAAGGTGTTGGTGGGAGGAACCACTGGTGGTGGCTTTGAAACACTCAGAGGGGATAAAACACAAAGTTTTATTTGAAGAACAAAAACTTACAGGAGCAAAATAAACACAACAAGCTTAACAATACACGCCCTCTCTTTTCTCTCTAGTGTTTCTCTTTATTCTCTCCACTCTCTCCCACACATAATAGCATAAGCTCAGCTTGCTATTTATACACGAATTCAAAACAAGATAATTCAACCTTCAAGTGTGAAGGCGGCTGGCGGCCAATGGTGTGAAGGCGGCTGGCGGCTGCGGCTGGTGGCTGGCGGCTGGTTGGTCATAGCTGGTGGTTGGCTGGCCGGTGGTTGCCTTCCTTGACCTTCTAGATTGAGTTTAGTATTCAACAAATCTCCCCTTTAAACTCAATCGAGGGATGTCATGCCAAGCATGAACACTTCTCCTTTCAATGCCTTCTTTCTGCTTGTAGCCTTTATCCACTAATTTGGCTTTCGTCTTGTGGATCATTTTGACACCTATTGCTTTTTTGTTTTCTGGTAGATAAGTCAGCTTCCAGGTATCATTCTTCTCAATGGCATGTATTTCTTCATCCATTGATTTAATCCATTTCTCTTCTGTGACAGCTTTGTTGAAGCTAAGTGGGTCATCATCTGCAAAGAAACAAAACAAATTTGTATCTTCCATTACTTGAGTGGCATCGTACAGCTCTTCAAGATTTCTCATCCTTCTTGGTTCTTCTGATGAGGATGTTGATGGTGGTGTTGATGATGATGCTCCTGGTGAGTTCCTCCTGTTGAATACAAGGAATCTGTGTACCGGACTTTGTGGTTCAGCTGCTGGCATAATCACCGGACTTTGTGGTTCAGCTGCTGGCACAATCGGTTCTTCGACAAGTACTGTTGGTACTTCTTCACCTTCAAGGATCAAATCAATGTTGATCCATTTGACTGCTTCTTTATCATCATTCCATTCCCAAGATTTATCTTCTTCAAAGATAACATCTCTACTCATAATCACCTTCTTCGTGATGGGATTATACAGCTTGTATCCCATCCTTCTTTCACCATATCCGACAAAGATGCATTTCTCGCTTTTATCATCGGCTGGCGATTTTTTTCATTATTTTGTTATTTGTGTTTTGCTTGGTTCTTTGGAGTCGCCACCTAGTATTATGGTCACTAGGAACCTATGGTCTGCGAGAGTCTGAGCAAGGGACTGGTTGTGCAAGGGGAAGACGCATCACCCCCAGTGCACCCTACCTAAGGTAAGCTGCATTGTTGTTTGATCATTTCTTTCTAGGTCGAGTTTCTATTTGTTGGTCTCTTCTAAGGTTCAAGGCAGATCTCCCTTCATAAGGTAGTCTCTACCTTATTTGGGTTAAATCCTAACCATTTTAAAGTCTGAATTTTTTAAAATTTGCTTTTATTTACACCTTGTATCTTTAATACCCGGGAGTGTATTTTATCGTGTAATTTTACACCCTACAAATATTAAAGTCTACATCTGAATCCTAGGACAAAAGTTTGAAATAAAAGTTTGACATTTTGGCCAAATCCTAACAGATGATCATAAACTAGTTATGATATCCATTTTTTGGATTTGTTTTTTCAAAAAAAACGTGAGAAAGATGCAAATTTTTTTGTTTTTGGAAACAAACATGCTTGGAAAATTATTTAGGACTTGGCCGTATGCATAAAATATTTTTTCAAATTTTTTTCTTTTTTTTTTGGAGAAAACCGGGTATTTTAATACCGGACTTGTATCTTAACATGTAAGTATACAACCCAATATCAAGCAACCTTGGTAAAAACAAATTTAAGAAAAACACTTTTTTTTTAAGTGATTTTTAATTTTTTTATATATTTTTTTTGAATTTTTTTAATATATAATAATTATTAATTAAATTTATTTATTAATTAAAATTAAAAAAGTGGGCTGGACCGGGCCAAGCCCTTGGTCCGGTCCAGGACCCTTGGGTTGGGCCGGTCTCGGCCCAACAGGTCCTATTCTTTTTTTTTGGGCTGGGCCAGACCCGGCCCGTCTGGCCCAGCCCAATTACATGGCTAATTAATTAGCCACTGCATGCAGAAATGAATTCTGCATGCAGTGGCTATGCAAAATCGGGAGAGGGGGATTAGGAATTTACCTGGCGTGGAGAGGAGAGAGTCGGCGACCTAGCTGGTGGCGAGCGGTGCACCTGGAGGTGGTGAGGCCGGCGGCGTGCACTGGTCACGGCTATAAGAAGAAGGAAACGAGTCCTGCAGAGGAGAAGGAAAGCTCACGGATGGAGCTGTTGGTGTGGCTGAGGAGGGAACTGCTACCCCTGGAGGGAGTCGCGGTGGCAGAGGAGAAGATTTTTATAGAGGAGAGAGGGAGAGAAGTGGTGCAACTGTCACGTGAGATGGTTTTATGGCTACTGGAGGTGGAGATGATGGTGAGAAGCCAGGTGATGAAGGTGGTGGTGGCTGAAGGCCACGGTGGAGAGAGGAAGCGGAAAAAGGATTGTTTGCAGGAAAAATGAATACAGAAGGCTGGTTTTCGGCCAACTTTGAGCTCGATTTTCTCCGTCCCTTGAGCGTGGAATTGGCTCCTATTTATAGGGCTGGAAAGAGGGTAATCTTGTCTTCAACGGGGAAAATGTCTCAGCCCTTGATTCGACTCGAGGAATCCAAACCGTTGGTTCAAAGTGTGCACCTCGAACTGCCAAATTTTGGCAATCCAAGGCTGCAGACTGAACGAGGTGGCCACTTTGGGCCAATAAACGAAGCCGTTTCAAAGTTTTTCGATCCGACCGGACCATTCTCGAGGATAAAGGGGTTTCAGGTGGATATTTTGGTGCACGCGTTGTCGGATTTGGAGGAAGAAACGAGGCCGAAAACAAGGCTTGAAGTCGGCCACTCGGGCAGCTCAGTGGAGAAGAAGATGAACAGTACCAGGCGACGCGTCGCCTGGTCCTGCCCCCCTTTTTTTTTTTTTAACGCATGAAACGGCGTTGTTTTGCCCAAAACGCGTCGTTTCATTTAAATGAAAAACTGGCGCCAAAGCGCCAGATTTCACATCAATCCTTCCTCTTGCGCGCGTCTTACGTTTTGGTCCTTGGTCTCGGATTGCTTCAATTAAGTCCCTAATTGGCTGTTAAACTTTCAATGTCTTCAATTTGGCCCCCCAGATTTTGTCAATTTGGCCCCTGCAGTTTGGCGCCTCTTGCAGTATGGTCCTTGGCTTTGGATTTTGTCAATTTAACCCCTAATTGGCCCCAAAACTTCAATTTTCTTGCAATTTGACCCCTGATTCCAATCAATTAACTTGGTAAAAATTAAATTTGGTCTCTTAAAATTCCAATCTTCTTCATTAAGCCCAAATTAGGCTCCCAAACTTAATTTTTCACCAATTAAGCCCCAAATAAAATTAATTTGACCCATTTAAAGTATAATTTAAGTCCTTGCACTTAATTAATTCCTTCATTTGGACCTAAATTAATTCTTAAACATAATTAAAATTTAATTTGGCCCATGATTAAATCAAATTGGCCCATTAAAAATTTAATTATGTCATTAGACTTAATTTTTATGCAAATTCGTCCAACACTCATTTAATTTGACCTTTAAATTTGCACTTTTCTATTTTTGGGCACAATGGGGTGCCAATAGGTCTTGAATCTCCTTCAAAAATTGCGACTTGGTTTCCCGGCCTATTTTGGCAGTCTTTCTTGATCAGCTTTCTCCACATTGTCAGCCTTTATTTTATTTTTTGATTTTGAATTTTTTATTTTTTTATTATTTTTTGGAAAAAACGAATTTTGGGGAATCACCCAAAATTGGGTGATGACAGTTGCCCCCCTCTTTACAATGCTTATGGTAGAAAGTCTCGTAAGAGACTTTAGATAATAAGCGTTGTAAAGAAGAAGAAAAGGATGAGATATGGTTGACTCATCTTGTTGAGGAATGATGAATCCTCTTGAGGGTTAGAGAGCGCACTCGAAAGGAGGTAAGGTTAGAAAAACACACTACCTAAAAGGTTAGGACTCGAAGGAGCTCTTAAAAAGAGGCAGGGTTGGACAACGCACTACCTAAGATGGTTGATGGCTCTAAGGCGCACTTAAAGGGAGGTAGAGTTGGAAAACACGCTACCTAAGGTGTTTGTTGGCTCTAAGGCACATTAAAAGGAGGTACGGTTGGAAGACACGCTACCTAAGGTGTGATGGCTCGAAAGCACACTAAAAGGAGGTAAGGTTGGAAAACACACTACCTAACGTGGTTGGTGGCTTGAAGGCACACTAAAAGGAGGTATGGTTAGAAAACACACTACCTAAGGTGTGATGGCTCAAAAGCACACTAAAAGGAGGTAAGGTTGGAAAACACACTACCTAACGTGGTTGGTGGCTTGAAGGCACACTAAAAGGAGGTATGGTTAGAAAACACACTACCTAAGATGGTTAAAGGCTCTAAGGCGCACTCAAAAGGGAGGTAGAGTTGGAAAACACGCTACCTAAGCTGTTTGTTAGCTCTAAGGCACATTAAAAGGACGTACGGTTGGAAGACACGCTACCTAAGGTGTGATGGCTCGAAGGCACATTAAAAAGGAGGTACGGTTGGAAGACACGCTACCTAAGGTGTGATGGCTCGAAGGCACATAAAAAAGGAGGTACGGTTGGAAGACACGCTACCTAAGGTGTGATGGCTCGAAAGCACACTAAAAGGAGGTAAGGTTGGAAAACACACTACCTAACGTGGTTGGTGGCTTGAAGGCACACTAAAAGGAGGTATGGTTAGAAAACACACTACCTAAGATGGTTAAAGGCTCTAAGGCGCACTCAAAAGGGAGGTAGAGTTGGAAAACACGCTACCTAAGGTGTTTGTTAGCTCTAAGGCACATTAAAAGGAGGTACGGTTGGAAGACACGCTACCTAGGGTGTGATGGCTCGAAAGCACACTAAAAGGAGGTATGGTTAGAAAACACACTACCTAAGATGGTTAAAGGCTCTAAGGCGCACTCAAAAGGAAGAAGGTAGGGCCGGAAAGCATACTATCTGAATGATGGGGGCTCAATGCTCGCTCAAAAAGGAGGTGATGGTAAGACACCGATATGTCGAGGATGCATCGTGATCAATATGCATGTATACTTACCTGAGAAATATAGGTCCCCTCTTCTTCATGGTGCCTTTCTTTTCTCAAGAGTTGGAGTGTCTGATAGTAAACTTTGATGTCTCTTTTCGCTCTTGCTTGCTCGAGTCACATCTTGTGATCTTGACCCTCGGGCAGGATATGACATCAACATACACCTTCCCTCAAACCTTTATCTGAAGAGATCTCCAGCTTAACCCAACATTTCCTATTTTCTTAGAAGGGGAATCATGGAGCCAACCCTATGTGTTTTGGTGAATTGCTCTCCAGCTTGATCATGCCCCCAAGTATTCAAATCAGGTTTGAGGATGAGGTTAGGTGAAGAAAAGTTTGGTTTTTGACAAGGAGTTGTTTTCTTGCAGAGTTTTTGGAATTTCAAAGCTATTCCAGACACAGAAATCATTTTGACATCGATTCAAAGCAGAACTCATTCTGACAAAATTCAAGTGATTCCTATGGAGAGGTTTTCAGAAATGATGGAAACTTTTTGTTTTTATTTTGAAAAATATGAAGTGACATCGGGTTGGTCACAAAAGGTTGAAATTTCAATTTAAGGGTTATTGAGAACCATTTTTCAAAGCATTCATTTTATTTGCATGAATAATGTTTCAGTTCGCATGAGAAAACATTGCCTACCGATCCAGATTGCTCGCCTTTGATCAGAAAGGGCTTGATTAGGCACGTAATGTAGGCTTGGGCTATTGGCTATGAAGAAAAGGATATTCATAGGCTCAAAAGGTGTTAAGGGACTTTAAGACTAAGGATCACTAGTGCTTATATCCCAAACTTTTTTGTTCATAGATTTATGGACCTTGGAATTAATTTGTAACATGGTCCACGGTGCCCCATAGTGTTGGGCTTGGGCTCTTTCTTTTTGTTTTCTTCATTTGATTTTGAGCATCATTGCATTGGCTTCTTTTTTTTTCAAAATTTTTTGATCCTTTGGATTTTTTTTATGCCCCCCAGCTTTGTATGAGCACCTTTGATGATAGAGAATTTTCTTTTATGCCCCCCAGTATTGTTTGGGCACTTCCATCATTGAAGACTTTTTATGCCCCCTAGAGTTATTTGGGCACTTTCAATCATTGATGACTTTTTCATGCCCCCAAGAGTCATTTGGGCACTTTCAATCATTGAGGATTTTTTGCACTTGCCCCCCAGTGTAGGGTGTGATCCTAGCCAAGGTTATTTTTCAAGGAAAATGTATTAGGCTCAAAAGGGGACTTCAAAGGATATATTTTAGCCTTGTGAAAGGATTATCAAAGATGGCCTTTCTTCATCTCAAATGCATGCAATTAGGATCGATAAGCCTTGCGTTCATGCGAGTATGCAGAGTGATTTCTCATTATTCATGCAAATAAAACCCAGCTTTTGGAGTCACTTCATAGTGTTTTGGGTTGTCTTTCAGGTGAGTGTTAGGATATCACTTGAATTTTCAGAACTTGTTTGTTAGAACAAACATCTCTTTGATTTTAGTCTTGTACTAAGACTTTGAATTCCCAAAAATTTCTATCAAAACATGGGATCATGCATAATTTTTTTTTAGGGGGGAACACACTAAAGAAATCTTGGCCAAACTTCAATTTCATTGATTGATATAGGTAAGTACATCAGGCATAGTACTTCTTTACAACATCTGAGTTTACAGGCCTTGGTAGATCCCTTCCATCCATATTAGTCAGAATTAAAGCCCCTCCAGAAAAAGCCTTTTTCACCACATATGGCCCTTCTTAGTTTGGTGCCCATTTGCTTTGATCTTCTCCTGATGCTAGTGGGATCTTTCTTAACACCAAATCCCCTTCCTTGAACTCCCTTGGTTTGACCTTCTTGTTGTAAGCTTTGGCCATCCTGCTTTGATATAACTGGTGATGGCAAATAGCTGATAGTCTTCTCTCAGTGATCAAGTTTAGTTGCTCAAACCTTGCCCATTCTGATTCGTCCAGTTCTGCATCCTTCAGAATCCGCAGTGATGAGATTTCTACTTCCAAGGGCACAACCGCTTCCATTCCATATACTAAAGAGTATGGGGTGGCATTTGTAGAAGTTCTAACAGTGGTACGATACGCATGAAGTGCATAGGGGAGCATCTCATGCCAATCCTTGTAGGTGACCACCATTTTCTGGATAATCTTCTTGAGATTCTTGTTAGCTGCTTCGACTACCCCATTCATCTTTGGTCTATAAGGGGAAGAGTTGAGATGCTTAATCTTCCATTTGGTGCACAATTCGTCAATCAGCTTCCCATTAAAATTCTGGGCGTTGTCAGTTACCAACATTGCTGGCAGACCATAACGACAGACCAAATCCTTTTCAATAAATCTCTTGACTACTTTCTGTGTTACATGGGCATAAGAGCTGGCTTCTACCCATTTGGTGAAGTAGTCGATGGCCACCAAAATGAATCTATGCCCATTGCTTGCTTTGGGGTTGATTGGCCCTATAACATCCAAACCCCACATATCGAAAGGCCAAGGCGAGATCATATTGAACAGAGGTGCCGGAGGTGCATTTATTTTGTCGCCATATATTTGACACTTATGGCATTTCCTCACATAGTCTACACAATCTCTCTCCATGGTCAACCAGAAGTATCCAGCCCTTTGAATTTGTTTCGCCATTGTATGCCCATTAGCATGTGTAGCACAGATCCCCTCATGGACTTCTTTTAATGCTTGTTCAATCTCATTTTCATTCAAACATCTGAGCAGAGCCCATCAAATGACCTTTTATATAAGATTTCCCCATCCAAGTAAAAACCCATAGTCATTCTTCTCAAAGTCTTTTCATCTGTTTTGGAAATCCCTTCAGGGTATTCTCGATGCTGGAGAAACTTTTTGATATCATTGTACCATGGTTTCCCATCTGGAGATTCTTCAATAAAGCAACAATGGGCTTGAAAGCTTCTGGCCTCGATATTTATTGGTTGTATCCTGCTTTTAGCATCGACTTGTGTCATCGAAGCTAAGGTTGCTAAGGCATCAGCAAACTGATTCTTATCTCTGCTCACATGGGTGAATTTGATTTCTTCAAATTCATCGGCTAACTTCAAGAGATAACTTTGATACAACTTCAACTTCTCATCCTTGGTTTGCCACTCACCTTTGACCTGGCAGATGATTAGTAAGGAATCCCCAAAGACCTCGAGCTTATTGGCTTTAAGTTCTAGAGCAGCCTCCAGGCCAATGATGCAGGCTTCGTACTCGGCAGTGTTATTGGTACATTCAAACAGTAACCTTGTTGAAACGGGATACTGCTTATTTTCTGGGGAAATCACTATAGCTTCAGCTCCATTCCCCGATACATTTACTGCCCCATCAAAGTAGAGGGTCCACTGATCGTTTTCCCCACTTTCATTCTCAACTACTATCACATCTTCATCTGGGAGGTCAAAGTTTAGTGGCTCATAGTCCTCCATGGCATGATCTGCAAGATGATCGGCAATTATGCTTCCTTTTACCGCTTTTCTTGTCATAAAGACAATGTCATATTCCGCCAACAACACTTGCCACCTTGCTATTCTACTTGACAGGTAAGGCTTTTCACAAATATACTTGAGCGGGTCTAACTTTGAAATCAACCAGGTTGTGTAGTATAACATATACTGCCGAAGTCTTTTGGCACTCCAAACCAAAGCACAACACAACCTCTCAATTGTTGTATATCTCGACTCACAGTCATTGAATTTTTTACTCAAGTAGTAGATAGCTTGCTCCTTCCTTCCTGACTCATCATGTTGCCCCAACACGCAGCCCATAGCTGTTTCTGTTACTGTCAAGTACAGGATCAAAGGCCTCCCCGGTGTTGGCGGTACTAGTAATGGTGGGTTCTGTAAGTACCTCTTTATTTTATCGAAGGCTTCTTGACAATCGTCATCCCATACTCCAGGATTTTTCTTTCTGAGCAAACGAAAGATTGGTTCACAAGTCACTGTCAACTGGGATATAAATCGAGCTATGTAATTTAGGCGCCCGAGAAAACTTCATACTTCCTTTTCTGTTCTAGGAGCAGGCATCTCCTGGATAGCTTTAGCTTTATCAGGATCAACTTCTATTCCTCGACCACTCACAATGAAGCCCAATAATTTTCCTGTCTTCACCCCGAATGAGCATTTTGCAGGGTTCAACTTTAGCTGGAATTTTCGAAGCCTTTCAAATAGTCTTCTTAACACTTGCACATGATCTTCCTCTTTTTTTGATTTTGCAAGTATGTCATCCACATAAACTTCCACTTCTTGGTGCATCAAATCATGGAATAGGGTAACCATTGCTCTTTGATATGTGGCTCCAGCATTCTTCAATCCGAATGGCATTACTTTATAGCAAAACGTTCCCCATGGTGTGACAAAAGTGGTCTTCTCTTTATCTTCTTCAGCCATTCTAATTTGATTATAACCAGAGAATCCATCCATAAAAGAATATGTGGCATTTCTTGCAGCATTATCAACGAGAATGTCTATATGGGGCAAAGGAAAATCATCTTTTGGGCTCGCCTTATTCAAATCTCTGTAGTCCACACACACCCGAATCTTCCCATCCTTTTTCGGGACTACGACCACATTAGCTACCCATTGTGGATATTGGACTACATCTAGAAACCCTGCATCCCACTGTTTTCGTATCTCGGACTTTACCTTGAGTAACATGTCCGGGCGCATTCGTCTGGTTTTCTGCTTAATTGGCTTGTTTCCTTCGATTAAAGGAATCTTGTGTACAACTATGTCAGTATCTAGACCAGGCATGTCGGCATAAGTCCAGGCAAAAACATCTACATACTCGTGTAATAGAGAGACTAGTCTATTTCTTTCTTCAGTTGTGACAAGAGTGTCAATCTTTAATTCCTTACTATCTTGTTCATCTCCGACATTAATGACTTCTAGTTTCTCACTGGCCGGTTCCCAGGCTTTTTCTGAATTTTCTACCAGCTCAGTAAACTCTTTTAGATCTTCCTCTTCCCATTCTTCATCATCCATTGCAATCATATTATCAAAGTTTGGCCAATTATTCTTAGTGCAATGATTTTGTGGATTGATGGAACTTTCAGAATTCCTGAAAGTGTAAGGCGTGCTCGTGTAAGAGTGATTCGTGAAAAGATAGAAAAAATGCAAGCACGCGATTGGACATAAGAAAATGCATGATCTCGTTAAAACAAAAGTGCTTGGTTAACATAGAAAATTCTTGCAGTATCATGAGCTAAAAATACCGACAAGATCAGCACAAGTCAAAACAAGACAAACAAGTCCGAACATTATCAAACAAGAACAATTACTTTTTAAACACAATAGGAGCAGGCTCCATCTTCCAGTTCTGGTACACCTCCCCTTCAGCCAATCTTCGCACGAAAAATCTGGCAGGAGGTTCATCAATGGTGTGAATGGAGAGCTGTGGCAAAACCTCATCCTTTATCTCCAGATCCGCTTCCTCTATTCGTTTTTCTTCTTGGCTCTCCAAGGTATTGATGTGAAGATCCGCTATGCCAGATCTAATCACTTCTGTAGCCCTTGGGAAAGACACTCGGAGTGGTGGGATGACAAATTCTTCTTCTTCTGGCTCTCTTCCTTCAATTCTCGCCATTCTTGCTTCTCTTTTAACCTGAGTGACCCGCTTGTAATCGTCTTTCTTGGGCTTATATCCAAGCCCAAATCTTTGATTTGCATAGTTTGGCTTGATCAGGCTGGGCATTTTAGTCTCAGGATTACATTGAAAAGGAACCCCATTCTTTAAAAAGCATTTGGCAACCATCTTTGCCGTTTCTGGGATTTGAGGCTTTCTCAGCACTGTTCCTTCATGAACCCATTCTGCATTCACAATTTCAAAAGCATGAATATTCCCATCTCTACAATCTTCTGCTTCAATAAAAGGTATGGCCACATTTCTTATCATGGAAACCGTCTCTTCGGCTTTGACAGTTATAAGCATTCCGTTCATGATATACTTCAAGCATTGGTGTAATGAAGAAGCCACTGCTCCAGCTGTATGAATCCACGGCCTTCCTAATAATATACTATAAGATGGATGAATGTCCATTACTTGTAATGTTATCAAGAACATTTGTGGTCCCACATATAGCTCTACTTCTAGGGTCCCAAAGATCGGCCTTGGCGAACCATCATATGCTCTCGCCATCAAGGTGCTAGGCTTCATGTGTGATTCATCGACAAGCATTTCTTTCAACATATGCATTGGTAGCACGTTCAATGCAGAACCATTATCAATGAGCACCTTTCCGATCAGAATATCCTTGCAACGCACCGTAATGTATAACGGCTTGTTGTGCCCAGTGCCATCAGGACTCAATTCATCTTCAGTGAAGTATATATAATTTGAGGCTTGGATTCTTCCCACTAAATGTTCCATGGTTTCTTGATTGATGTCTTGAGGAACATATGCTTCATTCAGTACCTTTTGTAAAGCCTTTCTATGTGGCTCAGAGCTTAGAATCAGAGAAAATAATGATATTCTGGCCGGTGTTTTCTTGAGCTATTCAACAACACTATATTCACTGTGTTTCATCAGCTTTAGGAATTCGTTGGTTTCCCCTTCCGTGACAGGTTTGTTTATTTCTTCAGTTACGTCAGCCCCTTCTTTTCCTTTAGCCTTTCTTTGTTTTTCCAACTCTTCTGGGGTGAAACATCTGCCACTACGGGTCAAACCCCCAATTTCTGTTTGAAAGATAGGCGGTTGTGGAGTGCTTTTGAAAGAGTACCCATAGTCGTGAGGTAAAGCACTATAGTTCCCTTTATGTTCCACTACTGGTTTGGACAAGACCAATCTGGGTGGCTTTCCGGTAGTGAATTGTACTCGACACACCTCTTTCTTTGGTGCCTCCATCATGAACACCTCTTCATTCGTTGCTTTCTCAATTCGCAACATCCCTCGACTCATCATTTGCATCACTTTTTTATGAAAGCCCTCGCAATGGCTGATCACGTGGCCTTTTTCATTATGAAGTTCACAACATTTCTCGCTACCCTCTTCATACCTTGCATCTACCATCATTTGGTAGATCCTATCCATTGACACCTTTAAGATTTTTGAGTGTCCCTCTTCTAACATGTTTACAGACCCACTACCCGAGGCATGATTGGGTAGAGGGTTTGCATTGACACTAGGGGCATCTTCAAATGATATCCATCCTGCTTTGATCAGTTGCAGAAGTTTCCTCCTAAAGGCATTGCAAGTATGGATGCTGTGTCCAGCTATACCGGCATGGTATTCGCAAGTGAGATCCGGCTTATACCAGCTGGGGTAAGGTGGTTGGAGGGGTACCAAAGGCACAGGGACTACTTGCCCAATACTTAGCAGCTTTTGGTACATCTCATTTAGGGGTAACGGTAATGGAGGCAATTGTTCTGAGGCTCTTCGGTAGTTTCTTTTGGGGAAACTTTCAGCTTGGTTTTTTACTTGGTGGCTTTGGGGTTCAAGTTTCCTGGCTGGACTTGGAAAGTTGAAGTTGGTGTTGGCCACTTGGGGTGAAGAGGATTGAGGGTTATATGTTTGGAAAGGGCCTTTCTTGCTTCTGTAACTACTTTCGACATGGTCGATCTCGCTCTTCTTCGCTCCGAAACCTTTTTTCTCCACAAGTGCAGAGATTCTTCCACTTTTTACTCCTTGTTCTATTCGTTCAGCCACGGCCACAGAATCCGTGAATTGTTGGGCCGAACTACCCATCACGTGTTCATAATATGGCGCTTTTAGTGTGTTAGCAAACAGAGCAACCATTTCCTTTTCCAAGAGAGGGGGGTGGACTTGTGCTGCCAAATCTCTCCATCTTTGAGCATACTCTCTTATGCTTTCCTTATCTCCTTTCTCCAAGTTAGACAAACTGGTTCTATCAGGAGCAATATCCATGTTGTATTTATATTGCTTGATGAAAGCATCCACGAGGTCCTTCCATGTATGGATCCTGGTATTATCTAACCTCATATACCAACTCAGTGCCGCTCCACTCAAGCTGTCTTGGAAGAAATGCATTAGTAGTTTTTCATCGTGAACTACTTCTGCCATTTTGTTACAATAAGATTTGAGATGGGTAACAGGGCATTGAGTGCCGGTGTATTTGATAAATTCCGGAACTCGAAATTTCTTTGGTACCACCACATTAGGGACTAAACACATTTCCACAGCTCGCACAGGGTCATATAAGTCTATTCCCTCAATGGCCCTAATCCTGGCCTCTAGTGCTGCCATCTTATCTTGATCAAGATCCTCAGAGGGCTTAGTTTTGTGGGACTCATTAACGAATGCATCCATGACAATTGGTACTGGTGTTGGTACAGGTGGTACGGGTGTTGGCAACTGCATGAAAACTGGATTGTGTTGGGGCTCCTGTGCATGTCCTCCCATTACCTCTTCAGGTTGGTTTGTTGGGAGAGGAGCGGGCCTAGCTGAAGGACCTTCACCCGAGGTATTCCTTAGTACTTGTTCGAGTAAGCTGGTAAGGCGAGCCACACTATCCTTTAAAGAGTCCAACTCTTCTTGGAAATGAGCCTCACGGTAAGCACGTGCTTCATCTTCCATGTTCCTTGCTCGAAGTCGGGTGTGGTAAGTTCTTTGGGGACCTATATTTTTTGACCTGGCGTATGCATGTGTGTTATAATGAATGTATGTATAAACATGAATGCAAATGCATGCATATGGATTAAAGAGCTAATCCATGACTTCCTTTGCCAAATATAGGTAACATCCGAAATCTGATACCCACAAAGAGGTTTTACCCAATTCCATTGATTGATTAAATTCCATACACCTTATGAAAGTTCCAAAAATAGACATAGTACAAAGTGGTTCATACAAAGTGTCTTCATTCAAATGATACCCCTCTATTGGCCACAATCCTGATGAAAGAGGAAACTTCATTCAAATATTCCCCGTATCTATGGCGGTTGTTGGCAATCCTGGTAGCCTTTGCTCGTAGCTCATTTGCCTTTCTAGCCACCATGTCGATTAACCTGTCAGTTTGTTCAATCTTGTAATGGAACACGGTGTTATCTTGAAGCAATGTTCCATTACTGGCGGCTAATGTTTCATTGTTTGTCTCCAAGATTCGAACCATCTTTTCCAACTGTTGAATCTGATTTCTGGCCCTTTGCATTTCTTCCTTCTCTATATCCAGCTCGGCTACCTTAGTGTTTAGTTGTGCATCGAAACTGTTGATATGGCCTTGCCATTCTTCAAACTGTTCTTGCATTTCATTTGCTTCTTCCTCTCGGGACGCAAGCTCGGCTTTTATTGCAGACATCCGGTTTCTCATACCATTTATCTTGTCCAGGTATCCTTTCATCTCTGACTCAGCTACCCTTCTTGCCGCTCCCTCATCTTCAGCTTGCAACTGATATCGAGCCCTTAACCTTTTTTCTTCTTTGAGGGCGAGATCAGCTAATTTGCTCCTCTCTTTTTCAGCCTCCCATTTTGATTTATACTGGTCCCTTTCTTTCTTCAAGGAAGCTATTGTTTCTTTGCTGGCAGTCTTTTTACTTTCTGAGGCCTTTTTTAGACTTGCCAATTCTTGCTCCACTATTACATGCTTTTTTACCAACTCGTCATTCTTGGCCTTCCCTTCATTCAGTTGTTGATTTGCTTCATGCTGGTTCTTCTTTAACTTAACAATCTGCTCATCTCTTTCCTTCAACTGCCGATCCAGAGAGGCCTTCATCTTTTCTTCTTTCAAAAGTTGTTCTTCCAAGAATCTTTGATGTTTTTTACTATTACCGAGCTCAATCCTCAACTTATCCAGCTCTTCTCGAAGATCCTCCTCGTTATTGACCCTTTTTCTTTTTAGCTCCAACGTCACAGACGACTTGTCTTGGGCTTTTCTTTGCTCTTTTGCCTCTTGAAGTATCTTAGATGAACTGCCACCCCTCCATATCAAATATGCAGGGCTAACGAAGCACTCTTTTTGATGCTCTTCCTTAAAGACCAAAACAGGCTGCTTCCAGTCATTTCTGATGGTGTCTAACATATCCAAAGAGCTAGCTTCTTTAAACAGACCAGTACATTCGGCTACTGCCCAAGTTCTTGGCACGTGTTGTACACCTCCAAACTGTCTAGCTACTAATGAGGGTAAGTAGCTGATATATCCAGTTAAGCCAATCAAAGGAACCCATGCCTTGTCGCCACAACTCATGAGGTAAGATAAACCACTTACCCAAGGAGCTTTCCATCTGAAATTAGTTTGAGGAAGTTCTCGGTATTTTTCTACCCATGCCTTTTCATCCAAATCGTTCCATTCTTCAGCTAGCACCAACTCAAGAGGCCTCGTGTTAAACCACCAGAAATTATTGAAGACTTCTTTTGATGCTTCCAAGTGGCTTACTATCCACATGAATAAGAGAGGGATACAACATCGCATTGCCCCTTTCCCATGTAATCTGCAATGGTTCAAAGATAGGAAAGTTTCAGCTAAGATAGCTGAAGTAGGGTTATTCTTTACCTCTTCAAATTCAAGGAAGGCGTTAGCAGCTTCAATGCTGATAATTCCAGCGGCTTCTGAAGGAAACAGAACCAACCCAAAGATGGCAAAAGCAATTATCTGATATCTTTCTTCACCCAACTTCCCTTCTTCCTTATCTGTCTTCATCTTATTCTCGATCATCTTTCACTTGAACCCTCCATTGGATATCCTGTATCGGTCAACTGGATCCAAATGTAGAAGTTTGGCAACTGCGGTAACTGTATTCTCAATTCTTTGTCTGAAGTATACTTTGCAGGGATCATTGGGAAAACTTAGAATCTGAGCATACTCCTCAAGAGTAGGAGTCATATCAATATCCCCAAAGGTGAAACATCTGTAGTTTGGATCCCAGAAATGCATCAAGGCTTTAACCGCTGAAATCTGAATAGGCATTTTTATTAGATGAGCAATTCTTCCATACTTCTTCTCAAACAGGTTCTCATCAATATATCCCAGAAGAGGAGCCAACTTCTTTATGGTGTCTACGGAATAATGCACTTTGGTTATGTGTGGTAATTCCTCAACCTTGGTTCTTGGGCAATCCCCTTCAACTACTTGCATCATCTCAGATCTTTCCCCATATTCCGAAAAGGTAAGGGAAGTCATGGTCTTAGCTCAAAAAATCCTGTAAAGTTTAAAAAAAATCTAGGTTATTATATGGGGGATAAGTTTTCTAGCTGGTCTCAAAAAGGTCTATGAACTGCCCAGTGACCACCTTACGTGAAGGCAGTATAGGGGTTTACAAGGGAAGGTTCGGGCACTATGTGTCCGCTATCACCAAGTAAACACTCAGCTCATAGTTGGACGTTTCACGAATCTGAACCCCGACTGAAAGTCATGGGGCAGACCGCTACTCCCCTCCTATCTTAGAATTGGGTTTTCTTGTAAAAATTAAAAATGCATGAACATATTATTCTTGATGTATTTATATGTATGAGCAAGAAATAAAAGTGCTGAAACAGTAAATTTAAACAGACCAAAACAGATAATCAACAATCAAACAAACAAAGCTTAGTCCGACCAAACAAGGCGTCCTCAGTGGAGTCGCCATTCTGTCGCACATCAAAATCCGCGCGGCATCGGCTGGCGATTTTTTTTATTATTTTGTTATTTGTGTTTTGCTTGGTTCTTTGGAGTCGCCACCTAGTATTATGGTCACTAGGAACCTATGGTCTGCGAGAGTCTGAGCAAGGGACTGGTTGTGCAAGGGGAAGACGCATCACCCCCAATGCACCCTACCTAAGGTAAGCTGCATTGTTGTTTGATCATTTCTTTCTAGGTCGAGTTTCTATTTGTTGGTCTCTTCTAAGGTTCAAGGCAGATCTCCCTTCATAAGGTAGTCTCTACCTTATTTGGGTTAAATCCTAACCATTTTAAAGTCTGAATTTTTTAAAATTTGCTTTTATTTACACCTTGTATCTTTAATACCCGGGAGTGTATTTTATCGTGTAATTTTACACCCTACAAATATTAAAGTCTACATCTGAATCCTAGGACAAAAGTTTGAAATAAAAGTTTGACATTTTGGCCAAATCCTAACAGATGATCATAAACTAGTTATGATATCCATTTTTTGGATTTGTTTTTTCAAAAAAAACGTGAGAAAGATGCAAATTTTTTTGTTTTTGGAAACAAACATGCTTGGAAAATTATTTAGGACTTGGTCGTATGCATAAAATATTTTTTCAAATTTTTTTCTTTTTTTTTTTGGAGAAAACCGGGTATTTTAATACCGGACTTGTATCTTAACATGTAAGTATACAACCCAATATCAAGCAACCTTGGTAAAAACAAATTTAAGAAAAACACTTTTTTTTTAAGTGATTTTTAATTTTTTTTTATATTTTTTTTGAATTTTTTTAATATATAATAATTATTAATTAAATTTATTTATTAATTAAAATTAAAAAATGGGCTGGACCGGGCCAAGCCCTTGGTCCGGTCCAGGACCCTTGGGTTGGGCCGGTCTCGGCCCAACAGGTCCTATTCTTTTTTTTTTGGGCTGGGCCAGACCCGGCCCGTCTGGCCCAACCCAATTACATGGCTAATTAATTAGCCACTGCATGCAGAAATGAATTCTGCATGCAGTGGCTATGCAAAATCGGGAGAGGGGGATTAGGAATTTACCTGGCGTGGAGAGGAGAGAGTCGGCGACCTGGCTGGTGGCGAGCGGTGCACCTGGAGGTGGTGAGGCCGGCGGCGTGCACTGGTCACGGCTAGAAGAAGAAGGAAACGAGTCCTGCAGAGGAGAAGGAAAGCTCACGGCTGGAGCTGTTGGTGTGGCTGAGGAGGGAACTGCTACCCCAGCTGCCTTTGGGAAGGAAGAGAGCTTCTGGGCAAGGTGGTGGATGCTACCTCTGCTGTCGCCGCCGCTGCTGGAGGGAGTCGCGGTGGCAGAGGAGAAGATTTTTACAGAGGAGAGAGGGAGAGAAGTGGTGCAACTGTCACGTGAGATGGTTTTATGGCTACTGGAGGTGGAGATGATGGTGAGAAGCCAGGTGATGAAGGTGGTGGTGGCTGAAGGCCACGGTGGAGAGAGGAAGCGGAAAAAGGATTGTTTGCAGGAAAAATGAATACAGAAGGCTGGTTTTCGGCCAACTTTGAGCTCGATTTTCTCCGTCCCTTGAGCGTGGAATTGGCTCCTATTTATAGGGCTGGAAAGAGGGTAATCTTGTCTTCAACGGGGAAAATGTCTCAGCCCTTGATTCGACTCGAGGAATCCAAACCGTTGGTTCAAAGTGTGCACCTCGAACTGCCAAATTTTGGCAATCCAAGGCTGCAGACTGAACGAGGTGGCCACTTTGGGCCAATAAACAAAGCCGTTTCAAAGTTTTTCGATCCGACCGGACCATTCTCGAGGATAAAGAGGTTTCAGGTGGATATTTTGGTGCACGCGTTGTCGGATTTAGAGGAAGCAACGAGGCCGAAAACAAGGCTTGAAGTCGGCCACTCGGGCAGCTCAGTGGAGAAGAAGATGAACAGTACCAGGCGACGCGTCGCCTGGTCCTGCCCCCCCTTTTTTTTTAACGCATGAAACGGCGTCGTTTTGCCCAAAACACGCCGTTTCATTTAAATGAAAAACTGGCGCCAAAGCGCCAGATTTCACATCAATCCTTCCTCTTGCGCGCATCTTACGTTTTGGTCCTTGGTCTCGGATTGCTTCAATTAAGTCCCTAATTGGCTGTTAAACTGTCAATGTCTTCAATTTGGCCCCCCAGATTTGTCAATTTGGCCCCTGCAGTTTGGCGCCTCTTGCAGTATGGTCCTTGGCTTTGGATTTTGTCAATTTAACCCCTAATTGGCCCCAAAACTTCAATTTTCTTGCAATTTGACCCCTGATTCCAATCAATTAACTTGGTAAAAATTAAATTTGGTCTCTTAAAATTCCAATCTTCTTCATTAAGCCCAAATTAGGCTCCCAAACTTAATTTTTCACCAATTAAGCCCCAAATAAAATTAATTTGACCCATTTAAAGTATAATTAAGTCCTTGCACTTAATTAATTCCTTCATTTGGACCTAAATTAATTCTTAAACATAATTAAAATTTAATTTGGCCCATGATTAAATCAAATTGGCCCATTAAAAATTTAATTATGTCATTAGACTTAATTTTTATGCAAATTCGTCCAACACTCATTTAACTTGACCTTTAAATTTGCACTTTTCTATTTTTGGGCACAATGGGGTGCCAATAGGTCTTGAATCTCCTTCAAAAAATTGCGACTTGGTTTCCCGGCCTATTTTGGCAGTCTTTCTTGATCAGCTGTCTCTACATTGTCAGCCTTTATTTTATTTTTTGATTTTGAATTTTTTATTTTTTTATTATTTTTTGGAAAAAACGAATTTTGAGGAATCACCCAAAATTGGTGATGACATCTGGGATCTTTGCATATGCCACACAACCAAAGACTCGTAGATGAGTAACACTTGGTTTGTGACCACTCCATGCTTCTTCTGGAATGACTCCTTGTAAACTTCTAGTTGGGCAGCGATTCAGTAGATACACTGCACATGATACAGCTTCAGCCCAGTATTGCTTGGGCAACTTCTTTGCTTTGAGCAGACTTCTTGCCATGTCAAGAATCGTGCGATTCTTCCTTTCAGCTACACCATTCAGCTGTGGTGTATACGCAGGTGTTGTCTGATGTCTGATGCCTTGTTGTGTACAATAGGCTTCACAGTCATTTGCTGTATATTCTCCACCTTGATCAGATCTCACGGTTCTGATCATGTAGCCACTTTGCTTCTCCACAATTGCTTTAAATTCTTTAAAACAATTGAATACTTCTGACTTCCTCTTCAGAAAGTATATCCACGTTTTTCTACTAAAATCATCAATAAAAGTGAGGAAGTACCTATTTTGTCCAGTCGACATAGGCGTTATTGGGCCATGCACATCTGTGTGCACTAACTCCAGTGGCCTCTTTGCTCTCCAGTTGACTTCTTTGGCAAAACTGGATCTGTGATGTTTGCTGAGGACACAACTTTCACAGACTTCATCTGGATGATCAATGTGAGGCAAACCTTTGACCATCTTCTTGCTTGCTAGCATCTTCAGACTTGTGAAATTCAGATGTCCAAGCCTTAGGTGCCAAAGCCATTCTTCACTGTTGGTGATGGCAGTGAAACACCTTGCTGCATCATACTGGATGTTCAAAGGAAACATCCTATTCTTGGACATTTTCACATAGGCCATTAATCTCCCATTGTTGTCTCTAATTGTCAGATGACAATTCTTCGAGTAAAAAGTATAACCTCTCTCCATAAGTTGACCTAAGCTGATCAGGTTCTGCTTTATGGCTGGGACATAATAGACATTGGCGAATAGCTGGAATCGCCATTCTTCAACTTGATTGGGATGCTGCCTTTACTTTTGAATGGAACCTTTGAGGTATCTCCAAAAATAACTAGACCTTGCTTGGTCTCATCTAGATCACCAAATAACTCTCGGTAGCCACACATGTGATTGCTGGCTCTAGTATCTAGATACCATATATTCTCTTGTTTCTCGCTAAGTTCTTGTTGGACAAGAAATGCAGCTTCTTCTTTGTCATCCTTCTCTGCATAGTTGGCTTGCTCACGTATCTCCAACGGAGCTTTCCTTTGACATTCAGTGCTATAGTGCCCAAATTGATTGCACCTATAACACTGGATATTTCTCTTATCACGGTTATTGTAACCGCCTCCTCTTCCTCTAGGAGTGAATGCTTGTTGTCTTTGGCCTCCTCTGGTGGTATTTCTGCCACCTCTTCCTCTGAAGCTTGTATTCCAAGAACCTCTTCCTTGGAATCTCTGGAATCCTCCTCTGGATTGTTGACTTCCTGCTTGAGCACTTGTTGAAGTCTCCCCTTGCTCATATATATCCTTGAGAGACAGCTTTGCTTGTAAGGCATGCTCAATGGCCTTATCTCCATTTCGCTTTACAATCTTCTGCTCATGAGCTTGCAAAGAACTCATAAGTTCATCCACTGTCAACTTGTCCACTTCATTGGACTCTTCAATAGCGACAACAACAAAATCAAATTTTGGATCTAGGGATCTCGAAATTTTCTCAGTAATTCGAGAAACGACGATGGCTTCTCCATTTCTCCTCATCTGATTGACTATCACCATAATCCTTGTGTGATAATCAGAAATAGATTCCGAGGACTTCATTTGCAATAACTCAAATTCACCTCGCAAAGATTGAAGACGAATCTTCTTGATTCTGTCAGCACCTTTGTACTTTTGTTGGAGAGCCTCCCATATGTCTTTTGATGTTTCAGCGGAAGCTATGATCTCGAATGTATCTTCATCAAGACCTTGGTAGATGATGGTCTTTGCTTTGTTGTCCTTCTTTCTGTTGACTTTCAGGGCTTGCTTCTGTGCCTCTTGTAAAGCATCTTCTTCTTCTTTGGACTCTGGTTCATCATAACCATAGTGTACAATCTCCAAACACTCTTGTGAACCAAGGAATGCCTTTAATCTGATGCACCAACTATCATAGTTGTCTTTGGTCAGCTTCGGGATGAGTGTTTGTGTACTTTCTGTAGTCATTTTGCTCTTTTAATGACTATATCTCCTTCTGGGAGTTGAATTTGGCAAAACGGACACTGTAGATCGATCCGGAATGGTCGAAATAGTCGGGAACCGGTCTGACTTTGTAGAAATCGGATCCGAAAATGGGTGAACCGGTCCAAACACCAATTCTGGGCGTCGGGCGGTTCGCTGGGTTGAACCGGGAATATTCTGTGGAATATTCTATCGGCTCGGCTTCAGCTAATAGCAGCTCGGCTTAGTGGCTCGGCTTGAAAAGGGAATATTCTCGGGAATATTCTTCGGCTCGGCTTGAGGCTCGGCTCAGCGCGGCTTAAACGGCTCAAATATGGCGTGTGTGAGGCTCACTCGTCGTCTACCTCGGGGCGCGTGGGATGTGCGTGGACAAACAGTGCCGAATATTCAGGAGGCGCGTGTGGCTCACCCCGGTGTCCGATTGAGCTAATTTTTACGGCAGTGAGTTCGTATGGATGAGCTCTGCACGGTGGAATGATCAAAACTTGTTTTTGACAACTTTGAAAATTCGGCTATCCCAGAAAATACTTTTGTTTTCTGACTAACGGGGCTCTGATACCAATTATTGGTGGGAGGAACCACTGGTGGTGGTTTTGAAACACTCAGAGGGGATAAAACACAAAGTTTTATTTCAAGAACAAAAACTTACAGGAGCAAAATAAACACAACAAGCTTAACAATACACGCCCTCTCTTTTCTCTCTAGTGTTTCTCTCTATTCTCTCCACTCTCTCTCACACATAATAGCATAAGCTCAGCTTGCTATTTATACACGAATTCAAAACAAGATAATTCAACCTTCAAGTGTGAAGGCGGCTGGCGGCCAATGGTGTGAAGGCGGCTGGCGGCTGCGGCTGGTGGCTGGCGGCTGGTCGGTCATAGCTGGTGGCTGGCTGGCCGGTGGTTGCCTTCCTTAACCTTCTAGATTGAGTTTAGTATTCAACAGAAGGTCCATCAATGTCCAAAGCTGACCACAAAATTTGCTACTACACCAGATGGTTCAATGAGTGCTCAATCAGAGGTGCTGCTGATTTAACTTTATTTCTTGCCTCTCTTTTAGTGTGTTTGTTTCTTGTTTCTCTCAATAATAAGATTTACAAGTTAAATGAGCATGCCATGCTTGAATTGGTTTACAGGTACCTGAAGTAGCTGAAGATTCAAGCATTAATAGAGAGTGGACCAGAAACAAGGGGTGGAAAGAAGATGGAGACTCATGTCTTTGAGCTGTGAATATATTTGGACTTGATGTTGTACTATTTGGAAAGAAGATGGAGACTCGTGTCTTTGAGCTCCTTTGATTTTTTAAAATCTTTTTTTTTTCATGCACTTTTATTGGGCACTCTTCATGCATTTTTATTGGGGACTGCTTGGAACAAGAGGTCAAGTGGAAGAGGATATAAAAGAAAACTTCTCTGAATGGACATCTACTTTAACCATATGTGCCATCCCAGCAATGGTCATCGCATTCATCACAGGAAGTTATGCAGTGCTATCTACATCATCATGGCTTGCAATCACGACTTGTGTCATTGGTGTAGCCTTCATCTTCTTTGCGTTCGAGGCAAAGGTGGTTGATTTACGCTCCCTTTTGAAATACCGAAAATAAACACTTCACAGCAGACTTTAAAAGAGTCTGATATTGAAGAAGATTGATTCTCATTTAGCTCGTGTTATAAACTATCTTCTCGTCATCTTATGGTTAATACACGCTCCCTTTTGAAATACTGAAAATAAACACTTCACAACAGACTTTAAAAGAGTCTGATATTGAAGAAGATTGATTCTCATTTAGCTCGTGTTATAAACTATCTTCTCGTCATCTTATGGTTAATATCGCTCCCTTTTGAAATACTGAAAATAAACACTTCACAGCAAACTTTAAAAGAGTCTGATATTGAAGAAGATTGATTCTCATTTAGCTCGTGTTATAAACTATATTTTCGTCATCTTCTTGATGGCATCAGCTGTCACGATAGTTTTATTTATCCAGATATTTCACCTTGCTTTTAACGAGTACAATGATCGAAAAATTCAATTTTGGCACTTGGAAAATGCTAACACCTTCAATATAGAGATCATAGAATGAAGGCTAACAAGTTCAACATAAAAAATAAAAATAAAAAAAAGGAGGAAAATGGGTATATAAAACAGCAGAACATAAACATTTTGAGAAATTAATGTAGTGCTATTATTTGACTCCGATCCGGTGGGTTATGAAGGAGATGAAGCTGATGACAACAGAGTTTTTCAGACCCTAATCCCGCTGACAAGGTGTAAAGAGTGTAGTTAAGACTCAATTTGAACAGAGATAAAAGAAATTCAATTTGTTTATTTTTTCCATGATTAATGAGCTATAGAAAACGCTAAGCTAGTTTGACTAAAAGACACCCACTATAGTCATATTAGTATTTATTTGACTCGCATTTTATTATGGGTCAAAATAAATAAATATAAATGTTTTTCAAATGTATTTTTAACAAAAAAAAAACCCTAATCATAAATATAAAAAAAAGTATTGACGTGTTTATTTAACTCGCTTCGTTATGAGTTAAATAATATTTTCCAACACAAAAAAATAGATGTATAAGTGTTGTTAATGTATTTTTTGATATCGAGAGAAAAAAATATAATTGTGAATAAAAAAAATTGATGTTTACATATAATAAAATAAATTGAGGATTATAGATGTTAATAAATACAAAAACAATTGTTAAAGCAGCACGCCACATGTAGGAAGTTAATTTTTAATATAGTAAAAAAATGGGACGGTGTTTCAAATGCATTTCATTGTATCATGATTCTTTTAATTGAAAAATGTAAAACAAAATAAAAAAAAAGGACAAAAATATTATATTTCAGCCGATCTCTTTTAGGTTTCTATTAATATATTTATTTGTTTTATGTTTTTAATAATGAATAGGTAAGTTATATCTAACTAATAATATAACATACATCCACATATACTAAAAGACTTACTATAGCCATATTAGTAGTTATTTAACTAGCACTTCGCTATGGATCACAAAATTGTTTTTAGCAAAAAAATAAATTTGTATGCTTTTCAATTGCATTTTTAACAAAAACAAATCCTAATCATAAATACAAAAACAAAAGTGTTAACGCGTTTATTTAATTCATTTTGCTACGAGTCAGATAATTTTTTGAACGCAAAAGAAAAAATGTATAAATGTTGTTAACATATTTTTAAAAATCAAGAGAAAATTATAACTGTGAATAAAAAAGTTAATGTTTACATATAATAAAAATAAAGTAAGGACTCTTAAGTTAATTTTTATTGTAGTAGAAAAATAGGAGAATGTTTCAAGTGCAAATCATTGTAAAAGAAATGTAAAAAAATACAATTGTAGTAGAAAAATACGATTCTCTGAATTGCGAAATGTAAAAAAACAAATCTTACAAAAATATGAACTAATAAACTAATAAAGAGTTGTTAATGCCAATCAAATTATAAAATAAAATGATACATAAATATGATACTTAACCTTAACTTTCCTCTTCATGCACACTTTTCTCCTTCTTCCTTTTTTTTTTATCTTAAAGGTCACTTTTTCTTACCAAGAACAAATAATTCTTATTTTTATAAACTCGTCATGAAAATAAAGTTTATTCATATAGATGAATTGAAATAATTTTTTCTAGATATTAAATACATAAAAGATAAGTAAAAGATAAGTAAAAGATAACCACTATTTAAAAAAAAACTAAATAAACAATCTAAATATTTAGAAAGAAAAGTATTAATTTAAATATAAATTCAAAAATTCATAAAAAATAAATAAAAAAATACCAATTAAGAAAACAAAATTAGAAAAACAAATAGAAATAGATCAAGTGCTTTTGGGCCTAGTAAGTCAGGCCTACACATTAAGCCCATTTTTAAAAGGGTTAGTACGTATGGGCCTTTTTTTATTTGAAAATGCTCCAAATGTTTTTGAAAAAATAAATAAAAAAAGCGACATGCCACCTACCGAGACTTTCCAGTTCTTGACCATTGGAGAGGTGACTAGAAAATTAAACAGGGTGTTTTTTGACCCAAAAATGCAAATTTAAACAAAGTTCACACCAAAACACTTAAAAATGGTCTTTATGATGTAATAAACCAATAAAACAACCCAAAAACCATAAAATTTTTGGCAATTTCAAGTGCAAAAAACATTTCAATAGAACTCTTTTCATTAAATGAAATTCATTAAAACAAAAATCGATCATTTTTTATGGTGAAAATCAGTGCCAACTGAGACTGTAAAACCCCAGGTAATATTATTGATATTAATAAACGTCAAGATTATGAAAAATGAGGGAAAATGATAAATTAAATTATAAGAATGATGATATATTCGAGAATCTAAATTGAAATATTTTGTTCGGGTGTTAAAAAATATGTAATTAATAAATATAAATAAATAAATAAACACGAAAATGTGAATAAAATTTTTATGGAAGTGAATTTCATGAAACTGAAAGTAGTAACGAGTAACTGAGTGAAATTTGAAATAACCGGGGTAAAATTTGGTGTAAACAGGCATTAGGATTCATGAAACTTTACTAAAAAATCATAAAATTTACTATTGAGAAATATAGAAGGAATTTTTAAAAAGTTAAGTAATTATATGTGTGTAAATATGAGGGGGGGGGGAATTGAGGGACATGGAAGGTATTTGAAAAAAAGTTAATTATATATATATATATATATTTGATAAATGAGGATTGTGGATGAAAAGTCGATAACTTAATATCTAGAAATATAGAGGAAATTCTGCTGAATTTTTTATTGAGTATAAAAAATATTCCCTAATCTTATTTGAATTATCATGTCCTTGTTCTTTGTAATCCAATGACTTTTTGTCTTTTCTGGCAAATTAGAGAATGAGAAAATAAAAAAATAAAGTTGTGGATCAAAAATAAAATGTAAGAAAACTTGAGGGATCAAAAAGTTATTATTTGAAAAATATGAGAATCAAAGTGAATTTTTTACATCAATCTTGAAATTACCACCCTTTTTTTGCGCTGTTTTGTTTTTTCACTTTGGTTATCTATATTTAAATTTTGCTTTTCCTCAACAAATTTACTTAATTATGTATCAATTTAAGCTTATAACACCAGTGAATAGTGATGTGAGAATAATATTTTACCCGTGTCTTTTTTAAAGATTCTTATAATTATAAATACAATAAGAATACCTTCAAAAGTAGAATCACAGGCTGTAGAGTTCTCATCATAACCATAATACCTTTTTTACTTAGGTGGACAAAATGGTTAATTGCTTAACGTTTTTTATCCATCATAGAAGAAAGAAACATATGGGCGTCATCTATGATGGTGTCATCCATGATGGTAAACATGATAAAATTGCAAGTAACTAAACATTTATCAGCTGGGCATCATCTATGATGGTGTCATCCAGCTATAAATTGGCCCAAAATCTAAGTTCAAATCTTACTGTTATTCTTCACCAACCAAGTTTATGTTCCAAATCTGATATTACCCCATTTTTGTCCACCTTTGAAATTATTTTCTTTCTTTCTTCCGAGAACATTTCCAAAATCTAAGCCATGTTTGTTTCCCGGAATTCATTTTTCGGGAAATCACTTTCCAAACTTTCCTGTGTTTGTTTGTCATTAGGAAAGTTGGTCAACGGAAAACACTTTCCGGTCAACAGAAAACACTTTCCAGTCAAAGAAAAATTTTATTTGGTTTCCAGGAAAGTGTTTTCCCTTTTAGCTGTGTTTGTTTTCCAGAAAGTGGTTTCCCGGAAACCACTTTCCAAACTTTCCTATGTTTGTTTGCCATTAGAAAAGTTGGTCAACGGAAAACACTTTCCAGTGAAAGGAAAATTTGACTTGGTTTTCAAGAAAGTGTTTTCCTGGAAAATTTGGGCGGAAAACACTTTCCGGAAGTTGTGAAAAAATAGAAATGTCATTATTTGCTGATTATATCAAATTTGATCCTCAAACTTTTGATTGCTATATATAATTTGTTTTGAATATTTATTTTTCAATTCCATGTCTTAAAATTTAATTTTTATATTAATTTTGGTCCTTATTTTTATAATTGCTATTTGCTTTTTCCTTATCATTTTTTTATTGAAATTTTTTATTTATCAAATTTGGTCCTCATTCTTTTGATTGTTACTTATTTTATTTGAAATAATTTATGAAATGTTAATTATTATTATTTTAATTTCTTCACCTTTCATTTTTTTTAATTTTTTAGATTTGATCTCTATTATTTTGATTATTATTTATTTTATTTGAGATAATTTATGAAATTATATTTTTTTTCAATTTCATTCTCATTCAACTTTTTAATTTGTAAGATTTGTTCCTCATTATTTTAATAAACTTGAGAAAAATAAAACATTAATAAGTTATTTTCCAGCTCATTTTCCATGACATAACCAAACACTGGAAAGTGTTTTCCAACTTATTTTCCATTACACTACCAAATATCAGAAAATACTTTCCCGGAATTCACTTTATAAAAGAAAATTATTTTCCAGCAAACAAACGGGGCTAGAGAGGCCACTTTTTCCATCTTATTTCCCTTATGTAACTTCTCTCCATAGCCGTCAAATCATTAAGCACCACGTGTACCACCAAAAGTTTGTCCACCCAGACTCACTCTATCATTGTGCACTGTAATATGCGTTATTTCACATGCTTGCCACTATATCACTGTGTAGACACAATTTTGAGCACCTGAAATTAAACAAGCACGCGTGTACAAATATATGATTTTATTAAATATATGAATGGGTACAATCTCTATGTAATATATTCTTTCAAAAGAATATGGCAATCCTCTGATTCTTCCCTTGGATTTGATGTATGGTGACTTGATTTATTTGAGTAATCAAGCCAAGATTTGTGCTTTGCAAGAACGCGAATTTGGGCGTGTATTGCGAAGCGAGATTTGGTGATTTGATGCTTTGAAGAGTACCTTTATGGGGCGTTTAGGCTTGATCCAACAGAGCTTCGTTCTTTGTAGACTTCAAGCGTAGATGAAGGAGGCTTGAGAATTCTTTGAGAGAGAGCTTCCTTGCTTGAAGAGAGAGAGAGCGAGAGCTTCCTTGCTTATAGAGCTTGTCTTGAAGGAAATTTGTATCTCCCGGAATCCCCCTTCCTTTAGGTTGAGGCCCTCTATTTATAGAGATCTGTAGGGGCTCTCAGGTCCTTTTCCAATGCCACATGATATAATTTTATTGGTTGATATTTATTGACGGGATCTTGCATTTATGAAGAGATATCTGATGGGATCTTGTATTTATGACCAGATACTTGAATATCTCATCCCAAGTGTCAACTTTTCATTGGCCAAGAAATATATGAAGGCTCATTTATTTTCCATGTCATTTATTTCAATTTTATTTTATCCTTTCTTTTAAAGAATAAAATAACACATGGCGAAATTTGATTGGTAGAAAATTTGTGTTTCTACACACTGCTCACCAATGGTGGCCCCACAACTGTTCCTCGGTATCTGCGTCTCTCCAAGACAACAACATAAAATATTTCTAACTAGATTTTCTGGGTGCTCTTTGTTTTTTTTTCTTTTTTTGTTTTCACTTCAAAGGAGAAAAAGCAATTAACAAACAGAGTTCCTGAAACTTGTTGATTCTATGTCTATAACAATATTTTCAATTTTTTCAATTTTTTATTTGGTTTTTATTTTTCTGAAACCCATACTTTTAGTGATTAAAATATCACAAAATCAATATAGAATGTCACATAAACTTGTTGATTCTATGTCTATAACAATATTTCAAAAAAAAAACATAAAATATTTGATAAAGCAATTTAGCTCATTCCTTGTATAAATTAAGAGGTTATAATATTTGTTGATAGCATTTGGAAACATACTTTTTTTTTATAGTAAACGAGTGAATTATATATTAAACAGCCCCATCAAGTAGGTGGAACTGAATGAAACATAAATACAATGGGAATATAAAAGAGAAGAGAAGACCAAAACGACGAGGGACCTAATTAATTAGTCCAGTTCATAATACATTCTGGATTTCTAAAAAGATCTGAGCCTGTGTAGCTGAAATTTCTAACTGAAGACTTCAACCAGAAAGCCAAACGGTGAAAGGTGAGATCAAAAATCATATCCCAATCCGGAGCCTTTGATTCGAAGATTAGGCGATTGCGCGCTATCCAAATTGACCAGTACAAACCTTTGCAGAGGAGGTTAATAGCACGTCGCTGAAAATTTCCATTAATCAAACCGGACCATTCCTGTAGATTTTGATATGGGTCTTTGTGTAGACAACCTGAACACCCAAACCAGTTCAAGAAACGACCCCAAAGAGACCATGTTATAGGACACCAATGGAAGAGATGATTAATTGTCTCAATTTCCTTGCAGCAGAATGGGCAGTGAGATTCCTCATATTTAATGATTCTCCTCTCAGCTAAAAAACTCCGTGTACTCAAACTGCCATGAACAAGAAGCCATATGAACACATCTACTTTTGGAGGGGCATAATTATTCCATAACAGAACAGGGGAGAGATTATTTTCAGTTGCCGATAGACTATCAAAAAGAGTGCAACCTGATTTAGCTGAGTACATGCCAGAGCTGTGGAATTTCCATAACTTGCGGTCTGCACCATCTGAGAAAATGAGACCACGCTGCACCTCTGCAATCAAGCTCTCCCTCATGCAGTTTTCACGAGGCCGGAGTGGTCTTCTCCAGGATAGGTTGAAAGATGTATCCGTCAAATCACATATATCTGCAAGGCTGGATTTTTGCTGTAGGGAGAGGTTATACAGTCTGGGGAATAAGACTTGGAGAGTGGTTATAGAGCCAAGCCAAGAGTCAGTCCAAAACCGGATGTTCCTCCCATCACCCACCTTGAACCCGACATTTGCATGTAAAAGATTGGCTCTGTTTTGTGTTGAGAAGATCGCCGAAACAATGCCATGCCAAGTTGGAGATAAAGAACCTGTAAACTCAGGGATACCGTTAATAAATCGAGGTCGGTATTTTAGAAGAATGTGTTCTTGCCAGCCTCCTACCACTCCATTATCCAGATTCCAAAGCCATTTAAATAGCAGAGCCAAATTTTTGTTGTGGATGGATCCTAGCCCGAGACCACCAGAAGATTTACTCTTTATTACCTTGTGCCAGGCCACCTAAAAAATGCCATGAGATGATGAGGTTCCTTTCCAGAGAAAAGACCGGGTTAGAGAAGAGATGACTTTAATAATACCCTTTGGCATAGCAAAAACTGACATGTAGAACAAAGGAAGAGAGCTTAAGACTGATTTAATTAGACATAACCTTCCCGCCATGCTCAAAAAATTCCTTTTCCATGTGCTTAGCTTTGCTCTGATAATGGACAACACTAGTTTCCAAGTAGAGAGTCTGCTGGGATTGGCTCCAAGAGGTAGTCCAAGGTACCTAACCGGGAAAGTATCACTACGACAGAAAACTGACTTCGCCAAGCTAGAGGTGTAGTCATTGTCCAAGTTGATTCCTATTAGAGAGCTTTTATAGAAATTAACTTTCAATCCGGAAATGATCTCAAACCAACGAAGTATCCTCTTAGCATGTAGAAGAGAGGGAAAATCATTTGGCAAGAAAATCAAAGAGTCATCGGCATATTGCAAATGAGTTATGTAATGTCCTGGAGCAGTCTCTAAGCCTTTGAAATAACCTGAAGCTGATGCCCTATTGAATAAAACTGTCAATCCCTGAACTGCGATGTCAAATAGGAAAGGAGAGAGAGGGTCCCCTTGCCTGAGACCCCTCTCCATACTAAATTCTCTGCTGGGTGAACCGTTTATCAAGATGGCTAATTTAGAAGTGGATAAGCATTCAAAGATCAACTTCCTCCAGTGTGGGCCAAAACCCATGTATCCCATGCTTGTGTCAATATGTTCCCACAAAATTGAGTCAAAGGCTTTATGGAAATCTACCTTCAGTAAGAGGCCATGCTCCTTCTTGCTGCGCACACCATGGACAACCTCATTTGCTATCATGAAACCATCTAAAATCTGACGCCCATCAATGAATGCAGACTGGTTAACACTGATTACATCTGTCAAGACACTTCTAAGCCTAGTGGACAATAGTTTTGCCACTATTTTATATTACCCGTGAATCAAGCTTATCGGACGAAAGTGTGAGAATCTGCTCGGCCCCTTTGATTTTGGAATCAGAGTTACAAAAGAAGAGCTGATACCTTTTGGAAGTTTACCGGTTCTGAAAAAACTTTTAACCAACATAAAAACCTCTGAGCTGATGATATTCCATACCTTTTTATAGAAGGAGAAGGTGAAACCATCGGGGCCAGGGGCTTTAGAACCATCACAGTCCCACACAGCTTGCTTAACTTCTTCCATTGAAGGTGGTCTTTCTAGCCAAATAGACTTTGCTTCTGAAATTTTGGAGAACCCCGAGCCTCCCATTTCAATTCTTTTACACGTTGGTTTCCGAAACAAGGATGAGAAGAAGTTGACAGCGCCTTCTTTTATATCATTTGGGGAGATTAGGTGACTACCATTATGATCAATCTTACTAATGTAGTTGCGGCCTTTCCTTAGACTTGCTGATATGTGAAAAAAATGAGTGTTCTTATCCCCCATTTTACACCAGTTTTGACGAGATTTTTGTCTCCAGATATCTTCAACCCTTCTGTTAACCTCCCATAAATCAGAGTTCAACCCCTGGAGCTTTGTTTTTTCAGTCTCAGACAAGGGACACACTTCGCTTTTGTTTTCAAGTGTTGTAATGGAGTTCTGGATGTCTGCAAGTTTTAGATTCTGATCCCCGAAAGTGGATTTATTCCATTGTCTCAGCTTTTTTCCCATGATCCCCAGCTTCTTAATCAGACTATACTCACCTGGAAACTCCTTACAGCTATCAGACCAGAGGGCCTCGAAATCTGTTAAGAAAGAAGGGTGCGACAACCAGCAGTTTATGAAACGAAACGGCTTCCACCCCCAGTCTACCTCAGGACTTTGGAGGAGCAACTGACAATGATCTGACATCCCTCTAGGGTAGCGGCAAAGAGATAGAGACGGGAACTGCAACTGAAATTCCGGGGAAGCAAAAGCTCTGTCAATACGACTAATAGACCCGCCCCTAAACCAAGTGAACTGGTGCCCCTGCATATTGTATTCAACCGGTTCACAGTCGGATATGAATCTGCGGAATGAAGTTGAACCTGATAGATTGAGGTTACCACTACTTCTCTCATTAGGGAGTAGAGTTTCGTTGAAATCACCTATCACCACCAGTGGTAGTTCAAAAGCAAACTTAAGAGTGGTGATTTCTTCCCATAGATCAGCACGTTCTTTCACTGAAGATGCAGCGTAGACACCAACTATCACACAATTAAAAGAAGAGGGAATATGCGTCCCACATAGGCTGATCCACTGCCCCCCAAATTCTATAGAGTTAACTTCAAAAACAGAGTTATCCCACATTGCTATAATCCCTCCTGATTTCCCTACAGATTCTAGAGAAGTCCATTTGACAGTTGCAATATTCCACAAATTTCTAATGAAGGAGTCACAACAATTATTTTTCTTGGTTTCTAAAAGGAAGCAGATACCAACATTATTTTTTATAAGCCTATTCCGGATGGAATTTCGTTTGTGTGCCATACCTAAACCACAGCTGTTCCAGGCAAAGATATTCATAACGAGAACAAAAACCAAGGCAGACTAGACTTAGCGGGGTAGAAAACTTACAACTGATTAACTGATGTCCACTCCTCTACTTCTATGTCAATATTTCTCATTATTCCTTCTTCGTACCCTTTTAGTTCTTGCGGGTTTCCCAAACCTAGAGCCTCGGCATCTTGTATCATTTGTTGAGTCTCCTTTTCATTGTCAAACCCATTGTCTGGATGCTTCATACAGGTGATTTGAAACCGAATATTTCCTTGTTGGATTCCTGAGTTTAAGGAGTCTGAAGAATCACAATCCTCCATAGTGTTAGCAACACCACCATTGGCTTGCAGCAACTTCAGTTTTCTTATTTTATGGCTATTCCTGCTTGCGTTTTCATTGGTCGCGTCTGCAGAGGTTTGTGGGCTGCTTTGAGGGTTCAATAGGGGTGGTAGATGGAGATGCTTGCCAATGGTTTCATCATCCATGAAGGCGTAGTTATGGTTCTTTCCAACGCCGGATGACTCGATAACAGGGGATGATATGGTGTCTTGTAGAGGTGTGTTATTGTGGGTGCTGGTTACCTTCATTGCAAGAAGGTTGGGTGCTCCATCAGAAATATGAGTTGCAAATGATCTAACTTTCATCACATTCTTCCTTTTGCTGAATGAAGATTTAGGTGCAAGCCCTCTGGATCTTCTAAGCTTCGTATCTTTTATTTTTCCTTCCAACTCCATTTCTGCTATTTCTTGTGGTTCTGCCAGGTCACATATGAATGCAGAGAAAAATTGTTGTTGTGTATTCTGGCTCTGATTTTGGGCTAGTATCATGTGTCTTTTTAGTTTTGGGGTAGGCCTTATAACCTAGGTTGAAGAGGTTTTATTTTGTGCTTGTTTTTTATCGAGGCCCACTCTTGAAAAGGGTACTGCTGAGTCATCTGGGTTGATGTAGTTGGTTTCTGCCACTTGTATATTTTCCTTAATGGTGTCATAGCATGGCTCTATAGAGGAAGATTGATAAGAGGCGGTGTGCATTTGTTGGTTTTTTGTCTGTAGCTTGTGTGTTTCCTTAGTTTCAGGAAAAAGGCAGAAGGTTTTGTATGTTGTGTCAGATTGGTATAGGTTGCTGGGTAATTCAGTGTACCTTGTGCAGAGAATGAGAGAGGGGTCATTTTGCATGTCCTTGTCCTGTTGCACTGGTGAGGTCCAATCAGCTTCTGGTTCATTTATACTGGCCGGCAAAAACTCTTCTGGAGGTATAAATTTACTGCATGTCTCTTCATCTGATTCTTCAGTGCCTGATGTATCCATTGAGTATTTAATTGTGGTAAGCAGGGGGCTAAAACCTGGCTTCATTTCCATGACTGATATATCAAATTCCTCTCCGTCTAGAATCAGTGAAAGCTGCTTGTTTAAAGTCGTGAAAGAGGTTGTGCTCAGAAGTACCTTGACTCCCATAAGTGAACCTTGACTCACACTTGTAATGTCGTACCCAATCATCTTGCCTACATCTTCTACCATGAATTCAATACATCTGCGGTTCCATCCAATCAGAGGAAGTCCTAGAATAGACACCCAAACAAATTTGTCTACTGCTTTTACTTCCCTCTTCCATGGTTTGATACTAGAGAAGTAGTTTGCCAAAGCAGAGCAACTGTTTATTAATTCTTTCTCCATGGTCTCTTTGTCTGTAAAGGTGATAACTGCTTGGCTTGCTCCCAGGAAGCGAAATCCAATTGCCTTCTTAACAGTTTTCAAAACCATATGCTCCAGTTGTGCATAGTCCACTTCTGTGGCTATAGAACCGACTAAACTTCTCAATAGCCATTCCTTGTCATCCTGTGTAGACTCATACACCACAGTCTTCTTTGATGGTTGTTGGACTAAAAGAGCTTCAACAAAGGTCCTGTTGTCTCTGAGGGCTAGTTTGGGCAAGATTTTGGTTTCTGGCTTTGTGGTGAGGGTTGTCTTTTCCCTGGAATCTGTAGGTGTTTGGAATCTTGCTAAGTTTGCACGAATTTTGAAAGAGTCAAACCATATAAGATTCAATGTGTCACAAAGTTCTGTTTCTTCTAAATGGGAGAAGAAAGTTACAAAACCAAACTATCTCCCTGTTTTTGTTTTTTTCCTGGAAACAAAGAGATTGGTGACCAGACTAATTTTTGAAAAAGCTTTTTTGAGATCTTGGTAATCAATCCAAGATGGGAAACATTCAAAATAAAACTTAGTAAGAACAGAGGGAGTAGGAGTTGTGTTAGGTAAGTGTTTGTTGTTTTGACTGTTGTTTGTGTAACACATAGGTTGCAGAAAGTTCATGGTAACAGGATGAAGAGAGGGGTGTTGTGTATGTTTAAGAGGGACATTGACAGGTGTTTGTGGGGTTGGATTGTAAGAGGGAGGTTTGAAAGAAGTTGCTAAAACCTGGGTTGCAGGGGAGGGGATGATAGACAAAAGGGGAAGTGTTTTGGATGGAAGCATCGTTGCAGGGAAGAGGATGATAGACAGATGTGGCTACAGCAGCTTCAAAAAAAACTCGGAACAGTGCTGGAATATCTGGCTATCGCTGGTAATGTGAAAAATGAGGGGTTTGGATAGATCTCCTCCTTGCTGTCTTTCCTGTGTCAGCTGTGTCACCGATGGAGACCTTTATGCATCTTGAGGAAACGAGGAGGGAGAAGACATCGTCCGGCCAGAGCTAACCGGTCTTCACCATTTGCTTTGTGTGCTGCAGCCCGGTTTCATTCTTCATGGTCAGTACTATGCATGAGCTCCGCTCTGCATCCAAGCAATAGCTCCGGTGGAGGAAAGGGGAGAGATCGGCTGTCTCTTGATGATCTGGCTGCAGTTCTCTGTCATATTCTCTGTTCTCCTGTTAAGATCGTCGATGTTGCTGTGTGAGCTGCTTACTTTCCCTCACTTTTGGCTTACTGTTTACTTTTGGCTTACTTGGGCGATGAAAGATCTCTTCAGATCTGCAGCGAGAGGATCTGATCTGCTTTTTTCCTTTGATCTCACTTTCTTCTTCTCCTTTACAAGTGGCTGGCGGCAGTGTTGGGTCCAAGATGAAGGTGAGGGTGGCTGGTTGGTTTGGTGGTCGGTGGAGCCCGATCTGTAGGGAGAAGAAAGCAGAGCAGCCCCTGCCCTTCGTGGCTTTTTCTTCTCCCCGGTTCTGGGTCTCCTCTTCTCTCAGTTTTCCCTGAAGAAGAATGCCATCCTTCCTCTGTGATTCTTCATCTGTGTGTACTCAAAAGGAATCTCTAACTTTCAGCGGCCTGTAATCTTTCCAGATTCAATCTTTCACCTCCACATTCCAGAATTAGTCGTCGTGTCTGACTTCGTTGTTAAAATTAAATTAATCTGATTTGACTATTCTATTTGGAAACATACTAGTGTAATGCTTGTTACTATGTAAATATGAGCCATCTAATTGCAGTGTCAAATAACAACTGCTCTTCAATTCATCATCCCACTTGAACCTACATTGGGTAGCACTCTTTCGACTTTAATTAGAAAATGCACTCATTAGTATAATGTTGCAGTTGCAGTCGACGTTTGTGTCCTGTTTCCATGGGTTTTATTTCATGTATGTGAATGGTTAAAAATATCAAATGTTGTGTGCATACACTGATCTAATAATTTGAATACAAGACTTAAAAGCTTTACATGACTGTTATATCAAATGTAAAGTGCTGTAATACGGAGAGGCGAATTGGAAGCCCTTACATGACTGTTATATGCAGACAACATTACAATATATAGTGTGTGTTTAAACAATTATTTTAACTCGTGTCATCTTACAGGTTAGTGAAATAAATATTGTGCTGAATGTAATGAAAAATTGCTCCTTTATTGAAAAGTTAGATATATAAATATTTTAAATAAACATTTAATTGATTTAAAATTAGAAAATCAACCCAAATCTAAATTGACTAGTTTTATCTCTCCTTTGTAGTTTTTCAACAAATCTTTCTTTCTTTTCTCAAACTCAAGAACTATATATATAGAGGTAAAATAAAGTGTTGTACTGAAAAGTTTCATTTCTAAACTAAAAGGACCAAAAATATTTTTGTCAAGATCACAAGGCATGGAAGTGCTGACATAATTTGTACCAGCGAGCATCAATTTTGAGACGAGACGGGAATATACTTACCCCCCCCCCCCCCCCGAGTGCTTGTTAAAAGTATCATCTTTCCCTGAGCAGAGAATCTAACATGCGCTTGGTGCATAGAAAACTCAAATCCAAATCTCTCCATCCCCTCCCATTAGAACCTGTCTCCCTGCTGAGCTCCAACTCTTCATTAATTTAACTATTCTGTTCTTTTATAAATACATTTTAATAGTTGACTTTTCGTTGGCAACTAGATCTACTAGGTGTTCGCGCGCGTGAGAGAGAGAGAGTTAAAGTGAGGTATGGTTGTGTTTTATTTTATTTAATATAAATAGGTTGTGATTTTTTAAAAGTATTTTTTTATTAAAAATATTTTTAATATTAGGGTATTAAAATGATTGAAATATATAGAGAATTAATTAATTTATAGCAAGGAAAAATTTAAACATTTTTAATTTTTTCAAAAATACTTTTAAAACACATAAACAAACGAGTTTTAAAATACAAATCAAATCTCACAAAAAGCAAAAATATATATATATATTTTTCTCTTAATCTCATTAAAAAAAAAACTCAAATACACCTCGTCACATCTTTATCCCAAATCTAACCTAAACTCCTAGTGCTTTTTTTTTCAAATATCAAAAATACTTTTAAAATATAAAAACAAATAAACTATAAAGCACAAATCAAATCTCACTAGAAACAAAAAAAAAATATTTTTTATTATTTTTTCTTTTAATCTCATAAAAAAAACACTCAATTACACCTCATCATATCTCTATCCCAAACCTAACCTAAACTCAGGAGCACTTTCTTTTTTCCAAGCATCAATATATTTTGATAGGATATTTTTCCAAACCGGCAAAAAGACTTACTAATACGGCTTAAAAGTACTAATTATTATTTCTTAACAATGAAGCGTCTATTAAAAAAAATATATTAATATGTTAAATTGGCTGTCTACACATAATAAGCTTTATTTTCTTTAATTAGCAAAATTGAGACGTTGAAAATCATTTGTAGCATGCCCTAAATCACAACTATGAAATGATCAAATTGGAGACATGCGTGCCATGCATGAGATAATTAATCCCTTTAAGAACATGTCAAGCATTAATCATGAATATCATTAATCACAAGATAGCAATGATTCATGTAGCTTGTATTTGTTTTTATGGTTAAATTTTGTTTTGAGAATTTTTAATTTTTTAAAATTAATTTTATTTCAATGTTATTAATTTTTAATATGCTGATTTCAATTTTTGTGTGATATTAGTTTTTATGTTTTCCCTTTCTTATATTTTTTTCTATGTTTTCCTATTTATAATCATATAAATTGTTTTTATGAGAGTGAAGGGTTTAAAAAATATAATATTGTTCTCTGATCAGATGGCCGCCGGTGGGCAGCAAAACGGCTTCTTACAAATATTATAATTTGTAGATAATATGTTTCATATTAACAATTGTTTGCATTCCTTCAAAGATGAGAGCAGCTTCTCTTCTGCTACAAGTACAGGGAGGGACAAAAAATAAAAACACAAATGAGCTCACCGTGTATATATGATTTGAGTCCAAGGATCAATGCACCACTTGTTTATTTAATGAGTTGAGACTGATCTAATATTTGAAACAAGACAACAAATAATCTAATCTAATTACCCTCACCTGCAAACTTTAGTAGCATGTTTACTCTCTAGTCTCTAACTAGTTTCGTTGCCTACGAATCGCTGCAGTTACGAGTTTGAGGTGTGAAAAATGGACTTGTGAGCATTTTTTTAAAAATAGTAAATGCAAAAACCCATAATATATAAAGTTGATATAATTGAAAACCGATACGGCTAAGTCAAACCATATATGATGATGGTCAAACTTCATCTATAGTGAAACAAAAAAAAAGTCATGGAGATGTATTTATGGACCAATGAAACAAGTTTAGGATCAATAAGAAGTTTGGTCGCGTTAGATCAGAATAAAAGCTCAAAAAAATATAATTTTTTATCCGATTATTTGATCATGCTCAAATTTTCACGTGAACCATCGAATCTTTAGATATAAAAAATCTTGTTTAGGCCTCTAGTTTTGATAGTTTTTGTGATTTTTCTTGTTATTTTTTTATTTCTTGCTTGTTTTGGATTTTATATTTCTTTCCTTTGTAATTTTGGGTTTTTGTTTTTGTTTCCTAGTTGAGGTAAGATTTTTAACATATTTAAGGCTTTGTAAACCTCCTAAGAAGACAAACTTTATTATTATTATTTCAGAGAAAATAAACTTGGGAATTTGAGGGTTCACATCTACAGTCTCTTTCGCTCATATATTTTTTGGTGTTCTTTGATTATTGTGTTTATAGCTTTCGTTTGCATCAAGTTTAAATCTCTTTGAAAACAAAAAAAAACCGACCAATTTTGATGTAGTCAATCCTATAATAATTAGTGATTCTAAGTAGTCAGGTGTGAGTCTGTCATAACTAGATGAAGATTTGTCCTAGATAAATTATGTTGATAGCCTAGCAAATGCATTTATGGACCAATGCATGAAACAGGTCTAAGCTCAAGAGAAGGTTTGGTCACGCTAGACCAAAATAACAACTCAAAAGAGTCATAACTTTTTATTTAATTGTTGGATTGTGCTCAAAATTTTATGCAGACCATCGAATCTTTAGATATCAAAAATCTCATTGAGGCCTCTATTTTTGGTAATTTTTGTGATTTTTCTTATTATTTTTAGATTTCTTATTTATTTTGGATTTTATGCTTCTTTCCTTTGTAATTTTGGATTTTTATTTTTGCTTCCTAATTGGGGTAGGGTTCTTGACCCATTTAAGGCTTTGTAAGCCTCCTAAGAAGATAGATTTTATTATTCTTATTATTATTCTTAATGAGAAAATAAACTTGCGAATTTTAGGGTTTCCATCTTCAATTCCTTTCGCCTATAAAAAATTTTGTGTTATTTGATTATTGTGTCATTAATTTTGCACTATCAAGCACGAGCCCCAGGACATGATGTTTTTTATCTACAGAAGAAGGAAACATAGAGAAAATGAAAACAAAATACCAAGGCCAATTGCGAAACATGTTGACAAAAAAAGGTTCAAATTAATAAAAAAATAACATGGAATTTTTTAAAAAAATAACAATTGCACTATGTGAATACATGGTGTAATTGAGTGTGCACCTACAGTAACAGTTTCAATGGTTTACACAGCTATTGATAACTTTTACTTAACTGTTGGGTCTGCTTTAAGGTTCACTAAAATGAAAAGTATATCTCATATTAATTATTTTTTTCAAAGAACAAAGTTTCATCTCACTTAAAATCTTGGCTCATTCTGAATTTCTTGCCTAAATTCTAGCCGAGTGGTTTGGAGTTTTTTCCATCTGTTCTGTTACATATTTTTTTTATTGAACTTATAATTGGTGCCGTTTTGAGTTAGGGATAAAAATCCATAATTCTCAAAACAGGTAGCCATGCACAGATCTTCATCTGTCTTCTCCCCTCTTCCCCTCTTTCCTTTATCGAATCCAATTCATAACTAATTTGGGTTGCTTTTGTGGCAGTTTCAATGATTTACACAGCTATTGATAACTTTTACGTAACGGGTATTGAGCTACAAAGTTGGGTCTGCTTTAAGGTTCCTTTCTTTCTTTCATCCAGATTAGCAAGGTCGAAGTCCTTTCTTTCATCCAGATTAGCTGGCTCAATGCAATTAGGGAATGGCAAGAGGAGTTTGTTGGCAATATGAACTGTAGGGAATTTGTGAATTTACATATTAGTTGTGTGGTTCTCGTAATTGTTCGGATGATACGGTACAGATAAAAAATCACAAACTCACAGAAATTGGTAATAAGAGAAAAGAAACCTTCAAGAAAGTATCAAACGAGGAGCAACTGTGATTTGTTCGGAAAATGTTAAGGAATTGACAATGGAACCTACTTTTGTTAGACTATGTGTGAAATATTCAGTTTTTCATAATGTTGCTTTGCATTAGAATCAGTTGTTTATAGAAATCCCACTAATATGTAGTCTGAGAGACTTTGTCTTGAGTTTCGAAGTAGAATTTCTTGAACTTTCATCATGGAATGGAGGCAATGCAGGTTCCTATTATGTCATCATGTAGCTTTATATGCGTTTCTTGAGTTTCTTCTCGAGAACTGTTCATTGTAGATGCACCTGTGATAACTGGATGATGGTGGGGGGGATTTATTAGTCAGTGTGTTAATTTATTGAAATATCTAGATTTCTGTTGTTAATTTTCTCTGTTATATATCAGAGGTTACCACTTTCCTTCTACTTTGAGTTGCCCCACCCACGTTTCTGAGAGTTCGTATGAAGCTACTTTGAGTTGCCCCACCCACGTCAATAATGTTTTATAAATTGATTTAATGGTTAAATAATAACTCTGTCGATGCTAGACTAGTTGTAATAGATCACTAACATGTTATGATAATTGGCAATGACTCTTGCCAATGAGAAACAATAGCTAGTCAAGAACAGTCAATTAATGGTCTGATTACAAGTCTAATATGGTCGCAGCAATTTGATTGAAAAGTAAGATCATGTTAATGAAATTCTGAAGAATGTAGCTTAACTGGTCAGATTTTGAATTTGCTCTCTAAAAATTATTAGTTTGAATCTCACAAACTCCACGCCCGCTAGATGGTCATATAATCGTTAATTTTAGGATTCATGAGATTAGTCGAGGTACATAAGCCACTACCAGAAAACCGGAGAAAAGCAACGGAATTACCGACGGAATTTTTCTGTCGGTAATGATTACCGACGGAAATAATTCCGTCTCAAAATCTGTCGGTGTATACCGATGGATTTATTCCGTCGGTAATGCCGTCGGTATCTACCGACGGAACAATTCCGTCGGTATATACCGACGGTTTCGCCGACGGGGTATACAGTTCGTCTGGAAATATGCAACAGCATGGTGACGTCAGGCGATTTTACCGACGGAAAGTACCGAGGGATTCAAACTGAGATAGCCGTACAGTGACGTGGCGCTGTCACCGACGGCATCACCGACGGAATCACAGACGGCAGGAGGCCGTCGGTGATTCCGTCGGAAAAAACCATTATATGCACCGACACTCTCTTCCTCTGTTTCTCCTTCTTCTTCTTTCCCCTCCCACCTCTCCCCTCCCAAACTACAGCTCCCCTCCCAAACTGCAGCCAAACACCCATCCCAAACTCTCCACTATTCTCAACACGAGCACTCAAGTTTCTTATATCTTGTACGTGGTCAGAATATCCGTTTCTTGTAGATTTTATCATTTTTTTGTAAGTAAATCTATCCTTTTTAGTTTTAATATTTAATTGTGAATTTTATTGTTTTTGTATATGTATTTTGTTAATGTTTGTACTTGTTTAATTGTTATTTGTCAAAGAAACTTGTAGTATGAATGTATAATTTTGTAGTTGTTAAATTGTTTGTATGAACGTTGATAGTTGATAATTGATAATGAATATTTAACATAAGTGTTGTTTTAGTTTGTTGGATAATGTCGGGGAAAACCAATATTTTTGTTATGTTTTATAGAGGTTCAATAGAAGTCATGGATGATCGTTCATGGATGTATCGGGACTCACCCCAAGGATTGCGGAGGATGGATTATTGTAACGGTGTCCAGGGTTTTATTAATTTCGCAACATCTATTCCGAGGAATTTTACTGATGGCGGTATTAGGTGTCCATGCAGGAAGTGTAAAAATTTAAAGTTTCTGCATCAAGATGTTGTAACGATGCATCTTCTAACCAAAGGGTTCATGGAAGATTACCTGTGTTGGTATGCTCACGGAGAACTATTTGTTCCTGATGAGAGCATGGAAGAACAGGTGGTTGGGTCAACTTCTAGTGCTAGCAACATGCATGAAGTTGGAAATGAGAACAGTAATCCTTACAGGAATATGGTTATGGATGCAATGAGAATGAGTGAAGGTAATGTCAGGGAATGTCCAATCGTAGAAGAAGAACCTAATGTAGATGCAGCAAGGTTTTTTGATCTGTTGAGAGATTCTGACGAACCATTATGGGATGGCTGCACGAACCACAGTAAATTATCAGCCGTAGCACAGGTGTTCACCATCAAGTCAGATCACGGGTTAAGTGAGGCCGGTTATGACAAGATTATTGAATGGGCGAGAAGCATTTTACCTGAAGGGAACAGGCTGAAAGAGAACTTCTATGCTGCCAAGTCCATGATGAAACCCCTCGGTTTAGGATACCAGAAAATTGATATATGCCCTAACTTCTGCATGTTATACTACCTTGAAAATGCTGAGATGACCGAGTGCATGACATGCGGGCATTCCCGTTACAAACCCAGAACTGGTAGAGGGAAGACTCTCGTGGCATATAAAAAACTTAGATACTTCCCAATCACACCTAGACTGCAGAGGTTATTCATGTCACCAAGGACTGCTGAGCACATGACATGGCACCAATCACACCATGCGGTTGATGGAGTGATGGTTCATCCTTCTGACGGTGAAGCCTGGAAACACTTTAACAGTATGCATCCTCCCTTTTCAGCTGAATCAAGGAACGTGCGTCTTGGGTTGTGTACAGACGGATTCAACCCATTCGGGTCATTTGCTGCTCCTTATTCTTGTTGGCCGGTCATACTAACGGTTTATAACTTGCCACCGGGGATGTGTATGAGGCCGGAGTTCATGTTTTTATCTATGGTCATACTAGGTCCGAGCAGTCCGGGGCGGAATATAGATGTTTGTCTTCGTCCGTTGATTGATGAGTTGACATAGTTGTGGTCCTCTAGAGCTTTGACTTATGACATCTCGAGGAAACAAAATTTTGTTATGAGAGCGGCTTTGATGTGGACTATCAATGATTTCCCAGCTTATGGAATGGTTTCTGGTTGGAGCACTCATGGAAAGCTAGCATGTCCATACTGTATGGAGAACAACAAGGCATTCACGCTAACAAACGGGGGTAAAGCTTCTTTTTTTGACTGTCACCGTCGTTTCTTGCCACATAACCACAGGTACAGAAAGAACAGAAAGGATTTCTTTGTTGGCAGAGTTGAAAATGATGTTGCACCCCCGCGTCTTGCCGGTGAAGAATTGTTTGATGTTGTGTCAGAGTACGGTGAAATTGTGTTTGGTCTCCAATTAGGTAAGCAGAAGTTTCCTGGTTTTGGTTTGACCCATAATTGGGTGAAGCGAAGTATATTTTGGGAGCTTCCTTATTGGAAGACCAATCTTCTCCGCCATAACCTCGACGTCATGCACATTGAAAAGAACGTGTTTGAGAACATTTTCAACACCGTCATGGATGTGAAGGGGAAGACAAAGGACAACATCAAGGCTAGATTGGATGTAGCGTTGTTCTGTAACCGTAAAAATATGAAGTTGGTTTGTGATGGGTCACGGGTCGCAAAACCAAGAGCAAGCTTCGTGCTAGAGAAAAACGCACAACTACTAGTCTACAAATGGCTTAAGAGCCTGCGTTTCCCCGATGGACATGCCTCGAACATATCAAGGCTGGTTAATACGGAGGAATGCAGATTATATGGAATGAAGAGTCATGACTGCCATGTGTTTATGCAAACACTCATCCCATTAGCTTTTCGTGATTTGTTGCCAAAGGGGATATGGGATGCACTAACGGAGATTAGTCATTTCTTCAGAGACATATGCTCCAGCAAGTTGAATGTTGATCACATTGAAAGGCTTGAAAAGAATATCGTCGAGACAATATGCAAACTTGAGATGATATTCCCTCCATCATTTTTTGACTCAATGGAGCATCTACCCGTACATTTACCGTTTGAGGTAAAAGTTGGAGGACCGGTCCAGTACAGATGGATGTATCCATTCGAGAGGTTAGATATTACAGTTGCTATGACATTTATAATTAAATGTTTTTATTTTTATTTTAATGTTTTTAATTGATAATTTTTTATTAATATATATATATATACATATATATGCAGGTACTTGTTCAATCTTAAAAAAAAGGTTAAGAACAAGGCGCATGTTGAGGCGTCAATATGTGAGGCGTATATTGTTGAGGAGATCTCAACATTTATCTCATACTATTTCGAACCTCATTTGAGAACGAGGATAAATCGTGTTCCACGGCATGATGATGGTGGTGAAGTGCATTCAAGTGGGAACTTGTCAATATTCTCCAATCCTGGACGACCCACACCTAAAAATGCCGTGAGGGGAAGATATTTGTCTGAAATAGAGTTCAGACAAGCACACAATTATGTCCTATTTAACTGTGATGAGCTTAGACCTTTTATTAAGTAAGTGGATGTTCGACTTAAACTTTGTCAAGAGTGTACTATTTATGTTTTGTGATACCATACACTCATATACTTTGGAACAACCTTGCAGGCAACATCGACGATACTTACTGTCCAATAACTCACAGCTGACCGAATCCCAGATCTTTCAATTACAAGATGAACAATTTGCCACATGGTTTAGAACACATGTAAGTCCTATCACAAACTCATTATCTCTTGCAATGTAATTAATTGTAGTCAATGTTACATAATATCCGTTTATTGATTATTGTTGTATTTAATTTACAAGCTAGGTTTATTAAATGGGAGGTAGTGCTGCTGTTTCACTGTCTTTACTATGTCTGGGCCCTGAAAGAAAAGTCAAGTGCTATAATGGATATTTTGTCAATGGATATGTCTTTCATACTGAAGAATACGGGCATGGAAGAAAGACATACAACAACGGTGTTTGTATTAAGGGATCGACTTCTAGTGAGTTTGAAGTTGACTACTACGGTAGATTGGAAGAGGTCATCGAACTGCAATATCATAGCGAGCAAAATAGAGTGTTTTTATTCAAATGCTATTGGTATGACACAACTAACAGAGGAATCAGAGTAGATCCTCACTATGGTCTCGTTGAAATCAATTCAAAAGCTAGACACCGCAACGTAAACGACGTCTTTGTTTTCGCAAAGCAATGCCAACAAGTTTATTACACATACACCCCTTCCTTTAGAAAGGACCGATCAAGAGTTGATTGGTTATCCGTTTTAAAAACAAAACCCAAGGGTCGTGTCGAGGTTGTTCAGGATGAGAACGAAGACACAAGTGTGATAGATGAAGTCTTTCAAGCTAGTGAGTTGGTTGAACCATACCGAGTTGCTCCGTCGATTGACTTAGAAGAAAATTCGAATTTTCGTGTTTTCAACGATAGTCTTGTTGATGTTGACGCAGAGGAGTTGAATGTTGTTTTGAGCTCTACTAGTGGAAAAAAGAATGTTGTTGAAGAAGATGATAACGAAATTGAAGAGTGCGATGAAGCTGATGATAACAATTCAATAGAGGACGAAGATGAAAATTCCGACTAACTAAACATGTTATAAAGCCTTATTTTTATAATGTAATAATTTGAAACATGAAATATTTATTCTTCTTTAAGGGTCAGCCTTTGTTATTGTGTTGTGTGTGTTGTAAGATTGCAATTCAAGATTTTTTAAGAGGGTTACATTAAAAAAATAAGAAAAATTTACCTTTTCACCGACGGATTTACCGACGGCATATAAACCGTCGGTATTTCACAGAGAGTTGCAAAACAAATTACAGGATTTTGCCACATTCACCGACGGATTTACCAACGACATATAAACCGTCGGTATTTCACAGAGAGTTGCAAAAAAATTACGGGATTTTGCCACATTCACCGACGGATTTACCGACGGAAGATAAACCGTCGGTATTTCACAGAGAGTTGCAAAAAAATTACGGGATTTTGCCACATTCACCGACGAATTGCCGACGGCTTTCCGACGGCATTTCCGACGTCCACTACTGACGGAATCACCGACGGCTTGTCCCATGTCTGACATGTGTCCGCCTGCACTATTACCGACGGACTTTCCGACGTCTATTACCGACGGCATTACCGACGGATCACGCATGTGCGACACGTGTCCGTCTGCACCCGTACCGACGGCATTTCCGACGGATTTGCCGACGGATCGAAAAGTTTGGCGGGATTTCCAAACTTTTTGGTGCGAATGTAATTAATTTCCGACGGAATTACCGACGGAAATTAATTGCACCGACAGCAATTAATTTCCGTCGGAAATTCCGTCGGAAATATTGCTTTATATACCGCCCATCCCCCCACTTTGTTCATTTTCTCCTCTTCTCCTCTTCTCCCTTTCTCTTCTCCCTTGCTCTTCTTCTCTCATTTATATTTAGCTTTTAGAAGGATTTTATTGTTTTGGTGGTAGTTTTAAAAGGTATGTATTTTTTTTCTTTATCTTTTTATTTTTTTTATTTTAATTATGATTATTTTTTTTGGTGTTCTTTGTTTTGTATATTGTTTGTAGATAAAATCTTAAATTCAACACATTATTAAGGTAAGCATTTTTTATTCCCAAATTTATTTTGAATTGATATAATATTTTTTAGTTTTGTGTATTGTTTGTTTTGTGTTTATGTTGTGTGTTGTGTAGTGTTTTTTAGTTTTTTAATTTGATTTATTAATTTTAGTTTTTTAGTTTTGATATTATTGTTTGTATTGCTATAATTGTTATTGTTGAATTTTATGTTAAAAATGTTAATTTATAAATATAATTGTTATTGTTGATTTATTTTAAAAATGTTAATTTATATATATAGAATTGCATTTAATTAGTTTATCTTAATTTAGGATATTATTGTTTGTATTGCTATAATTGTTATTGTTGAATTTATGTTAAAAATGTTAATTTATAAATATAATTGTTATTGTTGATTTATTTTAAAAATGTTAATTTATATATATAGAATTGCATTTAATTAGTTTATCTTAATTTAGGATATTATTGTTTGTATTGCTATAATTGTTATTGTTGAATTTATGTTAAAAATGTTAATTTATAAATATAATTGTTATTGTTGATTTATTTTAAAAATGTTAATTTATATATATAGAATTGCATTTAATTAGTTTATCTTAATTTAGGATATTATTGTTTGTATTGCTATAATTGTTATTGTTGAATTTATGTTAAAAATGTTAATTTATAAATATAATTGTTATTGTTGATTTATTTTAAAAATGTTAATTTATATATATAGAATTGCATTTAATTAGTTTATCTTAATTTAGGATATTTGTATGACTTAAATATAATGTTAGTATCAATTTAACAATGAATGTTCATAGTTGTAATTCTATATGATGTTATTGAATAAAATGTTGTGTTGATGATGATGAGTTGAGTTAAGATCCAGGATGATTGGATCGGGATGTGAAATAAAATTGGAAGTGTAATATGATTTTATCGACAACTTGGGACCCCCCAGTACAGGGGAGACTCTGTCGAATTTTTTTTTAAATAATCGAAGTTAATTATGTAATTATTCGTATACATTTGTGTAGATGCGTAGAATGAAATCTACAGCACGTCGTCAGAAGACGGTTGCAGCTAGTTCTTCTAGCACTGAGGAGGACGTATCCTTAGGTGCTGATCACAGCGAGGAATCTACGCCAACTTGTGATGCTGCCTCTTCTAGCGCGGTTTCACAGCGCAGAAGCGGTGTGCCTTCACAGCGGGGTCAATTCACCCGCAAGTACCAGGCACAATGGAAGGATGACCTCTCAATGTAAGTTTGTTTAGGTTTTAGTTTTTTTTTATATATACTTATAACATAATTTATGAACAACTAATTAATATTAATTACTACTTTTATTTAATTTTAGGTTCACAAACATTGAGGCTGCAAGGACTATAACATTGGCGTTTAAATCGTCGATGGAGATTCCATTGTTTCAATGGAGCCAGGTTTCCAAACATCCTGAGTGGAAACCTAATATCGATGCATGGTTTAAGCGATTTCAGGTCGGTGTTAATTTTTAATAAATAATTTTTATAATTTTATATCTTGTACTATTTTTATTTTATATGAATTATTTATATACACAGAACAAATTTGAGTGGGATAGGGCGGACAACAATGTTGTGAGGAGGGTATGGGAGAATCACGCGGCAACTAGGTAACATCGAAAATAATATTTATTTTTGTTTTATAATTTTATGTTTTAAATTCTAATTTGTTACTATGGAAGTAGGTTGCGTGATTTTTGGTATGACACCCAAAAAAAATCAAAAAGACATGCGAGGGATAACGGTCTTGAAGGATGGAATGAGGTGGCAGTTTGGCAGGAATTCAAACCGCCATTCATCTCGGGGGAAATATGGACGGCATATATTGAGCACGTGACTTCAGAGCGGTTCTCACAGCGCTCACAGTCTGGCGCCGACAACCGGAACCGGCAAATTTATGGTTCGGTGACCACGCACACTGGCGGATCCGTCCCATTCAGCGCACATGCAAAGCGGATGGTAAGATTAATTTTAATGAAATATATCGTTAATTAATTTGTCGTTCCTTATAATATATTTAACTTTCAACCTATTTTTTCCTTACAGGCTGCGTCTCTTGGACGTGAACCGAGTCCAATGGAGATGTTTCTAGAGACGCATGTGCGGAGTCAAGACCGCCAAAAGGGGGTGCAGCAGTTCGTGGACAACCGTGCTCAGCACTTCGTGGTATGTTCGTTCATTCATTTTATTTTGTAAGTTATTATTTTCTTGAATTGCATCTTGAATTGCATTTGATGATTTTTTTACCGATGGAATTTTCAGGACACCTATAATAGCCAGTTGAGGGAGAGATATGGGGACAATCCGTCGACCCATCCAGATTTCGATCCAGATTTGTGGATGGAGGCGGGATTGTCTGGTGGACCCGATAAAAATAGGGTCTACGGGCTCTCCAACACTACGGCTGACAACTTGCGGTCGACTCGTAGTGTCTCAACTGTTGGAAGCTCTCCATCAATATCGAACACCCAGTCTGAGGAGTTCATTGCGTTGAAACAACAATATCAACAACTCTCGACGAATTATGATGAGCTCCTTCAAATAGTCATGGAGATGAGATCAAAGATGGGTGACGATACTTGTGCAGCTTCTTTTTGGCCGTATGGTCCCGGGAACAACCAGCCTCCTCCTCCTCCAACTCCGCCGCTATTCTAGTTTAATTTTGCTTTTTAAACACATTAAATTTGTAATGAATATTATTTAACATTACTTTTACATTATTAATGTTTAATGCATAAATCTATTTGTTTATTAAGGTTTTTTACAATTAATAAATTTTTTTATATATATTTTAAATACCTACCGACGGATATACCGACGGATAGTATCCGTCGGTATTTAACAGAGAGTTGGCGAACAATTACCATCCATGCCATCATTACCGACGGCATCACCGACGGGATTAAATCCGTCGGTGATTAAATTCTGATAGCATTACCGACGGATAATATCCGTCGGTATTACACAGAGAGTTGCACAAAAATTACCAGCCATGCCATATTTACCGACGGACTTTCCGTCGGTAATGCCGTCGGTAATTACCCTTGACATTACCGACGGATTGATTCCGTCGGTAATGTTCCCGCGGGAAACTTTTTTTTGGGCGCGCGCGTATCCGTCTGTAACCCGTCGGCGTTTCCGTCGGTGGGTGGTTTTTTTTATTTACAACAGAATTAGCGACGGAAATGGGATTTACCGACGACTGTTTTACCGACGGACGTGTTCCGTCGGTGAGGCCGTCGGTATTATTTTCACCGACGGACTTCATTGTTGTCATCGACGGAATGAGTCCGTCGGTAACACTGGATAATGTTGTAGTGAGCTGACCCAGATATCTATATTAATCTAAAAAAATCATGTTCATGGAATTAAATGCCAAATGAAAACATGCAGTATGATTTATTTTATCGCATGTGTTTATAAATTATGAATTATAAAAATTTTTGTTTTCAGAGTTGTTTTAAAGGCTTGTTTTATTATTATCATATATACGGTGTATCTTAGACCACCTACTGTTGTCTTGTTCTTCGTCTCCCACTTGTCCCCGTTTTGTCTTTTAAAAACTCTAATGCTCCACTACTTTCGGTGGAGTTTAGAGATTTGTTTTTACGCAACAGTCAACTCTGCTACAGTTGCCGTTGGGAACCAAGGATTCCTTACCAAGGAGATAACATTTTTAAAAGAAAAAGGCAAAAAACAAATAATAAAAAACATTGAGAATGACTAAATTATAAGAATAAGAATTTCTCAACGTATTTTTTTACATTAAAAAAATCTTAAATGTAAATCGAAAAACTTATGCATGTATCGAATTAAACAAAGCACGAACCATTGTGTAAGTAAATGGAAAAACAAAGTCATTACCGATAATTAAAAACGCAAGTGGAAAAATTAAGAGACAAATATAAATCAAGATATTTAATATTGCAATATGGTTCATTTACCTCTACAACTTTTATATAAAACATTACAACAATTTCTATCATCTTCTCTAATGATGATTTTAATTTTGATAACCAAAATATCCTATTACGAATAGTTTGACCTCTTAATGGTATGTTGCTCATATATAAAGTTCTATATAACTCCAAATTGAGGCAAGACTAGTGCTAAATGTTAGCTAATTCATTCCTCTACTACTTTTATATAAAACATTACAACAATTTCTATCATCTTTAAGTCAAATGCGTGTTGGGATTTCCATTACCGAACTGCCCAGACTTGAATTCATGGATTGATCCACTAATCAAACATTTCCTATGCTTCTTTTTAACATCATAGGATTCTATTGCGTATAAACTCTATTAGGAACCAACAATTAAAGTTCATTTCTTATCAAGACATCAAATCTTTCTTCTTCTTCTTCTTCTTCTTTTTTTTTTTTATTTTCATGATAACATGATTCACACAACTTAAATCACCAGCATAAAGCATATAAGTGCAAATCAAGAGATATGGAAAGAAGTTAAAAATGATTTAACTTAGTGCACACTTCATCAATCCTTATCATTGAACATAGAACATCATTATATTAGTATAATACCATTGAAGACTCCTCCTCCCCTCATATTTGTTTTCTTTTGGCCAAATGGTGGGGGTTTCCTAACAACTCCCACCTTCATCAATCCTAGTTAAAAAATGTTCTGTTCCTAGACTATTTATGCTCTAGAGTAAGTATTTACATTGATTTTTTATTTGCCCTAATTTAATTCAAGAATCCTAAATCACTTCATTTTGGGCTTTCTTCTCGTACAACCTAACACCTCATATAACAAGTTTGAAGGGTAAAGGGTTACTCTTACCTCCCAAACTTGGAAGAATTTTGAGGGAGTACTTGGTGATTTTCTCATCCTCCCTTGCGGTTTTCCTTCTTCTTTTTTTGTTTCCTCCGGTTCTTTCTTTTTTAATATTAATAAGCAAATCATTTTAAATTTTTTATCTACTATGCTAATACATAATTATTTATAAATTAATCAATAATATCATAATAAAAGGCTTATGTTTCTTGAAAACAATGAAATAATTAAAAATCACTTAAATATTATTTTAATTAATTGATTGAAAGAAACGTTTTTATTAAAAAAAAAAGGGTGGGGGGATATCTAATATAGAGGTCATACAAGCCTCAAAGATAATATACGACGTACATGTATAATACAAATTAATAAATTCTAAGTAGTAAAATTTAATGCACGTTTAAGGATAGGATTTTGCTTTGTGTTTTGTTGTGATATTAACCATATCAAATTTTTTAATAAGAAATAATTGTGTTGTGTTATGAGTAAAATCAATAAATTATTTGGTGTTCTGCTGTCGTGTTGTTCGAATTAAAATTATTATTAAGAATATAAATTAAATTAAATATTAATTTCTTTAGAAAACATAGAAATACATGACCTTGGCTTTTTAGAGAATACTGTGTCATGGGACTTATAGCTTGGTCATAAGAAAAGTATAAGGATATATTGTTAATAATTTAATTCGCTGATCAATGTGTCTGTTTTGCTTTACAACTGAACAAAACATTAGCACGGTTCAGTCTACGGTGGGTGACAAGGAGGTCAAAATTGAGAGATATGACTGTTTTCATTAATTTATTAAAGCTTATAATAAAAGGTTATGTTTTTAATTTTATTTGTTTTATGGCGTGGCTTTTAAAAAAATATAAAAAAAATGCAATCTCCCTCTCTTCATCATACATATGTTTTTTTTTAAAAAAAAGTAATACAAGCTTTAGGCGCATAATCCTTGTCTATCCAGTAACTGTTACATTTATATTGTAGATGATTAAATGACCCAATTTTTGCTAGCTATTCCAGATCTCAAACTGCATTGCTAGGCTTATTTCAAAACCATTATGCCTCTGTTTTTTGAAGGGCATATGTAATAGAAACAGAACCTCAAATTGACACAAAAAAAACACACCAAATTAAAAAAAAAATTATTTTATTACATTTTTATTTATAAAAAATCACTATGACATCACACAGTGTAATGTTGTGAGGATATTCAAATAGATCCAAAGTAAAATCATAGTCTTTAAATATATTCCCCCTTTGTTCTTTAATATTTTGTGATGAACCCTCCGATGTCGTAATACACTCTTCCTCGTGGAAATTTCAATAGATGGCATTAGATTCTTCATCTATGATTCAATGTTGACCGGCATAATTCTAATTTATATTCATCGCATTTATAACCATATTTCTATAACATCACCTCTTATAAGGCCATCAGTTATAACACTACCTCGTATCATAGCTGCGGTCTGGTCTGATAGATTATCTGCTGTTTTTTTTCCCTCTAATTTCTCTGATGCCGAGAAAAATATTCAGTACATCTTGAGCATGATGATTCAAAAGGTCTCGTATATGTGTTCTATTTGGTTTGAGATTTAACTTGTGATGACCGAATTGTTTACTGAGAAGATTAAATGGCAAGCAGAACAGATTCCGAGAGTTTCCTTCCACTTGACCAAATAGAAAGCACTAAATTCATCTCTTGACATAGCAAAGTCAAGTGTCCGAAAGGTAAAAGCGTTACGCAGTTGAGCATTATCATCAACAACTATTTTAAAATCATAGTTGCAAGTGGGATCCTCCCCATGCATGTGGACGGGACCTCACAGCTTTACAAAATGTAAATATATGAATTTTGTTTTTTGAAATGTACAAAATACAAATATATTAGTCTTACGATCTACGTTGGGAATCTTACATGTACTTTTTTTTATAAAAAGAATAGTTAACAAATTTACAAGCTTCTGTATTTTGTGTTAACCTGCATGTGCGCATGTGAGCCCAAAGAAAAACAACAGCTGTGTTAACCTGCATGTGAGCCCTTTGCTGCAATACATTTATAGTATGTGGTAGAATCACTGTCAATCCGGCTGCCTTCCCTGAAATTCAGGCTGAAAAAATAAAAAACAGTGGGGATGATTTTTAAAGCAATGAGTTAAATTTTGCTTCACCCCACCGAAGGAAAGTTCTCATATTCATTCTCTTTCTTGGACATGTATGGAAGTCAAGTGCTGACCATGGTATCACTTGCTACCAGCTTCTGTGCTTCGAAATTTATTACAGAATGGCAATAGATCCAACGAAAATCTTTCACACCTGCCTTGATGAACTTTACACTGTAATTTATGAAAACTAAATTATTTAATATGTTGTAACCCATTTTGGATTGTTCTCTAAATTCACTCCTTTTTCTTCTAAAACAAAAATAAAAAATAAAATTAAGGCTACTAACATGGAAAAAACAAGCCAAGAAGGATCTCAAATTTATAGGAAAATCAAGCTGAAATTTTGTTTTCCCCAAAATACTTATGAAATACTCTAAAAACATTATTAAACCAATACATGACCTTTAAAAACATAAAAAATCACCTCAAAACTCAAATTCAACCTAAAAACAAAAAAAAATTCCATAGTTCAGATCTTTTTTTAGGTGTTTTGAAGGTAAAAAAAACACGTAATCTTAACTCCTTTCATTATATTGAATTAGTTCACACAAAAATCAATGATTTTGGTAGCCAAAATCTTTTTTAAGAACAAATTTCTCTCTCTAAAATAAAATTCAGCGACCCTTTCTCTCTTCTTCACCCAAAAAAAATCTTAAAAAAGAGAAAAATAAAGTTTGGTATCCAAATGCAATGTTGGAAATTAAATTATAGGGACTGGTTATTTAATAACTTAAAAAGAATGTATTAGTAGTTGTTTTTTAAAATATTGTTTTTTCAAAATTATATCAAAATAATATAAAAATTAAAACATTAACAAAATTTTTTTTTTTCAAAAATACTAAAAAAAAGGTAAAAAAAACGCTATATAATTTTTTTATAAAAAAAATCAAACGAGCATGGCCTGCAATCCCATAGAGCAATTTTAAGAATATAATACATGTACATGATGGGAGTAGGTTTTAGAAGACAAACAGAGATCGACATTAATGAATTGAAAAAGGCTGTATGTCTGACATCCCTTCCCAGGAGGAGGTAAGGGGTAGCTTCGTTTGTGTCACTTGGCACTTGGCATTCCGTCACATTCCCAACCTGTTACTGCCATGTTCATTGATACTTTTACCCTTTGGCACTCGGCCCTTGCCACGTAATAATCTCTTCTTTCTACAAGGCTGGCCCCTTCGTGACCTTACTTTCTTCCTTCTTTGTCCCTTTCCTTTCTGTCTCCTTCTTTTCTCTCCTCACTTGAGTGTGTGACACAGATGGTACTCATAGACAATTACTTTTAATTGCTTGAGTTTGATCCTTTGTTGTGTTCGTTCCATTAATTCTACTTCTTTGCAAGTCTTTTCCCTTGATGATCTGTTTTTTTTTTTAAAAAAAAAGAAGAAAACTAAAAAAAACATTGACCGATCATAGCTTAGGTTAATTATATTTGTCGTTGGAAGCGAGCTGGTATCATCCATGGAGGCGTCTAAGTGATTATCCTGAACCTTTCATTCGTTTCTTTCTTTGCTAGGTGAGTTCTTTTACACATTATTTTTCTTTATTTCTTTGTCACTGTCTCTATATTACTATATATTACTACGCATAGTATCTTGAGTATGTCATCAAAATGCTTATACCTTGCCTTGTTGCTTTTGAAGCTGGATTCCATAGAGAGCTAAAGGCCTTCTCCATTTCATTGAGCAATCAGTACCAGTGCTTTTCCCACTTATTTTCTCAAGTTAAGGTAATGAAATTCCTATTCCCATTCTCTCTGCGCCTCTTTTACTTGCAATGACTCACTCTCACGTTCTGTATCCTTGTTTCTCTGATTTTGGCACATAATTAGCTGCTTATTACTTTTTTATTGTTGTGTTTTAATTATATGATTTTACGATGGTAGGAGTTCTTAGTCCGCGTGAACAGCAGAACACCACATGAACAGCAGAAAAAAGGCTGCCCACTTCTTTGTTTTTTTTTTTTACACTAAAAGAGGAGCCAAGTTTGACTTTCTTTGTTTCCTTCTTTTCTTTTTCTTTCTTTTCTTGGAGGAGAAAGAGGGTTGTGCTGCTCGTTTCGTTTCATTTTCTTGGAAACCATACAGAAAATTCTTGGATCTGTTGATTGTTTTCTAGCTATTAGTCTTTAATTTTCTCTCATTCACTCGGTTTCTTTGGGTGCTGACTAGTTGTTTTTGGTCAAGTAATGATCTCTTCTTTTGTTCTACTGAAATTCTTGACGTTTTGGTCGGGAATAAGTTTAGCTCCTTTTACTTGTCTAGAAAATTAAGGGAAGGTAACAGAGATAATTTAGAACCCTTTAAAATTTTTATCCAAAATATTTATAAAATACTATATAAACCTTATTAAACCAATACAGTTAAAAAAACAAATAGCCTCTCTCCCTGTTTTTGTCCTATGTTAATGTGTTTTGATTTGGACAACTACTCTATTATCCTCTTTTTTTCATATTAATTTTCAAACTAGCTTTTTCAAAAATTAATTTCAAGTAAAAATAAAATTTAATTTTTTTAAAAGATACTTTTTTAAAAAAAACAAACACGTTATTTCTCTCCTTATTCACTACCGTGATTTCAAGTCCTCATCTCCTGCATTATTTATAAGAGCATGAAAAAATAAAAATAATTTTAATATTTTTTTGTTATTATATTATTAAAGTGTCCAAAGAATTCCAAATAAAAGACACAAAAAAAATCCCAATCAAATAGATAAACGAGCATCACATATTCATATTGTTTTCTTTACTCTCCTCCGATCTTTCAATGTCTTCTTCTATTTCTGCCTCCTTCAATGTTGTTAGAGAATAATATAAATCATATCCTGAAACCTCACCTAACAGCTTAAACTATTGGGTTGAGATGGTTCTTTAACATGGTATCAGAACTTTGATGATCAAGCGGTCACGAGTTCGAATCTCACCATCTCCATTTATTTGATAAAAATTAAGCACAGGATAATGTAGATCTGTACAAGTTTCAAGCCAAAAAACTTTCACTTAATGGGATATGTTAGAAAATAATATAAATTATATTCTAAAATATCTTAAAATATTAAATTAAAATGGTTATTTGACAAATCTCTTCTTCTATTTCCTCGTCCCTCTCTTGTCTCAACCTTTCTTTTATTTCTGTCTTTCCTTTTCTTTTTTTTTTAAAGCCTTTTAACCTCTCTCTCTCCCACTTTCTATCCTTTCCTAAGGGTAGATAAAGTTGAACACGTGGCGACCATCTATTAGCTTTTTGTTTTCTAATATTGTTATAGGTCAATCATATTACCTGAATGTGTGATACCGAGATGGTCATCATAGACTATTATTTTTAATTGCTTCAGTTTGATTCTTTGTTGAGTTTCCTTCAGTAATTCTACTTTTTTGCAAGTCTTTTCCCTTATTGATCTGTTTTTTTTTTTTTTTTAAAGAAAACTAAAAAGAACTTTGACCTATCACAGCTTAGGTTAATTATATTTGTTGTTGGAAGCGAGCTGGTATCATCCATGGAGACGTCCAAGTGATTACCCTGAACCTTTCGTTCGTTTCTTTTTGCCTGGTGAGTAATTTTACACGTCTAAGTGATTATCCTGCACCTTTCACTCGTTTCTCTCTGCTAGGTGAGTAATTTTACACATTATTTTTTTTTAATTTGTTTGACACTGTCTCTAAATGATCTTAATTATGTCATCAAAATGCATTTTTAATGGGAATTACTGCTTTAACTCACAAGTGTCAGTTAGTAAACTATTTTTGTTGGTATACTTTATACCTTGTCTTGTTGCTTTTGAAGCATAATTTAATTGTTTGCAGGGCTTTATTTATGATATAGGTCAATCATATTTACCTGAATCTGTGATACAGAGATGGTCATCATAGAAAATTATTTTTAATTGCTTGAGTTTGATTTTTTTTTTGAGTTTCTTTCGGTAATTCTATTTTTTTACAAGTCTTTTCTCTTGTTGAATTGTTTTTTTAAAAAAAAAAAACTAAAAAAAACTTTGACTAATTTGATAAAAAACCTAGTTGGAAACCACAACCTGTTTTCAGTCCATTTTAACCAAAATCACCTAGAAAATTGGTGGTTAAAATCCCCAACAACAACTTTCTCTCTCTAAAACAAAATATGGTGATCCTCTCTCTCTCCTAAAAAAAACTAAAAACAAAGAAAAACAAAGTTTAGTATCAAAATACAATGATGAAAAATTATAGGGACTAAAATGAACTTTGCAAACAAATTGCAAAGCCACAACTTATTTTAGTTGAGTTTTTCACTCCAATCCTATATCTTTCAATTCAACCCTTATCCTTGAAAAAATGCAATTAAGCTTTAATTTGGATTGAAAAGAGCTCAATTGTGAAAAAAATAATTGAGTATCAAATTGGAAATTTTCAAAAAATTCACTATTAATATCCATATTCCATAGTGAAATGAATATAAGTGAATAGTGATGAAGAGAAAACTCCTTTCTCTTTTAATTTATACTATAATTTGGTATTGTGGCACACACTTTTTAAAAATATTCTTTATTTAAAAACAAATTAAAATATTATATATGAATATGCATTTTAGAATTTAATAACCAGTTTATTAAATTCATGTGAATTTGATCAATATTTTAATAAACTACTATTTTTTAATTTAGGAGAATTAATCACTATTTAAAAATCTTGATTAAGTTTGGATCCAACCAATATAAAATATAAAAACATTTAGAACATTGTAATGAATTGTTTTAAATCACTATAATTTTTCTACGAAATATAATATTATATTAATAAGGTGTCAACTGTTTATGGTTGCAAATGGTCAAATTTATTGCGGTGAGATGTTAATTAAAAAATTCTATTATCCTTTCTCTACGCAACCCAGGGCTTTCACCCACCCGAACGGAGTCGAACCTTCACTGCCTTTCCTCGGCTCACTTCACTTGCTTGACAGGTTAGAATCCAGCTAAAGATAGGAGTGGATATTGCACTTGCACAGCAGATGTTGAAAACAGCGGTTGTAGATGCAGCGGATTTAGTTCAATGCCATGCTTATTGAATGCCTCCCACGCGTACTTCATGCCAAAGCTTCTCGTTCGATCCCTTTCCCAAGCGTAGAAGGGGTATCGGAAGATCTCTGCTTACCTTAGATAGAGGAGCTACTCTAATAGCTTATGGGAGCTACTTGGCACGCTTGGCCCTAGATTATTTAAGGATACTCACTAGCATAGCAGACTGGCGCTATACAGACAGCTATTCTAGACTGCATAGACTAATGCTTGCCTTCTTGCTTATTCCTTCCCTCTAACCATAGTCTTGCTTGCCACTTGCAAAGAAAGAGCTTTCTAGAGTCAAGTAAGGAGAGATTCACTATCTTCCGAATCATGCCTTACCTGAATGCCAGTCTTTCTTGTCCTTATTAGAAGATTCAACTCTGACTAAGCAAAGAATCCAGATAGGAGATTGAGAGAGTGAGATCCTAAGTAATGAGATGAGCTTGATTACGCACCTGATTGACTCTTAGTTACTGAAAGCGCTGATGAACGATCTTCCTTATATTAAGTGTACGCTAATATGTTAAAGCGATATCATTTATCTTAAATAAATAATAAATATGTTAATTTTGTGTTGGATTAAGTTTGGATCCAACCAATATAAAATAAAATAAGAGGTCCAAGTGTATATGAAGCAGATCAACCACAGCTGCAAGTGCGAATCATATTTGTTAAACCTGTATGCTAAATTGAACAAACAAAACTATAGTAAATAGAAATAATTAAATAGTAATAAGTAGTAAATAGAAATGGATTAATAAATAGTGGGCTCCATAGTTTCTATGGTTATTTCCTTAACAGCAAGGTCCTCTCTAGTAGTTTACAGTAACAGCAAGATCCCCAAACTTGATCTAATCAATGCTATTGTTAACTTTTTGGCTCTACCCATGAATTTCCTAGTAGTTTACAGTAACAGTACTATTTAATTATGTGGATTAGCTGACCTTTTGAGTCCATTCTTGCAAAGGGTAGATGAGTTCATTTTTGGCTACCAATGGGGAATTCTTTAGCATTTTCAATTGAAAAGTGAGAATTGATAATTGAGATAGCTGAGTTTGCATATATAGCATATTTTTAAAATCTGGTCTGGCCTTACAGGTTAGATTCAGGATTGGAATTAAATCGGGTTTAAAAAAAAAATAAAAAAAGTTAAAAAGTCAAATGACTTGGTAATCCGGTTGACCCGGAAAGAATCGGTAAAAAACCTAATTGTAACATGTTGACTATTTTTTTAATAAAAAACAATATTGTTTTGATTTATAAAAAAAAAAAGTTGACTCGGGTGACCCAATCAAAACTCGTGACTCGAATTTCTTGGATCGGGTCGTCCACCAAACCGGATTTAAAATCCCTGACCATTAAAAATCATAAATTTGATACACAATAGAAGAATAATCTAGATTTATTTCAATTGTGTTTTTTTTCGAATGCTGTGTTTTTCATTACGATATTTTTAAACATACAAAATTTACCAAAAATAAATAAAAAAGAAACCCAAGTGTTTTAAACTTTTGTGGGTGTATGCTTTTAAGGAAAATTCTCGACCTTTTTTTTGTAAAAAAGAAAGTTATTCTCTAGCATTCTGTTCCTGTGTAATACGGACACATCAGTAGTAGAATCTTTGTGAAAACTGTTTATATTGCCTAACCAACTAGAATTATTACTGAAGATCTCATTAAATAAATTTATAGTTACTTAAAGATTTATTAATTAAAAATCTATTTTTTTTATTTTAAATGACTTTTTAAAGATTAAATTATCGTAAATTACTCCACAAACCACCGATAAAACAATATTCTAAAATAATCTTAACTTTCAGCCTTGCATCCAACATTAGCTAGAACGGAGACTGGAATCTTTCGATATCTTCATCAACAAACTGATCTTGCAGGACCACCATACCATGGTGTATCTTGTACCACCATATCAAAAGATGAGACATTGCTTCTTTTTGTTGTCTTTTAAAAAGTCTAATGCTCCACTACTTTCCTCACCCAGAGGCATAAGATTTTAAAAAGAAAGGAAAAGAAAAACTGCCATTTTTTGATGTATAAATAGGAGAAAAAATAGAAAAAACAGGATTCTTATGATTATGTTTATGTCTCTTTTACTTTTTGAAACAATGAAAGCAAAAGCATTAGTAGGACACACTAAGTTTGTCATCTAATTTCTCACCATAACCTTCACATTTCATCTTTCAGCCGTTTCTTTTCACTCAAACTATATATCTCTGCACCGGTTGTTGATTTTGGATCATTTCCCAATTTAGGGCGGAAGACTACGGGAAAGAGGAGATTGGTTGTGGTGGGGATTGAAGCTGTGATTTGGGATCGGTTCATGATCTTCTGCTGATAGGTTTATCCAGCAGACTTCAAGAGGTAAGAACCTGCTCTTATATATCATGCAAAGAAATGGATCAGATCAGAGTTGCTAAACATGAAAAGAGAACAAGAGCTAAAGCTGCATAAATTAACAGCTTAATAAAAAGAATACAATTTTATTGTGATGATTTGAAAATAAAAGTGAATAGAAAAAGATAACAAAACTCTTGAAGGATTAGAAGTAGGTATAAATGAATGAACGGTATTATAGTAATTGAATAAAGAGTTCATAAACATAAATAGAAAAAAAAGAAACATCTGAATTCCTAGAGAGAAAACTGTAAGAGTGAAAGAAGAAAAAGAGAAAAGATAAAAAAATAAAGAAAGTATAAGAGAGTTAGAGAAAATAAATTAAAATGTAAGAATATTTATGCTTTGATGTGTATAAAAGTGTTTTTCTTAGCTTTAATTTTCTGTTTTGTTGAATATTAGGGTTTTGAAGATTGTGTTTTGGGTTTGATTGATGAATTGATTTGAATATTATGTGTTTATTATTATAGATAATGAATTATTTAGTTGATTTTGAAAGATTTTGAGTTGTGGTTTTGTTTAAATAGTGAATTTGAGTTATAAATCTTGTTATATCAGTAGATGATATGTGAAAATTCTAGATTTGAGATTAAAGATGATGAAATTTCAGTTTGGTCTCTCAATTTATAAAAATTTCAGTTTAGTCCCTAGAGCATAATCCGAGATTCTGGATAAAATGGAATGTTGAGAAATTATAGAGACATGTTACTTGGTAGCTCAAAAAGAAAAGGGACTAAAATAAATTTTGCAAACAATTACAGTGTCGCCGCATATTTTTATCGAGTTTTTCATTTCAGTTATCTATCTTTGAATTCAACTCTTATCCTTAAAAAAACAAAATGCAATTGAGTTTTAATTTGGGCAAAAGATATTTAATTATGAAAAAAAAATTCAAATACCAAATTTAAAATTTTTAAAAAATTCACTATTAATATCCACGTCCACAATAAAATAAGTCTCGGTGAATAGTAATAAACAAAAAACTCTTTTATCTTTTAATTTATACTATAATTTAGTATTGTGATACATATTTTTTTAAAATAATTTTTTATTTAAAAACATATTAGAATATTATATATATATATATAATAACAAGAAATAATTAAAAATATATTAATTTAATATTTTTATAAAGTAAATATAATTATAAAAACCCACTCTGACACAGTAAAAAAACAAATAACCTCTTTTTCATACTAATTTTCATCTTCTATTTTATACAAGACTTGCCCCCTACGTGACCTTATTTTCTTCCTTCTTTGTCCCATTCCTTTCTTCCTCCTTTTATCATGCCGTGATTTTAAGGTTTTTATTTTAAGTGCTTGAATAAGTAGATGTTTTTGAAAATATTTTTTATTTTAAAAATATATTAAAATAATATTATTTTTTTTTAAATTATTTTTAATATCAATATAAAAATAAAAAAAATTAATTTAGAATACAAAAAATAATTTTATAAAAAAATAATTTAAAAAATAAAAAACAAACACGCTATTTCCCTCCTTATTCGCTATCGTGGTTTCAGGTCCTCCTTTCCTGCCTTATCTGCAAGAGCATGAAAAATATAAAATAAAATAAAATAAAATCAAACGAGCATGGCTGTTAACAACTAATGCCTTGTTTGTTTCCAGGAATTCATTTTCCTGGACACCATTTTCCCCACTTTTCCATGTTTGATAACTATAAGGAAAACTAGTCAAAGAAATTCAAATTCCAGTCAAAGGAAAATAATACACTTTAAGTCAGGAAAGTGTTTTCCTTTCCTTATTTTAAGGAAAACACTTTCCTTTCCTTTGTTCACAAAACATGTGAACGTTTTACGACTTTTGATGATTTCTTCCTCCCGCTATTTCATTGTGCAATCAGTACCAGTGCTTTTCGCACATATTTTCCCAAATTAAGGTAATGGAATTCCTATTCCCATTCTCTCTGCGCCTGTTTTACTTGTATCTGTATCCTTATTTCTTTGATTTTCAGACCTGTGGAAAATGGCTATCGAAAGTGCTGGTGGATCCATTATAGCTATGCTAGCAGAACTCATGGTGGAACCAGTAGGAAGGCAGTTCCGTTACATGTTCTGTTTCAACAATTTTGCTCAAGAATTCAAAGAACAAAAGGAGAACCTTGCTTTAGCACTAGATGGTCTGCAAAAAGATGTCGAAGATGCTGAAAGGAATGCTGAAGAAATTAAGAAAGGTGTCAGAAAGTGGCTGGAAGATGCAAACAACGAAATTGAAGGTGCGAAGCCCTTGGAAAATGAAATAGGAAAAAATGGCAAATGCTTTACTTGGTGCCCAAACTGCATGCGACAATTCAAGTTAAGCAAGGCACTGGCCAAGAAGTCGGAGACTTTCAGAAAACTTTTAGAAAATAGCACAAAGTTTACAAAAGTGTCCGACATAGCTCATCCTCAGCCCATAGAATTTCTCCCATCAAAGGAATTCACGCCCTCAAAATCGTCAGAAGAAGCTTTCGAACAGATTATGGATGCTCTCAAAGATGACAAAGTCAATATGATCGGACTGTGCGGCATGGGAGGGGTGGGTAAAACCACCCTGGTGAAAGAAGTAGGCAGGAGAGCCAAAGAGTTGCAGCTTTTTCCTGAAGTTTTGATGGCTACGGTGTCCCAGAATCCAAATGTCACAGACATCCAGGATCGACTGGCAGATAAGTTAGGTCTGGTTTTTAAAGAAAAGAGTAGAGAAGGGAGAGCAGATCGATTAAGGCATAGACTGAAGGAAGTAGAGAAGATGCTTATAATCCTAGATGATGTTTGGAAATATATTGACTTGAAAGAGGTAGGGATCCCATTTGGTGATGATCACAGGGGTTGTAAAATTCTTCTAACAACACGTCTTCAAGCCATATGTTCTTCTATGGAGTGCCAGCAAACAGTGCTTTTAAGAATCTTAAGTGAAGATGAAGCAATGGTTTTATTCAGAATCAATGCAGGTTTACGTGATGGGGACTCTACCTTGAACACAGTGGCAAGGGAGGTTGCGAGAGAATGCCAAGGCTTGCCTATAGCACTTGTGACAGTGGGAAGGGCTCTAAGAGGTAAATCTGAAGTTGAGTGGGAAGTAGCATTTAGACAGCTAAAAAACTCTCAATTTCCGGACATGGAACACATTGATGAACAAAGAACTGCATATGCATGTCTTAAGTTGAGCTATGATTATTTGAAGAGCAAGGAAACCAAGTTATGTTTCTTGATATGTTGTTTATTTCCAGAAGATTACAAAATTCCAATCGAGGACTTGACGAGATACGCAGTTGGGTATGAGTTACATCAAGATGTGGAGTCCATTGGAGATGCAAAGAAAGGAGTTTATGTGGAAATAAAAAAACTCAAAGATTGTTGCATGCTGTTGGACACTGAAAATGATGAACACGTGAAAATGCATGACTTGGTTCGTGATGTTGCTATTCGGATAGCGTCATCAAAAGAATATGGATTCATGGTAAAGGCTGGCATTGGGTTGAAGGAATGGCCGATGAGTATCAAAAGCTTTGAAGCTTGCACAACAATTTCGTTAATGGGCAATAAACTAACCGAACTTCCTGAAGGATTGGAATGTCCAAAGCTCAAACTTCTATTATTAGAACTGGATGATGGTTTGAATGTTCCACAGAGGTTTTTTGAAGGGATGAAAGAAATTGAAGTTTTGTCTCTGAAGGGAGGGCGTTTGTCATTGCAATCACTTGAACTCTCAACGAAACTTCAATCGTTGGTGTTGATCAGGTGTGGATGCAAGGACCTCATTTGGTTGAGAAAGCTGCAGAGACTTAAGATTCTTGTTTTTCAGTGGTGCTCAACCATTGAAGAACTACCTGATGAAATAGGAGAGCTCAAGGAGTTAAGGTTGTTGGATGTGACAGGTTGTGAAAGGCTAAGAAGGATCCATGTGAATTTGATTGGAAGGTTGAAGAAGTTAGAAGAATTGTTGATTGGGGAATACAGCTTTGAGGAATGGGATGTTGATGGGACAAGCACAGGAGGAATGAATGCAAGCCTAACAGAACTAAATTCGTTGTCTCAGTTAGCCGTGTTATCATTGAGGATACCGAAGGTTGAATGCATTCCTAGAGATTTTGTTTTTCCAGTTAGCTTGCGCAAATATGATATAATATTAGGGGATGCTAATGAATATTATAGAATGTTTAGGGATCGATACCCAACCTCCTTAAGTTTGGGTGGTACATCCTTAAATGCGAAGATATTTGAGCAATTGTTTTTACATAAATTAGAATCTGTAGAAGTGAGGCATTGTGGAGATGTTTTCACTCTGTTTCCAGCAAGATTGCGACAAGGTTTAAAAAATCTGAAGGAGGTGGTTATTGACAGCTGTAAATCATTGGAAGAGGTATTTGAATTGGGTGAGGAGAAGGAGCTGCCGCTGCTGTCATCTTTAACAGAGTTACAGCTGTCACGGTTACCTGAGCTCAAATGCATATGGAAGGGGCCCACCAGACATGTCAGCCTCCAAAGTCTTACTCTTTTGAATTTGTATTCTCTTGACAAACTGACATTTATCTTCACACCGTTCCTCGTTTATAGTCTGCCAAAGCTAGAAAGCCTTCGCATAAGTGAATGCAGTGAATTGAAGCATATTATCAGAGAAGAGAATGGTAAAAGGGAAATAATTCCAGAGTCTCCTCGCTTCCCACAATTAAAAAATATCAACATATCTTTCTGTGATAAACTGGAATATGTCTTCCCAGTCTCTTTGTCACATAACAGAGATGGCATCATCAAGTTCCCTCAACTAAGAGAATTGTCTCTTGGGCTCAGATCAAATTACAGCTTTTTAGGTCCAAGGAATTTTGATGCTCAATTGCCTTTGCAAGAATTAGCCATTCAAGGCCACGAAGAAGTGGGTAATTGGTTGGCACAGCTACAAGTACGTAATTTATATTTCTCCACTTAATTTAAATTGTCAATTGCGATAATTTATTCTTTCTTCCTCCCAATTTCTAAAAGTAAAGTAATTGATAAATGCTCATTTTTATTTTTTTATGATTTGTTTTTTTATCTAAACATATATAAATATAAGAAACTTAACTGCCTCATTGTTGTTTGCGTTATTAAAAATTAATCATATGGAAGAACATATTATCTGTTAGATTTAACTGCCTCATTTGAAATATATTATCTGTTAGATTTAACTGCCTCATGGTTTACGTAATTTATATTATCTGTTAGATTTATTCTTTCTTCGTCACTGCTTATTTTTTTTGTTTTATCTAAACATATATAAATATAAGAAACTTAATACCAACAATTAATCATAGAAATCATATTAGCTTATTTTGTGTTCAAATATTTAATTCAATTAAAATATCTTTAAAAATTTATTAACTTTATAACTAAAATAAAAATATTAGTTACTATTTTTATTTTTATTTTTTACATGAAACTAATTATTAGGAGTTGTAGTAACCTTTTTTCGCAAAAATCTAATTATTATTTAACTGATCTCTAATTAAGAAAAAAACTGAAACAATAATATGTAATCTCTAAAAAGTATGTAATCCTGTTTTTTCTTTTTTTTTTTCTCATCATGTAAATTGTTTTTATGAGTGAAAAAATATAATATTGTTCTCTGATAAGATGGTCGTCCATGGGCAGCAAAACGGCTTCTTACAAAGATTAGAATTTGTACGAGTGGACGATTGTGGGGATGTTCGCACTCCGTTTCCAGCAAAATTGCTGCGAGCTTTGAACAATCTAAAGGAGGTGATTGTTTGGGGCTGTAAATCATTGGAAGAGGTATTTGAATTGGGTGAGCCTTATGAAGGAAGCAGTGAGGAGAAGGAGCTGCCGCTTCCATCATCTTTAACCAGGTTACAGCTGTACCAGTTACCTGAGCTCAAATGCATATGGAAGGGGCCTACCAGCCATGTCAGCCTCCAAAGTCTTGCTGATCTGTATTTGGATTCTCTGGACAAACTGACATTTATCTTCACACCGTTCCTCGTTCAGAGTCTACCACAGCTAGAAAGACTTGACATAAGTAAATGCAGTGAATTGAAGCATATTATCAGAGAAGAGGATGGTGAAAGGGAAATAATTCCAGAGTCTTCCGGCTTCCCAAAATTAAAAACTATCAGCATAGAAGACTGTGGTAAACTGGAATATGTCCTCCCTGTCTCTGTGTCTCCAAGCCTTCTGAACCTGGAAGAGATGCGGATTTTTAATGCTCATAATTTAAAGCAATTATTTTACAGTGTAGAAGGAGATACACTCACCAGAGATGCCATCATCAAGTTCCCTAAGCTAAGAAAATTGTCTATTTCAAATTGCAGCTTCTTTGCTCCAAAGAATTTTGCTGCCCAATTGCCTTCCTTGCAAATTCTAGAAATTGATGGCCACAAAGAATTGGGAAATTTGTTTGCACAGCTCCAAGTACGTCCTTTATATTTCTCCAATAATTTTTTTCCTTTTTAATCTAAATTGTCAACTTCAATACATGTTGATTTCTTCCTTCAAATTTCTGAAACTAAAGTAATTGATAAGTGGAGATAAATCCTTTAGCCATCCACTAAATTGAAAAGGAGTTGTCTAATTGTATCATTCCTTGTCTCTTGATAGAGGGCTTAAGAAGTGAGAAATTAATTATTGTAATGAAATCCTACCTAGATTTTTCAATCTTTATGCTTTCCCAGTTTGAGTGAAAATGAGGCTCTTCCCCCAATTAATGGAAGTATTTGAAGAGGAAGATAAACCTCCATCTGCTAATATTGAGTTGATTGTTTCAGTCCTGCAGCTTCTGATTTCATATTCCCATGCCTTGTTTCCATGTCTACTTCTATCCTTTTGTTGATAAGTTCTTTTGCTGAAGTTTATATGGACAATTCGTTCACCTATTTACCAAAATTATATAGTTCAAAAGTGCACAAAATTTCTTTTGATGCAGGGGTTCACAAATTTGAAATCATTACGCTTGCAACATCTGCCTGACATGAGGGGTCTTCTGCTGAGCAAATTGACTACTTTTGAGGTAATCTATCTGGATAAAAATTAGACAAATTTGTCCACTAAAACAACTTTGCACGTAATAAAAAATGTTTTTTATACAAAAGTACATCAAATTACTTCACAAAAAAATTATTAATATTTAAGAGCATAAATTTTGTGTTGAAAATTTTGAAGTCAATTACAATATCTTTAAAAAATTATTAACTTTATAACTAAAATAAAAATATTAGTTACTATTTTTATTTTTATTTTTATTTTTATTTTTTACATGAAACTAATTATTAGGAGTTGTATTAACCTTTTTTCACAAAAATCTAATTATTATTCAACTTATCTCTAATTAAGAACAAAACTAAAACAATAATATGTAATCTCTAAAAAGTATTTAATCCTGTTTTTTTCTATTTTTTTCTCCTATTTATACATCATATAAATTGTTTTTATGAGAGTGAAAAAATATAATATTGTTCTCTGATAAGATGGCCGTCCATGGGCAGCAAAACGGCTTCTTACAAAGATTAGCATGTGTACGAGTGTACGATTGTGGGGATGTTCGCGCTCCGTTTCCAGCAAAATTGCTGCGAGATCTGAAAAATCTAAGGACGGTGAGCATTTACACCTGCAAATCATTGGAAGAGGTATTTGAATTAGGTGAGCCTGATGAAGGAAGTAGTGAGGAGAAGGAGCTGCCGCTTCTGTCATCTTTAACAGAGTTAGGGCTGTCACGTTTACCTGAGCTCAAATGTATATGGAAGGGGCCACCTAGATATGTCAACCTCCAAAGTCTTAATCTTCTGCAGTTGACTTCTCTCGACAAGCTGACATTTATCTTCACACCGTCCCTCGCTCGAAGTCTGCCAAAACTAGAAATACTTTACATAAGTAAATGCGGTCAATTGAAGCATATTATCAGAGAAGAGGATGGTGAAAAGGAAATAATTCCAGAGTCTCCTGGGCAGGATGATCAAGCTTCACCTATCAACGTTGAGAAGGAGATAGTGCTTCCTAATCTAAAGGAGTTGTCGCTACAACAATTATCAAGTATTGTCTGTTTTAGTTTCGGATGGTGTGATTATTTCTTATTCCCTCGTTTGGAGAAGTTGAAGGTCCATCAATGTCCAAAGCTGACCACAAAATTTGCTACTACACCAGATGGTTCAATGAGTGCTCACTCAGAGGTGCTGCTGATTTAACTTTATTTCTTGCCTCTCTTTTAGTGTGTTTGTTTCTTGTTTCTCTCAATAATAAGATTTACAAGTTAAATGAGCATGCCATGCTTGGATTGGTTTACAGGTATCTGAAGTAGCTGAAGATTCAAGCATTAATAGAGAGTGGACCCGGGATAATGGGTGGAAAGAAGAAGAAGAAGAAGTAGAGGAAGAGGAAGATGGTGATGGTGATGGTGATGGTGAATAGTAAAAAAAACAATGTTGCTTGCCCATTATCGTACAAGCCTCCAGAAGTAAGGGCGTATGTTTGCTTGGCCATTTGTGTGTCTTTTGGTTTAATGTGTGGACTTTCATGCGTAAGATGCTGAACTCTTTGTTTGATGTTCTGTTTCTAATGCATAATGCATTATTAAAAATGTTATTTTATGAGCATCTGAATATGTTTGGGCATTCAAATCTCAAGATGGCTGAGACTTGATGCTGAACTCTTTGTTCAAAAGTTTGATACTGATATCATGTTTTCCTAGCAGAGCAATCTTATGTTGAATGGTTTTTTCGAGCAGATACCTTGCTGGCTTTCGCTAATTTTCTCTTTTCTTTCTCAACCTCAAGAATTAAAATACAAGTAAAATAAAGTTTTGAATAAAAAAGTTTAATTTCTAAACTAACAGGGCCAAAAAAAGAATTTATCAAAATTACAAGGCATGGAGGCAATGCCACAATTGCCTCTTTTTTTTTTTCATGCTTCAATTTTGATCTTTTTATTTATTTTTTCTCGAACAATATAATTAATTTCTTTTTTATAAAGTCGAGGACCAAATCAATGATGTGGCTTTTTATTTAGTTCTAGATGCTCATATAAAATTACAAACTTCAAATTCCAATTAACATAATATTGAAAGATCAATTTTTTATATATATAAAAAATATAGATGATCAAAAGCAAATAACTAAAGGCAAAGTTGACACCATATTTTTTTAAAAAAATTTTGGTTTTTTATTTATTTTAATTTTGATCTTCTCCTTTTTCAATTTCTTACAAACAACAAATTTGTTTTTTTTTTTTTGTGAAATTGAACATCGTATCAAGATGTTTTATTGAGAGCAAGATAACCATAAAAAAAACAAATAAAAATATATTACCCATCTCAAATCTTAATCAATTCATCATAAAAAATCACTGAATAAAAAAAGGACAAAAAAAGAGAAAGTAAACATTGTGTGAATTCACAATATTTCCTCTCGGGACTATATTGTTTCAGCCGATTTCTTTTAGATTTCTATTAATATATTTATTTATTTATTTATTTATTTTTATAATGAATAGGTAAGTTATATCTAACTAATAATATAACACATTGCTACCTACATCCACATATACTAAAAAGACACTCATTATAGCCATATTAGTAGTTATTTGACTCGCACTTTACTATGGATCAGAAATGTTTTTTAGCAATATAAATAAATATGAATGCTTTTTAAATGTATTTTTAACAAAAAAAATAAACCCTAATCATAAATACAAAAAAAGGTATTGACATGTTTATTTAACTCGCTTCGCTATGGGTCAGATAATATTTTCCAACACAAAAGAATGGATGTATAAGTGTTGTTAATGCATTTTTTGATATCGAGAGAAAAAAATATAATTGTGAATAAAAAAAAGTTGACGTTTACATATAATAAAATAAATTGGGGATCATATATGTTAATAAATACAAAAATAATTGTTAACGCAACGCGCACCATGTAGGAAGTTAATTTTTAATGTAGTAGAAAAATAGGACGGTGTTTCAAATGCATTTTATTGTATCATGATTCTCTTAATTGAAAAATGTGAAACAAAATAAAAAAAGGACAAAAATATTATATTTCAGCCGACCTCTTTTAGCTTTCTATTAATATATTTATTTATTTTATGTTTTTTTAAATAATGAATAGGTAAGTTATATCTAACTAATAATATAACACATTGCTTCCTACATCCACATATACTAAAAGACTTACTATAGCTATATAGGTAGTTATTTAACTCGCACTTCGCTATGGATCACAAAATTGTTTTTAGCAAAAAAAATAAATTTGTATGCTTTTTAATTGCATTTTTAACAAAAACAAATCCTAATCATAAATACAAAAAAACAATGTTGATGCGTTTATTTAATTCACTTTGCTACGAGTTAGATAATGTTTTGAACGCAAAAGAAAAAATATATAAATGTTGTTAACATATTTTTAAAAATCAAGAGAAAATTATAATTGTGAATAAAAAAGTTGATGTTTACATATAATAAAAATAAAGTAAGGACCATAAGTGTTCATAAATATAAAAAATAGTTGTTAATGCATCGTGCAACATATAGGATCTTAAGTTAATTTTTAATGTAGTAGAAAAATGGGACATTGTTTCAAGTGCATTTCATTGTATTACGATTCTTTTAATTGAGAAATGTAAAAAACAAATCTTACAAAAATATGAACTAATAAACTAATAAAGAGTTGTTAATGCCAATCAAATTGTAACAGTCTCAAATTATAAACTCAAAATATATGATATATATTCGTAGCTACAAATTTTTTTTTATTTTATTTTATATATATACAATTTTCCTGAAATTTCGGCAGAGTTTCCTTTGTATTCTTTAGATACCAAGTTATCGACTCAATCATTTCTCAACCTGTAACATCAATCACAATATTCGTCCCATTATTTGGACTTCAAAAAACTCAAGCATATTTCAATATCTCAAATCTATTTTCTATAGAATACTATAATAAAACTAATAAATTCTTAACATGCATCGTCTCTTTTTTTTTATATTTGTGCTCAAATATATACACAACCAACCATAATTCAACTTAATAATAATAATAACATTATAAATTACATCATACATAAGATAATAAGTTAAACATTACATTTTTAGATATTGAAGTATATTACAACAAAATATTAGTTCTTCCAATTACATTAATCATATAACAAAATTATTTATCCAAGCATCTACTTTCCAGATCGAGGGTGCGATGTACCTAAAACCATTATCGCATAAAACATGATTAAAACAATTGCACATTTCAATAAGTAATTGATTAAGGACTAATTATTCATATACATTAAAGTGACTTTCCCATTAATTTGTAAATTAATTTTCTTAACATGGCCATGCAATCAGGCATAAATTCCAGAAATCAGGAAATGATCTTCAAGACTTGTCCATTCAACAAAATATTATTTCCAGTAATTGCCCATTCACCAAGGCATTATTTCCAATAACCAGGAAATAATTTTTCAAGGCTTGTCCATTCACCAAGGCATTATTTCCAGTAACTGCCCATTCACCAGGGCATTATTTCCAGTAACCAGGAAATAATTTTTTCAAGGCTTGCCTATTTACCAGGGCATTATTTCCAGTAACTGCCCATTCACCAGGGCATTATTTCCAGTAACCAGGAAATAATTTTTCAAGGCTTGCCCATTCACCAGGGTATTATTTCCATTAACTAGCACTAGAATTTACAATCTATAAAAATTCATTCTACAATAATAATATTAAAATTTTAAACTAATTAATTACTCCAAGGTGTCGAACACCTACCTGGTGTCTGTGCGTGTGAAGATGTCCCTTGTTGCTGATTAGGTCCTGCGGCCTTCTCTGTACCAACAAAAATTACTTTGTCATTGTTTATTCATTCGAACCGGTAAAAATTCTAATACCCATTACATATTCTTTGATTAAATCCAACACCCTTAATTAAGTTTAATTGACTTTTAATTCAAGGAGAACAAAACCCTCCTTTATGAAACATTTACTCTCTTTTTTCCACAAAAGTCCCTATACAATTTAATCTATCAACATCAATTGTCTTCAATTTGGTAAGATTCCTCAATAATATTTTTTTTTAACTCCATTCTCTAATTTTTCTTCTTCATTTAGCCAAAAACTCCTCAATAATATCATTTAAACTTCATTATCTAATTTTTCTTCTCTATTTAGCCAAAAACAACCTAGGGAAGGAAGTGAAGATTTTTCTTTTCTCTTTGAAAAATTCTTACTTCATTCATATAACAACACTTATAAACCTTCATCTTCCCATATTTTCCAAACAATTATATTTAACCTCAATTCCCCCAAATTATTCCTCTTTTGGCCAAATATTCAATTAAAATGAGGAAAAATAATTTTTGTTTCTTTTACTTAAAATTAAACACTTACCCAATCATAATTCATGCTTTCTAACATGGTTCAAACATAATTCGCATCATTCCTATAAATTATAACATAAAACCACAATTTCACATAATCATAATTTTGCATAATCCTTCATCAAACATAAAATTAAAGGAATTAATCATTTGGAGCATGTTATTTACCTCACTTTGATAAGGATTTAAGAAAAGAATGCAAGAAAAATCAAGTTTTCTTCTTCTCCCTCTTCAAACCCTAGCTTGAAATCCTTCCTTCAATGCATTAACCACCTTAAAATCAACCCCCTCTTTATGTTTAATTAAGTTACTCACTCTAATTACTCACTTTAATTAGTGAAATCAATGAGCATTTAAGTAGAAAAATCACACAATTCTTCCCCCTTTCTTTCTTTGAAGCTCACGGCTAAAAGAGAAAAAAATGGAGCATTTATAGTCTAACTTTTACTTATTTACACATTGACCCTCATTTCTTCTCATTTCTATTTTTGCCACTCAACTCTTCTTTTTACTCAATTCTCACCTTAACATCTTATATTTTATTCAATTGTATCCAATTACAATACTTGGAATCCTTTCATTTAATCTATTCGGTACTTTATTTATTTTACTCAGATTATAATTTAGCGGGTTTTCACACAAATTATAAAATAAAATAATAATCATTTTAATAAAAGTGAAAGATACATAAATATGATACTTAACCTTAACTTTCATCTTCATGCACACTTTTCTCCTTCTTCTTCTTTTTTATCTTAAAGGTCACTTTTTCTTACCAAGAACAAATAATTCTTATTTTTATAAACACATCATGAAAATAAAGTTTATTCATATAAAATATATAAAAAAACATATAGATGAATTGGAATAATTTTTTCTAGATATTAAATACATAAAAGATAAGTAAAAGATATCCACTATTTAGAAAAAAACTAAATAAACAATCTAAATATTTAGAGAGAAAATTATTAATTTAAATATAAATTAAAAAATACATAAAAAATACATAAAAAAAATCAATTAAGAAAACAAAATTAGAAAAAAATATAGAAATAGATCAAGTGCTTTTGGGCCTAGTAAGTCGGGCCTACACATCAAGTCCATTTTTAAAAGGGTTGGTACGTATGGGCCTTTTTTATTTGAAAATGCTCCAAATGTTTTTGAAAAAAAAAATAAAGAAAAGCGACCTGTCACCTACCGAGACTTTCCCATTCTTGACCATTGGAGAGGTGACTAGAAAATTAAGCAGGGTGGTTTTTTACCCAAAAATGAAAATTTAAACAAAGTTCACACCAAAACACCTAAAAATGGTTTTTATGATGTAATAAACCAATAAAACAGCCCAAAACCATAAATATTTTGGCAATTTCAAGAGCAAAAAACATTTCAATGGAACTCTCTTAATCAAATGAAACTCATTAAAACAAAAATCAACCATTTTTTATGGCGAAAATCAGTGCCAACTGAGACTGTAAAATCCCGGGTAATATTATTGATATTAATAAAAGTCAAGATTACGAAAAATGAGGGAAAGTGATAAATTAAATTATAAAAATGATGATATATTCGAGAATCTGAATTGAAATGTTTTGTTCGGGTGTTAAAATATATATAAAAAATAAATATAAATAAATAAATAAACATGAAAATGTGAATAAAATTTTTATGAAAATGAATTTCATGAAACTAAAAGTACTAACGAGTAACTGAGTGAAATTTGAAATAACCTAGATAAAATTTGGTATAAACAGGTGTCAGGATTCATGAAATTTTACCTAAAAATCATAAAATTTACTATTGAGGAATATAGAAGGTATTTTTAAAAATTTAAGTAATTATATTTGTGTATGGGGGAAGAAAAAATTGTGGGACGTGGAAGGTATTTAAAAAAGAGAGTTATATATATATATAAGTGAGTGTGTGCTATAAGGAAACAAAAAATAAAAACAAACTTGCTTTTTCAAAGAGAAGGAAGCATTCGGCCAGGAGAGAAAAAAAATATTCAAGCAAGGAAAATTTATCAATTTAAAAGTGTTAAAGCTTTGGTTATTGCTTGGTAAGATGTCCTCACACTTTTAAATAAGATTCTTGAAGAATTTATGTTTTAAATTGATTGAACTTTGTGAAATGAGGAATTAGGGTTCATGATAAATTTTAGAGAAAATTACAATTGATTGTGAAATTGTGTTAAGATTATTGAAGTGAGTAGAGAAAATAAAAAATTTTGGTAATTAAAGCAAAATTTTAGGTGTTCTTGAAGAAGGGATTTTTGGAAAAATAAAAATTTAAGAGTTTTGATAAGATGATGAGATTGTGTAAGAAAGAGATGATATTAATGTTAAAGAGTGAATAGATCATGAAATTTTTTTATGTTTTTCTTTGATTTAAATTATGGTAAAAATTAAATAAATAAATTTAAAGAATATATATATTGATTTGAATGATGAAATGAATTGTGTTAAAATGTGGAAATTGGAAGAATAGGAAGGAAATTTACAAAATGATTTTATTTTGGCAAATAAAAGGATAATTGGAATGATTTTATTTATTGAGTGTTTCAATATGGAAAGTAGAATAATGATGTGATATACTTGTCAATTCAAGAGAGGCTGTCAAGCCGACACCACAGCAGGAAATTTCAGCTCGAGCTTAGTCATCAGGTAATTACACGATACCCGAATTTATTATTGGTCAATATATATTTTTATTTGATTAATTGTGGTTGATAAATATGAAATTATTATATTGTTTACTTTAGAAAATAAGATATGTGATGTGATGAATTAATTCTTGAACTAATGGGATTAATGTCCTGGTGAATAGGCGTGATAAGGAATTAATTCCCTAGTTAATGGGATTAGAACCATGGTGAATGAGCAAATCGTTGAACTAATTCCTGAATTAATGGGATTAATGTCCTGGTGAATGGGCATGATGAGAAATTAAGTCTCTGGTTAATGGGATTAGTACTAGGGGTGTTCACGGTTCGGTTCGGTTCGGTTTAGACTCAAAAAACCAACCGAACTGAATTACATGAATTTTGTGAAATACTAACCGAACCGGACCGAAAACCGGTTCAAACCGAACCGGTCCGGTTCGGTTACATCCGGTTTTTTTGGTAAAAAACCGGGAAACCTAATCCCATCATATATGGGTTATTTTTTGGATTTTTTAAAATTGGTTTACATTAAATCAGGCTTTAAAATTTTCACGATCTCAGCCAAAACAACTCCTTCATGGTTTCCATTGCCATTAATCCCATCGATCTTAGCCATTATCACGAATACTTACCACAAGAAAGATCGGTTGGGAGATTTTTGAAATTGAGAAAAAAAAGCCCTCGGGTCCCGACCCACAAATGAATAGGAAGCGGGGTGAGGGTCTTTCGTTAAAGGGGGTAAAGAAGGGTGGGGCTTTGTTCTGAGGGGGACGCCTTTCGCAGCTTTAGAAAGGAGAGCCTCTAGTTGCAGGAGTGAAAGAAAGAGTCTTGACCAAGAACTCAAAGTAGTGGAGTCTGAGGTACAGCTAAGAATGAAAGGGGAGGAAAGATAAGAATAAGAAAAAGATACAGGTGACAGATGGGCAAAGTGACAAAGATGGGCAAAGATCATTGTACATCAATTTTTCTTTGGCTTTGGATGTGTATGTGACGTTGAAAAATGTGATCTTCTCATTGAAAGCTCATTCAACAACCCACCAGAAAGGATGATTGGGAAACTGGGAAATGAAGATTGAGAATTATTTGAGAGGAAGATTGGTTTTTTCTCTGGGCAAGGCGGCGACACAAATGAGAGGTAGTAAAGTTATGTTAACTGTTAGGGTTAGGTTGTAATTTAACTATTTATACCTAGAAGATTTTTGTAACTTTTGGCTTTTATAGGTCCGGTTCGGTTTGTGCCGGTTTTTGGTTCAAAACCGAAACCGAACCGGACCTGTTAAAATTTATGGTTTTGACAATCAGTTTAATCGATTTTTCATTTCGGTTCGGTTTTTTCGGTTAATTTTTCTTCGGTTTTCTCGGTTAATCGGTTATTTTGAACACCCCTAATTAGTACCTTGATGAATGAGTAAATCGCTGAACTAATTCCTGATTTAATGGAATTAGTGCCCTGGCAAATGGGCGAGATGAAGAATTAATTTCCCTGGTTAATGGGATTTGTACCTGATGAATGGATGAAACGTTAAACTAATTTTTGGATTGATGACAATAGTGCTTGTTGAATGGACTGGTGGAAAATTAATCATCTATTAGTGAAAGTAATGTCGGGTTAATTGAGCGATAGAAATAATTATATTTTTGGTTGATATTAAAAAAAGAAAAAAGAAAAAGAAAACAAACTCATAGATTATTTTGAAATTTAATTGATATATATATATATATATATAATACTAGATGAGCAAGTTAATTTAATGATCTTTTGACTAAATTTTCAAAAAAAAAGGAAGAAAAAAAGAAAGAAAGTAGAAAGAATTTTATGGATATCTTTTTTTCATCTGTCTAATTGAATTATTGTATTAAATCAATTTTCAGGTACATCCCTCTATCGGGCTGAACAGTAGATTAGTTTTCTTATATTTTGTTGGGTGTCTTTTTGTAATGAATGAATTTATCATTTTGTTATATAATATAATGCGTCAACAGTTTATCGAATTCTCTTTTGTGTAGTATAATCTTAATTATGAATTTCTTCTTTAATTATATATTTATTTCGATTATAATTTCGTTAATGGTCCTTATCTGTAAATCTTTGAATTGTGTAATGTACTTCAGTTATAATTTGTAGAATAATTCTTTGGATTGCATCCATGAAAATGTGGGATATTGAATTGTTTAGACATGTGTGAATTTGATTATTGAGAAGTTGTGATGTAATGAGAGGAGGAAGTTCTGGATGATAGGATGAGTAAGAAATTTGATAATTAAGGATTGTGGATGAAAAGTCGATAACTTGATATCTAAAAATATAAAAAAAACTCTGCTAAATTTTTTATTGATTACAAAAAAATATTCCTTAATCTTATTTGAATTATCATATCCTTGCTCTTTGTTTTGAATATAAATGTTGAGGCTGTTATAGAGACTCTCTCTAACATTGTAATACAATGATTTTTTGTCTCCTCTATCAAATTAGGGAATGAGAAAATAGAAAAATGAAGTTGTGGATAAAAAATAAAATGTAGGAAAACTTAAGGGACCAAAAAGTCATTATTTGAAAAGTATGAGAATCAAAATGAATTTTTGACTTCAATCTTGAAATTACCGCCCTTTTATGCTTCTTTTTTTTTCACTTTGGTTATCTATATTTAAATTTTGCTTTTCCTCAATAAATTTACTTAATTATCTATCAATTTAAGCCTATAACACCAGTAAATAGTGATGTGAGAATAATATTTTACCTGTGTGTCTTTTTTAAAGATTCTTATAATTATAAATATAATAAAAATACCTTCAAAAATAGAATCACAGGCTGTAGAGTTCTCATCATAACCATAATATCTTTTTAACTAAGGTGGGCAAAATGGTTCATTGCTTAGCGTTTTTTATCCATCATAAAAGAAAGAAACATATGGCAGCCTCACATACACAGAATCTGATAACTTTATGATAGAATTGCAAATAACTAAACATTTATCAGCTGGACATCATCCATGATGGTATCATCCAGCTATAAATTGGTTCAAAATCTAAGCTCAAATCTCACTGGCTTGCCACTGTATCACTGCTCACCAATGGTGGCCCCACAACTGTTCCTCGGTATCTGCGTCTCTCCAAGACAACAACATAAAATATTTCTGACTAGATTTTCTTGGTGCTCTTTGTTTTTTTTTCTTTTTTTCTTTTTTTGTTTTCACTTCAGAGGAGAAAAAACAATTAACAAACAGAGCTCGTGAGGGTAGGCTGGCTTGCTTCCTTGCTTCTTTCATGCTTTGTAAAAACACCCTTTTAAAAGTTTTTATTTTCCTGGTTTCTTAGCACCCCTTTCGTGGCATTTTCACAGAGGGTTCAGTGCTTTTTCTCAAGTCCAAATAACTAAAATTTGAGTCTTTTTGCTGCTGCTGCTGTTTTAACTTATTAACTAATGGGGTTTCTTCTTCTAATTCTTTTTGTGTTTGTTTTTGCAGGTTGATTATGTTACATTTGGTTGCCATTCTTGGAATGCTTTAAAAGGATTAGTTACTCACTGGTTTGATTCTTTCTCAGTTTTAGTTGTTGGGTTTTAATATACTTTTCTCTATTGGAACAATGTCTCTCTGTCTCTTGTTTATGGACTGCTTACTTTATTCTCTCTTGGCCTCTTGCAATTTTTTTTCTTGAGCTATTATTTGTTTTGAGTGAAATGCATTTTTAATGTGATGATATTGTCACTCTTTGTTTACCAATGTTACAATTCAGAATTTCTTTAGGAAATTTATGATCAGGTGTGTGTGTGTGTGTGTTTACCTGAATTTGCTGTCTATGCATTCAAATAACTCGTTTCATTGTAGGAGATTTTGACCAAATTTTCCTGAATTAGATTAGGTAAGTGATTAATTTTTTAGGTGCTTTGTTCATATAGCGGCTAGGGCTTTTGATGATGCACATGATCTCTTATATTTTTGGCAGATTGGATGATGAGATAGAAACTCTGTACAGCATAACAATAGATGCGACAACTTTGCAGCTCTTCCTACCTCCCCTACATGTACAAGCCTTTTGCAGTTGTAGTTTGCATAAGAATGCTAAATTGGGAGTTTGATGTGTTGAATGCCAGCTCATGAAATTTAGGAAAAACATTCAGAACCTTTATAGTGAACAGGGTTTTTCTGTGCTGACTTTGGGGCAAGGAAGATAATTTATGTTATGGATGTCCTCAGTTTATCTTTAATGAGGTCAAGCATCCTATATAGAAATCCTGCAGTTCCTTTAAAACAAAATTATATGTCAGGAATTTTAGGCCTTGTCAGTTCTAGGTAATGCAAAATTGTGTTTAAATGAGCATATGTATTTGAGCAACAAGGAGTTGGTGTTTGTTCATCATTAAAATCCCCTTTAAGTGAGACAAGCTGTTTGTGCAACAAGGAGTTGATGAGATTAGGTGGATGATTAGTTCTAGGATGACTTGGTTCCTTAGAGCACCATTTGCAAGGTCAACTTTTCCTTTGAACATGATGAAAAACCGTGAGATTTTATTAGGAAATAAAAAGTTAGGATAAGGGATGACTACTTAGAGGTTGGTTATTAGGAAGGGTTCATTGAAGTAATTGCTTCAATGAAATTGACCTCCAATAGAGAATATTTACTCAAATGAATCTTATGGAAAATAACCACACGATTACTTTTTCCCATTGTCAACCAAGAAATCTCTACCTTTAAAAGAAATATGAGGTAAACAATCAATTTCAGCACACGATGGGCACTTGCATTAAGTAGGAGATAAAAGAATCAACATTATTATTATTATTATAAACTGAATTGTTAGGGATTGCTTGTATGCAATTTAGCTCAATCCTTGTATAAATTAAGAGGTTATAATAATTGTTGATAGCATTTGGAAACTTACTAGTGTAGCATCTTTAATAATGCTTGTTACTATGTAAATATTGTTAATTATATGTGATACAAGCACGATTCCCTTATCAAATATGAGCCATCTAATTGCAGTGTCAAATAACAACTGCTCTTTAATTCATCATCCCACTTGAACCTACATTGGGTAGCACTATTTCAACTTAAAAAAATACACTCATTCGTATTGAAATCCTAACATGCAAAAGAAATGTTAACTATAGAAATGTTAAATCATGATTCCATGGGTTTTATTTCATGTATGTGAATGGTTAAAAATATCAAATGTTGTGCGCAGACACTGATCTAATAATTTGGCCATGACAATTATATGCAGACAACATTATAATAATAACAATCCCCTTTTTAAAATGAGGTGTTATATATGATTCGTTAAAAATATGAGGCATTATGGCTATGTATCAAAAATCACAATTGCGGCATTGATTCATCTTGTTGAACCATCCATATAATTTCAGGGGATTGCTTGTACATATGGAAACTTTGTAATAGAAACATGTATGCTAGTGACATAGAGGTTGCCCTAGTTGGAGTGTGTATTGTTTTGGATTAGGGTGTGATTCTATTTTAAGGTTAGGCTATGATGATTTATTTCCCCTTGATACCTCTAGTCCTAGCATTGATTGTATGCTTTTGACCAAACTAGAGAGGGGGACATTGTCTTGATTTGCGCAAGCTTAGCCAAGGATACCACTAATTGCTAAATTACAAATTAAGAAAATAGAAATGTGTATGGTTTTGTCGTATTGCTTTGGAGTATCTTGTCGTAAATAGTTTTGGATAAGTTAGGCAATTTCATTCTTAACTATCTATGAAACTTTTTGCTCATGTTCTTTGACTTGAGCACCCTAATTCGCAGAATTTAGTATTTATTTCTCCCTCTATCCCATAATAATTGGCCCTTGTCAACTTTTCATAGTCAATATAACATGATTTTGAATAATTTTTTCTTTAGTTTTATTTCGATTAAAAATTCAACAAAAAAATGTTATAAAAAATATGAATTGAAACTTTCTAAATTTTAATTTTTTAGATTTGAAACTGATAAAAATTTCAAAAATAATCGGTCAAAGTCAAATTCAGTTGGCTTTTTGAAACTGTTGATAGCCAATTATTATGAGAGAGTATGAAATTAAACCTTGTGATATTCAACTCAAGATATATCCTATGTACTGTATAGTAGTGTTAATTCTGTTTGTTAAGGTATTAACTTGTTTCAATTGTTTTCTAGCATGATTCATTGAGCTAAAACGATAAGTTTATCAACATTTTTTATTCTAGACATGATCAACATGTAGTATATAAGCATTGAGCATTCTAAACATGGTTTCAGAAGACTCATATTCTCCCACTTTATTGCCTATCCTTTTAAGGGCTGAGGATCTCAGTTGTAGAAAATATACCAAATTTGGGATTATCGCACTACATACGTTAGTGGTTCTCTAGAATTCCATAATGGATATCGTACACTTTTTTGTAGAACTTAAATGCTTTTTCTTTAATGCACGTGTTTCATCTCTTTACTGCCTTCATTCCATCATGGTTGGCATAATTTGCTTCACAAACTAAATACTTGTCCTTTTTCTGCAGGGAGGGAAACAAATAAAAGATCATTTGGGTAAGGCAGGAAATTATACTGAACATGAGTGAAGCAAACCAAGTGAATAATCCTGATGCTTCAGCAATTGTCCCTCTGAAACGCAGGCGTGGTCGTCCACGCAAGTACCCTAAAATGGAGGTTGATCATGAGGCGAATGCACATGTTCCAGGGATTCAAAATCTAAACCATGGAGAGAATGCTCATGCTCCTCCTGGATTTGGAGTGGTCAATAGTAATCAGCCACATCAAGTAGGTCCAGTTAACAATGCAATTGATGCCATGATAGGCCAGTCAGTGTATGGTGTCATAGAAGCAACATTTGATGCTGGATATTTGCTGAATGTCAGGGTTGGTGATACAGAAACCACTTTGATGGGTGTTGTTTTTAAGCCTGGACATTACATCCCTGTTAATCCAGAAAATGATATTGCCCCAGATGTTCCAATGATCAGAAGGAATGAGATTCCCCTTACGAGAGAAAGCAATAATCAGGTACACACCCGAAATCCTGGGCCTAGAGGTAGAAATAGAACTGCTCATGCTGACCGTGCTGCTAATCCAGTTGGCTCGAAAGGTAAGCAGGTGCTTTCAGTGGTACCCCAAACTCCTACAATATCAAGAGGCAATGTAGTTCCTGTTGTACTTCAGCCAGTCAATCTATCAAATGGTGCACTGAGTGCCAGTGCCACAAACCAAACTGCCCATCTGGTGCCTTCAAAAATCAAGCAGGTTCTAGATGCTGCTCATTCATCAAATGGATTAACACCAACAAATGAGGTTATACAATTTCAATCTCAAAATAACCACCAGGTGATAACAAGTCCCTTTAATCAAAATCCAGCAGGGGGACTCCATGAATCAGAAGCCAGCCCGATGAAAACAACTCATATGCCTTTTGAGAAACTGTTAACTGAAGTCATCAGGAGGGTTCATGCTCCATCACAATCAACAAAGACTAATAGCAGCTTAGCTGTTAACTTGCCTGTGGAAGATTCTGGTATTGTGGAAAAAAAGGATGGCAGTGACACAGAACAGGCCCTGTCTGTTAAACCGCTGCAAGTTTTACAGCCTATTGTTGACAGCCATCCTGCAGTTGCATCTATACCTTCTGAGGACTACAAGACTGGCAAAATGACTCAGCTCTTGCAGGTAAAATAATTGTTCAATTTATCTGTCATGTACCAAGATCAATGACTTGTTATTGACATTGAACCTTAAGAAGGTTTTGCAGGAAAACATGACATTCTGATGGCTCAGACTGAGGAGCCAGCTGCAGGTTCCAGATTGAACTAGATAATTTGAAAAGCCCAGAAACCGAGGTTGGAAGTGAATGGAGTAGTATTTCTAAGATCAGGGCACGGGCAGATGGTGTACCTGCTGCTTCTGGACTATCTGACATGTTTCCGGAGAAAAAATTGCTAGGCTTGTACGAGTCTATAGATAATTAGCGTCATAAACTAGGTAGAGGCCACAGAAGATCCATCTTTGCTTGAAAGTGGGAGGCTAAGTGTCTCCTCAAAGACTTTAATCTTATTTTTTCTTTACAGTTATAAAGGAAACCTAGGTGCTTGTTAGCATTTGGAACTGTAATTTATTCACAGTTTGAATTGAAGGATAGCTTCTTATTAGACATTTATACAGCCTCAGCTTTTATCATTATATCATCCATGCCTGCTTTTAGCTGTGCTAGTGCCAGGTAGATCTTTGCTAAAAGCGATCTTGCAGGGTAAAAGGGAAGATACGGGTGAGCAAAGATTTAGCAAGGAGAATTTTAAATAGACGAGGAAAATTAAGGCCTGTCCCTGTGGTGTCTTAATTCACTCGTTTTAGTGAGGTGGCGCAGTGTTGGTATTTCAGGAACTGCATGATCTGTAAGTATTCATCTGGAGTAAAATGCATTGTAAGCTGTTCACATTAGGTAATTTGGGTAACAAGAGTAATATTCCAGGTTGAGGTTCTCACTGGATAGAAATTTTATGTTATTCAAAAGAGCTACTAATAATATTTATTCCATGACAAGAGGAGAGAGGAACAAAAGGGAAGATATGACATTGTAATTTCCATGAAAATAAATCTCCAGTGATATAAAATCTCTCACTTCTCACTCAAATGATGGTAAACTTTGCTTCTACGGATTGTAAACAAGGATGCCTACACCTTAGGGCCGATGGAAAAGGTGACGCTCAACATTTTCCAGCAATAAAAACAAATCAGCAATAATCTCCACTACATGAACCCTAAAACTGTTGCTAAATTGAGCCAAAAATGAAATGAATTATCCCGCCGACTTTTTGTATCAAAACCTTGTAGCTGTTGCCTCTGTCTCAATATTGTACACTTTACACCTTTGGGCCTGTATTATCACTTTTCAAGATGCAATTCTTCCTTCTACCGGGGGGGTAACTTCTCATAATTCTTCGCCAAAACAGAAAACCACCCCTACATCATGTCTTACAGCATGGATCATCAAATAAAAAATCACTCTCAAATCAGGTTTCACAAGAAATCATTGAAATGAGTTAAACCCTGAAAATGAGGGATGAAACTAATTGCCTATTGCTCGATGTTTTTCAGTAGAACTATGGATCAAAATTTTGTTGTTTACGAAAACGAATCTTGATTTCACTATGGAATATACTCATGGAAACTTGGTGTTGAAAAGAGTATTGGATCCTGGGACTGGAATGGGGCGAATTGCAGGGATAGGTGGCTGAAGAAAAGGAATATGGCTTGGCATTACAAATGGTTGTTGTCCACCAGCTACAAAAGGTGGAGCCACACAGAGCTGCAAGGTTTGGCCAGCTGCACTTCCTGCAATATCCAAAAAAAAAAAATTCAAAGACTCGATAAACAGGCACAGAAAAACATAGAGATGCTGAGACTTAGCACTGCCACTATAATTACATTATGCTCAAGAAATATTTTTCTTCATTTTCTTTTCTGTGTGTTTTGCAAGTGGGTGGGGTGTGCGAATATGTTGGAGCTCTAAAACAAGCACCAGCAAGAACATAATCACCTTCCCTATATTTGATTTGTAGTGTTAAATTTAAGGTTTCTCATTAAATCGAAACTCAAAGTAATCAGTTTCTCAAATGGTTGTGCACATATTGATTATCATTGCATATAATGATTATCAACCCCTTGCGGACATTGACAGAGGTTGGAATTTTCAACATTAATTTTTGAAACAGTTATCCTGACTTGCTAGCCTAGCAGTTAGGTTGTCCCTTCATGTAGTCAGTAACATAAAAAATCTAAGCTTGCTTGGAATGTGCAGCAACCTTTGAAACCAGAATCTCTTGCAATATAGCACATGAAAAATTCCAACCAACAAAAGGAATGCCTTTCTCATACCTTGGTGTTTAGGATATTGGACTTGGTGAGGAGTTGACATAGGACGTGCAGATACAGATGATATGGCTGCTGCGCTTGGAACCAAATCCTTTCATGGTACAAATGCAATGAAACAATCAGAGAAATATAACATGCATTTAATCTACTTGGATAAGAACTCCAGGGAAGTGGAGAAATTAAAATCTTGAGATGACTTGAAATGCAAGAGGATCAGCTCCAACAACAAAAAAATGGCAGAAGTGTCAAAAAAGAGAAAGAAGTTATGCACGAAAAAAGAAGAAAATAAGCCTGCCACTAGACCTTCATGATATACATGCAAGATTCCATAGCTGCAGGCTTTGGTCAGTAAGATACGAATAATTGCAATTTCCTTCACATAATATAGCATATTTATAATCTTAGCTAATTAGCTATCTAGCTTCAGATCAGTGACACACACAACAAGCGTTCTTCTATTAGAACTTGGCTAATATAAAAGCATCCATGTTAAGAGTAGCATGGTGTAACACTGGTTGAGGAAGCCAACTATATAGATAATTAGAAAAGTAAATCACAGTAGGATGTTAAGAATTAGTATGAAGCTTAGAATTACTGCTCAAGGCTGATTCTAGAAACTGTCTCGAGATCAGATAATGACTTAAAACCATCCTCCCCATAATGTAGATTAAATTGCTTCCTAGCACGGTAATAAAACAGTTAAATACAAGCTACAACACCCAGAAACTACATGTTAGTTGTATCTGTAACTATCAAACATCAGAGTGCTTTAATTATTTCATGTTGCAGATCCGGTATCTTACATGAGAAACTGGCTGAATATACATGAGCTGCCCCAGTTGTCCAACCATAACCTTGAGAAACAGAGAGCAAGATTAGCGACCAGATTAGAAAATAAAGTTACAAACAATAAAACAACAGAGCACCAGAAATAAACTGCCCAAAGGATATCACGTGAATCTTCCTTCTACTTACAGATTGAGAATTTGGAGGCACAAATGCTGGTGCTGCCTGAACAGCATGATACTGACCAGAATATCTAAGTGGCTGTGGCTGTGCTCTGCTTCCCATGTGTCCAACAACCTATAGCCAAAATGAAACCCTTTGAGAACTAATAGAGGGTTCCTCTCTTGACAATTAGTCATTTAGTTTAGCTTGGGCTAGTTCAACCAAAAAAATATTCCAAGAGCTGACCATAAAGTTCCTGATTTTTTCTAGTGACTTGAATAGATATGGGTTACAAAATAAGCAAGAAACTAGAAGTTAGCTAACACATACAGTTTGCAAAAATTGAGAACCACTGCCACCATTTACAGCTGTCAAGTTGCTATAGGGGGGGTACTTAGCAGGGACAGATGAACGAGGTGCAAAAGGGATCCCGACTTCTGGCTGGACAGCAGCAACAGGTACCGCTGGAGAGTTGCTTGGTATGTAAGCCATGCTTGCAGCTGTTGGCACTGCTGGAGCAGTACCTGATATAGGATTGGAAAAAGATGGAGAAAAAATTTTTGCTCCTGGATTGAGCTTGAATGCCTGAAAGAAAATTAATGTCAAAAAACATCACCATGATTATAAAACTGAACTTGCAAATATTCCAAAATTCCTAGGAAACTACAATGTAATCTAAACCCAATGATTTCTACCAATGCTTGTGGTATAGATTATAAACTATACCCAATATGAATTGCAGTAACTATTCAACAAAATATTTCAGTTTACTCGTAAAAATTGCTGGTTCAATAAACTATATGATTTACTGACGAGACAGCCAGTGACCTGATGACTGCCATATAAATTTGACAGTCAAAGGAGGTGAGATGACACAGAGGTAGGTACCAAAAGGTAAAAACATGGTTCTTGCCTTGGAGCTTCTATTAGATTCTGAGATTCGTGGAGAGACTGCATCAGTAGAATTTGTTAATGAACTACAGAGTGATTCTGAAGGAACATCAACCGTTGGATTGGAAGAAGTTGGAACACTTGCACAAAGAGCAATAGGAGAAGTGGTTCCCACAGAAGCAGGCCTTCCACAGTATTGATTGTCTGGCTTCATAAGCTCACCAGCAGAATTACAAGATACACCGTTAGGCAACAGCTTCACTGTTACTCGCCCTTCTGCAACGCGTTTTGCTTCACTGAGGTAAGGCCCTGCTGCATGTTAGCAAAATAAGCAATTAAAACAAGAATCAAAACCAACAAAAGAATTTTAAAAAATACAAGACAAAATCAGGGATTAGTGGTAAAGCTTAGCAATTTACAGACAAACTATGGCCTAGATGCATCTCAACATAGGGCCTTGTAATAATAAAAAAAATCAGAAAATGGCATGCAACCACTAAATTCGCATGAATGTTATGTACAATATGATACAATTGATACAAAAGCCCAAAGTCTATCAATAATGATTGTTATTATGAAGCCAGGAAACGAAGTCTTATATACATAATGAGTATTTTATTACAAACATATCCACTGGTAGTATCAGAACTATTCACTACTAAAAGAATGCATGCCTCCTCTTCTAGTTTCTTTTCGTGAAAGAAATTCACAATATTAAGGCAGACCTGTCTGCTAAGTTCTGAACAAGTAATTAAACCCAGAGATGGAAATTGAACTTACTGATTGCATTTGGGCTATGAACTTCATCAGCCTGCACAAATCAATTGCACAAGTAAAAATTTACATCAAACACTCAATAGACAAATAGTTTCCACTTCTACAAACATAGGGCATTAAGCAAAGAAATAAACTATGCCTGTCAAGACATACACTCTTTTCCCTTTGAAACTCAAACTTATGTTTATAGAGATCCTGCTCTCCCTGTGACCAGTCTTCTCCAGTCTGCCTGTCAGAAAAAAATAATTGACAGGAATCTGAAAGTTAGAAGGAATTTCATATAAGAAAATAATTTAAACTTAGTAAATATCACTTGAAATTTGGAAAAGGCTGGTAATTTAATTTATACCTTCCATTAACTGAGTCACCAGAAGAAGCTTCTCTCTTCGTACACAAAACAGAAATTAAAAAAGTTAAAAAGAAAAGAAGTGAAAAGTGTACCTATATCTCTTTCTCACACACAAGCATCTTAAATAATGTATCCCTACTACATATATTAATTACCACTGACTCATTTATCCAGTAATTGAAAGGATTCCCTTCAACCCATGTGCCAATCCATCATATCATCCAAAACATCAATTAGATGCATCCTAGGTAGCATTAAAAAAAAAAAAGCACAGCCATCTTAAACTAAAAACCTGCTGTCAGAATTATAAACAGCCGACTATGCTGCTGCTGATACAGGTCTCTCGTGACAGAAATGCTAATAATCAAACACAAGTTAAAATCATTTACAGATATCTTTTGATGAGTATCAAGACAAGCTTACAAAACTCTTTCCCTATTAGACAAAAGAAAAAGAAAAAGAAAATAGAAGCCTCACCTTTGAGATATTTACACCATCTCTTTTCCCATGTTCAAATTCCATGACATTTCCTATGTCATTTGGTGGCATTTTTCTCCCTTCATGATCCTTCCCTGCTCTTGTCAGCATAAGACCTTGAGAAGAACCATTCTTGTTTTTGGCTGAACCCCTACTTCATAGGTACAATTAGTGAAGAGTTTTATACATATAACCAAAGAAAAGGAATATTGCTTGGATGATGAAATATTTCCTCGACCGATTTTCTGTACTAGTACAGAAGGGAAAAAGTAGGTTGTTATCTCTTAATTAATCAACAATAGTATATATGTGTCTGAAAACATGCAAAAGGCGCTAAAGTGGTGCTCATTATGTACAAACCATGGAAATAAAAAAAATGTCGCCCTAGAGAAACCATCAAAATATAACTAAAAGTCAACTTGGAAATGAATGCAACATGGAAAAGAAAAGTAAACCAATAAATATGACTTTAAATTGTTACAACTTATAATTAAATTTCAACAGTTAACACCAATCCTTCCAACCCAAATCCAAAACAAGAAAATACCTGTTTTGATTAGATTTCTTTCTGTCCACAGTGAACATGTTAGATTTCTTTGCCTCACTCACTGCAATCTCAGAAGATGAAGCATTGGTTACAGCAGCTTCTGCATTGTCACCAGATATATTTGCAGCGACACCATCAGCTGGAAATAGAACTCCCTACATACAATGAAGCACGCATATTAGGCGGACTCTCCAATGTTGAATCCTTATAACTAACAGAGATCTAAAAAAGAAAGAGTTGCATACCTTAGCAACAACTTGAACAATATCAACTGAAAGAATTACAAGTGTCTCTATCACACTCCCATTACCTACATTTGCACTGGATTTTCCCTTTTTAGTCAATCTTGCTTCCTTCAAAACAATACCTGCGCAAAGTCCATAACTTGACTTCACAAATGAATTTCCAATCTTTATGGACTCGTATTGCCAAGAGTACCAAATTCAGTCTATGTTAAACAGATGAAACAGCGAAACCCTCCATTACTTAGCTAAATAGAGTACACAACAGAAACAGAAACAAAATATATGCTAAGACAATAGGCAAAAACCAAGATCAGAATCCAATCTGATCCCATCCATAACAAAAGGTACCATAACCATTTCTCAATAAAACCAAAACCCAGATAGGAATGCTTACAAAAATCAGAACCCAGATACCATTTTGAACAAAAATCATAACTTTCAAGTAATTCAAAAACCAAAGCTAAATAGAAGCAATCTTTTCTTCTGAAAGAAAGAAAAAACTCACCGTTTTCCTTGTCGAAAGAAGCAGTGTGAAAAGTCCCAAAGTAGACAGAACCATCTCTAATGTGCACATCAACAGGGAGTCCAATTATACACATAGTAGCAAACAATAAAGCCTCGTTTAAGCATGCCTCTGTTTCAGCTTCTGCTCTGTTTTTGTAACCCATCTCTGTTTGTACCCAAAAAAAACAATGATAAAACTTTTGTGTATGTAAGTTTTTCTTACAAAGAGTTTGTGCTAGATGGAGGGAGAGATCTAAAGGAAAAAATGGAAGGAAACTGGAAAATAGAGAGATGCTTTTTTCCTTGTGTGTTCTTTGTACGTGATCGTGTCTTTGTTGTTTTGTTTGATGAGTTTTCGTTGGCTTTTTTTTTTTAATGTCGTATACATGTATGTAATAAGTGTGTGTTTAGTATTATAATATATTTTAAGAAAATATTTTTTATTTAAAAAATATTAAAATAAATTTTTCGTATTTTTAATATTAATATATCAAAAAAAAAAGATCTTATGATTCTAAAGTGTAATTATTAATACTTCTTTAAAATTTTATTTTTTAAAATTTTTTTATTTATCTCTCCCTCCCATAGTTATCTCTTTTATTAAATAAATATTTATAACTGCAAACTTTGAGTAGTAAAAATACTTAGAAATATATTTAATAAAAGCTAATAATTAAATTTAAAATATAATTAAAGTTTATTAAATTATTATATTAAATTCCTGACACACACACGTAGCCAAAAGAATTTTATAAAGAGTAAATTGAATAATACAAGGGAGATATATTATGGGGAGAGAGAATCGTGGACAGTGATTAAGAGAGAATAAAAATGAAAATATAATAAAAGAAGATAAACAATAATATATTAGGGAATGCCAGCTAATAGTTCAAAAGGGACTCTTTAATTAGATTTTCGAATAAGGTTTTTATTTATTTATATATATATAGATATATAATTAAAAAGAAATTTTTTAAAATAAAACAATTTGTGAATGTTACAAAGATAATGGTAATCATTAGTGGTGAGAAAAAAATTGAAAAATTGATTAAACCGAGAACACTAGAAAACAATAACCGAAAAAACCGAACTGTGAAAAAACTCGATTAAACCAATTAGAAATTTTAAAAAACCGACCGATTCGGTTCGATTTCGGTTTTATAAGCCTGAAATTAAAAAAACAAACTAAACCGAACCCAAACAAAAAAAACTCAAGCCAAACTGGAAAAAATAGTTTTTGTTATAAAATAACCGAACCGAAACCGGACGGTTTGAACCGGTTTTGGTTTTTTTTGAAAAAATTTTAACCAAACAAAAGATGATACACATTATGGATTATTTTATTCAAGTTTTATTTCTATATAATATTTTTTTATTTTTTCAATTAATTTTAAAAATTTTATTGACACACGTGAATGCATGTGCTAAGGATAATAATTTATTATAGGTTTGTAAATTCATTTATTGGATGAATCGTACAGTGTTTGTCAATAGTTATAAGGTTTATTTTGTGTTAGTGTTCTTTGAAAAATATTATATACGATTTCACAAGTTTTTAATACTTATAGAAAATTTCCCAAAATCATAAGATATACTCAAAGGCGATTTTATTTTTTTATTTGAAGATGAAATAAGTTTCTATATTAGATTATGCATTGATCAATATTGGTTTTTTTAACTCAAATAATTATAAAAATACACCATTGCATCAGTATTAGATATTATGAATTTATAAAATCAAAAAAAAATATGAAAAACAGATTTCTTTAAATTAGTTTTTTTTCACACTTGCCAAATAATACCATACTTGTAATTTACTCATAAATAAATAAATAATCAAGTATGATTATAGGTATATTTTTTTCTTCTTTAAATTAGAAAAGAGCATTGTGTTTTTTTTTCATGGTTAAATTTTGAGTATACTATTTATGATATAAATGTTCATGAAAAATTCTTCTAGTTCAATTTTTTTTATTTAGATGCAAACATAATTTTGAAACTCGACCCGATAGGTATACTTAGAACCCGACCGACCTAGAGCTGGAACTGGACAGGATTTAAAAAAATAAAGAAAAGCAAAACTCGAGGTGACCCGACAAGACCCGGTCAAAAACCTGGTTGCAATCCATTAACTTTTTTTTTACTGAAACGATGTTGTTTTGATTTTTTTAAAAAAAATTAACTCGAGCTACCCAATACTTGATCAAAACTTGAAATCCATGCCTTAAACTGGGCTGACTACCAGACCATGTTTAAAAATTATGGATGAAAGATTAAAGTGATTACCAAATCTCATGTATAAAACTCTTGCTTAATTTTTTTGTGTAGAAAAAATCTTTTTCAACTCTACTAATAAATAAATATGATTTCTATTTTATCATCAAAAGTTGAAATCCAATAAAAAAAAACAGTAAATATTTTTTTTATTAGAGATATGAATAAGCTAATTAAGAGTTGATTTTTATTCGCAAAAATTGACTTTGAAATTGAAAATACCTTTTTTTTAAAAAAAGAAGTAAAAGACTATTATTATAAATTTATAATTTATGTCTTTCAAAAGGAAAAAAATCATAGCTACTAGTTATTAAATTTATTCGGCTCAATTTTTGGGTTAGTTATTAAAAATATTTTTAAAAATATAAAATGATTTTATTTTAAAAAAATAAAAGTTAATAAATTTTAAACGAGTTGTAAATTAACCGAGTGAACTTCAAATTGTTTTTTCTTTCACATGGCCGGGGAAGGGACAGTTACTCTGAATTATTGTCACGTGTCTCCAGGTAGATACACACGTGGCTTCGAGACCAAAAATAAAATACAAAAGAAAAGCAAAACCTTGACAAAACCCTAATCCATCGAATCTTCTCCTAGCTATTGCCTTCATCTCTCTCTGTCTCTCCAACTTCCAGAGTTAGCTTCCACGATGAGAAAATCAAAACCAAAGTCTAAACAAACAAGAAGGGATCGCCATGAAGCAGAACAGGAAGAAATCTCCAAGCTAAACCAATGGATAGACTCACAAAAACCAGACTCAGGGACCAACCCTTTATCACTCCCACCACTACCAAAAGATGCACCAATTGGGCCCCTTCAAGATGATAAATTTTCAAGATATTCAGGGGCTACAATGTTCAAGGAATTGCCTTTGTCAAAGAGAACGCAAGATGGGTTACAGAGAGCGAATTTTTCTAAAATGACTGATATACAAAGGGCTTCTTTGCCTCATTCTCTTTGTGGAAGGGATATTCTTGGTGCTGCTAAAACTGGGTCTGGCAAAACACTCGCTTTTATTATTCCTGTGAGTTGGTTTTATTTTTATTTTGAGTTTTATGGGTTTGATTTGCTTGCTTTTGTTGCCTTTTTCATGCAAAAAGTGGGGGAAAAACCTAGTGTGGTTCTTATTTTGAACTTGTGTGGTTCAGTGGCAGATATTTGGCGTTGCAAAATAGGAAAAAAAAAAGAACTGGGAATAGAATGGATTTTTAGGGTCGACAGATGTCTTTTCTGGTGGTACGGAATGGGAAAAAAATTGATAATTGGGAAATGAATGGGTGTTATATCTTTCTCGGCTCTAACTTTGACGGGTTCGGCTTGTTTTGCTTGTTTTTATTATGATTCTCTTATTAAAGTTAGTACAGTTTAGTTTTGTGCTTCTGTACTTTGATTGACAGATTAATTATCGGGAAAAGAATGGATTTTTAGGAAGTAATTAGTGTAGTTTAGTTTTTCTTTTGTCAGTTTGAAATGAGAAGTTATTGAACAATACAGGGATGCTTAACTTGAGCACTTAAATCTGAAGGTTAGACTATTACTTGTTCCGCAGTTCAATAGAGAATTTTTTGGATGATTGGATGATGGAATTGATGTTTTTATGTTTCTACATATTTATTGATTTATATCTGGAATTCAGATTGTGGAAAAATTATATAAAGAAAGATGGGGTTCTGAGGATGGAGTAGGCGGCATCATTATCTCTCCCACAAGGGAATTAGCAGGGCAGCTTTTTGATGTATTGAAAACTGTTGGGAAGTTCCATAACTTTAGCGCTGGACTACTCATTGGTGGTCGAAAGGAAGTGGAAATGGAGAAAGAACATGTTAATGCTCTGAACATATTAGTTTGCACTCCTGGAAGACTTCTTCAGCATATGGACGAGACTCCAAATTTTGATTGTTCACAGCTTCAGGTCAACATAACTGTTTTTTTCCTTTTTCTTTTTCTTTTTTTTGCTGGTCATTTTTTTATATTTTCATTTTCAAAACATGGATAACACAAGAGACTGTGCTTATCCACAATGTCTTGTCAGAAGACTTTTGTTTTAGAGAGAGAGATGAATTTAGCTTCCAAATCTAATTACTTTCACTTGGTATCAACTAACATTCTTATGATGTTTTACTTTCATTTTCTGCTGGGAAAAATGCTCTTTAACTTTTCTCCACTCTGAACCATTCCAACTACTTAATCTTGCTCCAATGAACTCCATACTGATCTTTCTTTCCTGTGCCTATGCACCTACTGTTTGGGAATTAAATTTAGATCCTGTTTTGTCTTATCTGATTTGAGTGCATTGCTGGCCATAGAACAGGTTTTGGTCCTTGATGAGGCAGATCGTATTCTTGATGTTGGATTTAAAAAGACTCTGAATGCAATTGTCGCACAGCTACCTAAGCGTAGACAAACATTGCTTTTCTCTGCAACTCAAACAAAGTCCATTCAGGATCTTGCAAGACTGAGTTTGAAGGACCCAGAGTATATCAGTGTGCATGAAGATGCTGAGACAGCAACTCCCAACCGCCTGCAGCAAACTGCAATGATTGTTCCTCTTGAGCAGAAGCTAGATATGCTATGGAGTTTTGTAAAAGCTCATCTTAACTCAAAGATTCTTGTGTTTCTTTCTAGCTGCAAACAGGTAACTTGTCAGTGTTCCTTTGAGAAGCTAGTGATTTTTTTTGTGGATAAGGGTGTTTGATGTTGATTTAATACCGCCATTGTATTTGGTTGTGAAACTAAGCCACTTCTTCAATTACTAGCTGGACATGTTGCAGCCAATGCCTGATTAAGACAGTAGGAACTCGTAGTAGACATGTGTGCGATTGGGTTTGGAGCCTGGATGGTTCCTTCCATCGACTTAAGTTAATTTGTTTACGGCATGCCATAGTTAACTGAGCATTAGTGGATCACTCAAATTTTATATTATATTGATGAGTGCATTGGTATGGGCATTTGCATTTCAAGCTTGAGATGATTTCATCTTGTTCTACCTGGCAATTTCTAGATTTGGTGTTGTAGACAGGGAAATATAATTGAATGGTTTGGCCAGCATAGGTAGTTGAGGAAGTATTACTTGTCCATTCTTCAAGCGTGCCAGATGTAACTCTTTTGTTCTGTTTTTTTTCTACAATATCTAGTTTCATAATCAACCCAGTTACAACTGTTCTTGACAACTCTGAATTGCGCCATTTGATAGGTGAAATTTGTCTTTGAAGCATTTAAGAAACTACGGCCTGGAATCCCATTGAAGTGTCTCCATGGAAGAATGAAGCAGGAGAAAAGGATGGGAATTTATTCTCAGTTCTGCGAAAGTCATTCAGTTCTCTTCTCAACTGATGTAGCCTCAAGAGGCCTTGATTTTAATAAGGCAGTTGACTGGGTTGTCCAGGTGAGATATTTGTTTTTGAGACAAAGCCCTGGCACATCTTTCCCAATGATGAGGTTCTTAGAACTTGTTTCTTCTATAGGTAGATTGTCCAGATGATGTTGCATCCTACATACACAGGGTTGGTCGCACAGCACGCTATCTGGCTGGAGGAAGGTCGGTTTTGTTTCTGATGCCTTCAGAAATGAAAATGCTTGAAAAATTGCAAACAGCAAAAATTCCCGTACAGTTTATTAAGGTGGGTGCCTTAATCGAAAAATGTATTATCTTAACCTGGTTTATTTCAATTTGGAGGGGTAGATCTGCTGATTGGTTTACTACCTGAAATAATCAGTTGTGGTTGACTTTAATTTGTGTTTACAGCATTGAGTCCCTTATATGCATGGGTTCATGATGCTAAACATGCTTTTATGCTGATTCTCAGGCAAATACAAAAAGACTGCAGCCAGTTTCTGGATTGTTGTCAGCTTTACTAGTCAAGTATCCTGATATGCAGCAGCTAGCTCAGAGGGCCTTCATAACATATTTGCGATCTATACATATACAGAAGGACAAAGAAGTGTTTGATGTGTTGAAGCTATCTATTGAAGAATTTTCAGCTTCATTGGGTCTACCTATGACCCCAAAAGTCCGTTTTCTGAACCAGAAAATAAAAGGGAAAAAGGCATTTGGAAAATCTGCTCTTCTCGAATCAGAAGATTCTGAAAAGGAGGATGCTGCAGAGATACCAGGTGAGAAGCTTGATATCGGTAACTTCAGGGAAGAAAGTGTGGCCAGACTAAAAGAGAATCTAGAGATTGGTGATTCAGAGGAAGAGAACGGGGAAAAAGGTTTTCTTCAAACGAAGAATGCTCTAAATGGGAGTGAAGCAAAAACAGGCGAAATTGAAGATCTTGTGTAAGTAACTTCTTAAAAAATATGGAAATATGTTCATGCCACAGTGCTTCTAGATATAAGAATTAACTACAAGCAGCTTTTGAAGATTTTCAAATGACTAATTCCCCCATCAAACCTGTTTGGAAGTGCGGTGGCTTCCGCTTTCAAGTGCTTTTTCCTTGAAAAACCATCAAATCAATGCTTTTTTTAGTGTTTTTTTTTTTAATTTTGATGTGCTGGTGTCAAAAATGAAAAAAAAATCATTTTAATGCTTTTTTAAGCAAAAAACACTTTTAAAAAGCACTCTACGCCACAATACTAAACACGCACTTAATTGATGCAATAATGTGGCATCTTTTTGGAATTATTCCTCTTCTGTGAAATGTAATGGAATAAGACATTGGAATTATTTGTGAATGAATCATCTGACTAGGCTAAATCTTATTGGATTAAACCTTTGTTTTCTTATCCTTAATAATGGGATCTGGTTTTGTTTTTGCAGGCCTGCAACACGAGTTTTGAAGAAAAAGAAGTTGAAGATCAATGTCCATAGACCGGTAGGGACAAGGGTTGTCTTTGATGAAGAAGGCAATACACTTCCTCCACTTGCAAGAGTGGCTGATAGAAAGAATGTTGATAATTCATCTCTGCTTGACCAAGGTAACTTCTCCTGAATTTCCACGCATGAATTATCTTGACTGATATTCCCGGACAGAACTAGCTTGTTTTGCACTGAAACAAAGTAATGCTTTACTTTTCTGTGGCCTTCACCGTGATTATTGCTAGCTCTGAAAACATTGCTACGGTTTTTTGACAATTTAAAAACACATATAAGCTATGGATCATAGTTGTTTTGATTGGCTGTCTGCCAAAGATAAAATGTCTAGCTGAAACAAATTGTCCTTTGCATTGGTCAGCCTTTGTTTTCTCATTAATCTGTTGTTCATTTGCAGACAAAAGAGAAGAATACTATAAAAACATGAGGGAACAAATGAAGCATGTGGACAAGGAAGATAAAGTTTTAGATCGCCAGCGCCGCCGAGAGAAACGGATTAAGGAAAAGATGAAGAGGAAAATAGGATCTATGGGTTTAGAGGAGGATGGAGAAGGCGAGGATGATCTCTCTGGTTCAGAAGGAGAGGGCAGAAAGCATAAAAGATCAAAGAAATATTTTGATAGTGATAGTGATAATGCCGAGATGACAGAAAGTAGAGATAATGCAGGCATAAGTACCGATTCCATTTCACTTGCAGACCAAGAAGCTCTTGCCCTGAAGTTGTTGAGTTCTATGCACTCATAGATCCTGTTTACTACAGTGCGAACCTTCACCTCAACCTACAATTTTGCCTAGATGAGCAATTTCTTTTTCTCTGCCCCTTTCCCAATTCCCATACTTTTTTTGTATGTTTCCTTTTTTGTTTTTAAGAATAGTTTGCTGAGTTGCTTGTTTCTGAAGAAAAACAGCACTATACAGATTACTTGTGATACGCACTGATCACATGATTTCTAGTTGTACCACCTGGAATCTATGTTTCGATGGCTCTGAGAATTATTGTGTGCATGCTGCTACCAGCTTTTTTATTCTCCTTGCTGAGAGAAAGAGTTTAAATGATCGATAACGTCAGTGCTTTTATGTCAAATCATAGAGCCCTTGGTAGAAAATAAAATTTTGAATTTGGCTCTTGTATTACATTAGTGATGCAGATTCTCCCTCTTTTTTTATTTAATAATTATGCATGCTGATAACGCATCTAGTGATATAAAAGCTAGGAAGTTGGTACATGTCAAGTAATGTAATATTCGTTGGTCTCCTTGTGCAGCTCTCTGTTTGAACTTGATCTTGAAGGATACCAGTAGCATCCACTTTCAAAGCCTCGCATCACGTTCATGTAAGGTGACAGTTTTTGTAGACAATCATCAATGCCTTTTAGCTTGGTTAAGCGAAAGATTTGTTTGGGGAGAGATCGTGCGTCCGAGACCAAATCGTTTTGCAACCTCCTTCCTAACAAAGAAGAATATTCATGTGCTCTAGCTTTACTTTCAAGCTTTGGCAACAAACAAGCTTTTCACAGATCATAAGGTATCCAGATCTATACCTGGAAAAAAAAGGTTGGCAAAATATCATCTTGGATAGCAAATTTTGGGATTAGTGTTTGATTATGGTGAAAATTGCTGGCCCTGATATAAGGTTGTTACGTATAGTAGATGTATATGAAAAACCTTACTAAAATCTTGATTATACAACAATTATTAAGGAGCAATGGGATAGGCATCTTCATCGTAACCTTCATGTTACGGGTTATTTTTTTAACCTTACTTTCTTGCATGGAGAGGATTTTTGTGAAAAGCTTGAGGTTACAAAAAAAAAGTAATGAAAGAGAGAATTTTATCGAGACTCTTGGAAAGTTTTGCTCGGCCAACAACTCTTACTTGATCTGAGTCCTAAGATAATGTAACATTTGACAGAGGAAGTGAAAGAAAGAACTAAGTACTGAAAGAAGACAGAGGAAGAACCATTCTTCTCGTTTCCCCAAGACCCATGCTAACATTTCCTTCACACAATCCTGCGGAAGTTCCTTGTTCTTAGCAACTTTATCCCAAATCATATGAAGACAAGATTTAACAATCTAAAAGAGCCAAATAAATATTAAAGGTCAATTCGTATAAACAAGCCGGCAGAATTTTATGCACTACAGCAATATTTAAGCACCTGTTCGTTAGAAAGAAAAAAAAAACAAGAAGAAAACATAGAAAAAGAATGGAAAACTTAAAGAATTAAGACAAGGTAGCTTGATGATGGGCATTTGGGCACCAAAAGTGAGAGCAACACTCATCTGAAGCAAAACTCAAAAGCTACCTCTGATAGTATTGATATTGAATTCTTAAAGACTCTCATCACAATCCCTACCTAGTAATGAAAAAGCTCCTCCTACAGCAGCACTCGCAGTTCTCTCCTCAAGCTTTCTGGCCTCCTCGACGAGCACGATTAGTGAGAAACTAGTTTCGTGGCCCGCACGAGAACAAAGTCTTATCATTAGAAAAATATATTAAAAGGGTGTAAGTGTATTTCAAAAAAGTAAGAAAAATTCTGATTCAAGTAATACATCTAGCTGAGTCAAATAAAGCTTAACTTAAATAAGGTAACAAAAAAAAATAATAACATTATATGGATCGTTTATTAAAAGGAAAAAAAAAGGGAACTAAGAAAAAAAAGTGATCATCAAAAAAGAAAAACCACTTATTAAAAAAAAAAAACAATCAAGTGCAGTAGGAAGAAAATTAATAAAAAAAAAAAGAGGGGGGAAATGACCCAAGTTAGCTCGAATATACCTGCCAAATCCACAACATGTTTACGAGGTCATAATAAATTTTAAAGAAAATGAAAAAAAAGAGGATAAAATATAAAGTGTTAAAGGATAAAATTAAAAAATAAAATCAATGTAAACAAAAAAGAAAAAAAATTATTATCAATCAAGTTAGCCTTTAAACTTGTGATCTTAATCACGAGGTTGATGTAACCCAACAGGAAAAAATCACGACTCTCAATTTTTAATTTGGAAGATAAAATTAAAAACAAATTTAAATTGACAAAAGACCCAAAACAAATAAAAAAAATAACATCCTAAAAAATTAAGGACCAAATGCTAAATAAAAATAAAATTTTGGATAAAATAACATTGTTTAATTTAAGTATGCAAAAAATTACGAGTCCAATGAAAATTAAATTAATTCATTGTGCATTCAAAAACAAAAAGACAAATTAACCCCTAAAACTCAATTAGATTTATTTTGATTTGTAGTACATTCTAGTCATTAAATTGTACTAAAAATATAAAAAGATCACATTTATCTCGATCAATATAATAACCAATTAATCTTTACGAAATTACAGCATTACCACTAATATGTACTTTATTAGTTTTTTTTTTTGTGAAGAGCAAAATCATAAATACAGTCTCCCTGCATTATATCTAGATGTACAAAGAATTCACCACCCCCAATCAGTTTTTTTATTTTTTTTTATTCTGGGACAGGAGCAGAGTCCAGCTCAGCGAGGTGTGCGAGTCGTTTATATTTTTTTTTAATTTTATTACGGCGATTTTTTTGATCTGCAAGAGAAGAAAAGAAAGAAATTTGAAAAGAATTGTTTTGATTTTATGAGCTGCTGGTGTGGAATAAGAGTATGAGCTAATGAGGAAGCACATGAGGTGATGAGAGTATGAGACAAAGCTACAACTTGTAAAAATATAGCAAAGTTTGAGTTTGAGCACCACATCATCGAATAATACGAGACACAAACCTCAAAGAGCATAACATCCCATAAATAAATAAAAAAGTTAACCATAATTTAAGTAATTAAAGAGCCACGAGTGCGAAAAATCCATTAGGCAAATAGTGCAAACTTTGAGGCACCATTACATTACAAAACCATGATCATATCAGAATGCAGTGATGTCCCCTCCCCATATGGCGCCCAGAACACTGCTAACACTAGAACAAATGTCAAAATACCAAACTCCAAACACCAAGCACATCCATGCAACTAGTGAACTGCAACCTAGGATTGCTCTGTTACCGATTAACATCAGTCCTCACACATCGATACCGCAGTGTAAGCAGATCACTGCACATACCAGAACGTAAAGACATTATTACTAATAAAACAAAAGGATCAAATGACACCACTACTGAATAAAGATCAAAATCATTCAAGTCACCAGAATTAATACACCCAGCAATAGAAAATGCACTGAAGCATCTCTTGCATCGGATTATATTACCAGCAATCAGGAAACTAAAATGAAAACAGGATGCGATTTGAGTATTGTTATTCTAAAAGTTCAATTGCTTACTCTCTGCTAGTCAAGCCTTGGTTGAATAGAGCTCTTATTTATTCAGTGAACTAAAAATTTCTAAACTACGGTTACTCTACCTGCTGTTGCTGTTGGTAAGCTCCGGGTTGCTGTTGGTATGCTCCGGGTTGCTGTTGGTAAGCTCCCGGTTGCTGTTGGTAAGCTCCTGGTTGCTGGTAGTTTCCATATCCAGGATATCCTCCATAATACATGCTAGGGTCTTGGGGAGCGGCGGCGGCGGCGGCAGCAGCAGCAGCATATCCATATGCATCATATCCTTGTGGATATCCATAATATCCACCCCCGTTCCACTGGCTTTGGTCTGGCTGAGCCTGGTCGAAACCAATAGATGCACCTTTTAAATAAATATGGTACAATCGCAAGTGTGAAAATAGGGAAGATTTAAGGGGCATCAGCCAAACCTGTTTGTTAGAAGGACTACGGCCCCATGAGAGTCGAATATTTTGACCAGCTATCTGAGTTCCGTTCAGCATCGATAGTGCTTGCTCCGCACAAGTGCTAAATGCAACAAAACACAGACAACCAAATCAGGACAAGGCAATCATTACAATCCAAAATAACAGAAATCAGGGTATTCATATACCGATTAGCAAACTGAACGAATCCACAACGCTTGCCTGCAGGTATTTTCACATGCACTAGCTCACCATATTTACTAAACACTGCTCTCAAAGTGTCATCAGTCACACTTGGATCCAAAGCACCAACAAATATCTGCAGACAAGAGAAACAAGTCAAATCACTTCAGCAAGTAATAATCCATATCAACAATAAAGCAAACTACGCACTGTTGTGTTATTTGGATCACTCTCCCCCTGATTTCCTTGAGGACTCTGGTAAGCAGCTGCAAATGACAAATGCTTGTGAAATAACACATGAATAAACACAAACAAAAAGCAGCAGGCTCCAAACCCAGAGCTTCTCTGAAGGATAATTGGTGTTGTATGAAAATCCAAGGAAATGTAAGCATGGAGAATGCACGCAGGAAAACCCAAAGAATAAACCAAACAATATTATCACGCTGGAATGAGTTTAAACATTAAAAAAACACTTCTTCTGAGGAGCATTCAGGGAAAAAAAGATCAATTTATTTTTCTGTTCTTAAAATATCTAAGAGATGATTTTTCTTTAGGGTAAAAACCTACATGCAAGGTACAGTGATTTACAGAGGTTCGCATAGATAACAGAAAATCAATTACCCAATCAAATATAGCGAACAAAGAATAATTAACTTTTGCATTATATTAGTGGAGCTGACTCCATCAAAATCAGCTAACTGACCAGTGCCAGCTTAGCCAGCTTACTGCTAGTATTTTCAGGAAATTTGACAAGAAAGGAAATTCAGTTTATAACAATATCACTGCTTACATATGCCCACCATTTTGAGTGTGAAGTTAATAAATGTTGCCTAGAGTATGGGAGAAATAATGCAACTAATCTACTTGCCTTGCAACAGTTTTAAATCATTATACTGTTGTCAGTTGTCAAAACACTGAGCATCAGTGAAGTAATTTTCAGTTGTTTTTCAAGATGAACATTGCTAGCATAAAACCCCAGCACAGACAGCCAAAAAATCATGAGAAAGGTAATCAAGGTAGAAAGTATTTAAGGCCCAAATACTTCGCAATATCCAAACTTCAAAGCATGAACAATTGGAAAGTTCCAAACTAGATTCATATTTGCAGAGAGAATGGGAAACGTGATTCAGATTTTATGTTAGCACCTTTTGATGTTATTATCAACAATAAACCCATTGGTTTCTGGGGAAAAAATTGTTATTCTAGGTTCCATATTTCCTGATTTCCTTAGTGCAGAGACAAACAGGAGAACAGAAGCAAAAGTTCAGTTTACAGCCTATCTAAGTTTTAAGCAAGACAAGTCTAAGACAAATGATGGAAAAGAAGGAAGAATAAGAAAGTGACATACAAGACAGGATGAAGTCAAAAGATGATGATCACAGAAGAAAGAAGAGATCTCCTTTCAAAATCAAATAACCCGATGTCTTATTACACTAAATGCATATAGATCTCTACAAGAAGATACATGGACTTGATCCTCGAGTAGGTACTTAAGGAATGGAATGACAGAAGCATGTGATCAAGCACTTCCTCCAAAACATGGATGCTCTCAGTCGCACAAGAAATAAAAATAATAAGAGAGAAAGTATGTTATAAAAAAAAGAGCAGCTTGAAGGGCACTAAAACTCTGAGTTTGGCGGTCAGAATAATGACCCCCATGACAGAGAACATCTCTGAATCCATCATCATAGGTTGGTTTCATAAGGTTTCTAATGCTTGGAATCCACGTCAGAGTAAATAGTTTCGCTAAATACCAAACAAGAACTCAAAAACAGCTGCTGACCGTAAGTGAACAAAGCAAAGGGCTGAACCATGAAGAAATAAACCAACGATTCTTGTCTGATTAATATAAATAAAGGAACTCTTGAATGAAATTACACCATCTTTAGGAAAAAGAACATATTTAGCTTGACATAATAACTCCTTGAAAATAACAAACTGGAAAGTAATTCGTGAATGTAGCAAAACGCCACAAGAAATTAAGCTTATGACGTAAACAAAATAACTGACCTAAAATGAGGCCACGCATTTAAGTGGAATCATTTCAGCTGAAGTCAGTTCCAGGCTCCCCAAAATGAGAGCCTCTTGGTGTCCTGCTTTAAGACAACATGAGTTTTATATAAGTTTTTGCATGTTTTAACTAAATTAAATGTGCCCAAGTTTACAAAGGTAAGTGCTGGAAGGAAATGACTCTTTAAATTCCACCTATCTTCAAGTGCATAACTGGAAGCACAAAAAACTAAGAGCATGTTTAGGCAACATCACCTCAAAAAAGAAAAATACATACATGGTACACAAAACATTCAGCTTACCAATCTGATGTGCATTTTCAACATTAGAGATAAGAGTACAAATGTAAGCAGAACAAAATAAAATCAAACAGAAGTATCCATGCTACACAGCAACCAAAGTTGCAAAAAACATACCTTTCTGATATTGCTGGGTCAAAGGTTTCTTTGTGGCCGCTGGTCCAATCCGCATAGGCCTAGTAGAGCAGTATTGTCCGTTCATCTCAACCATGGCACGCATTTGTTCATTTTCATCAGCAAACCTAACAAATCCATATCCCTTTGAACGTCCAGTAACTCTATCAGTAACAACTTTTGCACCTTTCACAGATGAGTAAACATTTCTAAATGTTTCTTGTAGGAGGTAATCATTGACATCAGCAGCCAAATCTCCAATGAAAACTGTATAATCAGGCCCATCATCTTGGCGCCTCTCGCCGGCACCGAGGGTAGCCCAGTTCAGCCGGAAAGTCTGCTCACTGTTTGGCATTGGTGTCCCATTGTATGTTTGCAAAATCCTCTCTGCTGCAGCATGACTAACAAATTCAATAAAACCATAACCCTCTGGGTAACCTGTTTGCTTATTACGAATAACCTTAGCTTGGACAACCTGTTACAACAAAAGCATACCATTCATCAAAATTCTTTTTACTACGCAACATTAATATTTCCCATCAACAAAATATCCCGTTCATACAGATTAACACAGCCCATCAATTTTATTTTATTTTCATAAATTATTGTTTCCAAATAAAAAAATCATTAATCCACAAAACAAACCTAGTCTCTTCACCTTAGATCTGTTTTCAAATCACAATTAAATACACAATCAATAGAATAAATTGAACAAACAAAATTTATACTTCCTATTCTCCTAAAAGGTCCACCAAAAAATTTCCATCTCAGTCCACTTCTCAAGGAACAGGCACAATATTACGAATTACAGATTAAAACATAAGGCTTCTTATTTATACGAAAATAAAAACCAAAACAAAAAATTGGAATCAAAAGATTACCTCCCCAGTGGTAGAAAAGATGCTGAGAATATAATTCTCATCCATCCACTGCTGCAAATCCCCGATCCACAACGACTTGATCTCGTCTCCAACAGCAGCACTTCCGGCGGCTGAACCATACTGGGACGGAGGAGGAACAGGCGGCGGAGTCCATCCAGCAGGAGGAGGTACGGGTTGCGATTGTTGCTGTTGCTGCATCATCCATTGCTGTTGGTATTGTTGTTGTTGATCTGGTTGCGGGACACCCGCTCCGGCGATTCCTGGTTGTTGCATCATGTTTGGAGTTAGGGATTGTGTTATTCTGATGGAGGATAAGGTGGTAGTTGGGGAGAGATCTAAGGATTTATTTTTTCAAGAGAAGTAAACCCTAGATGGAGAGGATGGGATGATTTATTATGCTTCGCGTGTGTGGTGGGGGATGGGTTTGTGGGCTTTGGATTAGCCCGGCTCAAGTGATAATAGATATTTGAATTTTGAATGATTTTTTAAAACAAAAGTGGTTAAAATAAATTTGTTTTTTTATTATTTAAATTATGTTTAGATTGAAAATATATTAAAATAATAATTTTTTATTTTTAAAATGTATTTTTAACAATAATATTCAAAACAATTCAAAATAAAAAATAATAATTTTAAAATAAAAAAATAAAAAAAAAATATTGTCTTCCTTCACAATCAAAATTAGGGATTAATGTACTTGTTTTTTATAAACTACAATTTATTATGCTGTGTTTGTATTGATTAATGATAAAGTAAGGAAACCTGAGCGGGGTAGCTATAATTTTGAAACCCGGACCGACTCGGCGGGTCGACCCGGGACCCAGCCGACCCGAGCCTGGGACCAGTCCGGGTCTAAGTAAAAACTCGTCTACAAGTTGGCCCGGCAAAACCTAATCTACCCGGGTAAACCCGGCTAAGACCTAGTCTTTTTTTTAATATATATATATATATATATATATATATATATATATATATATATATATAAGTTTGCAGGTTATAAGTTTGCTGGTGTTTGCAGCTGCATTTAAGTTGTTTGGCTGGCGGGAACAAGTGTAGGTGAACGAAGAAGCTTACCATTCCACTGTCGATCAGTTATTCAGCTAGGCAAGGTATCAACGACACCACAAAGCAAGCCAACCTTGTACACAGAACGAACAAACGTAGGCTCAACGAGGGCCCTACTCTCTTCCAAAAAGAGAACAGCTCCATCCCGCCCTATACAGGATGTCGGACCGGAATCCGCCTCTTCCCTGTTGGTTAAGAGTACTCTTCTCTAGTAGGGGAACTGTTTGCAAAGGAAGAGTCAGCAAGAGCAGCCCATAGATGAAAGGGAGAGGCGTCCATGAAAAAGAAAAGCAGACGTTGTTGTGGTTGAGCACAAGAAACTAGTGGAGGGGGAGACAAAGACTGTGCAGTTTGAATTTTGTGGTCCATAAGCTTGTTTGTTTTCTTTCTTTTTCAGTGGTCCACTACTCCACTCCACCGTGACCAACTGGTTTGAATTTTGTGTGTGCATGTGGATAAAACGTCAAGTGTCTAACTTGGACTGGCTTTTACCTGATTTTTTTGTTAATCCGGGTCAACCCATCTAACACATGACCCGATCATTATACCGGGTCGACTACCAGTTTGGGTTTAAAAACTATAGGTGTAGCTCAACTGGTTAGACTCTAGGTTTGCTCTTTAGAGATTACTAGTTTGAGTTCCACAAATTTTAGGGTCACTAGAGGCTTACGTGGTCGTTAACTTCAGGGCTTGTAGGATTATTCGAAGTATACGTAAATTGGCCCGGACACCTATGTTAATAAATAAATAAAAAGATAAAGTAAATATATCATTTGAATTGGCAAAATGAGTGTTAGGAAAAATTGTAAAATCCAAATCATTATATTATTATATTATACTTATAAACTAAAAATTTGGGAAGAGAAACACTGCAATCCACTCTTTATCAATATCACTGTTTATTTTAAATGATTTCTTTTATTTTGATAGGTCAATTTTATTGCTTTGTAATTTTATCTTTCCAAGTTGTGCCAGCATGGTTCAATGTGTCCATTCTTCTTCTTCTTTTTTGCTTTGCATGATCTCAAATATACAAACTATAGAGAAATATTCAGGCAATCATAGACTGTAATTGAAAATTCTACAATAATAAAGACAAAATAGATTCCAAAGTTGAAAATGCACAAAAAAGTTCAATTTGAACCCCATAATTTCAGTTTATCCATTGTCTAGTCCCTATAGTTTCTGATTTTATATTTTAATCTCAAACTTTATTTTTTAATATTTTAATCCCTAGATGCTAGGAAATAAATGAGAACACAGTTAACAAATATTAAGGATAGAGAATGTGCCCACATGTATATAAAAAAAACATTTCCCCGTGTCAATGAGTTATTCTTGACAGCAACAACATTTTGATAAAGATGGTGTTGTATTTTAACCATTATAAAAAAAAATAGATGAGGTTTATGATTTATTTTTATTCATTTAATTTATTTTTAAAATGGTTAGATAATATTTTGAAATGGAATGTCATCCATTTAAAAAAAGTTCAGCATAATAATAAACTAGGTTTGTCGGGCAAGCTCCACGGCACCCAATTTTTTTTTATATATTTTCACTAATATTTTTTATTTAAATTGCAATTATTACCCTAACTGGTGTTTTAAAATTTATATAGTCTAACTTTTTAATAAAAAATAGTAATCAAACATTTTAATTAAAAAAAAAAGGTTTTAGAGGTCTACATGATAGTTTTTTTCCGCCCACCACACACACACGTGTGTGCACATCTTTTAACATGATCCTAGTTTTTTATATTTTATAATATAATTTATTTTAAATAAAATTATCCAGACAATATCTAAATAATTATGAGATTGTGGCATAACTTGCAGATAATAAAGCTACCCTTCTTTTAGCAACTACTTTTTTAATAAAAATATACAAACCTAATATGCTTATTTTTTTAAATCAACTTGTGAACATTTATTGCAAATAAATATCTATTTTTTTTTATTATAGATCATCTTATATGGTTTTCTTAGATTTTATATTTTTATATTGCCCTTTGAAATTATCGAAAAGAAATTCAAAATTTATAATAATTTTTATTTTAATAATAGTTCTTAAAAAATATGTTTTGTAAGGAAAATTAAAATATACTAAAAAAAAATGAAGTTTTGATTAGAAAGATATATTTTTTAATATTTTTATTTAAAATCAATAGAATGTTTTCTAATTTATATTTTAATTTTCTCTATTTTGTATTTAATAAACCATAATATTTGATGTGTATACACGTACATACATACATACATACGTGTGTGTTTTAAAAATTTATTAAGAATGAATTATTTTGATTAAAAAATATTTTTTTCTAAAATTTAAATCATATTTCTCATGAATATATTTTTTTATTTACACATGAAAAAATAAAAAATTAAAAAGTTACCATGTTATTGGGTCAAATATTTACATGCATATTTATACTTTGTTTCTTCGATATAAAAATTAACTTTTTACTTTAATATTTAGCTGACATTAACAAATTCTTTGCGAGTTGTCATTTCATGTAATTTACAATTCATTCTATAAAAAGCAAATATCATAATTTCAATTCTTAATTCAAATTTACTAAAATACATGTCTATAATACCAGACCATTACAGTAACCAAAAAAAAAAAACTAAAAGAGATGGTATTTTTATCATGCAACACCTTATAAATACTATTCATTATAATAATATTTTTCTTTATTTAATTATTAAATATTTGGTTTGTTAAAAATTAAGCTTTTTATAATTTGTTGTAGTTTATTTTTTCAGTCCCATAATTTATTTGACGGATTAATCTGATTAACTCAATTTTTTTTATTTTTTTGAAATTAACATTGTTTTTCCAACTTAACCATTCGATATTAGGTTAACTAGTAATCAGTTTTCATAATCTGTTTCGATTTACTTTCTATTAGATTATCTCAGTCTCATTACCTGAGATCACAAGTTTTGCGCTTTAATGTGGGTTGAACTCATGTCGTTTTATTGTGTCATTTTTTCATAATAATTTTTTTAAAAAATTTCATCTTTCGACAATATAAGTGGGATGATAATTGTTTTTCATTATTTATTTCAATTTACCTTATATAGGATTCCATGTCTCATAACTAAAATTGCAAGTTTAACAAATTAACTTAAGTTTTCTTGAGTAATTTTTTTTGTTTGCTTTATATGAGGTTATCATGATCTTAGAACTCAGGCTATGAGTTTGACAAGTTAGCTCGGGTTAATTATGATTGTTTTTTGTGTTATTTTTTATTTTTATTTTTTAAAATTTTTATCATTCCACGTTTGATTGATTAGAAATTATGTTTAATGATTTGTTTTTATTTACTTGTTATAGGGCTATTTTGGATTTTGGTATGATGACTCGTATCGTGAATTTAACACGTTAACTTTGATTAATTTAAGTTATTTTTAACTATTTTTTATTTAATATTGAATTGACTGAGAATTGAATTAGATAAGTTGTTTTAATTTGTTTTTTTATAAAATTATTATTAGCTGTGAATTTAATAATTAAATCTAAACTGACTCGAGTCATTCAATATTTTTTTATTTTAATATTTAATTTGAATCAATTTATATTATTTTTACTGATAATTCAAACAATCCTCAAATTTATAAAATTAAAATCTATATAATTTATTTATTTTTACTTAAAAAAACAAGAGCAAGAAGATATTTTCATATTAAAAAGATTTGATTTAACCCCAGTATAGTGCCGACCAATGATCTACTCGTAGGAAAGCGCAAGTACTCCAAGACAGTGAAGTGAACATGAAACTGATTCGACAGATGGCATGTCAAAACAATTATCATAGTTAAAAAAATCACAAGACCAGCTACCCCCTTCCTTCCTCCCACTCACTTCACACCGGATCCCAAAACTTTCTCAATTCCACTTAAATATAATATCCAATACACTCGGTAACAGCAACAAAATCAACACCACCGTTGATTCGATATGGCTCCGATTGCTGTCGGTGATGTCTTGCCTGATGGAAAGCTCGCTTATTTCGACGAACAAGATCAGCTCCAGGACGTGTCTGTACACTCTCTTGCTGCCGGTAAAAAGGTCATCCTCTTTGGTGTTCCCGGTGCCTTCACCCCCACTTGCAGGTTTATTATTTGTAATTCACTATTTAAGCATATATGATCTGGGGTTTTAGGTCTGGTTTTGATTTCGTTTTTTGGTGATGTGTAGCTTGAAGCATGTGCCAGGGTTTGTTGAGAAAGCAGAGGAGCTTAAATCCAAGGGGGTTGCTGAAATTTTGTGCATCAGCGGTATGTCTTCGTTTTCCTTGTTTATTTTTTAATCCATGTCTCCACCCCCACTCTCAACATTTAGTCTTATTGTTATTTATTATTATTATTTTTATTATTATTCATTTCCAGTGAACGACCCCTTTGTGATGAAAGCATGGGCAAAAACTTACCCTGAGAATAAGCATGTCAAGTTCCTAGCTGATGGATCTGCAACATACACCCATGCTCTTGGCCTTGAGCTTGACCTGCAAGAGAAGGGACTTGGCACCCGTTCTAGGAGGTTTGCTCTCTTGGTCGATGACCTCAAGGTGAAAGCTGCAAATATTGAAGGTGGTGGAGAATTCACTGTGTCCAGTGCTGATGATATCCTCAAGGATCTTTAAATTTCCACACCAGCACTATTCTAATGTTTTTGCATCACTGAGGTTTAGTTCCTCTTGCTTTCTGTGTTTCTACTGGTCATGCTTGATGTTTTCATGGAGAAAAGGAATGTAATGAATTTGGCATGGAGTTAAGGTTCTCGTCTGTAATGGTATCATGGCGTGAGATGGTTTTGCAAATAAAGTGATTATATGCTAATATAATGCTCCTGGTTAGAATGGTTAGTGTGAAGCTGCGTGGTGAGTACTGGATAGCCATTTGCAGGAGCTTTACCTGTATTCGAGGTTGAAGATAATGTGAAATCTTTAAATGGGAACTTGTTAGATTGCAAATCCAGACATGTTCTTTAAGATAACTAGTTTAGCACATTAAAGAACTAGAGCAACATAATTCTTTTTGCAGATCCTACAATTCTAGAGTTCATATATAAAATCACCAGGATCCTTGTGGTTTCATATATATATATATATATATATATATATCATTCACGTTTGGATTGGTATATTAAAAAAAATCTCACATTTTTTCTTCTTAGTTCAAAGCTGGGATAGTATAACTTGATTGAACTCACTTGTCATTCGAGTCAAATCTTCAAGGATAGATGAACTTGGATATACGGATTAAATTCCTTCGTGCAGGAGACACTTGTGCTATTAAAATCAAACCAAACTGAATTAAGAAAATAGAATGGTGTTCTATCATGCCCCCACATTGTTCATGCGTTCCCCGGATCATTGCACTGTTCAGGAGGAGTGTTTTTTATTTTACACTTTGCGCTGTGTAGTTTTTAATTTTTTTTTATGAGAATTTATTTTCTTTACATTTCAGTCCATTAAAATTAGGATATGAGAGAAAAAATTCATCGTCAATTATATTTTAAACATGAAAGTATTGATTTTAATGTTATCGAGTTTGTCTTAAAAATTAAATTACGTGGGGTTGAAAATTAGATCATGAAAGTTTATAAAATGTTTTTGAAGAAAACAAGTTGAGGATAGGGTTTGAAGAGTAAAGAAAAACTCAAACTTTAATTTCTTAATTATCTAAGGTGGCCAAAATATGCTGTAGAGATGTTGTGTCTTATGCCTAGATGATGTGTTATTAGGTTAATTTTTTTAGAAAAGCTAGATATATTTGACATGCTCTATAAAATCCAAATGTATTTGCGCTTGATTCTCTTACCTTTTTATTTATTTTTATTGAGTTATTTTATTTTTTAAATTTTAAAATAGTTTTTTTTTGTAAATAAAATAATTATAATGATACTTTAAAATGTTTTTGGTGACATTATGTTTTTCAAATAAAATTATAACTTTTTATGATAATACTAACAATTATTTTATAAATTTTTATATATGAATCTAATATGCAGTTGTTTTTTTTAATGCTCATGGTATTTTATTATATTAAAATATTTATTTTGTATTTTTTACTGTAAAGTTTTTATATATTGTTTTCAAATTAATTAATTCTTCATTTTCAGATACAACCACCAAGACATGTTTTTGTTTTTTTTGAAATTGGCTTTCCATGATAAGTTTCTATTAAAAATCATGCTATTAATAAAACATTATTAATTATGAATAAAAAAGGGAGTCTTAATTAAAAACATTTTTTTTCATTTGAATCTAAATCATTAAAATTCTTATAAGTATTTATTTTATTTTCTTTGAAATTAAATAAATACAGATTTTGAAAAAGAACACGCATGGCATGCCCAATAAGACTTTCAAATATTACTTTAATTAATTATTATAAATTGATTATATTTTTAAGACACAGGTGATAAATATAAGAGAGGAAAAAATACATTGGTTGAATAAATAAAGATAAAGATATAAAATAAATATTCTTTTAAAATAATCTAAATAAATTTATATAATCTCAAAATATGTATATAAAAAAACATATCTCCTTTATTTTCATTGAACATTTAAAAACATGGAGCATGGAATGGCCCAATTTAGTTGGGCTCCGTTGGATTCTGAATGCTTTATGGGCCGATCTAATTGGGTGGTCCGAGATAGGATGGCTTGTCCTTACTTTTTCTTTGTTTTGGGCTTCAAGCCCCTTTCTGTAACAAAGAAAGAAACCCTCTCCTTTCTTCCTTATCAGCAGCTCCACTGCTTAAACCCTAAAAGCAAAAACCCTAATCTTCCAAAACCTCAAAACAACCACGTACTCTTTCGCCTCACTCTCTTCAATGGACGACCCAAGCTCCGCCTCTGAAGACAACGGTATGCAGTAACTTAAACTTCACTCTTTTAGTCCAAACCTTTCTATTGATCGTTATGTTTCATGTATTTTTTTTAATATATTTTGTTACCATTTTCGCAGTTGTAATGGGAGATGAAAACGATAGCGAAGTCGAGGTAGAGGAAAGCGCAGTGCCAAAGTTTGAAATCAAAGCAAACTTCCAAGCGAAACTTAGTGAATTACTACACAGAATAAATTCAAATGAGATTAAGTTATGTAAAGACGGAACAAAAGAGTTCATCAAGTTACTAAAAAGTGAGTCTGGGGGAGAATTGCTTCGTGTTTATGTACAAATTTCATCGAGTTTTACGGAACTTTTAAGTGCTTGGAAGCTTAGGGCAGGGAAAAATGGAATTTCATATGTAATGTCATTGATTTCGGTGATTTTCAGTCATTCTGAGGGGAAATATAGCGCTAATGATAGAGAGAGGATATTTGTTAGTAGGGCTCTTGATAAGTTTGCTAGGTTGATTGTCCAAGAAAAAATGGATGGTCTTTATAAGGAGTTGAATAGTAAAGACGGGAAGCGTGAAAAGGCAGTGCTTTTGTTAATGGCGTCTATTGTTAGGAGAGGGTCGGGTTTGGCTTCGGAGGTCGCGAAGACTTTTGATTTTAAGCTTCAGGGGTTTTTGAAACTGGCGGAGTATAAGAAGAGGCAACAAAATGATAAGAGAAAGAAGAAGTCCACTAGAAAGGCATTTGTTGGGTTTGCGATGTCATTTTTGGAGGTGGGGAAGCCGGGGTTGTTGAGATGGGTGCTGCAGCAAAAGGAGATGTATTCAGGCGTTCTACGTGGACTTGGGAGTGATGACGATGAGACTTTAATTTATGTTTTGTCCACATTGAGGGATAGAGTGCTTATCGAGCAGTCATTGGTGCCTCCTGGTCTTAGGAGTGTTCTCTTTGGGAATGTTACTTTGGAACAGTTAGTCGGGATTTCTGGTAAGGAGAATGGTGGAGATGCTGCTGAGTTGGCACACAATGTGTTGGTTATGGTTTGTACTGATCCTAGCAATGGATTGATGCCGGATTTGAATAGACATCCAAGTCCATTAAAGGGTAATCCGAAGAGACTCTTGGGGCTCATGAAGAAGCTAAAGGCAGTTAATATTGACTATCACAGAGACTTGCTCTTAGCTATTGTTAAGGGAAGGCCGTCGTTTGGCTCAGCATACTTGGAGGAGTTCCCTTACAACCTTGAAGATTATGCATCGCCTTCTTGGTCAGATTTCTGCATAGTTTTGCACACACCATATCTTTATTCATTTGTTTTTTTATCATTTCTTTTCTTTTCCATTTGCTTCTACACATATACATTGCAACTGAAGCTGCAGCAGGTTTTCTACTGTTTCTCTGGCAGCAAACATAGTTTCGTCAGTGGGAGTCGGCCTTCATTTTGGTTTTCTTGATTCTCAATCCAATGATCCACCTTCCTTCGATAGCATGGATGTGAAGAGTATCATTAATTGCATATCTCCTCCTCCATTCAGCAGATCAGTGATCAATAAGGGGTTACTTCACTCAGATTTTCTAGTAAAGAATGGAACTTTAAGACTTCTTATGGAGGGACTAAAACTGTTGAATTCCTTCTTCAGATCTATAAACCTTTCCAGGAAACAAAAAAATTTGCATAGCTGGGCATCTCTCAAGCAGGAAATCCAGAATGAAATTCGAACTTTGCTTCCTGATCCCCAAGTTTTATTGACCTTGCTTTCTTCTTTTGGTAGCCATGCTAGAACTGATGAGAAATGTTTGAAAAGAAAAGCAGATGAAGAAAATTTTGCTGAACAAGGAGGCAAAAGAATAAAGAAACTGAAAACAGATGCTGTAGATGAGGAGATGGACATTATTGTAGCTGGAATAAGTTCAGTTCCCGATATCCCTTTGCCTGGGGAGGGTGAATCTGTTGCTGAGGCAGAGGCATCAGAGGAGCCAGACAGCGGAAAGGATTTTATAAATGTTATATTACAGCTGTGGGGTTCTGACCTGTGCTCTGAGCCTGTTATTACACTGAAGGATGCAGAGATATTCTTCCACTCTAAGCTGCTTGATGCTCTGAAAATTTATCTTGTAAGTTTCAATTCGTGCTGTAACTTGGACATTGTATGGAAACATGAATTTCTTTCTGTTTTCCGTGCATGTAATTTTCATATACAAAAAATGGATAGTTTTATTCTAGAATAATTTGTTTATAAGCTATTTGATTTGATATGCCTTTGTTGGTCTGGCCTTTCCAAGTTCAGGACACTTGTTCTTGGTGCATTTTTTTTTTACCATCCAGTGGCCAATCATTTTTTATGATGGTTCTTGGCCCGCCAAATGCTTGTTTGCTGTATGATGGGAAATTAGTGACTAAACTGTTCTTGATTTGTCCATTTGAGTAATTTATTTGGCAATCTCTCCTTTTCTGGATATCATGATTTTGTGCTTTCCATCTTTAATTTGCTAAAGAGTTGCAATGTGTTGTAATTTCGTTTCTCCAAGTATGGACTTGTATTATGTTTTCCTGTTACTTGGTCCATCTTTATATTTATGGCTTTTTGACTTTAAATCACTATTATACTCCATCATCTAGCTGATGACTCCTATCATGTCTGTCAATCTTATGGGGAAATGAATGTTGAATGATGGATTAACTTTATGATTTTGAAAGACTGTTCCAAGTGTTATTAGTTCTGAACATTTTATGTGCCAACAATTAATGCTGAGTGGAAGATGTAACTTTATAACCTTAAAGCCTGTTTCAAGTGATCATTCTTACCTTAGCTTTGAACTTCATCTTCTGCAGCTGACAATGCCCACTGCTTTGGAGGGATCATTTGAATTTTTTATGAATCTTCTCAGCAATCCTTTAGCATTACCCAATAATCTGCAGGGCTCTTTATTGTCTCTTCTAGTTGAGTACATTAAACGGTCTCCAACGAGTGGAATTGCTATTAGAACACCATCCTTGATGTACAAGCAACTGCAGACCTTTATTAACTTACTGATCTTTTCACCCATTGATGACATAAAGGTTCAAGCATATAACCTGGCACGGGCAGCTATGTCAAGTACTGGTGCATTTGACAGAAACTTACAGGAAATTGATGCATGGTTTTTCTTCTTACCTGGTTACACTGCAGTCAGATCATCTTTTGAGGTCCAAGGAATCGAAATGCTGCAGAGTTTATCATCAGCTGTCATTTCATTCTTATGTGATGCCATCTCTACCATTGGGAATAACTTATTCAAATACTGGGATGCTCTCAGGAATTATAATCACTCCTTGAAAGAGTTCAAAGGTAACTACTAATTCACACATTTCAATTGAATGGTATCTGCGAGTCTTGTTTTGTGGATTGAAATTATATAGTTATACCTGTGCATATGACAATTTGTTTTTATTGATATTTACATCAATAATATATAGAAAATATTGTTAAGCTTTTCTTCATAATTTGGTCATTTAGCTATTTTTGAAGCATTTGCTGTTTAAAGAAACTATTTGCAGGCCCTTTTAACTGCTTGTAGAATTTGTTAGTAGGAGGCGTATACATTGGTTATGCTGGATGTCTGCTAAAAGGAAAAAAAAGGTTACATTTATTTTAATGTTCTAGCTTTGTTAGGATTCGGTTAGCTGTTTGCATAATACACTTGCTATATAATGTGATAATGGACTTGTCATTTCATCCTTCGGTACTTCTGTCAGCTTAACATGCATTGACACTGATGTTAATCCAATTAAGACGTGGACCATATTTGGTTGGTAATCTCCCTTTTTTTGTTGTTTGATCTTTTAATTTTAACATGATCCTTTCTTGTATAGAATGGCTGGCCCCTTGCATCCATGTCTTATCATGGCCTATGGTCCTGCTTTCTTGCATTTAGTTTTGGTCAAACTGGACATGTCGATGCATGTGCATATCAACATGGATCTCTCGGCTGTGCAAGAATAGTATATTTGGGCCACAGGAAATTACTTCAATTGCAGGCTTTCCAAGGATTTTTGCTTGATTGTGCTGTTTGAGTGATCAGAATAACTTTTGTGTTCATTCTTTGAGAACAAAATTATATCATATTTTATTGGATTGATACACCCGAATGATTCTCTGACACTGTAGTGAAATTTCAAATAAAATTTGTTGAGGCCAGGATAATATTCTCCTCTTTTTAGCTCTGTCTCTCTCTCTCTGTGATAATTCAGGTAGCTAATTTCAATCACGAGCACCTCTCTAACACCTCCCCGCTAACTACATATTTTTGTTTGGTAGCTTTATTTCTTATACTTTTTTTTTGGTTGAATAGATACCTAACATCCCCTGAACCTTAGGAACATCACTTCAGCTTTGTATTGATAGTTTGACAGTCCTATAAATTGGCTTTTGTCTTTCTATTTAATAGATTGCATAAAAGGGATGTCTAATTCTTTCTGCTCACCCAAAAGACCGATGGCAGATGATGGCATGTATTTTGGTTACAGTTTTATTGTTTTTTTACTGCAGATGCATCCCTGGATTTTAGCCCTTTCATCATATGTATCTTGCAGAAGTGTGTAAGGTTACTTGGTTCTGAATCAGGAACCTTTTCATTGCCTGAGAAATCAATAATATCAGTATATGTGTGCAGCACGTTGAAGTATCTTTTGCAAACTCAGGTAAGCATTTTGTACTTTGGCTTACAATTAGAGGTGTTTGTGTTTCATGTAATCAGAAAGATGAAAATTTACAGGTAGATGCGGGCTTATTATCTGCTTTGATTAGGTCAGTTTTGTCCGAGGGGCTTACGGATCACTGTCCTTCAATTGATGATTCTGAGACTTTGTTCTGTGAGTGGAGACCATTGAGGAACTTGTTGCTCTTTGCGGAGAGTGTATTGAATAAACAAGCTTGCTGCCAATTTTTCAATGACCAAGAAGCTATGCCCACTGTTGGTTCTTTTACAAACACACTTGATGAAGTAAGGAATATTGTAGAGAGTGGGCATGGTGGTGAAATAGCTGGAATATCAAAAGCTCTTTCTTCTTCAATTATATGTACAACATCCAATGAGCTATTAAAGAACTTTCCGTCAGTTTTGATAACTTTTCAATGCCTTCGAGTTCCCGAATCATTTTTATCATCAATAATCTTTCTTGAGCACAGTTTTCTTGCTGGTGTTCTGAAGCTGTGGCCTGAAATGTTCTTTTCTGGTTTAGAAATGGTAATCTCTATGATTAATTCTCAAGGCACAATTGGTGATGCCTCTGCTAAAGAAACAGCACAGCATGTGGATTTTGATGTCAGTGAATCTGCAGCAGCTGTTTCATTCAGCCTCTTTCTTAGGCAGGTGCCTTTTCATCTGCTATTTCCCGCAATCATGAGCATCAATGCTCCTTCTTTAGTGGAATCCTTAAATATAAAAGACTTGCTTTTGGCAAGACTATCTGAGTCATCAACTGATTCTGTTATTTCTCCTTTGCGCCTTATTCTATTTTGGTTTCATCAAATATGGTCATCTTATAGAATTAAACCATTGACTGAGCTTGAACGACTTGCTGAAATTTGCTATGTTCTTGTTAAGCACATCCTTGCTCAACCACTGGCTTCAAAGCTCAATTCTCCCATGAATGCAGGGGTTCCTTTATCAGCAGATAATATTGGAGAAGTGGCTGAAACCATTTTCTGTCATCCTGCAGTGGTAGCATCTTTGGTTCATCCTTTGCATTGTCATGGTGATTTCACCGAGGGAAAGTTAGGGGAAAGTTTGGAGGAAATCCTTTGTTTCTCTGGACAGACGGTTCACAAAATAGATCATCATGTCTTGGATATGTTGACAGCAACTTTTGATGATTTGTTTCTTCTGTCTTGTGGGCAACATCGTTCTACACTTGAATTTGATGATTGTGCTAGTAAACTAATTGTGAAGGCTTTCAACACCCTGTTACAGAGGCTATATCTGGAAGTTAGGGACAAGTTTGATCAGTGCACTAGTACAGAAGATCCACTGCCCCTTCTCCCATTATTTTATGCTTTCCATGCTTTGAATCGGTTTATATCCCCATTTGAGCTTCTCAAATTGGTCCATTGGATGTTTGGTAGGGTTGATGCGAGTGGTTCAAATGTTCAGAAACATTTTGGGTTATCAGCTCTTTCTGTGGGTCTTTGCATCGCTGCTGATGCCTTTGACATTTTGTCTGCTTATTTGCAGCAGCCAATGACAAGGAATGTGCCATTTTATATGCTTTGGAAATCAGAAGAGAAATTTTTTGATGTTAACCTGATTGAGGAGATCTATGTTCAAGTATGCAAGTTTGCCACTGATTTTAACCAGGATTTTGCGCATGTTTGTTTGCTGAAAGCTGTGAATGCTGTCTACAGCCAAAAATACATGCAACATGGCATCCTTCATCCATTAAGCTTGGTATTGCCTAGGATTATAAGGAGCACTCCTCTAGAAATACTTTCTCAATGCATTTACCGAACAAACATGACAAAAGCTAAATTATTGTCTCTTCTTGTTGAGATGAGCCCCTTGCATTTGTCAGTCTTCGGACACTTATTTTTTGGGATTTTGGATGAAGATTTTAATCTGAAGATAAAGACAGTGGAAAAGACTCGTGATTCAGCTCTTTCAAATACAGATTTTGTGATGCTTCTACCCGCTGCTTTGTCATACTTGAATTCAATTCTCATGAAATTTGAAAAGCAGCAATACAAGCAGTTTACAAATATACCTTCGTTCTACTCAAAATTGCTATTAAAGGGTTTCCTTCATTGGAAGAGTTTTGTATCTGGATATGTATTTCAGGAAAGTTATAATGATTTCTTGCCATCATCCATTGAAGAACTTCTCAATCTCGTGGATAGTAGTCTTCTTGGAAAGGCAATCTGTATGTTACGACAGTACTTCTCCATAAGTGTAGATATGAAATTGAAGGAGCGATTGAAACTTTTTAATTCCATTCTATCCTGTTCCGATACACATGTTGAACTGCTAGATTGTGAAGTTGGTGAAATGGAATTTTGTTCTCATAACCAGTCATTAAACCTTGTTAATAGAGTTGTTGCAAAAATATCATTTTGTCGAATGTTGTTATTTCCAAAGGATAATCAGATTGTGTCTCTGCCAAAAGAAGCAGTTGAGAACTTGCAGGAGGTTTCTTTAGACAAGGTGTCTAACAAGGAGGGCCAATCAAGGATGAGGTTGTTAAAGATTTTGGTAGATACTTGGCAATTCATGGTTAAGAAATTCCCTTCAGTTTCAAATGGTTCAACGAAAGAAAAGATCTCCAATTGTTTGCAGTTATACAGATGCCTGGAGCTGTTCATTTTCAGAACCATTTTTGAATTAGCCATGGAGATGCGTGAGGATCTTATCCTTTTGGAGTCTGTTCCCTTCCTTGAACAGTTGACAAGGTCTTCTCTTCTCTATCGTTTTGAGGATCCAACAACAATGAAAATTCTTCGTGGTATTTTAGTTTTGCTGTCAGAAGGAAAATTTTCATGTGCTCTATATCTTCAACTGCTTGTTTCTCACTCTCAATTTTCTTCTACTATTCAATCTATCACTGAATCATTTGGATGTCAGACTGGCGCTTTTGTCAAGCCCATGTCTAGCATTCTGAGATCACCTGTTATCCTTCGTACAAAAAGCAGTGATGATTTGCAAACAACTGAGCTGCACATGAAGCAGCTGGAAATTGTTAAGTTACTCAGAACACTCCTTCAACTAAAGCCTCGCCAGAGCAGTTTTGATTCTGGAAACGATATTGGCATAAATCTTAAAGAATTGCATTTGTTGCTTCTATCTTCTTATGGTGCAACCCTAAGTGAAACTGACTTGGAGATATACAATTTGATGCTTGAGATTGAGTCAATTGATAATTCTGTCGTTGATGTTGTTGCTGATATGGATTATCTGTGGGGAACTGCTGTTTTAAAGATAAGCAAAGAACGGGTGCTAGATCAGGAAACATATGATGTCGTGACTAATACAGAAGCAGTTAAAGAACATCGAAGAAGTCAATTTAGGGAAAATCTTCCTGTTGATCCCAAGATGTGTGTGACAACGGCGCTACATTTTCCCTACGACAGAACTGTAACTGATGGATCTTTATCCTTGGATAGGCTTCAACTAGATAATCTAAAGGATATATATGAGGTATGATCAATGTTACTTTAGCAGATTAATCTGAATTTGTGCTTTTGAAGAATTTGCCTTTTTGTTCTGGCCATGACAACTAAGAATTATTTGATTCTATTGTATTGTGTGCAGAGACATGTTCCTGGTGTTGAAAACATACAGCTATATGATCCTGTTTTCATATTGCGCTTTTCAATTCATGCTCTGTCAATGGGTTACATTGAAGCCGTGGAGTTTGCTGGTTTGGGGTTGCTTGCTGTTGCATTTGTTAGCATGTCTTCACCTGATGTTGGGATGAGAAAACTGGGTTATGAATTAATTGGGAAATATAAGAATGTGCTAGAGGTAATACTCTCTTCCATGCTGTTACTGGCTCATGCTGAGCTTGCATATGATCATGCATGCAAGCGAGAGACAGTTAATGTCTATGGGTCCCCATGCATGTGCATGCATATTATCCCTGTGGTTTGATTCAATAATTGAATTTTCATTTGTTATTTTTCCTTAAAAGAAATTCCTATGGCATGCTACTCAGAATGGTGGATTGCTCATTTAATCTACAGTATTTTTCTGTGAGACATGCAATGCATTTTATTCTTTGTGGTTTACAACATAGTATTTAATGTATTACAGATGGGTGATGTATATTTTCAAACGATAACATTCATGTTTATGCAAAAAGTCACTTAAGTTTAGAAACTTTTTTGAGTGAGCAAAATAACAAATATGGTTAATAAGTACTGACATATTTGGAAAGGGAAAAGGACTAATATTAAAGGAAATGGTTAGACCTGTTTTCTCTTATAAACCCTTAAAGGGGTTGTTGTGATAATTCCAGGTTTTTGCACATGGGTAAAAAGAGGTTCATGTGGGCGTTAAATGCATCTTAGAAAGTCGACGTGTTTCATTGGTAAGATGCATCTTAAAAGGGTTGTGATAATTCCAGAAGTTTTTGAACATGGGTAAAGAGGTTCATGTGGGCGTTAAATGCATCTTAGAAAGTTGACGTGTCTCATTGGTAAACAGTAATTCAAGAAGTATCATGTCTCAACTTTAACCAATCAAATATACCTGTCTCACTTGTTTATCTAAATTATTCACGGGTCATTGGATAAAATATACCCTAGAGAGGTTTAAATAGAAAGAAGAAAAACAAATCAAATGGGAATACATTTGCAGTAGGAAAAGAAGCACTCCAAAATTTTTCTATGGTAATTTGTAACTATTCAAATGCTCTCTCTTATGCTATACTCTAATGACCAGATATTGTAATAATTCAATATAAGGCTATTTTGTAAATACAGCAATTAGGATATTTTTTTGTCTTCACAAAAATTTTAAAAACAGTGGAACTTTTATATATAGTAATTGTAAATTCATTGTGATGCAAGAACATAAAAAAGGTAGAGTTGGTAGAGTTGCTGGACCCTTTATGTAATGGAATATAGAATATGGGATAGAGTTATGTGACACATTCTTCTTGTTTACATGAGTGCATGATTTTTTTCTTCCCGCATCCAAGTTCCCTTCCATTTTTTATTTGAAGTTCAATTTTTTTTTTTTTGCACAGAACTGTCAAAAGACAAAAGATGTAATGCGACTCCGACTCCTGTTGACATACTTGCAAAATGGAATATCTGAACCATGGCAGAGAATTCCTTCTGTTCTAGCACTTTTTGCTGCAGAGTCATCTTTGATATTGTTGGATCCTTCACATGATCATTACACAACCTTAAGCAAGCATTTGATGCATTCCTCCAAGGTGAACATGAAGGTATTGTCTTATGAGCAAAGCAATCTGACTTACTATGAATGTATCTCTTCCATTGTTTTGCAGCAGCTTGTTTTATACTCATCTTTTTGTTCGTTGTATAATCTTTTGCTCTTACAATGACTAACTCCATCCTTCTCACTTTGTTTAATATTGCAGAGCATACCATTATTTCATGTCTTTTTCCTGAGTAATGCAGTCAATTTCAGAATGGAGAGGCTCTGGATGCTTCGCCTAGCATGTGGAGGGCTGAATTTAGATGACGATACTCAAATATTTATTAGGAATTCCACTATTGAGACCCTATTGAGTTTTTATTCTTCTCCTCTTTCAGATAATGAGTCAAAAGAAATAATTCTTGAGGTAAAGTTTGGATTTTTTGGTCTAGCATGCTTTGCAGTTGACGCATTTCTTTTAAGTTTTCTTCTTGCAGATGACAGTTTTTTTCTTATTTGTTTTGCAGATAGTGAAGAAGGCGGCTAAATTGCCCAGGATGGTTCGTTACCTAGTGGAACACTGTGGTCTGTTTCCGTGGTTATCATCTGTTCTCTCAGTCTACAAAGGGATGCTGCATGAAAATGAAAGAATTTTTTTCTCACAGCTGTTGGTTGTGGTCATAGAGGTAGTTGCTAGTTTTTATTTGCTGTCTTTTTGAAACATTTGTCCTGTGATATTTCTATTCTATAGTTCACTTGATAGTATTTTCTTCATTCATACCGGTAAAATAAATTTGTCATTATTGTTTCAGTCCTTAACTGGGATCTTGTCATTGCTCCAATTTTGTCATGACTGTTCTCTGAAATATTTGCAATGTTAAAAGTGCTTAATAGGAGACTATTATGGACACAACCTACTTCAATAATGCTGGCAAGAATAAAATTGGATATGCTTACGAGTGACCTGTACATATTTGAAGGTTATATAGGCTCAAGAATAAAATTGGATATGCTTACGAGTGACCTGTACATATTTGAAGGTTATATAGGCTCAAGAATAAAATTGGATATGCTTATGAGTGACCTGTACATATTTTAAAGTTATATAGGATTGTATGCACTCTAGGTTTTTTTTGGTCAAATTATGCTGGTTTTTGTTTGAATGTCTTTTCTTTTTATCTAGGTTCTTTTGACAAAATTATTGTGTTGATGCTTTGTTTTAGTGACATTTTTTTTTTTGGATTTAGGTCGTCAATGATGTTGTTTCATCCAGAAACATTGTTGAGTGGTTGCAAAACTATGCTCTTGAGCAGCTAATGGAACTTGCAACTTATCTTTACAAGCTCCTAGTTGCTGGCTCAAAGTTGATAAAGGAGAATGTCACATTGGTTAATTCGGTTCTGCATATAATGCTGACAACATTGAAAATATCCCAAAAAAGGAAAATATACCAGCCACATTTTACCCTAACATTCGAGGGCTTATTCCAAATTTATCAGGCTTTGGATGTATTCAATACTTCAAGACCTAGTGCAAGTTCAGAGCTTGGGCTTAAAACAATACTTATGGGTTTTCCTCGGGTTGACATATTGCACATGGTCTCTCTCTCTCTCTGTGTGTGTGTGTGTGTGTAGCTCTCTCCCCCCCCTCTCTTACCTTCTCTCTTGCATTAATGCATGCTCAACGTTCTAAGTTACAATAATGAAAACAGGGATACAAAAGGGGAACTAGAAAAGAAAGGAGGTTTTACTGTCAGACACGCTAACAGAAAAGGAAAATGGAGGGGGGGCAAAAAATGAAGTGATATGAAATGAAATTCGATAAATAATGAGTATATCTGGTTGCATGAATTGTTTAGTGAATAACTTATTTTTTCACACTTTTATTCAGTGTTGCCAATACTGCCACAACTGACATTGGTCTTTTAAATCTTTGTTTGATATCATTTACAGAATCAAGAGAAGCTTTCAAGTTTCCTTCTGTGGGCAGTCTCTACTGCCATGAAGTCTGATTCCAGCCAAATCATCAATGTTAAAGATACTCGTGCGAATCTCACAATCAACTCAGAGGAAACACCATCTGAGGAGTCTTTGGTATCAAAACTTTTGCGTTGGCTTGTTGCTTCTGTAATTCTGGGAAAGCTTTCAAGGAAACTTGATGTAAATGCTGAACTTTCTGAAAAATCAAGTTTTAAAACATTGCAAAACTTATTAGAAAATGTTGAAAAAGGGTGTGGAGAAAGCAACAGATTGGGATTTGATTGTGAAGAGGTATTAGCTTTGTCAATATTTTACCTCCAGCAGCTTCTTGGCATGAATTTCACAGTGCTTCCTTCAGTTGTGTCTTCACTATCTCTTCTACTTCTTTGCAAGAAATCGAAGTTTTCAGGTATGGTACTTCAGTTGTTTTTTGCTGGCATCTTGGTTTTATGCTTTTGCTTTCTTTCCCAAAGTAAATGTCTGCAAGAATTGTGTTTTTGTTTTGGGTTATCCTTGGGCAATGATAGTTTCATTAATTTTGATGATGTGTGTTGAACCTGGAGCAGATTTCGCACTTGGTTACAGGACTTCTACACTGTCACTATGGTCGAAAATTCGTTGTCCAGCTGAAGCTAATCCTGCTTGGAGATGGTAATATATTCCGTGTCAAAGTGTTTCTACTTTTATCTTATGATGTGTGACTGAAAGGAATTTGATCATTGCTGCAAAATAAATATTTTCCAGGCTATCAATTTAAACTAAATTGCTCTGCAACATTCTTTGTGCAGGTCATTCTACCAACCGTGGAAGGATCCTTCATGTGAACTGAGTGAATCACAGAGAATGTATGAACAGCACGCCTGCCAATCTCTTCTAGTGATCATCACAAATGTTCTTGGAAAGAAATCATTAGATGATACACGGGTTTTATCACTTGAAGATGTAGAAAATTCTGGTCTTTTCAAATGGGAAAGGACTATAGCAGAAATTGAATTATAACTTGTGCAAATGTACTTTCATTTTAAATGTAAATTCAGATCAGTTTTGTCTATAAATCTCGTGACCAACATTATATTTTTATGTTTGGATTGCTTATACACCTGAAGAAACATGAAAATTATCTTAAATAAATAGGATTGGAAGATATCCTAAACTCAGCCATCTTTGCACTCTGTTCCAAGTCTTCGGTTTTCGAGGCTTCCTTATATATAAATCCCGAGGATAGGGCATGCTTTTCTTGTACGCGAATCTTGAACTACATATCTTACATCAGTACGTATTGTTGAGAGTAGGTTGTATTTCTTACGTAGAGTCTATTAAAATATTCTAATTTTTATTTTTTAAAATTTATTTTGATATTTGCATAAATATCAAAATAATAATAATTTAAAACAAAAAAAATAAAAAATTTCAGAAACGCTGTACACATATCTTTTAAATCTCCACTTCTCGAATAATTTGAATATGAAGGGGATTTTTGGGAACATAATTTGGTGCAGGTTTGGGACTATGAGCGGTTTAGGAGTATAGTTGTAATTATTTTTTAAAATATTTTTTATATTAAAATATATCAAAATAATTTTTTTAAAATTATTTTTGAGATTTGCGCATCAAATTGATTCAAAACATATATAAAAAATTAATTTTTAATAAAAAAATAAAATGTTTAAAAATATAGGTACAACCGTATTTTCAAACGCTAACGTACCTTCCCTAAACTAAAAATAGAAGTCTACAATTAGGTAGACCGAATATTGTTTAATTCATTTTTAATAATTTCAATGAGCATGTCTAGAGGTTATGGGTATTCTAATGTTCTTTTATTTTATGAGTGTAAATCTTAAGACAAACTTTTAATGAAATTTTGTGTAAGTTTTTAAAATTATTTAAAAATATATTTAATTTCAATTTCAATTATAGTGTAAGATAGTTTTAAAATATTTATATAGTTTTGATAAAAAAATAATGATTCACGAAACAAGAAAGTTTTTAAAATATTTAGGAATAATACAGTGTAATTATTAAGACGGCAACCACTAAATATAATAGTTATTTTTATATGAAAATGTATTAAAATAATATATATTTTTAAAAAATTATTTTTGAAATTATTATATAGGTAAAAAAAATTTAAAAAAAAATTAAATTTTTTCAGAAATATTCTTAATGGGCAAAAACAAATAATTAATGAACAAACTAAGTTATTCGCACACTTCATTTATTATCATTGCTCAATGAGACAAACGTACGAAAATTATGGACAGGCATCCAAACGTTAAATCACTGTCGAGTTCACGTGTTTTGGTATGACAATAATTTCAGTTAGCCATCTGACCCTTAAGTGTGTCTGTTATTGCGGCTAACGCGTAGCTAGCTGTAATAAACAAACAAAGCTTTATATTAAAAATAAATTCCAAGGCTTTTTTTTCTTTTTTCTAGAGCAGATCTAACATCGATTATTGAGGGAGTCGGCATGGTGATTGTTGAAGGGATAGGGTTAGGGTTCAAATCTATTAATTTGAATAATAAATCTCTTAATTTTAGTATGGATTTGATGTTTGAGGTGACACTATTGAGATGGAGAAATGAAGAGCAAATCTGTCATTTAGATGGGACCTGGGAGACCCAAAAAGTCAGCTAGGAATGACGAAATACATGTTACTTTCTAAAAGATAAATCCATTCACATTAACCCAAAAAAAAACTAAAGATGAGAGTCTTGGTGTACCTTTCTCGTGAAACTTTTTTTTTAGTTTTTTTTTTATTAAATTTATTAAGTATTATAATTTATATTTTTAACTTAATTTTTATGAATATATCTCATGTAACCTCTACTATAAGTTTGAATTAACTTAATCCACCTGAGTTTTTTTTTAATTTGACCTTTAAAATTGAATTTATTTAGAATTATAGTTTGTGATTTATTTTAATTTGTTTTTTATAAAATTATTTTAATCTCATAATTTAGTTCATGACTTAATATGTTAACTTGAATTGAATTGAGCTATTTTTTTATATTTTTTAATGGATTTATCAATTTCAATTGCATTCTTCAATATTAGATTTATTAGGGATTAATTCTTATAATTTTCAATCCATTTTTTATGAAGATATCCCAGTATTATAACCTAGACTACACGTTTGATAAGTTAACTTGAGTTTTTCTCTCCTTTTTCTAATTAACTATATATTTCAGTTTCATCTTTTAAAATTGAGTTGATTGGAAATTAGACTTCATAACATCTCTCGATTTGCTTTCTATGAGGTTGGTTATCCTCTTTTCATTGCTCGGGTCACGGATTAATTTGACGAATTGACTCGAGTTGTTTTTTGTGTCATTTTTAATTGATTTTTTTCTTCTCAATTTCACCTTCCAATACTAGGTTGATTGAGAATTGTGTTTCATAATATATTTTAATTTGTTTTTTATTAGGTTTTTTTAGTCTCATTATTTGGGTTACGAGTTTGTCAAGTCAACTCGGGTTGACTTTGATAATCTTTTTTTATTTGTTTTAATTGATTTTTCTTTTATCAATTTCATCATTCAATATTGATTTTATTGAAAATTAGGCTTTATAATTTGTTTTGATTTGTTGAGGTTATCATAATCTCATGCTCACGAATTTATAGATTAATCCTGGTTGATCCAAATTGACCCAATATATTGTCGTCTGAATATTTATATAAAATACCTTATTAAATATTTATTTTGAGTAAAACTATATTTTTACTTATTGTTTGAGTTACTTTAAAATTTACCAAATTAATCAAGTTATATAAGATCAATTCTTATATGATTTAATTTTTTTTTTTAACTAGAAAAAAACATTAACAATGCCTCTATCTATTTATCTATATTAGCATAACGTGTGAAAATAATCTATTCTGCTTGAAAATTTAAACAATTTTGGAGGTCATTTCAAACTGTTTTGCATGCTTGTCACATACCAGCTGAGAATCTTGCTTGAAAAAACATATGATCGGCTTATTAAATTATTTATCAATACGTGATTGATTAGTTGAATTCAATGTGTTATTGTTTTAATTTTTTCTTTTAAATTTCTTGTATTAATTTGTTTAGGTTAAGATCTTGTTTAACAAATCAACTAACTCATAAATTAACTTACTAGGTCACATGAATTTAGCCAAATCAATATCAAAACCAGCTTAATTTAAAATCTAACTAGGATTATTAATTTGTGCATACTTTATTTACCAAACACCCATCCAATTTTAGTGCATAAATGAAGAGTAGTTGTGTGGATCCACTCTTTCTAATTTAGAATAATTAATTGATCCTAATGTAATTATTATCATCATTGATTAGTTTTGTGAATCCATATATAATATAATTAATATTATATTATAATAATTGCTAAATTAAATGAACCATGTTCAAGGAACCATGGTGGTTAACAATTTTCTATACAATATTGCTTTCTATTTATTTTAATAAATTCATAATTTAATACTTCATCGCCGAAGAAAAATATGATTTTTTTGTTCTTTCATAGCAAATTATCAAGAAAGCAAACATTTAAATAATCTAGATTAGTATTTAATTTTTAAATTTTTTATTATGGATAACTCGGTTTAAGGCTTGAATTATTAGATTAATTTTATTTTTTAAATTAAAATAATATTTTGTTAAAAAATAAATAGGTAATACATTACAACTAGTTTTTGATCGGCCATACTCATAAATTATTTTTTTCAAAACATAATTTATGAAAATTGTCTTTTCATGAAAAAAAATTAACGTGAAACCATGCGGAAGTGGAACATGATCATTATCTCCCACTCCCATGAAAAAGTAAAAACATACTTCCAAGAAAGTAAGCATGGGTCATTGACAAGAAAATATGCCTGACATTAACCCTTTTTCTGTCATGTACCTGCCCCTTGTATTAAGGGCAGACCTGTCATCAAAACAGGACAAACCTGGCTAGATAGTACCAGTTCAAGCAAAACAAACAATATAAATTGTCTGATCTCTCTTTCATACAATAATAGTAACTAACTGAAAATCAAACAATGGAGCCAAAACTGGTTTTATTTGTGTTTCTGCTAATCTCTGCAGCGGCTACCTGTGAATACATTAGGCCTCCACCTCGAAAGACCCTTCATTTTCCTTGGAATTCAAAGTTGTCTTCTCATCCCCAACAGGTTATCTTATCATCCCTCTTCCTGTTCTGTTGATCAGATTGTGTTTTGCATTGGTTTTAGTGTTAAAGATTGTTTCTTTTCCAATTATCTGATCCGGGTTTTTTTTTGTTTTCTTCATCCGGGTTCTTTTGATGAAAACATAGTTTATTGAATAGGATAAAGTCAAGAAAGAGTGTTACTTTTGAATGTGTTGAATTGTTGTTGTTTAGTTGCATTGGAACTCTTGATTTTATTGATGTTGATTTTTGTTTTATTGGAATTGATTTGGTGGGTGTCTGTTTGGTTTAATTACTTGCTGAAGTTACCCCAAAGAGTTGTTTCTGAGATGCTTTTCTTGTTTGTGACTCTGTGAAATGCTTTGGAACAATGGTTTTTCTGGGTTTCAAGGTAATTTATGATGCTGATTTGGTTTTGAAGTGCTTTGGCTCAATGAATCCCCTATTGTAGGTGCACATCTCTTTGGCTGGAGACAAGCACATGCGAGTCTCATGGGTCTCCAATGATAAATCTACCCTACCCATGGTTGAATATGGAACTTCTCCTGGAAGATACAGCAATAAGTCTCAAGGAGAGAGCACTTCATATAGTTATCTATTTTATAGCTCTGGAAAGATACACCACACAGTCATTGGGCCGCTGGAAGATAACACGGTTTATTACTATCGATGTGGTGGAGGAGGTCCTGAGTACAAGCTCAAGACTCCTCCAGCTCAGTTCCCTGTTATGTTTGCTGTGGCAGGAGATTTAGGCCAAACTGGATGGACTAAATCGACACTAGATCATATTGACCTATGCAAATATGATGTGCATCTGCTTCCTGGAGACCTTTCATATGCTGATTACATACAGCACCGCTGGGACACATTTGGCGAGCTGGTTGAGCCACTTGCCAGTGCAAGACCATGGATGGTAACACAGGGGAATCATGAAAAGGAAAGCATTATGTTCTTTAAGGATGGTTTTCAATCCTACAATTCTAGATGGAAGATGCCATATGAGGAGAGTGGATCAAGTTCAAATCTTTATTATTCTTTTGAAGTTGCAGGGGCTCACATTATTATGCTTGGCTCATATACAGATTACGATGAGCACTCGGATCAATATAACTGGCTCAAGGTTAGTTAAATCTTTATCCTCTTACAATGTGATCTTCTTTCCTTTTCTGTTTTAAGTGCAAATAGTAGTTTATTAACAAAAGGCTCAATGAACTGGTAAGAAAATGTGAATTTGTCAAGAGACTCGCTGGCAGGAAATTTGGAAATAATTATTTGATGTATACACGTGGTTCTTTCGCACATGTCAACAGCATGTTGTGATTCCATGCTCCTGGCTATGTGTGTCCTTTGTTTGTGTGTCATCTAAGGCATATGAAACAATGCAAGACTTACTATTGTCCTTCCCTGAATTATCTTAACATTTATTGGGACTAGTTGGAGAACTTGGAAAGCAGCACGTGAAACTGTATCAAATACTATCAATCTCATTTTGTCAACATAGCTCCGTACCGTATTGAAATTTAGATTATTAAGGTGCAGCATATTAGTGATCACACTGTGAACGAGGCCTTTCAAAAGTTAACGCAAGATGCTTCAGTGCGGGTGAAAGCCTCCCAAAAAACAGAAGGCTTAGCCATTTCAAAAGTTAATGCAAAATGCTTCAAGTTTCATCTTTTCATGAGCATACATGATAGGTGTCTTGTTTGTTCTCTTGTCCTTCTTTCTTCTTTGTTCAAAGCTCCATGAGGAATAGAGAATATTTTAGTTGCTTCTAATATTGGGGTTTCACTATCATAATTGATCTACAGGCTGATGTTGCAAAGGTGGATCGAAAGAAGACACCTTGGCTGATCGTACTATTCCATGTCCCATGGTATAATAGCAACGAGGCTCATCAAGATGAAGGGGACAGAATGCTGGCAGCTATGGAGCCATTACTTCACGCTGCTAGTGTGGATATTGTGCTAGCTGGCCATGTGCATGCTTATGAACGCACGGTATGGTATAGAATTTCCTTTGAGGCAGAGATCCAGGGATACTCCCTAAAGTATCTTTGTCTTGACTTAGTTTCATTCACTATAAAGTATAAAGTTTTCGATTTGCATTCCTTTATAGTTTTGTCGTTCAAATTCTCTTGACGAGAGTCTTACCCTAAATGATGAACAAGGAAATTGTTTAGGAGTCTATGTCTGCATTTGCATTTGCCTTTACCTTTCTGTCATCCTCGATTTCATGAAACATTGATTATATTATCTGGCATTCTCTTTGATAGGAACGTGTGAACAAAGGAAAATTGGATCCATGTGGTGCTGTCCATATTACGATCGGAGATGGAGGAAACAGAGAAGGTTTAGCGAGCACGTATGTCCTCACTCCAACAACTTTCTGTTGCGAGCAAACTTTTATAGGACCAAAGATTTTGAAAACAATGTTTTCGAAACGAGTAGTTCTTTGTCTTGCTTACAATCTAATTTTCTTCATATCATTAACAGATACAAAAACCCACAACCAGCTTGGTCAGTCTTCCGTGAAGCAAGTTTTGGCCATGGCGAGCTCAAATTAGCGAATTCAACTCATGCCTACTGGAGTTGGCACAGGAACGATGACGATGAGTCTGTTAGATCAGATCAGGTCTGGATAACTTCATTGGAGAATTCTGGATGCATCGCTGAAAAGAAACATGAACTGATGAAGATTCTCTCAGGACCTTAATGCTCAAACTTTTGGTTCCTGTCACCCTAAAATGGGATGAAACTTTACTCGAGCGAGGTCAAAGTAAATAGTCGTGATACACAGTCTACCATGCCTATCTCAGTCAAGTAGATAAAATGAAGCCATCACCTCTTGTCTGGGGTATAGAATATAGTAACTTCACTAGCTGCTGTTGTATTTCACTTGTTTCTTATGAAGGATAATTTCAAGCCGTTCACCTAAGGATGCTGTTCTTCCTGTGTTGGTTGGCTAGTAGATGGCCTTTTAGATATCTCTACTTGCTATAACCACTAGTGGACCAAGAGAGAAAACAATGATGGTTACAACACATAATTTCAAAGAGTTTGGTACCCAGAGGGATTGGTGGATTCAGGTGAAAGAGCTATGAAACAGTATTCTTGATCCTCAAATAATGATCAAATATCTGAACGAAGAACTATTGATCTGCCGGCAGGTGCTACTGTCTAAAAATGGGATTAACAGCAACATTTTTATTTTTCCATTAAAAAATCATTACTGATTAGATAATTTAATTCGAGGGGTTGAGCTTGCAAGTCAAAGTTAGAAATCTTGAGTTCATATTCCGCTGGGATCGGAATAAGAGGTAAGCTTGTGAAATTCCGTAAGCGAAAACGGCCACTTTATGGAACAGAAAGAACTCCTCGATGTAATCCAAGATTAGTATGCCTACCAATCCTACCAAAAAGAAACCAAAAAAGCGAGCTTATGGTTATACCCTTTCGGTGGATCCCTTCCTATCGTACAAAACAAGTAAGAGGGTAGCCAGACTATAGCGATAGAGTCAATTTCTTGTACGTCTTAACATGCACCTAATTTTATGTGCCATTGGAAATCCTCAAGCATCAACAACATAGTATCAAAACTTGAATAGGATAACAAGACTTTTAAGAACCTGAAACTTCAGAGTTCTGTCTCAACTTTCTTTACACCTAAGATGGCATGATGACCCACGATCACAATTCCGGATATAGAAACAACGAAGGATATTGCGGTTTGACCAAGAGTAAGTTTTAAATACAATCTCAAACAAGAAAATACATGAGTTCTTGCAATGTGATAAGATTGTACAAATCAGGCCTCAATTTTAGTCTAACAGACTGCCAATTTTAAGCAAATGGGCAACGCTAGAGTCCTTTATGCAAAGGAGGTAATGGATGGACCTTTCGGCATTCTAACTGTCACACCAAACAAGAGACGAAGGATGATATGTTGTTGGTTTGATCAGGTAAACCAAGCCAATCCATGTTGTCTCAGCCAGCTGAGTGTGTTTAGAGAACAAGCAAACTCCAATCAGCAATCCTGGCTTGCCAAAAACATGATTCCAAGTTTGCGCTTAGGCAGTTGATGATTCCAGCTCCTGATTTCTCTTGCCCCTCCAAAGAATAATCTGCTCGTCCTTGAATAAAATAGGAACACAAGGTACCAAATCCTACAGTTTGGGAATAAAAGGTCATGCGAGACATTCATGCATGATCTTATAAATAACAAAATGTAATGCTTGAGTCATACTCGTACCTTTAGTTTCACACCAATCTTTTTGCAGTCACTCATACCCACATGTTTGCAGTCCAGTCTCACAACCTCCTCAGTTTCAAAAGCATCCCTCACTCTGTCAACCACATTCACATACACACCATTCCTGGCTGAACACAGATTCACAGCATTCAAAGTTAACACACCACTCACACACCCTCCTCTTTCAATCACCTTGAAATTTATTTAAAGCAACAATCTATCCAACCCTAGATAATACATTTCACTTACTGAGTTTCATCAGGGGCAGAGAATTCAATCCTCTGTTTCTCCTTTCTTTCGTCTGTTCAAACGTCAAACCATCAGCTACATTCTTAACAAGCTTCGGATATATAGGCGCATAAGGCTTCCACAACATGAGGGGAATAACAGGCCGGTTCTCAGGATCATAATTTCGACCCCGATACAAAAGAAGGATATTAATGTTCCTATAGACAACCTTCCCACCAGATTTATCCTACAAAAAAACACTATCATCTACATCAGCTAACAAACACCAAAAACTATGTATGATTGGTTGATAAAATGAATTCCAACTTTAAGAAATAAAATTCTATGAGACTTTGTATTAAGCTCAACACCTCAAGATGGAAACAAACATTGTCCATATCAAGAGTTGGTACTCCCAAACACTTGATCCTCACAGCTTCAGCTCTCTTCCAATGGTTGTGAATATCATCCAACATATTGTGAGTAACCCCTCCCTTGCCTACCACCAAGATAAAGCAAACAAATTGATCAAAACAACAAGTCGTTCATTGGGCATATAATAGATGATATGTCATTTTAATGTAACTAAATTACCCAAATTGATTTGCCTGGAGCAATCACTATGGCGATACCGCTCCACTAGCTCCGCCACCTCCTCCTCCGTAAGTGGGTCCCCAAGAACCCGATTCCTCTCCTCCATTAACTTATCCATGTCCGTCTCCAACTGGGTCGGAGCAGCAGTGCCAGTCCATTTCCTATCAAGGCGACCGGGTCCAAATGGAGAAAAGCGTTTCGGTTCACGATACCCAATTGGCTCAATTGCAGGATTTGACTCAGAATATGAGTATCTGAAGTCAAAAGCAAGGTCCGATTTTACAGGGAGTTTCGGGTCGTTATTCGGGTCAGGCGTTTCTTTCGGCTCGGTGGTGTTTTTGGGTTTGGGTTTTTTGGTGAGAGAAAATGGCGGGTCATATTGGTCTTGAGAGAGAGTGTGGTTTAGGAAGTAAGAAACGTAGAGGGATTTTGATTTAGGGTTTTGGTTTAGGGTTTTGTGAAGGAAAGAAAGGAACTTTACTGCCATTTGGTGCAGCAGAAGGTTAAATTACACTGCTGTGTCAAAAAAAAACAAAAAGCTCTTGAGAGTTTATATTTGACTCAGAATATGAGTATCTGAAGTCAAAAGCAAGGTCCGATTTTACAGGGAGTTTCGGGTCGTTATTCGGGTCAGGCGTTTCTTTCGGCTCGGTGGTGTTTTTGGGTTTGGGTTTTTTGGTGAGAGAAAATGGCGGGTCATATTGGTCTTGAGAGAGAGTGTGGTTTAGGAAGTAAGAAACGTAGAGGGATTTTGATTTAGGGTTTTGGTTTAGGGTTTTGTGAAGGAAAGAAAGGAACTTTACTGCCATTTGGTGCAGCAGAAGGTTAAATTACACTGCTGTGTCAAAAAAAACAAAAAGCTCTTGAGAGTTTATATTTAAATTACCAAAGGAGGTACAATAAAAGAGGCTTCTAAGTGAATCACACCTCCTTGGATGTAGTGAATGCAGTCATTATGCCTTGTTCCATATAGTAAAGAAGCAGTCTTCATTGCTACTAGCATTAAAGATTTCTTCTTCTTCTTCGTTTTTTTTTTGCAAGCAGGAGTCCATTGACTAGAACAGACACGACAGATACTGAAATGGCAGAAGAAATTGCTTTTACTGCAATTAAGTGAAGAACGACACAATTTATTCATATTGGCAGGTTATTAAGCTAGCCTGCAAGAGCGTGCCAACTAATCCAAAAGTTGTCACAGACAGTAATCTCTGTTGTCCCTGTTCTACCTATAATCTTGATCATCCAGTAGTGAGGAGAGACTAAGCTTTACAGAATAAAAAGCATATTCATGTTAGTTTACGAAAAACCAAGCTAGGTATATGAAAACAGACCAGTTAACTAAAAAAGGGTTGGAAATTAGTTACCAATTAAATCATAAAAGCCTAAAAGGGAACATAGAATCTCTCAAATTTCTAAGAAAACATGACAGGTTATGTTTCAAATCTTACTCCTTGAAAAGAAGACTCTCCCGTCTCTAGAACCATCAATCAGCCAACTATAATTAATATTGAAGTCTATTTAAACTTACTAGTCCTCCCATAAAGAAAGAGAGAGAGACCCTGACCTAGTGATCTTTGTCTCTCTCTCACCAAATGAAAGATGGCAGTGACAGTATGTCATCTGTAAGGCTGAGACCTTAACTTCATTGCAATGTTGCACGGCACTGGTTCGCTCGTTCTTGATTTTCTTGCCCATATAGTGAAAGAAACCTGCCCTGATTGTATTTTCTTGATTTTTTATCACTTGAGTCAAAGAGAATACAAGGAACAAACCAGAGAAACTAAATCCTACTGACAAAATCAGTTTTGAAGCTTAATATAGCTTTCTGGTGGAGGTTTTGATAGCATGATATTGAGTGTTTGGTGAATTAATAAATACACCAAGAAGAGAACATAAGGAAATATCAGTGTAAAGCACAAGGGCTGAATGTTTATGGCAGGATCATGACAGCTACTAAATTTATAGCTACAGAGTAACTGTCTTACTAATTTTCTCGCATTTGTATGCCTTGACTAGCAACTTCTAGAGTTCTAGTAAAGTGTTGCAATCTTCTACGATCCTTTGACCAGTTCATTTATCCTGCATGATTGCCCTTCTAAATGTTTAATTTGAAAAAGGTTAGATTCTTGGATCGATCGATCCCATGTTGTAGCTAAGCTGCTAATCATAAAGTGCGTATCTTTTACCATGTCAAATCAATGCATGCTTTTTGAGGAGGATTACATGAACTTCATCTTACTTCAAAATCTTGATAAAGGAGAATGAGAATTCATTAACGAAGAGAATTGTAGAATGAAGTTCAAGTACCTTGCAACTAAGAGCACACAATAAAATTACTTGAAACAATATCTGCAACCGAAATTACAATGTTCTACAGATACAACTCAATTCTGCAGTGCAGGCAAACATATTCCTTCGCTTACACATCTTGCTATTCTGGCACCATCTCAAAGATGATTAAATGCAGCAGTTTATCTTGCCATCAGCCTTGATCGAGTGCAAATCTGCCCTTTGCATTTTCTTGTCAAGACAGTAAAGTAAAAGCATCAGTTACAGCAAACTGCCATTATTTTTGGCATTTTTCACTCCAATGCTAATGTTCTCTGCATCCGTAATGACTAGGGACAATTAATTTCAGCTACAGAATTCTTAAAAGCTGAGCTTAGTCGTATCGTGTATATCTTTTCTCAGAGTAATATCAGGACAATCAAAGGTCCATACACAAACTATTAAATTTCACTAAGCCACATCAACTTTCTACAGTCCACAACAGCAAATCAGGAAGACATGAATGCATGAGTCAACAACATAATTCAAGATAGATAATAGATAAGATGAACATCTCAAGTCCCAACTGGATGCAAGCACTGTGTTTTGAGGTTCGCAAGTCAATGAAGTCACCTCCATATTAAAATGGTATTGCATAAATAAGATAAAAATTACAATAGCAAGCAGAATGATTATGCAGAAGAGAGCTTGCTCAGCCTCTCATTTCTAAATCTTCTTTGATCACCAACCATCGACTCAAAAACACCCAATAGATTATCCAAGCCTTCAGGATAATCCCCTATTTCCTCCAACGCATAAACAATGCTCTCAATAGTAGACAAATAGCCAGCTTTTGGTTGTTGCCTAACCTCACTATACAAACTCAACCTATCCAAGTCCAACTTCAAATGCGGCAAGAACCTCAACCACGGATTCTCACAATACATTCTCCTTGCCTTTGACCATGTCCCATCTAAAACAATCAAATTCTTCGCTTCAAAATCCATTGCTTTAAGACCATCAACATCCAATGCGTTCTTGCTAGGAAATAAAAGCACTGACCCTGGAGGCACCGCAACTTCAAACTCTTCTACCTCTTCCAATTCTTCACTCCCATCAACCCTTCTCCTTTGCAACTTTTTAACAACAAACCCTTTTGCCAAATCATCAACAGCCACCTTTGAGGCCAAAATCTTATCAAAACTTAGCCTTCTTTTCCACTGAACATGAGGCATCCATACATTACCAATACTAATATTAGTAACAATTCCATATTTACCTACACTACAGGTAATCACTGGCTCTTTACTACCTTTAGTTACATGACTGGCATCGAATTCATCAGCTTTATCATCCATAACTTGATAAAAATCTGAACTTTTTTCTCCATCTTGACCCGAACCCGAATCATGACCCGGGTCAAACAAATGGATCATGAACTTGGCATCAAATTTAACATCAGAAACAGTGCTCAAAGTGACATTTTGAAGCCCTACTCTTGCGATTCTTGCAGAATTAAGAGCGTGTTTTCTCTCTAGACTGTGTTGGAGAATGGTGATGTTTACCTTGTTTTGAAGACCCGGGTTCTGGATTCGAATGCAGATACAGAGACTTGCGGGTTTGGAGCAAGATGGACAAGTGGGTCGCTTGGATTTCAATTGGGTTCCTGGCGCTGCCATTAGGGTTTTTGAAGCGTTTGGGGTTTCGGAGGGGAGAGATTTGAGGATTGAATATAACGAGTTGGTTCGGGTTGGGGTTTGAATCCGGCCACCAAAACAAACAAGCATTAGAGTACTCTGAAAAGTTGCGACGTTCTCTTACATGCAAACCTTAGAAATATAACTCCTTTTCAAAAAAATAAAAATATTTTTTTTAAATTAATATTATTTTAATATTTTTATATCGTGATGTATTAATAAAAAATACATTTTTATTATAATATATTTTTAAATAAAAAATATTTTAGAAAGTAATAGTTAATATACTACCAAACATCTTTATATATATATATATATATATATATATATATATATAATGTTAGCATCGACTTTTAAGCTTTCAAAAACTCTTAATTATAATTTTAAAATTTGATTTGGCATGAGGCTTGGTTCACGGGGCATGAGGATTAATATAATTTTTTTTAAATTAAAAAAATATTATTTTAATATATATTTTTAAAAATCATTAGATTTTGACCGGATTTTATCTCAGTTAATTAAATCATGAGACAATCTAGTTTTTTTACTAGATTAAATTGGTTCAATTCATTCATTTATTTCTTTTTTAACTTGGACGGGTATAGATACTAAATTTATCTATCAAATCAGTTTGGATTTACTTACCAGATCATTCTTGCTATGTTTTTAATTAATCAATCTCATCTATTTTTAAAATATTCTATCCATTTTTATTCAAGTTATGCTATTCTTTGATTTAAATTAAATTATTTTGTAGAAAATTTAACTTTCTTTACTCAGCATTCTAACAGAAATGTTTAAAACGTGCTTGCATTTTGTTTTTCTTTTTTCAGCTATTTATTTTCTGTTCACTACTGGAAGTTCATGGTTGCTACAAGCTTTGCTTTTGTTTTCTTGTCTGCCCCAAACCCATTAGACTTTGTTCATTTGGACCTGTTTGTGTCTCAATATTCTGCTACTTTGTTACATTTTTAGGCTCTTTGATTGGATGCACTCAATTTATTTCTCAAGAATTGTTTTTTACTGAATTTTTAATCATCCGGTAGACTTAACTAAATCCAATCTAGTCAGCACAAAAAATAAAAAAATAAAAAAAATATAATATAAATAATAGATTGGAATGATTCATGGGTTGATTTAATAATTTAGATTTTTTTTCAATTTTGTTTTTAAACTAGAGAAACTCAACAAGCAAAATGTTTTTATAGAATGTTCAATTTGTCATTACTATGAAAATACAAGGACCATAAAGCAACAAATAACCAAACTTGATCAGGTATAACTCACTCCTTCCCACCGTGCTTGCCACACTCCGATAAAGATAAATGGTCCCCCCACCACTGTCCATTTACAATTAGAACTAACAAAACGACTACGTTTTGTATAACTCCCTTGACAGTCCCCAGGGCAAATCAGGAAACAAAAATAATAAAATCATTTCATTTCTGGTCGACCACAAACAGTTGACCAACAGAAAAAATACTCATTCTTTGCTTGATCTGTGAAGAAAAAGTTTCGATCTTGGAAATCAAGAAATCCAAGAAAGATGCATGATTTCTGCTTCACAATCCCTTATGGTTTGGTTCTTGTGATTGGAGGGGTTATTGGGTATTTGAAGAAAGGGAGTATGGCATCATTGGGAGGTGGTGCTGGCACTGGATTGGTTCTTATCTTTGCTGGATACTTGAGTCTTAAAGCTTTTGAGAAGAGGAAGAATTCATTTCTTGGCTTGGCTATCGAAACTGGTAAGACCCTTTTGTTTCTTTTCTTTGTTTCTTCCATTTGGTTGTAGTTTTTTGGTTTGGTGCTGTTCACGTTCTTGATTGTGTCTGTAATTTAACTTGTTATGTGTTTGAAATGGTGTTGATCTTGATAATCAATGAGTAGGAATGAGTGAAAGATGGAAAATTGAATGGATACGGACAGTATGTGTGAGGATTTCCTTATTAAAAGAAAGGAGCATGGTGTTTAAGGCTTGAAGTATTTATGGAGTAAATAAGGTTCCTTTTTTGATTTAGATGAGATGGTATTTATTATTGTAATGGGTTCCTCTTGGTTTGTGATTATATATGCTATGTCTAGAAAATAACATTAGTTTGTGAATGGGATGAAGGGGTAGTGGAAGTAGTCATTTGGGCTTAAGTTGATTGAAGGGTTTTTGTTTTCAACTCGAATCATTCTGTGTATTTTTGGTGATTGGAACATTCTCTATTACGAAGAGAAGTTGGTTTGTCGATCGGGGTGAATGAAATGACCCTTATTTTCCATTAGAGGGACTAAGCTACTCTCAAGTTTAATCTGTGCGTTAAAATCGATTGTGCGGAAAAAACAGAAAAAAATGACCTTTAGTACAAGTGTATGTTTGTTGATGGTCATATGAATCCAAGAAGGGAAAATATCCATTTAACAGTTTATTTTGACTGAAATGTTAATTGGATTTTCTTCCCTATTCTGAATGTCAAGACTATGGTGTTTTTGTTGATCTTCGAAGAGGAGGATATAAATGCTTTATATTCATCTGCAAAGCTTCAGATCCTGATCTTTTTTTGTTGACTAGGACTGTTAAAAATGAAGAAAACATCGCATCCTTCTCTTTACTACTCAAACTGTATCCATATTACTTCATCGTTTTCCAATAGTCTGGAAATTTGTAATTATATTCATTCATTCATGTGCCTTTGAAACAGTTTGTGCAGCCATACTGACATTTGTGATGGGGCAACGCTATATGCAAACCTCTAAGATAATGCCTGCTGGTATTGTTGCTGGTATCAGGTAAGATAAATCATGCTCTTTCGTCTTCCTGCTACTTTCTTTTCTGATTATATGTGCAATACCCCTATCATAAAATTGATTAGTAGATGTAAAAATTCATGGATTTGCCTTATATTTTGTATACATCTTATCTCACCTTTCATCCTCTTATATTCAATGGTTATCTACTGTACTCTTTGCTGAATATTTTTCTAGTGTTTTCTGTGAAATATAAATCAAACGAGAGCTATTCAATCTGATTTTTGGTCTGGAAATCTATATTCCAACCTCGTTCTGGCATGGTATTGGCATAGAACTTTTCAGCTCTCTCTTGTTTAGTATCTTTTCTAGCATGTGCTAGTGCCTAAAATATATTGGTTCTGCTGTTGTATTGTGTGTAATTGCATCATGCCACTATGCCTTACCATTAACCTTGTGAAACCTTTGATCTAATATTCTAGAAGTCATGTTGCCAAAGTTTCTTTTTTGTTTACACTCAAAATTTCAGTTCTTCCATTCTTTTGTATTGTGCACGATTGCACCATGCCACTATGCGTCAACTTTTACTTTATGAAACCCTCCATCTAATAATCACCATATTAGGATTTCCTTTATTGATTGAATCATTTATTTTGATTTCATGAGCTATGCACTTACCGTTGTGTTTTCTTGCAGTGCTCTTATGACTCTATTTTACCTGTACAAAATCGCGGCTGGTGGCAACCACATTCCAGCTAAGGCTGAGTGAAGGCTTTTGAGGGTTTTTATATAACTGATTTCAATAGATGCACTGAGATTGTAGAAACTCATATATTTGTGTCGAGGAATTTTAAAATTTTTAACTGATTTGTACCAGTGTGTGCTGAAGCTATTAAATGTATGAGGCAAAATGTTGTTCAAGAGTAAAGTACAACCCCATTTCTGGCTCAGTTGGGGCGTTCTCTTCATCATGCTGAGTGCCTTTTCAATATTTTCCCTCTTTCCCCCTTTCCCCTTTCTCCTCGAACCGACTGGTAAATGAAAACCTGATGAGGAAAAAGTGATAAGAATTAGAGGTAAATTTTTAAACCTCTTATCCTCTTGCATGTGGGAGAGTTTTCACTTCCTTGGAAATCTCTTCAGTCTTCTCCTTCTTCATGTGAAGCATTGCAAAAAGCAATAGAGGAAGAAAAACGAAAGAGTGAAATTTTACCCAGTAGACTTCAGGCTTCGGATCTTCCCAGAAAGTTATTATTGTAGGTTTGGTTATTACATAGACAGTCTTCATTTGATGTAGGACAAGGAGGAAATTGAAGAGACTGGAAAAACCCTAGAAATTCACTAGGGTTAAACCAACACAAAAGAACTAGGAACAAATCCAACTAGACATATTTTCACAGTACTATATACCTGCTCTAACTTTCACAATTTACGAATCAAATTTGATGGCCGATCTTAAACCACATGATGACAAAGGCAGCAAAGCATCTGTCTTCGTGCATTGATTGGTGCTAAGCATTGGAATCAAATGCACAAAATAACAAATAATACAACACTGTTAATATAATATTCATAGCCGTGAGCAAGGTCAATATCATGCGTTTCTGATACAAGGTCAAACCAGCCAAAAACGTGTCCCACGTCAATTTTCTTATAATGCTGACAGCAAATTATGATCCAAATTTAGATTGCAACCTAACCTCGTACCTGTCCTAGGACAGTTGACACCTCTAAATTTCCACATCATCCGCAGAGATCAATCAATTTTTATGGTCCAAAAATGTGTCCCACCAATTTTTTATAGGTTAATCGCCAATTATGGCCAAATTACAACCCCAAAGACCAAAAGCAATTTAATTGTCCTCATAATTCTCATATATAAGTCACATGCCCACTTAACTTCAACTCCATATCTGCAGAAATGAATACATTTTCACCATTTTTACCTTCCCTGTACCCATCTTCCTTCTGCTTACCAGGTGCAGAAGGTCATCAAAGAAGGTTCCTTCAGGTTCACTGGGAATTCCCTTAACAGGCCATATAGCCTACAACTTCAGCGTGCCATGAGAGCCAATACTGCAGAAAAATGGTTTCAACGAAGAGGGCAAAAATACGGTCCAATATCAAAGCTAAGTCTGTTTGGCAAACCAACTGTTTTCATATATGGCCAGGCTGAAAATAAGTTCACATTCACCAGCGATAGCATCACACTCGCCAAAGCCAAACACAAACTTTGACGAGGATTTTGGGGGATAAATGTTTGGCAGAACTCAGTGGACAAGATCACAAGCGTGTCGGGGATGCTCTTGTATCATTTTTGAAGCCTGAATCACTGAAACATTATGTGGGGAAAATGGATGAGAAAGTCTGGATGCATATGGAGACGCGTTGGCAAGGAAAACAAGTCACGGTTTATTGATGAAGTTTACCATGAATGAATTGCCCTATGTTTAAGAAAGACGACCAAAACAAGTTTTTTATGTTCGCTTAAAGGTCTTGCCCTTAATCAAGGAGCTAAAATTCAATATCATTTGCTCTCTTCTATTCAGAATCGAACGAGGAGGGTCTCGGAGAGATAAACTTGTCAATTTGTCCCAGTATATATAGAGGGAGTATGGTCAGTCGCCATTAACATGTTTTTCACGGGATACAACTGCAGCCTCCAGGCAAGTGCAAAGGTTTGGAACATGTCGAAGGTGTTAAAATAATTAAGATCAAACATAAAAGAAGATTAGAATTTTCAATAATTTGTTTATTATAAGTGTTTAGTGTTAACCTAAATACAAAGAAATTAGAATTCTCAATAATTTGTTTATTATGAGTGTTTAGTGTTAACCTAAATACAAAGAAATTAGAATTTTCAATAATATGTTTATTATGAGTGCTTAGTGTTAACCTAAATACAAAAAAATTATATATAGGTTAAACTGAAAATACTATTCTACCCTTAATAAATAAGACTAAATAAATATTATTTAACATCTCCCCTCAAACTCACGATGCGGCAGCTACAAGCATCGAGAGTTTGCCAACTAGAAAACAAAAACGAGAAATGAAATACGTCTTGGTAAAGAAATCTGCAATCTGCAAGGAAGAAGAAACAAAAGGCAAAGTAATGGTGCCATGCTTGAGATGATGACGAGTAAGATGACAATTGATCTCAATGTGCTTAGTTTGCTCATGAAAAATCGAGTTGTGAGCAATCTGAATAGAACTCTGGTTGTCACAATACATAAGAGTAGGATGAGAAAATAAAACTCCTATATCAACAACTAACCAACATAACCAAACAATCTCTTTGATAGTAGATGCCATGACACGATATTTTGCTTCGATGGATGATTGAGAAACAATAAATTGTTTCTTGCTCTTCTAAGAAATAAGAGAATTACCTAAAAAGATACAAAACCTGGTAACAGACTTGCGATCTGTAGGATCATTACCATGATCAACATCAAAGTATGCACGCAGCTCCAAGAAAGAGGTGGATGAAAGTAAAAGACTCAGAAAAATTATACCCCAAAGATATCGCAAAATACGAAGAATAACTACCCAGTGAACAGTAGTAGGAGAAACAACAAACTGACTAACAACATGAACAACATATGCAATATCTGGACGAGTAATAGTAAGATATATCAAGCTCCCAATAATAGTACGATATAAAGTAGGATCTATCAAAGGTAAACCATTAGAAGAAGAGTACCTTGCGTTAACCTTAATAGGAGTATCTATAGTTTTGTTATCAGTAAGTCTAGTCCGCTTAAGAATATCTGCAACATATTTCGACTGAGAAAGAAGGTAACCTCTAGGTGAGTATGCTACCTTAATACCCATGAATTGTCGAAAATAACCTAATCCTTCATTTCAAATTGTCTAGCCAACTCTATCTTCAAAACTGAAATACCATCAATGTTATCACCAGTAATAATCATGTCATCAACATATAAAGAAAGAATGATATGACCTGCATCAGTGTATTTAATAAAAAGAGCAGAATCATGACTACTAGAAACAAAGCCAAGAGACGAGATCATAATAGAGAATTTCTCAAACCAAGCACGATGTGCTTGTTTGAGACCATATAATGCTTTCTTAAGCTTACAAATATATCCAGAGTCATGTGAAATACTAGGAGGGGGTGCCATATAAACTTCTTCTTGAAGATCTCCATTCAAGAAGGCATTTTTAACATCAAGCTGAGAGATATGCCACTGATGAATCGAAGTTACGGCAATAAGAGTACGAATAGTAGTCATTTTTGCAACAGGGAAAAATGTCTCCTCATAGTCCATACCATACTATTGAGAGTATCCTTTTGTAACCAGCTTAGCTTTGTATCGCTCAATAGACCTATCAGAATTTATCTTGATCTTATACACCCAACGACAACCAACAACACTCTTACAAGGAGGTAGAGGAATCAAATCCCAAGTATCTATCTTATACAAAGTAGAAAGTTCCTCATCCATAGCTTGCTGCCAAAACGAATCAAGAATTGCCTCTTCGTAGAAAGAGGGCTCAAAGAGACAATGAATAGAAGCTAAAAAGGAAGTAAATGATAAAGAATAAAGAATAAGAAAAATCTGGTAGTTTTATGGACTTATGAATATGGATGGACTAACGTAGAGGTGGATCCACAATCTTAGATGAAGCTTGAGAGGCTGTAGATGAGAATAGAGCTTTAGGTGTGCCAGGGAGTAAAGTATCAGTACCTGCAGATTTATGAGTATAAATTGGTAGAACATGGGGAGAGGTATGACTACCAAAATCCTTAGAAAAGGGATCTATACGAATAAAATCATGTTTAGTCAAGCTATGAGTAGTGGATGGAATAGAAAATAAAGGTATATGTTCAAGAAAGACAACATGACGAGACACATAAAGTTTCTGAGTTATTGGATCAAAACAACGATAACCCAGAAAGACACAAATAACGGATCGGGAGGATAACTTACTGCGTTCTACACGAGGACGAAGAACGAAACAAGTACAACAAAAAACTCTAAATGAGGAATAATCAGGGACATACCTATATAACTTTTCAAAAAGAGATAGACCCGAACTATGAGAAGATATAATTGTATTAATCAAACTTACAACAGTAAGGACAACTTCTCCCTAAAACTCACTAGGAACAAAAATAGACAACAAGAAAGAACGAGCAGTTTCGACAATGTGCCTATGTTTTGATCATAGTAGAATGTTGATTTTTGACAAGAGCTCGAAAAGCTGCATATATACCAAAGAATTTAGAACGATATTTCATTAAATAAACCCAATAATAACGAGTATGATCATCAATAAATGAGACATAATATTGAGACCCTCATTTTATGGCAACAGAAGAAGGTCCCCATACATCAAAATGAATCAAGTCAAATGGTGAAGAAGAAACAGAAATACTTCGATTAAAAGGTAAAGCGAAAATTTTTGCCAGTTTACATCCACTACAATCAGAAATGTCACAAGTTTTCAAATTTTCTAAAGCTCTTGTGGATGCCAAAAATCTCAAACGAAAAGAAGAAACATGTCCTAGATGAAAATGCCATAAATAAAAACTAGAAGATGAAGGGCTCAAACGAAAAGAAGACAAATCAACAGTAGTAGCAACAATAGAAACTGATACTTTTAACTCATCCAAAATGTATAGTCCATTCTCCCTATGGCCTGTCTCAATCAGCTTTTGAGACCGCAGATCCTGTACACAACAAAAAGAAGAGGAAAAAATGACTAAATAATCACCAGAATCACATAATTAACCAACAGAAGCAAGGTTCGGAATAAGATAAACATTAGAAAGAGACAAGTGAGGTGTGACAACAGAACCAACACCTGCTAAGGGCATAAGAGTACCATCAGCAGTCATAACAGGAATGGATGACGAAGGGGAAACATAAGTAAAAGATGAAGAATTTGGAGACATATGATGTAAAGCACCAGAATCCAAAACCCATTCAGAATCTGACATACCTGAGGAACTATGAGGCAATTGACCTATGAAAGAAGAAGCGAACATTGTTTATGGCTGCAAGGAGAGAAACTTCTGAAATTGCTCAGTCAAAGTACTAAGATCGGTAATAGAGCCTAAAAAAGCTATTGCTGCGGTATTGTGATGTGGTGGTTTGTAATTCTGAGGTGGTCTATAAGCATTAGATTGTGACTGGCTGCCAGGCTTGATTCTGCTGTCTCAACTTAGGACACTAAGCCTTCCAATGACCTTTCTGCTTATAGAAACTGCACTCATCGAAGCCAATCCCTGTGTAAGGCTTATGGTGGTGATTAGAGAATTTCTTAGAGGGTACTGCTAGTATAGAAGGATTCAAAGTAGAAAGAATATCCTTTTTAGAATAAGACTGAAGATGTATTTCTTCAGCCAATAACTCACTGATAACCGAGTCAACAGAAGGTAGTGGAGAGCGATGCAGTATTGAACCTCTAAGTCCTTCGAAATCACTACGAAGTGTTGTTAAAAACTGTACCAATCATTGCTGCTCTCTACGCTTAATATAAGAACCACATGTCTTTAATTCTGCTGATTCTGTAAGAGCCAATTGATCCCAAAGATCTGTCATGACAGAATAGAACTCATGAATACTCATATTCTTCTGATGAAGAGCTCGTATGTCATTCTCTAACTGATACTGCTTTGCAAAATTTGATTGCGTGAATAACCTTTGCAGATGATCACAAACCTCCTTTGCTGTCTCATACTTCGCCAACTGCGTACCTATGTAAAGCTCAACAGAATTGTTAATCCAAGTAATGATCTTTGCATTGTTTGCTCCCCATGTATCTATCAAAGTAGCATCCCCTTCTTCAGTATTCTTAGGTACCACATAGGTTCCACTGACATATCTCCACATCTTTTTACCTTTAAAAAAATTTCTCATTACATAACTCCAATACAAATAGTTCTTCCCATCCAACCTCACATTGACAGACTGAAGTGAATCATCTCTTTCAGTAGCCATAATCAACAATCACAGAGAACCAGAGTACAAAAGCAACGGAAAACAAAATACCAAATTGCAAAAAATGAAAAGAGATCGCAAAAACTAAACAAATATCTTCTTGAAGTTATACGATTATGCCAAAACACAAAACAAATTGCAGAAACTGAACGCAAATACCAAATTGCAGAAACTGAAGGGAAGATGAAATACCAGATTTGGTAGAAGTGGAAGACAAAATATCACTAAAAAAATATCACTCAATTAGTTGGATCCGCGAAAGCTGTGTTTGAGATTAAGCCTCGTTTCATAAAACCAGCTCTGATACCATGTTAAAATAATTAAGATCAAACACAAAAGGAGGCTAGCATTCTCAATAATCTGTTTATTATGAGTGTTTAGTGTTAATCTAAATATAAAAAAATTATATATATGTTAAATTAAAAATACTATTCTATCCTTAATAAATAAAACTAAATAAATATTATTTAACAGTAGGATCTCGTAGCCAGAAAGAAGGTTGAATTGCAGAGGGGCACTAATCCTCACCAAAATATCACCTCTTGCCTGCTTAGCAAAGCGTAATCAAAACAATGAAGTAGTGACTGAGGAGATCGTGGATAATGTTATTCTTATCTTATTTCGATTGCAGGACATGACACTTCATCTATTCTGATATGATGCGGCTTTTTGCTAATTAACCTTCAATTTATGCTGGTGTTCTGAAAGGTATAGATGACATTCTCTTTCTCAGTGTAATATCTATAATTCAGTTTCATTGATAAGACTTATCAATAAAGCACAAGCACTATTCTTTTATAGGGGATATGGAACTTTCCCTCTTAAAATGGTCCAAGATTAGTAAATTCATTGCAAACAGCAGTGCAATGCAATGCAATGCTTATATTGATGTTCGTTGCAGAACACGAATAGGTAGCTAAGAGAAAACCCATGGGAGAATTGTTAACCTGGGAGAACCTTTCAAATATGAATTACACATGGGAAGTAGCATTGAAAACCTTAAGAATGTTCCCTCTCCTCTTTGGTGGTTTCAGGAAAGCTGTTAAAGATACAGAGTGTGGCGGATACACTATTCCTGAAGGGTGGCAAGTGAATTCCTCAGTTTTCACTTTCTATCTCTTTCTCTTTGCAGTAACAATGAATTGATACTTTTCTTTCTATGGTTTTTTTTATATTCTGGGCTACAAACATGACACACATGAATGATAGCATTTTCCCAGAGCAGGGTCTAGGGTTTGTCCAGGAATGACTTTGCAAAAGTTGAAACCCTTGTTACCATCCATTATCTGGCCACTCAATTTACTTGGAAGTTGCTAGCAGATAATGGTATCAGCAGGGATCCAGCACTCTTTCCAAGTAAAGGATTACCAGTCCAAATCATGCCAAAGACATAAATGTAACTGATGCAGGAGCTGAAAAATCATTAATGGGAGTCACCAAAGTTAAGCAAATTAAAAGCCAAATGACTTAGGCACCTTAAAGAATTAAATGAGCCAACCTATGATATCTCCAGCCATTCTAATGTATCCATTCTTCTCCTTATTTTATCGAAGTAGTACTTTCGTAGTTGCAATTTGTCAGTTGAACTTCATGTGGCTTACATTTTGCTTTCTCTTTATTTGCATGATCTTGTATATAAAATGTAACCCGTGGTTTAAGTGAAGAGAGGATAGAGTTGGTGAGATTGATTAAGATAAAGTTAAGCTTGTTTAGCTTATGTCTAGCCGTGGATCTCTTTGGTGGATTTCATTCAGTGGTGAGCTATAACCTCTAATTTCTAAAGCGGTGATCTTTCTGTATCTGTTAGAATGTTGATAATTTTGCTATTGTGTATGTCTACCGTATTTTACTGTAGAAATATACTGATATTCTGCAGAATTATTGCTGAAGCAAATCTGCCGAAATGTCAGTAGAGGTCCCTAAAGTTAAGGGATATGTTACAAGCTTTGAATGTATCAGATGAAGACTTTCTAATACAATTTGTGCCTGTAGATATAATGTGATACCAGTTCTGAAGCAATGTGAAAGAAGACATCAGTTTAAAGAACAAAAACTTTCTTATCTCTTTAATTCTCTGCTGTAAAAGTTCGAGTTGATCACAAAACCAACAGTATCCTTGGGTATTTTTGTGAGTTTAATATTTGTTCATTCTCCCAAGAGTGGTGGCGATTTCCTAGTATCTATAAAGGGTTGAACATGATCTAATCTCTATTTTTCTTTCTTCCCGGCCATTTGTCCTTTCCATCCATCCACATATCCAGAATTTCCATTGAAATTACAGCCCCCTTGTGCTGTATCAGCAAAATCTTAGTCTTCTCATCAATAGAACTGGTGTCTAATTCAATTTGTGCATATTGTTTGGATTTTCCATCCTCATAATCTTGTTTTAATAAGAAAAATTTACCTATGGGACAAGAAAAAAATGCATTTGAAGTGACCACACCAGTCCCTGAGAATACTTCCACACCAGCTATGCCTGGCTTGGTCCATGAACTATAACATTTCACTTCTGCAAAATATGAAAGTGAAATTTAACTTGGTAAGGTGACTTGAGATCTGCCATAAAGATAATATTAAGGTTTGGTAGTTTTTCCTTTAAACTTCAAGGGAGAGGCTCAAACCCGAGATTTCTTGGTGAGAGGCAGACATCGGTGCCAGTTGAGAGTCTGCATCTTTCCATTATCCCACATAGCCTGCCGTATTAACGTTCCTGCCCAAAATGAGAAGGCAAGTGACAGAGAAATGAAGTGGCTGAATGACAGACCTGACCTGGATCTCAATTTACCTAATAAAACCAAGATCTATTTCAAATAGACATTTTCTTTTTAAAGCAACATCAACATGAATTAAGTGAGACATGCTTCTGATGAAACCAGAAATATAAGAGAAGTAGCATAGGTTGTCAGAACAATTTTCTTGTATGTTCTGTGTTACACATTTCTGCGCCTGATAATCTTTCCCCAACCACAGGACAACAGTTGAGAACTAGGAACAGCTACAGTGTTTGCTCTCACAGCATCATCTATCAGCTGTGAACTTTTTTTTCCTGCTGTAATATTCACAAATCACATTGGATGGAAACCATTTGCACAGGACATTAAAGCATCTTTCTTCATGCAATCATATGGTAAAACAGATTCACAGAATAAATGAATGATCCAACAATGTTGATTGGTGTAATAATTCTTTGTAAGTAAACAAAATCACAACAAATCTACAAATAATAATTATGCTACTGATCGGTATTGAAATTTACCAAATGAATTACTATTCAGAAGTAAAACTAGAATTTTATAGAATTAACCATCTAAATTAAACTAAAGTAATTGACAAAAGTTAATTAAAAAAACAAAGAATAAAACTTAATTAAGTTGTAGAGATAATAATAATAATAAAAATAAATCTAGAGAGCTTTTGATTTTATTTGGTTTTGATGTGACCCAACAATATTGATTGATGTGATAATCCTTTGATAAGTGAACAAAACCACAACAAATCTACAAATCTGTAATTAAGTAATAATTATATTATTAAGTAATGAAATTTATCAAACAAAATACTATTTAGAAATAAAACTAGATTTTATAGAATTAACCATCTAAATTAAACTAAAATAATTGATAAAAATAAATTAAAATAATAAAGAATAAAATTTAAGATTGTAGAAATAATATTAATAAAAATAAATCTAGAGCTTTTGGATTTACCTAGTTAATTCCATGTAATTTATTATTTCTAATTATATAATTCTAAATCTTTATATTAATGATTAAAAAATCTCTGTAACAATCTAGTTTTTTACTCTATTTTTTTTATAAAATTTCCAAGAAAATACAAAATTATCAAAAAAAATTGTTTTTGACGTGATTAGACCCATTTTTCAACCATTTGACTTATTGTTTTCGTATTAATAATTTTTTCTAAAAAAATAAATAAAAAAACTCAATCAAAGAAAAAAAATTTTAATGAAAAAATAATAAGTAACAGTTTAGAAATTTTTTCACTAAATTAGTCCTTATTTTTTTTCCGTTAAAAATCTTCTTTCACTTCGATTTCTTTCACCTCTTCCAATTATTTTAGAGTCAAGGAGCACTATCCACCAGTCATCAGAGTTCATATACCCAACGATAGCCACCTCTATCTTCTTCCATACGAGGCAACAACAATTGTTTCTTCTCTCTCTTTTATCTCAACCGACGAGATCTCCATTGCAGTACCTGTTCCTTCTGCACAACAACAACAAATTAATTCCTTATGACAGCAACAGCCTCTTGCAGTAGCTTGAGGTGTCTCGATCTCTCCTTAGTCGATTTATAAATTCAGATTATTTTTTTAGAAAACATTGCTAAAATATTGTGAAATTTAAGGCAAAATACTCATTGTTGTGTATAATTTTTAGACTATTTGGACATTGTTGATTTGGATTGACGTGTATTTGTGATTTGAGATGATTTGATAATTTTTGTTAGATTGTTAATTTATTTTCAGGATTGTGATTGCTATTTGAATATTAAATGTTGGTTCACAAATTATGCTTGAATTTATATTGATTTGAAAATTAAATATTGATCTATTGGTTATACTTGTGTCCATGTTGATTCATTTGATTTAATATGCAATTTCAATGAAGTTCATGAAACTAACAATATTTAAGTTGGTTTTTTTTTTTTTGTATTGTTGGATTATAAAACTGGTGAATGATGAATAAATAGTTTGTGCAAATTGTCTAAAAATTAAAGCATATTGTGATTGCCTCTTTAAAAGGTTACAAGACTTTTAAAGAGGTCAGAAAACCCTACACTCTCTTAAAAAACAACCAGGAATTTGAATTCATAAAGGAAATAAATAAAAAATCCGAATTAAAACATAAAATCTAAAAAAAATATAAGAAAAATACTAAAAACTATCATATCAAGAATATCTGTGCTCAAATCATGATTTTGAAAGATTCAACGACCCATTCAGTGACATGGTGGCTATCATAGGAAAAATTGCGTGCTAGTTTTGGCCATTCTAGATATTTTCTTGAATCTAGACCTATCCCATTGATATATAAAGGTATCTACTAGGTCATCCACATAGTCTGATTAAGCCAAATTTTCATATAGTAACGTCAGATCATCACTCGACAACTCATAACCACTTTGTCTACTAGCCCAACTACATCATTGGTCCATTGATTTCATTCTGGCTAGAAATTCCTATTACTTCATTACTATAAAGTTGACTCTAAGAAATTTTAGGATTTGTACAACCCTCAAGCTTAATGACATCTTGAGCTTTTTTCTTTGTGAATTTTAGTGGTTGATTCCAATCCATAAAAGAAATTGAATAATCAAGAATTTTAATTTTAACACCATTATCATCTTAATTAAGAAACTATCTCCTCTACTTATGCCTTTGAAATAGATCCTTAAAATTTATTATAAGTTCATGATCACTCTCTTTACAATCCTATAGTTTTTTCTTCTTCATCTCCATCTAATTGATTGGATATATAATTCTTTATTTTGTCCCTGCAACTTTATCATTGTCAATTGAGGAGTTAATTATGTAATTTGTTTCTTCATGCCTTTTATTACCGAAATCTCTTTCTTGAGGAATAACCTTTTCATCCCCTCTTAAAGGAACATGCCCTATTTCATTACTATCTTTTTTAACCATTTAATAGCATTCAACAATTAACCATCGGAAATCATTGAATATGAGAAATCTTTATGGATTGCTTTGTTCAAAACACAACTTCGTCTTAATGGGAAATTTCCTATCCACAATTCATTCTATCCCCAAAACCTTCATGTTTCTATCTAGCCAAACGATTCACTAATGGAAAAGAATATCATAAACCATAGACTTCTTTTTCATCTATCTGTACATTGAAAACTCTTACTATGAAAGGAAGTCTGGCGCAGATCTAGGACCAGCTGGTAGGCCACTGAGATATCCCATCCACCAGGATGGTCCTATTATTTGGTTAAATCAAATAAAATACCATCCAAATTGGAGTGGCTGTTGAAGTTTGGTACCTAAGCTAGAACATGATTACTTAGTAGTAATCTACTGCATGGTTATCTAATTGTTAGCTGAGATCATTATTTAGATTAGGATATGTTTTTGAATTCATTTGTTAAGTTTATCTAGGATTAAACTAGCTTGTATACATTTTCTTAGATAAAGGAGAAGATGGCTGGTACGTCTCTTGTTTCTGTTTTCCTTAAAATTCTGTAATGGTTGTTTCTCTTTCTATATAAATAAAAGACTTGGGATGGCAGTAACCAACAACTCAATTCTGCTCTTTGTTCTTTATACTAAAAGACTAAGTTCTGTGTTCTTTCTTTTTTGTTCTTTCCATCGTGGACTTAGTTCTTTGTTCTTTTTCTTCATCAGCAAAAACAAAAGTTTGTTCTTTATATTACTACATTTGGTATCAGAGCTTTAGGATCTTTGAAGGGGTTTTTGTGAGTGAGAAACATGAGAGTACAGTGAGGATAAATCAAAGCTTTCTGCTTTGAAGGTTGGTGAGTGAAAACATGAGAGAATAAGTGAGTTTTTTTTAAAAAAATGGATTCTGCAAACTTTTCACCAAAAACACCATTGTTTACAGGGCAGAATTTTGGTGTGTGGGCTGTAAAATGGAAACCTATCTCAAAGCTCTTGATTTATGGGAGATAATGGAAAGTGATAGGTAACCTACTCCTCTAGGTAACAATCCCACAATTGCACATATGAAGTTTTTCAATGAAGAAAAGGTAAAGAGATTCAAAGCTCTTTCTTATCTTCATAATGCTGTAAGTGAAGACATCTTCACAAGGATCATGGCGTGCAAATCTGCCAAAGAAACTTGGGATAAATTAAAAGCAGAGTTTCATGGTGATGAGAAGTCAATAAGGATGCAGATTTTGAATCTGAGAAGACAATTTGAAGGTCTAAAGATGAAAGAAACTGAAACCATTAAAGATTTCTCTTCTCAAATTTCAAAACTTATGAATCAAGTGAGACTTTTGGGAGAAGATTTTCCAGACTCAAGAATTGTAGAGAAAGTACTGGTGAGTCTGCCAGAAAAATTTGAACATAAAATTTGTTCTTTAGAAGATTCAATTTTTTTTTTCTGAAATGAGCCTATAAGAACTGGTAAATGCATTGCAAGCTGTGGAGCAAAGGCAAGCTTATAGACAAGAAGGATCAAGTGAAGGAGCTCTTATTGTAGTTTACAAGGAGAAGAGTCGGGCTAAGAATATTTTCAGAAATAATCAAGAAGGAAAAAGAGAAAGAGAGAGGCTGGAAATCTACTAATTGGCAACAGAATAGCAATAACAGCTTCACTAGAGGGAAAGAGAAGAAAAAGCATTTTCCTGCTTGCAAATACTGTCAAAAAACTAATCATCTTGAAGCCTGGTGTTGGCTCAAGAATGTTCAATGCCGAAACTACAAGCAATTTGGTCACATCCAAAGATTCTGCAAAAATAAAGTAGAAACTGAAAAACAAGCTCAAGTAGCCGATTGTTCAGAAGTCAAAGAAGATCTTTTATTCATGGTCACAATACAAGACATGTGTAACTCAGCCAAGGCAAAGGACTCATCATGGCTCACTGATAGCGGCTGCACTAACCATATGACAACAAACTTAAGCTTATTCATAGACTTGGATAAAAGCTATCTATCTAAAGTCAGAATTGGCAATGGAGACTTTGTGAAGGTTGAAGGAAAAGGAGCAATTGAAGTAGAAACACTGTCAGGTACAAAAACTCTTAAAAATGTTCTTTATGTGCCTAAGATCAACCAGAATCTAGTTAGTGTGGGACAATTGATTGAATCTGGCTATTCAATATTCTTTAATGATGGAGTGTGTGACATTAAAGATAAAAATAGAGTACTTTTGCTTTCTGCAAAAATGATGAACCGAAGTTTTAATGTTAATTGGAATGAAGTTTGTTTGAGTACTAATTCTTATGAGAACAATGAATCTGTTCTTTGGCACAAACGGTTGGGACACTTCAATTATGCAACTCTAAAGAGAATGGCTGACCAGCAGATGACTCACGGGTTACCAGATATTTAAGAACAGCAGATTATTTGTGAAGCTTGTCAGTTGGGAAAACAAACTAGAGTTGTTTTTCCTGACAATGCATATAGAGCATTGTCAAAACTCCAGCTTGTACACACAGATGTGTGTGGACCTATGCACAATGAATCATTAAATGGTTCAAAGTATTTTCTTCTATTTATTGATGATTTCAGTAGGTACTGTTGGGTTTACTTTCTAAAATCCAAATATGATGTGTTTGCTGAGTTTGTTAAGTTCAAGGCAGCAGTTGAACTAGAAACAGGAAACAAATTGAAGATATTGAGATTTGACAATGGAGGAGAGTATACCTCTCGACAATTTAAAGCATACCTGGCTAAAGAAGGGATTAAACACCAGCTGACTGTTCCCTACACACCTCAGCAGAATGGTGTAAGTGAAAGAAGAAATAGAACATTGATGGAGATGGCAAGATGTTTGCTATATGAGAAGAAGTTGCCATTGAATTTTTGGGCAGAGGTAGTAAACACAACATCATATCTTATAAATCGAATGGCTTCAAGAGTTTTAGCAGATAAAACTCCTTATGAACTCTGGTATGGTTTTAAACCCAGTATTGATCATTTAAAGATGTTTGGCAGTATTTGTTATGTTTTGAAACCTGAAGTTAGAAGAAGAAAACTTGATCAAAAGGCTGATATAGGGATTCTTATAGGCTATAGTTCAACATCTAAGGCTTATAAAATTTATGATCTGAATTTTAACAAAGTTGTGGTTGCTAAAGATGTCAAAATTGTAGAAAATGCTACTTGGGACTGGAAAAATTCATCAGGTGAAGGATCAAAACAGTTGCAACACGATGAGTTGGATGTTGCAAAAATGATTGATCAACAAACGAATGCTGCAGAAAATATTGAGCAACAAACTAAGTGGGATGCTGCAGAGAATATTGATGATCAACCAGTAAAGGGGACAAGATCTCTATCAGATATTTATAGCAGGTGCAATGTAGCTGAGGCAGAACCTATAGATGTTGAAGAAGCCATGAACTCTCAAGTTTGGATAGCAGCAATGAAGGAGGAGCTTGCAATGATAGACAAGAATCAAACATGGATGCTAGTTGATAGACCAACTCACAAGAAGGTAATTGGAGTGAAATGGATTTTCAAAACAAAAGTAAATGCAGATGGTAAGATCAACAAGCATAAAGCCAGACTTGTAGTGAAAGGATATTCATAAGAGGCAGGGATCAACTTCACAGAAACTTTTGCTCCAGTTTCCAGAAATGAAACAATGAAGCTCTTGCTTGCTCTAGCAGCACAAAATGGTTGGTATATATTTCAGTTGGATGTTAAATCTGCATTTTTGAATGGTGTGCTAAATGAGGAGATTTATGTTGAACAACCTGTTGGTTTTGAAAAATCAAATTCAACAAACAAAGTATATTTACTGAAGAAGGCATTGTATGGACTGAAACAAGCTCCTAGAGCTTGGTATAGCAGGTTGAATAATCATCTTTTAAGCTTAGGATTTAACAAGAGCATGAATGAGGTGACTTTATATGTGAAACATGCTGATGGACATAAACTCATTGTATCAGTTTATGTTGATGATTTGCTAATCACAGGGGACAAGGAGCAGCTTATAGAGGAATTTAAAACCAATATGAAAGACATGTTTGAGATGAATGAACTTGGTTTGTTGACATATTTTTTAGGAATGGAAGTAACTCAATCTAATCAAGGTTACTTTCTTTGTCAAAAACGTTTTTCCTTGAAAATACTGGACAATTTTGCAATGAGTAAATGCAAGCTAGTAAGCACACCTATGATACAGGGGTAGAAGCTAATGAAAGAGGATGGATCATCAAAAGTTGATGGGAAAGTTTACAGGAGTCTAATTGGGAGTTTGCTGTATTTAACAGCCACACGTCCTGACATTCAATTTGCTGTGAATTATCTTTCCAGGTTCATGCAAGATCCAAGTCAAAACCATTTTGTGGCAGCTAAGAGAATATTAAGATATTCGAGAGGGACTGCAGGTTTTGGCATACATTTTGTGAAATCTAGCTCAATCAATCTTGTTGGATTTTCGGACAGTGACTGGGGAGGAAGTGATGAAGGAATAATGAGTACTTCAGGCTACTGCTTTGCTGTGGGAAAGAGTGTGTTCTGTTGGAATTCAAAGAAATAGTCGGTGGTGGCACATTCTACAGCAGAGGCTGAATACATAGCTGCTTATGTGGCAGCAAAATAACTAATATGGCTAAGAAAGATGCTAAGTGATTTGGACTGCAATTAACAAAATCCCACAACATTGTTTTGTGACAACATGTCAGCTATAGCCATTTCTAAAAATTATGTCTTTCATGACAGAACCAAGCACATGAAGATCAAATTTCATGCAATCAGACAGTTTCAGCAAGAAGGGGAACTAGAACTATGCTACTGCACTTCTGAAGAACAGCTAGCAAACATTTTTACTAAACCGTTAGCTAAAAACAGGTTTGAAGATCTGAGGGCAAGAATTGGAATATGTAGCTTTGGAACTAAGGAGGAGTGTTGAAGTTTGATACCTAAGCTAGAACAGGATTACTTAGCAGTAATCTACTGCATGGTTATCTAATTGTTAGCTGAGATCATTATCTAGATTAAGATATGTTTTTGAATTCATTTGTTAAGTTTATCTAGGATTAAACTAGCTTGTATACATCTCCTTGGATAAAAGAGAAGATGGTCGGTACGTCTCTTGTTTCTGTTTTCCTTAAAATTCTGTAATGGTTGTTTCTCTTTCTATATAAATAAAAGACTTGGGATGACAGTAACTAACAACTCAATTCTGTTCTTTGTTCTTTATACTAAAAGACTAAGTTATGTGTTCTTTCTTTTTTGTTCTTTCCATCGTGGACTTATTTCTTTGTTCTTTTTCTTCATCAGCAAAAACAAAAGTTTGTTCTTTATATTACTACAGTGGCTTGGATGGGTACGTTCCCGGTAGGTTGGGTTGGGTGTGTGTTGCAAAGCCTAACAGCAAAGTGCAACTATAGAGCCACAAAGTGATCCGACAATGAAATGTCTCAAGTTCTTTCAGCTAGGACATTTTGCATATTTATTGTCTCCCTTACAAACAACGTGAAAAATTGTCTTTTTACTGATTCAAACCGTATGCATGATTGGTGAAGCTGTACTACTGACATTTGTTATGGGCCACGACTCTATCTCTTGAATGGATAACGCCGTCTCTCCTGCTGGTATTGTTGCTGGGATAAGATAAGATCAATCATGTTCTCTTACTGTTCCTGCAATTCGCTTGTTGGATTCTATATATGATGTTGTAAGAGAGGAAGAGAGACAGAAAGAGAGAGTTGGAGTAATTTTGTTGGATAAATGAAGGGACTAATATGAATAGTAAATAGGTATTTGATGGAAATCTAGATCATATTTTGTTTCTAACACATGCTGTAGAGGAATTGCAAGGAGATGACAGATTCATTTCAGCCTTGTGCTGCAACTAATGCTGCTTTCAGTATCTTTTCTCTTGTGAACTAGCTATTGCATCATTCTGCTGTGTGTTACCTCTTACATTGGCAATCCTTTAATAAAAAATTTCCTAAGCCCTACAGCTAGATTTTCCTTTTTGTTATGCAGTGCTCGCACAACTGAGGTTCTGTAGAAAATCGCAACCTTACAAGAAGAAAATATGAAGATTGGAATTTAATTAACTTGGTAACGTGGCTTCATGAGAGCTCTGCCAAAGAAGTAATATTAAGGCTTGGTTGTTTCTCCTTTTAAATACAAGGGATATGCTTAAACCCGCTATTTCCTTGGGAGAGGCAGACATCGGTGCCGGTTGAGAGTCTCTATACATTGCTTGTCTCACTGTAAAAAATGAGAAGACAAGTGATCTTTATTTTTACAGAGGAAATCTTTATGTTATAAATTCTGAATAATATAAATATTCTATTCTGAAATAATTTATAAGATTGTTTAAATAGGAAAAAAAAACAACAACAAAATATGGAAAGAACTTGATGGAAGATGCTCACACTCTTAGTCCTAACTAGACACATTAATTTCAAGTGCTCTCAGACAGTTCTCATCTCAACTTCATTGCAATCGATTTGATTGGTCTTATTAGTCTTACATAAACTTGATAGCGTATGATTTCAGGAGCATGATTCTACTGATGAAAATCATATCTGATCGATATGATCAAATTAGATGATGATTTTCAATATATCATAACTCCATCAGCATTTCAAAGCAATATCACAACACCATCCACATATATATCAAAGCAGATAAGATTATATCTGCCAATCACAGCAGCATAAGCATATCACAGTAGATATGATCATCATTAAAGCTTGATTATTATCTGATGATGTTTTAAAATTTAAGATACTTAGAATTATAGTTTTTTAGTGGTTGAATAATAGGTTTAATTGAGTGTTCTTGCTATTTATTCTAATCTCATAGCAAAGAAAGATAGTAGCTTAATGTATGAATTCTAATACATGCAAAACAATACCTTTTTGGTGGATTTAGGAACCTTCATATGTTTAAGTAGTATATTCGTAGAGATAATAAAATAAATATGTAAGAAAACATTAAATCCTACAAACAAGATTGTTTTCTTGTTTTGGTATGAAATAAATATTTTGTAAAAAAATTGTGTTATTTATACTTTCTAAACCTTATTTTTTTGCTTGAGTGAAGGGATTGGAAAATCATTGCACATTGACAATATTAATACGGAATAAATAATATTAATGATGAACAAATATATTTTACATTTTTATTAATAAAATAGAATGTTATAGATCATAAAAGAATCTTGTATATCTAGGATCAGGATGTGAATAAAGTAAGATTCAGGTTAAAAAGCTCATGTCAGTAAAAAATTCCAAAGACCAGGTGTTAGATCTAGGAAGGCTGGACTAAAAAAATTAAGCTCCAGTTGCGTGATAGGGCCCAAGAGGTGCCTGAAGCTTGGGCTCAAACATGTTTTTAGACTCCCTAGGGCTTGGATCATTGTTAAAAGGTAAACAAAAATTTATTTAAAAAATACTGATAAATCCTTGCTATATATTGTTTGATGATTTCCTACTATTATAGTTGTATAATATCTTAGCCTTATTAAGCTCCTATAATATAGAGTTTTTTTTTCCTTGTAACTTTATCTATTTACTTCTTCTTTTTTATGATATCATAGCTTACACCAAGTAGTAGTTAATAAAATTAATGAAATTTGTCTAAGTTTTAAAGTCAAATAATATAAATGTGTTAAAAAGTAGTATAAAAATTATTGCTGGGCCTCATTTATAGATTGATATGATTTTTTTGACAACAGTAACTAATCAGGGTCTGCAACAATATTATTTTTCAGACTGGAATCTTTCTTGATTGATAATGACATTGTTACAAATGAAGAAAACATCAGTTTGTTTTTCCTTTACTGTTGATAATATTTGTCCCCTTCCATCAATATATGTCTTCCAAAGAGTTTGCTAGCAGCACTGATAATTTCGATGGGGGCAATGCTGCATGCAAGCAAGCCTTTAATTAAAATAATGGATGCTGTATCATTGCAGGTAAGATAAACCCAATAATGGATGCTGTATTATTGCAGGTAAGGTAAACCCCGGCAACTTGCTTGTTGGATTTTACGTGTTGAAAGAGAGAGTTGGTGTGCTTTGCCCCCCAGACACGTGGTTTGCGAGTAACTAGTAGTGATCTATCTGGTTAAATGGTTCGTAATTAATGTATGCAAAATGTGACTCCATCTCTCTGCCAAAAAAAATTATCTAGTGTTTGGAGTGCACATGGAACATGAAGTAATTTTTTTTCCTCTCCCATGCCCGAGAATATTCTTATCCTCGTCTACAGGAAAAAACAGACAAGAGAATTAAGAACAGCTACAAATTTTGCTCTCACATCACCATCTATCTGCTGCAACTTTTTACCTTTTCCCGCTGCAACTGTGACAAATCATATTTGGTGATAGCTCATAGTGAAATCAATAATGCAGATGTGTTCATGCATCTTTTATTATCATTATAATCAAGATCAATAATTTGTTGCTGGTCGGTAAGATCAGCCAAAAAACTGTCCACGTCAATCTTTTGTAGGTCTAAAGAGCCCTATCTGGGTCAAAATCCCAAAGATTACAATCTGAATCCTCATACATAATTTGTCCCCTGAGCACTCCTATTTAGTTGACTTACTCAGTCTCTGAACCTACTACATCAGAGCTTGCAGAAGCCCTTTCCCAACACATATAACCACACAGCCCAAAGAAAAAAGAAGAAGAAATGAATCCATTCTTCACCATTTTCTTGTTCCTTGTCCCCGTCTTCCTTCTTCTTGTCAAGGGAAGAAAATCATCCAACAAATTACCTCCAGGTTCACTGGGGATTCCCATGTTAGGCCATAGCCTGCAGCTTCTCAAAGCAATGAGAACCAATACTGCAGAAAAATGGCTTCACGAAAGGATACAAAAATATGGCTCAATATCAAAGCTGACCCTCTTTGGCAAACCAACTGTTTTCATATATGGAAATGAAGCAAATAAGTTTGTATTCACCAGCGATAGTAGCACGATCTCCTACAGTCAAACAACGTCTCTGAAGATGATTTTGGGAGACCGATGTATAGCAGAACTCTGCGGACAAGATCACAAGCGCATCAGGGATGCACTCCTATCATTTCTAAAACCTGAATCATTGAAAAACTATGTGGGGAAAATGGATGAGGAAGTAAGGATGCATATGGAGACGCATTGGAAAGGAAAACAAGAGATCACTGTATGTTATGAAGTTTCCTATGAATAAATTTCCCTTTTTTAATTAAATAAAGATTACTAATTTATATAAGTCGTTTTGTGCTTGCTAATAGGTCTTACCCTTAATGAAGAAGCTATCGTTCGATGTCATTTGCTCCCTTCTATTTGGAATCGAGCAAGGACGAACTCGAAGAGATAAGCTTGTGACTTGGTTCCAACAAATGATAGGAGGACTATGGTCAGTCCCCATTAACTTGCCATTCACACGCTTCAATCGTGGCCTTCGTGCAAGTGCAAGGGTTCGAAACTTTTTGAAGGATCTCATAGCTGAAAAAGGGTGCTGATCCTCACCAGGACCTCATCTCTTGCTTGCTTAGCACCCGTGATGAAAACAATGGAGAAGGGATGACCGAGAAGGAGATTGTGGATAATGTTATTCTTGTTTTGACTGCAGGACATGACACTTCAGCTATTCTGATAACTTTCATGATCCGGCTTTTAGCTATTGAACCTTCAACCTACGCAGCTGTTCTTCAAGGTATGCATGAACCTTAACTCTTTGAAACCTTGCCGAAAAACACTTCTTGATTACACACAATATTGCCGCGGCAGAACAAGAAGGGATAGCTAAAAGCAAGCCCAGGGGAGAGTTGTTAACTTGGGAGGACCTTGCCAAGATGAAGTACACATGGAAAGTAGCATTGGAAACTTTGAGAATGTTCCCTCCAATCTTTGGTGGCTTCAGGAAAGCTGTTAAGGATATAGAATACAACGGATACATCATTCCTGAAGGGTGGCAAGTTAAATCCTCAGTTTTCAGTTTCTATCTTCTTAAGCTGCTTTAGTGCTTAACAGTAAACTGAACCCTTCTATCTCTGATACTTAGATATTCTGGACAATGAATATGACTCACATGGATGACAGCATATTCACCGAACCATCGAAGTTTGATCCGACCAGATTCGACAACCAAGCTTCAATCCCACCTTACAGCTTTATTGCATTCGGAGGAGGGCCTCGGATGTGTCCAGGATATGAATTTGCAAAAATCGAAGCCCTCGTTTCAATCCATTATCTGGCCACTCAATTTACATGGAAGTTAAGTGCAGATACTAGTTTCAGTAGGAATCCAAGGCTCATGCCATCGGAAGGGTTACCAATCAAAATCATACCAAAGAAATAAAATGAAAGCTCTATTTTCTCCCCCTCGCTGCACCCCTAATTCAGAAAAATAAATTGCAGTGTGAGCTTATCTCGTAGCCCTTCCCGCGTATGCGCGTATGATTTTTTTTCCCATAATTATCATGTAATTGTTTGGTAACGTAATGTTATGTTTATCTAATTGTTATTTTAGAAAACTTTGGAATACATATTTTTATATATCTTAGGCATGCTTATAATTTTTTTATCAATTATTATTACTCGATAAATAGATCCTTAATTATGCTTGAGTATTCCATATATACACTTTAATTTTCTTTTTAGTATTTTCTAAATTCATTGTCTTAGGAAAAAATAATGATTTTCTTTTTAGTATTTTTTGTGGTTAGTGTGCTTGTGGAAAAACAAAAAGTCATATACATTCTATGAATTTAACATATATTTTTGTCTAGAAATTCTTTATATAACAATCAATAAAAATGCACTTGGATTGTTTTATCATATCGTTGTTCTTTGATGAAGAAACGATGTTGAGAAAAGTTGTCTTTGCTGATTAGAGGTCAGATCAGCTAAGACGAAACATTTTTTAACTTTCTTTGACCGCCCATTGAACTCAGGCCTCAACCAAGGATCATAAGCCCCACACCTTTGTGTGAGTGTTTTTTTTTTGGCTAAGTGTCACTAGATCAACCGACCATTGGTCTCTGATCCTCTGGTAATCAATTGAAGACTGCCTGTAGTTGTCTTTGTTGGAGGTATTGTCCTTGATGAAGACGCTAACATTCAACATCATCTGCTCCTGTTTGGAATCGAACGAGGAGCTAGAAGAAATAAACTTGTTACTTGGTTTCAGCAGATGATGGGTGTGGTCAATCCCCTTCACAAGCTATAACCGTAGCCTTCAGGCAAGTGCAAGGATTCGAGATATGGGGAAGGATCTCATAGGTGAAAAGAGGGTTGGAACTTGCACAGAAGAGTTCTGATCCACGCCAAGATCTCATCAGTTGCATGCTTAGCACCCGTTATGAAAACACTAGAGAAGTAATAACTGAGAAGGGAATTGAGGACAATGGCTTGCTTGTTATGACTGCAGGACATGACACTTCATCTATTCTGGTAACTTTCCTAATTCGGCTTTTAGCTAATGATCCTTCAATTTATGCTGCTATTCTTAACGGTATACATGATGTATTCTTCTACTCTGCAACCGACAATCTGTACCGGAAATCTGAGCAGCATAAACAACACCAATATGCAAAAATGTTTTGAACATAAACACTTGAAATGCATTGCATGTCAATGATGACGATTATTATTGTATTTTGCAGAGCATGAACAGATCACGATGAACAAGCAGAAGGGACAGTTGTTAACTTGGGAGGACCTTGCTAAGATGATTACACGTGGAGAATAGCACAGGACTTGAGAATCTTCCCTCCTGTCTTCGGTTGCTTCAGGCAAGCCGTGAAAGATAAAGAATACAATGGATACCTTATTCCTTAAGGTTTTTTTTTCTCTTTATTGCTTTCGTGCACAACATTTATCGAAACTCTTCATTTATGACATTTAGATATTCTGGGCAATAAATATGACCCACACAGACGATAGCATACTTCCAGAACCGTCATAGTTTGACCCAACCAGATTCGAGAACCAAGCTTCAATTCCACCTTACTGCTTTATATTCATTCCACTAGGAGGTGGCCCTCGTATATGTACAGGACACGAGTTCGCAAAGATTGAAACCCTGGTTACAATCCATCACCTCGTCACTCGATTTACATGGAAGTTTTTGGCAGATAATTTTTTCAAAAGGGATCCAATGCCAGTTCCAACTAAAGGACAGACAATCCAAATCATGCCAAAGACAAACCTTACATTCTAGTTTTCTACATCTAAACAACAGAACTGGTCTAAACGAGTTTGTAGCAAAAAGATGTTCTGGTATTCCAGCTTCGAGTCTTGACTACTTAGCACTATCCCACTTATTATAGAATGGTTGCTGTTATGCAGAGCAGATTCACTTGATCAAGCTAGATGATTTCTTTCAAAACCAAGGATAATATGTCCGTATTAAACGAATGAAAAAGATGACAACTACCTAACTGAAACGTGCGACTTGTATGGCATAGCACTGGCACTTAACAAAAATATACAAGATTAGTATTCCCAAAAGGGAACATCTTGGCGAACGCAACAAGCAAAGCATCTTTCTCCACTATTGCATGAAATTGAATGTGACAAATGAGATTATGGAAGCATATCAGAAATTGGAACAAATTCTGTTAAAATAACTAGTAGAAGTGGCAACTATGGACCAATTCAGCTTAGACAACTGCGATGGAAAGGAATGACTGAAACAATCACATTCCATGCGTGTAAATAGTCTGCCATGTGGCTAATGTATACGTGTAAGAGAATTAACAGCTAATAGTTTCTGTAGTTTTAGACTATCATTGTCATATTTACATTCACTAACAAACCCTTTTGTTTAGCTGCTTCCATGCATCAAATCAAAGAATAATGCAGCCGCTGGCATCAACTATGATTTTACATCCACATCAAGAGATGGGAAGCCATTTAGCAATTCTGTGTTCTAAAGTACTTTGGGGGAAGCGATGGGCACCTTTCATTCATATGGGGGTAAGGATCCATGGTATTGTATTCTGGTAGTTCCATTCGATACTGCCCTTTAATCTGACAAAATGGGAGCTTCACATCGTCTCCATCATTACACCACTTTGGCAGGCGGCTTGAATTGTTTTCAAAAAACCTTAGTGTGTAAGCATCTTTGATCTGCATTTTCATCAAGAAAATGAATACATTCAGGGGGCGGTGATGGGGAAGAGCAGCAGAACAAATTTTAGTAAGTGTACTTGGAAGACTAACCGTAAATTCAGTCACTTGTACAGAGCTACTAATTGGATCAAACAGTCCTGCTTCCTTGTACATTTCCAGGACAAAAGCAATACATGAGGTCGACTTTCCATCAGTATACAACCAATCATCCTGTTCAGGAATTGTCAACAATTTTCCAAAAGATGACCCACGCTTTTCAACTTCTACCAAGATATCAGGAAGATCAAGGTCCTACATGGAGCACAAAAGTTAAAATCACTGTTGATAGAATCAGACACAGACCTTTCAGAAGAAAACCTACACCTAATTTTCTGACTTCAGAAGAGTAAATTCACGCAGCCACTTGAAAACTCAGCTACACTCATCTAATCATCTTGACTCCCTTGGATATGTGGCTTGGTGATCAAGAACTAACCATAACATCTGGATAAAGCTAACGAGATAAAGGATGGGAGTAACAGGCTAACAACTTTTAGATGTTTTAGATACAAATGACCAATTCCTAAAAATCAACCAGTGATTGATAGCATGTGCATGTATTTAATTGAACCGTCTAAACAACTTAAATCATTTGATAAGCTATTCAAATAGCATAAAAATGCTGGATTGATTTATTAAGATACCTGAGTTCCAAGTCGTTTGTTCAAGGCTTCATTCCACATGTTGGCAGCATATTCAGGTTGTATGTGATTCCAAACTGTCATAAAAGAAGCAACCTGCACGACCACAAAACTGGCAATCAAAACTATGTAGACCAAAAACCTCAAAGTAAAGCTGTACGTACAAAAGAATTTTTCTGTAAAAATTCTGACTGATGCTGCTGCTTAAAACTTCTGAAACCAATATTTTCATCAATTGGTTCTTTAGATATAATACTCTCCAGTACCCCTAGCAGATCAAATGCGCATCTTGAAATATTTAAGGATTGCAAACAAAAGAATTGTTCTGCAAAACTTGGAAAACATTCTTTGGCTGATACTGCTGGTTAAACTTCTGAAACCAATATTTTCACCACTTGGTTTTTAAGTTATAATACTATCCAGTACCCCTGGCAGATCAAATGCACATCTTAAAATATTTAAGTATAATATTCATAACAGCATCACAGTGAAATTCTTCAAGTTTTTTGAAGATGCCACATATGGCTCAAACTTGTCAATGGCAGTTAACCATCACAAATGTAGCATGCATATAAGCTAGGCTTCAAGCTTCATTTCATCAAGATTACAAGTTCTTATTATACTAGACGTTTTATCTTACAAATTTACAACTTATGTTATGAAGACATCAGCATACAACTTCACGATATAATGCCAACACAACTTTCCTAGACAAACTAGGCAGAAACAAGAAAATTAACTCATCACTGTAATCTTCTTCCTTATCTAGGGGTAACAACATGATGCACATCATACATGGTTAGCCTTGGGGAAGAGAGAGCTGGAAAATATCTTGTGATGACCCATCTACTTTAGAAATGAAAAAATCATGTTGTCTGGTGTCCATAATATGAAGGTAGAAAAATAAAGAAGAAATAAATTATAGCAGCAGCATTAACATGGATAGTTTCTAATACCAGATGAGCATCCAATGGTGGTGGATAGTTCCCATCCAGAGTGTCTATCCAGCTGAATATCAAGTTATGATATCCATAAGGTTTTCCTTTCATGCTCAAAGCATACTCCCACGCAGCAGTCTCATTGAACTTAGCTCGCACATCAAGATGCAGAGGAAGCAGTGCAATATGTGGATTTGAGTTGTCCTTATTCAGCTCAAATTCCCACCATTCATCCCAGGGTAACACAGCAATAACATCTTCTCCCTGCAAAATGGACGAAAATGTTCAAATTAGCCAGACAATTAATGTGGCTATCTCGGTTTCTCCTGAGATCGCCAGGTGTCCAGAAAGAACTAAACATGAATGTTTTGGGGAAATGCCATATCCTGGGCAGTATCACACCTTCACATAAATCATTGGACAAAGAATAGAAAAATATTTTTTTAAAAAAAACCAAGTGGTGATGTTAAATGTTGTTCTATCAAATATAGGTTGCCCCATTGAAGTACTATATAGTAACATATTTTAGCAAGCTCCACTTAGCTTACCTGTTCATTTTCATTTCCTGATTCACCAACCCATAGTTTTCCTTCAGAATCCCGTAAAAAAACAGCAGAATGACCAGCATAAGCTCCACTGACCCACTTCTCCAAAGTCTCAAAACCACCCCATCTTCCACGAATTTTTGATATAACAAGGAAGTCACCAGAGTGAATATCATCAACACTGATGTTGGTAGCCCAAGGCTGAGGACGCTGTTCAAAGGTAGCTCCCATGTGTTTCTCCAGGAACCCAATATTAGAATTCTCACCCCATCCAGTATTTGTAAATAAGGGAAAGACATCCCACAGTGCTTGAAGGGTTCCGAGCATCCCCGCATGCATAAGGAAAATAGAGACTCCCCGATTTTTCACCTGATTTCATTGAAAGTAAGATCACAACAGTAGCTCCAATCTTAAAACCAAAAATAAAACAAACTAGCTAATGTATTAAATACAGAAATGACAGGAAGTGGCAACTTACATATTCGTATTCAGCTTTGCTTTCCCACTCTTTAAACTCTAATGTATGTTCCCGAGATAATAAGTAATAATCCCATGTCACACGATATGGAGTGGCAAAGACATAAATATCCATGCATGTCCAGCTGTGAGCATTGCTAACCTAAACAGGATAAAGACACATTTCAAATCACTACAATTACAAAAAAAGGTGACCACTCATAGGTGCTTACACAGATAAACCACCAAAAGTAAAACTTACATGGACTAACAGAAGTCGAGTTCTTTCCCTCAACATAAAAACATCCATTTACCATATAACAAATCCTAAAAATTTCAACAAAATGAACCAGACTCCAAGCTAGAAAAGGTAAAATAAAACTCAAATGCGATGCTCCAGGCATTGCAAAGCCCGAAAAAGATCAAATTCAGTTCTAAAATTTAACAAAATTCAAATCCCTACACTAAATTCTCCAATTCAACAAAACAGCTAAAAGAAAACAAACCAGTCACCATAAAAATTCAAAAAAAAAAAGTCAATTAAAACCTGGATTCGTGCTACAGGAACTCAAATTCACCAGACATTCAACTCATGCAAACCACGTACCAAATTCTCCAAATTTTCAACAAAACCAACTAAAATGAAATCAAAACAATCACACCATATCCCCATATTTACTTCCTTTAAGACCAAGATACCAACCAAACGAGCTTCAACTCACACTAAAATAAAACACATCCAATATCATTGCCAAGATAGTAAAAATGATCAAAATTCCAACAAAACCAAACAAAACAACCACACCGAAACCCGAAATTGACTTCCTTCCACACCCTGAAAAGCTTCAATTCCACACTAAAACCTAATACATTCAATATCCAGATACCAAAACCTTCAAATTTCAACAAAAACATCAAACTTCTCAAGATTTATATTACCATAAAACAAGAATTTCCCACCACCATATTAAAAACCCAGAAAGCAAATCCCCCAAAATTCAATCAAAATCAACAACTTCAATAAAACCCAAAACACCAAAAATCCACATATTTATTACCTTAAATATGGATGTAGTACAATCAAATTCAAAACCCAGATAGAAAAATCCTCCAAAATTCAATAAAAGCCAAAAACTTCAACAAAACCCAGAACCAAAAGTTAACATATTTAATACCTTAAGATGAAGCGTACCACCACCAAATTCACTACCAGTCTTATTATGAAACTCCATCCAAGCCCGGTTCTCGTAAAAGCAAGCACCTTTCCAGTCACCGGTTTCATTTAAAGCAGAGGCAGCACCAACAAATGTGGGCAATAGGTCTACAGCACCATGTAGGCGATTGAGAATAGGCCATGAAACTTGTCTTGGTAACCAAGGAAGCAAATCCTGAGGATGGAAGGGTAATTTTACAGCTAGAGATGATTGTGGGGTGACAAAGAAAAGAAAGAGGGAGATTGTCAGTAATGTTTTCAAAGAGATAGATGGCTCCATGAGAGAGTAAACTGAAGAATTGAATTGAAAGTTGCTTGCTTTTGTATCTCTCTCTCTTTGTTTGCAGTTTCTATGGAGTGTAGATAGAGAGGACCAACAAGAAGGGAAGATAATTTTGTACTTCAAGGTCATTGAATTTTTATTTATTTTTTTCTCTAATGAAAGTACATGTCCTGTCATGACATGATTGGTGTATTTTGTCCTTATATTCAAGTTTTCTCATTTTGACTAATTATAGTTAGGGAAATGGACAAATTGGTCCCCATACTATTATACTTGTTTCAATTAAGTCTCCCATCTATCGAGATATCCATCTTCGTATCGTACCTGTATGATGTATCTATATTTGCAATATTTTTCAATTTAATTATTAGAAAAATCATTTTGACCTGTGTATTAAGGAACAAGAATTTCTCTTTGTATTTCTTTAAGTTGGAGCCAAAACTTACTTACTAGCATTGAAAGCCAATATAGTTTCGGTCCTGTTTGTTTATTTGTTTTTATGGTTGGAAAATATTTTTTTTTTGTAAAGATCTAATTTTTTTAAATTAGTTTTATTAGTGTTTTTGAATATATTTTTTTTGATATGATAGGTCAAAAATAATTTTTATTTAAATATCATTTTAATATATTTTAAAATAAAAAATATTTTAAAAACTAACAATTATCATAATATTACTTTGAAAACTAACCATTATCATAATATAAAACGAACTTTTAAAGATCATACAAAGAAAATAGTATACGAGATGTTTAAGAGTGTTGTAACAGTTACTTTTTAAAGTGTTTTTTATTTAAAAATATATCAAAATAATATATTTTTTTATTTTTTAAAAAAATTATTTTAAATATCAGAATATCAAAACGATGATCCAAAAACATTAATTTGAGCACTTGAGGTCGTGCCCTAGCGGTCCTAGCAGGGAATTCCTTGCCTCTGCACCAAAATTCAACTTTCTATGCGCACGCTTATTATCCTCGCGGTGTCTTACCTGTCTACTAGGCTTCCAGAGTGTTTAATGAGTCTGAGGATTAGTCGTGGTGCGCGTAAATTAGCCTGGACACCCCGAGTTATATAAAAAAAAACATTAATTTAAAATAAATAAATAAAAAATATTATGCATGCCCCGATAGCTTTTTTTTATATATATAACACTCTTTATGTAAGGTATTTTGCGTAAGAGAAGTGGAGCATCATCAACGATAGACTGGGTGTTTAGCAGGCTGTCGAGCTTGGCCCAGAGAAATAACAAATAATTAAATAAAGATGAGCACATGAAGGAAACTTTTTCGCATCGCCATGCTTTATGCAGACATTATCAGTAGCCATATCTTTAGAAATTGATAAGAGTTTTAAACATCCGAGCATCCTCGTGGAGAAAGCTTTCCTTGAGAGTCTTGTAGTTTTGTTCAATACCCTCCTTCATCTTAAGCTAGATCATCCTTCCATCAAATTCATATAGTAGTTTTTTTAATCTATTTTAAGATTATATTTGATAATGCGGTTTAAACATATTTTTTAAAATATTTTTTCTTGAAAAATTATTAAATTGATGTTTATTAAGTGTTTTTTTTTTAATTTTGATATATTAATATTGAAAAAAAAATTGAGTTTTTTTTATATATTTTCAACAAAATGGAGGCGTGTTACAAATCAGAAAGGGCAGTATTAAATTTAGAGAATAAAATGAGGGACCTAATTGTAAATAAAAAATAATACAGGAGAGCGATTAAATAAAAAACTAGCGAGTGGGGAGGTAGAAGCTACTCTTCTATCAGAGCCTGGTTTCGATCCAGGGACCTGTGGGTTATGGGCCCACCACGCTTCCGCTGCGCCACTCTGATTGTTGAAATCAATTAGCAGCAAATTAATATATCAGATAACTTCTTCTTGTCTTCATGGTTCTTTTCCTTGACCGTCTCTTCCTCTCTTCCACTTCTTTATTGCAGCAGCATCCATAAAAAATATACTAACCAAGAAAGCAATTCAGAAGTTCAAAGCTTTGATCAAAACCCACAAAATAAATCAATCAAAGAAACAATCTTTTATCAAGAAGAATGAGGAGGAGACCTGGTATTGGTGGGTTACAAACAGCAGCTGCTGCCAGGGTAACTATTGTTTGATTCATAGATTTCATTTTTGTTAGTTATACTGTTAAATATTTATTGTTGCTGAATTGTTGTTTTTATTTTTGGTTTCCATAATGCTATTGAAGGATCAATATCGGTTACTAGGAGAAAATGTAGCAAAGCTAAGAACTGATCTTATGAAAGAACAGCTTGCCACTTTTCGTTCTCAGCTTGAAGATTTTGCCCGTAAACACAAGGTAAGCTGATAGAACTCTGTATTATATCAATATATTTTACTATTTGAAGATGAAAGAGTTAGGATTTTTACTGCTGAAGTTGTGAATTCAAAGGTGTTTAATTCTGTTATGGTAAAGAATGATGAAATTTTGGGCTTCTTTGATAAATTCATTCCTAACCCAGTTGCTAATTTTGATGGATTTTGAGAAAAAATGAAGGGAAAATAGTATGATTGTCAAGGTTGTGACTTTTATGGAAACTGGTATTGAGATTTTGATGTGGGCTGGTGCAGAATGATATTCGAAAGAACCCAACTTTCAGGACGCAATTCCATGAGATGTGTGCTAAAGTTGGAGTGGATCCACTGGCATCGAATAAAGGTTTTTGGGCAGAGCTGTTAGGGATCGGTGACTTCTATTATGAACTTGGTTAGTACTGTTTCTTTCTTGATTATAATGGTGCTGTCTGTATGAACAGATACATCTTCTATTATGAACTTGTGTTTGAGGTTTCGAGTGTCTTTGATGCAAGAAAAGAAGGTGTATCGGTTGCTTACAAGAATGTTATACATGCATTCTAAGAACATTTATTTGCAGTTTGTATTGGAATCATTTGACATGTTTGCAAGAATACATCACCTAAAAGGCTATTTAACTAAAATTAATTACTTTGTTTTGTAATAAGACCGTTGGTGGGTCTCAAATTGAGCTCTGATTTAATTATTGAGGATCGAAACCTTATGGCTTTAAATTCAAAGATCTTTGGGGGATTACCAGTTAGAATGTTGTATTTCGAAAAAGTACAGTTTAATTTTTCTGATGGTGAATCATATAATCTTTGGTGCATTATGTGATTCTTTGTTCTTGAGGTATTAGGTTGTGACTTGGAAATCTTTTTGTTCCTCTAGTTCCTGCATTCCACTTTCAAGTCTAATCTTTTCAGCGTATAGCATGTTATTCAATAGTGCTCTAAAATTTCATTAATGATAAATATCTACTTGGCTCCAGGAGTGCAAATTGTAGAGATATGCTTGGCAACAAGACCTCACAATGGAGGTTTGATCAACCTGCAAGAACTCTGTGCTCTGCTTCGGCAGAAACGAAAAAGTGATCGTGAAGCTGTGTCAGAGGATGACTGTTTGCGTGCTATAAGTAAGCTGAAGGTTTGTATTAAGGAGCTTTTGTGGTATGTGTTCTATTGATACTAGCTCTGTTTGAGAAACAAGATGCAAATGCAAGGTGAAGTTTTTCTACTGTTTAGTGGGGGCAACAGAACATTTTTATGTGTATGGTGTTTGCAAATTAGTTTAGATGCATAATGCTTGCTGTAAGATAGATTAGTCTTTGCATTTGCTTTCACAGTGTTATATTTCAAGCATGCAATAGTGTTGTTCTCTATTTCATGATCAGCAATAGAGTTACATGTCTCAAGTTAGTTTCCTGGCAGCGTTTGTTAATTGACCGAGTGATACATTATTAACATCCAGAGCTTGAATCTTTTCAGATATTGGGCAGTGGTTTTGAGGTGATTTCTGTTGGGAAAAGAAAGCTTGTTCGGTCAGTTCCAACTGAGTTGAACAAAGACCATAATGAAATTCTGGAGCTGGCTCAGGTTTTTCTATTTTCCATATCTTAAAATATCATCTTCATCAAAGAACAAGTCTCTCATGTTGCATCATACTTCTTAATTCTATCAGGCTCAAGGTTTTGTGACTGTTGATGAGTTAGAGAGACGGCTTTCTTGGACATCTGGTCGTGCTACCGATGCCCTTGATACTTTATTAGATGTAAGTGTTTGTCACCAGTATTTTATTACACATAGTCCAATTTCTCATCTACCCCATTCTCACTTCTCAAACAATTGGATTCTTGGGGTTCTTAAATCCTTATTGGTGTATCAATGCAGGAAGGACTTGCTATGATCGACGATGGCCATAGAGATGGCAAACGCCGCTATTGGTTCCCCTGTGTATCTTCCATCTCCACTTCAGTGGTTTCTGATATTTAATACGTGGTTCTTTGTCTCTCCACGTCGTTTATAGCTGTACACTGACTTAAAAGTGCCATAGGCATTTGATTTTTCTCCTCCTTATTTGTTGTGTTGGAGGAGCTATGAAAGTTTCAAATACAATTTTGAGTTTTTGACAGAAATTAATGTATGCTGTTCCCCTTCCCTGCTTGCCTTCCTCCTCTCGGCCAAATGCATTTAACAAAATTCTTTTCTGCCAGATATGGATGAGATTGACTGCTTCTGGTAAATCTTTCAAAGCTCCTCTCTCTAATAATGGCAATGTACAGAGGGCATGGTTGCTTATGCTCATTTTTAATCAAGGAGTAAACAAAATTCTATTCATAAAAAAATTAAGAGATGAATGAGATTGATGGCCACGGGTCTGTGGTCCCAATTATAATTCTTAGAGAAATTAACTATAAATTGTATACTGAGATTATCGAAACATGCAAGGAATTACAGAAAACAATCTTATGACTGAGTGTGCCTCTTAAATTTTGCTAAAAATTTCAATGCATTTACAACACATCTTGAATTCGAACCAAAACATATGTGCTTGACAGAATTATTGGACTGCAACCTGAGAAGCGGTCTCAGTCTCTTCAGTCCAGTCAGTGGTAGGTTCACTCCAGGACCTTGGTCTTACCCCAAGCTTAAAATACAAGGCCATCTCTAATGCCTCAAAAACCTTATTCTTATCCAAGAATTCATTCCAAACTCCACTCACTATGCAATAATTGTTGTTATATGGTTGCCGATGATGAGCACCATGTTGTGACCTTGACACAAGCAATCCAACATCCTGCAATGCTACTACTATGGGGGGTAACTTGCTCTTTGTGCCATGAGCCCACGCGTGAAATTGCTGGCTAAACATGATACAACCGGAGCACACACCAACAAGGGCATTTACAGTGGGATCATTACAAACCAAGTCTACAGGAAGCACAAAGAATGCTACTGTTCGTGCAAGAGCATGCAAGTTATTAGCAAACTGACGCCTAGTTATTGTCCATGGCCACTTATGATGACCTTGAAATGCTTCAATTTGATTGCCAAAAATCGGTGTTGATCCATCACCATAGTTGTCAATACCCCAATGGTAAACCCCAGATCCAAGGTCAGCTAAAATGTACCCAATATAGCCTGCTAACATGGGCTCAAGCCAGATATGAGAATGACCTGCACCGGCAATGGCCTTAGCTAGAGAAACCAGCACCGTGGTGCACCCGGTTGCTACCCATGTTCGGTGAGACCAAGTTGACTGCAAGCTTGGGTCATTGAGCACGGGAGGGGTGCTAATAGAGGTGACTAGGTTTGGTGGGGTTACAAACTGTGGCTCAAAGGTTAACTGGTTAGGGCTTGGCTTAGGCTTGGTAGGGGTGGTAGTGGCTGAGCAGATGATACGCTTGCGGTGCCATGGATTATGGGCTGGGGACCTTGTGAGGTAGTGGTTGTGCTGGGGAAGGATAGACATCAAGGGTGGCTAAGAGAAACCAACACCAGCATGGCTTGAAAGGCGATATATACGAGCTCAAAACATGAAACTAGTGGCCCTAAATCATGCTGGTGGTCTTGTGGAGATATTTGAAAGACTTCAATGTTATGGTCTGCACATAGGATTCGTGGGGTTATGGAAGTCGCAAGTTCCTTGCTTTGAATTTTGCATCACATACGCTATTTGCTAGAGTCTTTGCCTCGACATTTTTAATATTTAGCTTGTTCTTAACACTTTATGTTGCCTTGGCAAAGAATTTGACACATAACAAGCGATGAAATACATGGTGGAAGACAAAGGGTTAGCTTATTGGAGTACAAAACCCCTTAGAGACCATACAATTTGGTCTCATATATAGTGGTCCACATGCCAAAGATTTTTGAGTTAATTGGATTGCTTTCAAAGCTTGTTTAGTATTATGGTAACAATTATTTTTTAAAATATTTTTTAATATTAACAAATCAAAACAATATAAAAATACATATAAAAAAATAGATTTAAAAAAAAACATAAAAATAAACGAATTTATGCCAAAGTGGACAAACAAATTGAGTGGACAGTTTTTTAAGATGGTTATCTTTCGATGCTCAAGGTTGTGACCAAATGGCTCTCTCCATCTTTTTGTCTGGTGATGGACTTGGTGAGGGAAACTTTTCTACAGATGGGGATAGAAAAGGAGTGGTGTTCTAATAATATAGCCATTGATAGTGAAAATTGCTGTGGAATATTCAAGTCCTGAAGCATCTACAAGATGCCCATTTGACATCGGCAAAATATTAAATATGTATGAGTGATATGAATATAATGGAGTTAATAGCATTTTCAAGTTTCTAATTTTTTTCAGTAATCTTAATTTGGATTTCTTTATTTTTATTGTTTGAGTACGTGAATTTCCAATTTTTTTAATTAAAAATATTTTTATTAAGTTCAGTCTATTTTATTTTGACATATTCATTAAATTAACACCTGAATGATTCTAATAAAATCTCAATAATTTATTTTAAAAAAAAAATTAATTTGTTAATAATTGATGTTTCCACTAGTTGACATCCTTTTACAAGATAAAAGTTATTTGGAGTATCAATCCAATTTTTTGGAATTGGTGGGTTACAAACAGCAAATAGAGAAGGAAAGAAACAAAATATAAACTATATATATATGTTGCTGCAAACAAGAAACAAGAATCAGAGTGGCGCAGCGGAAGCGTGGTGGGCCCATAACCCACAGGTCCCTGGATCGAAACCAGGCTCTGATAGAAGAGTAGCTTCTACCTTCCCACTCGCTAGTTTTTTATTTAATCGCTCTCCTGTATTATTTTTTATTAAAAAACTGTTAGGACTTTGAAGGAAGGCTTCTCCATGAGGATGGTTAAAACTTTTACTGATATTAATTTGTTACTAATGATGATGTTCCCAGAAAGGCACAAGGAAACCAGCGTTGAAGCCACCAAATTCTCTTGGCCCTGCGGACTGCATGGGATTTTGATGAAATTTTCCATGAAATCGAGGCATGCCAAAGCAAGGCGTCGGTGTTACTCGATGGTTGCAAGCTTGCCAAGAAGTCATTGCACCCACTTGAGATAGAAGCTGGCTGGGAAGATAAACGCGAATTAATGGCAGATGACAAGTCAAGCGTGGGTGGAGATGTTAACTTGTGCAGCGGTTTCATTGTGGATTGAAAGACCATGCTCAAACACTCATCTGAGGAGTGGAGCTAATCGAGTGTATAATTTTCCATAAACATTGCAAAAGTTATAATTTTCTGTATTTCAAATTGAAAAACTGATCAAAATTGTTCTACAGCCCTCGTACATCAGTGTATCAGCAAAACCAAAGGTTAATTTGAGAACTATAAATCAAAGGCACCTATGTCTTTCAATCCTCAAGAGCGCCCTTCGTGTATCTCAGCCACTACACTACTCGGCAGAAACAATATTTCAGTTCAATCTACAGTTACTAAGCAATCAATTCTTGTACTGGGAAAATGAATTCTATTCCCTGCCTATGCTGATATCCCTGTGGCTTCTTTTGGTATCAAAAATAGAAGAGCGGGCCTAACTGTGGCATGAACCTGCATAATATGGCGCGAAATGTGAGGAAACAAAAGTTACTCGTTTGGTTTGGAACATTCAAGGATTATGGACAGATGCGTGATGTGTGAAGAATTATATATGAGCACAAATTTGCGCGCGCGTGCATCCATAAATGCATGAACATCTTGAGGTACATGTAGATGATTTCTTTTTTTCTTTTTCTTATGGGACTTGCAGATGATTTCTGGATCTGGAATCCAAAATCAAGCCTCTTTTTTCTTCGTTCTGAGTGGAATACAAGCATTAACTTCAAAATATATCAATAGAAAAGCTAGGGAATTAGAAAAACATTATTGCACTTGAATTGATTAATAGCATCAGCAAGGGCAGATCCAGAGATGACCAAGATCTTGTCTGAAATTCTGCAGGCAAGATTCACTCGAGACACTAAAATTATATCTAGGAGGGTCAACAAAGACAACCCAATGTGAGCCCACCTGCATAAGAAGCATTGAGCAAATTAACTTGAAGAAGAACCATATTTGTTGAAAAATGTATTTTACGCTGCTAAGTACTAACAGGAGAATCTTCCGTAGTTTCATGGTCTTTAATTAGCGATTGTACGCAATGGTTCCTAGCATGAGGCCTAACCATCCAACAACAGTGCAGTCCCCAAAAAGGATGCATCCAAGTTCAAGACCTCTGTCTGGTAATAGAACATGACTGTTGAGAGGTTTGGAACTGTAACCTGTGCTAGGAAAAACCAAGTCATTGGTCTGGTCTTCCAAAGATCAAAGTAAGATCAAAAGCGAATAAGAATAAACTAATATCAAGTAGAGTATATAAAGGAAACAAATCCAGCATAGCAGCTGAATTGACACGAAGGACATTAAACAGCATTTACACCCATAAAAGTGGAAAAGAAAACAATCTGAACACAAAAATCAAGCACCCATTCTGCAGATTATTCTAAAGGAAGACATACTGATATATAAACATCAAATTCTATAAAATCATACACCTGATAATTATAATAGGTTTTGGTAGTTACCTCAAAATTACTGGCTGCCTAAAAGAACGTAACAAGCTATAAGTAGCTGTTTTCAGAGAGCGGAACCACCGTGATATTAAGGAAACACCCTTCTCAGGAATCTGGGATTTAGTACTCTTATCTAGCCCTCGTTTTTTCCCTTCTTTTGGCTCTTCTTTCTTCTTGAAGTAGTTGTATTGGACCTCTTAAACAAGATACTATCTTCGTCTGAAATACTACCATTCCCATTGACAGGATGGGAGTTGCTTGAATTGGCAGACTCGGGATAAAATTTACTATCTGCAGAATTCTCCCCAACCAAACCACATGATAATAACTGTATGGCTGGCAGTACAGAAAAACGAAGGAAAATCTTATCTATTGGTAAGTTGTTCAATGCATGTCCTCATAACAAACTGCCCCAGATTCCACCCAAAGCCATTGACAGCCAAGATATGGACTGCAGATCTCCAGCAAACGTAGCCCTGTTTAATGGCATCTGTAAGCTCTTATATAAACACGAAAACGTAGCCCTCAGCAATCATTGCATCAACCACAACATCTGCCATAGCAGAGCCCAGGTTCTGCACTGTCAAGACGATCGTGAGATGCCATTGGGAACTCCTCAAGGTTAAATTTAGGCCTAGAATAGGCCAGGGCAGAAGAGAGAGCAGGGATGCAATTACTAGGTATGGTATCCTTCTCCTTACCTTAATTGGGATGCAGTCAGACAAAATTCTGCAAGCAAGATGCAAATTTAAGTTTCCAAGAATAGACACAAAAATAATGTATTCCATCAATAAAGAAATTCCACATAAGCACTAAATTGTAATTTGTAATGCATATACAATCCCTGTTTTGGGTTTCACATACCATTTTGGATGTTTAAAACAGCAGTATAACGGAGTTGCCAAAACTGCTATTCCATTAGGAAATTACCACTCCTCTACAAAACAGCAGATACTTTCTCTATAAAATCAGTATTTCAATGCAAACAGTTTCTTATCTCCCTTTGTTCTTGAGGTTGCCCCACAGATCTATCAAGAAAATTGAACAGAGCAATTCCGCATGTAAGAACTTGCTTTTTCTTATTTTGTTCATTTCTTAAGAGCAAAAACCAGGAGAAATGTTGCTTTAAAAAAGCAATAAAGCTAACTTCAAAATGCCAACCAAGCTACAAGCCAACAACATTCTCAAAAAATCAGCAAAAGAGCAATAAATTCCTTAACAACATCACTGCCATCTAAATTTCTAAAACGACAAAATCACCCCTAGGAAACTCAAAAATAAACAAACCCACAAAAACAACAAAGTTACAGACTTTAACATCCCCTCTTTCTTCTCATCAAAGGATAAAACAACCCATTTCACAAAAAAAAGGCCAAAAGATCAACTTCCTATATAATTAATCAAATTTGATCCAATAAAGCTCATGCATTCATCACAGAGGCCAAAAAGAAACGATAAAGAAACCTGAGTGAAATAAATCTAACAGATAAGCCATAAAAATGAAGCCCCAAGTGCCTTCTGCTTTACCCATTCTAATCATCTTTGAAATCCAAATCCAAAAACCTCTCTAATTTTCACCGAATCTTCACTTTCTTCATTTGATACCCTTCTCTCCTGCTCTTTCTGTTTCAGGATTCAACCGTCTATTACAAGTTTCTCTTTTATTGACATTAATGCCCACGTTCTTTTCTCTTTCTGGAACATAATACGATGCTAAGACAGGTCTTTTCGTCATTCATTGACAAACATCTGCCAAACTATAATTACAATAATAATGTAGCTAATTCAAAAAGAATACAGCAATGAAACTCGCGATAGCAGCGAACAACAAAATATTTCTATCATAAAAACAAAAAATAAAAAACACATTTTTATCATTCCCCAGCAACAATCTAATTAACTTTATCTAAGTACACTCGTAAACAAAAACAATTTCATCCAATTACATTAATAAACAAGCTATTTGGACCTAAAACAAAAAAAAACAAAAGGATTCATCAACCATCACCACCAACCATGTACACTCATAAACAAATCAGTAATCATTCAATGATTAAAATGAAACAATTTTTAACACAAAGCATCATTATAAACACCAACCTACTAAGTAATCACTCACCCCTACGAAATCCATGAACGAATTAAACTTTTACATCTAAAAAAAAGCAAAAAAATAAAAGCCAATTTCAAAAATTAAACTAAAAAACACATTAATCTAAGATACAAAACAAAATAAGAGAGATTAAAGAGGAACCTTCTGAAACATGGTCTTTAGGTCCAATAAAAGAATCATCACAAACATCACAAACAACTCTTCCATGGATTTCACTTATCAAGCTTTGACACTAGAAGCAAAGATTGTTGACTATAGATTTAAAAAGGAAACTTACTTGTTATGTGAGAATTTATTTTCCTGTTCTTGAATCAATTACTTCAGTGTCACTTTAATTACTAGAATCAAAGTGATAATTTACAGTATGAATATCTTTGTAAATCTTATCAGGTTAATGCAAAGAGTCTAACATGGAAAAAGAGAAAAAAAGAACTATATTATTTCAACAATGAAAAAACTTTTTTTTTTCATATGAGTTATGTCCTTATATATATAAGTTGAGGAAGCGGTTACTTCCTTTAGTAACTCCTCTAATGACTTGGACCAGGTCCATCCCTCATAGGTGGACCATGCATAACCCAATAACTAGCATCTCTCACTCGCTCTTAAAGGACTAAATCTATCTAATACATTATATTTCAAACTTGGACAAGAATTTCATACTTGATGAACAGACTGTGCGACCTAACGCACACAGTGAAAGGAGCTCCAATATATAAACTTAATACAGGCCATATAGAAGACATCAATCTCATAATTGATTATTCCTTAAGATGTACTAATATACCCCAAATATTTTTAGTTACACATAACTAAATATAATTTAATCCCTCAAGAATTTCATACTCAATTCATCCTTACAATTACAAGTATTCTAAATCATATTAAATTTATTCAAGTAATATGATCTCAACCGGTGAATACAAGTAATAGGTGTAGAACTAAATTTTTTTTAAAAAAAAACTCATATCAATCAGATCTGAATTAACTTGTTTTTCTAAGAGTATTTTTTTTATGTCGAATCATTCCATGACCATAGAATATACTCCTAAAGTAGCGATCATTTATACATCATCTCATGATACAGTTAAAAGTTACAAGGATCTTATACATGATCTCCAAGACTCGTATAATAAAGAAGTAGGGATTCATTTTTTTATTCATGTAATAGTCGTCAGCACATGTAGTATGAAATATATGTTATAGTGGAGCTTATTCTTTTTTTTTAAAGATAAATAGTGTATGTTAATGCTCTCCTTGTTAGAGAACATACATCATACGAGTCTTAGTCTTGTCGCAAAAAATATAGACTTCAAATTAGAATTCTCATTTGCTCATTGTCATTATTGGGAGATGAATAATTTTATACTTGGCTTTAATCATAATAGACACATGAATGGTGGGAATTCATTTATGTCTTTTTTTTTATTTAAGAACCTCATCTTAATCCCAACCAAGGTGACATTTTAATAATTACTTTGAGTTAAAATTGCTCTCACTGCTCCTAAATTGCTTATTGGGCATGAAAACTCAATTAGTCTCATCTCTACTCACCTTATAAGTGCTAGAAGTCATTGCTCATGTGAGTGGGTCAATCTAAGTCTATCGATATACTTTAACAAATTGTATTATACAATACTCAATATATTCCATAAAATAAATAATGAATAAAATGATATTCTAATGGCATTTATTTATTACTTAATCACTGTAAACCTTCGTATGATCCTTAAAACTACTTATATTACTAAATACATTCTACATAGGTCAAGGGATCTCACATGTCTAACAAATGCATCATTTTCTATTGGTTTTGTGATTGATATGCAACCATAGAATTTGTAGAAACTAGTTATATTACTAATTACATTCTACATAGACCAAAGGATCTCACTTGTCTAACAAATGCATTCCTTGCTATTGGTTTTGTGAGTGGATTTGTAACCATAGAATTTGTAGAAATGTGTTTTAGGATCATGTCATGTTCAGTAATTGCTTTTCTAATGTAGTGATATCTCATTTTGATATGTTTGGTCTTTTCATGGTTTTTGAATTTTTTTCCATTGCTACTGCAAAGTGTTATCACAGTAAATTATCACTGGGTCTGATGCTGATTTGATAATTTTTAAATGATACATGAAACTTTTTAACCAAACAGCATCTTATGTTGCTGTGAAGCAAGCTACATACTCAGCCTCTATAGTAGATAAGGTTATGCAGGATTGTTTCTTGCTCCTCCATATTATTGCACTATCATTGAGCAAGAAAACATATCCCAAAGTTGATTTGAATTTGTCGACATCTCTTCCCCAATCAGCATCAGAGTAACTAATCAATCATAAATCTTTCTTTCCTTGGTAACATAAAATGTAATTTGAAGTTCCTTTCAGATATTGTAAAATCCTTTTGATTGTCATCTAGTGTTTCTAAATAGGGTTTGATTGATATCAGCTAACCAATCCAATAACATAACATATATCGAGACGTATGCACATCATTGCATGCATTAAACTACCGACAACACTAGCGTAAGGTACTTTGGATATTTTCTCTTTTTCTTCTAGAGTCTTAGGACACATATCACAACTTGGGCTCAAGCTTTTATCAACATGGGTGTCTATTGATTTGTTATATTGTATATGGTAGCACTCTAATATCTTTTTGATGTAAGTCTCTTGAATTAAACCCAAAAACCTTTTAGTACGATCTCTTATGATTTTCACACTAAGAACATAGTTGGCCTCACCCATGTTTTTTATTTCAAAGTTTGATGACAACCATCTTTTAGTAGTTTCAATCATCTCTTTGTTATTTTCAACTATTAAGATGTCGTCAACATATAAGGATAATATTATAAAACTATTGTTAGAATGTTTTACATACACGCAATGGTCTTCTTCTATTATTGTAAAATCATCCTTAAGGATAGCTTGATGAAACTTGACGTTCCATTATCTAGAAGCTTGCTTAAGACCATATATGAATCTTTTAAGCTTGCAAACTTTGCACTATTGTCTTTTAGTCTCGAATCCTAAAGATTGAACCATATAGATCTCTTCATTTAGTTCTCTATTGAGAAATGCAGTTCTAACATCTATTTGGTATAACTCTAGGTTCATATGTGCGACTATAGCTAAAATGAGGTGAACTAAAGTAATCCTCACAACTGGTGAAAATGTATCTTCATAATCAATTTCCTTTTTTTGAGTGTAACCTTCTGCTACTAATTGAGCCTTATAATGTTCTATACACCCATCCGAAATAAAAAAAATTTCAAAATTATTTTATATTGCAGGTACATAAATAGGATTTTCAATTACGTCATCTACTTCATCAAAGTCATCTCCTCTAAGTTTATTTTGCTCGAACCATGGAATGAATTTAGTAGCAACATCTAAATGACTTGTGCTTCTTCTAGTGCGTCGTATACCCTTTTCAGTATTTTGACATTCCTTCTCAAGCAGCATTTCATCAGCGAGATTGTTGAAATCTAAAGATTCTAGCCTATATTACAACGATAGTCGCACTAACATTCATTCCTCAGGCATAAAATTGAGAACGATTAACATTTGATGTTCCATGCAGAACTTGTAAACACCACTCATAGTTTGTATACTCATCCAATGATACATAATCAATGTGCTCTTAAATTTTATGAACAAAATTAATGATATAATTCAATAAATGATCAATTTGTAGTTGTATGTCCACTACAACAAAAATATTTCAAAAGCATATAAATATAATAATCAATATTTAATTAACGCATGTATCATTTTTTTTTGTTTTAAAAGAAATAAATCGCCACCACAATTAATCAATATTTAATTGCCACTCTACATTTTCATTTGTGTTTTTTTTTCAACTGTCAAATGGTAGTTACACATGGCAATTACTCTCAGGTTGTTTTTTTCAACTACCAAATGGTAGTTGCACATCTGTCATATTCCAGATGTGTATTTGCTTTATTTGGCAATTGTGCCATTTAAAGCAAATTTTTAATAGGCATAATTTTTTATTTTTTTTAATTAACAAATGGCAATTATACAAATGTTATTTATTTGACAGAAGGGTCTTTCTAATTGATGATAGAAAAGAGAAAATCCTAACCAAATTATAATTATTCATTCTTCAATGCTTCATCAAATTTGAATGATAATACATCAGATAAAGTTTTGTCAATCCAAGACTTAACGGAAGCATTCTTTCAACACAGAATGTACAACTAACATTTATGCAGTAACAGGTGTATTGCACACAAAAAAATATTAAAACCATGGCTCTGCTACCAATGTAGATTTAAAAAGAAAACTTACTTGTTACATGATAATTCGTTTTCTTGTCCCTGGATCAATTACTTCAGTGCCACTTCAATTACTAGAACCAAAATGATATTTCACAGTAAGAACGTCTTTATAAATCTTGTCAAGTTATGTAGAGAGTCCAAGATGAGAGAAAAGAAAAAGAGAACTATATTCTTTCAACAATGAAAAACTTCTTTTTTCATATTGGTTATGTCCCTATATATATAAATTGAGGAAATAGTTGCTCCCTTTAGTAACTCATCTAACAACTTGGACTAGGCTCATCCCTCATGAGCAGACTAGACTTACCCAACAACCAATAATCGGGGTTAATTTCTCATTGAAATTTTCTTCCCCTATACGATAGTATAGTCCCATTAGACTCATCCTTCCATTTGTCGATCTACTTGTGTTTACCTAGCAACTAGGTGTTTCTCCTTACAAAGAGGTTTCCCTACACTCTTCCTTGTTACGAGACAAGCAGAACACATAAATAAAAAGGGTGTAGCGTATATAAACACACAAGTTATTACAAGAACCAATCCCAACCTTTATTAATCTCAACAATAAAGGAAATACACAAATTTATATGTGTGTGCTATGCATAAAACTTGCATGCTATACATTTCTGCCTACATAGCCAAAGCTCTCTAGCTTATTTATAAACAAGCATATGAAAGGTTACAAAACATACAACTATCATCCCTCCATTTTAGGGAGTAGTGGGGCACTTTCTCCACCATGTTCCCGTGAACTTAATGGGTGGTTTTGACCAATGATCTCATGATCTTAGTGTCTTAAGAAGCAATCCTAACCATGATCTCACATTTAGTAACCATGTCTCCATGATCTGGACATCCATTTTCCTCCATGAAGCCATGATCATAATTATTATAACAACTCACTAATATTGTTGTGTAACTGTCAGTCTATGCTTTTGAATCTGCCGTGTTTATTGTCTGCCTTGGATTGTCCTTCGTCCAAGTAGTGTTTTCATCAAGTCTTGAACTATCCATCGTCTAAACTTATCGCTAGCCTCTGCTGCCAATTCTGTTGACGCTGCTGATTCTATCGACGCTGCCGATCTTATTAGTGCTACCAATTTTGACACTGCTGCCGAATTTAACATTGTCCATTATGTCATTCTAACTGTGTTTTTCATCAGCGTATTCATTCTGAATTTTGACTATATTACAAACCTCCTCCATTAAAAGAAACTGAAGCCCTCATTGAACAGACATATAATACCCCTACATAACATCTACCCACTATCACAAATTTGTACCTAGCACACAAAGCCTGTCTGCCCACATTCAATAAAATTTTGTCCACCAAATCTGCGATGCCTAGGACTTTGACATTCTCGTCGTCACTAGTTTTAGAACCAAGCTATGACTAAAGTCTTCTCTAGGGTCTTGCTTGTTTCCCATAAAGTCAAAACACACTTTAAGTCTCAACCCAAAACAATGAGACCAATCTTATTTAGCCAAAGACAAAGCCGCACCTCTTCACGATCACTAAATTTCCATGTCTACCAGAATTCGTATGTGACTTCCTTAAGCCACACATAAGCTGTCCTCATTTATTAGCAATCCCACATGCCAATTTGTAAACTTGCAAGCCTATTCTCATGATGCTTCCATCCCTTTTTCTCATAAATAATACCATACAAAACCACTTTGAAGAATCATGTGAATCCCTATAAAATCCATTCAACTCTCTAATTGTTTCATATAAAACTTGTAAGCAAAATGAGACAACCTTTTTTAATGATTAACGTAATTCTATGTTGAAGTTCCTTCGCAAGTCCTAACCCTGCCCAAGCATGCACATACGTAGCATTTCAGCATCAAGCCCTCATAACCTGCTATCCATATGCCTACTGTTGAACCCAAGACACTTCATAACACCATTTTTAGTTGATGTAGCAGCCTTACTGCTCACATATTTGCTGCATGTTTGTCCACCAAAAACTCACAACATGATAACCCAACAAAGGCCAATAGCAATATGTTTTTATCACCTTGAATCTCTTAACATCAAGATACACAGAATAGCCACCCATATTACCTCTCCATTAAGGCAGCATACCAAATCATCCTTGTCGATGATTTTGGCTCCTCAACCGAACCCACTAACCCAATCATTGAATCTGTCACTCAAACTGTTCATCATCAAAGTGCAGACTCCCAACATCCTCAATGTTATTGTATTACCTCCCTTCCAAGGCAACATACCAAACCAAATTCATCTAGTATGGTGCCTCAACCAAATCTCTACATGACTTGGCTGTCAAATTCTTCTCCTCAATCAGTCCTTGTCATTAAGGTTCCTTAAATTCCTAATCACTACAGTATAGCCTGTCTGTTGGCCATAATTCCAGCATAGCTATTTTGCTTCTGTCACCCTGATCTTTCATTGACAAAATGTAAAAAACAGACCCCAAGTCTGCCCCACCCAAGGTAGTCTTGCCCAGCCATACCCAACTTATCCAAGCTGGTCCCAACATGACTAAATTTCATCTTAGCCATTAAACACATGTATGGGATTTATGTGTGCAGTGTCCTTATCACCATCTTTCATAATGATAGTACCTCTTCGAGCAGTCTCTAGCAGTAGAAATTTGGTTTTGAACCCTTACCGATTACCTTCCCATCTGACTTTTCATTATCAGCAGCATGTTTAGGTTCTCCCCCACCAAATTTATATTATTTTAGTGTGGCCAAAATCTATGTTGATGGTCAAGTGGACATCGTGATGATGTACCAAACGGGTGATACAAAGTTATGGTGGCGAACAAAGACCAAAGAGGACATAAATGCTGGACAAGCCAAAAAGAAGACATGAGAGGGTCTAAAACAGAAGTTAAAGGAATAATTTCTACCCAACAACAGGTCCTGGATTACAAGGGAAGACTTAAAAAAGTTAAGGCATGATGGATCGGTGAGGGATTACGTGAAGAGATTCAATTCTTTGATCCTAGATATTGACAACATGTCCAAGGAGGATAAATTGTTCAACTTTCTATTTGGACTTCAGTCGTGGGCATAGTTAGAGTTAAAGAGGCAGAAGATTTCATACTTGTCTTTAACCATTGCCGTTGTCGATAGATTGGGAGACTTTAAAGTAAAAACTAGCGAAGGGACTACTGGAGCTTCTTAGTTTTTGTTAAACCTTAAGGGGAAGGATGGGATGAAAAAGAACCATATCCCATAAAAAGTTCTCCAAATCCTTTGAACTCCTTGTTCTAGCAAATGGTTTCGATTCTAAAACCTTTGGCTTGGAGGATCCAACACCCTCAGTCTTGTTTGCAACTGCCTCCTCAAGACAGACAACTTTTCATCGACAACCTACCACTTACGACCTGTTTCTGCCGCGAGTTCGACATACTGTCCATCAGCCTTTTCAGTGATATCCATTGCCAACTCTATCCTGTCATGAAATGAATAATCTTCATCTTCAGGAATCTGACCCATCAAACCCTCAAGATGCGTCAATCTTTCCTGAATTGCCTTCATAGTATTAGGCATATGAAGTTCAGCCACCAATTTCGCAAATATCCCAACGATGGCTCTCCCAAATCAGTCAGTCAATTTATCCACAAAACAATCTCGTCATCCTGCCAAGAATGTAACCGCATTCTAATACCAATTATCATGGGGTTAATTTCTCGTCAAAATTTTCAGCTCCTATACAGCAGTCTAGTCATACTAGACTCAGTCTTTCTTTTATCGATTCACTCGTATTTGCCTAGCAACTAAGTGTTTCTCCTCACCAAGAGGTCTCCTCACACTCTCCCTTGTTATAAGACAAGCGAAACACATAATAGAAAGGACGTAATGTATATTAAACACACAAGTTATTATAGGAATCAATCTGAACCTTTATTAATCTCAACAACAAAGGAAACACACAAATCCATATGTGTGTGCTATGCATAAAACTTACATGCTATACATTTCTGCCTACACAGCCAAGGCTCTCTAGCCTATTTATAAACAAACATATGAAAGGTTACAAAGCATATAACTACCATTCCTATATTTTAGGAAGTAGTGAGACACTTTCTCCCCATGTTCTTTTAAACTTAGTGGGAGGTTTTGACCCATGATTCTATGATCTTAGTATCTTGAGAAGCAATCTCAGTCATGCTTCCATGTTTAATAACCATGTTTCTATGATCTGAGCATTCATTTCTCCCATGAAGTCATGATCGTAACTATCGTAACAACCCATCAACAAGGCTCTCTAGCCTATTTATAAACAAACATATGAAAGGTTACAAAGCATATAACTACCATTCCTATATTTTAGGAAGTAGTGAGACACTTTCTCCCCATGTTCTTTTAAACTTAGTGGGAGGTTTTGACCCATGATTCTATGATCTTAGTATCTTGAGGAGCAATCTCAGTCATGCTTCCATGTTTAATAACCATGTTTCTATGATCTGAGCATTCATTTCTCCCATGAAGTCATGATCGTAACTATCGTAACAACCCATCAACAAGGCTCTCTAGCCTATTTATAAACAAACATATGAAAGGTTACAAAGCATATAACTACCATTCCTATATTTTAGGAAGTAGTGAGACACTTTTTCCCCATGTTCTTTTAAACTTAGTGAGAGGTTTTGACCTATGATTCTATGATCTTAGTATCTTGAAGAGCAATCTCAATCATGCTTCCATGTTTAATAACCATGTTTCTATGATCTGAGCATTCATTTCTTCCATGAAGTCATGATCGTAACTGTCGTAGCAACCCATCAACACTGTTGTGTAATTGCCGGTCTATATTGCTGAATTTGTTGTGTTTGTTATTTACCTTGAACTGTCCTTTATTCAAGTAGTGTTTTCGTCCAGTATTGACTATTCATTGTCCAAATTTATTTTTAGCCCCTACTATCAATTCTGCCGACACTGTCTATTACTATCAAGTATCAACACTGTCGATCTCATCAATGTTGCTGATTTTGACAGTGCTGTTGAATTTGAAATTGTGTCATTTCAGCAGTGTTTTTCGTTAGTGTGTGTGTGTATATAAAAGAACCCAGCACCAGATTTCTTGGTTTGCTTTGTCAATTTAAATATTTTCAATTTATTTTTTTATTTAAATTATAATATTGAAAAAAAAATATAAAGCTAAAGTTTAGGAGGTAAAACAGTAAGTAACAAATTGAAAGCGCTGCCATTTTTGTTCTTGTTTCTACAAATACAAAAGCTAATCAATCTTCTTCACTAACACTCTACTCGTGAGATTTTCCATTTGGTTTGTATCCCTATGAAGAGTGAACTGATTTTTCAATTAAAAGTAGCGGGCTGATCTCCATTGATGATCACTAACCAATTCTGAGGGATGTGCCACTTCTTCTGTTCGGTTTCTGTCATTTCTTTGTTCAATATGTTTGCAAAGTAGCTTTCTTGTTTAAAAAAAATGGGTTTTGCTTTAAGTCGGATTTTTTTACTGGGTCCATTCAAAATGGCTTAAGAAGTTCATGATTTGGACCCATTGGAAACGCCCGTTTTTATTTTGAGATTCTATCGTTTGCTTTGATGGGTCTTACAATGTGAATTGGATTGGTGAATCATTTTGTTGATTCCCAATGCGGAGAAATTAAGGAATATTTGCTTGTCCAAGATAAACTGTGGAAAATGAGTGGTTTTCTTGAATGAAAGTGTGTATGTGTTTATACATCCATTTGCTATTGGTTTCCTGGTGATATTGTTTTGTGTCCCTATGAAGAATAGAACTGAAAGCAAAAGTGATGAACTGATTCTGCTTGATGAACAATGTATCTGAGGGATACATTTTATCTTTCTTGTTTATTTGTACATTTTATATACAATATCTTAAGTTTGTAAAAAATCACACACTCTTGCTTGCTATAACATACCCTTTGGCTTGCAATTTACTGTTTCGTATCCATGTGAAATATTGTGCTATTATATGATATTCATTCCTGAATCATGTACTGTTAAATGAGTTTGTTGAATGGAGAAGTTTGGGTTGGGACGGAGGACTTTTGTTTGCCTAGGATGTAGCAGATTCTGAAATGCCTTCGTGGAATTATGCTATTATGACCAAAGAAAATTTTAGTGGATATGTTCTCATGTCAAAAAGATTCAGGAAAAAGATTTCAGAAAGTTGATTTATGTTTTCAAAGCTAGAACAAATGGTTGCTTATTCGTGCTTTCATTTTCTTCACTTGAGCCCATCAGAATTTATTGTTCAATGCTAGATTGAACATTGCATATCTCTGTGATGAGTGATTTGAAATTGAAAAGTAGTGGACTGATATCTATTGATGAAGAAAATAATTATGAGAGATGTGCATTTATTTTAAGATAACCTGATCTAATTATTTACTGGTACTGTAATTTAGTGTCAAAAAAAATTCGAGCTTTGTGTTTTATTCTTACGCATTGCTATTAGTAAATTGGAGTTTCCGTGAGGTCTCTGATCCCTCACACACTCCACTTCCTCTGCTGTGATTGTTTGTGTATGTTTGGAGAGTCCTCCATGACGTGTTGAAACCAAATGATGAACTTGGATGTAAATTTCTCACGATGGTCATCTGAGACTCTTCAAGTTTCAGTGTTGATTCAATTATCCAATGCTCCTGATGGTTTCATCTCTCTATTATAAGAACTTATTCAAGGAAGAAATGATACTGATAATGATAGCAAGTAAAACAACTGCATTCTAAATGTTCTTCAATTTGTTTCTCCTTCTCTGTTCACATTTAATTGGCGCTTATTACGTAGCAACATTAATTTGCCAAAGTTTCTGTAAGCATGTTTATTTTTAAATGCCTTTTTGGTTCTTACTGCTGTTAAATAATCAATATTTTGCAGTACTGTGTTGAGTTTACATGTTGATCTTTATTTCTTTCAAGGATCGTCGCATCTGTGTGTCGTTCTTCACTGACAATTTATTTATATGTCCGGGAAGCATCACTACTGTACACCATTCCTCTATGCACTAATTTCAGTCGGTGCTGCCAGTTTGGAAGTGGGAGGTTTTTAAAGGTGGAGGAGCTGTTAATGGACAAAAAAGAAAAAAAAGTTGCTACAGAGGAGGTTGAAATTGTTCATATGGACATCTCCAGTTCTCCTTTACAGTCATGCATTGCCCAGTTTTATGGCTGTACATTTCTGCATTTGCTGAACAAGTTTGAAGCAGGTCAGTATCTTAAAACCGTGTCCAGCTTCATATTTTAATTTCTTATCCAGAATATCGCTCATGCAAATGATGATTACTTGTTCAAATTGCCGCCGTGTTTCCGCTCCTCTATCAGGTTTCTAAGTAATTCCTGCTGCAGTGTTTCATAGTTAAGAAGCTAGTCTGGAATTTCTAGTTGGAACCCGTCACCTCAATGGAGTGTAAGGGCACCCGTGATAATTTGAAGGAAAGTTACCAGAGTCCCAAGACGTGGAATACTATTCATTGTAATAATTGTAATAGTATAGTTACTTGGCCATTAAAACTTTGAACTTGGCATTGATGGTAAAGTGTTTTTTAAACTATTATATAATTGTTTTTTTGAATTGTATGAAGTAGGATGGTAATTTTGTTTTTAAATGTACAATAAAATTATTTATTTAATTCTGAAATAAAATAATCTGATGCCTATTTCTTTAGGATATTTTTATACTTTTAAGTTTTTTTAATAGTGTAATTACTTTAAATTGATATCCTTAAAGTCTCATATAATGGCTTTTTCGTTATTTTATGTTGTTTTTTATTTTAAGTTTTAAGTGCATTCAGAGTATTGTTATAAATTATATTTATTTAAAAAAATGAAAAAAAACTTATTGGTGCATGGGTATATCCAGCTACCGAGCATTGCATTTTAAGGTAGTGTTTTCAAGTTTAATTCATGTTTTTTTAATTGGTATTTTTTTTTATTTTGTTAAGATTTTTAAAATTGGCTCAAAATAAAATTTTTTAATTGGACTCGGATTCGGGGTTTTACGGGTTACGAGTTTTTAAAATTTGATCTAATTTATAATGTTTTTCTAGGTTTGTTTTGTTTTTACATTTGTTTTTCAATTTCACCTCTATGATTTTTTTTATCTTTAAAATTTAATCATCATGTTTTTAATTTTTTTTTTATTTTATTTGGAATTATTTTTTAATTAAATTGCATTCTCTTTATTTTTTTCTATCAAATTTTATCATTATTCTTTTTTTAAAATGTTTTTGCTAGGTTTTTTATGAATATTTTTTTACTAATCTTATTCTTTAAAATTAAATTGGTTAGCCATCAGACTTTTTGATTTAATTAGGTTAGAGATTTTACGGGTTGCAGCTTTTATAAGTTAGACCATGTTTAAGAGATTTGAAATATTTGCTTGGCAAAAGACTAAATAAGACATCATTTAATTAATTTAATTATCATTATTTAATTGTTTTAAAGAACTATAAAAATAAATTATAGATAACTTTTATGTCCATGTTATTTAAAAAAATAAAAAATTTCCCAATTGCTATATGTATAATATATTTTAATATTTAATGAATATTTTATTTTATTTTTTTCCACAATCATAATGACTTATTATGTTTTGTTTTTTAATTTCATCCTTCAATATAGGTTTTTGTTTATTTTTTTTAATTTTATCATTTAATATTTATTTTATTTTGAATTGATTTTTATAATTTCTTTATTATATAACTAAATAAAAAAACTCATTTGATCTATTGATGACCTGAATTATAAGTTTGATAAGTTAACTCAAATTAATCTGAATTAATCTAATATGTTGTCATCTCAATATTTTTTTAAAAAAACTTATCTAATTTTTTTTACATTAAAATAACTTGGCACGACTTGTAGTATAGCACGACAATAGTTTTAGGCTAAAAAATAAAGAAATATCTCTTCGGGTACATGGAAAAATAGAAATAACTTACCTACCTCTCATTCCTTAACACCAAAAAATAATAATCATATATTATCGAATAAAAACAAATGTAATTTCACAAGTGGTTTATAATTGAAATCATAGCCTATATATCTTATTTATTTATTTATTTTCAAGACAAAATCATAGCGTTTTTGGCAAGCAAAGAAAAAAAAAAGAATGTTTTATCAATTTGGGCTGGCCCAATATTACTGGAGTAAATGATCAATACAAATTGGACCCAATGCATAAGCCACGTACACAGTTGAGGATATTTCACATTATAATTATTTTTAAAATATTTTATATCTAAAAATATATTAATATAATATATTTTTTATTTTTTAAAATTATTTTTGACATCAAAATAATTTTAAAAAATCAAAATACTATTAATTCTTTTAATAAAAAATTAAAAAATATATAATTTATATTGTGTTTTCCAAACAGTATCGTAGTATGACAATTCAATAAATATATATATTTTTTATTTGTTTGTTTGGGTATAGGTAGAGTATGGATAGTGCTTTGTCCGGTCCAAAACTCTGCCCGTACCCGATCTGGAATATAGACATGACCTTAAAGTTCAAGCAATTTACATTTATACCCACCTAAGAAAAACTAGGGCTTCTCACTTAACTCTCCAGCCGAATCCTCCCTTCTCTTTTTCTTTCCCTCTTGCTCTCCATTCCTCTCCAATCTCCAGCAGACCTGTCGGCGGCAGTAAGTCTGCACCTAAGGTTGGTTTATTGTGTCTCTGTGTTCGACTCTGCCTAATTATATGTATATGCTAAAATCTTTGGACGAACTGATCACCAGACATTCTGATTTTCTTATTACTGTAAGGGTGGGAAGTTGGACATTCGAAACACCGGCCACCTCTTGTTGACCTTTCCTCTGGAGAGTTGATATTAGCACCTTGCAGGTAATTTCTTTCATTTTTCCTTAGACTATGGCTGTGCCATGTGGCAGAAGCTGAGAATTTTGTTGGTTGCAGACTCATTTTGCATTTTATTTGATTATCGTTCGGGAATTCTCATATGTGAAAATCTCATCAGTTTAGCAAAGGCACTATTCTAGTTGACCAGAAGAGTATTGATAAAGCATTGAAGAACTGGAAAATGCAAAACTTGTATCTAGAATCTGTTCTGATGTCTTTTGCAGAAACCATAAGAAATGAAAAGGAGAAAATAAGCATTGTGAGTGAGAAATGGACTGTTTTACACCACCTACTCTCCTCCAGGAGGGGAAAATGCAAAACTTGTATAATGCAAATTCTGGCAGTAATTAATTAATAAGTGAGAAAGCGTAGAACAATGGAAGGATTATGGCTGGTTGTTTTGGTGATTTTTGCAATGGCTTTGTCTGTGCAAAGCCTTTTGAAAACAGAGATGGCAGAGTCTCGTTATCATCCCAAGCCTCAAATTTACCTTCACCTCTAGACGAAGAAGCAAAAACTTTCTGATAAAGGCCTTGACGATCATGATCTCATAACCCTTGTTGGTATAAATGCTTTTTTTCCCATTCTAAGTTAATTCGCAGTGCTAAGAGCTTGAGACCAGGTCATTCTCTTTGATCTGGTTAAAAACTTACCATATATTCATACCTTAATGTTTGTAGACATTTTCTTGAGAATAATGACATTAGTGTCGTCTAATGACATTAGTGTTGTCTATTGAGAGGATTTGAATTTTGGTGTGACACTACCCTCTCGACAGACCTCCCACTTTTTCCATCTTTTTACAACACTAAAACCCTAACCCCTCCGCTCCCTTCCCCTTTTGACTTGTGAGTAATCTAGATCTGGGTTTTCAATTTTATGTAATTTTTCATTTGGGCATGCAATTTTTTCTTAATGGATTTTTTCTATTCCGTTTTTTGTATGGACTAGATTTATGTTATCACTTAACTGGGCATGCAATTTTTTCTTAATGGATTTTTTCTATTCCTTTTTTTGTATGGACTAGATTTATGTTATCACTTAACTCGGGTCTTGCTCTTTTCTAAATTTGGTTCACTGTCTCTTTGTAATTTATCTGGTGTTCATTTTTATTAAATTTTAGTAATAGATTTAGCAACAGCTAGGGACATGGTTGGATCCCAAAACCCATAAATGCATCTGGGTTTTAATCAATCCTTGCATTCTAGCACATACTATTTTCGTTGTGGAAATTATCCTTTTGCTAAGAAAAAGTTGGGTTTTTGATGCTTAGTTGGGTTCTAATTAATCCTTTGTGTACCAATGCGTGATCTTGCTATTTTTCATCGTGGAAATCCCCCCTAGGTAAGATTTTGATAAACAGTTTATTTTTCTGAAATTTGTAAATTGTTAAAGGTTTCAATAGTAGAACTCTGTTTTAGAAATTCGATTTGCAGTTGACAATAATTGGGTTTCTTTCTTGAGTAATAGACTATGCTGGGTTTGATTCTTAAAGTTTTCTTCTACCCTTGTGCATCGTTGTAGGGTTAAGGTCATGCTTTAGCTGGTTTTAATAATGGAGATTTTCGACTGCATTTTGATAATTTTCTATTTGTTGTTTTATTTTGTTCTTTAAATTTCTACGTGGTATGATTTGAAATAATTACTGAATGATTAAAGTTTTTCTATTTGAAAAGTTTCTTATTGAATTATGTTTGTTGTGTTTTGTTGGTTTTTTAGGGGAGAAGCCTGTTGGTTAAGATGGAAGTACGCAAAGAGAATCGGAATATAAGAGATAACCACCGTCGCTTGCTCGCAGAGAAATTTGAATTGAAGCGAAACCTTTACAAGGCACTTGTTAGAGATCCCACACTTCCTCAGGAGATGCGTGAGCTACATGCATATAAGCTGGCCAAGTTGCCAAGGAACAGTTCCTTTACACGAGTGAGAAACCGATGTGTTTTCACTGGTCGTCCTCGTGGTGTTTATCAGCTGTTTAGGATGTCTCGTCTTGTTTTCCGTTCATTGGCAAGCCAAGGTCTGTTGGAGGGCATAAGGAAGGCGTCCTGGTAACCCAGATTAACAGGACATGGATTGGATTGACTCACAGCTAGTGTTGCTCGAGCAAAGGATGTAATGGGTTATATCCTTAACTTGGAGTATTGTCTTGTTAAATATATTATGCAGTTTCCAGTTTTGACTTGAGAAAATGTTTTGTTGGTGGTGCTTTTGATTTTAGAATAAAGATGGGTCCTGTTCTTATATTTTCTATCTGTAGCATTTGGAATTGATTTGTGCATAACCTTCAAATTTTTGTGTTTGACAAAATTCTAGACTATTCTTTCATTACATCATTCTGTATTTGCCCTGTCAAGGCACACATTTATGATCCATGCCTCTAGGAACTGAATCATTATGCGTGGAATGGTGTACAAGTTAAACCAAATATTATCCCATAGAAAACAATACAGGAGCCTGATCCCTTACATTCTTGGCCAAAAACTGCAGAGGGTTTGACAGAAGAAGCGTCATCTTAAAGATGTTGGCAGCTATATCTGCTCTTCTATGCACTTCAAAGTTTTGGAAGAAAAAATAAAATTCAACATTTGCAGGGATCAATACTCAAGTCCAACTGACGCCAGCGAAACTCATAAATTGCATGTGATAATCTTAAACAGAATAAGTCTAATGAATTTATGATGGTGACTAGAACATTTTTTACTGGAAAATTGAAAAAAGAAACTATCGATTGCATATGTTTGGTGTGTTTGGTATGCTTAATAGTATTGATTGAACTGGATTGGACAAGGATTGGTTATCTTGTTTTTGGTGTCTTTAGACTAAATTAAATTAGATAAATTGTCTTGGTTTGTGTTTAATAGACATTTTGATGGGGTTTGACAGACATGAGATTTGAACTGGTTCGGGTTTTAAAAAAATTAGAATAAAAATTGATCCGACTTGATCCAATCAAAAATCTAGGTTGACCCGATCGATTCGAGATAAGAAAAACGATTAAAGAATCCATTGACTTGTTGTTCATTATTTTTGTTAAAACGAGGTTACTTTGATTTTTTTTCTTTTTTTAATTTAGGTCAACTTAAGCTGACCATTTTACCCTATGACTTGGATCTTGCTTCGGGTTGACCTTCGAGTCAGATTTTAAAACTATGATAATAATTAATTTTATCTATACACTGATCTAGATCAACCCAAGTTGACCATTTCAACATGTGACCCATGACTTGTTCCGGGTTGACCTCCAAGTTTTTTAAAACTATAATAATATATATTTTTTATTTTTATGTTAACTTAGATCAACTCGGGTTGACCTAGATCAACCTGGGTTGACCTTCCCGACTTGTGACTCAATCCTTATCCCGGGTTGACCCTCGAGTCGAGTCTTAAAACTATAATATTAACAATTTTTTTTTTATATTGTCATAGGTCAACCTAGGTTAACTATCTTGACCTATGACTTTGGCCTTGTCCCTGATCGACCTTCTAGTTAGGTTTTAAAATCATGACAATAACTATTTTTAACCTTGCATTAACCCAAGTTATTGATCAACCCGACCCATGACCTGGGCTTTGCCCTGGATTGACCCTCAAATGGAGTTTTAAAACTATGATAATAATATTTTTTATCCTTATATTGATCCCAATCAATGATTAACCCAACCCGTGAGTTGGGTTTCAAAATTATAATAATAACTATTTTTATCCTTATATTGACATGGTCAATGGTCAACCCAACCCGTAACCAGATTCTAGTCTCAGGTCGGCACCCGAGTCAGGTTTTAAAATTATGATAACTATTTTTATTTTTATGTTAACCCAGGTCAATGGTCAAACCAACCCATGACTCGTGCCTTGCCCTAGTCGACCCCCAAGTCAAGTTTTAAAACTATGATAATAATCACTTTCATTCTTATGTTGACCTGAATCAAAAGTCAACCCAACTCGTAACTCAATCCTTGTCTAGGGTTGACCTCCGAGTCAAGTTTTAAAACTATGATAATAATAATTTTTATCCTTGTATTAACCTGAGTCAATGGTTAAACCAACCCATGACCCAAACTTTATCATGGGTTGATCCCTTACTAGGATTTTAAAACTATGATAATAATCACTTTTATTCTTATGCTCACTTAGGTCAATGGTCAACCCGACCCATGACCCAGGCTTTGCCCAAAAATAATCTCAAGTCGGATTTTAAAACTATAATAATAAGCATTTTTATCTTTATATTGATCTAGGTCAATGATCAAATCGATCTGTGACCTAAACCTTACTCCAGATCAACTCTTTAATCAAGTCTTAAAACTATAATAATAATAATTTTTTTAAAAAAATTAATTTGAGTTAACTCTTGGAATTGAATAAGTTTGTCCGGTTTTTTTTTAGCAATACAAAATTTCTCCATCAAAACAATATAAAAACTGATTTATGTACTGTTATAGATGCGTCAAATAACTTTACAAAAAAAAAAATTATCCTATTGAATCCTTTTTTATCCAGCATAACGAACACTAGCTTAATACGTGACTCGCAGCAAAGCGTCGGCAATTTTGCTAGTGGTAACCAAAAGTCCAGTTAGTAAATGACTTGTTTTTTGATGCGTAAGATATGACTTTCAGCAGTAGCAGTAGAAATAAATGTAGAAATAAATAAGCAAATCCCAACGTAATTGGGAAAAAGAAGATTTTTCAACCGGCATCGGGCTGGGAATGATTGGAGCCTCCTAGTGGTGCCAAGGGCAAGGGGGTATGCTAAGAGTCGTTTGCTTTTTTCCTTCAGTCTATGTTTTACTTGTAAGGCCATAAACTCTTTTTAGTTTGATCACCATTTTCATATGGATCGCCCAGCACGCAGAATCCATGGTACTTGCTACTATTTTCAGTGCTTCATCTGCATAAAAAAAAAATGGAATCCGATTCCTTGCCTCTCAGTTCCTGGATGTATTTCACTACCATCTTTTTCCTTCAACTTTTCCATCTTTTTCATAGTTCTCTTTCCCTTCTTGAATCATTATGGCAGAGGGACAAGAAGTGTGGTATTCTATTTAAGAAGCAAGAGATGAGAATATGGTTTCAAAAGATGGGATTCACACTGTGAGAATTGCTAGGTTTCTCAAGCCACTTGTTCAGAGTGTCAACCAAGGTTCCTCACATTCCATTGTAGTCTGGAATTTTCTCCGAGAACAGGCAGAAATGGCCATCAGATGTTCTGTTGAAAGGCTGGAGCATGCCCCAGAAACAATGGGAAGAATGCTTGGATTGTCTAGCCAAAGATCACGGTTCCATTTGGAACCAAAGTGGTATATGTGATGCAATGATCAGTTCTAGATATGAGCTTCGTTGTCACGAGGATGTAATATTTGGGCTCTTGGAATACTGGTGTCCTGAAACCAATACTCTTGTTTTCCCATGGGGAGAGGCAACCATTACTCTTGAAGATATCGTGAATCTTGTTGGGCTTCCTGTTCTTCGTGAGCCGTTGACAAAGCCTCTTGCGGGGGATTCGGTGAAAATTGAAGAAGAGATGAGGAACATCGAAAGGAAATGTGTCGGAGCAAGTTGAAGAAAGCCCACCATGGGTCTTGGCTCAAGCATTTTATGAACAATGTGAGTACGAGCATATAGGGTTTTTGCACTACGGTTGTCAAGTTTTGTCTTGCCTTCTCTTCCTGAACATACCATTCAAAAGCATGATTTTGCAGTTGCCATCCATTTGTCTGAAGTGACCAAGATTGCACTAGCTCCTGCTGTGCTCGCAAGTCTTTATAAAAACTTAAGATTGTTGAAAGAACAGGCTGCTGCTGCTGCTTCGGGTTCTATTACCGTTTCAGGTCCCCTGCAAATAGTTCAGCAATGGGCTTATGAGAGGTTCCCACTTCTGGGACCTCAGTGTCCTAATCTACTTGAACATGGTGAGCCGAGGGCTGCTAGATGGCACAAACTGAATTGTAATATCAGTCTGCCACTAACCAGATCAGTCCTGAAAGTGCCTGACAATTTTAAATGGCTTCCATATGCCGATAATTTGGACAAGCGGCACCATTCATCGTGTTACAAAGAAGATGATCTATGATTCACAAGAACCAATACTAAGGGTAAGAGCTACAAAACTGCCCACTTGGAGAACCTTTTTGAATGGTTTGACTCATAATTTAAAGAACGCTAACTTTGTTAATGACATGCATTGATAGGACTGGACAATTCATTTAGATCCTGTTTCCTAGAAATTTCTTTTAATTAGTTTTTATTTAGAAAATGAGTTATTAAAAGTGAATTATTTTTTTATATTTGATAATGTCATAAAAAATAAGTTGATAAATATTTTTTTATATTTGATTATGTAATGGAAAATGAGTTGGAAAATAACTTATTAATGTTTTATTTTTTTTAAGTTTATTAAAATAATAAAAAATAAATTTTAGAAATTGAAAAGTTGAATGAGAATGAAATTGAAAAAAAATCTAATTTCATAAATTATCTGAAATAAAGTAAATGACATTCAAAATAACGGAGATCAAATTTAACAGATAAAAAAATTAAAAGATGATGAAATTAAAATAATAATAATAATAATTTCATAAATTATTTCAAATAAAAACAAGTGAAAATAAAAAGAATGAGAACCAAATTTGATAGATAAAATATTTCAATTAAAAAAATAATAAGAAAAAAACAAATAACAGTCACAAAAATAAAGACCAAAGTTAATATAAAAATCAAATTAAATCAAATTCTAAAGGATAAAATTAAAAAAAATCAAAATAAAATATTTATAAATCAAAAGTTTAAGGACCAAATTTGATATAATCAGCAAATAATATGATATTTCTAAATTTTTCATAATTTTTGAAAAGTATTTTCCATCCAAAATAAAAGAAAAATACTTTTTTTGAAACCAAACTAAATTTTTTTTACTGAAAAGTGTTTTTTATTAATTAATTTTTCTAATGAAAAACAAACATAAAAAAATTTAAAAAATAATCTTTAAAAAACTATTTTACATGAAACAAACAGTTTTAGTGTTAAAAAATAAAAATAAATATTGCTGTAAGAAAACACATACTGCTGGGCTTACTTTTTGGGTCAATGCAGAAAGAAGTAAGCACGAGTGCACGACTTGGAATACAGTCCTGCCAGTGTCATGGCTACATTGGAAAGAAAATACACATGGCTGCTCTTCCTTTTTATTAAATTAAAATAAAAACTAAATGTACTGGTTAAAAATAAGACTTAATAAGTCTGTTTGAAAGTGTGGTTATAGTTATTTTTTAAAATATTTTTTATTTGAAAATATATTAAAATAATATTTTTTAAAAATTATTTTTGATATCAGCACATTAAAATGATCTAAAAATATTAATTCAAAGTAAAAAAAATAAAAACAATTAAATTTTTTAAAAAATATTTTTAAAATATAAAAATAAACAGAGAATATATGTGAATTCAAACCGTGATCGAGCTTGCTTGATTCTGCATCTTCTCTGGTCATTGTTTCTCCCTTCTCTTTTTCTTCGCGGTTGCTTGCATGCTCTGGCTTCTCTTCTTTTCCCGTTGTGCCTTTTTTCCCCTTTCTTTGTGATGTGTTTGGTATATTTTTATGGCCTTTTTAGCTGTCTGGTTGCTTTGGTTGTGCATTAAAAGCGCTGTCCAGAACATGTGTTCATGAACCATGATTGCCTTTTCAGGCTATGGGAGGCTGACTCTTAATTTTGGAATTCTCGCAATGTTTTTCTAGGAATGGCAGTTAGATTAGACAGTTTGCTAACAGTTCTTCTGTATTATGTATTACATTCATCTTCTCTTAGTTTATGTTTGTTTGTACGTATTAATGTTGGGCATTGACTAGTTAAATAATTTATAATAATTTAGTTTTTAATAAATTATTCAAAATTATGTAATAAATTTTTAAACAATTCTAAATCTATATAATGGGATTCTAAATGTTAAATTAATCTAGATTAATACAAAAGAAATACAAACATATAAGAGAAGGAGACTGAAATTCTCATTAATCTGTTTATTCTAAAGTTCTCAAATTAACCTAAATACAAAGAGATTATAAATAGGTTAAATTGAAAATATTATTTTACCCTTAATAAATAAAACAGAAGTTAATGTATTATTTAACATCTCTCCTCAAACTTACGATGCGACAACTACAAGCATAGAGAGTTTGCCAACTAGAAAAGAAAAATGAGAGATGGAATGCGACTTAGTAAAGAAATCTACAATCTGCAAGGAAGAAGGAACAAAAGGCAAAGTAATGGTGTCATGCTTGAGATGATGACGAGTAAGATGACAATCGATCTCAATGTACTTAGTTCACTCATGAAAAACCGAGTTGTGAGTAATCAAAATAGAACTTTGGTTGTCACAATATATAGGAGTAGGATGAGAAAGGATAACTCTCATATCAGCAAGTAACCAACGTAAACCAAACAATCTCCTTGGTAGTAAATGTCATAGCACGATATTTTGTTTCATTTGAGGATTGAGAAACAATAGATTGTTTCTTGCTCTTTCAAGATATTAGAATCACTTAGAAAGATACAGAAACTTGTAACAGACTTGCGATCTGTGAGATCACTACCATGATCAACATCAGAGTATGCACGCAGCTCCGAGGAAGAGGTGGATGAAAGTAAAAGACTTTGAAACATTGTACCCCGAAGATATCACAAAATATGAAGAACAACTGCTCAATAAACAGTAGTAGGAGAAGAAACAAACTGACTAACAACATGAACAACATATGTAATATCTGGACGAGTAATGGTGAGATATATCAAGCTCCCAATAATAGTATGGTATAAAGTAGGATCTGTCAAAGGTATACCATCAGAAGAAGAATACCTTGTGTTAACCTCAACAGAAGTAACTATAGTCTTGTTATCAGTAAGTCTAGCCCGCTCAAGAATATCTGCAATATATTTTGATTGAGAAATAAGATAACCTCTAGGTGAAGAAGCTGCCTCAATACCTAGAAAATATCAAAGATAACTCAAATCCTTCATTTCAAATTGTCTAGCCAACTTTGTCTTCAAAATTAAAATATTATCAATGTCATCACCAATAATAATCACGTCATCAATATACAAAGATAAAATGATACGACCTGCATCAGTGCACTTAATAAAAAGAGCATAATCATGACTACTACAAACAAATCCAGGAGCCGAGATCACAACAAAGAATTTCTCAAACCAAGCACAAGGTGCTTGTTTGAGATCATATAATACTTTCTTAAGCTTACAAACATTCCTAGAGTCATGTGAAACACTAGGAGAGGACACCATATAAACTTTTCTTGAAGATCTCCATTCAAGAAGGCATTTTTAATATCAAGTTGGGAGATATACCACTGACAAATCAAAGCTACTGTAATAAGAGTATGAATAGTAGTTATTTTTGCAACAAGGGCAAATGTCTCCTCATAATCCAAACCATACTATTGAGAGAATCCTTTTGCAACCAATTTAGCTTTGTATCGCTCAATAGACCCATCAGAATTAGTCTTGATCTTATACACCGAACGACAACCAACAATATTCTTACCAGGAGGTAGAGGAACCACATCCCAAGTATATGTCTTATGGAAAGCAGAAAGTTCCTCATCCATAATTTGCTGTCAAAAGGATCAAGAATTATCTTTTTATAGGAAAATGGCCCAGAAAGACAATGAATAGAAGCTATAAAGGAACTAAATGATAAAAAATAATAGGAATAAGCAAAGTCTGGTAGTTTTGTGGATTTATGAATGCGTATGGATTGGCGTAGAGGTGGATCCATAATCTCAGACGAAGCTTAGGGGGCTGTAGATGAGAATGGAACTTCAGGTGTGCCAGAGAGTAAAGTGTCGGTACCTGCAGGATGATGAGTACAAATTGATCGAACATGGGAATGAGTACCTGAGGTACTAGGAGCCTGATATGATAAACTACCAGAATTCTTAGAAGAAGGATTTATACGAATAATATCATATCTAATCAAGGTATGAGTAGTTGATGGAATAGAAAAGAAAGGTATATGCTCAAGAAAGACAACAAGATGAGACACATAAAGTTTCTGAGTTATTGAATTAAAACAATGATACCCTTTTTTATCTTCACCATAACCCAGAAAGACACAAATAGCAGATCGAGAGGACAATTTACTGCATTCTACATGAGGACAAAAAACAAAACAAGTACAATCAAAAACTCTAAAGGAGAAATAATAGGACATGCCCATATAACAAAATGAGACAACCCGAACTATAAGACGATGAAATTGTATTAATCAAACTTACAACAGTAAGGACAACTTCCCCCCTAAAACTTACTAGGAATAGAAGCAGACAATAAGAGAGAACGAGTAGTTTTGATAATGTGTCTATATTTTCTTTCAGCAACTCTATTTTTCTGAGTATCTATACATGAAGTTTGATGGATGGTTCCATCTAAGGCAAACAACTGACAAAAGTTATTAGAGGTGTATTCTCCACCCAAATCATACCTAAAGCATTTGATTACAACAGAATGTTGAGTTTTGACAAGAGCTTGAAAGGATGCATATATCTCAAAGAATTTAGAACGATGTTTCATTAAATAAACCCAACAATAACGAATATGATCATCAATAAAAGAAACATAATATCGAGACCCTCTTTTTATGAAAACAGGAGAAGGTTTTCATACGTCAGAATGAATCAAGTCAAATGGTGAAGAAGAAACAAAAATACTTCAATTAAAAGGAAAAGCGGAAAATTTTACCAGTTTACATCTACTACAATCAGAAATGTCACAGGTTTTCAAATTTCCTAAAGCTCCTATGGATGCCAAAAATCTCAAACAAGAAGACGAAACATGACCTAGATGAGAATGCCATAAATAAAAACAAGAAGATAAAAGACTCGAATGAAAAGAAGAAAAATCAACAGTAGTAGTAGTAGTAGTAATTTGCACTTTTAACTCATCCAAAATGTATAGTTCATTCTCCCTACGGCATGTCCCAATCAGCTTCTGAGACTGCAGATCATGTACACAACAAAAAGAACCAGAAAACATGACTAAATAATCACCAGAATCACATAATTGGCCAACAGAAGCAAGATTAAATTTGAGGTATGGAATAAGTTAAACATTAGAAGGAGACAGGTGAGGTGTGACAACAGAACCAACACCTCCTAATGGCATGGGAGTGCCATCAGCAGTCATAACAGGAATGGAAGGTGAAGGGGACATAAAGGTCAAAGATAAAGAATCTGGAGACATATGATGTGAAGCACCAGAATCTAAGACCCATTTAGAATGTGACATACCTGAGGAACTATGAGACAACTAACCTATGAAAGTTGAAACGGACATTACTTATGGTTGTAAGGAGAGAAACTTATGAAATTGCTCAGCCAGAGTACTAGGATTTGTGATAGAGCCTAATGAAGATATTGTTGCAGTATTGTGGTGAGGTGGTCTATAACCCTAAGGTGGTCTATGAGCATTAGATTATGACTGACTGTCATGCTTCCAAGCCTGATTTTGTTGTCTTAACTTGGGATATTGGGCCTTCCAATGACCTTTCGGCTTACAGAAACTGCATTCGTCAGAGCCAACTTTTGTGTAAGGCTTATTCGGATGATTAGAGAATGACTTAAAAGGTACTGTTAGTACAGAAAGATTCAAAGAAGAAAGAATTTTGTTTTCAGAATAAGACTGAAGACATATTTTTTCAGCTAATAACTCACTGACAACAGAGTCAACAGAAGGCAGTGAAGAACAATGCAGAATTGAACCCTTAAGTCCTTCAAAATCACTACGAAGTGCTGTTAAAAACTGTATCAATTGTTGTTGCTCTCTACGCTCAATATAGGCACCACATGCCTTTAATTCTGTCAATTCTGTAAGAGCCAATTGATCCCAAAGATCTGTCATAGCAGAATAAAACTCCTGAATACTCATATTCTTCTGATGAATAGCTCGTATGTTATCCTCTAACTGATACTGCTTTGCAAAATTTGATTGCGTGAATAACTTTTGCAGATGATCCCAAACCCCCTTTGTTGTCTCATACTTCGCTAACTACGTACCTATGAAATGCTCAACAGAATTGTTGATCCAAGTAATCATCTTTGCATTGTTTGTTTCCCATGTATATATCATAACAACATCCCCCTCCTTAGTATTTTTGGGTATCACATAAGTTCCACTAACATATCCCCTCATCTTCTTACCATTAAGGAAATTCTTCATTGCATAACTCCAGTACGAATAATTTTTTTCATCCAATCTCACACTCACAGACTGAAGTGAATCATCTCTTTCGGTAGCCATAATTAACAAACAAAAAGAACCAGAACGCAAAAACAGTGAAAGACAAAGTACCAGATTGCAGAAACTGAATAGATATCGCAGAAACTAAACAAATATCTTCTTGAAATTATACAATTCCTCCAAAACACAGCATAAGTTACAGAAACTGAACGCAAATATCAAATTAAAGAAGCTGAAGGAAAGATGAAATACCAGATTTTGCATAAACGGAAGATAAAATATCACTCCAAAAAATTTGGATCCGCGAAAGCTATGTTCGGGATTAAACCTTATTTCATAAAAGAAATACGAACATAAAAGAGAAGAAGATTGAAATTCTCATTAACTGTTTATTTTAAAGTGTTCAAGTTAATCTAAATTCAAAAATATTATATATAGATTAAACTAAAAATATTATTCTATCTTTAATAAATAAAATAAAAATAAAAATATTATTTAACACTAAATACACTCAATAGTGTTATGATATTTTTGAAACCAACAGTTGTGTTGACTCCAACAAGAAAAGGGGGATGGTACTATTTCCCTTTCCCTTTTAGTTTATACTGTTCCTATTTTATTTAGCCATGATCGAGTTGCTTAAGCTCCTATCCTTTCAATTTTTCATCGCTTTCCATGTTTTTTGGTTTGTTAAGGGGGGTGCTGAGCTTCTTTCTTGCTACTTTTCATATCAACTAGCATATGATATGTGTCAGAGAGGATTTATCTGACTTTTTTTCCCCCAGAAGTTTGTTTATTTTCATGGTTAGCTGCGTTTGCGAGTTCCCTGCTCTCCTATTTCTAATTTTTCTAGCCTTTCTTTCACTGGGTTTCATACTTTTTTGCAGGGTGGTGGTTCTTTTTGGTTTCAGCCATGATAGTTTGCCTCAGTCTCGTAAATAAATGTGTATCAGAGCATCTTCGTAACCAAATTAAGATCCATCTCTCTTATGTTTTTCTGCATATACTTTTCGCCCACCATGCCTGCCAGAAATTTAAGATAAGTAGGCATTAATTCTCTTCGCTTTGCCTTTTCAGCACCATGATCTGTTCAAAAGCAACATGATTATCATTCTTCCGATTATATATGGAAAACCTCGGCTTCTGTTGTATTCAAGAGAATCGACCCAAGGTTCACAGCAGAATCAACTTCCTGTTTTTATCAGAATAAAAGGCCAATCCCAGATATAGATTTTTGGTTGCATGATTTTGCCATGAACACAGAGAAATGATCCCATAGCAAGGCTAGACATTATCTCACTTTGTTTTGAAACTCAACCAGGACAAATTAAGGGTTTCTCTTTCGAAAACCATTGACTTGAGAGGTGGGTTTTTCAATCCCTTTCTGTCATACTTTGGAACTATACAGAAAGAAATTCAACAAAGATAAGAAGACACTGATAGCACATCTAGTGGCCATTAAACAGCAATATATCTGAAGGCCAAAAATCAATATACTTTGTGAGCACGTCTGCTGTCCATTAAACTTGGATTCTTTCCTACTTCGCTGGTTTGCTAATGCGGCTACGCCACTGCTTTTGCTTTGCAATCACACTCTTTGTTATCTGCCCGACGTCTCTTCTTGCTGTGACTATGCGCCGAAAATTGCTGTTTCATATTCTAACGCTACACAGTTTGCTACGCAGAAAAAAACCATATTCAAGTCATGATAATTCAAGTCAAGCCGGGTAGCTTGATTAACGTGACTTAAAATAACAATTTTTTAAAAAAAACAAACTAATTTTAAAAACAATCAGAAAAAAAATTTTAAATCATGATAAACTCATAAAAATAAATATGATAAAAGCCATGAAATTCAAAACTTAATAACTTAATGTTGAAGGACTATATAAAAAAAATTCAAATTAAAAAAAACCTGAATAATCCTAGGTTAACCGGACAAGTCCACAACCTAAAATATATAAACAGGACATAAAGAAAAGCGGGAAAAACCATGAAACTCAAGGCCTAATGAGTTAAATGATGAAATTAAAAAAATAATCAGTTTTTACAAAAAAGCATAAAAATAATAAATTGGGCTAATCCTTGAATCTAGTGACCTGATTTATGAGATCGAGATTAGCCTATAGAAGAAAAACATTAAAAAATCACTAAGCAAAATCCCTAATCATCCAGAATTAAAAATCAAAACAAATAGCAATTAAAATACTGAGAATTAAATTTGACATAAAAACTAAATGGATAAAACAACAAAGGACTAAAATAAAACAAATTTAAAAAACAACCATAAAAAAATAGGGATTAAAATTGAATACAAAAATTAAATAAAATAAAATAATGATGGACAAAATTGAAATAAAAAATCAAGAAAATGATAAAGATAAAAAATATAACAATAAAAAAAATGAGGACCTAATTATAATTAAATGAAATGAAATACTAATGGACGAAATTGAAAAACAATTAAAGCTCAAAATGCATTAAAAGCAAAAGCAAACAATAATAAAAACAATGAAGACTAAAATAGATAGAAACAAATCGGAAGACACAATTGATTTTTGAAAGAGATGACATGAATTTCTAGATAAAGAAAGAAAAAAAATAGAAGAAAAAAAAAATATTCACGGGGGCTCAATTGCACCTCCTTCTTGAACAAGCATTCCACCACCGCAAAGAAGATGACCCGTCATTTTAAACGTCGTCGTTGACAATGACATTTGATCACCGAAATGCGCCACACATACCACCCAAATAAAGTGGGTACCTCCAACTTTTTTTAAAATCTTTTTTCTATATATAGTCAAAGACTTAATTGCCTCTCGTCCAAATGCATAATTACAAAACAACTATATTGAAAAGACCTAAATGCCCTCAAACATAAATTCTATCATTTGTTTTTTAATTTTATGGGCAATATAGCAGTTTTACAATGCATTCAAAGTAGAAAGCGATCATTAAGCTCTTCTTCCCGGTTTTAAATTTTATTACTTCTTAAAGTGTTCAAGTCATTACACAATTTATTTACCCCATTAGAAACGTTAATGACTAATGGATTATATATAAAACATCTTCTAACCCCTAAAATCAAGCTAAAATAGGTTAAATGTAAGTGCGCGGTGAAAGGGCATGAGCTCTTTTAGTTTTTTTTTTTCTGCAGCTAGTTGAATTACGATTTGTTCTGCACATTTGGCTTTGCATTTGAGACTTGAACAATGCCTGCTACGTTTCTTTAACAGAAAGCTAGCATTGTTTAACCTCCATGCTTCAGGTATTTTTTTTCATTTTGTTTAATTATGTCTGCCTATCTTCTTCTTCTTCTTTGATTACCTCAGGTTATACTCAACCGAATGCTTATACCGTTTATATAACAACCGGTGGCATCGCCTGGCAATTCACATAGCATGTTCTATAACGCAAAACATTCAACTCGGAACAGAGAACGCAAATCCTTTATCAAATGAAAACTTCATCAAAGGAAGAAGGATATTAAGGGAAGACTAATGCCAATACATATCTAGATTTAGGACTGATGATTTCATTTTAATAAGAAAAGACTATCAGGAGTCACTTCAAAGGCAAACTGCTCGTTGTTTCCCATGATCATTAGTCAGCCAACCAGGCCTGCCTTCCCTTGTTCCTGCTTTTCCATTTCCTCGCTGGCAACACAACGAATAGGAAACACAATGATGGAGAGAAAAATAATTATCAACAGTGCATCTTGATTCTTTTATTTTGAGTTCGTTAACTTGTGTTTCCCTCGATAGCTAGCATTAGCAAGATTAATTATGAAATCCGATATCCCAAAAATTAAGAAAAGAAATGGCGAAGGGAATTTAACCAACCGGAGGAGCCCAGTAAGGTGATCAGCATGGGCAAAGTTGTTGTCTTCACGGGCTTTCAAGATGCTAAACATTAGGTCGATCCTGGTTTGGTTGTAATCACTCTGCTTGGCTATGTTCATCGTCTCCTCTTTGAGCCTGCGGCATTCAGATCCTATCTCTTCAAACTTTTGTCTTATTTCTCGTTGCCCTTCTCTTATGCGTTTTTGTCCCTCACCGATCTCTACCATATCTGTTTTCAATCGTTCCATCGTTTCCCTCCTCTCTCTGTTCTTCTTAATATATATATATATAAGAATAATAATTATTTTTAATTTCTGGGAATAAGGACATGATATATAGCAACAACCAGTCAAGAAACAACAAACAAGCATTAAGAATACTCTTTTTAAGAAAAACATAGAAATATAACTAGATTTGATTCGTACCCATTGTTTCCTGTGTTTGGACTTGGAAACACTGCGGCTCGGGGCTAAAGGCTTGATCGAATCCATAGTTGCAGACACCCGTATTGACTGACTTCCTCCTTTCTATTGAAATTGAAAGTTGTGTTTACAATGACATCGGCTCTTCACATTAGCAGTTTATTTATACAGAGGATTCCGATCTGTAATCAATATCACATTATCACCTCTTCCGCCCGCTCGAGCTTGGTACATTCTCGCGTGGAATCGCACGATAACGCAAATTTAATGTTTATTTAAATGGGAGGTCGCTTTAATATTTTTTTATTTTATTTTAAAGATGTGATTTATATTTAAAAGATATTGTACTATTAAAAAAAAATCATTACATCTCCAAATTAAATATACTTTTGGACCAGCCCATCCCTCGTTGGCCTATATATATATATATATAAACAATTATTTTTTTTAATAACTTTTATAAATATTTAAATTTATTTTTTATAGGTAAAACAGATCTAATTTAATAACCAATAATAAATTTAGTTGTAGTAAAAATCTTCAATTATTGTTGTTATTTTCATATTATCCATTCCAGAATTATATATTACTCTCTTTAGAATTGAAAAATATTACGGTGATTGTTTATCATAATAATCTTTATTATTTTTTGTTATTATAATGTTTTTATAAAATTATTATAGTTTCAATTAAATATTATAATATTTAGTTAATGTTTAATTTTATAAATTTTTATTTTTATTATTATATATTTTAAAAAATAAAATTGTTAAACTGTTGAAGATACCACTAACAAATTTTTTGATAGGTTTCTATAAATATTAAATTGATTTTAATATTTTAAAAAAATCTCTATTAAAAAAAATTATATCAAAATACAAACTTCAAATCAAGTCAAATCAAATCTTGTCAGAATCGGTGGGCAGAACAGATAACGCCTAGTAGACTCTGCGTTGGGTCCAGCACACCTCATTTGTCTGCACACTGTGATAACTTCACGCCATGCTGCAATGGTTACTATATTTATTTCTTTTATCCTTTTAACCTTCTCAAAATCCATTCTGAAAAGACACCAAACAAGTTAGAAGCGAATACATTAAGATGTGAAGACTGGCATCGAAGAGCTTCCGAGGAGTCATATTCAACTTCATTGGGGGGGGGGTGGGGTAGTGACGCCATGCCTGACAGTCCAAAGCTCTACTACCATGTTAGCCAACAGAAGAAGAGAAGCCAGAAATTCAATCTCCCGGGTGGTCATGAAAAGCTTAAAGCCCAAACAGTACTTTCATCTGCTTCATTTTTGAAAACCAAACTTGAGTTGCTAACATAACTACCAAAGCAAATAAAATCAAGCAAATCATTCTCACGAAGAAGGCTAGCTAGGTTAACAATTTAGTCTTAATCTTGCTGCTTTTATTCGTGTGATCATCTGCTCAAGCTCTTCAACAAAAGCTTCAAGCTCTATGCAATCTCAGGTCTGTTAATTAGAGCATTCACCAACACAACCCTGAAGATCTTCGTCGGTTCCGAATTGCATTGCAACCCTATGCGGTAAATACTGTTCTGAACAGCCACCTCCACCCAGCATTGAAACCCAGACGCATCGAGCAAATGCCATTAATTCGTCATTCAAATAAGAACCAACAGTCGCCCACATTTCTTTTTCTCCATAAAACTTGAGGAAATCCCAGTTTTCCAGAGCTAAAACTCTCTTTATCCGAGTCTAGAACCAACGAAACATTAATTCTCAACTTCATGTTTCAATTTATCCCACCCAGCCAACCTAGGGTACCCACTCTTCATCAGATTAGGCTCCGGCCGCTGCAGTTTTTTTAACCTCTTCCAAACCCGAACCTCAACTAATTGCATTGACGACCAAATCTTAACTGTTAAACCATCATATTTTCCCTGTGGAACCCCCAACAAGGTTGACTCTGCGATTTTCCCTTTTTCAACCAAGTCATATCTCTATAAATGCTGGAAAGAACAGCAGTCAGCAGGTGCAAGTGCAATTCTATTACCTCTAGCGACATGAATTACAATAGAGAAAACAAGTTAAATGCTTCATGCTAAATCTCGCTGCCACTATCCATGAATTTCCTCATTCACGACAGATTACTGGCCTTCTTAGCAGGTGTCCTTGTCATTTCTACGGTTGCAGTCTGGAAAACTGGAACTTCTCATTACAATACGATATTAATTTCTCCATCCAGAATTTTGATGCTTGTTCTTCTCGCTAATCTGATTGTTGTACTTCATCTTCATCTTCATCTTCCCTTGCATCTTCTTTTTTAATCTTAACCCTAGATTTCACCATGTTTTCCTTGAAAAAAGCTGGTTGTCGAAGAGCAGCGCCAGAAAAGTAGATGCTTTATAATTTTGAAAAGTTGTGTTTACAATGACAAGGGTTCTTCACAATATCAGTTAATTTATACAGAGGATTCAGATCTGTAATCAATCTACGATGGTATAAAAAGTTGTGTTTTCCGCCCGCTCGAGCTTGGTAGATTTCTCGCGTGTAATCGCACGATAACGCCAGAAATTTGGACCCGTCCATTCCTCGTGGGCCTGCCTATATATATATATATAAAAGTAAAGAAACAGTTACTAGATGTAGTAGCTACTTTACAATTTAATTTAAAAGAAGTTTTTAAGAAGTTTTTATTCTATATTTAAAAAATATTATATTATTTTTTAAAATTAAAAAAAAAATTATTCCATATTAAAAAAACATAATTTTTTTCTTATGAATATAAAATATATATACGAAAGGATTTCAAATCTCACATTGAAAAAATAATTCTTTTCTTGAAAACCTAGAGTATATATATATTAAAAAGTTTTAAATTCCACATTGAAAAAATATTATGTTATTTTTTTAAGTTAAAGTATTTAAACTAAAAAGTTTGTTATCCCACTTTAAAAAAACAAAATATTTTTCTTATGAACATAAAGTATATATATGAAAGGACTTCAAATCTCATATTGAAAAAAACAAATTTTTTTTTCGAAACATAAAATATATATGCTAAAGGGTTTCAAATCTCATATTAAAAAAATAACCTTTTACTTAGGAATATAAAGTATATATACTAAAAGATTTCAAATTCCACATTGAAAAAACATAATTTTTTTTCTAGTGAACATAAAGTATATATACGAAAGAGTTTGAAATCCCACAACGAAAAAATAACATTTTTTTTATGAACATAGAGCATATACTAATTAAAGGGATTCAAATCCCACATTGAAAAAAGAAAATATTTTTCTAGTATTTATATAGTGAACTTTAAAAAGTGTTAATAACCAACTAAAAAAATATGAAAAAAAAAGAAATATAGAAGAAAAACTACATTTGAAAAAAAAAAACACTAGGTCTCACCCGGATCATGGGTCACCCACGTTTTGCAAAGTCATTGCGCCGGCCAGTCTTTTAACAAATCCAAATCAGTCCAGCCACCGGGTTGACTGGGTTTAATAACTATCCCAAATTCATTCCTTTTCATATACAGACCGGTTATAACTCAATGATAAATATGTATAACGGATTCTACTTTTAATGAAAATCTTGAATTATTATTTTTGTTTGTGCTTGACCATCGTAATAATCTTATTTTCAAAAAAAAAATTTAAGTTAAGCTCATGATTTAAATTGTAGGTTTTACAATTTAAATAATAAAATTCAAATTAATTTAATATATCATTATTTTAATATTTTTTTTTTTAATATTTAATTAAATTTTGATTTAAACATCATAATTTATTTGAATTTATTATTTATAATATTATCACAATCTGAATCAAACATCTCAATTAAATATGCTGAATTCTACTGGTTTCTATTGCCTTTATTTTAATTATTATATAAACAAATAAAAGATATTTTTAAAACATAAAATTATTAAACAAAAATACAAATTATATATTTAGGAAGTTAAACTACAAATATCATTGTTCTTAATATTAAAGAAAAATATCTCTTCCTTAAAAAATTTATATATCAAAACACACACTTCAAATCAACCGGATAAAATCAAATAAACTCTCAAGTGCTTATCTTGTCATGATTGGATGGGCAGAACAGATGGCGCCTTGTAGACTGTGTGTTGGGTCCAGCAGCACACGGCATTTGTCTGCACGCCATAGTGCATGGTTACTATATGAATATATTTATTTCTATTATCCTTTTAAACTTGTTTTGCATCTGTTGTCAATGGTGGGAGTTATCCATATAGGAACCTGCTGCAATGCCTACTACCATGGTAGTAGCATAGCCAACAGAAGACGAGAAGCCATGAATTCAAATAAAATAAAATCAAGCAAATCATTCTCACGAAGCTTCAAGCTCTTCAACAAAAGCTTCAAGCTCTATGCAATCTCAGGTCTGTTAGAGGATTCACCAACACAAACCTGAAAGATCTTCGTCGGTTCCGAGTTGCATTGCAACCCTATGCGGTAAATACTGTTCTGAACAGCCAACTCCACCCAGCATTGAAACCCAGACGCTTCGAGCAAATGCCATTAATTCGTCATTCAAACTAGAACCAGCAGTCGCCCACATTTCTTTTTCTCCATAAAACTTGAGGAAATCCCAGTTTTCCAGAGCTAAAACTCTCTTTATCCGAGTCTAGAACCAAGGAAACATTAATTCTTAACTTCATGTTTCAATTTGTTCACGGAACCAACCTATAGGGTACCCACTCCTAATCAGATTAGGCTCCGGCCGCCGCAGTTCACCGAACCTCTTCCAAACCCCAACCTGAACTAATTGCATTGATGACCAAAGCTTAACTGTTAAACCATCATATTTTCCCTTTGGAATCCCCAACAAGGTTGACTCTGCGATTTTCCTTTCAACCAAGTCATATCTCTATAAATTCTGGCAAGACAAGTGCAATTCTATTACCTCTCGCGACATGAATTACAATAGAGAAAACAAGCTAAATGCTTCATGCTAAATCTCGCTGCCACTATCCATGAATTTCCTCAATTCACGACTGATTACTGGCCTTCCTAGCAGCCTAGCAGGTGTCTGTCATTTCTACTGTTGCAGTCTGGAAAACTGGAACTTCTCATTACAATACGATATTAATTTCTCCATCCAGAATTTTGATGCTTGTTCTTCTCGCTAATCTGATTGTTGTACTTCATCTTCATCTTTCCTTCCATCTTCTTTCTTAATCTTAACCCTAGATTTCACCATTTTTCCTTGAAAAACGTTGATTGTCGAAGAGCAGCGCCAGAAAAGTAGATATGCTTCATCATCGTAAATTGTGAAGCCATTTAACAATTGTTTTGTTTTTTTGAAAATCATGTTTTCCATAAAAACAACTTTAAAATATTAAATTTCTCAACTATTTATGTGATTCTTTTTGGAACTACCAGAACATACGGCACTCTTTTCTGCATAAGTGTTTTTGTCTCCACTAACACACCTTCATTGCTTCACAGACATAGCTGTTTATAGCAAGCATTAGCCGACCTACACATGTCCTGCACTGTACGCTACACAGTACGACTGGTAAAATTAAAAAATAAAAACAAAAACATTGAAAGAAAAAAACTTTAACTTAACTCAGATTAGCTGGACTACCATGCGACCCGTGATGGGAGTTTCAGATTAAAAAAATTAATTTTAAAAAAAAACAACGACCTCGAGATGACGGTTAAATAAAAAAAATATTAAAATAATTTAATTAATTCAGATTAATTTTGACTAACCTATTACCCAGAATAACTTAAAATAAAAAATATCACAAGTTGAATGTCTAATAAAATAACTTCAAATGATGAAATAAAAAATTAATTTAAAAAAAAACCAAAAAAAAAAATTAAGACTCAAGATTTGAGATCATGTTAAACTCACAGAAAAAAATACATAAAAAAACATAAATTTTAAGACTTAATAACTAATGTTGAAAGACTAAATTAGAAAAAATTAAATTGAAAAGAAACCTAAATAAACCTGGATTAACTCGAAAAAAACTAAATCTAAGATATAACACGTGAATAACACCACATAAAGAAAAGCAAAAAAAAAAAAAATATAGACCTAATAACCTAAAGTCAAATGATGAAATTAAAAAATAATTATTTTATTTTTTAAAAAAAATAAAAAGATCAAAGTTAAATCGGATTAATCCTTGAAAATAGTGACTTGGTTCTTAAGATCGAGATTACCTTATAAAAAAACAATAAAAAATCACTCAGCAAAATCATTAATCATCCAAAATTAAAAACCAAAATAAATAGCTATCAAAATAACAATGACTAAATCTAGCATAAAAGCTAAATGAAAAAAAAAAAACAATGAGAGACTAAATTAAAAATGAAAAAAATTAAGAAAATATAAAAAATAGCAATAAAAAATAAGGATTAAAATTGAATACAAAAATAAAATAAAATAAAATAATGAGAGGTAAAATTAAAAAAAAATCTAGAAAAGTATAAAAACAAAAAAATAAGGATGAAGTTTGATATAAAAATTAAATGAAATAAAATTCTTATAGATAAAATTGCAAAAGAATTGAAGATGAAAATGCATTAAAAGCAAAAACAAATGAAAATCAAGAGAATAAGAATCAAAATTAATAGAAACACAAACTGGAGGACACAATAGATTTTTAAAAGAGTTGGTGTCAATTTCTAGAATAGAAAAGAGAAAAAAAAATAGGAAAAAAAAATATTTATAAGAAGCTTAACCGCACTTCATTCATGAACCAACGCAAAGAGGATGACCCATCGTTTCAAGCATCATCGTTGACACAAACTTTTAACCATCGGTAGGGGAGGCACACACCACTCGAAGAGAATGAGCGCCTTCCACTTGCTAACATGTGTGTGACACATATCAACCATTTTTTAAAATTATTTTTTATATATATGGTTAAAGATTTAATTGCCTTTAATCCAAATACATATTTACAAATAACTATGTTAAAAAAACCTAAATGTCTCTAAATACAAGTTTTATTATATATTTTTTAAGGGAAATATAATTCTTTTACTATACATTTAATCAAAGTACAAAAAAAAACCACAAAACTGTTCTTTCTAGTTTTAAATTTTCTTACTTTTAAAAGTGTTTAAATCATTACACTGTTTATTTAAAACGCAAACAAACTAACTTGTCCCTATTAAAAATAATAATAACTAATAAATCCCATTGAAAACACCTTTCTACACCTGAGACAAAGTTAAACAAGTTTTTTTTCCCAAACGAAAATAACAATTTCACTGGAATTCAAAGTGAAATGAGAATGCAAGGTCAAAAAGTCAGGAGCTCTTTTTTCCTTTTTTTTTTTTTTCTTATAATCATGGATGTGGAGACTAATTTAGTTGTATTTTGATTATTTTTTTGAAATTTTAAAATTAATAATTAGATAAGTTTATAGTAATGGTAAGATTTATAACACTTAAACTAATAATATTTAAAAATAAATTCAAATTCAATACCTCACTAGTTAAGCTACCAAAAATTAATTATGATTCGTTATGCACACGTATTTGAGACTTTTGAGACTGTTTGTTATTGATGCCACGCTGTTGTTTTGTAAAAAAATAATAATTTTTTAAATGTTTTTTTAATTTTAAATTAATATATTAATACCAAAAATAAATTTTAAAAAATTAAAAAAACAATCGAATACTGCAAAGCTAAACAGGCTAGTTAAGACTTTACGTTTCTCTAAGATAAAGCATGTGTTTAACCTCAATACATCTGGTATTTTGTTTCATTTTGTTTAATTATGTCTGCCTATCTTCTTCTTCTTCGATTACCTCAGGTTATACCCAACCGAATGCTTCTACCGTTTCTATAACAACCGGCGCCATCGCCCGGCAATTCACCTAGTATGTACTGTAACTCAAAACATTCAACTCGGAACAGAGAACGCAAATCCTTTATCAAATGAAAACTCCATCCAAGGAAGAAGGATATGAAGGGAAGACTAATGCCAATACAAATCTAGATTTAGGACTGATGATTTAATTTTAATAAGAAAAGACGATCAGGAGTCACTGCAAAGGCAAACTGCTCGTTGTTCTCCATGATCATTAGTCAGCCAACCAGGCCTGCCTTCCCTTGTTCCTGCTTTTCCATTTCCTCGCTGGCAACACAACGAATAGGAAACACAATGATGGAGAGAAAAATAATTGTCAACAGTGCATTTTGATTCTTTCATTTTGAGTTCGTTAACTTATGTTTCCCTCCATGTAATAGCTAGCATTAGCAAGATTAATTATGAAATCCGATGTCCCAATAATTAAGAAAAGAAATGGCGAAGGGAATTTAACCAACCGGAGGAGCCCAGTAAGGTGATCAGCATGGGCAAGGTTGTTGTCCTCACGGGCTTTCAAGATGCTAAACATTAGGTTGATCCTGGTTTGGTTGTAATCACTCTGCTTGGCTATGTTCATCGTCTCCTCTTTGAGCCTGCGGCATTCAGATTCTATCTCTTCAAACTTTTGTCTTTTTCTCGTTGCCCTTCTCTTATGCGTTTTTGTCCCTCGCCGATCTCTACCATATCTGTTTTCAATCGTTCCATCGTTTCCCTCCTCTCTCTGTTCTTCTTAATATATATATATAAGAATAATAATTATTTTTAATTTCTGGGAATAAGGACATGATATATAGCAACAACCAGTCAAGAAACAACAAACAAGCATTAAGAATACTCTTTTTAAGAAAAACATAGAAATATAACTAGATTTGATTCGTACCCAATATTGTTTCCTGTGTTTGGACTTGGAAACACTGCGGCTCGGGGCTAAAGGCTTGATCGAATCCATAGTTGCAGACACCCGTATTGACTGACTTCCTCCTTTCTATTGAAATTGAAAGTTGTGTTTACAATGACTAGGGCTCTTCACATTAGCAGTTAATTTATACAGAGTCGGATCTGTAATCAATATCAAGTCTTCCGTCCGCGCGAGCTTGGTAGATTTTCGCGTGTAATCGCACGATAACGCCAGAAATTTAAACCAGCCCATCCCTCGCAGGCCTCTGTGTGTGTGTATACACTGTTATTGTTTCTAATAATTCCTCTAAATATTTAAATTTTTTTATAGGTAAAACAGACCTAATCCAATAACCACCAATATACCTAATAAATTTAGTTTTAGTAAAAATCTTCAATTAATGTTGTTGTTTTCATATTATCCATTCAAGAATTATATGTTACTCTCTTTAGAATTGACAAATATTACGGTAATTCCTCGTCATAATAACTTTAATTTTTTTTTTATCATTATAATTTTTTTTTATAAAGTTATCACAATTTCAATCAAGCATTATAATATTTAGTTGATATTTTATTTTATAAATTTTTATTTTTATTATCATATAATTAAAATAAAAAAATAAAATTATTAAATTATTACAGATACACATAACAAATTTGGTGAATTAACTGTTAAAGCTAAGTTTTCAAACAATGATCATGAACACCAACGAATAGCGAGAAATTTCCCAACATTCCGAACCCCAACCTGAACTAATTGCATTGATGACCAAAGCTTAACTGTTAAACCATAATATTTTCCCTTTGGAAACCCCAGCAAGGTTGACTCTGCGATTTTCCCTTTCAACGAAGTCATATCTCTATAAAGGCTGGCAAGAACAGCAGGTGCAAGTGCAATTCTATCACCTCTCGCAGCTTGAATTACAATAGAGAAAACAAGCTCAACAAGCTGAAAGCTTCATGCTAAATCTCGCAGCCACTATCCATGAATTTCTTCATTCACGGCAGATTACTGGCCTTCTTAGCAGGTGTCCTTGTCATTTCTACTGTTGCAGTCTGCAAAACCGGAACTTCTTATTACAATACGATATTAATTTCTCCATCCAGAACTTTCATGCTTGTTCTTCTCGCTAATCTGATTGCTGTGCTTCATCTTCATCCTCGTCCTCATCTTCCCTTCCATCTTCATTTTTAATCTTAACCCTAGATTTCACCATTTTTCTTTGAAAAACGTTGATTGTCGAAGAGCAGCGCCAGAAAAGTAGATATGCTTCATCATCGTAAATTGTGAAGCCATTTAACAATTTTGTTTTTGAAACATCATGTTTTCCATAAAAACAACTTTAAAATATTAAATTTCTCAACTATTTATGTGATTCTTTTTGAAACTACCAGGACATACGGCACTCTTTTCTGCATAAGTGTTTTTGTCTCCACTAACACACCTGCATAGCTTCACAGACATAGCTGTTTATAGCAAGCATTAGCCGACCTACACATGTCTACACATTTCTTATGATGCAACTTTTAGTTTTACGCTGCACAGTACGACTGGTAAAATTTTAAAAAAATAGTAAAAAACTTTGAAAAAAACCTTTAACTTAACTCAGATTAGATGGACAACCATGACCCATGATGGAGTTCCAGATTAAAAATAATAATTTTTGAAAAAAACAATAACCTCAACATCACGGCAAAATAAAATATTATTAAAAAAATTTAGTTATTTCAAGATAATTTAACTAACTCACCATTCACAAACTATTCATGATAACTTACAATAAAAAATAAAAAATATCTAATAACATAACTTCAAATAATAAAATAAAAAAATTAATTTTAAAAAATATAAAAAAGAAAATTTTGAAATGTTAAACTCATAAAAAAATATAAAAAAATAAAAATTTCAAGGGGTTAAATCGAAAATTTTAAATTAAAAAAATTAAAAAAACCCTAAATAAACAGGGGTTAACTTGAAAGAACCTCAACCTCAGATATAACACTGAAATAAAACCACATTAAAAAAAAAAAACAACTCTACGTCTAATAACCTAAAATCAAACCTTTAATTATATATTACTCTCTTTAGAATTGAAAAATATTATGGTGACACTTCATCGTAACAATTTCATTTTTTTTATTATAATTTATTATTTTATAAAGTTATTACAGTTGAATCAAATATTTAATTAATATTTAATTTTATGAATTTTTATTATTATTATTATCTAAATAAATAAAAAAATAAAATTATTAAACTGTTAGATATACAGATAATAAATTTGGTGAGTTAAACTAGAAATTTCAAATCGATCTTAATATTAAACAAAAATATTTCTGCTTGATATTTTTTTTTATATCAAAACACACACTTCAAATGAACAGGATAAAATCGAATAAACCTCAAGTGCTTGTCTTGTCAGAAATGGTAGGCAGCACAGATGACGCCTAGTAGACTGTGCGTTGGGTCCAGCACACCTCTTCATGCCATGCTGCTGCAATGGTTACTTTATTTATTTCTTTTATCCTTTTAACCTTCTTCTGCATCTGTTGAGAATGGTGGGATCCATGCTGCAATGCCTATTCTATCAGCATCCAAAAGATACTCAAGATCCATTCTGAAAAGACCCCAAACAAGTTAGAAGCATCCTCTCTTTGGCGATACTGACGCCATGCCTGACAGTCGAAAGCTCTACTACCATGTTAGTAGCATAGCCAACAGAAGAAGAGAAGCCAGGAATTCAATCTACCGGGTGGTCATGAAAAGCTTAAAGCCCAAACACTTTCATCTGCTTCATTTGTCAAAGCCAAACTTGAGTTGCTAACATAACTAGCAAAGCAAATAAAATCAACCAAATCATTCTCACGAAGAAGGCTAGGTTAACAATTTTAGTCCTAATCTTGCCGTTTTTATTCGTGTGATCATCTGCTCAAGAAAAGCTTTAAGCTCTATGCAATCTCAGGTCTGTTAATTAGAGCATTGACCAAAAACTGGGATTTCTCCATAAAACTTGAGGAAATCCCAGTTTTCCAGAGCTAAAACTCTCTTCTGCCGAGTCTAAAATCAACGAAACATTCTCAACTTTCTGTTTCAATTTGTACCACCGAGCCAACCTAGGGTACCCACTCTTCATCAGATTAGGCTTCGGCTGCAGTTCATTGAACCAAACCCAAACGTGAACTGATTGCGTTGATGACCGAATTAAGCTTAACTGTTACACCATCATATTTTCCCTATGGAATCCCCAACAAGGTTGACCCTGCGATTTTCCCTTTCAACAACGTCATATCTCTGTAAATGCAGGCAAGAACAGCAGGTGCAAGTGCAGTGCAGTGCAATTCTATTGCTTTTAGCGACATGAATTACAATAGAGAAAACAAGCCTCCTGATGGAATCACAAGTATATGGGAGAATATACCTTGAAACGCTTCATGCTAAATCTCGCTGCCACTATCCATGAATTTCTTCATTCACGACAGTTTACTGGCCTTCTTGGCAGTGATGTTTGTCATATCTACTGTTGCTGCCTGGAAAACTGGAAGTTCTTATTAAAATACGATATTTCTGATCCATCCAGACCTATGATGCTTGTTCTTCTCGCTAATCTGATTGTTGTACTTCATCTTCCCTTCCATCTTCTTTCTTAATCTTAACCCTAGATTTCACCATGTTTTCCTTGAAAAACGTTGATTGTCGAAGAGCAGCGCCAGAAACGTAGATATGCTTTATAATTGAACCATGGGACTTGGTTTTTAGAATACTGAGAAAACCATTTTGTAACTGAATTCATTAATTTTACATGCATTAATAGAATAGATTTTATTTGTCCACAGAGAATTGGGCGGATGCGAACATTAATTATGATAAAAATTAATTGTGTAAATGGTATTCTGTTGTATAGTATTTTTTTTAATTAAAAATACTTTAAAAAAATTATTTATTATTTATATCAACATATAAAATCATTCAAAAATATTTAAAAACAATAATTTAATATTATTTTATAAAAAACAATTTAAAAAGCAGATTATAATGCAAAAACATAAACTCAATAAATCCCTTTATCTAGGGTATATTTCTTACCAGCATGGTTTTATTTAAAGAATAGTAAAATAACACATTTTGAAAAAAAACTAATTGATAAAATAGCATATTTAATACATGTCGTGATTGAAAAAACATAAAAAAATATTTTTTAAAGAATAGTAAAATAACTTAGCTTGAAAAATAATTGATGAAATAGCATAGTTAATACATGTTGCGATTAAAAAACAAGATATTTACAGTTATCATTGATAAAAAACAAATTAACTTAAAAAACATTGTTAAATCTGTCGCAAGAATTACAACAAAAAGAGATAAAACAAAATATTTTGGAGATACATTGAATCTTTGATTATAACATCATTATTTTCATAAAACAAATTTTGATAAAATAAATTCATAGACACTAAAAAAAAATCATCAATACTAATCAAAATATGTCACATTTTCTGTCCCAAACAAACTATGTATGATCCACTCAAATTATTATTAATTATTTTTATTGTTATTGTTTAATTTATCTCGTTAAAGAAATTTTTATGATACTAATAATATTGTAATTAAAGGTTTATAATCATTTTTTTATTTTAATTTTGTTGGATTTATTTTGTAAGTTTTTTTTTTTTTAAGATACAGGTGATAACCGAATTAAAGTCTTTATTTTATTCTTTCATCATCGTAAATTGTGAAGCCATTTAAAAAGAAAATTAAAATATCATGTTTACCACCAAAAACAACTTTAAAATATTAATTTTCTCAACTATGTATCTGATTCTGATTATTTTTAAAACCACGAGAACATACGGCACTCTTTCCTGCATAGGTGTTTTTGTCTCCACCAGCACACCTCCATAGCTTCACAGGCATAGCCATTTATAGCCAGCATTAGCCGACCTACACATGTCCTACACATTTCATATGACACAACTTTGGATATCCGGGCCGTGCAACTCGATTGATTTTATGTAATTTAAAATTAAAATTAAAATTTATAATTATTAAAAAGTAAATTTAAGATTTGACTATTTAATTTACCCTTCACAATTATAATATAACTTTTAATTTTAAGCTACAAGACTGGTAAAATTAAAATAAAAACATTGAAATAAACTTTAACTTAACTCAGATTAGTTGAACTACCATAAGATTAATTTAAAAAAAAAAACAATGATCTCGGATAAAAGATCAAGGTGAAATAAAAAAATATTAAAAACATTTAGTTAACTTGACTAATCCACTATCTAGAATAATCTACAATAAAAAAATAAAAAATATCTCAAAGTTTAATGTTTAATAACATAACTTCAAATGATGAAATTAAAAAATTAATTTTAAAAAACATAAGAAATTTTTTTTTTAAGACTTGGGATTTGAGATCATGTTAAACTCATGAAAAAAAAAACGAAAAAAAAAAACATAAATTTCAAGACTTAAAAACTTAATGTTGAAGGACTAAATTAAAAAAAATCTAAATTAAAAAAAGATTGAAAAAAATCCTGAATAAACCTAAGTTAACCCGACAAAACTCTAACCTAAGATTTAATACCGAAATAACACAACATAAAGGAAAACTAAAAAAAAACACTATATACCTAATAACCTAAAGTCAAATAATGAAATTGAAAAATAATTACTTTGTTTTTTAAAAAAAGCATAAAAGACTAAAGTTAAATCAGGTTAATTCTCGAAAATAGTGACCCAGTTCAAAAGATTGAGATTGCCTCGTAAAAGGCAAACAATAAAAAATCACTAAGCAAAATTCATAATTATCCAAAATTAAAAACTAAAATAAATAGCAATCAAAACAACAATGACTAAATTTAGCATAAAAGCTAAATGAAAAAAAATGAGGGACTAAATTAAAAATTAAAAACAATTAAGAAAATGATAAAAAAATAGCAATAAAAAAATAAGGATTAAATTTGAATACAAAAATTAAATTAAATTAATAATGAGAGGTAAAATTGAAAAAAGAATCTAGAAAAGGATAAAAACAAAAAATAGCAATAAAAAAATAAGGATTAAGTTTGATAAAAAAAAACAAATGATATAAAATTTTTAATGATGAAATTGCAAAACAATTAAAGATCAAAATGTATTGAAAGCAAAAACAAATGAAAATAAAAAAAATAAGAATAAAAATTAATAGAAACAAAAATTGAAAGACATAATAGATTTTAAAAAAATTAGTGTCAATTTCTAAACTAAAAGAGAAAAAAGAGATAGAAAAATAAAAGTGTTCATAGTAGCTCAACTGCACCTTATTTGTGAACAAGCGTCCCACCACCATGAAGAAGATTACTCATCATTTCAAACATCATCGTCAACACAAACTTTTAATCATATGTAGAGGAGACACACACCATCACACATCACCTAAAAAGCATCATGGACTTCCATTTGCTAACATGTATGTGGCATATATCAACCATTTTTTAAAATCTTTTATATATATATATATATATATATATATATATTGTGTATGGTTAAAGATTTAATTGCCCTTTATTCAAATATATAATTACAAAATAACCATGCTGAAAAGATGTAAGTGCCATTTATTTTGAGGGGAATATGATATTTTTACTATGCATTTAATGAAATTACAAAAATACCATAAAACTGTTCTTTCTAGTTTTAATTTTTCTTACTTTTAAAAGTGTTTAAATCATTACACTTTATTTAAAACGCAAACAAACTAACTTGTCCCTATTAAAAATAATAATAATAATTAATAAATCCCATTGAAAACACCTTTCTACACATGAGACAAAGTTAAACAAGTTTTTTTTCCAAAAGAAAATAACAATTTCAATGGAATTCAAAGTGAAATGACAATGCACGGTCAAAAAGCCTGGAGTTTTTCTTTTCTTTTCTTTTAATATATATATAATTGTAGATATTCAGTTGTTTTATATATATTTTAACTAATCTTTTAAAATTTTAATTTTAAAATTAATGATTAGATTTTTTTTCAGTGATTATAAAATTCATAATACTCAAATTAATAATTTTAAAAAAATAAACTTAAAATTTAATCAGTTAAATTAAACCTTTTAGATTAATTATAATTTGTTATGCACATGTATTCGAGAATTTTTGAGATGTTTGTTATTGAAGCAACACTGATTTTTTTTTTTGTAAAAAAGTGATTTTTTAATTAATTTTTTATTTTTTAATTAATAAATTAATATCAAACTTAAATTTTAATAAACAGAATAAAAAAACAACCGAATAATGCAAAGCCAAACAGGCTAGTTAAGACTTTAAGTTTCTCTAACATGAAGCATGTGGTTGCATTGTTTAACCTCCATGCTTTAGGCATTCTTTTCATTTTCTTCAATTCTGTCTGCCTATCTTCTTCTTCGATTACCTCAGGTTATACCCAACCGAATGCTTCTACCGTTTATATAACAACCGGCGGCATCGCCCGGCAATTCACATAGTATGTACTATAACTCAAAACATTCAACTCGGAACAGAGAACGCAAATCCTTTATCAAACGGAAACTCCATCCAAGGAAGCAGGATATTAAGGGAAGACTAATGCCAATACATATCTAGATTTAGGACTGATGATTTCATTTTAATAAGAAAAGACGATCAGGAGTCACTGCAAAGGCAAACTGCTCGTTGTTTTCCATGATCATTAGTCAGCCAACCAGGCCTGCCTTTCCTTGTTCCTGCTTTTCCATTTCCTTGCTGGCAACACAACGAATAGAAAACACAATGATGGGGAGAATATTAATTATCAACAGTGCATTTTGATTATTTTATTTTGAGTTCGTTAACTTGTGTTTCCCTCGATAGCTAGCATTAGCAAGATTAATTATGAAATCCGATATCTCAAGAATTAAGAAAAGAAATGGCGAAGGGAATTTAACCAACCGGAGGAGCCCAGTAAGGTGATCAGCATGGGCAAAGTTGTTGTCCTCACGGGCTTTCAAGATGCTAAACATCAGGTTGATCCTGACTTGGTTGTAATCACTCTGCTTGGCAATGTTTATCGTCTCCTCTTTGAGCCTGCGGCATTCAGATCCTATCTCTTCAAACTTTTGTCTTATTTCACGTTGCCCTTCTCTGATGCGTTTTTGCCCCTCACCGATCTCGATCATATCTGTTTTCAATCGTTCCATTGTTTCCCTCCTCTCTCTGTTCTTCTTAACATGTATAAGAAAAATAATAATTTTTAATTTCTTGGGATAATGGCATGATATATAGCAACAAGAAGTCAAGAAACAAGCATTAAGAATAATCTTTATAAGAAAAACATAGAATTATAAATTAGATTTGGTTCGTACCCATTGTTTCCTGTGTTTGGACTTGGAAACACTGCGGCTTGGGGCTAAAGGCTTGATCGAATCCATAGTTGCAGACACCCGTATTGACTGACTTCCTTTCTCTTGAAATTGAAAGGTTGTGTTTACAATGACATCGGCTCTTCACAATACCCGTTCATTTATACAGAGGATTCAGATCTATAATCAATCTACGAAGTTCTCAAGTCTTCCGCTCGAGCTTTGTAGATCTCTCGCGATATCGCACGATAACGCCAGAAAATGTTGTTTTAATTTCTATGATTTGAAACGGTTTCTCATAAATAATAGACTGCCAGGCTTTTAACAACCAGAGCTCGAGTAACACGCATTTTGTGTCCTACTTTCAGTTAAGATTTTGAGTTATTATTAGCTGGCATGATTGTGTATTAGCTGGCGAGACATGTGTGGATTCCAAGATTGTAGTTGTTTCCTTGTACAGATAGTCTTACCTAGAATAGGAGTTTAGGCATACGAGGACGTTTTCGTACTTCCTTAATTTATATATATTTCCTGAAAAGATGAATACATTGTAGTGCACAGCAATATTTACAGAATGAAAAGCTTCGGTTGAATGTCGTAATCAACATGGTATTAGAGCAGGCTTGAAAAACTTTTTTTTTTTACTATTCTTCCCTGCATTATCCCTTGACATTTGTATTCCAGGGACTTCCTCCTACAAACAAAATCACAATGGCAGAACAAGAACGAAATCCAATTGTTCCAGTGACTCCACGCAATCCTTTGTCAAACCCAGTTATCATTCAATAGGAAACCTCTGGCTCTCCTGTCAGTATTATTCTCAACGAAACAAACTATATGTTATGGTCGTAGTTGATGGATGCGTATTGGCACCCGCAACAAGGTTGGGTATCTAACTGGAGCAGCGGTGAAACTTGCACCCAACAATCCAAACTATGATATATGGATTATCGAAAATCATAAAGTAAAGAGCTGGCTCATCAAATCAATGAGCCCCCACCTGATGCAGGGATTCATTCATCTTGTTATAGCAACGGAAATATAGGAAGCAGTGTCAAGGACCTTTTACAATGGATTGGATGAAACACAATTGTTCGAACTGAATCAAAAATCTTTTTCAACCACTCAGAATGGTAGGCCTTGATCCACATATTATAATGAACTTGTTGCAATCTTTCAGGAAATCAATCATCGCAGCATATCCCAAGAAGAATCTAGTGAAGGGATTGTACAACTTCATGCGGTGATGATGAGATTGCGAATATATTTTTTTTAAGCGGTCTTCATTCTGAATATGATCAAATCCATGGGGAAATTCTTTGAAAGGAACCAAAACTGGACCTGGAAGCAGCCTACGTATGTTTGAGAAGAGAGTCACAACAACGGAAAATTATTGGAGTTTTTCGATCGGTCTCCAAAAATACAGCCATGATAGCTAACCAAAACCAGCGAGGGATAGGTTCTAGTTCTGCCAAAGGGAAAAATAGTCAACGTTCAGGAAAGCCAAATAATTATGTTTGTACCCACTATGGCGAATCTAGCCATTCAAAGCTGCGTTACTATAAGCTTATTGGATATCCCAAATGGTGGGATTTTTCAAAAAAACCCATGGAAGAACATTACTAGGAAAGCTGCAGTGGCCAAATCAGGTGAAAGCCTTCTAATTCAGGAGGGGACTTCAATGCCTACTGCTAATTTAACTCAGCCAGGTAGTATCGGTAAGGCTAGTGTTCTTTCTGCTATTACTATGGATATTACTTGGATTATTGATATTGGTGCATCTGATCATATGATTAAAGACTCTAGTAAGTTACAAAATCTTCGCTCATCATCCCAACAAGTCATATCTACAATCAATGATGATATCTCCCCTATTACTATTACAGGAAAAGGCTCCATTACTCTAAATACTGCCATAACTCTTGATACAGTATTGGTTGTTCTTAGTCTTGAATGTAATTTGTGATCTGTAAGCCAAATCACTTTAGCACTAAATTGCACTATTACTTTTTGGCCTTTTTTTTTGTGTTTTTTAGGATATTTTGACCTGGAAGACTCTTGGTTGTGGTGTTAAATAGGGCAACCTCTACTACTTGAAATTGACAACAACTAGCAAATGACAGTACATTAAAGCATGTTTTGTGACGAAGGGTGATAGGAAGTTGTCTAGGGCATCTTTTCTTTAGTTACCTTAAGAAATTAAAACCTAATTTGTTTACAGAATTGCATATTTTGGATTTTCAGTGTGACATTTGTGAAATGGCAAAGAGCCATCGTAAACCTTATTTCCCCTCTTTCAATAAAAGCTCTGAACCTTTTATGGTTATTCACTTTGATTTTAAGGATTTGCAGCAATCTTGTCTATGGCTAAAACTCGTTATTTTATTATCTTTATTGATGAATGCACTCGTATGACGTGAGTATCTTTACTACATATGATAAGTGATGCTAGTACTACTTTTTAGGAATTTTACAACATGGTGAAAACTCAATTTCAGAAACAATTCCATGGAATTTCTTGAGAACTCGCTTGGTAATTATCTTCGACAACAAGGAATTAGACATCATACTTCTTGCACCTGCACACCTCAATAAAATGGCTTTGCGGAGAGGAAAAATAGGCAAATCATGGAGGTGGTACGTGCATCTCTTTTTGAAATGAATATGCCTCCTTTTTACTGTGGAGAGGATGTCAAGTCTGCTGTCTACATTATCAATATAGTGCCTTCCTTGGTGATTGATTTCTAAACCCCATACTAAAATATACAAACCTTCTTTACACACCCCATCAACCAAACTTGGAACCTAAAACCTTTGGTTGTACCATGTATGTTCACATACTCAAAGTCTTGCGTAGCAAACTTGATCCATGTGCCCAACATTGTGTATTTGTTAGTTACTCTGATTTTTAGAATGGGTACAGATGTTACTGCCCTCAAACTCACAAGCTACATATATCTCTTGATGTCTCTTTTCATGAAATGAATCCTTATTATTTAGCAAACGACTTAGGCTCTCCTCTTCAGGGGGAGAATGTGTATGAAAAGGGTGAGCTTTGCAATATTGTTTCTGATAAAAGTGAGGGTGATGGTGTTTTTATATAGCTAGTGGCATTTGAAAAAAGGATGAATAGCAACAAGCATAATGATACTTCGTTCACTGATACTTAAACTATTCCATACGAGAGGAATTTATCATTGGACAATGACCTTTATAGGGATTATGTTGGTGACACAGAAGCTGTAAACCATGATGGGGAAGAAGCTGAGATGATTGAATTGTGTACTGGTGACACAGAAGCTATGAACCTCAGTGAGGAAGAAACTGCGATGAGTGACTTACTTGCACCATCAACCAGAAAGTCTTCTGCCCAAAATATCCTGGATAATCCCACCACTAAGGATACATCCCAACCCACTCCCAGGTATTCACAAAGAGCTAATAAAGGTGTTATAAAGAAACAATATGAGCCGGATATTACATTAAAACCAATGTTAAATATCCTATCAATAACTATGTCTCTTTTCATGGACTTTTGGAATATTATACACTAATCGTTAATCAATTATCCAAAGTATCTATTCCTAATAATGTGCAGGATGTATTGGCAGATTCAAGGTGAAAAAATACCATGAATGAAGAGATGGAAGCCTTACAGAAGAACTCTACTTGGGAACTTGTTGTGTTATCAACAGAAAAAAAAAAGGTAATTGTGTGTAAATGGGTATACATTGTTAAACTTAAAGCGGATAGAAGCATTGATAGATATAAAGTGAGACTCGTGGTTAAAGGGTATACCCATAAATATGGTATCGACTACCAAGAGACCTTTACACTAGTAGCCAAGCTCACCACCATCTGTATTCTCATATTCATTGCTGCAAATCGAGATTAGCTCCTGCAATAATTTAACGTAAAAAATACTTTCTTGAACGGTGATTTAGAAGAAGAGGTGTACATAGAACTTCTGTCTGGAATAAAACAAAGTTCCAAACACGAAGGCAGAGTGTGCAACTAGATCTCTATATGGTTTAAAGCAATCTCCTCGCGCTTGGATTGAGAGGTTTACTTTGGCAATGAAAGCAACTAGTTATCAATAGAGCAATATAGATCATACGTTATTTGTAAAACATAAAGATGGAAGGGTAACGACATTGATTGTGTATGTAGATGACATGATTTTGATAGGTAATAATCCTAAAGAAATGAGGACACTACGAGAGTACTTGTCTGTAGAATTCAAAATGAAAGATTTGGGACAACTAAGATATTTTCTTGGCATTGAAGTAACAAGGTCCAAACAAGGAATTTCCCTTTCATAGCATAAATATGTATTGGATCTTCTAAGTGAGATTGAGATGCTAGCTTGCAAATCTATTAAAACACCAATACAAATGAATCATCGACTTGGGATCTTTCCAGATCAAGTCCTTACAGATATGGGCCAGTATCAAAGACTTGTGGGTAAGTTAATTTACCTAACCCATACTAGATTTGATATAACATAGATTATAGGTATTGTGAGCCACTTTATGCATGTACCAAGTGAGATGTAGTCTACATGATCTTGAGATATCTTGAAGGTGTGCCTAACAAAGGTTTATTGTACTCAAAAAATAGGGTCTCGAATATTAAAGGCTATATTGATGCAGATTGAGCACAAGCACCAAGGAGGTCTATGTCTAGTTATCTGACCTTTATGGAAGGGAATTTGATTACTTGGAGAAGTAATAAATAGAAATTTATAGCACGATCTAGTGTAGAAGCATAATTTCAAGGAATGACTTAGGAAATATGTGTGTTGTTATGGATTAAGAGTGTTTTGAAGGATTTAGAGATCAAGTATACATATCCTATCAATTTGTAATGTGATAATATGGCTGCAATTCATATTGCACACAATCATGTTCAACATGATCGAACTAAACATGTTGAAGTAGACCGTCATTTTAGCAAAAAGAAGTTAGATAAAAAAAAAATTATATGTTTTCTATTTGCTAAATATGCAAGTCATATAGCTGATATCCTCACTAAGACAGTACCAAACAAGGATTTTTATAGTATGATTGGCAAGTTAGGCATGATAGATATTTATGCATGAACTTGAGGGGGAGTGTTAGCTGACAAGATTGTGTATTAACTGGTGAGATATGTATGGATTCCAAGATTGTAGGGAAATCTATTTGTTTCCTTGTATTATCTTACCTAGAATAGGAGTTTAGGTTAAGTAGGTTTTCTTACTTTCGTGTATATATATTTCTTGAAAAGATGAATACATTGTAGTGCAGAGAAATATTTACAAAATGAAAAGCTTTGTTTGTATGTTTGTTATAATCAATAGATATGTTTGGGAGTTTGGTAGCTGTTGTTGTTTAAAGTGTTTTTTGCTCAGCAATATATTAAAATAATATTTTTATTTTTTAAAAATTATTTTTGATATCAGCACATCAAAATGATTTGAAAACATGAAAAACACATGTTTTTGAAAATTTGAAAATTTCTGGGAGTGCTTTTCAAAAGCGTTTCTGAAAAAATTTTGAATTTTTATTTTATTTTGAAGTAATATATTTTTGATGTTTTCAAATCATTTTGATGTGCTGATCTCAAAAATAATTTTTAAAAAATAAAAAAATATATTATTGACATACTTTTCTGAGTGAAAAACACTTTAAAAAGTAACCACAACCACACTCCCAAACACCCTGAATCAGATTAGGCTTTCGGCTGCAGTTCATTGAACCTCTTCCAAACCCAAACCTGAACTGATTGCGTTGATAACCAAAGCTTAACTGTTAAACCATCATATTTTCCCATTGGAATCCCCAACAAGGTTGACTCTGCGATTTTCCCTTTCAACAACGTCATATCTATCTTTGTAAATGCAGGCAAGAATAGTAAATGCAGGCAAGAACAGCAGGTGCAAGTGCAGTGCAATTCTATTGCCTCTAGCGACATGAATTACAGTAGAGAAAACAAGCTTCCTGATGGAATTACAAGTATATGGGAGAATATACCTTGAAACGCTTCATGCTAAATCTCGCTGCCAGCCTGCCACTATCCATGAATTTCTTCATTCACGACAATTTACTGGCCTTCTCAGCTGGGATCTTTGTCATTTCTACTGTTGCAGCCTGGAAAACTGGAACTTCTTATTAAAATACGATATTTCTCCATCCAGACCTATGATGCTTGTTCTTCTCGCTAATCTGATTGTTGTACTTCATTTTCCCTTCCATCTTCTTTTTCTATTCTTAACCCTAGATTTCACCATGTTTTCCTTGAAAAAAGTTAATTATCGAAGAGAAGCACCAGAAATGGGTAGATATTATGCTTCATAACTGAAACATGGGACTTGTTTTTATAATATTGAGAAAACCATTTTGTAACTGTATTCATTACTTTTACATACATTTTAAGAGATATATAATTTAATATAATAGATTTTATTACTCCACAAAGAGAATTGTGCGGGTGCCAACATTAATTATGATATAAATTAAGTGTTATTTTAGTATTGGGATGTAAAATGTATTTTAAAAGTGTTATTTAATTTAAAATATATTAAAATAATTTTTATAGATTTTTTTAATTTATTTTAAATATCAACATATCAAAATTATCTAAACACATTTAAAAACAAACTTTAATTTAATTTTTTTAAGAAAAAACAATTTAAAAATACTTTGAAAAACATGTTGTTATGCAAAACAAAAGCAAACACTCACTAAGTCCCTTTATCTAACTTAATTTTTTTTATTAGCACGGTTTTAAAAAAAAATAGTAAAATAAAATAGTTTGAATTTTTTATAGAAAATGTCACAGGTAATACATGTTGTAATTGAAAACACAACATATTTTTTTTAAAAAAAAATTAGTAAAATAACCCAACTGGAAAAACAAATAAGAAATAACATGGTTGATATATGTCTTGATTGGAAAAAAAGTGACATTTAAAGTTGCCTCTGATAAGAAATGCAGCATTTTTAAAAAGAAATTATTAGATGAATTGCACAACATGTGTTTTTACCGTTTCACCGTTGCGATTTGTTATTTGTTGAATTGTTGGTGAGTAATTGCTGTTTGAAGCTCTGCCCAGAATCTGTCATGGCTTCCAATCCGAAACTTCAAACCCTCAAAGCTAACACCACCCACTCAATCACTAAACAACCCACAAACCATCACCAAAACATCCAAAATACAGCCTCCTCAACGCAGGTTAGGTTTCTAAAATCCCATGAATCAACAAACAATCAAAAATCCCTTTCCAATAGCCACCTCCACCTTGACCCAAAACAACAACCACCCCCTAAACACATTCACAATATTCCTAGCCCGAAAACCCAGAATAACCACTTTTTTAACATTTCAGTGCCACAAATTTACTTTGAAGGTTTCCCAATATGGGCTGATTACCATCGTATAAAGGCTTCTTTTAACAAGTTTGGCTCTGTACTCAAACTCTATGTATCCAGGCGTGTCAACAGATCAGGGAGTCTTTTTGGTTTTGTAACAATAGCATCAAACTTTTCTGATAAAGTTTTGCTAGAGAGTGTGAATGACATTTGGTTTGAATATCACAGACTAAAGGCCAATTTTGCTAGACACTATAAAAAGATTCCAAGAGAGAACAAAGCTCCTGACAGATCAAAACCCAAAACAACTATAAGAGTGCCTATTAGTGAAAGAGATGAAAGAAGTTACAAAGAGGTACTCAGTGAAGGAAAAGTGGAACAAATACTTCTGCCTGTGGCTTCTGGACCAAAGGATTACTTTGAAAAACTCTCCATTGATATTGAAGAAGAGGATTATGCTTGGCTAAAGAGATGTCTTCTGGGAAAAATAAAAAAAGGATCCAATTACTCTTCTATACGTTTTGGACTGATCCAACATGATATAGATTTTGTTGGACTGCACTTTCTTGGGGCATCTCAGGTCCTTGTGATTTTTTATAATAGAGACATATTAATGGAAACATGGAGGAAGAATAATAAATGTTGGGATGTATTTTTTGAGGAAGTTCGCCCCTGGGTTGAGATTGACACAACTTTAAATCGGATGGCCTGGATAACAATAACAAATCTACCCATTATAGGGTGGAATTGCAGATGCCTCACAAAGATTTTAGAAAGATCTAGCCAGATGATAGGTTATGATAAAACTACTCTCAAGCATTTTGAACTATCACAGTTACGGATCCTTATTGGTACACAACTGGATAAGGTGAATAAGGTGATTGTTTTGCAACTCAATAATCAAACATATCAGGTTAAGATAGAGGAGATGGACCAGTTACATTGCCCAATTGCTGGCTCTATTTCATACACCATGGATGACTTTCAGACATCCCTAGAGCAAGGGGATGAGGATGATGAGGAAGACTCAGTTGATGTGGGTGATGGCGTAGATACAGATGAGGACAGAGCAGGTGTGGCTCCATCAATCACCAGGACTCTTGGGGGCGGCAGCAGCGGGTGGGAAAATTCAGATCTGGCACAGGATGGAGACAAGCTATCAACTTCTGACGATAGCTCTCTTATCATATTTAATGCTCTTCATCTGGATGTGGTGCAAGATCAACATGCTGCCTCATCTTTAGAGAGATTTCCAGAAATTATGGCATACAATCTTTCTTTTTCTGATAGCAGCTATATAAAAAGTAGTCCCATTCCTAATGCTCTTACCGTATATACAGGACATGGCACTCCTATTTTGAGAGAAGATGCTAGAAACCCTGCAGTTGCCTTGGACCTTGACTCCCTTGTATTAGCCCAGATTGAAAGCCCAGTTTATGGCAGTGGATCTCAAAGCCCATCTGACGTTCTCTCTATTTCATTTGGATCAAACAATGATTTAGCCCTTCAATCAACATACAATCCTCAAGTCATAGTAATTCTGGAACCGCAACACATGAATCACCTAGTTATTTTACACTCTGATGCAAACACAAAAGAGAGTGCAATTGCTCTATCTGCAAAAACAAGAAGGAAGTTGCGACGTACAAAGATGATTACAGCTGATGGAAGTTTGAATGAAACAGTCAATACGAGTGAGATGGATTCTGAGGACTCAACAATACAGAGGTGTAACAGGAGGAACTTGCTAGCTCATGACGAAAACAATAAACCTTCTGAGGGTGATGAGGTTTGTTTAATGTTGGAAATATGAGAGGTTTTGCAGATTGAAAAACCTCACAATTTAGATGACTTCACATCCTATATAAATCAGCAAAGGCGTAAAGAGAAGGCTGATTGGGAAGCATCCCAGTGAGCAGATGTTCCTCTTTGTTCTATAAGGATTTTAAATCTCTTTTCTTATGCAGATTCTTTCATGGAATTCTTGTGGTTTGGGGTTAGCTAGAAAGAAGAGGACAGTTTCAAAGTTAATCAGGGATTTTGATATAGAGGTTTGTTTTTTGTTTGAAACTAAGTTACAAAGTTACTCAGACATATTGGTTTTTCAATTATGGAGCTCCAGTAATGTTTCTTGGTTTGGTAATGAGGCTGAAGGTACTAAAGGGGGCATTCTGGTTATGTGGGATAACTCTAAGTTTGCGGTATCATCAGTGGAGTATGGTCATGGTTGGATCGGGTTATTTGGGCAGAATATCTTGACAGGCTTCTCAGGGGCGATGGTAGGTGTTTATGCCACTTGCAATCAAGCTGACAGACTTCTTCTTTGGAAGGACCTTCGTATTCTGAAGGCTGCTTTTGAGTGTCCTTGGTTTTTAGCAGGTGACTTCAATGAAACTATGTTGCGAAGTGACAGAAGTAGTGGCTTCATTAACAAGGTGGGTTCAACGGCTTTTAGACTTTTTATTGATGATTGCAACCTAATCGAGTACAACATGTCAGAGGGTCTGTACACCTGGTTTCGTGGGGGATCCATGAGTAAACTAGACCGTATTTTTTCTAGTCCTTGTTGTTATTTGCAATTCCCCCTTTTGTCTCTTCGACGGCTTCCAAGAGGGCTGATCATTGCCCTTTAATCCTAGGGGTTTCACCTGCAGAAAAAGGTTGGATTCCTTTCAAATTCATGGATTGTTGGCTCCATCATCCAAATTTTAAAGATATCATAAAGGGTATATGGGATGAAGCTTGCAATGAATTTTCAGGTCAGTTCAAGCTCATTAAGAAGCTCAGCTTTATGGCAACTCGGCTCAGGCAGTGGAATAGGGTTGGTTTTGGGCATCAAGAGACTGCTTTGTCATTGATCCAAAGCAATATTTCAGCTATAGAAAAGAAATCAGAGTATGGGCAATTATCTACTGCAGAGCAGAACTCGCTTGATTCATTGATCAAGAAACAGTGGCAATGTAACTTGCATATAGAAAGCATGTGGCGTCAAAAGTCTCGCCAAATTTGGTGTCGCCTGGGCGATCGCAACACGCGTTTCTTCCATCTAGTTGCTAACTTCAGGAGGGCTAAAAACCATCTCCTGAAAGTGGTTCATAATGGTTCTGTTGTTGAAGGTTTACCGGTCATAAAAGATGCGGCAGTTAACTTCTTCTCCAACTTATTCAGAAATCCTGATAGATTCCGAATTGGTTTAGGGCTTGTTGGTTTTAAAACACTCTCGGCTTCTTCTTCAGCTAGCTTGGAGCGGGATATCACTTCGAAAGAATTAAAGCAGAGTGTTTGGGATTGTGATGGGAGCAAGAGTCCGGGTCTAGATGGTTTCAATTTCAAATTCTACAGGCTTGCTTGGAATTTCATTGCAGATGATCTGTTAGACTTGGCCAAGAATTTCTTCAAAACAGGTAGGCTTCCAAAAGGAGTCAATCATGCTTATGTTCATCTAATTCCGAAGATAGCTTCCCCAGTTGGCTTCAAAGATTTCAGGCCTCTTAGTTTGATTCATGGCATTTACAAGATAATGGCTAAGGTTCTTTCTAGCCGTCTGAAAGCGGTTATGCATGACCTTATCAGTGATAATCAAACAGCTTTCTTGGTAGGGAGGCAAATAATTGATGAGTTTTTGGTTGCCAATGAAGCAGTTCATTCCTTGAAAAGACACAGAGTGTCGAGCCTTATCTTTAAGGTGGATTTTCACAAAGCTTTCGATAGTGTGCAGTGGGATTATTTAGAGCAGGTTATGAGGCATATGGGTTTCGGTGAAAAATGGATTAATTGGATCAACACTTGCATCTGCACTGCAAAATTATCAGTGCTGATTAATGGATCTCCTTCTAAGGAATTCTTGATGGGCCGTGGGATTCGCCAAGGTGACCCCCTTTCTCCGTTCCTTTTTCTAATAGCAGCAGAGGGATTATCTGTTTTGTTTCAAAGAGCAGCTTCAAATGATCTTTTCAAAGGTATCCCTTTTGGAGACACCTTTTACCTCAGTCACCTACAATATGCAGACGACACTTTGATCTTCATGCCTGCTAATCTTCATATGGTCAAAACAGTTAAAAGGATCCTGTTGTGGTTCGTTATTTGTTCAGGTTCGCACATTAACTTCCATAAAAGCTCTTTAATTGGCATAAATGTTGGGGAAGATACTTGTGCTAGTATGGCATATTCAGTCTTTTGCAGATTTGATTTCTTGCCTTGCTCTTATCTAGGCATGCCTTTAGGATCCAATCCTAAAAGATTGTCTACATGGAAGCCTATTATTGAGAATTTCAGATGAAAGTTGAGCATGTGGAGAGGTCATATGCTTAGTATGGCAGGACGTATCTGCCTAATCAAAAATGTCTTGAGTTCATTGCCAGTATATTATGTCTTTTTTTCTTATGCTGAAAGGTTTCTGTAATATACTAACATCTATTCAACGAAGATTCTTGTGGTCTGGAGTGGCGAAGCAAAAGAAAATTTGCAAGGTACAGTGGCGTATTGTTGTGAAAGCTAGAAAAGAAGGAGGCCTCGGGTTGGGTTCTTTAATGTCAAAAAATATATCCATGCTTTTCAAATGGATATGGAGGCTAAGCTTACCAGACCATGCCTTATGGAAACAGGTAACAACCCATTTTTACTCCCCAACTTTCGAGAATGGAATCCCAAAATTGCATGGTCATATTTCCTCATTTTGGAAAGACGTTTTGTCAATCTTGGATCCAAACAGTGTCATCGGCTTAGTATTGCGTGAAAACATTAAATTTAAGATTGGAGATGGATCCTCCATCCTTTTCTGGTTTGACGTGTGGATAGGATCAAATGCTTTACGTAGCATTTTCCCTAAGCTTTACCAAATTTCTACTTTTCGGAATGGTTTGGTTAATGAGATGGGTCAATGGGTGAATGATCAATGGCGATGGAATTTGGTTTGACGTAGGAAGCTCTTATCTTATGAAGAGCAACAATATCATCATTTGCTCTAAATGCTGGAGCCAACGATAATTCGTCAAGGAAAAGATGACAAACTTATATGGCCATGCAATTCTGATGGAAGCTTCTCAGTTAAATCGTGTTGCATCCTAATTGATAATACCTCCTCTACGACTGATAGAGTCTTCGAAGCCAATGTTTGGATTAAAGGGCCCCCCCCGAAAGTTCAGGTGTTTCTCTGGTTGGCAGTACAGGACAAAGTTAGTACAAGACCTTTTCTTCATCAACGGACTGTTTTGTCTGCCACACAAGCTTCATGTGTCTTTTGCAGCTCAAATTTGGAAACCTCAGAGCATCTTTTTATACATTGTAACTTTTCTAGGAGTGTTTGGATGAAAGTTTTGGATTGGTGGGGTATCCAATGTTGTTTACCGAGAACAATTGACTTGCTGCTTCTGCAGTGGCCCGAAATGGTACATGGCAAATTCCAAAGATCAGTTTGGAGATTAATTTCAAGTAGTACTATTTGGGGTATATGGTTGCTGAGGAACAAAATTGTTTTTGAGGAGGGAACAATAAACTTGTTTGATTGTTTCTCCACCATCCTTCATCGGGTTGCTATTTGGTTGCATACTCAAGATTCAAACTTCAATTATACAGGAAATGACCTCTTAAGATCTTCTGATGACATCAAATTATGGTGTAATAAGAAATCTTAGGTAGTCTTCTTGTTGTTTGCTGTAGTAGATTAGTGTTTTTTTCTTTTTTTCTTTTTTTATCTCTTGTATTTCTCTTTGGCTATTCGCTTTATAGCCTTCTCAATATACTCTCGATGATTATCAAAAAAAGAAAGATGAATTGCACAATTTATAATGAGTAGAGAAAAAAAACCCTGAAGACATATTAAAGCTATAATTATAACACTAGTAGTTCCATCAAAAAGATCTTAATGAGAAGAATTCAATAATATCAAGAAAGATCACCAAAGTTGACCGGAGTGAGTCACACTTTTTATCTAAAGACAAGTAAGCCACCCACCACGTACGACTCACTCTAGTCACCATTTGTGATCTTTCTTAGTATTGTTGGATTCTCATCATTAAGATCTTTTCAATTGTTCCAATGGTGTTATAATCTGGGTTTCGGTGTACCTCCATATCTCTTTCTTTTTTTCTTTCTCTATCCTGTTTTCTCATTATAATTGCTCACTTGCACTATTGATGATTTTTTTTTAATGTCATTGGATTCTTTTTGTCGAGTTTTATCTAATAATACCGATAATATTATAATCAAAATTTCTATGTGTTTCAAAGTCTTTATTTTTCTTTCTTTTATTTTTCTCTTTCATCTCTCCTTATTGTAATTTGTGAAGCCATTTAACAATTTGTTTGAAATGTCACATTTTCTTTGAGTGACAACTTTAAAATAAGGAATTGCGACATGTACCAAATTATGTTACTTTTGCAAAAAGAAATTTCAAAATATATTATTTTTTCAAGTGTTTTAAAAAACCATGTTAATTTTTTAAAAAATCTTTTTCTAGCCCCTTGTTTTTGTCAATACCAAGTCCCTAACATATAACAATACTAAATTAAAAAACAAAAAGTCACATACTAATCATAATCATAACATGAGATATATGTGTCCAGATTACATGTTTACCATGCATCCTAAGTCATGAAATTGAGATAATTCAATAGAAAAGAAAATTAATGATAGATAAAAACAAAATTGAAAAAATTAAGAGATAAATATAAATCAAGATATTTAATATCGCAATACAAATCATTTATTCGGTTATATTTAATGAATTTATCTATTAAAATCAATTTATAACTGAAAGCGACACACATATAAAATTTATTAAATAAAATAAATAGAAAAAAAAATATTATGCAAGGCTACGCATATTAAAAATATTATAAAAATAAAACATTTTTAATATTTAAAAATAAATTTAATCTATGTAAAAAAAATATAAAATTAAGTACAAATGAGTCATACTAACCTCCTTAAAAATGAAATACACCCAATATAATTAAAAAAACTTATTGCCATTTTAAAAATGTTAAAAAAAGAGGTTCACTAAAAAAGGGTATTAATTAACACATAAACTTAACAATTGTGTAAAAAAAATATAAAAAAAAATATTAATTAAAAAATAAATAAATAAAAGAACGAGGCCAGATAGTATGATTTTGAACCCCAGAAACCCCTTTCCGCATGTATAGCACATTTCAGATTCCAGGACCTAAATTATCAAATAAGAAGAGATTTCAACCGTGTGCTATGGTAGCATTTGTTTTAGATGTTTTTAAAGGTATTTATTTTCAAAATATATTAAATTAATAATTTTTTAAATTTTTTTGATAATTTTAATATATTGATATAAAAATTAAAAAAAATATATAAAAATTATTTTAATGTATTTAAAAAAAAACAAATATATTGTAATATATTACTAAACAAGCTAGTTTACCTTTGCTTTCCTCAGTCCAAAACCCTTGCCACAAAAACCTCAAACTTTGACTTTCGCACCGAAACAGAGAGTCCAAGCCCTGAACTTTTTAGCTCCTTTTTTTCTTCGCAATGAATGTTTTTCTCGAATCAAAGAAAGGCTATAGTAGCCAGGAGGCCATTTTTTGACTGGGAGCTATTGGCTTTATTGTAAATTTCTTTTACAATGTATTAAATGAGTTTTTAGTATTTTGATGTAGGATATTTTTAAAAGTATTTTTTTAAAATATATTAAAATAATTTTTTTAGATTTTTTTAATATTAAAATTATAAAAAAACTAAAAAATATCAATTTAATATTTTTTAAACCACATATATTTTTAAAATACATATAAATACAGTTTTAAATGTAAAAAAAACACCCTCTTACAAAGCCACAGAAAGGCTCTATTGGAAATGAGAAACGTTTTGTAGATTCCATCCCCGGTAGCATGTATTTAAAAATATATTTAAATAATATTTTTTATTTTAAAAAATTATTTTTAATAGTAATATATTAAAAATAAAGTAAAAACACTAAAAAAATTATTTAAAGTAAAAAATATTATTAAAAAAAACACTTTAAAAAAAATAAACAGAATCTCTTTTTATCCATTTTCAAAAGTTCTCTCCCCACTTCTTACGCATCCAAAAATTAAATTAATTATCTTATGCAATCATGATCTATGACTTTTTATTGACATTTCTTCTGCCTTTATTTTTATTCTTTTTAACACATTTTTAACTAATAAATCTCATTGAAAACACCTTTCTACACATGAGACAAAGTTAAACAAGTTTTTTGTCCAAAAGCCTGTAGCCTTTTTTTTATTCTTTTAATATATATAACCGCAGATATCAGTTTGCTTTATGTATATCTTAACTAATATATCAAAATAATTTATTATAGATTTTTTTAATTTATTTTAAATATTAATATATCAAAATTATCTAAAAACATTTAAAAACAAACTTTAATTTAATCTTTTTTAAGAAAAAAACAATTTACAAATACTTTGAAAAACATGTTGTAATGCAAAACAAAAGCAAACACTCACTAAGTCCCTTTATCTAACATATTTTTCTTATTAGCACGGTTTTAAAAAAAATAGTAAAATAAAATAGTTTGAATTTTTTTATATAAAATATCACAGTTAATACATGTTGTAATTGGAAAACACAATATATTTTTTTTTAAGAAAAATTAGTAAAATAACATAACTTGAAAAAAAATTAAAAGATAACATGGTTGATATATGTCTTGATTGGAAAAAGTGACATTTAAAGTTGCCTTTGATAAGAAATGCAGCATTTTAAAAAAGAAATTGTTAAATGAATTGCACAAATTACAATGAGTAGAGAGAAAAGAAAAAAAAAGACCCTAAAGACATATCAAAGCTTTAATTATAACACTAGTAGGTCCATCAGAAAGATCTTGAGGAGAAGAATTCAATGACATCAAGAAAGGTCATCAAAAATGACCGAAGTGAGTCATACTTTCAGTCCAAAAACAAGTAAGCCAACTACCACATGCAACCCACTCTAGTCACTGTTTGTGATCTTTTTTAGTATTGTTAGATTCTTATCATCGAGATCTTTTCAATGGTATCAATGGTGTCATAATCGGGATTTCGGTGTACCTCCATGTCTCTTTCTTTCTTTATTTTTCTTTATCCTGTTTTTTCTTTATAATTGCTCACTTGCACCATTGATGATCTTTCTTAGTGTCATTAAATTTTTTTTGTCGAGTTTTTTCTGATAATACCGGTAGTATTGTAATCAAAATTTTGATGTGTTTCAAAATCTTTATTTTTTTTTTCTTTCATCTCTCCTTATTATAATTTGTGAAGCAATTTAACAATTTGTTTGAAATGTCATATTTTCTTTGATTGACAACTTTAAAATATGGCAATTTTCAATTGCGGCATGTACTAAATTATGTTATTTTTGCTAATTCTTTTTCAAAATATATTATTTTTTCAAGTGTTCTAAAAAAGTGTTAATTTAAAAAAAAATCTTTATCTAGCCTCTTGTTTTTGTCAATACCAAGTCCCGAACAGATAACAATACTTAATTAAAAAATACAAAGTCACATACTAATCGCAACATGAGATATATATGTCCAGATTAAATGTTTATTGTGCATCCTAAGTTATGAAATTGAGATAATTCAATAAAAAAAAATTAATGATAAATCAAAACAAAACTAAAAAAAATAAGAGATAAATGTAAATCAAGATATTTAATATCGCAATACAGATCATTTACTCGGTTGTATTTAATAATTTGTTTATTAAAATTAATTTATAACTGAAATCGACACACATATAAAATTTATTAAATAAAATAAATAGAAAAAAATATTATGCAAGGCTACTCATATTAAAAATATTATAAAAATAAAACATTTTTAATATTTGAAAATAAATTTAATCTATGTAATATATATATATATATATATATATATAATTAAGTACAAATAAGTCATACTAACCTCCTCAAAAATAAAATACACTCAATATAATTAAAAAACTAATTGCCATTTTAAAAATACTAAATAAGTATTAAAAAAAAGATTCACTGAAAAAGGGTATTAAATAACACGTAAACTTAACAATTATGTAAAAAACATATATAAAAAAGATATTAATTAAAAAATAAAATAAAAAAATGAGGCCAGGTAGTATGGTTCTGAACCCCAGAAATCCCTTTCTGCATGCATCACACATTTCAGATTTCAAGATCTAAATTATCAAATAAAAAGGGATTTCAACTGCAATGGTAGCATTTATTTTAGATGTTTTTAAAAGTATTTATTTTAAAAATATATTAAATTAATATTTTTTAAATATTTTTTAATAACTTTAATACACTGATATTAAAAATAAAAAATATCTTATAATACATTACTAAAGACGATATCTTACATAAATGTGCCTATCATTTGTCTCTAATGACCCGTAAACAAATAAAAAATTTTAGGGTGGAGACCTAAAATCATCCTGTTTATACTTCATACTGAAAATATTCCATAATCATCTTCTTTCTTAATCTTAACCCTAGATTTCACCATGTTTTCCTTGGAAAACGTTGATTGTCGAAGAGCAGCGCCAGAAAAGTAGATATGCTTTATAATTGAACCATGGGGCATGTTTTTATAATTCTGAGAAAACCATTTTGTAACTGTATTCATTAACTTTACATGCATTAATAGAATATATTTTATTTGTCCACAAAGAGAATTGGGCGGATGCCAACATTAATTATGATATAAATTAATGTTTCTTTTACAAGCAATTTAAAAAACAAATTGTAATGAACAAACACTCACTAATTCACATAGTTTAAAAAAACAAATAGTAAAATAACACATTAAAAAAAAACTATTAATGAAATAGCGCATTTAATGCATGTCTTAGTAAAAAAATAATAAAATAACATGACTTGAAAAATAATTGATGCAATAACACAATTGATATATATCGCAATTGAAAAACACAACATTCATAATTTCTCTTGTGAAAAAAATGTAACATTTCAAAAAAATTAAATATACTACACAAATAACAATGAGGAGAGAGATAAGAAAGAACAAAAACTTCATAGACACACTGAATCTTTGATTTTAACATTATCAGGTCTATAAGAAAGATTTTAATGAAATGAATTCATTAACACCAAGAAAGATCATCAATACCAATAGTAATCGAAGTGGACCACACTCTTTGTCGAAAAACAAGTAAGACATTCTTCGCGTGTGAAAACTTCAATAATTGTTTATCACCTTTATTGTTATTATTTGATTTATCTCGTTAATACCGTTTCAAATATCATCATTGATAAAGACTTTTAACCACCATGAGCGGTGACATATACTACTGAAAGAGCGTGGACGCCTTCGACTTGCTAACGTGTACGTGACACACATGAACCATATTTTTAATCTTTTTTATTATATATGATCAAAGACTTAATTGCCCCTCATCCAAATACATAATTACAAAATAACTATGCTGAAAAAGACCTAAGTGTCCCTAAACACAAGCTCTATCATTTTTTTTATTTGAAGGGCAATATGGTCCTTTAACTAAGCCTTCAATCAAAGTACAAAAAGACCATAAAGCTCTTCTTTCTATTTTTAAATTTTCTTATTTTTAAGAATGTTTAAGTCATTACACTATTTATTTAAAACACAAATAAACTTACTTAAACAATAATAACAAATAAACCCCATAGAAAACACCATTCTACCCCGAGACAAAGTTAAACAAGTTTTTTTTCCAAAGGAAAATAATAATTTCACTAAGGCCATGTTTGTTTCTCGGAAAGTAGTTTCCGGGAAACCACTTTCCAAACTTTCCTGTGTTTGTTTGCCATTAGAAAAGTTGGTCAACGGAAAACACTTTCTAGTCAACGGAAACACTTTTCGATCAACGAAAAATACTTTCCAGTCAAAAGAAAAATTTGGTTTGGTTTCTAGGAAAGTGTTTTTTCTTTTTTCTGTGTTTGTTTTCCAGAAAGTGGTTTCCGGGAAATCACTTCCCAAACTTTCCTGTGTTTGTTTGCCATTAGAAAAGTTGGTCAATGGAAAACACTTTCCAGTCAAAGGAAAATTTGGCTTGGTTTTCAGGAAAGTGTTTTCCTAGAAAATTTGGGTGGAAAACACTTTCCTGAATTGTCTTGGTATAAATTCAAAGTGAAATGAGAAAAGACGGTGGTAAAAAAGTCTGAGTTGTCTTGGTACTGTGGCTACATCATTGTTTTTTAAAAATTAATTTTTTTATTCATGAATTATTTTAATATATTAATATTAAAAAGCAAAGAATAACAGATAAGCAAAGATAAACAGACTAGTTTAGACTTCACGTTTCTTTAACATAAAGCATCTGGTTACTTTGTTTAACCTCAATACTTCAGGTATTTTTTTTTTCATTTTGTTTAATTCTGTCTGCCTATCTTCTTCTTCTTCTTCGATTACCGCAGGTTATACCCAACCGAATGCTTACATCGTTTATATAACAACCGGCGGCATCGCCCGGGAAATTCACCTAGAATGTAATGTAACTCAAAACATTCAATTCGGAACAGAGAACGCAAACCCTTTATCAAATGGAAACTTCATCAAAGGAAGAAGGATATTAAGGGAAGACTAATGGCAACACATCTAGATTTAGGACTGATGATTTCATTTTAATAAGAAAAGACGATCAGGAGTCACTGCAAAGGCAAACTGCTCGTTGTTTTCCATGATCATTAGTCAGCCAACCAGGCCTGCCTTCCCTTGTTCCTGCTTTTCCATTTCCTCGCTGGCAACACAACGAATAGGAAACACAATGATGGAGAGAAAAATAATTATCAACAGTGCATCTTGATTATTTTATTTTGAGTTCGTTAACTTATGTTTCCCTCCTTGTAATAGCTAGAATTAGCAAGATTAATTATGAAATCCGATATCCCAAAAATTAAGAAAAGAAATGGCGAAGGGATTTAACCAACCGGAGGAGCCCAGTAAGGTGATCAGCATGGGCAAAGTTGTTGTCTTCACGGGCTTTCAAGATGCTAAACATTAGGTTGATCCTGGTTTGGTTGTAATCACTCTGCTTGGCTATGTTCATCGTCTCCTCTTTGAGCCTGCGGCATTCAGATCCTATCTCTTCAAACTTTTGTCTTATTTCTCGTTGCCCTTCTCTGATGCGTTTCTGTCCCTCACCGATCTCGATCATATCTGTTTTCAATCGTTCCATCGTTTCCCTCCTCTCTCTGTTCTTCTTAACATGTATAAGAATAATTATTATTTTTAATTTCTGGGGATAATAACATGATATATAGCAACAACCAGTCAAGAAACAAGCATAAAGAATAATCTTTTTTTAAGAAAAACATAGAAATATAACTAGATTTGGTTCGTACCCAATATTGTTTCCTGTGTTTGGACTTGGAAACACTGCGGCTCGGGGCTAAAGGCTTGATCGAATCCATAGTTGCAGACACCCGTATTGACTGACTTCCTCCTTTCTATTGAAATTGAAAGGTTGTGTTTGCAATGACATCGGCTCTTCACAATATCCGATCATTTATACAGATCTGTATAAATGAATCTACGAAGGTATCATGTGTTCCGCTCGAGCTTTGTTGATTTCTCGCACTTATCTTTTCGATATCGCACGATAACGCCATAAATGCTTGTTTTAAAAAAAAATATCCATTCAAGAATTATATATTACTCTCTTTAGGATTGAAGCATATTACGGTGCTTGATCATCATATAAACAATGAACAACCTCAATTTTCTTTTTCTTTTTATTTTAATTCTACCTTTAATATTTTTTTTTTCAATTTCAATATTCAATATTTTATATGTTTTTTATATTAATTAGCCATATTTTGTTTTTTAACACTCTAGTTGGTATTTAATTTTTACACGTATTTATTTTTATTACTATATGCTATTAAATTAGAACATGGCAGTGTCTCATTGTGGAAAAATTGTGAATAAAAACATCAAAGATTAACAACAATTAATCAAATTATTAAGGACACATCACATGCACATCGACCTTCGGGCATAGATTGGGGAGAGCCAAGAAGGGCCTCATTGTTTCTCTCCAGCAAATATTATGGGTCTACCATTATGATATGATTGGGAGTTTATACCGGGTAATTGTTTAAAGTGTTTTTTTTTTAATATTTTAAAATAATATTTTTTTTATTTTAAAAAATTATTTTTAATATCAGTATCTAAAAATATAAAAAAATTAATTTTAAATAAAAAAATAATTTTAAAAATTTTAAAAAACATGGTTTCAATCGTATCTTTAAACACACCCAAAATCCAGTAGCTTTTAGGTTTTCATTCTGCTTCAACAGGAGAGGAGAGCAAACGGAAGAAGGTTGAATAAATGAAGTTAATTATAAGATTTGTGTATTTAATGAGTTAAGTTGCAAAACTTGAATTTGTTTTTAATTTATTGTTTTTTTTATTTTACAAAAAGATCTTTTTAAAAAGATTAAAATCAAACAACATTTTTTTACTATTATCCCAGATTGTTTTAGAGCATATTTGTTTTTACAATTTAAAGGTATTTATAAAAAAATTATTTACTTCAAATTAATTTTTATATTTATATTTATAAACTTTAAAAAATAAAAAACATATCATTTATACTTCACTTCAGCTTTTGGTTCGGCTGAACAGACAGCACCGAGTAGACTGCGTGTTGGGTCAGCACACGTCAATTGGTAACTGCACACTGTGACTATTTCTGGGGTGTTTTTCAGTATAATAGGTGTAAAGTGTCCTCTGCTGTAAGCAGCAGCCCATGCAAATCTCAGGTCTGTTGGAGCATTGACCAACACAACCTGAGAGATCTTCATCACTTCCGAATTGCATTGAAATCCTGACTCATCGAGCAAACGCCATTAAATCTTCATTCAAACTAGAACCAGCAGTCGCCCACATTTGTTTTTCTCCATGAAACTTGGGGAAATCCCAGTTTTCCAGAGCTAAAACTCTCTTTTGCCGAGTCTAAAATCAACGAAACATTCTCAACTTTCTGTTTCAATTTGTCCCACCGAGCCAACCTAGGGTACCCACTCTTCATCAGATTAGGCTTCGGCTGCAGTTCATTGAACCTCTTCCAAACCCAAACCTGAACTGATGATTGCGTTGATGACCAAAGCTTAACTGTTAAACCATCATATTTTCCCTATGGAATCCCCAACAAGGTTGACTCTGCGATTTTCCCTTTCAACAACGTCATATCTATCTCTGTAAATGCAGGCAAGAACAGCAGGTGCAAGTGCAGTGCAATTCTATTGCCTCTAGCGACATGAATTACAATAGAGAAAACAAGCTTCCTGATGGAATCACAAGTATATGGGAGAATATACCTTGAAATGCTTCATGCTAAATCTCGCTGCCACTATCCATGAATTTCTTCATTCACGACAGTTTACTGGCCTTCTTGGCAGTGATCTTTGTCATATCTACCGTTGCTGTCTGGAAAACTGGAACTTCTTATTAAAATACGATATTTCTCCATCCAGACCTATGATGCTTGTTCTTCTCGCTAATCTGATTATTGTACTTCATCTTCCCTTCCATCTTCTTTTTTTATTCTTAACCCTAGATTTCACCATATTTTCCTTGAAAAAAGATAGTTATCGAAGAGAAGCACCAGAAATAGTAGATATGCTTCATATGGGACTTGTTTTTATAATATTGAGAAAACCATTTTGTAACTGTATTCATTACTTTTACATACATTTTAAGAGATATATAATTTAATATAATAGATTTTATTACTCCACAAAGAGAATTGTGCGGGTGCCAACGTTAATTACGATATAAATTAAGTGTTATTTTAGTATTGGGATATTGTAAAATGTTTTTTAATTTAAAATATATCAAAATAATTTATTGTAGATTTTTTTAATTTATTTTACATATCAACATATCAAAATTATCCAAAAAAATTTTAAAAAATACTTTAATTTAATCTTTTTTTTAAAAAAAAAACAATTCAAAAATACTTTAAAAAACAAACATGTTGAAATGCAAAACAAAAGCAAACACTCACTAAGTCCTTTTATCTAACATATTTTTCTTATTAGCATAGTTTTTTTAAAAAAATAGTAAAATAAAATAGTTTGAATTTTTTATATATAAAATATCACAGTTAATACATTTTATAATTGGAAAAAACAACATATTTTTTTAAAAAAAATTAGTAAAATAACACAACTTGAAAAGAAAATAAAAGAAAAGAAATAACATGGTTGATATATGTCTTGATTGGAAAAAAAGTGACATTTAAAGTTGCCTCTAATAAGAAATGCATCATTTTAAAAAAGAAATTGTTAAATGAATTGCACAAATTACAATGAGTAGAGGGGAAAAAAAAGACCATGAAGACATATCAAAATTCTAATTATAACACCAGCAGGTCCATTAGAAAAATCTTAATGAGAAGAATTCAATAACACCAAGAAAAGTCACAAAAAATGATCAGAGTGAGTTCCAGTTTCTATCCAAAGACAAGTAAGCCACCCACCACGTGCGACTCACTCTAGTCACCGTTTGTGACCTTTCTTAGTATTATTGGATTCTTATCATCGATATCTTTTTAATGGTACCAATGGTGTCATAATTATGATTTCGATGTACCTCCATGTCTCTGTCTTTCTTTTTCTTTATGTTGTTTTCTCATTATAATTGCTCACTTGCACTATTGATGATCTTTCTTAGTGTTATTTGATTTTTTTCAACGAGTTTTTTCTAATAATACCGGTAGTATTTTAATCAAAATTTCGATGTGTTTCAAAGTCTTTATTTTATTTTATTTTTTCATCTCTCCTTATTGTAATTTGTGAAGCCATTTAATTAACAATTTGTTTGAAATGTCACATTTTCTTTGAGTGACAACTTTAAAATATGGCAATTTTCAATTGTGAAATATACCAAATTATGTTATTTTTGCTAATTATTTTTCAAAATATATTATTTTTTCAAGTGTTTTAAAAAATCATGTTAATTTTTTTAAAAAAATCTTTATCTAGCCCCTTGTTTTTGTCAATACCAAGTCCTTAACACATAACAATACTTAATTAAAAAACAAAAAGTCACATGCTAATCGCAACATGAGATATATATGTCCAGATTATATGTTTATTGTGCATCTTAAGTCATGAAATTGAGATAATTCAATAGAAAAACAATTAATGATAAATAAAACAACGAAAAAAATTAAAAGATAAATATAAATCAAGATATTTAATATTACAATTCAAATTATTTACTCAGTTGTATTTAATGAATTTGTCTATTAAAATCAATTTATAACTGAAATCAACACACATATAAAATTTATTAAATAAAATAAATAGAAAACATATTATGCAAGACTACACATATTAAAAATATAAAAAATATAAAACATTTTTAATATTTAAAAATAAATTTAATCTATGCAAAATATATATATATATATATATATATATATATATATATATATATATATATATATATAATTAAGTACAAATGAGTCATACTAACATCCTCAAAAATGAAATACACCCAATATAATTAAAAACTTATTGTCATTTTAAAAATGCTAAATAAGTTAAAAAAAAAAAAGGTTCACTGAAAAAGGATATTAATTTACACATAAACTTAACAATTATGTAAAAAAAATATATAAAAAAATATTAATTAAAAAAAAAAGAATGAGGACAAGTAGTATGGTTTTGAACCCCATAAACCCCTTTCCGCATGCATAACACATTTCAGATTTCAGAACCTAAATTATCAAATAAGAAGGGATTTCAACCGCTATGGTAGCATTTGTTTTAGATGTTTTTAAAAGTATTTATTTTAAAAATATATTAAATTAATTTTTTTTATATAATTTTAATATATTAATATAAAAATAAAAAAATATATAACAAATTATTTTAATATATTTTCAAAAAAAATATATCTTATAATATATTACTAAACATTAAACAAGCTAGCTATCTTACGGAAACGTGCCTATCATTTGTCTCCAATGACCCGTAAACAAATAAAAGATTTTAGGGTGGAGACCTAATATCATCCTGTTTATACTTTATACTGAAAATATTCCATGATTTTACTTTTCACTGATTACACTCGAGGCTGGGTAATACAGCCAGAGAAGGTTTGTAATTCAAGCAAGCAATTTACACAGAAATGCAGAACTATTTAAGGATTACAAGTGTTACGAGCCTAGCAAGCATCAAAGGAAACATGCGCTTAAATGAAATCATATAGACGAAAGAGTAGCTGAAAATGGCGCAGCACATCTCATACGTTTGGCTTTTGTAATTCATCAAATACTACTATGATACTGCTTAGTTCATCAGGGGAGCAGATTCTTCTGTGGGGTTTTTGACAAACATGATCTTGCTGCTTTTAACTTGACCATTACTATCTCAAGCCTAGCAACCCGAGCATCTAGTTCATTTACTGGGATCTGAAAGACTGAGCCGTTGCTTTCTTCTGCATCTTTGTTGGTGCTCGCCATGTTGTTAGTAGAAGTCTCAACTATGCACACGTCTGCGTCTTCTAAGGCTCTTTGCAAACCATCCTTTCCAGCTTTAACCTGCGTGGTTTTTCCTTCCGGTTCTGTTAGCGACTCGATCTTTCGAAAACCTGCACCGCCTGTTTTTACAATTGAAGGACTGTGAGCGAGACCATAAGTATAAACAGATGTACCTTCCCTTCTGTCTAAACTGTTATGAAGGCTACAGTGTCTTAATATATCTTCCAAAGTTGTTTTTTCATTCTCAGCCGCATCCCCTTCTTTCATCCTGCCAGATTTGGGAGGAAAACCAGGGGGGACATTTAAATCATTGCCTTCATTCTTTATTGAAACCCATGGAACTCGATTTGATCTCTTTCTGAAACTTCGTTTCCTTCGCACAACACCTTCAGTCACATCCTTAGTCACCTCTTGCACCGACCCTCTCCACCAGTTCAAGTATCTAATCGTAACATCAGACTCGAATAACCGAGGTGGAAAATAGAATTTGGAATTGGACAATGACCTTATGTAATTTTTCGAAGCACATTTGCAGCTTTCATTTGATCGAGCTACAAGAGCAGGAACATCTTGATCCATTCCGAATTGCATTGCCACTCGATGAGGAAGATACAGTTCTGAACAGCCTAGACCATCCATCTTGGATACTGTCAAGCATAGGGAAAATGACAACAAATCTTCATTAGATCCTAGGTCTAGCCATTCTCCTTTCTCTCTGTAAAACTCCGGGAAGTGCCAACCTCTTACTCCTGGGTTAGCATAAGGCCGCCATCGAAAAGTCTCCCCAGCTGAATCCAAAGCCAGCCTTGCATTCTCAACTTTGACACCATTCACACTATCCCATAAAGCACATCTGGGATCACCATTATTGAGGAAAAGGGGCTTCCGTTGGAACATCGGAAACCTCTCCCAACCCCAAATCTGGACTAACAGAAACGGTGACCAAATTGTTAGTGCCAATACACCATCCTCAAAAGTCTCTAACTTGGTGGTAAAAACAATTGTTTCTTTCAACAAACTCAAGTCTCTATAAATGCTAGCCAGAACTGCTGGAGCAAGTGCAATACGTTCCCCTCTTGCCATTTGAATTGCTATTGGAAAAAAATGGTCCTTGAGTGCAATATCAGAATCTCGAAAAACATACCTTGCCAGCCAAAGTGAAAGAAAAGCTTCGTGCTCGATTTCACTCCCGCTGTCCATGAACTTCTCCATCCATTTAGATTGGCAAGGCTTAATAACCTTACCCCTGCTGATATTCCTCCCAGCTTCAGCTAGTTTATCTTCAATTTCCTTCAATTCTCTGCTTTCATAATCAGAGCATGAAGAAACGGGGGAGCCTAAAACAGAGTACCCTCCCAAAATGATCATGTCCTCTAAGGTGATGGTTGCTTCTCCCCAAGGAAATACAAATGTGTTGGTTTTAGGACACCATTTCTCTGCAAGTCCAATGATAAAATCATAGTCTCTTACAACAATGAATGTAGAATGCATGATGGCTTCATAAATTCCAGCCTTCTTCCATAAAGACTGATACTTGAATTTCAACTTATGAACCCATGTTGCCCAGTTCAGTTTAGGCTTCTGCCAACCACTGAAGTTTATCTTCAGAGGCCATTCTTTAGGCTCAAAAGTTGAAGGTAGAGAAGAAAGAGAACATGTAGGGGGCTTGGGGACTGACCTTGTACTGGTGGCCAAAGTAGGTTTGAGGAAATGGGCTGTTCTTAGAGTTGGTATGCTGTCACCAGTGAATGACACCATTTGCTCTTCTCTAACATCAAGCATAGTTTCTTTCACCTCTTCCATTCCTGGGTTTCAAGAGGTTTCCAAAGTGGTGAGGGGACCTATTATGTATTGATAAGAATCCCAAAAGTTTGTGTCGTGGGAGAATGAAGGAAACCGATTATTGCAGAAACTCTTCAAGGCGTTTTCCACAAAGGAAAGGCAAGGAGTTAGGTTTTGTTCTTGGGATCGAGAAATTGATAGACACTGAAATGTTAAAAAGAATAAAGACAACAACTATGGAGAGAGTGTCTGAAGTTTTTATTTACTTCTGCCAGTGTGAGGATCAGAAAATGGTCGTTTCCTAAACCGTATGTGCTGCAAGGATGAGCAGTCTTTCTGTAACAAAGCTGCAATCCATTTTTATGTGTTTGTCCTGTATTTTTTAAGAGTTTTTTTTTAATAATAAAATAATTTTTTTATTTTTAATATTAGTATTTCAAAATTATTAAAAAAAACATCAATTTAGTACACATTTGATGATATTCTTTTTAAAAGTGTTTTCTATTTTAAAATGAATGAAAATATTTTATTTATTTTTGATATCAACATATCAAAATTATCAAAAAACATTAAAAAATATCTATTCAGATTATTATTTATTTTTAATATCAATATATGAAAACTATTGAAAAGCATTAAAAAAATATCAATTTAATATTTTTCAAGGCAAATATATTTTTGAAATTCATTCAAACACATATTGAAACATTCTCAAACAGACACTTAGAAGGTGTTTGAAAGTGTGATAGTGATTGTTTTTTAAAGTAATTTTCATTTGAAAATAAATCAAAATAATATTTTTTTTATTTTTAAATTTATTTTTAACATCAATACTTGAAAACGATTCAAAAACATTAAAAAGATTAATTTTAAAAACAAAAACCAAATTTTAATAAAAACAAGTTGAAACACCAAACAACATCAAGATGCTTTTTCAAATTAAACACTCTCAAATACAATTTTGACCACAGCTTACACCATGGGTGAAGGACGATTTTGCAATAAAAAGGTTTCAAATTACTAGTTCAAACATCAAATAAATGGGCTAACCTGTATTAATAGTAGCTAGCCTGTATTAATTTATTATTGATTTTCCGGTGTGCCAGAAAAGTTATGCCTTTTCACGATTACCAGCTGCATCCACCTTTGCTTTCTTCAGTCCAAAACCCTTGCCACAAAAACCTTGAACTTTGACTTTCGCACCGAAACAGAGAGTCCAAGCCCTAAACTTTTTAGCTCCTTTTTTTTCTTCGCAATGAATGTTTTTCTCGAATCAAAGAAAGGCTATAGTAGCCAGGAGGCCATTTTTTGACTGGGAGCTATTGGCTTTATTGTAAATTTCTTTTCCAATGTATTAAATGAGTTTTTAGTATTTTGATGTAGGATATTTTTTCAAAGTATTTTTTTAAAATATATTAAAATAATTTATTTTTAGATTTTTTTAATATTAAAATTATAAAAAAACTAAAAAATATCAATTTAATATTTTTTAAACCACATATATTTTTAAAATACATATAAATACAATTTTAAATAAAAAAAAAACACCCTCTTACAAAGCCACGCCACAGAAAGGCTCTATTGGTAATTGAGAAACGTTCTGTAGATTCCAACCCCGGTAGCATGTATTTAAAAATATATTTAAATAATATTTTTTTATTTTAAAAAATTATTTTTAATACTAATATATTAAAAATGAAGTAAAAACACAAAAAAAATTATTTAAAGTAAAAAATATTATTAAAAAAAATAAACAGAATCTCTTTTTATCCATTTTCAAAAGTTCTCTCCCCACTTCTTACGCATCCAAAAATTAAATTAATTATCTTATGCAATCATGATCTATGACTTTATATTGACATTTCTTCTGCCTTTATTTTTATTCTTTTTAATACATTGTTTGGAAGAGGTGTAGTGGAGGTATAGATTCCAGAGGAAGCTTTGAATACTCGAAGTTGTATCGTCACTTCAACTTCCTTTGCTAGTTCGAAACAATCATGTCAGCAACCTTCGGCTCTCCCTAAGCCCGAACCTCTCCTTCTCTTTCTCTGCAAGGAACTTCACCATTTTTTTCTATGGAGAAATCAGAAGGACCCATTGTTGAAACGAGAAAGGAACTCATGGTTTCACTCTCTGGTGATGCGAAGCCAACACTTAGAACGGCCCATTTTATCAAACCCTCAATTACCTCCTCCATTGATGAAAACACTCCCAAACACCCATCACACTACAACTTCTCCTTGCCCTTTAAATTTGAACCCAAAAAGTGGCCTTTAAGAATAACATTCCATGGTTGGAGAAATGCACAAAGGAGGTGGAAAGAATGGGTTGATAAAATGGCTGCTTTGCATGAAGCAACATGGAGAAAAGTTGGAATCTATCAAGCAGTCATGAGTTCTCTTTACCAAATCGGAAGAGACGATGATTTCCTTATTGGGTTAGCAGAGAAATGGTGTTTTGAAACTAACACATTCATTTTTCCTTGGGGTGAAGCAACAATCACCTTGGAAGATATTTTGGTTGCAGGGTACTCTGTTTTGGGGTCCCCTGTTTTTACCCCTCTTGAAACAGAGGAATTGAAAGAAGCTGAACAAAAGCTTATGGAAATCGGAGAACTGTTGAGGCGGTCAAAAAGCAAAAAAGTGGACCATTCTTCCTGGATTAAATATCTCATGGAAAACAACAGCGAAGTCGAGCACGAGGCTTTTCTGTCACTATGGTTGTCAAGGTTTGTTTTTCCCACTCTCCCAAATATGAGCATTCCCAAACATGTTTTTCCAATTGCTGTTCGTCTAGCTAGAGGTATCAAAATTGCACTAGGACCTGCCCTTCTTGCAAGCATTTACCGAGACATGAGGTTGTTGAAGAAAAAGATTCTAGCTTTGTCCAATTTAGAGTCTTTTGAGGATGACAATGATGATCAAAAGGTAGAACTCACCATTTGGTCACCATTTCATATAGTTCAGGTTTGGGCCTGGGAGAGGTTTCCAAAATTGCAACCAAAGCCTAATGTGACTGACTTGGAAGTGCCGAGATTAGCTAGATGGCATAATGTGAATAGTTCAACCGTTAGGAATGTAAGATTGGCCCTAGATTCTGAAGGAAGTTTCCAGTGGCGCCCTTATGCCACAGCCGTGGAGAGTTTGTGCTACAAAATTTATGGTGATGAAGAGAAGTGGGTGCTTGTTGATGTTGATGTTGATGAGGAATTGAAGTCCTTTACTCGATGCTTGAGAGCATGTGAACTAGTTGGAATAGGGTGTGTAGAACAGTACAGCCCCCATCGAGTGGCAATGCAGTTTGGCATGGATCAAGATCTTCCAGGTCCTGTAAAGAGAAGAAATGAAACTCAAGAACTTTCCTGGAAGCGTTTTGATAAGCAAATCAAGAATGCAATGCTATATATTCCATCAAGACATTGCAAGCCAGATGTTACTTTGAGATACTTGGAATGGTGGAAGCAATCAGTGTTTGGTGGGAAAGATGGAAGTGGAAATCCAAAAAGTTCAGAAATTTCGGTTCCATGTTTCAAAGGGAAGAAGTCAGATCATGATCCTCTGTATCCTCCTGGTTTCCCTCCTGAATGTCAACATGTTGAAGGCTTGAACTCTGATGAGGAGGATGATCTAACATTGAAGGAGTTGTTTACTCATAAAAAGCTCAAAATTGTTGATCATAGAATATATGGTTATCACAAGTCTTTGCCGGCTACTGCACATAATCTATTATCTTCTTCCGCAGAAAACAATGATGTTACAAATGTTGATGCAGAGATGAAATTGAAGGAAAACAGCTTTCAGAAGGAACCTAGGAGTGGAAAAGAAAGCACAACCACGGAAAACTCCAGCAAAAACAAATTAGATAGCCCTAGTCCAGTACTCCATGGTGCTGGTTTTCTTAAAGATGATGAAAGAGGAAGTAGGAGTCGTTTTGATATTCACACAGATGGATTAGAACTTGAAGCTCGGATCGACAAGCTTAGGAAAGAAATTGATGGGCTAAAGGCTGCTAAATTTAGCCAGAAGAAGGTTTGTCTGACCAACAATATCAACTTGTAGTTAATACAAATAGAATTAACATGCCGAGTCAGGTCGATATATAGAGTTCTACAGGTCTTTTGGCATATGTTTTAGTTACTTTTTGCACGAACTAAGTAGCAAAAATTGCTTGGAGCCAACTTGTCTCATTGCAGAAATAATTGTATGTTTTATAGCTGGTATGTCTGTAATGATACATGTAAAGTGTACCAGCATTGTGCAATGGTTCATGTTTCAGTCAGTTCTTAGCTGAGTTTCTCTGTGTGAATGAAGCAAACTGATGGTGAAAATCTTTGCTTGCTTAGCCATTATCAGTGGATATAGGATCAGTTAACAAACTACAAGCAATCGCATAGGCTTGTTAGAATTATTCGTGGAAAAGGCTAGAAGGATCCTGTGAGGTCACTGGACCCATTAAATTGTGAAATTGGAAATACTAGGCAGACTCTTTAGCTGTTTTTTGTTCACAAGGTCATGGTCTTGTTTGGAATGAATAGAAAAGATGGAAGCTTGCAGTTTACACTGTGAAGTCGGTTCTAGCAAGGTACTAATTAGTATAGATCTAATTCCAATCACACACAGGAAAAAGGATTAGAGAGAAAAGGATAATCCTATTCTCTAGCCTTCTAGCCTGAAATTCAAAGGATTTCTTAATCAAATCTTATCTTAAATACAATAAGAACTTTCTATTCAAATGGCATCATCTGTAAGAGCATCCTTTACCTAGTAGCTATCAGGCATGTAGCATTGTTGCTTCTCAAGTGCCTCCCCTGTCCTAGCTTGTGAACAGTACACTAGATACAGCGAAAGGGATTCGCGGGAAAAAGGAAAGTGGAGGGCAGCAGCAGTGTTCTTGTTGTCGGCGGTTGCTTCTTCTTGTTACCATTTTAATCACCAAGAAACCACCAAACTGAAATACATTTCCTGTGGGCTAAGGACGATTTTGCAATAAAAAGGTTTCGAATTACTAGAGAGCATTTCGAAAATTGCTAGTAGCTAACCTGTATTAATTTATTATTGATTTTCCGGTGTGCCAGGAAAGTTGTGCCTTTTCACGATTCCCAGCTACATGCAGTTTGCTCTCTTTTGTCCTTGCTGTGCCCATTTCCGCCTGAACCTCGAACCTCGGCAAAACCCTTTCCCCACAACCCCCAAACTTTAGACTTTAGCACCAGAACACAATCAGTCTAAGCCCTTAACTTTTTTTCTTCTCGAGAAGAATGTTTCTCAAGTATTAAAAATTACATCCATGAACTATTTTTTAAAAAAATAAACTAAATTTTTTCAAGTCTTAAAATAACATCTCTAAATTATAAAAAAACTCTAAAACTTATAAATTCTAAATAAATTTTTCAATAACCAATATCTTCTCAAATAAAAAGTACCACATAAGGCTGTTTTGTTAATAAATATAAGTTATTTTATTTGTTAAAAATAGAATAATATTTTAATTTTCTTTTCAATTTAATTTATATATAATCTCTTTGTATTTAGATTAAACTTATTCCTTTAAATTATAGTAATCATCAATGAAATCTTAGTCTCATCCTCTCTTATCTTTATATTTCTCTTTGTATATTTCGATTGTTTAACATGTTTAAAGAAGAGATAACACCAACTTATTAGGTATAGAAATATGAATCAAATAATATTCTAAAACTTAACATAAAAACCAATCCTAAAACAACTAGAAAAATAAAAAAATCTTGGTCAGTTATTTTTGGATCTAATTTGGGCATGTTCCCAAACTTGGATGATGTTGCCTTCATATTCCTATTAAAAAACAAGGTTTTTAGAACATTCTCTAAAATTTTAGTTTGATTCAACAATTGAATCAAACATTATGACTATTTATTTTTTTATATAAAAAATGTCATTTAACACGTCCAAACTTCTTCTTAAGTTAAGACTTTTGTTGCACATCCCCTGTCAAGCTTTTTTACTTGAGAAGAACTCATTCACGAGTTTCACAGTTAGAAATTGAAATCTTCTATTCCAAAAAAAAAATTCTTAATATTATAATTATCATATTCACAAATTGAACCTCATTTACTGAAATGTCAACAAAATAAATTCTTTGAATCTCTTTCTTTTAATCCTTTAGAGAAAACTTTCTTGTGATTTCAAAAAGATAATATTTTTCTATCTTTTTTAATTTTAACTCCAATTCCTGAGTAAATTAGTAATTTTTCTACATTTTCATTCGTTGGTTTAATTTCAACATATTCACTATCTTCATATTATTCCTTGAAATGTTACCTCTACGATGGTGATAATTGTGGTTCTTCTACTTTTTAAAAAATTAACTATAAACAATTAATTCACCATTAACAACATTGACCAATAAAGCAAGAACAATAAGTATGTTTAAGTTAGAAATTGAATTGTTTGTCAACTATTTCTTATTATTGACTCAAATAATTTTCGCTTTAAGTTACTTCTCCTCCATGTTTTGTTTATGTGTTATTGTTGAAAGTTGAATATAAGGTAAATAATAATAACTTGATTGCGATTATATGCCTAAAATAAAATATCTTCTTATTCATCTTGTACAAACTCCAAAATTAGTATTTTTTAAAAGTTTTTTATAATAAAATTACAAATTTATCAATACAAGCTCCATCAACCACAAGATTGAACCATCAATCTTCAACGTAATAAGTAAATTTATGTATGGAAAATCTTACTTTTTGATAATAAAAATCTTATTCAAATAAAATAAGTTTCTAACTTTGACAATCATCTAACAAATCTTTTTTTTAAAAAAAAATTCTCATCAACAAAAGGAATTTCATCGAAATTAGAAACGTGTCTATGAAAGTTTAGCCATAAACGAAGTTTTTAGTTCATTGTTTATCGTACAAACTACTCTCTAAATAGACATGATGTCTTTATGAGTTTGCAAAAATAGATCTAGGGTTTGGTTCGCTTGAGATAAGTCTTTAAGTATGTCCCTCTCTTCTCCAGGTTTCTTATTTGCGCCCTCCTAGTAGTTGATCCATCCCCTGAATTAAGTTTGCTATGGAATGCTCTTGCTAATCAAATATCTATATTAGGGTTATTTGCACTACCTTTAAAACTCTTATAGTGCCCTAGAAGACCTTCATTTCTACATCATAAAGCAGAAAGTTATAGTTGATACCTCTATACATCATCAAACACTAATGATGTTGTGTTGATATTTCTATAAAGAATAAGGCTTTTAAAACGTTCTAGAAGTTTTTTTTATCTAGATTTAATTATTGAATTAAAAGTTATGGTCTGATTTTATTGAATATATCATTTGATACACTTGACTTATTTTTAGATAAGACTTTTATTATGTGTTCCACGTTAAAAACACATGCAAATATTTAAAGCAATTGCAATTCTTGATTGTATTCATTTCAAAAGTTCACTCCTTACTTTTTAAAGAGCTCGTATAGAAGTGTGATAGTTTTTATTTTTAAGTTTAAGTGTTTTTTAAAAGTGTATTTATCTTTAAAAACATCAAATTGATATATTTTTAGTGTTTTTTCTGATAATTTTGATGTGCTATTATAAAATAAAAAAAATCTTTAAAAAAAATATTTTAATATATTTTCAGGAAAAAAATATTTGTAAAAAATATTTTATATCACAATACCAAACATGTACTAAATATGATGTCGGGTTATTTTTATTTTTTCTCAACCTAGATTGATTAATATAGGATTAATTCAAGTTTGAAGTCATTTGAGTCACTAGTTAACCTATTAGGTTAGTTCAAGTTTTATAAATATGATTTGTTTTTCAAATTTGTTTATACTTTTAAAAGGTGTTTGAGATTGTGGTTGTATCTTTTTTAAAAAATTATTATTTTTTATTTCAAATTAATATTTTTATGTATTTTTGAATAGTTTTGATATATTGTTTAAAAAACAAAAAATATTATCTAAATATTTTTAATTTTAAATAAAAATAACTGTAAAAAATAACATAACTTTTATTACAACAAATACTAAAAGAGATCAGTGTTTCACTGTTCACCTAGACATAAATTATTGTGGATTGGAGTAGTATAATAACAAAATTATTTTTGCCAAAGAAACTTGCTAAGCATGCAATGGGGGTATGATTATCTTTTTAATGAGATATATTTGACATTGAAAGAATGATTGAGGATAAAATGATTTATTCGAGTTTTTTTAGCTATAATATAGATATTGATTTGTTTTTCAGGGCACAAAATTTTAAGCTTTGAATTGAAGCTTCTTTTGTCTTTTTTTTATATAAAAAATAAATATTAAAGATACAGCTATGCTTCTGAAAGGGGAGGAAATATGCATGTGTTAAGGGTCTCCATCATCCCTTTTCTTTTATTGAAACAATTCAAATACGAAGTTACCCTTGAGTTTCAACAAAAACAAGGTTGCATGTAGGGGTCTTTTTGTCATTTTCATATGGCTGTCAGACCCAAGCATCTTGAGTTTGATAGCCAAGCACTAGGGTTTTACATGACTGTCAAACCAAAGATATCGGGGTTTGGTATGACTGTCAGACCCGAGACGCTCAGGTCTGGCTGCTAGACTCAAGGCGCTGGGTTCATGTAGGAGTGTTTTTATTGTTTTCATATGGCTGCCATACCCCAACGCCTGACTGTCAGACCTAAAAGCCTTAGGTCTGGTCTCAAGTCTGGCAGAGACGCTAGATCCAGACATCGTGAGTCTGACAACGATGCCAGACCCACAATCTTTATTATGGCATTGGTGCCAAACACAGGCACCTGGGGTGTGATATTGGTGTCAGACCCAGATACCTTAAGTCTCAAATGACTATCAGATCCAGGATGCTTGGGTGTGGCAAGGCGATATACCTCAGGCATTAGGATATGATAATGTCTTGTCAATGCTAAACCTAAAATATTTGAGTATGATAATTATTCAAGACCCAAGGTGCTTGTAGTTTGATAATATTGCTAGACTCAATCACCTGAGATTTGACAACCATGTCAAATTTCATAAACATGAATGTGGTATCCTTCTCAAACGCAAACACTAGAATTTATCATTTTAGAGTGTGTTTGGTATTGCGGTAGCGGTTGTGGTTGTGGTTTGAAAAAAGTTGTTTTATAAAAAGTACTTTTAGTTGAGGTTGGTTTGAAAAAAATTGGTGTTTGGTTAAAACTATGGTTGAAATTGAGATTGAAGAAAAAGTAGTTTAATGTGTTTGGTTAAAAATGCTTTTGAAATTGAGGTTATAAAATAATTTAAAAAAATATATATTAATATTGATGGTTTTAAATTTAAATATTTTAGAATTAATTACTCCTATTACATCATGAAATAAAAAATACTTTATAAAAAATACTTTTTATTATTTCATTAAACTATTTATAATTCCATTACATACAAAATTCATCCGATAAGAATTACAGTTTTCATAATTTTTTTAGCGTAGATAAATATTATCAGGTATAAAATTGATATTATAGTGCGAGTGAATTTAATTAATTCATTTTATACTAGTGTTTTTTTTAAATACAAATGTTAAAAAAAATTATTTGGCTGAAAAAAAAAAGAAGGAATTTCACGTGAACAGTGCAATTCGCACTGTTCACATGCTCCACTGTTCAGTGAACAGTGGAGGCATGATACACTGTTCAATGAACAATGTATCATGCTACACTGTTTGAACAGTGTAGCATGGTTGTTCTCAAAGAGCCGCGCAAAAAAGCAGCATTTTTCTGCTTTCAAATTGCCTGTGTTTCGCACGCAATTTGTTGTGGGACCCATATACAGTGAACAATTTTTTTTTCCTTAACCAAACACTAAGCCAGTGCGTTTTTAAAGAAACGCAACCTCTACCTCGTTGCCAAACAGCCACTTAGTAGGCCATTATTACTGTTTAAAAGTACAGGCGACTTACATAATTTTTAAATATCAAAATATTAATAAATATAACTTTTAATTACTATTAAAATAATAATTTATATTATTTACCAATCCATCCAGAAACAACGCACATGCCATCTATATAGTCATATTCAATAACACGTAGTTACTAGGGACTGGTTTGTGGAGGTTGCTTCTAGATGAAGCGAGTCCTTGAAATTGTATGGTAATATCAACTTACTGTTGCTAATTTAAAACAATCATGTCGCTATCTTTGGCTCCCCCTAGGCCCTAACCTCTGCTCTTTTCTCTGCAAGAAACTTTACCATTTTTTTTTATGGAGAAATCAGAAGGATCCATTGTTGAAACAAGAAAGGAACTTATGGTTTCACTCTCTGGTGATGCACAGCCAACACTTAGAACAGCCCATTTTATCAAACCCTCAATTACCTCCTCCATTGATGAAAACACGCCCAAACACCCTTCACACTACAACTCATTGCCCTCTAAATTTGAACCCAAAAAGTGGCCTTTAAGAATCACATTCCATGGGTGGAGATATCCTCAAAGGAAGTGGAAAGAATGGGTTGATAAAATGGCTGCTTTGCATGAAACAACATGGAGAAAAGTTGGAATCTATCAAGCAGTCATGAGTTCTCTTTACCAAATCGGAAGAAACGATGATTTGCTTCTTGGGTTAGCAGAGAAATGGTGTTTCGAAACTAACACATTCATTTTTCCTTGGGGTGAAGCAACAATCACCTTGGAAGATATTTTGGTTGCAGGGTACGCTGTTTTGGGGTCCCCTGTTTTTAGCCCTCCTGAAACAGAGGAATTGAAAGAAGCTGAACAAAAGCTAATGGAAATCAGAAAACAGTTGAGGCGGTCTAAAGCAAAAAAAGTGAACCAACATTCCTGGATTAAATATCTCATGGAAAACAACAGCGAAGTAGAGCACGAGGCTTTTCTATCACTATGGTTGTCAAGGTTTGTTTTTCCCAGTCTCCCATTTATGGGAATTTCCATACATCTTTATCCAATTGCTGTTTGTCTAGCTAGAGGTATCAAAATTGCACTTGGACCTGCCCTTCTTGCAAGCATTTACCGAGACTTGAGGTTGTTGAAGAAAAAGATTCTAGCTTTGTCCAATTTAGAGTCTTTTGAGGATGACAATGATGATCAAAAGTTAGAACTCACCATTTGGTCACCATTTCATATAGTTCAGGTTTGGGCCTGGGAGAGGTTTCCAAAATTGCAACCAAAGCCTAATGTGACTGACTTTGAAGTGCCGAGATTAGCTAGATGGCATAATGTGAATAGTTCAACCGTTAGGAATGTAAGTTTGGCCCTAGATTCTGAAGGAAGTTTCCAGTGGCGCCCTTATGCCACAGCCGTGGAGAGTTTGTGCTACAAAATTTATGGTGATGAAGAGAAGTGGGTGCTTGTTGATGTTGATGTTGATGAGGAATTGAAGTCCTTTACTCGATACTTGCGAGCATGTGAACTAGTTGGAATAGGGTGTGTAGAGCAGTACAGCCCACATCGAGTGGCAATGCAGTTTGGTATGGATCAAGATCTTCCAGGTCCTGTAAAGAGAAGGAATGAAACTCAAGAACTTTCCTGGAAGCGTTTTGATAAGCAAATCAAGAATGGAATGCTATATATTCCATCAAGACATTGTAAGCCAGATGTTACTTTGAGATACTTGGAATGGTGGAAGCAATCAGTGGTTGGTGCGAAAGATGGAAATGGAAATCCAAAAAGTGCAGAGATTTCGGCGCCAAGTTTCAAAGGGAAGAAGTCAGATCATGATCCTCTGTGCCCTCCTGGTTTCCCTCCTGGATGTCAACATGTTGAAGTCTTGGACTCTGATGAGGAGGATAATCTAACATTGAAGGAGTTGTTTACTCATAAAAAGCTCAAAATTGTTGATCATAGAATGTATGGTGATCGCAAGTCTTCTCTGGCAACTACGCATAGTCTGTTATATTCTTCCGCAGAAAACAATGATGTTACAAATGTAGATGCAGAGATGAAATTGAAGGAAAACAGCTTTCAGAAGGAACCTAGGAGTGGAAAAGAAAGCACAACCACGGAAAACACCAGCAAAAACAAATTAGATAGCCCTAGTCCAGAACGTCATGGTGCTGGTTTTCTTAAAGATGATGAAAGAGGAAGTAGGAGTCGTTTTGATATTCACACAGATGGATTAGAACTTGAAGCTCGGATCGACAAGCTTAGGAAAGAAATTGATGGGCTAAAGGCTGCTAAATTTAGCCAGAAGAAGGTTTGTCTGACCAACAATATGAACTTGTAGTTAATACAAATAGAATTAACATGCCGAGTCAGGTCGATATATAGAGTTCTACAGCTCTTTTGGCTTTTTTTGTAGTTACCTTGTTGCATGAAACAAATTGTACCAGCATTGTGCAATGTTTCATTTTTTAGTCAGTTCTTAGCTGAGTTTCTCTGTGTGAATGAAGCAAACTGATGGTGAGAATCTTTGCTTGCTTAGCCATTATCAGTGGATATAGGATCAGTTAACAAACTACAAGCAATCGCATAGGCTTGTTAGAATTATTCGTGGAAAAGGCTAGGGTCAAGTCCTGTGAGGTCACTGGACTTGACCCATTAAATTTGAAATTGGAAATGTTAGGCAGACTCTTTTGCTGTTTTTGGTTCACAAGGTCATGATCTTGTTTGGAATGAATAGAAAAGATGGAAGCTTGATGTTTGCACTGTGAAGTCAGTTCTAGCAAGGTGCTAATTAGTATAGATCTAATTCCAATCACACAAAGGATAAAGGATTAGAGAGAGAAGGATAATCCTCTTCTATAGCCTTTTAGCCTGAAATTCAATGGATTTCATAATTAAATCTTATCTTTTCTTAGAGCATCCACGTCCATGCTCTCAATTGAGGCTCTTTAGCTATAGTAACTCGCAGGTATTTTTTTTCCATCCATGGCATTGTTGCTCCTCAAATGAACTCCCTATCCAAGTTTTGTGAACACCGCTACATATAGTGAGTACTACTGTAGCACTCTTCAATTTGCGTGGAGGGTGACAGTAGCGGGAGAAGGAAATGATTCGTGGGAAAGGAAGGAGTGGAGGGCTGCAGCAGTGCTCTTCTTGCCATTAGCTGCTGCTTCTAGTTACTGTTTTGGTTGCTGCTCAGTCCATGGTGATGGCTGATACGGCGGCGTGGGGCTGTGTTGAGATGAGTTGGGGCTGTTTGGATTGGGTTCTTGAGCAGCGAGGTGGTGGTGATCAAGGAGAAGAAGCTGGTGGGCTTTGTTCACTTTCTTTTACGCAGGTTTCTCCTTCTAATTCCACCTCAAATCCTGTATTTTTTATTATTATAAAGTTTTCTATTTTGCGTAAACCCTTTTGGCTTTCTGGGTTTTCGTTTATGCAGTAACATAGAGCTTTGCTAGATGTCCATGTTCCAGGCTGCTTTATGCCTATGCAGTAACATAGAGCTTTGCAAGATGTACCTTGCCAATGTTACAGGCTGCTACATCTTTTCTTCTTCGCAATCAGAACTTAAAGATAGAAATTATATTTAAAAAAAAAAAAATTTCATTTTTTTTATTATTTTAAAATAATTTTAATATAATAATTTTAAAAATAATTTTTAAAAAATAAAAAAAATATTATTTTAATATATTCTATAATTATTATCACATTTTCAACATCTTTTAAAATTATACTGAGATGCATGTCCGCTCGCATAAAACAAATATATTTAATAGTGTTATAATTGTAAACCAGCGCTAGATAAGTAATAGAAACTAAAGGTATGATGGAGCCAATATTTCATGACGGAAAAAAAAGTTGTATTGGTGATCAAAACTTAGAGAGTGAATAAAATGATTTGTAGCAATCTATAGTGTTTTGAGAGGAAAGATACAGTGCTTTCGCCACATGATTTAGCTTTTCTGTTAATAAAAAGTAAAAAAAATTACAAAGCTAAATTCTCTACCAACTTAATATTAAAAAAAAAACTAAAAAAGATAATTTTGGAAGGAAAAAAACCTATGAGGAAAAATGTTGTAGCAATTGACAATGTTTTGTAAAGAAAACTACAGTGTTTTTCTCAATAAAATAAAATAAAAAACCATTTAGAGAAATACTGTAGCAATCTATAGTGTTTTGTGAGAAAAACTACAACGCTTTCCCCATATGATTTAGTTTTATTGTAATTATAATTCTTAACCAATTTAATATTAAAAAAAATAGATAAAGATAATTTTGGAAAAAATAATAATAAAATCATATAGGAAAACACTGCAATAATTCATAGTGTTTTTTAAAAAAAATTATAAAGCTAAATTATTAATCAGCTCAATATTAAAAAAATCAAATCGACAGAGATAATTTTAGAAAAAAAATATTAATAAAAACATTAAAAAAAGAAAAAAAATCATGTTAGAAACACTATAGCAATTCATAGTGTTTTGTGATGAAAGCTACAGTGCTTCTCCACATGATTTAATCTTATTTGTAATGACTTGTAATTGTAATTTTTAACAATGTTTTGTGAGGAAAGCTACAATGATTTCTCCACATGATTAAGTTTTACTATAAAGTTAAATTCTAACCAACTCAATATTAAAAAAAAATAAAATCGACGAAGATAATTTGAAAAAAAATATTACAAAAAAAGAAAACACAAAAGAAACTGGAAAAAAATCATGTGAGGAAAAACTTGTATTTACTTGTAATTGCAATTCTTAATCAGCTTAATATTTAAAAAAATAAAATTGACAAAGACAATTTTAGAAAAAAAACATAACAAAACAGAAAAAAACCATATGAGAAAAAACACTGTAGCAATTCACAGTAATTTGCGAGGAAAGTTATAGTGTTTTCCTCACATATTGTAATTGTAATTTTTAACTAGCTCAATATTAAAAAATAAAATTAAAAAAATAATTTTGAAGGAAATAATAAAAAAAACAAAAACAAAAAAAACATGTGAAGAAACACTGTAGCAATCAACAATGTTTTAAAGAAAAAAATTACAAAACTAAATTCTCAATCAGTTCAATATAAAAAAAAATTGATAAATATAATTTTGAAAAAATAAAAAAATAAAATAGAAAAATTATGTTGAAAAACACCATAGCAATCCACAGTATTTGAAAGGAAAAAAATTACAAAGCGGAATTTTTAACCAGCTCAATATTTAAAAAGTAAAATCAACAAAGATAATTTTAAAAAAAATTAAATGAAAAAAAAAAAGCAAAGTTAGAAAAAAAAAAGTAATCTTTTTTTAAAAAAATTATGAATTATTGTTGTAATTCAATAATTTAGATACATGAAAATAATGATTCTCCTCCTATCATTTAGATATTGTTATAATATTTTATGTTTTCGGTGTGATGCGCCGACACAAACAAACAACACCTATAATCCTGTCTCTCTAGTTTTTCCACTATGACTGTATAATAAAAACCCAGCCCACGACAATTATTTTCTTCTTTAAAAGCATTGCACTGTTTATGTTCCTGAAGTCAAGTTTTCCACTCGTATCTATTTTACATAATATTTTAAATCTTTATAACTAAGACTTATTTGTTAAATATAAAAGAGGCCAGAATAAATGCAGAGATTGGTCCGCCTTTAACATTGTTGATGGACTGAGAGGGCAAAGGTTTTGTATTATTTTGAAGCTTGTTCAATGGCTGCTTGACTTTTTAAAATGAAGGAAGGAAATCTAGAAATCCAAGTTTCTTTGGAAATTATAAACATAGCTTGTTTGATGACAATAACGGGGAGGATGAAGATGATCGAAGTTCATGCGTTCATATAGTTCATCCGTAGTGACTGACCGGACTAGACTACCATGGCTTTTCCGGTGAAATTAGGTCTCTAATAGCTTGATACAATTGCCTAGTGACATGCTAGACTATAGCTAGCATTCATATAATTTCTAATATCAAAGACGTTCTTCTCTAGCAAGCCTAAAACATGAGCCGTCAAAATAGTTGATGCTTTGATCTCATCCAATTTAACAATGCGTCAATGATATGGAATAAGAAACGCAATTAAATGAAAAAGTAGTTGGAGAAGATCAGCATTCTTGTGTAGGTTTAATCAAACCTGTGCCCCAAGTCTTCTTGCTGCTTTCAGCTTAGCAACCTTTCTTTCAAGCAATCCAATCCAATTTTCGAGCTCGGCTATATCAAGTTTGTAAGCATTAGCTTCTCCTGCTTTGGCATTGATGCCTACTCTATAAGAAGTCATATTGCCTGCTCTATTCTCTTGGGCAACTTCCATCTGATCCATGGCTCTTCCTGATGCCCCCGTGGTAGCCTCGCTACCTGCTATCTTTTGTGCTGATTGTGACGCTGGTCCCATTTTCCTGTCAGTTCCATCATGTATATTTGAAGCAGAATTACTTCGAAATTGACAAGGCAACTCACCATTAGCAATTACATCATTGCCAAAACTCTGCTGATTTTTACCAGTAAACATTTCCACAGCTGCTGGTCTGTCTTTCTCAGCTGAAATTCTTGATTCGTTCATGTTACTTTTGGGACTAAAACCAGGCGGCGGGACATCAGGATCAATTTTAGTTTGCTTTCCCTTTGAAGTCTGCAAATCCGGTTTTGATCTCTTTGCACTTCTTTGCTGTTGGGCAGAACCACTCACCTTCTTGTTCTGGCATAAAACCATTTGTTTCCACCACTTCAAGTATCGAGTGGTAACATCTGATTCATAGAGCCGTGATGGGATATGAAATTTTGTATCACTAGTAGGCTTGCTATAGTTTATCCATGCAATTTCTCGTGTCTTATCAAGAGTAACACGACCAGGAAGATCCTGATCCATTCCAAATTGCATGGCGACTCGATGCGGAAAATAGTTTTCCATATAGTCCAACCCAAAAATCTTGGAGACCCTCAAACAACGAATAAATGACTCCAAATGCCTATCAAATCCTGAATCAGCCAGCACCAACTCTTCGTTTTCTCTATAGAACTTCGGGAAACTCCAATTCTGTAAATTTTTTGCGTATGGCCGCCAAAGAAAACTCTCTGCGGCCGAATCCAAAGCCAACCTCACATTATCGACTTTGGGAATTTTGGCTTTGTCCCATCGAGCTGATCTTGGATCGCCAAAGTTAAGCACATCAGGCTTTGGCTGCAGGATCGGAAATCTCTCCCAAGCCCAAAGTTGCACCAGCTGAAACGGCGAGAAAAGTTCAAGTCTAGATTCAATATTACCCGCAACAATTGCCCTTTTCAGTTGACTCAAATCCCTGTAAATACTAGCGAGAACTGCTGGTGCAAGAGCTATTGGAATCCCTCTTGCTAGGCGGATTGCTATAGGGAAAACCTCTTTCCTAATTACGTGAGATGAATTTTGAAACACTAATCTTGATAACCACAAAGCAAGAAATGCTTCATGTTCGATTTCACTCCCACCGTTATTGAACATCTTCATCCATGAAAGCTGGCATGCTTTCCTAGCTCTACTTCTTACCACTTCCTTTCTAGCATCCATCAACTTCTCTTCAATTACCTTCCATTCTCTGTTTTCAACAGAGCATGAAACAGGGGATCCCAAAACAGAGTAACCCCCTAAAACAATCACATCCTCTAAAGTAATAGTAGCTTCTCCCCATGGGAAAACAAACGTATTGGTGTCAGTACACCATTTCTCTGATAAACCAATAATTAACTCAAAACATTTTTTAATATGATAAGTAGAACTCAATATTGCTTGATCAATACCGGATTTCCTCCAAGCAGCTTGGTGCTTAGATTGCATGCGAGATACCCATGTGATCCAATTTTCTTGGGGGCGTGTCCAAGATATGGATGAGACCTTCAGTGGAAAGTCATTGCGTTGCGATGTTTGTGGTGGTAGTGGAGAGATAGAGTCTGAAGGAAGGTCAGGTTCCTCCATGGAGGTTGCGGTAGGTTTCAAGAAATAGGCTGTTCTTAAAGTTGGTTTAGTATCACCAAAAGGTGAAACCATGACATCTTTCCTTTCTTCCAAGATTGTGTTACTTGAAGATGGTTCAGCCATTTTTAGTACTTGATTAGAAATTTTTTTGAGTTGGGTTCTAATGAGAGAGGGTTTTGACATTTGCTGTGGTGAAGACGAAAGGAGAGGAGAGAAATGTAATTTCCCTGTTCGTGGGCTTAAATAGACCATGAGAGGTTGTCGTTGCCAGAGATGAACAGAGGGGGAAAACGGAGTTTTTTTTTGTTTTTGTTTTTAGCGCTCTTTCCATAAAGCTGACACAATTTAAAATAAAAAGAGGAGAGAGGGAAAAATAATAAAAGGAAAATAAATAAAGAAGTTCAAAATTAATAATAAAAAAAAAAGGGAGCAATGTATCCATAAAGATCATCAAGCTTTAAAGTTTTTTTTATATAAAAAAATCCCCTTCCTAACATGTATAGAATTACTATCCACCTTTATATAAAAAAAATTAGAAAAAGGATTAAATTATAAATAGGTGTAAGAATATAAGGACTAATCAATCAATTTACAAAACTAAAGGGATTAATTTATAATTTATTCATATTCTCTGTTGTATTTTTTATTTTTGTGAATCCTTCTCAAAAGCAAGAGCTCGACCATAAGATTTCCAATTTCAATTTATGGGTTTTGTGACCTTTTACAAGACCCTTCTCCATGGATAATGCTCGCAAGCCCATGGGATATAGCTAGATAGAGTCAAGAAAACAAAATGCCATTCTATTTCTGTAAACCCCGGCTAAATTCTCCAAAAAAAAAATTGAAATTTAATTGAGGGAATTAAAACCTAATTTCAAGGGTAAAGTTGAATAAGAGATGAAATCAATTAGAAAAATATGGGACAAATTTAGAGTTAAATGAAGAGGAGGGGTTAATATGTAATTAGTCAAGAAAATTGACTCTAAAAACTCTCTCCCTTTCACTCGTTAAGGCCCGCCAGAAGAAAGAAGAAAAGAAAAGAGAAAAACTAATAAAATTGAAGAGAATTCTTAGGAAGAAAATCATGGAAAATTAAGGATTTGAGAGGAGACTCACTAATTATATTTGTGTTTGTATTTCAAAGTATTTTTAAATAAATTTAAAAAATTTTATTTATTTTTTTTACTTCAAATTAATATTTTTTTTTATCCATAAGTAAAAATATTTAATAATTTGTAACTTAAGATTATTATAATTCTACTCCAAATGCTGTCTCCATTTCTTGTTATTTCAAAAAGAAAAAAAAATAATCTTGTTTAGGCCATGGTTAGAGCCCATCCATTTAGGCCAGCAATGGCTTAAAAAAATTGTATATTCTAAGGGATTTTGGTGAGTTTGTAAGACTTGGAGAAAAAATAGCTCACAATCCCTTCTGGTAAATACTCCCTTTTAGTTATTTCATGAAATTTGTCGAGCAAATAGAGGCTTGGTGCCAGAAAAAAGCAGGTCAAAAAGCCCATTTTGCAAATGAGGCAGTTGCCATGCAAAAGACATGGCAACTGTTGCTATAATTAGCAGAATTTTGACCTAGTCTTTCCCTTTTCCTAGCTCCATGGATTTTGAGATAGATGATGAACTAAAAACAAACATGGTGGCAAAAACTTTCTTCTGTTTTTCTGACAAGACCAGACGTATTGTTTTCTTGTGCACCTAGGCTAAGCTTTTGAGATTGGTACTACCCTTCTAAGAATTCCACTCATATTCTTATGCTGGTTGAAGAATTACAAGGGAGGCATGATGGGCTGCTTTAAATGTTGCATATCGAAGGAAAGATTATGCAAAAAGTCACTGAAAAAAAGCATTAAGGAATACCATGATGCCAGAACTTTAGCCTCATTTGCTAACATCTCATTTAAGACAGGTAAACTGTTCTGTTCTAATGATCAATCATTAAGTTTCACGAAGCCATGAATTGTCAATCATAATTTTGAAAGGTTGTAATTTGTCTGTATCACAGCCTAGATCTGATTGCAGTCAATCGATACATCTCATATCTGAAGAACAATTGTGTCCCTTTTGAATGGTATTTTGTGTGCTTGTGCTCCTGATATAATCTATCCATGTTGTAAGAGTTCCGTTTTTTTTTTTCTCAGGGGACGAAATTACAAACTGAATATGGCAAGCCAAGTTTCATGTTAATGTTGTTTTTCCTTGCTCTTGATTTCCTCAGAATGTAATTGTCATTTCTTGAAGACATTCAAGGATCTCATAATTAATATTTTGGCATCAGCAAATCAGAACATGTTGCTCAACTCTCCAAGTTATAATTCTGAAGCCCATTTGGAACTTGATAGTGTCTAATTCAAATTGAACATAATTTCTAAACAGATAGCAGCAGAAAAAGGTACATTGCGGAAGAAATCAGGCAAATTGGGAAGGGAAATATATCTGCTGATATTTTCACTTTCCGCGATCTAACTACGGCAACAAAGAACTTCAACCATGAAAATCTGATAGGCGAGGGTGGTTTCGGGAGGGTGTACAAAGGGATTATACAGAAAACAAAACAAGTACTACTACTCTTGCAGTATTATTTTAGCGTTCTTTCATTGTTTTTACTTTGCAAGAGACTGAGAATGAGTTAAAAGTTCTCGTGTTATTGCTGTTTCAATTAGGTTGTTGCTGTTAAGCAACTAGACAGAAATGGATTTCAGGGAAACAGAGAATTTCTTGTAGAAGTTTTAATGCTGAGTCTTCTTCACCACCCTAACCTTGTCAGCTTGGTTGGATACTGTGCCGATGGTGACCAGAGGATTTTAGTGTACGAGTACATGATTAATGGCTCCCTTGAGGATCACCTTCTTGGTATGCATGAAGTAACTTCATTTGGATATGCCGCACTTTTGCATACAAGATAGATTTCATTGCATAAATGGTTACAGGTTAAAGCAGATTCGATTCCTGTAGTGGAGCATTTCTGTCATTGTTAGAGAATAGGTTTTTCTTGCTAGTTTTTTACTCTAATCAGCTGGATTTTTCTTTCAGAGTTGGCACCAGATAAAAAGCCATTGGATTGGAATACAAGGATGAAAATAGCTGAAGGGGCTGCAAGAGGGCTTGAATACTTGCATGAATCAGCAAATCCTCCAGTAATATACCGTGACTTCAAAGCATCAAACGTATTATTAGATGAGAATTTCAACCCTAAGCTCTCAGATTTCGGGCTGGCAAAGCTCGGACCGACCGGGGACAAGACACATGTATCCACCAGGGTGATGGGGACTTATGGCTATTGTGCTCCTGAATATGCTTTGACAGGACAACTGACAGCGAAATCCGATGTCTATAGCTTTGGAGTTGTGTTTTTGGAGCTAATCACCGGAAGACGAGTCATCGACAATTCAAGACCAACTGAAGAGCAGAATCTAGTTTCTTGGGTACGTGTAGAATTCTTTTGATTCTCCATTAAATTCTTCCTCTGATGAGATTTCGTCGTGACGACACCAGATTATGTATTGGCATAACTTTCCATCCTGCTTTTTTTCTGATCCTGAACTGTTCTATGTGATTTTCCAATGCTCAATGACTAAAACATATGACTGCTAGAACCTAACAACTAAGGCCTTATCTTGACTTACATTTCTCTGTGCAGGCAACGCCATTATTTAAAGACAGAAGAAAGTTTACACTAATGGCAGACCCTTTGCTACAAGGCAACTACCCTTTAAAAGGTCTGTATCAAGCTCTTGCAGTTGCAGCCATGTGTCTCCAAGAGGAAGCTTCTACTAGACCATTAATGAGTGATGTTGTAACAGCTCTAGAATTTTTAGCAGTACATAATGATGCTGCTGAGGAGAGGGCAGTAGATGATGATGATATCAAGAAACCTTCTCCTGATAGTGATAGTGATTAAGATCCAATTGTGCTTCATAGCTCAGCTAACTGACGAACAGGGATGTAAAATCTGAAGTGATGCATGGATTAATTAAATATTGAAAAATTATATATATAAACACCAACATCACCTCTAAAGAAACACAGAAATAATAGGGATCGTATTCTGCTGGCCTCGAATTTAGGAAGGAATGAACTTCTTGTTTTCGATTATGTTGGTACCACAACAACCATTTTGATCCAAAAAAGTAAGTTGTTATAATAGATATTTAAAAAATAATTTTATATTACTTTTTAATATATTTTTTAAAATAAAAATTTTATAAACTTTAAATTTGTATGCATCTAAATTACTTTAAAATGAAAATTGTGAAATTTAAACACAACTACTTGTTTATTAAAACTCTGATACTATATCAAATAATTAATTTAATTTAATATCTTAAATTATTAAATAAAATCTCAAGATATGATTTATATTATTATATAATAAATGCTTGGTTTAAATAAATATAAAATGCATGTTATAAGACTAAGGATAAGTTTAATATTAAGATAGTGTTTGGCAATGCTTCTGCGGCTGCGGTTAATAAAAAAGCGGTATTACACCTGTTTGGTTAACTACAAACCGCAGGTTAATTTGGCGTGGGTCCCATTAGAAACTGCGTTTCAAATACAAAAAATGAAAAGCAATTATCTTTTGCTTTTCATGCTTTTCTGCTCTCTCTCATCATCGACGATTTCCAATTGCTTCCCAACTGTTCTCTCTCAGACCCTCATCAATTTGCAATAAACTCTTCCCAACGGTAAAAAAAAAACCCAAAAAATTCACTGGAAAGCAGTGTTGTGTTGATCTACCAGTTTCCTTCATGCGGTTTTCTCTCTCACCACCAAACTTGCCCTAACCACCAACGCCAGACAAGCTTTTCTTCCCCTCTGTCCATTCAAACACAACCCGTCACCGATCCGTCCCTCCATTGTTACAATTGCAGAAAAAAACCAAGAGATTGGTCCCGGGAAAGGTCCACGAGCGAGATACCAGGTACTGTCCGTTCCCTTTGTCAATTTCTTTTATGTTTCTCAAAATCTAATTTCTGTAATGGGTTTTTTTATTTTGCAGAACACAGCTGCAACACCGCTGGGGTTTGCAGCACAAAAACGCAGAGACTGAGGTAAGTTCCTCCCTCATCTCCATCTTCTTTTTCAGTATTTTAGATGAAAAATTTCATTGCTGCTGCATGCTCGATTACAAATTTTTGATTTGTAAATCTTTATAAAAGGGACACTAATGGCTTTATGAAAAACCCAGCCCTAAACCGCCGTGAACCTTCTCCAAAAACCCCCTCTATCTTCCCCTTTTCTAATTATTGCATTGATTTAAACAATTCTTTGAATTTATTTTTTTCAATCTGGAGAGGCAAATGACGAATCTTTTTAATTGTTGAATGCTCAGACTCTTGGGTTCTTATGATTTATATGCTTGAAAAAAAAACCGATCTGATGCTCTCTATCTTTCTGCTTTTATGTCTTCAAGTCTCAGCTTTCATTGTTTTTTTTAATTACTGTGCTGCCAGCCAATGATGCAAACCCTGATTTTCACTGAAATCAGGGCTATCGATCTGCCTAAACTGTTGTTAATTCATGAACTAAGACGGTCTGAGGCTTGAATGGTTTTAGTTTTTTTTTTTTGTTTTTCAAGATTTTGTTTTCTATCTTCTTGTTCGAAGGCTAAAAACTTGCTCTGGACTCTGTTTTGTGCATGATGAGAAACATAAAAAATAACAGTTATCCCTGGCTAATTCATCTGTGCTGATTCCTTAACCGGGAAAAAAATTAATTTTATGTGTGTTTGCTTGATTCCTTTACGGTAGCCAGCAGATTAGTTGTTCTACTCCTCTCTTTTTTGCAAAAATTCCCATGTTATACTGAAATTTATATTTACAGTAACTTTTTAAAGCTATTTTGAACAGAAATTTTTTGATCACCAAACGAGCTAGACTGAGGTAAGTTTCTGCCTTATCTCCATCTTCATTTTCTTTTGTTTTAGATGAAAAATTACATGTCTGTGTACTTGCATGATCAATTACCGTGTGTTCGTCAATTGACAATTATCGTAATGAGTTCCTATTAGCATGTCGTGTAGGACTACTTTTATTTATAAATCAAAATTTTTTGTTTAGTTTTGTGTGTTTGCATGCTGCGAAAGAAAGCTGGGTTTCCTTGAATGTATAAATAAATTCTGTTCTGTTTGTTTTTTCCCTCTATTTTTGAAAAAATAACAGCATGCTGGCAATGAAGTTTTGCATGATCATTCAAATATTATGGCTGAAACTGAGTTTCTGAACAGTTGAAAATTTATGGGTTGCAATTACATTTCATTACAAATTAACATGAACATTCTCATTGACATACATGCACGGTTAATGTTTTTTGCCAAACACACAGCTTTTGTAAATGCTAAACATTGAGTGCTTTATTATTGTATTAGTCCACGGTTTATTTATGTGCCACAATTTAATTGATATCATTTTTATTCATTTCAAACTTTTGTTAAATGTTTTAAAAGATATCATGGAAGGTCTTGAATCTTCTGATAAGGCTGCTTGGACAAAGGAAATGTTGCATATATTTTGTGATATATGCATTAAGGCAATTGATATGGGAATGAGACCTAATACTCATTTCGATAAACCGGGGTGGAAATTTCTTATAACATCATTCAAAGAACAAACTGGGCATGCATTTACTAAAACACAATTGAAAAACAAATGGGATGGATGCAAAAAGGATTGGAGGATATGGAATAAGCTGGTTTCTGAAACCGGTGTTGGCTGGAATAGTGAATTAGACATAATTGCAGCTAGTGATGAGTGGTGGAAACAAAAAATTCAGGTACATTCCTTGTCATCGGCACAATTTATTTTATTATTTTCAAATTCCAGCCCTAAAATTTTACTAGTCTTGATCCTTCATTACTTTATTTAATTTATATGCAGGAAATTAGAGGAGCCAAAAAATTCAGACATGTCAGTATTGAGCCGTCTTTAAAGAATAAATTTGACCGAATGTATTCCAACATTGTCGCAACTGGAGCGTTTGCATGGGCTCCTTCATCAGGTGTACCTGCTGGCAGTGGTGTTGATCCTGGTACAAGCAATGCCGACATTGCTGATGATGGTTTGGAAGAGGGCAGCGGTGATTCGGAGGAAGATGTGATTCCAGATTTCCAGACTGATATGGCTCGAATGGTTGGAGGGATACATATGTCTAGCAGCACCAATACAAAAAACGGCGAGAAAAGAAAAGAACGAGATCATTATGATGTGCGAGGTAGAAAGAAGAAAACATCTGGAATTGGTGTTAAGTTGCTGACAAGGTGCAATCATCTACTTGAGAGTATGTCAACTAAGAGTGATTCGACGTCTGTTAATATGGATCGTGAAGGCTGTAGTATTCCCGAGGTCATGGCTGAGCTGCACTCCATTCCTGGAGTTTCAGTTGACGATGATTTTCATGACTTCGCTACGGAGTATCTTAGTCTAAGAAGGAAAAGAGAAATGTGGTCCAGTATGGGCGATATGCAACAGAAGTTGCGATGGTTGCAGCGAATGTATGAACGAAGTAAACGTGCTTAGCTGACAAGGTATTATTAAAGTATATTAACTGTTAATCAATTAAGTATGTTCAAGTGCTTACAATATTTATAGATGTTTTGTTTTATTGTTGCAGAGTAATGGGATGCCGGTTTTTAAAAGAGTAGTTTCCATTTGCCGAAGTTTGTTCGAGGCATTGTATTTGCGGTAATTGATGTACTGTTATATTTATTAAACTGCTTTACGGGATTTAACAGACTTGTATGAGAAATTGTTGGTTGTAATGTTGTATTTTATCAATGAATTACAATGTTCAATGGTTAATGTTCAATGGTTAATGTTCAATGGTTGACATTTTAATGGAATTGGTTGGTAATTTACCTTAACTGATTTGTTAACTATATATTTGTATTTGCTGTCGTGAGGTCTGCTGGGAATAATAATACATGCTGCTGTGTTTCTTTCCTTAGCTGTACTTTTTTCAATTTGTTAGCAACTGTTAGATTAGGCATGAAAGGAGAAACCAAGATATATGCTTTGTATGAGATGGAGAGAGTAATAATAATAAAGAATCAATAGGCAGCATTTATGTGTGCTGAAGGAGGGAATATTTGATGATATTTGCTGCATTGTTTACCCCTTTAGGATTCATTGTCCAAATGGGAGAGGGGGGGATAAAAATGAACCAAGGCAAATAAAAAATGACAGATTGTTGCTTATAATTTACCTTTACTGTTGATCCTTCTTTCTTTGCTGCCATGAGGTTTCATAATACATGCTGCTGTGTATCTTTCATTTGCAGTAATTTTTTCAATTGGTTAGCTAGAGATTGACGTGTTGCATACTGTTTTTGCCTTGGCTGTCTAGTGTTAGCTTGTGAGGTCTGAAACAACAACATCTTTTGCAAACTGTTTGTGTTTTTTTCATTGTTGCCGTGAGCTGTGATGGGACTAATGTTGTTGCTTTTTCTTCCTTTTCTGTGTTGATGGTCTTCCTACTGGTTCAATGACTTGTAATTGTTAGGAATAGGCAGCTACTGTTAGAATGTGAGGTTTGAAACAACAACATCTTTTGAGTAATTGTTTGTGTTTTTTTCATGGTTGCCGTGAGCTGTGATGGGACTAATATTGTTGCTTTTTCTTCCTTTTCTGTGTTGCTTGTCTTCCTACTGGTTCAGTGAGTTTTAGCTCTGTTTTTTTTCCTTTAAACATGTCAGGATGGTGTACATGCATGTGCTGTAAAAGATGATTATATGAGCTGTAAAAGATGATTTATATGCTACTTTTACAGCACATGCATACATGTGAATGTACTGATTTTGAAAGCTGAAAAATTGTAAAATATACGTAAAAAGGATTGAAATTTTCTATATAAAGAGGAATGTGTACATCATATTTTACAATGACATAGCTTTCTATAACAAACTTCTAAAACCTTTCAATTGCACCAAATACAAGCAAGTAGAATACTTCTTTTTTGCTGGCTTTACAGGTATGGAAAAAAACTTATGTCGCACCAACTCTATGATAGTATTTTTATTGAATGTTATTTAATTATTTAAATATTTTTATTAACAACATATAATTTTGTTTTTGTTTCCATGTAATTGAAGTTATGGATGATCCACGATTTAATAACATATTTAATGAAGATTTCGATGGTAATTATGATGATGTAATGAACCGGATTGTAGATCAAATTAATTATCCTAGTTGTGGAGTTAGTGGTGCTTCAGTTGATGGTGCCGGAGATGATAGTAATGGAAACGACTCCGACGACAGTAATGACGACGACGATGATGATGACGACGATGATGATGATGCCGACATTGACGGTGATAGTGATGATGACGATGCATTTATTATAAGGAGGCATTTTGATAGGAAAAAATTAAATTTATGCACAGCTGGAGCTATAAACGCGTATTATATTAATTATATGTATAAAGAACCATGTATGATTTCCTATAACACAGGGATGCGTTGGTTGACGAAGGTTTTAAGAGGTCATTGGAAACAAAGTGTTAACATGTTCAAGATGGACGCAACAACTTTGTTGAGTTTGTGCACCGACTTGGAAACGCACCATGGCTTAAAACCGTCAAGAAGAATGAGCGTTATTGAAAAGGTGGCAATGTTTCTATTTACAATAGCAGTTGGGGCGTCAAATAGACAAGTGCAGGAAAGATTCCAGCATTAAGGTGAAACTGTTAGTAGATGTTTTAAAGAAGTGCTTAAATCATTACGTTTGTTTGCTGTAGAAATCATAAAACCAGTAGATCCACAATTTACGAGCACACCAAGAGAAATTGCTATAAATCCAAGATTTATGCCACATTTCAAGGTAAGATTAATTTTTTTTTATATATAATTAAGTAGTTTAATTAAGTTGTTCGGAGGAGTATGAAATATATTATAAATGTTTATATGAGTACTATAAATGTTTTTGTGGCATGTAGAATTGTGTTGGTGCAATTGATGGAACACATGTTCGTGCATGCGTACCAGCTGCAAATCAAATTCCATTTATTGGAAGAAAAGGTGTACCAACACAAAATGTAATGGCCGCTTGTAGTTTCGACATGCAATTCATGTTCATGTGGGCAGGATGGGAAGGCAGTGCACACGATACTCGTATTTTTCTGGAGGCTATTGACAATAGCACTATCAACTTTCCAAAACCTCCAGAAGGTTGTGATTTTGACTAAATTGAAGATTGGGTAATTGAAGGAATATAATTATTTTTTTTAGTTTTGTTTAAAATTACAATGTTATTTTTTTCAGGAAAATACTATTTGGTTGATGCTGGATATCCAAACGAGTATGGATATTTGGGTCCCTACAAAGGCGAGAGGTATCACTTCCAAGAATTTAGACGTCGTGGACAACCAAGTGGTCGGAAAGAAGTGTTTAATCGTGCACACTCGTCACTACGTAACGTGATCGAACGTTCTTTTGGGGTATGGAAACAGAGGTGGAGAATTTTGCAAAACATGCCTGCTTATCCATACAAAACACAAGTTGAAATTGTAGTTGCATCAATGGCACTACATAATTATATTAGAAGGAGATCACAAGATGATGCAGTTTTTTCTGAGTATGATCGCAACCCCAATTTGATTCCAGATGACTTTTTGCCTGATACTGTTCAGGCTTCGGCCGTTCAAGGCTCACAGAGGCCTTCACGTATGGATTTTGTACACGATGGAATTGCCAATAGTTTGATGGAACAATAAAAGAGTGCATTAATGTACGACAATTTTTCATTTTGTTATGTAATCATAATTACAAAACACCTATGTTTTGGAATTATATATATGTGTCTATACATGTCATTTTAATTAATTCCAATCAAATATAAAACACAAACCATATTAACAAAATACAAGAAAATTTTTTTTGAACCACAGTTTTTACCAAACACAAAACTGCTTTTTTTCAACCACAATTGTTGAACCACAGTTTTGTAACCAAACACCTAAAACTGCTTTTTTTAAAACCACAACTTCAACCACAGTTTTTACCAAACACCAATTTTTTAAAAAATCAACCTCACAAAAAGTACTTTTTATGAAACTGCTTTTTACAAACCGCAACCACAAAAGCTACCACAATACCAAACACACTCTAAGGATGCAACAAAGATATGTAAATATATCCAAGCACAAACATAAAATAGTAAAATAAATTTATAGGTTTAAAGATCAAAACTACAATCTTATAGACAAAACATACACAAAAGAATATTATATAAAATATTTTAAATAAATTGTTTAGTTTACCTTTTTGTTGAAGCACATATATAAAATATATATAAATTATGTTGCTGTCAAGAATTATATCATTTATTTTTAGAACTTTATTACTCATCAATCACCTGATACAAAGAAAAATAGAGAAATGCTAGAAAAACAAAAGGAGAGAAAGACATAAGATTTACTATTAATTATATAGAACATCTTCCATTTAACACTTTTTTATATTGGTTTTTGAAATCAAAACTAACATAAATTCTTGTTGTTTTACCTTAATTACCCGCAATTAAAAAATAAAAAAACACCTATTACTTTTTTTACTTTAAAAACAAAATGTTTTTTTATTAAAAATAGTTTATTCAATACAAAAAAGGTTATTATTTTAATTGTTTATTCATGCACCGGTAAAAAAATAATTTTTTAAGTGCCAAAAAAATATTTTAATTTATAAACTCAAGATTCATCTTTGAGCCCATGTGTGGCAAAAGCCTAAACTCCATTTAATTTAGGAGCTCTTTTATTTAAAGGCTATTGTACTTTATAAGTTTAATTTTGACTTTTTAATTTCTCATTATATAAAATTCTATAATTTTTAAATGTTAGATTAAGAGTTTTTGAGTTTACAAACTTGTCATTATTTATTTATAATTTGTTTTCAATAAATTAATATTTCATGTTGAATTTACTATTAAGTATATAGACATATGGATTTGACAATCAATCAAGTCCAAGACAACATATGTTTGATAAGTATACCAGACCCAAGGCACATGGCAGTTCATCAAGTCCAAGATAATGTGAGTCAGATAAACATATCAGATCCAAGATACTTGAACTTGACATTCCCAAAGGAATGACTATCCTCCATTGACACGCCCAAGGAAATGACCAATCTTTTTTGGATCTTACCTCGAGGAAGAATTCAGTTTCTAAGGACTTATCTACTTTTGACGTCTTGGACCTTAATCGTCTTATACCTTTCAAGTATATAAAAGTCCTTCAAGAACCCACCATATTCTCATCAAATATTAATATAGATATAAATAATATTTATCCCTTATTAAATACTATCAAGGTAAGATTACACTCCAGACTTTCTTCTTCACAAAATAACAAGACTTATAGGTTATAAATATACCATGAAATCTTCAGAATAAATATTCACTTTCTTCATTCTCTATTGTATATATATTTTCAGAGCATCTCTTTCTAGGATATTCTTGTATTTTTTCTCTCTAAAAAAATATTTATTTAAGCATTGAAGAGTCCTCACCACTACCAAATAAAACTTTTTGCATATATTAATCATAAACTATATTAATCTATTAAACTTCAGGTATAAGCTATTAATTACTTTAATTAAAAAGAATGAATGAAATTATTAGAACCAATCAAATAACTAATTATCTAACTCAAGAGCTTTCGATGTTTTGGACTGCATGGAACCAACCATTAGTAATATTTTATAGGCAACTCCATTAAAGCATTCCACACAACCTCCCTTGCGTCACACATTAGCCTCCATGAGTGTATAAATATAAAGACGTGAGGTTTTGTTTCTAGTCGGAAGAAAGCTGGAACAATAACCTGTGTAATTTATGCTGGAAACAATTAGAGGAACAAGTAGGAAGAGAAGCATGGTGGGAGACCATTCTTGCACAAAAAAATAATTTGAATAATTACTCATAAATCATGTCAAATAGTAGATTTTAAATTCCCCTCTCCATTTCAATTAATATTAAAAGTAAAATCTTTTATTAATTTAGAACCCGTGAAATTAATTAAAATACACGTAAATTAATCTAGACATCCACATTAAAAAAAAAAACTACTTACAATTAGGTCAATTAGGTTAATTAAAATACACGTAAATTATTTCTCTCTTTAAGCACTGGTGCCAGACTAATGTCTCATCCTCGTTGAAATATTATTTGTGAATTTCAGGCTCTTCTTGCTGCCAATGGCCAAGCCAATTTCATACTAGCAAGCGTTCTTATCAAGATTTTAATAATTTTAATAATTATTTTAGAAAAAAAAGCTAAAACAAAAATTATTTTGATTTTTTTTAAAAAAAATTTAAATTAAATATTGAAAAGTTAACTTGTAAAAAACAAATTAATGATTTTTTAAAAAGAATAAGAAATAAGATATGAATCCACTGCACTACTAGACCACCAGACTCTGCATGCACCCCACCAATAATGGCATATCTGTAATAAACAAGTTTTCCAAGCCTTAATTCCCAAACAAAAAATTATAAAATGTCAAAATTATACACAAAGACAAATATTTGCCAGCCAATAAAAAAGATATAATAATAATAATAATAATAATTGAGCTTTTCCTTAAAAAAAAGAAAAAAAAGACACAAAAGGGTTTTAGTTTAGACCTCCTGACCTTCCCTCGTATTTGTCTTCTCCCTCTCCCTCTGCTTCTGTATCTTTCACAGTCCCACTTGCAACCCCCCTCAGATAACACAAACCACACCCTCAAAGTTCCTTCTTTTTACTTTCTTTGCCACCAAAACCCTCACAAAACGGCTCTCTTATATAGTAGAAGTAGGGCTGCTAAGCTGGGGAGGTTTGCTGACGTTTTAGCCATGGGAATCACCTCCACCACCACTCAAATCAGTCCTTTTAGACCAATATGCCCTTCTTATTTCAAGTTATCTCGCTCTTGTCCTTGTTTTGCCTCCAGGGAAGGTTCTTCTAGGCCTTTCTCTGTTGCCCTTCACAGGTTTCTTCACTTTTATTATTCATGTCAAGACCTTCATTTGTTGTTTTTAAAGTTTTTCTACCTGGGCTTTGGAAATTAATTAACACCCAGTTTTTTTTTTCTTTGTTTGGGTTTTGAGTGCAGTGCAGTGTAATGTAGTGTAGTAAAGTTTTGTGTTGATAGAATTTGATGTTTTGTACTGAACAACGTGATTTTTGTAGTCTTTTCAGTTTAGTTGATACTCACATTTTTATTTGTTCCTACCGTTCCATTTATGGCTTGCGTGATTATGAGTATAGAAAGCTTCATTTTGTACTATGTGTTTAAGATGTTGTTTAGACTTCATAGTTTTTGCTATCTGGGTGTTCTGATAATCTGGTGTTTGGAACATGCTAAATGTGTTTGCAAGTAAACCATTAAAAAGTTGTATAGAATCGGTTTATGTAGACCTCTTATTGGTCTTAACTAAAGAGAGTCAATCCATGTAAAAATTACACTTTCTGATTAAGATTTTGGTATTTGATGCTTCACATGTATAGAATAAAATTTGTGTTCCTTGTATTTGTTAGGTTTTGGGGGAAAATCCCTTTGCAAGTGATTGATGACATGCAAAAGAGAGATGAGAAGAGGAGGGTGGTTTCAAGAAATTCTAATGCGCCTCCTGGTCTTGAGTTCACTACGATCCTTCGTGATGGTACTAGAGCTTTATGGAAACAGGAGAGTAATGAACTGTTGAAGCAGAAATGTGAATATGATGGTAGTGTTTATTCATTTAAATATGAAAGGATGGATATTAATGCAATACAAACACAAGATAAACCTAAGAGTCAGAAACAACTAATTTCCAGGAATGTTGGTCAGCTGGTTGATAACAAAAGGCCAAATGGTTCATCTTTGGATGACATTTTAAAAGAGAGTGCGTGGAATAATGGATCATTCATGCAGAGAATGGAGAATGAAAAGCAGTTCCAGTCTAGTGAACTTGGACACACAGGTATTGGTTCAAATGAGCAAGTCCAGACCAATGGAAGGCCTCACAAGCTAGACATTCGTGAGAGGCTTACCAGTATATATGAGAGTGTACTGGTTGTTGATAATGTCACTATGGCAAAGGAGGTTGTTAGTAAGCTTACAAATCAGTATAGGCATCTTATCCATGCTTGCGATACTGAGGTATGCACTTACATCAAATCAAGTTCTTTCTGCTATTTTCTTTTAAGATATAATTGCTCAGACAATAGAGAGGCATGCTGGTGTAGGACTGCAGGAATGCCCTAAACTGATGTAGACATTAACATAAAAAGTTAGATAAGTAGCTCTTTGAGGATTCAATGGAAGCAAACTAAGGCCAAAATTGCACTCTCAGATTTAGAATCCACCTTAAGAGGAGAATACATGAATATTGAGCTGTTCACAGTGCAAGTTTTTTAATGTGAGCAGTAATTTTAGCTTAAGTTTAATTTTTGAAGTTGATTGTGCAGTGGATTAAGGTTTTAAAAAGGACAATTTCTAGGGTTTGAAAGCTGGAAATCAGGTGGGTTAAAACTGTTCAAATTGTTTTCAAAAATTAAAGAAATTATTAAACCAAATTCTAATCTCAAAATATAGAATATTACTCAGGCTTCATATTGAAGTTCCTGTCAGCAGCAAGATGATATAGTTGCGTCAAAGCTCAATAATCCTAGAGAGGTAAAAGTTTCTAAAACTTCTGTAAAATTAATCTTTATTCCGGAGCAAAACACTACAGACACATATTTAATGTGAAAGGGATATTACCTAGTTATGCAGAGATACACGTTTCAAGCTTAATTTTAAGATTTATTTGGTTATATTTGGTTTGTTTTAAATTAATTTTTCTTTGTTTTTTAGCTTTCACCTTTACATGTATGTAATGGTCCTAGATGGCCCTGCTATGAATGTCAAGCTTAATCTTAGTATACCATGATATTTAAAACTCATCATTTCTGATTCTGATAAATTCCACATCACATACATTTATACTACAACCTCATTTTCTATGTACATGAATGTTAAAGGATATGCATGTCTCGGAGTTAATTGGAACTCCCATGTATTTATAATTTAAATTTCTGATAAAGTATCTTTATAGGTTGCCAGAATTGATGTGAAAGAGGAAACACCCATTGACCATGGAGAGATAACATGTCTCAGTATTTATTGTGGACCAGAGGCAGATTTTGGACACGGGAAATCTTGTATCTGGGTAGATGTTCTTGATGGTGGAGGCAGGGATCTTTTGAATGAATTTGCTCTGTTTTTTGAAGACCCGGACATAAAAAAGGTAAATTTTGTCAGTTTTAATTTGTTGTTGCTCTCTTGATCTACAGCTCCTTTAACATAGCTTGATGGTCATTTAGATAATTGATGTAACATCAGCATAGTGGGAGGTTGCTGATGTGAATAAGCTTGCCGTTGCAATTATTTTTCACCTTTATATATATTTGGCCTGGGCAGAGATTTGGACTCCGACATTGTTTTTCCCCCCTTGGAAGAGGCATGCTCTTTCTTTTTCCTTGTAAAGCAATGATCATTTTTTACTATGTTAAACAGTCCACAGCCTTGTCTGTACTTTAGAGAATTCAACTGCTCATGCCATGTTGTTTTACTAGGCTGCATTCACAGTCCACAAAAGAAATTGAACCAACATTGAAGTTGCTTATCCTTTCTGCAGGTGTGGCACAACTACAGCTTTGATAACCACGTCATCGAGAACTACGGGTTTTCTGTTTCTGGTTTTCATGCTGATACAATGCACATGGCACGATTATGGGATTCATCAAGAAGATTAAAGGGTGGGTATTCTCTTGAAGCTCTTACAGGTGATCAAAAAGTCATGCGTGGGGCAGGATCATGCTATAAAGAATTGATTGGTAAAGTGTCAATGAAAACCATCTTTGGCAAGAAAAAGTTGAAAAAAGATGGATCTGAAGGCAAAATGACCATCATTGCCCCTGTTGAAGAGTTACAAAGAGAAGAGCGAGAACCGTGGATTTGTTATTCTGCTTTGGATGCAATAAGCACTTTGCAGCTTTATAAGAGCATGGAAAGCGAACTATCTAAAATGCCTTGGAATTTGGATGGAAAACGTGTTTTTCAAAAATCTATGTTTGACTTCTACCAGGAATACTGGCAACCATTTGGGGAGATTCTAGTTAGAATGGAAACCGAGGGCATGCTGGTTGACCGGGCATATCTTGCTGAGGTGGAGAAGGTTGCCAAAGCAGAACAGGAGGTTGCTGCTAACAGATTTCGTAATTGGGCTTGTAAGTATTGCCCTGATGCCAAGTACATGAATGTGGGAAGTGATACACAACTGCGCCAATTACTTTTTGGTGGTGTTCCGAACAGGTAAAAGTTAAACTTCCATCCTTTATTTAAAAATATCGAAATATTTGTGCCATGAATCAGTTTTTTTGTTGAATGTGCTTTCTAAGTGTAAATTTGAGGCCTGTCCTGGGAAGGGGACACATTCCTCTTGAAAGTTAATTTTCATTGCAATTTGAACAACAGTATTTGTACCATGGAATTCCTAAATTCGGAAATTATTCGGGTCAAGTTTTCTTGCATAAAATCCAGTGACAATGCGCACTAGTTAGTACTGAGTTTCATCTAAACCAAGGGTGGATGGAAAAAAACACCTCATTTGTTTTAATTATTTTCATTTCAGTAAGGATCCTCTCCTTACTCTTCCAGAAGATAAAACATTCAAAGTTCCAAATGTTGATAAAGTGATTGAAGAAGGCAAGAAGACTCCCACAAAATATCGCAACATTAAGTTATGTAGCATTGGAGTTGATCTGCCTATTGAGACATATACCGCAAGTGGTTGGCCTTCAGTCAGTGGAGTTGCTTTGAAGGCCTTGGCTGGGAAGATTTCTGATGCTGTTAGCGATGCCAATGATGCTGCTGGCTTGCAGTTAGATGATGCTGTCTTGGATGATTCTGGGACAATGACAGATGAAGATTCAAATTCCGAAGGATCCTATGTTGAGAATAAAGTAGAATCTGAGTATGTAGCAGGTTTGCGTAGGTTTCAAACACCAGAAGAAGGGATTGAGGCCTGTCATGCTATTGCTTCTTTATGTGAAGTTTGCTCTATTGATTCTTTGATATCCAACTTCATCCTCCCCCTGCAGGTGATTTTTACTGCTATTTTGATGAGCTATTCCTTTTGATCGTTGTGTTTGTACGTGAACTAACTCTGTGCCTGATTAGATGCATTTATTCTGTGCCGCCGTGGTATTGCAGTTGCCTCACTGTATTGGGGCCATTGTTGAGGTCTAAGATTTCTGTGTGCAATGGATATTTAGTTCGAGATTTTGATAAAAGCTGGAAAAGGAAAAAAGAAAAAAGAAAAGGGGGGGACTGACCTAGGGTTTAAGGAATCGCTCCTTTAACGAAAGCATCGCACTGTCAACATATTAAGCTAAAAGACTGCACTTTAGTCATAGTAAGTTTTATACTGAAATTGAAAGACTGTAAGCATATTTATAGGCTGAGTTATTCCTTCTACTAATAGGACTTGGATTCCTAAATCATAAATCTACCTAAGAAAATAAATGTCTACCCCCTGCTAGTGAAATTGTCAACAATCTGTAAATAACGATTTCCCCCTAACTCTACTAACTAGAAAGCAACCTCAGCAGATACTGAAAACAGCCTGGAAAACTCAAACCAGCTCTAAGGTTCAAACAAAATAATGGATAAGACAAAAAATGGAACTCCAATATCCATTCCTGGTTCTTCCCAGAGCACCCAATCCCAAGTATATTATTATTATTATTATTATTATTATTATTGTTATTATTGTTATTATTGTTATTATTGTTGTTGTTGTTGTTGTTATTAATACATGTATTTATCTTCCAATGGTACTGTAAGCATTTCGATTTCAGTGCTTTCTCAGTTTAAGCAAGTTTGCTGTCCATGCATTCTTCAGACTAGTTCATACTGATATTGGTGTCTTTCTACCACAGAGCAGCGACATATCAGGCAAGGATGGGCGTGTTCACTGTTCTCTGAATATCAATACAGAAACCGGGCGCTTATCAGCTAGGAGACCAAATTTGCAGGTCTTTTCACTCTTATTTTAACATCTTAGAATTAACTGAATTAATATGACTTCAATGTTTCAACAAAGATGCCCTGGTGCTTTAGTTGAAAATCTTTCTAATTTTTATGTGCTGAATGGAATATGATTTCTATTGCCCGTGAAATATGTTTGCTGCTTCTATCAAATATCTGTTTGGCTGCTTCAGTTAATCATAACAACTGTGAAACCAATTGTTTGCCTGAGCCTTTTACTTGCACGTCGAAGCATCTATGTATTGCATCCATTATTCCAATTGCAACTGCAAAGGCTTTAATTTTTCTTTCTTGGAGGTATCAATTACTAAGGCATTTTGTAGGATAGTCAGTCAGGATGGTGTTAGAATGCACCATGGAGTTTTCATGGTGGTTTATCAGTTGATTTTATGAAATCTTAAGACAAGAAAAGAAACTTGAATATTGTTTTCCTTCTGAATGCAGTAGAGATTAAAGAGTGCTAACATCTTGTCTTCTATAAATCAGAATCAGCCTGCTTTGGAGAAAGACCGGTATAAGATCCGTCAGGCATTTATAGCTGCACCTGGAAATTCACTTATTGTTGCTGATTATGGGCAAGTAAGCGTTTGAGTTTATATACATAAATAAATCAGTGTGAGTGAAGGGTGATTGAAATATGTATTCGTATCGTAGCTGGAACTTAGGATTCTTGCACATCTTGCCAACTGTAAGAGCATGTTGGATGCCTTTAAAGCTGGTGGAGATTTCCATTCAAGAACAGCTATGAACATGTATCCGCATATTCGTGAGGCCATTGAGAAAAAGCAAGTGCTTCTTGAGTGGTATCCTCAACCTGGTGAAGACAAACCCCCCGTTCCATTACTTAAGGTGAATGGTTTATTATTCTTCCAATTTGCTTGTGAATGTATCTCACAAGTGTAGTCAAATCATTTATTTTATTTTATTTGCATTTTTCTGATTTTAAAGATTTGGCAATGTTTCTCCTTTTGTTTGTGCATTATGATATGATCAAGAAGTAGAATTATAGAATTCAGTTTACCTAGTGTTACTGAATGAAACTTATTTTTCAGGATGCCTTTGCTTCTGAAAGAAGAAAAGCTAAAATGCTTAACTTTTCTATTGCTTATGGAAAGACTCCTGTGGGGCTTTCCAGGGATTGGAAGGTAACTTTACCGGATAAACCTAAAATAATTGGTGATTCGTCCTGATTTGAATCGAATCATGTTGATCCATAGGTGTGGTCTTTATCATCTTTGTTTCCAGGTTTCTGTGGCGGAAGCAAAGGAAACTGTTAATCTCTGGTATAAAGAAAGAAAAGAAGTGCTTAAATGGCAACAAGCTCGTAAGAAAGAAGCCAGAGAAAATGGACGTGTTTACACATTGCTGGGACGGGCTCGTGTCTTTCCTTCATTGACTGATGCTAGTTCTTCTCTAAGAGGTCATGTTGAGCGGGCTGCTATCAATACCCCAGTGCAGGTTCTTCCATTCTTTCCTTTTCACTTAAGTTTTCCCTTTCCTGCTCTCTCTGTCTCTCTTATCTCATGTGAGTGACTGCTACAGGGTAGTGCTGCAGATGTTGCTATGTGTGCTATGCTAGAAATATCAAAGAACACACGTCTGCAGGAACTTGGATGGAAGCTGCTTTTACAGGTACATATTTTTTTTGTCGTTAAAATTTGATGTTTGCCTCTGATGATTCTGCTCTGGCATGAGATTGCAAGCTGCATTCGTTCACTCGTGTCTTAATTTGTATCTTTGATTGGAACCAAGTTGTCATAGTTGTAGTCTTTAGAATCCTTCTTCCATCGATTTTGCATGCCATATATAACAGGATGCCATGCAACTTTGTTAATTGAGTGGTTTTTCAATAATGTTACTCTTGCACATTTTAGTCTCCGGGAATGCATAATTACATGCGAGTAATTTTAAGTCTTCCAAGAAAAATTCATAACCGACAATTTGTTTGAATTAACAATATCTAAAACACAGGTTCATGATGAAGTGATCCTGGAAGGACCAACTGAGTCAGCTGAGGTTGCCAAGGCAATAGTTGTTGGGTGCATGTCTAAACCCTTTGGTGGCAAGAATTTTCTTAATGTGGACCTGGCTGTTGATTCAAAGTGTGCTCAAAACTGGTATGCTGCTAAATAGGTATATGGCTCCATTGCCACAATTGGATGTCGACATGGGCTGAAATCTCATTTGAGGTTTCTCCTACCTTGAGAATGGAGTTATATTCTCGCACCGTCCACATTGTCTATGTCGAGGCAAATTCCATCCTTGAGGCTATTTTGCTTTGGGAGCCATTCTCGATACAGCAACCTTGATATCAAATTGTTGCACTTGATGATGTAGCTGCACTGTTTTGGCCATGAATAGGCAAGGGAGTTTGCTGCCCTGCTTTGATGGTCTTCTAATCTCATATCCATGGTGAGGACATGTACGGACGCCCTCTGCATATTGATGTTATTTTATGCAACTGTTTCCTGTAAATTTTCTGGTGAGTTTGGGAGTTGGCGCCATGCAATTGTATCAAGAAGCATGTAAAAGAAATTGTTCCTCATTTTTTGCAAGAGTTTTGCTAGTTTTCAGCAATTAATGTGGCCAATGACCCCTTACGCATCGCATTGTAAGTTCAAAACATTCCAGTGTGAAACTCAAGTAAATCCATGTGATCATATATTTGTTTGAAAAACCGTGTCTTTCAATTTACATTTAATTTCCACAATTCAGGACGTATAACCACATGCCACAATCAATCTGTTTATAAAATACAGAATCCGAGCGTAAAATAGGCGCTTCAACTATTGATTACTTCTCAAACTGTTGTATTTCAATTCCCCAGGCAGATGCCAGTTGCAACAAAAGTTGGTCGGGTGCTGCACCTTCCCAGTCCTCTGGGGGCTCCATGGAGGTAGAAGCTTCATGCAAATTCAGCAAAATATCTTTCTTCAGTTCCATGGGAATGCCAAAAACATGGGATCCATTTTCTAACACTATTTCTGCCAACTAAACAAGCAAATTCAAACCATTAGTATGGGAAATGAGATAAATATAAGAACTCATTTACACAGGGGCTGGGGGGAGAAAGGACATATAGGGTATTTATAGAGGGTTCGCTGCAATGCCAAACAATAAACAATAAGAAAAGTTCAAAACCTTATCCATCAAGCTCCAAATATGCCTAGAAGAAATTTGTTCATATGGCTTGGCTATTGAACAATCGAAAACTGACGTTGGAATATAGCAGCAGCCATTTTTCTCTCTTTTCCGTTAAATCACACCTATGCCCTACATATGTATTTTATGAAATGCATAATTCAAGTGAGTTGGGGCTTTTGTGCTTTGTGACAACCGACATAATAGGTTATAGGCACTTCTACGACACCTGCTGATTTTATAATGCACTCCAAGCAATTTCCAGAAGCAACTCTAGGTGGAAGTTATAAACATTCCTCAACCTGATATAATCTAGGTTTGGGGGTGAGGGCGTTCCAAATGTTATTATTACATAGAGTTTGCGTAAAGAATTACTCAAATCATGCAACTCATAATATTCAGTGGAGAGACAAGCATACCTGCTGAATCCAAGACAAACATATGTCAAGCAAGTTCTGCTCCATTAGAAACTGTCCAATAGCATTCAAGACTTCGCATGCAGTCTCATTGGAAAGTTGGTCAACCACAGGACCTGATCTGTCCATAAGCTTCACAAGCAAGAGATCATCCCCTGTGGATACAACTTCAGCATAAGCTGTATCCATGTCACCCATTTTAAGGGCATCCATTGCATTACTCCAAGATGTCCAGATAGGGTCCCTTTCTTGCCCAGCATTATCATCTCCCATAGCTTCTGCGGTCATCTCAGGGATGGTCACTCTTGCTGTTCGAGCTAACCCACTGTCCTCCCCAGCCACCCGAATGGCTTCTAAGGTAGCTTCATCCTTTGAGGCTTGCCAGACACTTCTAGCAGAAGGTCCCTCACCATGCCTAACAGGTCCTGCCCCTTTCTCCCAAGCTCTCCTGTTGCCTAACTGATCACCTTCATGTTCAGATTTAGGTGATCTAACATTCAAAGAACCACTGCCTGGAGCTCTCCTTGAGACAGCCTGTCCATTCCTGGAAGCTCCATATGTGGGGAATTCCCAAGCATCAGATGTGTCTGATCTCCAATGAGAGCCCCTTCCCCTCATGCCTGAAGCTGTAACATCCGATTGGGAAAATCTTTCCCCATGGGGAACCCACCCATTGTACTTTGAACTAGAGTAGTCAGAGAAGCCATTATACTTCCCTAAAGGTCTATTAGAAGATCCCTCAAAACCCATAGCAAAGTTATTGCCTCTGCGGCCTGATGATATTGTCAAATCATGTGCCAGGTCTTCAACAACTCTCTCAAGACCCCTAACTCTGTTTTCCAATGTTACCATGCTGTTGTGAGACCCCCCCATAAAATCCTACAATGTAAAGCATTTCATTAGCAAAATAAAAACATGCATAATAACAATTTCCTTAATGTAAAATTATATGCAGACCTGAAGCATGTTCATGAGATGAGCCTGTTGTCTCTCCAGCTGTAATAACTGTCTCTGGATGGCAAACCAATTTCCTTTATTATTTATGAAGGATCCCTCAGATTGACCATCAGATTTGGAGAAACCTGCACGACTGCCAGAAGACTCCCTATGGTTTATGTCAATCCTCTCATCATCAAATGTTCTGGTTCTTAAATCTTTTCCAGTAATTCCTCTTTCTATATTGCGGAATTTGTTGTTGAAAGCTCCATGAATATCATCTGATAGGCTGTTTCCCATGCGGTTTGGCCTCCCCCTTGATTCTGAATCATTTGGTTCTGATTCTTCCTCGTTGTTCAAATTGGAAGAATCGAGACATCTACGAGGAACAACTACTTCTACTGGCAAATCACCAGAACCCCTTTTTTCAAGTTTCTGGAAGAATTCTAGGTTTAACTCTTTATCTGTTAAAGCAGGAGTTTTCTTCTTCAATATTACAACTGCTTTGTCATGAATGCTTCCGTATTTGCTTTTTGATGCTGAATCTTTGGTTGGGGAAGTACCATTGGATGCATCCCTTGCCGATGACTCCTTTCTTTGGTCATTAGGATTTAGATTTTTATCTGACAACTCAGCTTGTTCATGACGCTCTCCATCTAAACATTAAATATAAAGAAAAAGGTGAAGAAGCAATGATTAGATAATTGAAATTGAAGGTTCATTAACAGTGTCGCCGTGACGTCACGCCCCTGTGATGAGGTAAGACAAACAAATAGAAAAATATTGCACGGATACCCACCCAAAGAGGAACTTTTCTGGTCATCAGGAACACCTTCTCCTTTACCAGCAATTTTCTTCCATAATTGCAATGCGTCTGTCATACTATCTCTGACGGGTTTTATCTGTTATGCCAATAAATGGTAATGAATGAATGGTAGTTCAAAAGGCAGAAACAGGTAACTTGAACCTATTTTCCATATCCTTAAGTTCAAAATTAGAAACGAGATAATCCTTAAAACTATAGAATTTAACATGCACCTGTAAAGACTACAGCATATCTACCATATAAGAATCACAAGAATAATATATTTTTGTTAATTGGGAGCTTGTAGAACAGTTGAGAAAAGCTAGGCAGTTTAGAAGTGCCTTCTTTTCCTTCCATAGATTCATCATGTCATCCCAGATAATGCACAACAGATTTGATTGGACTTTCTAGCTGAATGTTCTTCTCTATCACCAAAATGCAATCAATTTTTTGTTGGAAGGGGATTCAAAAAAAGAGCAAACAAGAAGGGCCCATCTTCACCAAATGAGGAGCAGTTGGATACTTGCTTGAAAAGGATAAATATTATACCTATTATCAAGCAACTTAATTTTTTTTCCAAATCAATGTCACTTTAACAGAATAGAAAATGAGTTTTTTTATATCTCGAGAAACAAAATTTTGGAGTAGCTTCTTTTGTTTTTTCATCTTTTAATAGTTGCAGCATTTGTTTCACAAGGTGAGAAATGACACGTGTGAAACACAAGTAAATTTAAAGCTTTAACAAGGTTATAAAAAGTAATAAATAAAATGCATGCATCACACATCCATCATGAATTCAGCAATACAATCATAAAAACCGAGGGAAGCTCACTGATCTTGAAAATGATTGAAATGAGATAATCAAGAGGAGGCATTAATCCTGTAAATAAAATTTTAAAAAAAAATAGAGAAAAAAAAATGGTTCGAAGAAGGTACCTTGTCAAAACGACAAGCTTCAAGCACTGTCAGTGTGGAATTTGCAGCTCCATCTGCAATCAAGCGGCTTGAATGCAATGCTATAGCACTTAAAGCATCAGCTGCAGCTTTACGTGTAGCCCAATCTGTGCTCCCAAGGCAGTCATGAATGTTTTGTAACAATGATTCCAAACCTTGTGGTGCAATTGCTCCCACCTGTAAAAACAAATTCAATAAAACTCCTGGATTTTGCCTCTTTGCTACTAGAATTTACAAATATCCAATTTGAGTTGCTAATTTATAATTATGAGACAATTATAGTTACTTCAACAAACACTAGTAAGCTAGTTTAGTGAACTGAGAGAAACTTTAAACTGCCTAGAAAATATTGAATTGAAATAATCAGGAAACAAAGAAAGCTATTTAATAATTATCAAGAAAACTATTTGGAAATTATAGAAGTTTGGAATTTGTTCTCTCTCAAGCACTACAATTTGGAGGAGTCTGACAAATTATGAATCTAAACCAAGTCATGAAAGGTAACAAATGTTTCAATCGTGAAAGGTAGCATTATCACCAAAAGAAAACATTGTACATTTCAAAAACATAAAGATAACTGGACGACATTGCCCAAACCTGTGACAAACTTTTCACAACTCCCAAAAGATCAGCCTTGGCCAAGAAATTCTTACAATTCAACAACCTAGAAATCCTAGGACACAGCTTCTGAAATTCCCCAACTAGTATGCTATCTAGTTGAGCACATTCAACCATCTTCACCATACACATAGCTGCACCCAATTGCACTCCTTTGTTTGGTGCCCGCATTGCATCAAACAATGGCTCAGTGAACAGCCCCACTCTATCCTTCAAATATGACCCTGACAAAACCCCAATGGCATCACAACAAGCAGTCCTAACACTTGAATCTGAATCTCTCAACCTTTTGATAATGTGGGAAATGATTTTGGTTAAACGGGGTAATTTTAAATCATGATGACATTGACAGTAGAGAGAGAGTAAGTGGAGAGATACCCTTTTAATAATGGGTTTATTGGTGGGGTCAGAAGAGGATTGATAGAGGGAGTTAAGAAGCACAGGGACTGCATAGGGGGGCAGGGATTGGGTAATGGAATGGAGATCTTCCAAAGCAACCTGATGGGTGTCATGGTCAGCAAGTTTACAAAGAGAGAGTAAGATTTGTTGCTTGAGTGCAATATTTGCTAATTGCTTGGAAAGAGAAAATGATGTAGAGGAGGATGGGGTGGAGATTGGTTTAAGCATTTCACAGGTTTACGGGATTTGAAAGCTTGTGTGCTCATCTTGCATGGTTTGCAGAGAAATGGGTGGCATTTTAAAAGAGGAAAGAGAGTCTGAGCCAGAGAAAGAAAAAGAGAGAGAGAGAGAGAGAGAGAGAGAGAGAGAGAGATTTCAATTAAGAATGGGATTGTAGAGAGAGACAGATTGTGGAAAACCTACGCCAATGTTCCAAATTGTCTATCCACGATTTATAAATTATCAAATGAGACCTGAAACCTTCACAAGTAACGCTATAAAATTCAACCTTTTCTTCTCTTTCCTCGCAATTTTTAGCCATTCAAGCAAGTCATAAATTTAGACTACCTAATCCAAGCATCTTGACAAACAAGAGGTGGCGCTTCTCTTTTGGCAACTTTTAGTTTACAGATCAGAGGAAAAAAATAACAAAAAAAAAAAAACCGGCCACAACTGATGCCTTTTTTCTTTAATGCTGATTGTCAAGATTAATAAACACAGTGCATCATGGAACATAACCAAATGCCAAAATCCCAAATTTCCATTCCTTCTCTTTCAATTCCTTTTAAGCCTTCACCAAAGATTGATCGATGCACAATGATAAAAACCCATATAAATCACACATGAAACAACCACACTATCAAACTTGGCAAACGCATATCCTACAAATCATCATTCACCATAATCACCACAGAGCTTAAATTCAATCACGCATCATCAGAACAATCCATTGTTCATTCTCTTTCCCAACAAAATATAATCGAAAACGCATCAGTACGAAACCCAAAAACAAAGCCGCAAACAGAATCTCATTTCATCCACAACTTCTCATAAACCAAACAGACTCACATAATTAACAAAATACACACCAACCAAATTATAATAAAAAGCAACACAATTTACACACATTGCTAAAATGAATAATAAAATCAAACAACCACATTTCACAAACCTGAGACAAACTCGTTACTACCCCCAACAAAGCCGCTTTCGCCTGGAAACTCTGTCCATTCAGCAACTTACAAATCCTTGGACACAGCTTATGAAATGCCCCAATGGGCACATTACCACCACTATCATCCCCTTCTGCAGCAGCACACTCCACCATTTTCGCCATACATATAGCAGCTCCAGATTGCACAACTTTATTTTGCTCTCCCATTGCTTCAAACAAAGGTCTCACAAACAACCCCACCATAGGCCCCGCACCATTACCATCCCCACCACCACCTCCTTCTCCACCACCGCCATTACCCTTCAAATACAACCCTGATAAAACCCCAATAGCTTCCCTACAAGCATCTCTAACACTAGAATCTGAATCTTTAAGCCTTTTAACAATGCAAGAAATGATTTTTGCCAAATGGGGCAATGTCAAATCTCTATGAGATTGGCAAGCAAGTGAAAGAAGATGTAAAGATTCTTTCTTAACCGAGGGTTTTGAATTGGAGGTTTCAGAAAGGGAGTCATAGTGAGAGTTTAGCAACATTGGCAACGCGTCAGGAGAGATTGTTTGTGTTATTGTGTGAAGTTCTTCAAGGGCGATCTGGTGAGTGTCACGGTCTGCAAGTTTAGAGAGACAAGTTATGATTCTTTGCTTGAGTTCAACCATGGCTAAATGGGTTGACAAGGAAGAGGATCTTGATGTGGGTTGGTTTTGGTTTTGGGGTTTTGTTGGTTTACTTGATTTGGGTGCTTGTGAACCCATTGATAATGGAATTTTTTTAAGGAAATGCAAAATGGGTTTTGAAGGAAATGGAGGTTTTTAGAAAAAAGATTCTGGCTTTATAGAGAGAGTAAACAGGAACCTTTACACAGAGAGAGAGAGAGAGAGAGAGAGAGAGAGAGCTAAGGCAAGGCAGTGAGGTCTGGAGATGATTGCATTTGTTGGGGAGAGGACATGTGAACTGTTGAAGAGAAGGCCAGAAAAAGGTGAGATCTTTGTGAGGTGTGAGAGTGAGGGAAAACAAAAGGGATTCTGTTTGTTTGAAAATCAAATAAGACTTTAAATTGCTAGTTACAGATCAGATTAGATCACAATAATCACCATTGAGATGGGAAACCAGGAGGAGCCTTCAACCTTTGTTTTTTTCCAAGTTGTCTCTTTGGGTTCATCATGGTGGGGTAACACAACGGTCTGATCAGATGATTTTGACCCTTGATTTGTATGACTAGTTAAGAAGTCAACATCTAATCGGCTGTGAGAGTCCAATGATATGGGTGGGACCCTTTTGCCTGAGTTCTTTACTGTATATTTAGATTTGTTTGGAAGGAAAGATCGTAAGAAGAACAAGTCCTTAAAATGAATTCTTAAATAATGAATTGCCTGAGGAGTTGATGAAAAGAAAGGTGGCGTCCACGTTTTAGGATTGACGAGGATGTTGTAACTTGCACTACCAATGTTCTTGCAAAAGGAAACACCAATTATAAGTTGTTTATTGTGACTTTTAGATAAAAGCCCATTTCCATGTTCTACCGTGACTTACGGAGAGTGGTTAAAATTTATTTATTTTTATTTTAAATTATTTATTTATTATTTTTTATATGTAATAATTAGCATTTAGGAGTGTGGTTGCGATTGATTTTTAAAGTGTTTTTATTTAGAAATGTATCAAAATAAAATTTTTTATTTTTTAAAAATTATTTTTGACATCAACACATCAAAATGATTTAAAAACACTAAAAAATATTAATTTAAAGCAAAGAAAAAAATAAAAATTTTTAAATTTTTTCAAAAGTACTTTTGAAACGCAAAAACAAACAGGATTATTAGTATCAAAAATAATTTTTTAAAAAATAAAAATATATATTATTTTAATATATTTCTAAGTAAAAATGCACAAAATAACTATTATCATACTTTCAAACACAAATATTCTCATTTAAGTTATGATTTTGATGGTTGCATTTCTTTTATTATAGTTATGATTAGTGGCAGGCTACTGTTAATATCGTCTTAGAGCTTATTTGATATTGTGATAAAATTTATGTTTTAAAATATTTTTTATTTAAAAATTTATTTTTGATATCATCATATCAAATGATCTAAAAACACAAAAAAATTAATTTGAAGCAAATAAAAAAATATATTTTTAAAACACTTTTAAAATAAAAAACACTTTTAAAATAAAAAACAAACGAGCTCTTAATTCTTAGAGTTAAGCTCCATTGAATAATAGGTAATGTAGTTAAACTTATTTTTTAAAATGTTTTTTAAAATATTTTTTATTAAGCGTTTTTTCCAATGATTTTCATATAATGATGTTGAAACTTAACCTAAAATTAATTAAATAGTATTTTTACAAAAACATTATACATCAGATTATAAAACACATTTAGAAATAATTGTATTTTCAGGTAGCGTTGGGAACATGGTTAAAACTATGTTTTCTAAAAAATTGATTTTTTTATGGTTTTAATATGCTAATGTAAATAACAATTCTTACAAAATAAAAATAAAATACTATTTTAAAATATTTCTGAATGACTATTAATACTCTTTTAATTATATATGCATGATTAGTGACTTAGTTATTAATATTAGAGGGAAAGGGTATCAAGCAAGCTTAATACTAATTGAGTGCAGATTAATTTAACCATCACAACGAGGAGTTAACTTTGACCTGCTGGATGCAAATAAGTTTAATTTAATGATAAATTCAATAATTTATTACAAGCTGAGTTGGAAATCCATTGCCATAATAATCTCCTTCGTAATCTAGCTTAATAAAAGGGAGTCTCTGCGCTGAGCAGAGAATTTATCCTATTTCTTGAACAAATTAATTTCTCAATTTATATTAAATCTTCCTTTCAGATAATATTAAATTCTTCTATATACTTGTTATAAAATTAGAATCCAGATTGCTCTTCTTTAACCATTTTGTGTATAGATTAAATACCTCATTTTTCCATAAATAAATATATCGATTTAATCTATTTAATAAATAAATTATTTTTTACGATTTAAACTTACCAAATAATTTTTTTTTAGCAAAACTCCTTATCACCAAAACCTATCTGAGGTGCACCAAATACCAATACACGAAAACAGTGGCTTCTATTGTTTTTGAAAAATATTAGTATTTTTTATATTTTTAAATTATTTTAATATATTAATATTAAATAATAATAAAAATATATTCTTTTAATAAAAATTAGTTTAAAAAATAACTGTTAATTTTTTTAATTTTCGGAACATCCCACTTCTACCCAAGATAGCTCTACCTTTTTCTTCTCTGTTGGACTTCCAGTGTGGGCTTCTATTTTGGGCTGCATTTAGTCTGGCAAATGCCCAATGAGCCTAGCACTTCACGAGGATTTGAGGAGGACTATTCATATGCATCAAGTATATGTTTTTTTTTTTAATTAATGTGTGTTCGGTTAGTTTGCGTATATCTTAACTAATTTCACGAATTCTGAAGTTAACGACTATGCAAGTCTCTAGTAACCATCATATCAGCAATCACAGGGTTCGAACCTGAAATTACAGGGAAACAAATTCTTTAATTTCAAACTCGTATCATTGATTACTTGATAGATAATTATATGTTTATTATTTATATTTCAAGTTTTTTAGGAGTTCGCTAATGAAAGTGGACGAAATGACTTTAATTATAAATGGATAAAATGTCATTATATAAATAGTAACAAACTAATCATCCCATTTTTAGTAAGCAAAAAGAATTATTCTATTTTGTTCCATGAAAATTGATGGTTTATTTTAGCATATGAAATTCTTTTTGCTTCAGTTCACGACAAAGTGCATGTTTTCGTAACGTTTAATGGTTATTTTAATTATTATTTTTTTTTGTTAAAAAAATTATTTTTGGTATTAATATATAAAATAATTTAAAAGAAATAAAAAAATAATTTAATATACTTTTAAAAGTTTTTGAGAATCCGGTACACTCCAAAACACAGCCAAAATTTTGTTAGCTAGCGATTGGTAAACTACCCCAACGGTCACAACTATTACTGTTTGGTGGTCACCGCAAGAGTCAGAATTCACTGCGACGTGATTGGTCGCCGTGCTTTTCGAGCAGTCCTCGACAAAACGCAGAAAAAGACAAGAAACACCACCTCAAGAAGTCAGATTTCATAACAAAAGTCAAGACTTTAGATATGTCTTTGAATGCGACATCGTCACACGTGGTATAAGCAAACACTTTTAAGTGAAAAGATCTCAGTTTCACACAAACAAAAAAGTTCTCATTTCTGGGTTTTGTTTCATTTTCTCGGTTGAGGTCAGATTCTTGATTTTTGTTGTCATCTTCGAATTTGGCTTGGCTAAAAAAAAATTAGTGTCACTGGCTTGCTTTTGATCTAGGGTATGATCATCTTTTTATCTCCTTCTTTTATGACATTGCATTTGATTGTTCGTGGTTTGATTTAAGGTTGTTGGGGTTCTTTTGTTTATATATTTGATGTTAGAAAAATAAGCAATTTATGGCCTTCTTTTATGTCCATTAATTACTGGTAGTTGTTGCTGTTGGTGTATATCTGATGTTCTTAGTGCGATTGATGACTCCCTGATATCTTTTAGGTCTACTTAAATGACATTAATGGTTTCTGAAATCTGGATAAATCTATCTATCTTATGTTTTCTCATTGTAATTGATAGCTCTGATTCCAATGGTCGTAGAGTATCTGGAACTTAGGGTATCGTTTTGGGGTTCATTTTGCTTTCTGCATTTTATATACAAATGTGGATTCAAGATCTATTGTTGACCATGTTTTGAACCCTGCAATTTCTGGAACCTAATTGATGTTAATAGGAACTCTTATGAGATTATTACTATTGTCACAAGTTGCTGGATGTTTTCTCATTTCTTTACCTAGCTCATGTTTGATGAATGTTTGCTTGGAATCAGTTGCTAGATTATACCTCTCGTTTCCTTAGGATCCAAATAAACACTTTCCCTTTCTTCCTTGCAACTCTTCAGGGAAGATGTTCACTAATCTGTTGTTAATCCTTTGTTTTTTACACGGTGCGATTTAAAAAAAAAAAAGGTCTTCATTTTCAATTTGGGATGCTACCATTCTGTAAAGTATTCTGCCTCTAAATGTCCCAGCTAGTTTATTTTAAATTTTGATGTTTGTGTGTGTGTGTGTGTTTAGCTCTCCTCTTGTTGGCATAGACTCAAAACCATACATGCAGATTTCAACTAAGAAGTTCCATGTACATGCAGGTGTCCATTGCGAACAGGCTATTGAACTTTTTTGGCTGAAATTATCTCAAGAAGCTCTGAAGGTTAATAACTATAATACTAGAAGATCGAACTCACACTTTTGATTGAACGGATATAGAAACATGGTTCAGAAACTAGAAGCTATCAAAGGGGGTGGAGGATCTATCAGGGTGGGTACCACTGGAACCATTGGTGATCTGATGACAAGGGAGATGGAATCAATAAAACCATCCCCACAAGCATCAGCATCTGGTCAAGGTAAGCCTAGAACTATTCCTGTTTTGATGCCCTGTAGTGCTACTACTCCTAGAAAACTACAAGCAAGAAAATCATTAGATGAAGCAAGCAGCAGTGGCTGTCGCAGCGGCATTGGTCATAGAAGCCCTGAAACTACTCGGAAAGTGAAAAGCTTCAATAAAAGCACCCATCGAATGCCAATGCTTGGCTCTGATAGTAGTACTTTGGATAGAACTCCTAGTAGGGAGAAATCTGACAAGAAAGCAACTCATATTGTGGAAATTGTGGACATAAAATGTGGTAACCCAGATAGAGCATGGGCTAACCCTATAACAAATAAACTGAAGAAGCTCGGTTTCTCAAAGCTATCTGAGAGCATTGACTAAGCTTGCAACTTCTTGACATCAGATTTCAGGTTTCTATAACTGAATCTTGAAATCGCATTTGGCCGACTGCTATCAGACACTTCCACCATAGAACAAATTCTCGGTAGACGCCTGCTGCCTCCTTTCGTTTTCTTTTTCGGGGTTGTTATTACAGATCCAAGAGTGGTTTTGGATTGATTACTAGTTGAAGCCAGGGAAGTAACATGAGGCTGGGGCTTCTTTGAGCTTTCTCGGCAGCTTATTTCAAGCTGGCTGAAGTACTTGATTTCTTGCATTACGAGGGACCCAACAGTGCCTCTAGTGCCTATTTGTACTGGGTTTTGTGCAGCCATGTCTTCGGAGACTCTTGTGGGAATGATGCTGGATTTATGCATGTTGTGTTTGTTCAGTTGAAGGAGGCTTGCAGATGAAGAGAGTTGGTTGATGGTCTCTGTCTTGGTGGGCAAATTGCTTTGAGGCCGTGCCATCTAGTGATTGCCCTTATACTCGGTGCTATCACTTGAATTCTTCTTTATCTGAAGTGAACAGCATTACATTTTATAGATTAGATGGTGACATTGTCATTGTATTCATGTGCTTGCAGTTAAAACATTTAATTTGCTAACCACTGTACTTTTTTTTTATTGGCTCTCTTTCACATGTTGATCTCTCCATGTTTTGGCTGACCTTAGATTAGATTGGCAACAGCACTAAATTATCTGATAACAGCTGCATAACAGGGCCATTACATGCCATCCAAGACCCAACAATCCAACTTAGCTCCCTGGTCCTTGTCAAAATGATTATGTGAGAGACTCAAAGGGAAAGATGACACTTCTTTCTTCTCCATTTTTAGAAGGTTGTTATTTTCTTCTTGTCTTGAATGGTAAGTGAAGAAAGGGTAAAGGAAGGATTGTAGTTTGGTGCATCAACTTGAGTGCTTTTGAGGGATGGGGGGCAGTCGTTGCTTGTTCTGCTCATCGTGGAAGGGCATGGGAAAGATAACAGTGGCGTTCCTCATCCATCACCGATTGTACATGTGACGGTTGATTTCCTCAGCTGCTTGTTCTTTACTTGCTCGGTGAGAGAGTAAATGGCATTAAAGAAACCACCTCACAATTTGGTATGCCTGCAAATCAAAGTTGACTGTTGGAGTAGTTTTTGTGGCTAAATTCACTGACACCTCTTTAATTTTGCAGAACAAATAGAAACCCGCTTTCCTACCCAGAAAACTTTGTCAGCACAAGTTAAGGGAACCACCACTGCATTATTAGTTTTGGACTGGCTCCATTTCACCTTTGCAATGCTGTATCTTCTTGTTTGTTGTCCATGAAAATGTAAGAATATATTCTGAATAAAACCATTCACATAGAAGAAAATACATAAGGTATAAACATGAATAAAAAATTTATTCAAAACCACTAAATTTTAATGTGATTATTATATTAGCTTGTAATTTTTTTTTTAAGAATTTTGTTTAATATACACGAGCCAAGTATTAAAAATACAAATAAAAATGCTGATTTGTTGTTGGACCAAGAAGTTTTTTTTTTTAATATTTTTAGAGTTTTCAAAATGTATAAATCCTTTTTTTAAAACGAGTAAGAGATAATATAAGAAAATAATCAAGGATCACTTATAAGAGATTTAATTTAATTACATATAAAATGTATAAAAATTAAAAACATGGACATGATTTATGATTTTTTATTGTTTAAAGGAGTTTAAATATTGGTAGTGGTAACAAGAAATAACAAAACTTTTTTCATAATTTAATTTTAATCTTATTTTTGAAAATATTTTTTAAAATAAAAATTCTTAAAAGATCAGAGATCAAAAGATAAGTGAGGAAAAAAAAAGGGATCAAAATAAAATTTATAAGATTAGGAGTTATTAAAGGCTTTAAAATTTTAAAATAAAAAAGATTTGAAATTAAAATTCAAAATAAAAGAATTTAAAACTTAAATTTAAATTAAAGAAGTTTAAAATTTGAAAAGATTTTAAAATTTAAATTTTTAAAAATATGTACACAATAAAACGGGAGGAGAAAATTTGAAGTGAATAAAATAGCAAAAAAAGGAGAGGAGATTAACAAAAAATCAAGGGAGAAGATCGAAAATTTTTAGAGAAAAGAAACAAGAAAAAATATTTACCAGAAAAAAAAAAAAAAAAAACCTAGCCTATCTAAGAGATCTCCTCCAAAACAAGCTCGCTGGCTGTCTTCACCCAAATTGACCAAATTCAAATCAACAAACCACCGCGCATAGCCCAGATTAATGGCTACAACCACCACATCGATTTTTAGGCCCTGATTTTTTAATATTTTAAAAGAGATTTTAAATAAATTTATTTTTTTTTTAATTTTTTAATTTTAAATTAATATTTTTTTAATATTTTTATATCATTTTAATTTGTTAATATCAAAAATAATTTTTAAAAATAAAAAAATATTATTTTAATAAATTTCTAAATAAAAAATATTTTGAAAACTAACCACAATCACACTTTCAAATATAAAGTTTGTTTAATATTATATTAGCAGTTATATTTGAAAGTGATTTTTATCTAAATTTTTTTTAAAATAATATTATTTTTAAAATTTTTAATATTATCATTTCAAAATAATATGTAAATACTTCAAAAAAATTAATTTAAAAAGAAATCATATTTTTTCAAAATTACTTTGTAAATGCAAAAATAAATAGGTTTTAAACCACACAACAACCATCTCTGACGAGTTAGTAGCCCCTTACGACAACTTTTATGAATCTTTTCATCTAAAAGAGTAAATGGGGATGAAAAAAATAACAAAGAATCTCGTTTGGGTGTGTAATTCAAGAATCTAACTTAATAGTTTGATAAATTTTTTATTATAATTATTAGATTTATTTTTCCCCTATTTTAAAGCATTTTCAAAGTTTTAAATGTCAAGATAGATAGCTAGAGTGTCAATAAGTAACTATATAATTTAAGAGATTTAAGAAGTTTACTCTATATTATTTAAAATTTTATGTGATTTATAAATAGATATAAATGAGAAAAACATGATTAACATATTTTATAGAAATTATATTAATATTTCACTCCTTTTCTTTTAATTATCAATTAGAGATAGAGTTTATTTCTTATATTAATATTGATATATATTTTATATTGTGATATTAAAAATTATTTATATAGTAGAAGTCTTTTTAATTTTAGCTTGTAGAATTTCTTAAAATAAAATAATATATGTGATATTTATTAATATAATTATCTTAATACATATAATAATTACTAAAATCTAAGGATATTTTTGTCGAATTTTCGACGGAATTAGTAACTTTCTTATATATTTATGAATTTAATTTTTGAGTTGGGTCATTAGAAACTCATGGCCCATAAAAACAGCCCACTAGCTATCTAGCAAAGTAGCAAACGAATCCAGGAGATAAGAAGATTGAGGATCATTGTTAGCCACCTGATCAGCATACTATAAATAAAGGCTGATTTTTGGATTCCCACCATGTAAGGAAAACACTCAATCCTAGCCTCCACTTCACTTGTGCCAAAAAAGATGAAAAAATAAAAAAAAAATGAAAAGACAAGACAAGACATGTGTGGATAGAAAGTGAAGTTGATAACATCAGTTCCACGGTCCTTTTTTGAGTTTTTAGAAAACACAGTTTAGTTTGTTATGGCTTCAATCCTAAGTACAACCCATCTTACTCTCGCTTCCAATCCTCAAAGTTCTCAACCTTTTTTGCCTAAACTCAACTCTCAGTTTCTGGGTCTTCAAAGTAATGTTGGTTGGTTAAGACCCTGTAGAATTGGACCCTCCAATGGGTCAAGAGCAAAGTGCTGGTTCAAATTTGGTAAAAATGGTGTTGATGCTGAAGGTGCTGGCATTTATGGCAGCCAGACGCGTGATGACTTTGACAGAGATGATGTTGAGCAGGTCCTCTTTCCTTCTCTCTCTTTTGACACTTTAGCTGCCATGAATTCATCGCATTGTTTGTTACTTTATGCTGTATGTAGTTTCCCTGGTTTGTTAATGGCAATTTGTCAAAGAGCTGGTGTGGACTAATCATGTTGTGCTCTCAGGCTTAATGACATTCTAGTACTAAATTTAACAGTTTCTAGATTATAATTGAGATTGGAGTTGTGAGATTATGGGCAACTTCTCTCTGGTGGGTTTGGAATGACAAGTTTCTTGCTTGTTAGTGTCGCTTTTTCTGATAATCTAAAATTATTTAGAAGAAACAGATCTATTTTATATTTCTGTTTCGGTCTCTCTTTTTTATATCTGGAACACTAAACTATTAATATTGTCGGTTTTATTTGTAATAAAACTTAGACTCTTGGAGTCTTCAGCATTTCTGGGAGCAAAAATCACGAAGCTTAGAGAAGTTGTAGACAGATTAAATGAGAACCTCATATCAAATTACAAGTTAAAACTTGAGTTTCCTTAAGGTTTAGCGATCAAGCAAAGGTTAAGTGCCAGCAGAGTTCCAACAATAGTTATCATCTCCTAACATTTCTGCTTGTACAAGAGCTTGAACATTGTCGTCACTCATGCCCGGGCTTGCCTAACTGCTTCAATTGGCTAATAAAAGATAACTGTCAGGCTTGTGTATGTGAAGTTAATACTGATGTTACTCCATTGTAACTCTCTTTCTATTTCATTTGAGGATTCTGAATTATAATGCATTTGCATCATTTTCTTTGTATTTCATCTGGGAATTCTGAATATTCTCATGTTCTTTTTTCCTTGGAGTTATTGACATAGTTGTAAGACCCGGCATAGTCCGACCTGGTAGAGGGCTAGGGTCATTGGGTTGCTAGCTCAACCCGCGGGTTACCTGTCAAACCGGATCCATTTTTTTTTATGTCAAAATAAGGTTGTTTCGTTCTTTTTTCTTCTTTTCAATGTTCTAACAACTCTTTGCTTTAATTAACTCAGCGTGTGTAACTATTATGACCGTGGAAATGTTGTCTTGGCTAAAAAATCTGTTCTAATTTGCAGTACTTTAACTATATGGGGATGCTTGCCGTTGAAGGTACATATGACAAGATGGAGGCTCTTCTGAGTCAAAACATCCATCCAGTGGACATCTTATTAATGCTGGCTGCTTCAGAAGGTGACAAGCCGAAGATTGAAGAGCTTTTGAGAGCTGGAGCAGGTTACGATATCAAGGATGCAGATGGACGAACTGCACTTGATAGAGCCAATGAAGAAACCAAGGATTTCATCCTCGGTTTATCTGTTCGCAAGGCGTGATTTAGATAAATGTGCTCCCTTCCTTGACTGTTACTGTAACATGTCGATTTGGCTGTTTTATTTTGCAACAAAAGTTTTCATGTAGCCATGGATTTTTTTTATTAGACGGCCGGTATCATAGTTATAAGATCCACCCCCCCCCCCCCCCCCCCTCCCCCTTTTTTTTTAGCCATGTTCAATAGACAGAGATATTAGCAATATTTTCCCACTTTGCAATGAAAGAGTGAAGACAAAGGATTGTGAGGGATCGAGAGTCAGCGCAAAGAACCCTATTGCAAAGATTTGATTAGTTGGATTAATTATCAAGGAAAGGCTCATATAAGAATTGTACCAATGAAACAAATAGGTTTGAGTTCAACTGGTCAGATTTTAAATTTGTTCTCTAGAAGTTATTAGATTGAATTTTATAAACCTCAGGATCACTGGAGGCTTATATGATCGTTAATTTCAGGGTCCGTGGAGTTAGTCGAGGTGTGCGCAAGCTGGTTCGAACATCTATATTAATAAAAAAAAAGAAATTATAACAAGAAGACCTAGAGACTTATATTGAAGCAAGCCAAATTCAAAATCTATTCACAAACTCGTATAGACATCATGTCTTTACGATGGGCAAAATACTGGATACTTAATTTGTAGTTAATTTATTTGTAGATTTATTCTCAATTTCAATGAAATTCTTATTCTTGATGAAATTGTTTCGAAAAAAATAATCTATTAGATGAAAGTTGGAATTGCATTTTCTACTTAAGAAGATTCCATGTTATCTAAAGGTAGGATTTGCAAGATGCAAATTTATGTATGGTGTTTTAGAAGATAAAGTTAATACTTATAAGCTCGTAATTCAACAAACTATGTGAAAATTATTAATTTTAAAGTTTATACACAATGATTATGTATAGATTACATACCAAGTATAGCTATTACTTGCCTTTCATTTAACTTTCTCAGCTAGCAAGGAGGCAAAACGTAGATGAGAAGTACTTTGAGGTGGCAATTGATCAAGTTGATGATAAAAAGAGCTGGAAAAAGATTACTGGCACACGCCTAGTGTTCTAGCTCGAAAGACTAATGTTATTGCCATATTTTGAAGGAAATACCACAGGAAGAACCGAAAACAATTGATGTTCCATATTCATCAGAAGAAGCCATTAAGAAATCATACGAGCCACCATAAGTTTTTCCTATTAAAGAATCATAAGGCAAAATACAATAAAGATTCAACAATGTTATAAAAAAAAACATGACAAACTCGAATCAGCGGTTCCTGAGATTGCTGAAACGAAAAATATAACCTAAAGTCACTAAGTAGACATCACTCACATTTTTACTATATTTCAGACCTCCATTTTTACATTTGAAATATATTACCTTCTACCATCTAAAATGGGAAGAAAGCATAGAAAACTGAAAACAAATACTTCAATCTGAGAACGAGATAGAGTTAGCCATCAACAACTTACACATGTTTGATAGTTTGGACTTTGTAGTTGATCTTGATTGAGAAATTACCAGGAAGAGTTCACAAACGGTAGAGAAGATTAACAGTATTGGGAAAGAGTTATGTATCTGTTGCTCTACGTGGAGCACAGAAGCAGGGTTATAATGTACACAAACTTCATTTTTCTATTTGAAATAAAGCTCCAGTAGCTTCTTCAAAGTATCAAACACGCTTGTGAAGGGATTAAATTGGACAGAGCTCCTTAATTCTAGATCAGGAAATTCATTTGTAAGTGCCTTTTGCATCCCAGACATGGACATCATGGCGGCAAGCTTACTGTTGGACATAACTTCACAATCTTGTGGGGTGTCCTTGATTTTGCTTGGATCATACCCAAAGTTAGCCAAATAAGCTTTGTATTTCTCAATGAATGCAGGTCCAGGGTTAGGTGTTCTTGAGTATATCTGTAACATTGATGCCAAAACATAAAGCTTTAAGTGATCAATCATATAAATAACTTGATGCAAGCCCGGTTGCTGCATCTCAGAGCTCAAACGGCAGCTAAAGAGTAGAAGAATACATGTAACAACCCCAATCAAGTCAAAGTATAGTTCCTCGTGCAAATAATATGAGATATTTAGCTGTTACAAATTCATAAACTAAGGTTCTATATGGTATGACATTTACAAATTAATTTAAGTTGTTTTTTAATTAAAAAAAATCATAAGTATGTATTTGATAAGAAATAAGAATATGTTTGGCATATTTTTTGAATTATGAGTTTTGACTTTCAAATATATTTCAAAAGTTAATTTTTCATAGATAACTTGTGACGAAAAAGGGTTAACAAATGACTTTAATTTAGAAACATGTTTGATAAAAATGTCTCAAATCCAACCTTTTTTTTTAAGAAAGAATGTAATATAAGTTATATTTAAAAATTTTAACTTTTTATTAAATCAAAATTTTGACTTGACTTTGTAATAAGCTTTGATTTAAATCAAAAGTTAATTCTAGTCAAAACTCGTACCAAATATAATCTAAATTTTGACTTAAGTCAAAATTTGTTATGAAATTGAGTCAAAACTTTACTTTAATAAAAAAATAAAATTAGAAATTTTTTCTTGAGTAAAAAGTCAAAAAACAACTTAATTTAATTTGCAAAACTTGAACCAAATATAATCAAAATTCAGACTTGAATCAAAAGTTACTTTAAATTATGACTTAAAGTCAAAAGTTAATTTTCATAAATGATGCCACAGATACCCTAACTTCAAGTCCACAAACCAATGTTCTTCAATACAACAGATAATGTAATCAATGGTCGTGCTCTAGCTGTAGCAATGGCAATGACAAAGATAGTTGCATTTTCTTGAGCATAGTTGTTTAATGAGGTTCAGTTCAGATGAGCATGATACAAAAGAGAGATTTTGACGTCCATTTTTTTTCTATCTGAAAACTATACTGCTTTGTACAACTTTATCATGTATAGCAAACATAAATTTCCATCTAATATGTGCAGAGCTCTTCGTTAAATGGGTGATTACCTGAATAAAACTTTTGTCTTTTGCTCCCGAAACAAGAGCAAAGTTATCATAGTCAGTAGCAATCACATCATAAGGCTCCTTGGGGATAAATGGCAAGGTTGGAAAACGGAGGAAACACTTCTCTGCAATCATTTCTTGCTTTTCTAGCTCAGTAGCTTGCTTCTCTAAATCATCCCCTGACAAGCACTGAACCTTCCCCCTTATACCTGTGATGTAACCACTAGGGCCACCATGAACACAAAAGGTATCTACCTGGATAGCTGGTGTTTCCAAATCTAATGTATACACGCCCTGCAGATTATCAATTTACATAAGCAATCATGCAATAGAAGCTATGAATATTTGACTGAGAAAACCTCAAATTAAATAAAGATGAGACTTTCAAGATAGTGTTGAGTTGACCACAAGCGCTTGCAAGCCTGATATGTCTAACAACAAGAAGGAAAGATAGGAGGGATGGCCTAAAATTTTCACAGAAAACAACTCGTGCAAGTATGACTCTTAACAATAATCGGATGTCGTCAGACATACCCTTCGCAATTTACCTGCGTGCAATGGCAGTCTCCTTGACCTTGCCCAGCAAATCCACCTTTTAGTGAAGCTACTTCAAACCACCTTCCAGAATATCTGACAGGATCAAAATCCTTGACTGTCATAGCTCTCATCATCATTAGTTTTCCCATTCCTCCACCAGAACTGTCATCAAGTGGAAGGGGGGTTATTTTATTTTCTGCAGCGCTTGCAAGCTGGCAGATATTGTGGGATTGAAACACATCTGCTGCAAGAACCTAACAAGAACAATGAGAGATTACTTAGAAACCAGAATACTCCTGCTCATCATGCAGAGATATGTTCTAGTTAAATTAAGCAAAAATCTTATGAATCCAAAAACTGCACATGGAATTCTACTTCTTCCATCGACTTCCTTGGAATACCACTTGCTGGATCCAAATTTTCTGTGAAGAAACAATTTGGCAAGCTTAATTGTAACCTCATAACTAAGAACTGAATCCCCGACACCTTTTCTTTAGAAGCTCTCTGAACGATTGAGGTGCTGGAGAAAATTGAGATGCTCTTAGCACCTCTTTTTTTCTCAATGGTTGACCTATAAGCTTCTAACACTTGATCACTAGCCTATGTTCCATGCAACTAAAAATGTTCGTTACATTGTAAATCCCTACGAGCTTATTGATCTTCATTTCGTAAGAATTAGGACTGCAATTATGATTGAAAAATCCGATAGTAAATGCTAGAAAAATAAATCAGCCAACCTGATTTGTCTGGGAAAGAAATATTAATGAGGCTGCAAATCCAGATAGCACATGCCTTACTGCAACATCACTTGATGTAGTGTTCTCAAATGAACATTTTAACAAAAGCTTTCCAGGCACTCCCCTACAGAAGAAGAACGATTAAATAAGGAATCACATTTTATAAAGCCAAACAATTGAAATATAACTTTCCATAACTCAGAAGAATCCACAATTCCAAGAAACTAAAGATTGTAGCAGTGTTTTTCTTTCGAAAGCTCCTAAAACGTGATTCAATAACATGCTCAAATCTCTAATTTAAATCTCAATTTGGGTACTGATCTTTTATTTCAAACTACAAACTTCTCAATCTTAACCGAATTCTCCTCAATTAATTTTCTCGAGCTTTCTCAGCAACCAAACATGCATAGTTGTAAATTAACCAGACACCAAAGAATCGAAAATGATATTTTGAACTGGATTAAAAGTGAATTCACCACAAGCATATTTTCTTTAAAAAAAAATCCATCCATCCTTGCCGGAATATAATACATTTTATGATACTCATCAAAATTCAACAAGAAATAGAACCTCAAAAAAAAAAAAACATAGAAAGATTAAAAAGAAAGTGAAATGAAAAGAGGGTGTGTGACCTTCATGTACCTGGTGAAATGAGGAGGAGCAGAGGAGCGACATTGAAGTGGAAGAATTGGCGGTCTTCGATGATGATGATAAACATTTACAGCATTTACCATTTCTTTCTCTCTGTCTGTAGTATGTACTTCACAGTTTCTTCTGGTGATAAAAGTAGTCTTTCTGTTTCTATTAGCGGTGTTCACTCATGACTTTTCGATGATCCAGTACCGGTAGCATTTTATTTTGTATTTTTTAAAATAAATTTATTTTTAATATTAACCCATCAAAACAATTTAAAAAAATAAAAAGATTTCTAGTATAAACTTGGCAGTATATTGGCTTTTAAGGTTGCGATTTAACTTTTTTTTATATAAATTATAGATTTTATTTAGCTAGAGTTTAAAAAAATTTATAAAATTTATATAATATATATATATATATATATATTAATTAAATATATAATTAAAGTAAAATATAAAACTCACGACATCACATTATAATACCAAATAAAATCTCAATTTAAAATTTAAATTAAATTAAATAAAATATTAACTTGATAAAATACATTTGACGAAACTAAATTTTTAATGATATAATTAACCATGACCGTATTAACATTAATATTTTTATAAAAAAATCGTTTTAATTAAAATTATTCATCAAGAGTGTGACCTTATAACTCAATCTCAATGACCCAAATTCTTAACCCTTGTCCCTCCAAACAACTCATTGCCGACAATACCAGCAAGATATCATTTGTAGAAGGTGCTACACCTGTCCTTCAAACGACACCGTCCAATTCCTCTGTTGGGTGCTTAATACTCAAAAATCGTTTTAATAAAAGTTATTCATCATTATTTTACAATTCAATTTGTTTTTGTATTTTAAAAATATTTAATTTTTTAAATATATTTTTCAATATTTTTAAACTGTTTTAATATGTTTATATTAAAAATAATTTTTAAATAAAAAAATATTATTTTAATATATAATTAAAAAAAACTTAAAAAAACAATCATTATTATCTTTTTAAATACACCTAAAATGCATTGCACTTGCCGTGTCTCCCTTGAAAATAAATCTCTGGTTTATTTTTCAGTTATCTTTAGGGACTTCTAGGGTATTTAGTAGTGTGGTAATAGTTACTTTTCAAATAACTTTTTGTGTTGAAATGTATATTAATATTGTTTTTTTATTTTTTAAAAATTATTTTTGATATCAGCACATCAAAACGATTCAAAACATTCAAATCATATTAAATTTTAATAAAAAAAATTTTGAATTTTTTAAAAATACAGTTTATACCGCATTCCCAAATGGTTTCGATGCCCAGCACATTTTCATATAATTAAATTTAGAGTATTTAAGTTAAATTTAAATATTCACATAAGAATTAATTAGAGATTAAAATATGATGAGATTTATGCATACACTTGGAAAATTCTAAACCATTGTCGTTCCATATTTTGGAATGATAGAACACAAAACTTGATATATAATTATATTATATAGTATTATCAAGTTTTCATGGAATTATTTTAACAAGCTTTCAATTATGTTATATTTTTTCGGTTGATTTCTGATTTATTTGAAACTTGATTTTTTTTATTTTAAATTATTATTTTTGTATTTTTAGATCGTTCAGAAATATTAATATTAAAAATAAATTTTAAAAAATAAAAAATATTATTTTAATATATTTTTAAATAAAAAATACTTTAAAAAATAACTGTTATCTCTATAATAAAACAAGCTCTTAATATCAAGCTCTATAAATCGAAAACATATAACAATAGAATTTTTTTTAATCCATAATCAACTATTATAACACAAGTTTTTGGTAAAATCAAGCTTCTTATTTTTCGTTAATTAATGTTTTAAGCAATAACCACTTAAAAACTTGAACTTTTAGAAGCATGAGATTAATTACGAGCTTTTTAAAAAAGTGAGACTTGTTATCACAATTAATTTTTTATTTTTATATGACAAAGCTATCTTTCAAACTTTCAGATATTATTATTCAATATGAAATCCATTAATTTGTTTTAGTAAAAACAATACTAACAATAATTTAAACATAGCTATGCTTCTATATATAATATTTTTATTAGACGAGATGTCTTGATTAAATGATCAAATAAATAAATATATATTTTTAATTTAGTTATACATATTAGTTTTTTTTAAAAATATATATATTTCAATAGATGAAAAGTTACTTATACTCTTACTTTTCATTTTAATTTTCAACAATATTCTTAATATAAATAGAACCAAACACTTTTTAGTTGTTTTTAAAAATCATTTGTAATTCTAATTCTGTAGAAAAGAGTGTAAATAACTATAAGCGCAACAAGTCCACGTATAAGCCCACTCTAATAAACCAAATAATGCATTGATTTATATTAAAAAGCAAGAAAAAAAAGCACTAATTTATGTATAAAAGTATTGAAGTAAAAATAAATTCATTAATAAAATTATAAAAACTATTGACTATAAATAAAATTACATTTCTATTGTCACATATAATTAATCAATGAACACGACTCATGCATGCTTAATAAATACTGGTAATTAATTAATTAATAAACCGAAGCATTTAAATGAATTAAATAAATTCTTTTGAATATTATATGTATTTGTTTATTAACTCATCAATCTCATTTCATAACCATCCGTCTGATTAATATGTTAATAATTAATTAACCAATAAATAAATAAATTCAATCCAGATATATACCAATAAATGCTTATTTTTTCTAGACAGATTAGAATCTTTTGTTTCAGTAGTTGCAAAATTATTTGAACAATTTTCTTGCATAAAAAAATACAATTTGTTTTACTCTAGAATCTAAATTATATATTATTGTAAAATTAAATAAAATAAAAAAGATTTTGAGAATGCACGGTGAAAAAGCTAATATTAATTTAACCTGAAGCATAACCTGCGTTTAATAATCATATATATTCATGAAATGCAAGGATCTCATCTCATAATAACCTTAATTTTCCATATCCTAAGAGGCATGTCGTCTATATATATATATATACCTCATGATCAGGTCAAGCAGCCATCGGCATGAACTGTCATGCTTCCACTTGGGTTAATTTAATTAGTCACTACTTGATTTCGAGGAATATTGTGTCAGTGGTCACAAAAACACCTTATCAGATTACGGATAAGCCCACCACAGCTGACCTCATTTTCATTTTTCTTAGATCCATATTGTTTTTATGTTTTATATAAAAAAATACTTAAATTTTTCTGGTGTTTTTAGATGGTTTTAACGTGTTAATACTAAAACTAATTTTTTTAAAATATTATTTTAATATATTTTTAAATAAAAGATATTTTAAAAAACAATTATTACTATATTTTCAAACACCCTTTAAATACATTTTGGTTGCATGCGAATTTTACTTGTATAGAAATCATTTGGTGAGTCAAAATAGATTCCGAAACTAAAATAACCTGTTTTATTTATTCATGAACAGCTAATTAAAATGCCATGAACTTTCGCATTATTGCATGCTAAATGCCAAATCAGTAAATGTTAGCTAGCAAAGCATTCCACAAGTACTTTTCCATTCGAATTCGGAATTGGTAACAACAAAAATCAAATTTATTATATGAATTTGCAGCTCAATCATATGAGCATGCAGATTCCGTCTCTCACAGTCACAGGTTATCCAATCGTGCTATACACACTTGTCTGTAAGGAAAATAAGGTCCGAATCATTTAATGAGAAAGCAACAAATGAATGAGAGATTATGAAATATACTTGGCTCTCACGACTCATCATGGGAATTATATGGAGTCTCACCACCATGGTTAATTAGGGTATCTGATATTTTCAGAATGATCACCTGTTCGTAATTAATCAAACTTACAGGCTTCCATGATTTGAAGGGTTACAAAGTCTCACATTCAAGTAAAAGGCTTGACAGAACCCAAAAAGAAAAGAAAAAAAAGAGTGTCCAACATCTCTAAAAGTTAAAATTACAGGGGCTCAGGGTGGCTTTTTCCACTGAATAATCCGCAGATGGATGCGTGCCCAAACCCAGTGGTGGATCCCTTACGAGACAGGGGAGGGGGGGCGGCAGCAGATTTTCAATGTAGTTTTCTAATTCTTAAATTCAGTCCTTGCATCTCAATATTTGCTTGCAATTGGGTACTTGATTTCAGATTTTTCATCTGTTTTTTTAAGATAAAATTCTCTCTCGATGTGTCTGTGTATAGATATATAGCAAAATATTAGTTTCAAGAAACAAAATAATCTCTTTCTAAGTAAAATTTAAGAATAAACCACATTAGATGACCAAAATCACAACAAAAATTTTGGTAATTTAATTTATTAATCTGTTTTTTTATGGATAGATTTGAGTGCTAACATAGAGGTTGAAACGTGTTTTTAATCATTTTCTTGCATCCTATAAAATCTTCGTGTAAGGAACAGAAATTGAAGTTTTCCTACGTTAAACCTTCATGAATCTTTCATTTGTAAATCTGGCATGATCCTAGGCAAAGATTCTGCAGGGGGATAGGTGCTCCAACTGTTGCAAAAATTAATGGTACAGAAGACATCTTGCAATTCAGAAAACTTTCCATGTGATTCGCTTATAACAGACCGTCTTTGAGATTATCACCAGTGAGCAAATTAAAAAAATGAGTCGTTGAAATGTGTATCATGTTTTGTTTTGGCAGTCTGGGCCTTTGGGTTAGCCTACCTTGCTGCAAACTGCGCCTAAAAAAATTCATCGGCCTCGCATTTTAGCTGACTGCACAGCCTTGGCATAGCACAAATTAGCAGATACAGCATTATGAATCATGATCAGCGTAGCGGCAATATATTGCATTATCCGAGACTAAGATAAACAAAGAAACATGAAATCCAAATGACAACAGTAAGAGGAAATTAGCAAACAAGGAAGGCTGTAGGATAATTGTGCAATAACGCATCATAGAACTCACAGCTGACCCTTTCCCGAACGAAACAATACACTAACATAACTGACTGCAGGGTGGTTATTGGGGAGGAGGATACGAAGAGGTCGGGAAGTGTAGGGCGAGAGAAATGAAAAGAAACAGAAACAAGAACTTGCTCTGCATATTCTTACCTCCTATTTTAATCTTGTGGCTTGAATGCATGGTTTTTCTATGCGAAAGAAGCATATAACGTACGACTACTGTACAAAGCTAACCATTTGCATTATTGGATTCAGGAACACATCTAGGAAGATGGGCTAATTTTCTAATTACTGTATGCTTGAAACTCCAAATTGATAAGACCATGGCTATACATTAACCAACGAAATAAAAAGGATACACAGCGCTGCTTTCAACATTGGCTCCACCATCCAAGAACTACACTTACGGATACAATGCAGCTCTAAAACATTACTCTCAGTTTTTGTACGTTGAGATATATCAAAATGCCTTTGCTATCAAGAGATGAAGAAAATATCAACTGCAAAATATGTGTAGGAAAATAAGTGAAATCACAATAAAACCAGAAAACCATAGTTCTTTACCTGTGACAGGAAGCGTGCAGCTCCTAGAAGTCGCTCCATAAAATCAGGTGTTCCAGACTCGCATTTTCAAACTGTGACAAATGAAACATAAGAAATATTAAAAATATAACCCATAAGGAAAAGCTGAAAGATATCATTCTTGTATTGAAAATTAGTATAATCCAATACAAACCACCAATGCAGTGTAGATGCTCCACAAATTAAAGAGAGATACATTTGAGTCACAACAAGAACCTCACTCACATTGGATGCGAGGGAGCTACAGCACTTGCTACTAGTCTTACGTTCCATAATTTCACTAAGGGCTAAAGATTCTCATAATGCGCAATGCCTGCCTCCAACGCGCAATTTTTGTTGCCTTGCTATTAGTCAGGCTAGACCTTGGTTAATAGCTTGATATATTGGTCACTTGTTTTTTGTTTTGTTAACGTTAATATTGATAGTTACACTACTTATAGAATTGATGAATACAAATAAAAATAAAAATATTATTTTTTTATCGGTAAATTGTGGTGAACTTTATCAACAAATTATTTTTCATTGTATCCATCAGTAACTACCCATAAAATTATTTTTTTGATATATACTGAGAGAATTATAATGGAAAAAAAAATACAATAACATGTTATTTTTATAAACAAAATTATCAACAACATTAACCCGTCAATAAATTCTTTCATAATATTTAATTTATAATATGATGAGTGATCGTGCTCTCCCCTTCCCTCGTACAAATAAAAAGTTTAATTTTAATATTATTCTTGTATTAAAAATTAGTATAATCCAATATAAACCACCAATGCAGTGTAGATGCTCCACAAATTAATGAGAGATACATTTGAGTATCAACAATAACCTCCCTCACATGCATTGGATGCGAGGGAGCTACAGCACCTGCTACTAGTCTTATGTTCCATGATTTCACCAAGGCCTGAAGATTCTCATGATGCGCAATCCCTACCTCCAGCGTGCAATTTTTGTTGCCTTGCTATTATTCAAGCTAGACCTTGGTTAATTGCTTGATATTCATTGATCACTTGTTTTTTGTTTTTTTTTTTTGTTTTGTTTTGTTAATGACAATGTTGTTAGTTACTCTACTAGAAAAATGGTTAATATAAATGAAAATATTGATGGAATTTTTCTATCAATAGATTGCGATGAACTTTACTAATAGATTATTTCCTACTGTATTTATCAGTAACTACCAACATAATTATTCTTTTGATATATATCAAGAGAATTACAGTGAAAAAAAAAAACAAAAAAGTGTGATGACATGTTATCTTTACAGACATAATTATCAATGGCATTAGCTCATCAGTAAATCTGTCTACAATATTTAACTTATAACCTGGTGAGCAACCATCCTCTTCCTCTCCCCTATTTCTTCTTCCTCCTCCTTTATTTTTCTCTACAATAAACAACACCCTTTCTAATTTTATCACAAATCAACCTCCCGTTACAAATTCGATCACTCCAACACTTAGTTTGTCAGCATCCTTGTTCTTATTTAAATTTTATTGAAGATTTTTCATTTCAAGTAAGAAAAATTACCCCTTTTTTATTTGAACTCAATTTTAAAATGTTAATTTTTATTGCATATTTTTGTAGTATATGTATTTTGTTTGGGTGTTTACTTGTTTTATAGCATTTTTTTATATAGAAACTTATTGTATGAATGTATGATTTGTACATGTTAAGGTTTGTTTGAGATTTTATAAAATCGTATTTGTTTGTAAATTGATGAAATTTATTTTGAATTTGTGATTTAGGTGTTTTGTGATGAAATAAATAATGTCTTATTTAGGCCCCGTTTGTTTGCAGGAAAGTAGTTTCCTTTTGGAAAGTGAATTCCGGGAAAGTGAATTCCGGGAAAGTATTTTCCGATGTTTGGTAGTGTAATGGAAAATAAGTTGGAAAACACTTTCCAGTGTTTGGTTATGTTATGGAAAATGAGCTGGAAAATAACTTATTAATGTTTTATTTTTTCAAGTTTATTAAAATAATGAGGAACAAATCTTACAAATTAAAAAATTGAATGAGAATGAAATTGAAAAAAAATATAATTTCATAAATTATCTCAAATAAAATAAATAATAATCAAAATAATAGAGATCAAATCTAAAAAATTAAAAAAAATGAAAGGTGAAGAAATTAAAATAATAATAATTAACATTTCATAAATTATTTCAAATAAAATAAGTAAAAATCAAAAGAATGAGGACCAAATTTGATAGATAAAAAATTTCAATAAAAAAATGATAAGAAAAAAGCAAATAGCAATTATAAAAATAAGGACCAAAATTAATATAAAAATTAAATTTTAAGAGATGAAATTGAAAAATAAATATTCAAAACAAATTATATATAGCAATCAAAAGTTTGAGGATCAAATTTAATATAATTAGCAAATAATGACATTTCTAAATTTTTCACAACTTCCGGAAAGTGTTTTCCGCCCAAATTTTTCAGGAAAACACTTTCCTGAAAACCAAGCCAAATTTTCCTTTGACTGGAAAGTGTTTTCCGTTGACCAACTTTTCCAATAGCAAACAAACACAAGAAAGTTTGGAAAGTGATTTCCCGGAAACCACTTTCCGGAAAACAAACACAGCCAAAAGGGAAAACACTTTCCTAGAAATCAAACCAAATTTTTCTTTGACTGGAAAGTGTTTTCCGTTGACTGAAAAGTGTTTCCGTTGACCGGAAAGTGTTTTTCGTTGACCGGAAAGTGTTTTCCGTTGACCAACTTTCCTAATGGCAAACAAACACAGGAAAGTTTGGAAAGTGGTTTCCCGAAAAATGAATTCCGGGAAACAAACATGGCCTTAATAGGTCCATTTTATATTTTGTCAATTTTAAATTTATTGTTGAGTTAAACTTTTTTGTTAATGTATAGAAATTTAAGTTTATGTAGATAATTAATAATGAATTAAGAGTACTATTAAAATAGATTGAATAAGTTTGAGTTAAACCAATATTTATAAATTTATTTAGTTTATACAATTAATTAATAAATGTTGTCATCAATATTCTATATAGGTTTGATATAAGTAATGGATGATCATTCATGGATGTATCGAAATTAACTTAAAGGATTGTATATGATGAATTATTGTAATGAGATTCAAGTTTTATTAATTATATACTTTCTAATTCAATAAATATTAGTGGAGGTGGTATTAAATGTCCATAGAAGAGGTGTAAGAATAAAAAATTTCTCAATCCAGATATTGTAACGATTCATCTTCTACAAAAGGGTTCATGGATAAATATATGTGTTATTTTGCACACAGAGAACCATATGTTCCTCACAAGACCATAACTGAAAGGATACTTAAGTCAATTTCTAGTTCTAGCAATGTGCATGGAGTTGTAGATGACAATCATAATTCTTATAGGAATACAGTTATGGATGTGATGAGAATGAATCAGAATTATACTGATAAATTTTCAATCATAGATGAAGAATCCAATACAGACGCAACTAGGTTTTTTGATCTTTTAAAAGATTATGATAAACCATAATGAGACGGTTGAACAAATCATAGTAAATTATCAGTTATTGCACATGTGTTCACCATCAAGTCTGATAATAGGTTAAGTGAGGCCAATTATGATAGAGCTTTCGAACTGTTCACTTCTCAATTTTACTATTCATGTTGTCCATTACATACGAGATCATCGACGGTTGATGTCCTTTGGTATTTTCCGGACAACTATCAATCGTTGAGGGTAGGAGTGTGTAAAAAAACCGAAAAACTGATTAAACCAGAAAAACTGAAAAAAATTTAACTGAAAAAACCAAATTAAAAAAATAATCGAATAAACCAATTAAAAAGCCTAAGAAAAAACTGATTCGGTTCAGTTTTGGTTTTTGAAATATTAAACCGATTGAATCGGTTTAACCAACATTTAAACCCACTATAAAAGGAAACCCTAAAACTAAAATTCTCAATCCTTCAGCTCCCAGCAGCCCCTCTCTCCCAAATGTCTTCCCTCTCTCACCACTCTCCTTCTCTAATTCTTTGGATCAAAAGATTCAAAACTCAAGCCCTTATAAACAGAAGATGAAGGGATAGAAAATGTTTGTCCTAAATTTCTATCTTTCCCTTTTTCATACAGTATACTCCATCATTATTATTTATAAACAAAAGATGAAGAGATAGAAAACGTTTTTTATTGTCTGTTTATGCATAAAAGAGATGTGCATTAGGGATATTTTCCCCTCAGTTTCATGGATTTTACAGGATTGTTTTGAGTTTTTTATGAATTGGTCCTCTTGTTATTTAGATCATTATTTTGTACTTTGTAAATGGCTGAAATCCTTGCCATTTAGACCAATCAATTCATCATCGATCTTCTCCATTTTTTGGCATCGACTTGCCTTTCACATGAAACATAACTTGATAATATCGGTTTTTCTAAAATTTTTTCCTTAATTAACCAAATTGAACCGAACCGAAAATGATTGGTTTGAACCGGTTTCGGTTTTGAATTAAGAAAAAATAAAAATTCGATTTGGTTGGTTTTTTCAAGTAAAAACCGAACCGAATAAAAAATGCTCACCCCTAGTTGAGGGAAGGTTCCTTCATAACGGGATGCACTTACTTGGAAGTACTAGGCTTAATGGAAGATCGACCTTTTAATATAAGTTTGTTTTCCTTTCACAACGACATGTCAATAATTTTTGAAAAAAATATAATTAACGAATGCAATTTCAGGTTTATAAATTTTAAGGCTTCTAGAATCATAATATTGGCGATGAAATCATTGATGGAAATTTCATTGTTTTAATGGAATCAGGTTTTTAAACATCCTAAATTGTCAACATGTGATTTTTGGCACAAGGCACAAAGAAAAGCCAAAAAATATATGAAAGAAAGAGAGCTTTCAGACTGAAAGACGTGAAAGTTTGGAAGGATTTTAGACTGTTGTACGTCTCAGATGATGTATGGATAGAATATATTCAGTAAGTGATGTCCGAGTGTTTCATGTGACGATCATAATCTGATGCAGAGAACCGAAATCGATGCGTTCATAGTTTCATTACCATGCACATCAGCGGTTCTATTTTGTTCATTTCATATGCGAAGCGGTTGGTATGATTCTTTTTTTATTAGATCAATTTTTTAATTTTTTTATAAATATTTTTAACTAACAATAGTTTTCTCTTGCAGGCTAAGGTTTTTGGATGTGAGTCAAGCCAGATGAAGCTTTTTGTGAAAACGCACGTGTTAATTGATGACCATAAAAAAAGGTGCAACAGGTCATGGATAACCAATCTCAACACTTTATGGTATGTTGGTTTTCAACCATTTTTTCATTAAGTTATTATTATTTTTGAATTTGTTGACTTTTTGTTTTTAGGATATGTATAACACCAGGTTGAAGGAGAGATACGAGAATGATCTTTCGACCCATCTGGATCTCGATTTGGATTTATTGTTGAAGGTAGGATCATTTGATGGAACCGATAGAAATTGGGTGTACAATCCATCTAACACTACAGTCAAGAACTTGCGAATGTCTTGCAATGTTTCAACTATTGGATGCTTACAATCAGTTCTGAGCACTCAAACTTCAAAGTTTGAGATAACAAGTTCAAGCTAGAATAATATATCTTAGTATTGCAAATGTCACTATCACTCTATACTCACATATGAAATTACATATTATTTTTATATTGGTGATATATATATAATATTCATCGATAGAAATACTGTCAATAAACCCATATGTGGTTTCATAAATACTAAAAGTATAAATCCTGATAAAATTTTTTATTAATAAATCTAAAAACTCTATTAGTGTTACATGTATTTTATTTTGCTATAATATTGTTTATTTGTTTCAGGAAGCTTATCAAACAGCTGGTGGTGATACTAATAGGTATTGTCAAGCATTCAATTCATATAGTGTAATTAAATTAAGATTTCTCATGCAATTCATCTTATTGTAACCGCAAGGGATAGATTTTGATGGTTAAGAATGTTGCTCCTATGTAGTTAGAATCTTGATACTAGTATTCAAATAAATTTATTTTTTAAAATATATTAATTAATATAAAAAGACTGGGTTGTTGAAATATGAAATAAAAAAACTAAAAAAAAAAACACAAAATATTATTTCAATGAATAATAATTTGTTAGTATGGCTAGTGTTTTTTAATTTTAATGGTTTAGAATATAATCTTAATACTAGTTTTCATATAAATTTATTCTCTTAATTAAATATATTAATTAATATAAGAAAGAGTTTTTAAAATTATTTGAAAAGGGGTTTAATGCCCCTTCGAGCTGTGAAGAATTAATATAAATATATTCTTCATTTTCAAATAAAAAATATAGATATTTGATTATTGTATACGAGAAGATTATCTATATTATCCTATGTACTTGATTATTTCTGAAATATTAATGCCCCTTCGAGTTGTGAAGAAAGATAATTCCTTATTTTAATTTTTTTTTAAAAAGAAAATCAAAGTTTGATTTTGAACCCAATTAACAATACGATTAAAAGAGCCTAAGAGCATGGTTAATCTATACAAATAGAGAGTGGTTGGCCTGTAAAATCATGTTAGTCATTTCTAATGACTTTTCTCCTAACCCTGCATGGCATATTAAGAGATTAATGCTTGTCGGCTAGAGCCTCTTAATCAGCATGATTGCTGCTAATTAGATTTAGTTTTACGATTTGAACACAAATAAATTAAGACTTGTTCCTTTTTACCTCTGAACTTGATTAATTAATATATTTCTTAAGCATGCACTGGCTAGCTAGGTAGCTACTGTCTAGACCCATTCATCAGTTGATTGAGATTGTTCCCAAGCCAAATGGATACTGCCTGTACGGTCACTTTCATGCTCCAACAAATCTAGAAAGATACTGGGAAAAAGCTTTGCCTTAGTCAATGTCTGTTTTCTGATGCGGTTTAATTGTTATTTTTTTTATTTTTTATTTTAAATTATTTTTTAGTAATTTTAGGTTATATTAATATAGTGATGTTAAAAATAAATTTTAAAAAATAAAAAATATATTATTTTAATATATTTTTAAATTAAAAATAATTTCAAACGTAATTTTTATCACATTGATGTACCAGCAATAATTGTTTGCTTTTTTATCCCATATCATATTTTCAAAATAATTCAAGACTTAATTTTTGTTAGAAAAAAATTAATTTAATTTAATAACTTAAATTATTAGGTGAGATTTAAATATATGATTTATATAATTTTTTTGGACTTGAAACTTGCACAAACACACATTACCTTGTGCTTATTTGTTTTTTATCAAATAGAATAAGAGTGGTGAGATTTGAAATCGTGACCATTTAATCAACAATGCCTTGATACCATATTAAAAAATCAATTCAAATCAATAACTTAAATTATTAGATGAGATCCCAAGATAAAATTTATATAATCATCTAACAATTTATACCACACTTTAAAAAAAAAAGTTCTACACAACTTATTACTTGTTTGGGATTGTGATAGTGGTTGCGGTGTAAGTGCTTTTCATTTATAAATATATCAAAATAATATTTTTTTAAAAATTAGTTTTAAGATCGTATATCAAAATAATTTAAAAAGTAAAAAATAATTTTTAATAAAAAAATAAAATAAAATAAAAAACACGATATAAACCGCGTTTTCAAACAGTGGATAAGTGACACAGGTAAAAGAGTAACGTTTTAAAGAGGGTAATACAATGTCCTCTAGCGATGGGGATTCTTTCTTTGTGGACAAAAGGGGCGGTGCTACACAGCCATAGATTTGATCAATATGGATGATGACATTTGCAGCAATTGCATTCTTTCATTTATTTTTATTTGAGTGATTGTACTATTTTTTTATTTAAATATTTATATTTATCGAAATATTAATGTGGTTGTTAATTTTTCGTTACATGGATTCAAGTTAATATTATTTTTTATTTTTTTTAGGGATAATGACATTTGAGTAATTGCATTCTCTCATTTGTTTTTATTTGAGTATTTATACTGAATTGTTTCTCTTTAAATACTTATATTTATAAAATTTGATAAATCAAGTAGTTTTATTAGTTTTGTTATTGAAATGTTAAAGTGGTAGTTAACTTTTCATTAAATGGATTCAGATTAATATTATTTTATTCTAAAATTTAATATAATTAATTTTTTATTCTAAAAATGCCCTTAACCTGTACAAGAATATGATTTTACTTATTCAAATAAACAATTTCTCAAGAATTTAATGGTTGAGTATTTTTTATTTTTGATCTTATTTTTTACGATATTTTGAGATTTTTTAAAAAATTAATCTAGGCCACCTGACAGGGACTAAATTGATCAGATTTCACAAGTATAATTACTCAAATAAAAAAATAAAAGAGTACAACTGTACAAGTATTTTGAAGAGATCATTACAAATTTCGTATTTAAACATTTTTATTTTTTTATTCAAGTATTCTAACTTTTATTTTCACTATTTGAATGTGTGAATTTTCAAATTATTTCTATGCAACTATTTTTATTAGATTCTATTAATTACATGTTGACATGGCTGTTAAATTGAAATGTCATCATGTCATCATGCTGACATGGCTGTTAAATTGCATAAACATTTCACTTTATTTCTCAAGTGTCTATACACATTTGATTTTTTTTTCTATTTAAATGTACACATTTCTTTTATCTATTTGAATGTTGAGTGCATTTAATTTAACGGAGTCCACATTCGACTAAGAAAATAAAATATAAAAGATCAATAAAAAATAAGAAAATATAGAGTTTTGATGAAGCTTTGTGGGTTAAAAAAGCAATAAAAGCATAGTTTTTAGACCCGGTCCGGTTCAAGGCCCAGGTTTCGGGTTTTGACCGGGTCACCGGGTTGCTCAGGTTAATTTTTTTTAAAAAAATCAAAACGACGTCGTTTTAGTAAAAAAAAAATCAACAGGTTACAATCAGGTTTTTGACCGAGTCGCCGTGTCAACCTGTCGGGTCACACTTGGTTCCAGCTCCAGGTCGATCTACCGGGCCGGGCCGGATTTCAAAACTACGAATAAAAAAACTAAAATAAGTATAAGGTTTTCACGAAGCTTGGTGTGTGCATGTGAATTAAAGATTTTATTGAGAAATCAAATAATAAAAAATAAGATAAAACGCTTAAACAGAGAGAATAAAAAGCTATATATCCAATTGTAGCACGAATATTCGGCATGGTGATGGGATTTCTTCAAGGTTAGGAGGTTGATAGATGAACGCAAGAATTGTCCAAGAGAAAAGCCAAGAAAAGGCACACTAATTTCAACAAATTGATTTTGACATGAAGCAAACTCTTCTTAGTAACCTTAAGAGATCCATCACTCAATCGCATTTCTTGTGCCCGCCATGATTGAATTCGGTGTGGCAACACCTACAGGGTTAAACTCTTTTAAAAATATAGTTTCGGTTGTTTTTTAAAAAGTTTTTTATACTAAAATGTATTAAAATAATTATTTTTTAAATTATTTTTAAAATTAGTGCATCAAAACTATCCAAAATATAAAAAAAAATAACTTTTAACAAAAAAATTAAATTTTTATAAAACGTGATTTAATTGTACCATATTCTCAAACGGTGGCTAAGTTTGGCAACAAAAACTCAAAACATATTCATTCAAAAAGGAATTAAGAAACCATATCCAATGATATTCTGGTATTGTTTGAGAATGTGATTGAAATTATATTTTTAAAAATTAAAAATTTTCTTGTTTAAATTTTTTTTTGTTTTTATATCGTTTTAATATAATGATGTTAAAAATAATTTTTTAAAAATAAAAATATTATTTTAATATATTTTCAAATGAAGAATATTTTAAACTGCAATTAGTATTACACATCTAATCACTCTTTTAGTGTGATTTGGTTAAGAAATTTGTTTAAAAAACATGCATAGGACTCAAGAGAATTGACATTATTGCACATCATGTAGCTTTATAAGAACAAACTACATTCTTTAATAGTTGAACAAACTACAATAGTTGAAGTTTGGTGTTTAATTTTTATATCCTAAACACCACCACCTATATATGGCCTACGTAGCAAACAACATGGTACATGTAAGGTAGTTGGGTGGTTTTTGTCTTGGTGTCCACCGTGGACCTCTACGAGGTATCCTCAACCACAAGTGCACCACCAATATATATATATATATATATATATATATATATATATATATATATATATATATATAAAACTTATTAACATGAGTTCAAGGAAGGTTAATTAAACTTATTAATACATCCTCACCGCCCATGCAAATAAAAATAACAATCAGCAAATTATTTAGGCTCAGTGATAAAAGTTTGAGACCAAGAAATTTACTCTTTTTATGGTTTCAAATTCGACCTCTGTGATTGCTTATATGATAGTCACTGGAAGCTTACATAGTTGTTAACTTCAGAGCCCATGAGATTAGTCGAAGTACACGCAAGCTGACCCAAACACCAATGTTAAACTAAAAAAAAAATTAACAACTAGCCCGGTTGTCATGTATATATTCATATCTTATGGCTGAGTCATGAGAATATATATTCTTTTTTTTCATCAAGACTAATTAATTAAGTCTTTTTATTTATGTTTTAAACATATTATTTATAACCAGACTATTGTATTCACGTAAATATTTTCTTCACAACATATGGAAAGAATCCACGTATCTTAAATGAAAAAGATACATCTATTGTTTAATTTTTAATGCAATGAGATAGCAATTTAAGCTTGTTTCTGTGTATGTTTATTTCCATGATTGTTTCTATATATGTTTGGTAATATATAAATAATTGCTTATTGTTTGTGTATCCTAGTTAAATTTTTGTTGAAAACGCAGGTGAAGGAAAAGCTACTCCAAACTACTTCTTAGCTACTGTAGCGAGAAGTACAGAGTGAATTTTGCTCTACATGTACTATGAATAGTCTTTATTGTTCATGATTGGACCAGGTCCGGTTCGAACATAAATGTATTAGACTAGGTCCGATCTAGAAAAAATAAGTTTAATTTTTTATTTTTAATTATATTTTATTCCAAAAAATAGTATTTAATATTATTTAATAACATTATATAAATTAAAAAAATATTATATGATGGAATAGCATTTGCAGAAGATTGTAAAATATTCTATTATTGGTGAATTTGATAAACTTACAAAAAAAAAGAAAAAAAGAAATAGTAGAGATGTGTGAACTTAATGATAATATTTTTTTGTGATTAAATAAGGAAATGAAGAGATTTTCAGGATTATCACAAATAAAAACTCCATTTTAAAATTGTGCCTCATCACTACTGATTAGTAACAGTAACACCCACAACTTATGCCATAGATAGATGCCCTAACAGTCCCTACACAACCCGATCGCAACCTACTTTCATTTTCCTGATTCTCAGCAATACTAAACTAGCATAACAACCATGATTCCCCCCCCCCCCCTAAAATCATCTTAATCATCACTCCTCTACCTCAACATGAGTTACATCCCACCAAGAACAAGAACATCCCTTCTTCATTGTTGCTCAACATGAGTTACATCCCACCAAGATTTAATTTCCCTTTATATCAAATCTTCAATTTAAGATTTTGTCTCTTGTATTTGTATGCTTAAATATCTTTTTATACAATGTAATTGGTTTGGTAGCAGATTGAGCAATGAGGGTTTAGAAGTGAGAATGGGTGGTTAAGTTGATGAAAAAGGAAATTGTTTTTAGAAAACGAGCTATCTAGATTTTGAATTGTTGTGCTTTAATTGTGTATTTGTTTTTAGGCTAATGATAGTTGTTTTTAGGTGGTGATATGTATATTCATTAATGTTTTTGTTGTTATACCTCTTAAAATAATTAAGATGAAACACAAAAAGAAAACTAAAATTCTGAATGATTTGTCTATTATAAGTACTTGGTTTTAACCTAAATACAAATAAGATATATATAAGTTAAACAAAAATTACTTTTCTATTTTTAAAAAATAAGACTATATAAATATTATTTAACAATATCATATATAGGGTATGCTAGGCTATTTTAATTTCTCCATAAAAAATATGAAATTAATTTCAAAATATTAAACAAATTAAGCTTGGTTTCTTTTTATCAAAGAATCAACATTTAGATAGTATAATCTTTAAAAGGATTTTGTTATCGTGAAGTTGAATTTTGTTGTCTAAAAATATAACTTTGTTTTTTTTCAAAAAAAATGTGTAAATAATTATTATTTTTACTTTGTGTTTTATTTTAAAAAAAAATATTACTTTTTTGGTTGAAAAATTAACCCAGGCATGATAAAATATTTAACAGGGTAAGGTTCCATATTCGTGAAGTTAAAACTTCAGTTTTTTCAAAAATATATATAAATACTTTATTATAAATGTTATTAGGTAGTTTTTGTTTAGATCTTGTTACATGTTGCATTCCACCCTTGCAAGGATACTTGGATTGGGTGAACATGATAACTTCATTACGTATTTTATTCCTGTAATTCTTAATCAGCTCTGCGACAAGCAGGAGATATGAATGATTTTCTGTGGGTTATCATCATGTTGTTCATATCAACTAGGTGAAAAAAAGTGAAATTTATACACAGCAATTCTTGTGAGGGTGCCATTGGAACTTAGTCAAGTTTTCTTGACGATCCATGGAGTGCACATCTCGCCAAAGAGAAAGCTTTTTTATAATGCAAGGTTGATTAAAGAGGAAGACTCAGGGCCACTACCACCAACCCAACTAAATTACAAGAAGTTTTTTTTCGTTTTTTAACCATATCCTCATGGTTTTGGTGATGGAGAAAGGGGTTTTTGCGAATCATTGTGCATGATGGTATGAGCAACTTTTGCTTTGGTGAAGGAGAAAAGGTTTTTTTTTTTTTCTTTTTTTTTTTTGGTGAAGAACTGAGCCTTGTGGCATAAGAAACTTTTGCTTTATTCCAAAAGGCGTAAAGCCCCGTGATCTAGATCCACCAATGAAAGGGAAACATTTTGCTAGGGTTTATGCCATCGATCATGCCATGTCTCAGCTTTCTTGAACTCTTTCGACTTTTTATTCATTAGACATGGATCGTGGCTTGAGTTTTTTTTGCCCTATCTTATGCTCAAGTACAGTCCATCTCTCAGAAAACCAGATATGTAATGATGGATGTATTGTTGAATCTATACTTTGTTATAGTGCTGAGAAAGTGAATATTCTAATTGTTTGTTTTTGTTAATTAGTTCATCATTAATTGGCTTTTAATTTCTGTGTACAAGAAATAAGCTAGAATTATTTAAATATATTTGTTTTTTTTTGTTAAAATCAAGAATATATATAAAATATAAAGAAAAAAATTAGAATAAAGAGAGCAAAGCTTCAGCTACACAAATTGTAACCTAAACCTCAGCCTAATTATAAGAAATAAAAATAAAAGAACAAATAACTTTATTGATAGAACAACAACACAAAAAATAAAACAAAAACACGTATGTATTACGAAATCTAGTTGTTTTCAAGTAATTCTCTATGATTAATGCCTATCTTTTTGAAATGAAAAATAGCCAAGATTTGAAACATTGAAATTAAACATTTTTAGAAAAATGATTTTTTTTTTTAAAAAAAAGTTGAGATTCTATTCACGTAGCATTTTCATTAAAATAGAGAGTGTGCTGGTCTCACAATTCAAGACCCCGTTTTGGAAGAGAAAAAAAACCCTACAAAGAACAATTTAGGATTATATATAATTTCCACCATCATTATTGCTTTCTATTTTAATTTTCAAGAGTAAAAAAATATATATATTTTTTTTACTTTTTCCTACCATTGTTTATGCTGTGACTATTTCCCAATACCGCCATTATACCCCGTAAAACCTCTAAATTATAATTACAAGCATCACATTCTTAAATCTAGATTTCTTGTCCATCACAAGCTGCCTGTGATAGGTCTACGCAGACGAAATTCTATCCCTTTGAACTTTGTTTTATCTCCAAAATACCCTTTTCGCTAAATGACCAAAACACCCTTCACACTTGAAGAGTCAAGACCTCAATGTTGACCCCAAATGCCCATGCGTAAAACCCAAGAAGGCGGCATCTTGGACTGTTTGGGCATACACCAAATACCGGTCAACTGTCTATCCCATGTATGATACAGAGACGACACCTTCTTCTTTTAGCTGAGGTTAGTTAAATAAAAAAAGAAAGAACCAGACATACCAAAAAAAAAGAAAACATACTGTACAACATTAACAGAAATAAGTACTATGAAAAAACCTGAAGTAAAGTTGTATTTTCATGTCCAAGATCGTTCATGAAAAGATGACACAACTTTGTGTAAAGATTGCTCATGGGAATAGCATCAAGTGGAGCATTCTTGAACGTGTAACTGTGTTTAAGCAGTTTTTTCATTTCATCTGGGACAAGATTCTTGCTTGCTCTATAGGCAAGCCTGCAAGGTACCGGAGGCTAACTTACAGATCGTGCTCTCCACCACCGGAGGCCATCGAAGCCGGTGTAGAGACGTCATTGGAGGCTGCAAGTTGTCGTGGGTTTAGCAAGGATTCGGATTTAGTCTCTTTGAAGATTAGTTTGTTGGGTGATTGCCAAATTGGTAAAACAAGCTTTGTGGTAAGCTTATATGACCTTTTCTTTATCTTTTTTTCTTTTTTTATATTGAGTCATGGGTTAGCATGACTGGCGCTGGGATTGATTTCTTTTATCATTCCCTTTTTTTTTTTTGAATGAAGATAAAGTATGTGGGAGATGAGCAGGAGAAGAAATGCTTAGAGATGACAGGATTGAGTTTGATGGACAAAACATTATTTGTTCAAGGTGCAAGAATTTCATTTAGTATATGGGATGTAGCAGGTATTTTATAACTGTTTAACTGAGTTTTTTGTTTTGTTTTGTTTTTTTGATAATTTAAGGCTTAAGAATGGAATTTTGTTAATTAATTAGCTTCTCTCTTTCTTTTTCTTTTTTTTTTGTTTTTTTGGATGTAGGTGATAGCAGTTCACTTGATCATGTTCCAATTGCATGTAAAGATGCAGTAGCAATACTGTTCATGTTTGATCTTACTAGCCGGTGTACTCTTAACAAGTTAGGAACTAATCCCTTTTCTTTAATGCAAAAACTCTAGGCATTGCTAGACTTTTCTAAGCATATGATTTGATTTTTCATGGCCTTGCAGTGTGGTTGAATGGTACAATCAGGCAAGAAAATGGAATCAGGTACCGATTTAAAGCTCCTTTCTTGACCAACAATTGATTCTGTTAACCTTTCTGAAATGATAGTCATCAAATGCCTCATCATAAACCAATAATTGACATTGAAGGGATGAGTGATTCTTCAGTAATGTGACCTTGATTAACCTTGATTAGTTAATCATCATGTATACTGATGTTAATTAAGTTTGTGCATGAGCCCAGAAAAGGAGCATTGATGTCAATTGAATCACTGAACCATAAAGCTACTGTTAGTTCAAGGGATGTGTGAAACAAACTATGACTTTACCAAAACCAATTAAAGAGTGGAGCCACAAAATTAATGATGTTTTCAATGCAATGTTTCATTGTTCATGATCTTCTTAACAGTTTGTGTATGCTTTTTTGCTTTTATTTAATGGGGTCTGCATCACTAGATCGTACAGTGAGACTTCTTTTTAGAGTGGAGCCCTGGTGTTAATAAGAGACCAAACTGTTTTAATGTGAATGCTTTTTGTATCTCAAAGTTTTCTGTGCTCTGTTTGCAGACAGCAATTCCTATACTAATAGGGACCAAATTTGATGATTTTGTCCAACTCCCACCAAATTTGCAGTGGACAATAGTGACTCAGGTAATTTACTTGTAATCCTCAACTATTTGATTGGTTTGGTCAAATTCATGGAGCTCGTGTGGATCACACCTGAAAAAATTAGAATTTCACAGGTTTCCGTGCACCATAAAATTCAATTTCTGGGGTATTTCTTTTACTTTTGAAGCTTGAAGGTTATTTATTAGAAAAGTCCTCCTCCAAGAAGTAGTACTTAATTTTCATGATTATGCTGCCAAAAACTTTAAATTCAAGTATCATGTCTGCAGCTTAATTTTCATGAACGAGACACCCCATTGATTAGACTGTGAATTTGAAGAATGGTGTGGGGATGACGACGCGGTGTTTGTCTTCGTGGCAGGACCATGTTTTTACAAAATTTTAAATTGTTTTTAGCTTCAAATTATTTTTTTTTGTGTGTATTTTTCGATCGATTTAATTTATTAGTGTTAAAATAAAAAAATATTATTTTAATAAATTTTCAAATAAAAAAACATTTTAAAAAACACAAATACACGATAAGATAAAGGTGAAGAACTTTTGAGTCCGAATTAGTCAAGTTTTGGTAAAAAGAAATTCTGGAGAGATTGAAGAAACTGACATTTCTTTGTATTTCCGTGTTGAAAAAGAAGCACAAGGGGCCACATGTTTCCCCATTGATTGATGAATGTTAATTAAGATTGGAAAGAACTGTGGTTAAATGTGCTTTAGGCCTGTCAAATTGAATTCTCTACTGTGATGTATTATTACAGGCAAGGGCATATGCAAAGGCAATGAAGGCAACCCTTTTCTTTTCAAGTTCTAAACATAACATAAATGTGAACAAGATCTTCAAATTCATCATGGCTAAACTCTTTAACCTGCCATGGACAGTAGAGAGAAACTTGACAGTTGGAGAACCCATAATTGACTTCTAGAGGTGGTCGCTTTGGCCCTGATCCTCCTGTACATAGCCGAAAGAGGGAAAAAGATGTAAACAAGAGATACAAATTCAAGCAGCTCAGCAGATGGATTCTGCAGACCTTTTTTTTATATTGTATGGTTCTCCTTGTTCTCTCTGTTTTTTCTTCTAACTCTACACTGGACTGGAGATAGCTGCTGTTACCTTGTGTATGGTAACATAGTGTAAAAATAATGTATTTTTTCTCATATATTCCTCCTCCATGTTAGAGAAGGAATCAGTGCTGCTTAAACTAAAATAATCCAAGCTGGTAATTTCCTCAGGAATTCTAAACACACTGTCATGCTGCTGCATGCCATTTTTCAGATCTGAATTCACGTTTTTTCAACAGAGGGAATCAAGCCCATATCTAGGTATGGAGAATCAAAGAGACAGGAGAATCCACATTTATTCCAATTCCACTTTAAACTATAACCATCAATGGTCAGCCCCTCCCCCATACCTACCCCAATGCCCTACAAAAATTCTTTGTTTCAGGGGAAAATATCATCTTAAGAATAGCTTTATATTCGTTCTAATGAGATAAAGTACAACAACTTAGTACATATTTATTAAGCACGACCTGGATTTAAAAAAAAGAAAAAGTCGAATGAATTTAATTAATGTAATGAAGTTATGGGTCAATTTAATTTTTTTACCGGATTATACCAGATTATTTTTTTTATTTTTTGTAAAACCCCACTCAAGCTATGTCCTGAGTTGATTGGGTTTCAGGATGGACAAGTTTAATAGCAGTGTCTTAGTCATAATTAGATCATTGACCCATGTTGTATTATGTGTTAAATTAATTCTTTTTAACATAAAAAATATCAAAACATTGCTAATGTATTGTTTTAAAACAAATATAATATATATTGAATATCTTTTTAAAATATCGTTATAGCAATATGTTAGATAATATTTTAAAAAAAATATTAAGATAATAACATACTAAATCAGCTCGAGTTAACTCATGAAAAGCAAATAAAAAAAATTTAATTAAAAAAAAAATTTAATTAAAAAAATCTAAAATATAAAAAGAATCAACCCTGGCTAATTGGATAATAATTTACTAAATTCTTTTGAGTCATAAAATCTAATAAATTCATAAAAACATGAAATGTTATTCCAATGAATAGTTAGCATTGTGTGAGTATCACTGCAGCATCATTTAGTGTGTTTGAATAGTTAATTGGACTACCGAAAAAACCACTTACACTGCATTAATGTAAAATAATTGTCAAGCAACATCCTTTCTGGAAGGAAATCATTGCAATATTCTGTCTCTCTCCCTCCCATTTTCTAAACTAGTCAGCTAACCATGTTCATGCACAGGAAATCGGTTTCTCAATTCTTGCATAAAAATATTTAAAATTTCAGGACAGAAATATTCACATGATCAGTTTTCTTCTTGTTTTTTTCCTGCCACATGAAATTAAAATATGAGTGGACCAGATTGTTCATCATAATCTATTGAGTCCACCACACGGCATCTTTTTTCCTGCCCGTATTCATATTCCTTCACTTTAAGTAAACAACAGAGATTCCACCATCGCCACGAAAAAGACCCCTCTAGGATTGAGCAGTAAAATTAAAAAACCAATTTAATTGAAAAAACTGAAAAAAATTAATTGGAAAATTGATCTGGACTGAACCGGTTTGGTTTAAAAATAAAAAAAATAATAAACCAAGCCGCGGGCCGCCTCCTCCCTTTCATTAGCCATTAGGCATTAACGATTAAACCTAGCACTTGGAGTGAGCAAAAAAACTGAAAAACCAATTTAACCGAAAAAACCGAACCGGTAAAAAACACTGATTAAACCGGTTAAAATATTTAGAAAAATATCCATTTTGGTTCCGTTTTGATGTGTCTGAACTAGCCAACCCGAACCAAACCAGTTCGGTTTAGAAATGAAAAAAAAATAAACCAAGCCTCGGGCCGGCTCCTCTATCCCATTAGCCATTAGGCATTAACGATTAACCCTAGCACAGACCATTTTTCATTTCTTTCACTTTCAATTTCACTAAGTCACCCCCTCCCCTCCCATTAACCCTTTTATCCACAGTGCCACAATCGTTGCCCCCGCCCGCTCCCTTAAAAAGTTTAGAGACACGGACAATGTCTAATCACTGCTGATGATGCGAAGACTGTGTTTGATGTTGTTGTTGTTTCCCTTGCATTTTGTTCTTTTGTAGCAGAGCCAAGATTCATTCCTTCTCTGTCCATGTATCCAACATTTGATGTTGGCGATCATGTTTTTTCAGAGAAGATAACAATTAACATGACTTCCTTTCCTTTCCTTTCTTTCCTTTTATGTTGTTAATGAGGTTTTGTGGGAGTAAATTTGATGCTGAATTGAGACACATTTTAGTCACAGAGAAAAAAAAACCTAGGTTTTTTTGGTTTTGGACCTCAAAAACTGAACCTAAATCGGTTGGTTTGGACCAGTTCCGGTTCGATTTGGGTTCTTTTTTTCTCCAGTTTGGTTGTTTTTTAAAGATAAAAATTGAATCAAACCGAAAATAATCACCCCTGATATGACCAACAAAGCCTTTCGTTTGTTAACATTAAGAAGAAGAAGAAAAAAAAGGTTTAAGAGACATGAGCATTATTTTTAAAATTTATGAACTGGATGGATAAAAACAAGGCTTAAAAAGAAGTTTAGACGTATCAACAAGGTTATCTAACATAATCGAGATCGATCAGCTATAATTAAAACTTTTTTTTAATAATTACGAGTTTTTTAATTCACATTTATTCCAAGTTTAGACGTTTCTGAATTCATGTTTTTTGGTTTTGGACATCAAAAACCGAACTGCAACCGGTCGGTTTGGACCGGTTCCGGTTCGGTTTGGGTTTTTTTTTTTCCAGTTTGGTTGTTTTTTAAAAATAAAAACCGAACCAAACCAAAAATAATCTTTCCTAATATGCCAACAAAGCCTTTCGTTTGTTAACATTAAGAAGGAAAAAAAAAAGGGGGGTTCAAGAGACCTAAGCATTATTTTTAAAAATTATGAACTGGATGGATAAAAACAAGATTTAAAAAAAAGTTACGTATCAACAAGGTTATCTAACATAATCGAGATCGATCAGCTATAATTAAAACTTTTTTCTTAATAATTACGAGTTTTCTATGTAAAAATCCATACTCAAGAACCTTCTTCAGTAATACATACGAAACCATCAATGCATAATTATTCAAAAGAATCCATAATGTATAAAAGTAGAGATGAAAACACAAGCTTCCATCATCTTCAGCACAAAGTTTAGTGAATCATCACCAAGTTGCTGGTATTATTTCAAAGCTGATACCAAAATAAAATGGTTGGAAAGACTGGTTTATAAGACTAATATGCTTACATTCCGAGATGCCTTGTAGAATCCCAAGACTATCTGTGCTCTTCCCATGTAGAACTCCCTATTCTCGCCATTATCGCCACCTTCATTGGAGGCATAAAGATTAAGTTCCTCCATTGCACGGCCGAAGTGGAGCAAGTATCTCAGCACATATAATTCATTCCTCGTGCCCTTAAATCCCTTCACATTCACCACCCTAAGAGTCTCAATGACGCAAAATTCAACTTGAAAGTTCCTTGACCAAAGTTCCTCAGGGTCAAATGGATAGGGAGGTTCATAATCCTGAAACAAGCATAGTTTAAAGAACAAACGTTAATCCTTCAAGTTCAAGCTACTCAGAAAAAAAACATTGCTGCGCGGCAGAAAATGTTGGCCGGATTTCTGCAAGAGTACTTACTGGGAAAATTCTTGCAGGGCCAATGTCTATGGTAAGCGTCTCTAAACGAGGACAGCTCCTTAGCATGAACTTGATACCACAATATTCATTACTGTGCAGTGCTGTTTTCAAGATCAGCTTGCGGACATCAAGTGGAGCTTGCAAACCCAATGGTTCGTCTCCGCTTGGAATAATCTGTGAGTGACAACCAACAAAAGAAAATGATGTATGTTAGCCCCAAATAGGCGACAATATTAAGCTTTAATTTACTCAAAAAAAGAAATTACTGTGAAAACAAGATTTTCCCACTTCTCCTTTTATACAAACTAGTCAATTAGGTCAGAATCTATAATGATTTAAGGTTGAAGAAATTGTCTTCTAGGGAAAATTAGGACTTGTTTTAATGCCCTGGATAAAAACATTTAATTTACATTTATGAACGAAATCTTTTAACTTCCTCACTAATAATATATGGATGAAAGGATGACATTGCATAAAATCAAAAGTTTTGTAACTCAAATGATATTGAAGTGATGTACTGTTAAGGATTAAATTGAGGGTTTACAAAATCAAATCATAAATATAATTTTTGCCCCCTTTTCAGTACAAAACATAAATCAAAATTGTAAGACTAAGAGAGAAATTGAAAGAGAAGATGATCCATGTATGAAACTAAAAATTTATGATAAATGGGATCGGTGCCTTTGAAAACTTTTGATTTTTTTTCCAAAATTGTAATATATACTAAGAGAAATAAAAAGAAAAAAAAAAGAGATGGGGGTTTGAAATATGATATTGACAAATTATACCTCGTTTGGTTTGTAAAATTTTTGATGATGAACTCTTGATTTTTTATGTTTATATTTAGTTTTTAGAATTGGAAAATAGAAAAAAGAAACGATACCAAACAATCCTTAAATTCTTAGAGTGAAAACATCGTCACCAAAGAGTTTAGGCAACAGCATATTTTGTCACCTCTTATGATTCTTGGCGACTGCATTACTCATCCCTAATAACTTTAAAATTTGATCACAACATATAAATGAAGCAGCAGATCGTATAGGATAAGATTAAATCAGATATACAAGTTCTATCTGTTTTTTTATTTCACAAATTAATCTTATTAAATCAAGTCTACAAAAAAGTAAGGCAATTTTAAGACAAAATATTTGCAAGAACTGGGAATTCTTACATAAAACTGACAAAATCTGTCTAAATGTGAGAGGCACCATAAAATTCACTAGGAAAATGGTTTTAATTAAGACATTATGAAAAAAAAAAATTGAAAGGATCTATACCTGTAAGAAGACACTGCAAACAGTCAGAATTCGAGCAGCAAAAAGCTCTTGTAAGAGATCATAAAGGAAGGCACCAACTTCTTCAAATTCAGTCTGCATCCCAAAATCAAGTTCAGCCTCTACCATGTCACGTTGGTTCTCCAAGAGAAATTGACCCACTTTTCCTGAGTACTTGAAGAATTGAAATCTTGGTCCTTCAATTGCTAACCATTCATGCCTAATATCACATTTGTCAAGAACCAAGTTTTGTAGCCTCAAACCTGGCTTGGATACCTCAAAATATTCCAAGTTCCAACACTTTTTCAGATGCAAAGTCTCTAGCAATGGACAACTCTCCAATATAACCAAAATAGATCCAATATTTATGTTAATCCACCCCAGAGAAAGGCTCTTTATTGCACTAAAGTTAGTGAACTTAGATGCATCAAACCTGCACGAAAACAACTTCAAGGATTCAAGAGCCTGGCCATGTTCATAAACATGTGAAGGCAATTCAGATACTGCTTCATGATTCATAATTGCGTCTTCTCTCCATGTAGGATCAGAGAAATCTAGTCTTAATCCTGTCGCGTTATGCGAGGTCGCAAACATGACAATGTTTTGCATATCGACAAGAAAATTCCCTGGCTTTGAACATCTGAATCCAAGTGTTTTGATAACCTGTTGTGAATGGTTTGCAATAAACTGCCGTGCAAAGTTGATGAAAACTTCTCTTTGAACTTTTTGATTCTCCTCAGATTCATCAAGTTTAACAAAGTTGTTTTCGTCGAAATCAACGTTCTCCACTTCGCGCCAAATGTTAAGCCATTGTTTGGACAAGATGCATGTTCTAGCAGCTTCTTTGAATGACAGGAAACTTGCAATGATTATGAGCAGAGAACTTGGCAGGTTTGAGAACAAGTCTGTGTTTCTGTCCATGATTATGAAGGGGTTTGTCTGAGAATCTGAAGAGACAGTTGCAGAGGTTTTTTATAGCGAAGAAATGCAGTTATTTTGCACAGTGACCGTTTGTTTCCTGTGAACGTTTGTTTCCTGTGAAAGGTTGTGTCTTTCTGTTCAGAAAATTGAAACACGGGCAGGGAAAACAGCCCTTCACTGGAAAATTAAGCAAGGAAGATGGGATTGCAAAATATAGGACTGGGAAAATGAGAAGAACATTCAACCAAGAACAACGAGCTCCTTTGTTGCATCAAGAAAGAAAAGGAACTAGTAAATATTATGGATGTGATTCTCAAAGAACAAAAAACTATTGGACCTTTATTTTTGAGTGATTCAATTTTGATTCATAATTGGTAACACTCAAAAATCACTAAACAAAAAATTCAATATATTACCAAATAAGAAAAGAAAGTCTCATCGGCGCCTTGTCGGCACGAGTTGGTAAGCCAAAACTGGTGTAGAAAAAGACCGAAGAACATTTATGAGTTAAACATGGTTATATACCAAACTTATCATCACCTTGCTGTAAATATTTTTTATTACTACAAGAAAATAAAAATTATTTGTTGCTTCATCGGCATGTTAATCTTTTTCTTGCCTCACCGGTGTTGTAATGGCTAATGTTTGGCTGCACTTATACTATTTGTACTCGCCTCCATGTTGAGAAGACTTAAATTACGTGCTCGTCAATTTCTTCAGAAGAATAACTATACATTCGGAATTCTGAATTGAGTTTGATTAGAGAGCATAATTTCAGTTGACAAAACTTTCTTTGGTTAAGAAACTAATTCTATACCAGAACTAAGACCATTATTGCATTTGGAAGAGGGAATAGAAGAGGGAAGATTATTGCATATCGAAGTTCGTAAAGGCAAATGATTTTACACAGCACTTCAATGTAACAGTTCATTAAATGATGTTTCTGGTTCTTTATTACTTCGGAGTTGATTAGGCGCAGTTGTGCTTAATCATCGTTTAAAAAAATAGTAAACCGTTATATCATTCCCGAACAATCTTTATCTTTTCTACGCGTTGGTCCATTTTCTTTCCATTACTTGTATATTGGACAAACAAATAAACCAAGATAACAAATAACCATACCATCAATGTGATTAGTCAAGAAAGGATCAAATAGAACGGCCAGTTATGCAGTACACATGACTGGAATGACCACAAACCTCAATCGGCAAAAAAAAACTACCATGATAAGACCTCTTGAGCCTAGGCAAGAGCGAGCATAATGAAAGTGTCAAACCCATCAGCTTAAACCAATTGAGTTCTCACATTTGACACAAGACCTCTCCGATCCCCAGATGAAGCAAAATAAGCACTACTACAAGGTCTCCTACATATCAGAATAAGGATTTGATGGATAAACAAAATGTTCTTGATTCTCCAGAATGCTGATGTCAGAAAATCATACTGGAGAAGCCGCTTAACAAACATCATTCAGATGAGTTCTCGTGCAGCAGTACATATTCTCGGCTGAAAAAAAAACATGACATGTAAATCATTTGCAATGAGCAGAGCATAACCAGCTTGGGAAAACTCATTCAGAATTCTACAAACATTCATGTCAATGTGAAGCATTTCATACTGGTCAAGAATAGAACAGATTTTTCGAAATGTCAACTTGCCACTGGAATTAATCTCTATATGAAATAGTGTTTCACACATCAAAATGCTACTTACTAATGCATTATTAGCTTCCGACTTTTGTTATGTAAAGCAGGAAACAAAAAGGCCGTGACTACTACTAAATTGCACAACATTCAGATATTCAAAGTTTGCCTTCTAACAAAAAAGAGAGTTTTGTAGTATATAAATGGTAAGGCAAAAATTTATGAGAGTTATGCACTCTATCTATAAACAGAAAAAAAGAAGAAATTATACTCCTATATAGGAGAAAAATTGTCAAGATAAAATAGACTAGATTGAAGCTATATCAAATATATAAGCTTCATGGGCTGAAAAAATCACAGCCTCGACTTTTAGAATCAGAGACAATGGTATGCCACTCAACTTCCCAATAGCTTTTGAAGAACATGCAAAAGCAGACCCAAATGCCCAAAGAGATGAACACAATCAAATCACAGACAAAGCATATATTGTATGAATACCAAAGAAAAAGAACCTACTTCAGCCAGTATAATAACAGTGGAGAGGCAAAGAAAGTTTAGCATGATTCATACAATAAAAAATGGGCGTTGCATTTTGAATGGAGGCCTACCTACTATTACCAAATTTTATTGTGTCCTTTTCAAATAGTTCATAATAACGCTGAGGTTCAATGGGATTATCCTGCAAATGCAGAAGAAATTTTAGATTCAATCACAACAATAAATAAGAGAAAAGCTCAATATATGCTAACTTGATATTAAGAGAGATTGCTCACATTAATGAAAGTTTTATTTGTGCTTCCAAGGTCCATTACGTAAGGCCTGTCCATGGCATACGGAAAATACAAAATTTGACTAGGAGATGTGATAAATTGCCATTCATCAATGAAAATAGTCGTGACACAGCTGATTCTTACCTTACTTGCTTTTTTAACATGCCATCAGGCTGCTCCTTTTCTACTTGCCTAACAACCAGAAACATGAAATCATAAAAATGTCCTGAAACAGCAAAGAAGAAAAATTAAACTGCTAATTTTAGATCTACCGGAATTGAATAACAGCATGTTGCTTGCTGCATGATGGATGGTCTGTAGGAATATCTGCCACCCTCCTTTCTCTCCCAAAAAGGTAACAGCTCTGACGATGTATATAAAGGGGTTCTGTTCACCAATACAATTGTTAGAAACATAAACATCAGCCAGAGGGTGAGTTAACAGGTTTCTTCCATAATCAGAAATTCCATCCTGAACGACGACTGACCATAAGAGAAATAAATCCACATGCAATGTCAACACCACCAAGTACAGAAAAGCTCTGGTAAAAACAGAAGGAAATTAATTGACTATTGACTCCTTTCAGATAAGGACTAAAGGCTGTGCACTCTTTTCAGAGGAAAAAAAAATTATTTTGTTTAGATTGGAAAATTAAATTGTTCAATGTTTATACACTCTTGTTTTGAGAGCATTAAAGTATTTAAAGAGCTCTTCAAGGACAGCTAGCAGGGGGCAGAACTTGAGTTTTTGGAATGGGAAAGGGGGTGCAATATGAAAGTAATCAGGGTAGACTTGAAAATTAAATAACAAAGAAAAATCCATATTAATAATACATAATTGTTTGGGGGTGCAAAACATGTATTCCTATTAAATAAGCCTTAAATGGAGTAGAACTAAAAATCTTCAAATTTGAAGGACTAAAATTTAAAATTTCTACGACTTTGGTGCCCCCCTCATAATAAAGTACAGTTATGTCCTTGAGAAGCAGAGAAAGAAATTGTCAGGAAAACAAAAGAAGTCATGTAAGTTCTTCACAAGACTTCAAAAAATATTTAAAATTTCCCCTTAAGAAGTGAAAGCTTCAAGACTTAACCAAAAGGTCCACTCCCGACCTGTATCCTGGCATCTTACACATGTATTGAAATGTAACCCTGAAATCTACTAAGATTTTGCAGCTTTTCAACTATACAGTCTGATAACCCAGCATCAAAGCAAGCCAGACACATTTTAATTTGATGACAGTAAAAATGCATGATTTGAGAAGGCAATGGATAATGTCTGATTTATGGATTTCCAGGTCTCCCAGAAACATATACATATACAACATGTCATATGCAGGACTTACCATTCAGAGCCTCACCACCCTTAAAAACATAAAGTCGCCATCTTACATTAGGTTTCTTAGCATCTGGGGGCTCGGTGAACAGCAATGTAACACCTAGAAAATGAAAAAAACCAATTAGCATAAGTGAATATGAAAAAGGAAACTACACACAGCATGTGTTGGTAAAGCTTTTCACATCAGGCACGAACCAAAGAAAGAAAGAAAACAAAAACAGAACATGTTTTGGCCCAATTTGTAAAACTGCTTATGGAGATCAAATCCACCATCAATCAAGAAGCCTCAAGTGCCCGTGCCTAATTCTTCCTCTCATACGGATGTAATTTGAAAAGGTATAGCCTATATGTCACTTCAGGGAATCTACTGTTTTCTTTCTTGCCTCCCAAAAGCTGTTAAACTTCCCCAATTATTTTTCAAATGACAAAATAACTGAGTAACTCTACATGGATTCAACTAAACTGACCAGAAAAATGATACATTTATGTCAAAATGTGTAAAGCAATTGCACGACAAAAATACCTCTATATCTAAACCAACTAACCAAAGATGCCAAACAACTTTTAGCTTGCCACCAGATTTGTATAAAAGAGGTGAGAGAGAGGTACAACAGAATTATTAGTGATAAGAAAAAAAAGGAAATTCTCTTCAGTGAAACTAAAAGCAATGTACATATCACCCACCTCTAACTCTATTGGTTTCGGCAGCAAGCTTTCCAGATAGCTCAAAAGAAGGTTCTTGCTGCAATTTGTAAAGATAATGATCAATACTAAGGTCAGCTAGACACAATGAAGATCTATTTCTTAGCCAAACAAAAGTATGTTTACAAACTAAATAAGGAGCATTAAGCACAGGGAAGTAAAGCAACCACACAAGCTGTTCCTACCTTCTTCTTGACTTCCAAAGCCTCCTCAGCAGCCTTCATCTTAGCCACAGAATCATCATAATTGTCATCATCACTATTCCTGCCCAAGCAAATTTAAGTAGGACAATTTATTATTATTATTATTATTATTTAGGTGTTTCTAAATAGCATTTCCATGGTAGAGGCACGTTACCAATGTTCCAGTCCAAACATGAGAAAAAGAAAAGCTTAAGAAGCAGCCTACCTTTGTTCAGCTCCCCTTGAGTTTGTCCCCTGAAATAATTAGTTTTTCCAATCAGCGTTTCATTCGAGAATCTTTTCAAGAAAAGCAATTCCAAAGATTCATCAAAGTTTGAAATCTTAAAAGATAGACATAATCCACAAGACATTTTCTGTTCAAGGAAAAGATTGTAGACTTCAGGCCAAAATGATTTGGGGCCTTAATTTTCTAGCAAAACATTCCATAGGTTTCCATTGGGATTCTTTGTACTCTAGCAACTTCTAGGGTTGGGATTTTGTTAATTATAATGTTTCTGGCTAGTGGCTACTTGTTTGGTTTTTGCTATGGATTATCATTACAGCGTGAAAGCAGTTAGGAGAAGTGGCAAAAGACGAGATTTTATGGTTATAATGAGAGATTAAGGGGTTTGGTGGGGTTTCTTGATGAGATTTATGTTAAAGTTAATGATTTGAAATTCATATGCAAAGTGCAACCAGTAAGTTAACAATGGGAATTGAATGGGATTGTTTGTAAAGGTTATCAGCTTTTAATACTACCAAGTTTCCAACGACTTCATGAAAACATATACAAACCTTTGAATCAAACAAAAACAATTACACAAAAAAGAAAAAAGAATTTATCAAAATCCTAATGCACAAATCACATTTAGTTTGAAATTTTATCGAATTGCAAACAGAAAAACAACACAAATTAGCCTACTTTCATCAGCAACATTGTGAAGCAGACAATTTTTAACCACAAACAACACAATAATAAGATAATTTAATAAGAAAAAGAAAAAACAAGATGTTTAGACCAAAGTGTTGTTAGGGGTGAATATCACCAGACACCTCATTGCGGTCTCTCTCTGTTTGAGGCAGCGGCGATCGAGACCCATGCTTGCTCCTGTTGCGACGGTCTGATTCCAATGGTGAAGTAGACCGCCCCTTATGTCTTCCTCTAGAAGAAGACTTTCCTTCAATCTCATCCCTCTCTGACCTTCTCTCCTTCCCAACTTCCCTCTCTCCTCTTTCTCTACGATTCCTCTCAGCTTCTCCCTCCTTTTGCAAACCCTTATCGCCTCCCTTTCCAAGACTCCTTTCATAATCTTCTCTCTCACCCTCTCTTTCCCTTCGTGTGCCACCCTTCTCGCTTCCCTTTTTGTCGTGATTCCTGTCAACCTCTCTATCTCTCATTTTTGCACCCTCTTTCTCATCTTGGGATCTCCTTAATCTTTTCGTTCTTGGCGAAGGAGACCTCCCGCGATTTGAATTTCTCTCTTTTTCAACTGGGGAGCGGTCCTTTTGCGAGCTCCTGTGTCTTGCTGGAGGAGATAGAGGAGGAGACATCTCCCTCTTCTTGGGAGATTTATTATTATTATTACTGCGGCTAGAGCGTTGCTGTTGTTGTTGTTTCTCTCTCACTGGGGAAGCATCTCTATCTCTATCTCTATCTCTATGAGAGCTTCTATGTCGATCCCTGTGTGGAGATTGGGATAAATTGCGCCCCATTGCCACTGATTTTTCAATTCCAGTGGACACTGATGATGATAATAATAATAATAAACCTCACTTAAACCCTAAGATTTTGAGGGAAGAAATCAAAAGCAAGAACTTAGCTAACACTTGACAGCTAATAGTCGACTGTCACGTTCCAGAGAAAGTGAAGATAGGGTTTTCTTTTTTCTGATTATTTCTTTCCCCACTTGCCCGGTTCGGTCATTGTTATAAAATCCGAACCGGTCCGATCAGTTAACCCAGTAATAAGTTGGGTTTCATTTTAAACCAGATTTTTTTATAAAAACTGCATCATTTTATTTAAAAAAAAATAAAACCATATTAGTTTAATAAAAATATTAAATTAATCAACTAATCTATAAATTAATCCATGATCTACTGTGAGTTGACCCAGGCCTTGAGAACGGTCTTGTAACCATGGGTGTGGTCTTAAGAAAAGGAAATCTTAAAATATATTCTCCGACTAACGGGTAAAATTTTTACATTCAAACTGTTTTTATATTAATTTTACCTTTAAATTGTTTTGATTTCTTAATTAGAATTCTTGTTAAAATCACTTAATAAAAAAAAAAGGTTAAGCTTTTCATAAAATGAGGTACTTTCTTTTAATTATTTACTCATTTTATTTTGCGGATTAAATGAAATTCTATTTAAACATATAAAAAAATATTCAAACATTACTAACATGTTTTCTAATTAAAAAAAATAAGTTGCATAGAATTAATACGATGTGACATAATCAACTTTATAAATTTTAAAACAGCACGAATAATCAATAAAACTATAATTTAATTAGAAAAATTTAAAATGATATTTTTTAATAAAATATTAAAATAACAATATACTGAATTGACTTTGATCAATCTGAGATATCCATTTAAATCTGCAACTTGAATCATAAGATTAGGATAGCCCTATAAAAAGTAAATCGAATCAAATTATGAACCCTAATTCTTAATCAACCCAATATTAAATGATAAAATTTTAAAAAGTTTAATTAAAAAAAAAAAAAAGACCTGGGTCAACTTAGGTTAACCGACCAAACTCATGAGACAAGCCATTAAACTAAAATAACCTTATAAAAAGTAAATTGAAACAAATTACAAAGTTTAATCTCTTATCAACTCAATAGTAATATCAAGACTAAAGGTCACATATTTTCTAAGTAAATTATCAAGTATTCCCTCTAGTTTTACAAAATGAATTAAATAGACTTTTTAGTTTAAAAAACCATCATGCATAATTTAATATTATTTATTTCAAAAAATTTATTCTTTTTTCATCAATTTTTTAATTTTTCCCTTTCTATTTCTTGTAAAAAATGGAAAAGAAACAAAACAAAATGGCTTAATGATGTTTCAAGGACTTAATTGCATCTTGATGAAAAGAAGAAGGATTGAATTGCACTAATGGGCTAGAAGCCCAAAACGGGGCTCCAATGGGAATCCAATCTGTGAGCAGAAAACGGCTATCCAAGGCTCCGATGTTGATCACGGATGCTGACGTGTTTGTTTATTTTACATGGGCCATGATCCTGGGCTTGGACCTGGGTTTCATGGATTCTGCTTAAGCTAGGCCTACCTTTTTCATTGCCGATATATCTGCTTCAATGGGCTTTCATCGTTAATCCCAAGCTATCACTCCTACAAAGAAATAAGGAAGACCCAAATTTAGTACCAAACCTATTTATTTATTCAATCTCAATTGCATGCCAAATCTATAAATTTAATCAATTAGGTCCCAAATGTTTTCTCTATTTCTAAATCGTGTTCTTTTAATAGTTTATTTCCAATGCATATATATATATGCACTAAAGTGTCAAATGAGATTAATTTGAAGAGATTTTGATAGGAAACTTGATTGAGAATTTTCTAATATATTTGGGACCTAATTGATAGAATTTACAAGTTAGGGATTCAATGAAGAATTAGTATGTAGGTTTGGGACTAAATGAGACGTAATTGTGTAAAAGCACGGCACATGCTATCCCAAATGCAATTTGCAACAAAAGAAAAGAAAGGAAAAGTGGAGCTCATCTCTAAGCTGGATTGTGCCATTAGATGTTGTTGTCTTGTTTTATTGGCTAATAACTTGTTCGGAGAAGCCAAACTTATAAATATAAAAAAATTATAAAACAATGGCAATTTCATTAAAAATAATGTTAAATATTTAAAAAAATATGATTAAAAATAAAGAAAGTCTAGTCTGTAGAAACCCTATATAGCCTTGAAATGGAGAACGGCAAGCCATGTTGACTTCTTCCAACCACACTTCCCAAGCTCCTTGTCTTGTGAAATTGGAATTTTTCAATTGTTCATCCCATTGAGCAAATGCACTAGTGAAAAAGATCGAACCACGTTAGCCTTATCAATGGGAAATAAAAAATGGGTGAAGACAAAATACCTAACCACTTGGCCTTGAAATGGGCAACGGCGAGCCATGTTTTCTTTTTTTCTAGCCAAACTCCTTATCTGATCAAATTCAGAAATTTACGTGTTTGGCAGTGTGATTGTAGGTGCTTTTTAAATAACTTTTCGTGCCAAAATGCATGCTAATAATTTTTTTTATTTTTTAAAAATCATTTTTAACATCAGTACATCAAAATAATTTAAAATATACAAAGTATATTAAATTTTAACAAAAAAAATTAAATTTTTTAAAAACACAACCGCAGCCGCGTTCCCAAACGCTGCCTTCAATTGTTGATCCCACAGTGCATATGCACCGGGGAAAGATGCGTTGAATTGCATATCACTTTAATTAGAAGTCAACTAGGCTCTCCGTCCGCGTTTCATCATGGAGCCATACTAATTATTTTCTTAAAAATTATGCTGTGGAAAAAAATACTGTGGATGCATTGTGAATATAAATTTATTATATTTTGAACTATACTATAAATATAGAATGGTTGTGTTGTAGATGATAGATATTATAGCGCCATGAATGTGTTATTTTTGCTGTTTTCTAATCAAAAGATACCGTTGGAAGTGTTGCTGCTGAGAGTATTATCTTTTATGTTTTCTATATTAAAAGCTGTTAAGTTTGACTGGATAACCAGATCCAAATCGCTTTCAAGTGGTACTGGGTTTGGCTGTTTAGCTAGACCCAACAGCTTTTGACATGACTCAATAATATTAGATTCTGCTGCTCAGCAAGACCCAATAACATTAGGTTCAGTTGTCAAGCCAGACCCAACAACTTTTGAGCTTCTTGACCATTAGATCCAATGCTATTGAGTCTGGTTTGACAACCATACTCAATACTATTGGGTTGGATTTTCCATCAGACCCATTGCTATTGAGTTCATCTTTATAGCTAGATTCAAGACTATTTTCTGACTTGACTACTAGACCCAAGATACTTAATATATTTTATATACTATTTATAATTTTTTTTTATATTTGAAAAAAATATATTATTGATCTGCTATGAAGCGTGAGTTAATATACTAATTATATTAAGTGTTGTAAGTATTTTTTTTTTTTAAAAAAATTTGTGGCTTGACTTCTAGATTTGATTGGTTAAATAAGTTGATTTTTTTTTAATTAAAGGAAAACAATAGGAAATGATAGTAAATAAGTCAAATTTAATAAGAAAAATGATCAAGATAACATGAGAAATAAATATTTTTTTCAAAAGGAGACAATTGATGCATCTCAATTAACAACTCATTAAAAATAAAAGAATAAAATGGGATAAAAAAGACATAAAAAAATCCTGATTAATTTAAGTTAGCATGATAAACCTGTAACTTTGATAATCAGGGCTGAGCCAACCTGAAATATTCAGCCAAACCCACGATCTAGATTCTAAAATTAGAATAACTCAAAAAAATAATTATAAAACATATATTTTTTTTAAAAAAACATCAAATTATACTTTTTTTTAAAAAAAATTTAATATATTTTTAATTAAAAATTATATTTAAAATATCCTCTTTAACACATTACCAAACTCTACAAACCATATTAACTATATTAACTTATGCCTACCTCACACACCAAAATCCTTGTCTAACCAAATTAAGAAATTTCAATTGTTCGTCGTATAGAGCATAAGAATTAGAGAAAGATGCACTGAATTGCATATCACTTTAATTAAACCTTCTCCACTATTTTTTTTAAATATTTTTAAAATACAAAAACAAATATAAATTTAATATATAAATTGGTAAAAAAAATTTCCCTTATCAACCTTAAATATTTATTAAACATTTTAACACTTCCACTTCTGAATATTTTAATAAATAACGTAGTGATTATAAAATATTAAAGTCAAACAAACAAGCCTCGTAACATCATCAACTATAAAATTTACTAATTAGATCCATTTTATAAGTGTTAAATATTAATTAAAAAATTATGGAATTGGATATTTTGGAATCAAGTATCAATGTAAATAATCATACTAAATCTGATAAAAATACTTGTTTTTATATTTGAAATTATATTTAAATACATTTTAAAAATGTGTTTTGTTTAAAAAAAATATTAAAAAAATAGTTTTTTAGTATTTTCTATTATAATAATTAACAAATACTTAGTATGTGTTTTATATTGTGATATATATATTTTTTTAAAAATAATTTTTATTTAAAAATATATTAAAATAATTATTTTTATTTTTAATATTAATAAATCAAAATTGTCTAGCACTCCTCAATTTTTTTTGAGGCAGTATTTTAAAGAAATAATAATAAAAAAATACATCGTCCACAATCTTCCACATCACCAGCATTCTGCAATCCTGCAATCTGTCTTGCCCACTAACCAAACAAATCCCACGTGTACTTACTCATATTCAAACTATAAAACAATCCTTCAAATCAAAATTCAAAGTGACATAAATCTATAAAAAAAAATCAATCAATTCCTAATGGCAGCTACCACCACCACCGCCGCATCCATAACCACAGCAGCATCAGCGTCCACCGCCGCAACCATCACCAAATCTCAATCTTCCTCTTTCCTCAAACCCTACTCTTCTTCGCAGTTACCCTTCAAATTTTCCAAATTTACAGCATCTCGCGCACCTTCAAGGTTGGCAATTTCTTGCACTTTGGCCCGAGAGGCTGTGGTTAAAATGGAGGACGTGGTGGATTCTGACCCGGCCCAATGGCAACGACCCGATTCTTTTGGTCGGTTTGGGAAATTTGGCGGGAAATATGTACCTGAAACCCTTATCCATGCACTCACTGAGCTTGAATCTGCTTTCCATTCCTTAAAAGATGACCCTGAATTTAAGGTATCTCTGCCTACCTACACATACATTGGCCTTTCTCTATATATTGCATTTGTGGGCTTGCTTAATTTCTCTGGAAAAGAATGTTTATTTCATTTTCGGTGCCTATTATGTATATAATAAAGTAAAGAATTACAAATTTGAAGCAATTATTTAGCGTTTCTGGTGTATAAACATTCGGAATCTTGAAGTGTTTTTCAAAATACTGAATTTGGATGGAACATGTTTTGACAAATTTTGGTTGAGTGAGGACTAAGGATGTAATGCAATGATGCCAGAATATTTCTATTAATTGAATAAAATTTATGGAATGAATATTTTTATATTGCAGAAAGAACTAGATGGGATATTGAAAGATTATGTTGGAAGGGAAAGCCCTCTTTATTTTGCTGAGCGGCTTACAGAGCATTATAAGCGTCCTAATGGTGAAGGGCCTCATATTTATCTCAAGAGGGAAGATTTAAACCACACAGGTGCTCATAAGATTAATAATGCTATTGGCCAAGTCTTGCTAGCAAAGCGTTTGGGAAAACAGCGGATAATTGCTGAAACTGGAGCTGGTCAGCATGGAGTTGCAACTGCTACCGTTTGTGCACGGTTCGGTTTTCCATGTGTTGTTTATATGGGCGCACAAGATATGGAAAGACAATCGCTTAATGTTTTCAGGATGCGTCTTCTTGGGGCTGAAGTGAGAGGAGTTCATTCTGGCACTGCAACCTTGAAAGATGCTACATCAGAAGCTATACGAGATTGGGTGACTAACGTGGAGACAACCCATTATATTCTGGGATCTGTTGCAGGGCCACATCCTTTTCCCATGATGGTGCGAGAGTTCCATAGGGTTATTGGTATAGAAACAAGAAAACAGGCACTGGAAAAATGGGGTGGGAAGCCAGATGTGCTGGTTGCATGTGTTGGTGGTGGTTCAAACGCAATGGGACTCTTTGATGATTTCATTAAGGACAAGGATGTTAGGTTGATTGGCGTGGAGGCTGCGGGTTTAGGTGTAGATAGTGGCAAGCATGCTGCCACTCTGACCAAAGGAGAAGTGGGGGTGTTGCATGGAGCTATGAGCTATTTGTTACAAGATGAAGATGGACAAATAATTGAGCCTCATTCTATTAGTGCGGGGTAAGACTTCTAGTTGACTCTTTTTATTGCTTTTATTTGTTTCGTACTATCACATTCTTCCCTGTGCTTATACAATATCATTGTTTTGCATAGGTTGGACTACCCTGGAGTTGGACCCGAGCACAGCTTCTTGAAAGATAAAGGACGTGCTGAATACTATAGCGTCACAGATGAAGAAGCTTTGGATGGTATGGAAATCCTATTAAGATTTATTGTTTGCTCCATTTCCAGGCTTTCAAGATTTCACATCATCGATTTTCATTAATGCTTTCTGATTCTCTATGTAAACTATACTTTCTCAGTATTACTGGGTTTCTTGTCATGTGATGCAACAAAATTATAACATGTCCTTTCTCTCTTGTTAACCAGTTTTTTAATCTTCAAGTGCAGCATTCAAGAGATTATCGCGATTAGAGGGCATAATCCCTGCTTTGGAGACATCTCATGCACTGGCGTATTTGGAGAATCTCTGCCCCACTCTCCCAGATGGAACAAAGGTGGTTCTTAACTGCAGTGGCAGAGGGGACAAAGATGTTCAAACTGCCATAAAGTATTTGCAGGTTTAATGGTGTTTGTGATGCTGTTTGTTTACTCGATAGAGGAATAATAGGCAAATGCTATCTTGGTCATGGAAGTCTTACAGCTTTTTTTCTGTATGAAAAGCTTCGATGTTGTCAAATGTGTTGGCAGAACTCCATTTTTCGTCAAATCAAATTGTGGATTTTTGTTTTCATTTACTTGAAATACAGACATGCACGCACTCCTTCATATATGTATCAGCAAAGTTGGTGTTGGGCCATTCAAGCAATCAAACACACACAAATTTACGTGGTTCGGCAACTTGCCTACTCCACGGAGCTACTGGTTTGTATTAATCAAGCTTAGAAACAATACAAACAACAAAACAAGGAGGAGGAGAAAATTCTTCTCAACTCAACTCAACTCTCCCTAGCTCTCTCTCTGTGTTTCTCTCTTGTTCTCAATCTGTTCTCCCTACAACGTCTCACTCTCAGCAGCTCTATTTATAATCAAGACACTTTTCTTTAGTCAAATATGGTAGCCACCATTTTCAATGGTAGGCAACCTACCATGCCTAACTTTGCAGCCATGTTTGACATGGCTGCCACCACCACCAGCTTGTGTCCACACTTAACAATCTCCCACTTGGACACAAATGGTGCTAGATCTGTCTTTTAATCTCTGAGACCAACTGAAGCTTTACACAGCTTCAGTTTATCAAGAGTAACTCCTTTGGTTAACATGTCAGCTGGATTCTTGCTTCCGCAGATCTTTTCTAGCATTAGTTGCTCCTCGTCTAGCAATTGTCGGATGAAGTGATATTTGATCTGAATATGCTTCGTCCTGGAGTGAAATGCTGGATTCTTGGCAAGGAAGATTGCACTCTGACTGTCGCTATACAAAGTACCCTTTTCATTCATCTTGCCCAACTCTTTCAGAAAACTCTGTAGCCATACGATCTCTTTTGCAGATTCTGAGACTGCAACATATTCAGCTTCTGTTGTTGAAAGAGCGACGATCTTTTGCAAGGTAGAACTCCAGGAAACAGCAGTCCCTCCTAGAGTATATACATATCCTGTAGTGCTCTTTCTACTATCAACATCTCCTGCTAGATCAGCGTCTACAAAACCTTCAAGTTTCAAACCACCAGCTGTGAAAGTAAGACATGTCTCTGATGAACCTTTTAAGTATCTCATGATCCATTTCACCGCCTCCCAATGTTGCTTTCCAGGATTGCTCATATATCGGCTTACAACTCCCACTGCATGGGCAATGTCTGGTCTGGTACAGACCATAGCATACATCAAAGAGCCGATAGCTGAGGCGTATGGAATCTTATCCATGTATCCACTTTCTAGCTCAGTTTTTGGTGACTGGTCTTTGCTGAGCTTGAAATGATTCCCCAGAGGTGTACTTACTGGTTTAGCATTATCCATACTAAACCTGCTGAGAACCTTCTTGACATACTCTGTTTGTGAAAGCTTTAGTATGCCTTTGCCTTGATCTCTAATGATTCTCATGCCAAGTATTTGTTTAGCAGCTCCCAGATCCTTCATTTCAAACTGCTTTGACAATTGTTGTTTCAGCTTGTCAATCTCCTCAATGTTGGATCCTGCAATCAACATATCATCCACATATAATAGTAGAATGATGTAGGAGTTGTCAAAATGTTTGACATAGCAACAGTGATCAGCCTGGCATCTTGTGTATCCCGAACTACACATGAAGTTGTCAAACTTCTTGTACCACTGTCTTGGAGCTTGCTTCAAGCCGTATAAGCTTTTCTTTAGCTTGCAGACTTGGTTCTCCTTTCCTGGTATTTCAAACCCCTCTGGTTGTTGCATGTAAATGTCTTCCTCCAATTCTCCATGAAGAAAAGCTGTTTTTACATCTAATTGTTCAAGATGCAAATTCTCTGCTGCTACTATCCCCAGAACAACTCTGATTGTTGTAAGCTTCACAACTGGAGAAAATATCTCAGAGTAGTCAATCCCTTTCTTTTGTTGAAACCCTTTTACAACAAGTCTTGCCTTGAACCGTTTGCTTCCATCATGCTCAGTCTTTACTCTGTAGACCCACTTGTTTTGCAAAGCCTTCTTTCCTTCAGGTAGTGTGGTCAGCTCCCAGGTCTTGTTCTTCAGCAACGAACTCATCTCATCCTTCATGGCTAACTCCCACTTGCTTGAGTTTCCATCTTGTAAGGATTCTTCATAACTTAACGGCTCACCACCATCTGTCAGTAAGATATAATTCAGTAAAAGTGTGAACCGTTGTGGGGGCTTTATAGTCCTTGAAGACCTGCGAACATAAACAATTGGTTCACTTGGCTCTGCATCGTCTTGTGTAGTGGTGGGTACAGATGTGCTTGAATCTTCTTGTAAAGACTCTTGAGTTTTGTTCTGCTCAGTAACATCAGGAAGCCCTTCTAATCTGATGAATTCAGATTTTTATGGACTTGTATCTGAATTAGTCGTATCTGTTTCTGCACTTGATCTGTCTTTGTACAAAACTTTCTCATTGAAGATCATGTTCCTGCTTCTGATAATCTTTCTGTTCTGATCATCCCTGAACCGAAATCCAAATTCTTCATCTCCATAGCCAATGAAGAAACATTTCTTGGATTTGGCATCTAGCTTGTTGCGAGCATCAGAATCTATATGCACATAGGAAACACACCCAAATACCTTTAAATGAGAGAGTTGTACCTCTTTTCCTCTCCATACTTCCTCGGGCAATCTGAACTCCAAAGGAACTGATGGTCCACGGTTGATCAAGTAAACTGCAGTATGAACTGCGTCAGCCCAGAATGTTTGAGGTAGCCCTGAATGCAACCTCATGCTTCTAGCTCGTTCATTGATGGTCCGGTTCATTCTTTCAGCAATGCCATTCTGTTGTGGTGTGCCTGGAATGGTCTTTTCCATTCTGATACCATTAACAGCACAATACTCCTTGAAACCTCCATCAATGTATTCTCCTCCATTATCAGATCTTAAGCATTTCAACTTCAAACCTGATTCATTCTCAACCATAGCCTTCCACTTCTTGAATGTTTCGAACACATCAGATTTATGTTTCAGAAAGTAGACCCATACCTTTCTGCTGAAATCATCAATGAAAGTTACGTAATACCGAGAACCTCCAAGAGATGCCACTGGAGAAGGTCCCCATAAATCTGTGTGCACCAGTTCTAGCTTTCTTGGTCTTAAGGCCCTGCCAACCTTTAAGAAACTAAGCTTCTTCTGTTTTCCAAGAACACAGCTTTCACAAATGTCTAGATCAACATTTTTAAGCTCTGGCAGTTTTCCCTTCGACTGAAGTATCTTCATCCCTTTTTGACTCATATGGCCGAGTCTACAGTGCCATAGTTGCGCTTGATTTTCTGCTTCAGTAGAGGCAATAATATCTTCACATTTTGTGGTCATATACAGGGTGCCGGTTTTCTTTCCACGAGCCAAAACCATTGCTCCCTTTGATACCTTCCACATACCTCCAGAAAAAAGGATTGAATGACCACTCTCATCAAGTTGTCCGACTGAGATCAACTTCTTCTTGAGTCCAGGAACATGCCTTACATTTTGCAAGTTCCACGTAGATCCATTCATTGTCTTGATCTGCACTTCTCCTATACCCACAATCTTCATTGGTTGTCCATCGGCCAGATAGACTACACCGTGATCTCCAGCAACATAATTTTGCATCATCTCACGGTGTGGTGTACAGTGGAATGAAGCACCAGAATCAAGAATCCAATCATCAATTGGACTTTGTACAGCAAGAATCAAAGCGTCTTGCACCTCATCTGTGGTAGCGTTTGCAGAGTCAGCTTCAGGTTTTTTCGGTTTTGTGCAATTCCTCATGAAATGACCAGGTTTGCCACAATTCCAACATTCAACCTGCTTTCTGGGTCCGGACTTGCTTTTACTTCTGTATCTTGATTTGGATCTGCCTCTGGATAAGCCTCTATCCTGTCTCCTCCCTCGAGTGTTAATGTTGAGAGCTGATCCTGAACTTGAACTTTCACCTGAGTCTTTCCTTCGCACTTCTTCAGCTAAAATCAAGTCTCGGATGTCATCATATTTCAGTTTGGATTTTCCAGCTGAGTTGCTCACGGCTGTCCTCATACCTTCCCAACTGCTTGGAAGTGAAGCTAGCAAAATGAGTGCACGGATCTCATCATCAAACTCAATCTCTACAGATGACAATTGATTTGTGATGGTATTAAAGTTGTTGAGATGTTGTGTGACGGAGGTGCCTTCTGTCATTTTCAGGTTGAACAACTTCTTCATCAAGTGCACTTTATTATTTGCCGAGGGCTTCTCATACATCCCAGACAAAGCTTCCATTAGTCTTGCAGTGGATCTTTCTTTTGTAACATTGTGCGCAACTCTTCTTGATAAGGATAGCCGGATAATACCCAAAACTTGTCTATCAAGAAGCAACCAATCTTCTTCTGACATATTTTCTGGTTTGCTCCCCAACAGAGGAAGATGAAGTTTCTTTCCATATAAATAGTCTTCAATTTGCATTTTCCAATATCCAAAATCTGATCCATCAAATTTTTCAATTCCCGCAGCCTTTATTTCATCTGCCATTTTTGCTGTATCTCCGATTTGAATTTGTCAAATCTGACCTTACAGATGTGTCCGGAACGGCCAAAAATATTGGAAACGACACTGAGATCACCCCAATCGGACTTCGGATGGCTCAGATCTTAACAGTCAAAGTTTTGGATCAACGGACGGTGCAGATGAAGCCGCGTGTCAGTCCAGAACAGCGTCTGCGAAGCACTGGATCAAAACCCACTTTTGATGACGTGGCAAGATGACGTGGCTTCCACGTAGGTTCACTGGGACCCACTTTTGCTGACGTGGCAACTGCACGCGCGTTTCTTGCTGACGTGGCAGTGTCTAACGTGGCTGCTGACTGGTCTGATGACTTGCTGATGTGTCAGGTGACGTGGCAGGAGACTGTACGGTTTTGCTTCCGTGGCTGATGACGTGGCGGGTCAACCCGGTTCAGTTGCAGGTATCCGGGTAGAGACGACGCGTGGAGAGCGTGCTGCGCGTGGGCGCGCGTAGGCAGTGGCTTCGTCGGCGCGTGTGGGCGCGTGCGGGCATGCAGGACGTCGGTTCTTCGCCGGGTTTTCACCAGTGAATTCGTCTCCTCTTGCTCTACACGATGGTATGTTCAAAAACACGTTTTGAGAACTTTGATTTTTGAGTTTGGATCAAACACTCTCTTTTTCAAGAACAAGCTCTGATACCAGTTGTTGGGCCATTCAAGCAATCAAACACACACAAATTTACGTGGTTCGGCAACTTGCCTACTCCACGGAGCTACTGGTTTGTATTAATCAAGCTTAGAAACAATACAAACAACAAAACAAGGAGGAGGAGAAAATTCTTCTCAACTCAACTCAACTCTCCCTAGCTCTCTCTCTGTGTTTCTCTCTTGTTCTCAATCTGTTCTCCCTACAACGTCTCACTCTCAGCAGCTCTATTTATAATCAAGACACTTTCCTTTAGTCAAATATGGTAGCCACCATTTTCAATGGTAGGCAACCTACCATGCCTAACTTTGCAGCCATGTTTGACATGGCTGCCACCACCACCAGCTTGTGTCCACACTTAACAGTTGGTGCATCTAATGCTTGCGGGATGTGCTAGAACATGTATCAATCCAGAAATTGGAGTAAAGCATGCATATTTGATATTGCAAAATAATTGAGGTGATGTTATTCTGTAGGATGCTTCGGAGTAATAAAATAACAATATTTCGATGCTATTTTGTTTTGAAAACGAAAGTGAAAGCAAACTAGCAGATGTAGCTATTGTTTAGAACTGTGATAACTGTGATGTTATTTAGGATTATGATAATCATTGTTTTTTAAAATATTATTTATTTGAAATTATTTTTAACATTCTATAAAATAAAGATGCAATTTAGATTTAGGCAGAGAAAGATTGTTCTTGAAAGCACACAAACAATACCCAAAACTCCATTTCTTTGTTATAGAAAAAATAGTAGTTTGGAAGTGTGGTTGTGATTTTTTTTAAAGTGTTTTTTATATTAAAATGTATTAAAATAATATTTTTTTTACTTTTTAAAAATTATTTTTTAGATTTACATATCAAAACTATTTAAAACATATAAAAAAGTTAATTTTTAATGAAGAAAATTAAATTTTTTAATAGCACAAACTGCGTTTTCGAACTATGCCTACTGATTTTCATATTTGAGGAGAGCCCACAGAGCAGGGAGGCTCTTCCATCAAGGTCACAAAATCCTCAACACACCATGGCCTGTTCTTGCTTAAATGATGGGCCATTGTATTATTTTTTTCTCTTTACAGTGCTGGTGGTGTCTCGCTCATAGGTTTTAGAGCAAGCATAATTTGCAATTCAGCTCATGTAAAACCAATCAACCAATTTATATTTCATTTTCTTTTTGTGAATGAGCACTGCCAAAAAAAAATAATTATTTTTTTCTCTTTACAGTGCTGGTGGTGTCTCGCTCATAGGTTTTAGAGCAAGCATAATTTGCAATTCAGCTCATGTAAAACCAATCAACCAATTTATATTTCATTTTCTTTTTGTGAATGAGCACTGCCAAAAAAAAAAAAAACATGAAGACAGCAAGAGCAACAACATGAATGATATGTGCGGTAGCTTGATAGGAAAAGCTGGTGAGTATCTGTGAGCAATTCAGAAACTACACTTCTTTTCCAGGCAAAAAGTTGTGAGAGGTAACTTGAGCCAGATAATTTAATCCTGCCATTTACATATAAAATATTATGATTTTCTTCAAGATTTATACGTGAAGTAGAATATTCACAAAAAAATCATAACCCATATGAGACCACTTTGAGAGTATATATTATAGTGTAGATTGACAATGGAAATACTGAGAAATAAGTCGACCTTTCAGTGCCATGGAGAGACAGTGCCTCCAGTTGCCAGTAGAGTCTATTTGCACCTTAATGCGTGAAGGAGCCGCAGCCACCTCTTCGTCCACTCCTCCATCAATCCGAGTAAGATATGTTAATAAATCTTCCTAGCCGACAATATGAACTCATGCCCTTTGAAAGAGACGCGACCTTTGAGACTTGAGCAGTACTATATTATACTCGGGCACATGGACTGATGGACAGTCAGATGACAGGTATAAACTCTCCATATCTCAATGTTGTCGACAACAAGAATTGCGAAGTTTTTGCACATAAAGAAATGTTCACAAGAATCTCATCAATGATGAAATCGAGAGGCTATCCAACAACTCTAGTTTTGCTGTTCAGCTTTATTTGGATATGATCGTTTTACACCACTTAGCACAGTTGATTACCAAATCTATGGATAATATTTTAATCCAGAGTGCTAATAAGCTACAAGATCGATTAATATATCTAGCATTGCTCTCTTCAAGTTTTGTTCAAGACAGTTGCTCCTAGACCTCATGCAACAATGAAAATCAAAGGACATGTCACCAAGAACCTTGCATCAGCTAGGGCATGAAGGGCTGTCTCCTTGAATTAAACAATGACGATTGAGATTTCATAAACAAAATTCTTCACTCATTCCAATTTCCATGTACTGCCAATTATTCTTGAAAAATATACAGAACTAAAACTACTAAATATATAATGACTTCCATCATTTGTTTTTTATTATCAACCAGCGGATAGTTATTGGCACACCACTACCCTAATCTGAAGGTCTCCGGCTGTCCGCATGCTTGTTCTCTCATCATATATTACATGAGGAGTATTAAAATTGCCAAGTCTGGTGCAATCACTGCTTAGCCTGCAAAAAACCAAAACAAATGATTAAATTACACAGATAAATCATGTTTACCAGAGGGTTAACAAGGTTTAGAATCTTAAGCAGAGATCTCTTCCTCTGAAGGAAGAAACCAAGAATGTTCCAAGACAAAAACAGTAGGTGTACCTAGGAACAGATTGAAAACGTGGGGTCTTCACAGAGAAATAAATAATAGGAACCTACCTTACAAAATTCTTAATGTTAGGTAGGCATTCTGTATGGTCCAACCTAACTAACAGACAATGTTGAAGTCAACTAACTCCAAAAATATTACGTCACCTAGGCGATCAGCTTTCAAAATTGGTAGTTAACACCTAACCCCATCATTAACTTGTTCAAGTGCTTGCTTGCTGCAGTCAGTTGACGTCTCTACTGTCAGTGACTACCATGCTGCAAGATTAGACGATGAAAAGAAAAGTGCAGGAATTACATTTTCTACCGCATCTAACAGTCAAACACAATCCCGTAAAATCTCGATCCATTTATTGCCAATTTTACATTACTCTCAAAGTCACTATAGCACGGTTACTGAAGTTGTAAAATTTCCCTTGAACTGAAGCTAATCATCACATTGTGCACGTGATGTAGGTAAAAGATCGATCTCCCATATCTGTATTTATCAGAGGAGAAGCACATGGCATAGTTCCCTAAACCTAAATCTTGGATCAGAAGTTCAACTACCCTTGCATCTGATATTCAACTTTCTTTTGTATTCAAAAGCATTAACTGCCAGAGAGGAAGTTGAGATGAATTCGGTAGTGTGGTCCGGCTATATTGTATGTGTATTGTATATTTCTTACGCAGGCGACCGATATTTCTGAAACTTATAGAGGCAGCTTTTTATACTTAGGATGCAACATGAAAACTCTCTCATGAGCCCGTGATTGTCGATACATCTTATTCCCACCGAAAGCATTTTCAGCTTTTCATTTGGCATCTTTAACATTCAGACAATTGACAGGGGAAAAATGTATACAGATAAAATTTCAGTACGTAGCAGACAGAATTGTCTCAAGGGCATGCATGTCTTTTTGAAGATCTCAGGGGTACAAAAGGTGAATTATGAAGTGTCATACTATATTCATCAAGAGAAGCGGGAAAATTACCTGGGAATACAAGAAGGTTCCAAGGACAGCGATGGCCGCTCCAAGAGCATTGACAGGCTGGACGGGTGTGTGGAAAATGATAATGGATGAGACTATGACAGATATACGCTTCATAGTATTTCCAATGCTAAAGGTCAAGGGAGAGATCTCATCTAGGGACATGTATGACACTTGATTGTAAAGATGATAGAATACACTTTGTGCTGCAATCCACCTACAAGGCAAAATATGAGTCACATAAGCATTCGTTTAACAAAAAGCAACGGGAAAAGGTATAAATATCACCCCACAAACACATGCAGAAATCTGAAGTCGAATTCCAAAGAAGATGAAATACATGTTTTGGATTATTGTACAAGAAAATTATAAGAAACTTGCAGTACATTGCAGTGAAGTATTCACAAAAAGGTGGTCGATTCAAAAAAATATTCTTGTCAATCAAATGCAGGGTCGATTAATCGGAACAAAATGACCAGAATTCATTTCACACTCATCAAGCATAAGCCAAACAGGACCAAATTAGCAATTAAAGCCTTCAGATTGTGCTTGACATCTAGTACCAACTCGATTCAATATGTTGTACATCAGACATGACATGCACAAGTAAAATTAGAGCTATTTGATTAAAAGCAAGACTGCATAGAAATCTAATTGTGAGCCATCACATGGAATTTTACCAGGATTACTAAATTGTTTTGCAATATAAACTGTTAAGTTTTTCATATAAAAAATACCTAGAGACCTCAACTTTCTTGACAACAAGAGACAAGAATACAAGGTGATCTTATTATTGGTCAATCAAACAAATTCTTGCAAATTTAATTTACATTATGATTTTTAAAATTTTCTACCATGTAAAAACAAATCCATGTGGATGAAAAGTGAGCACAGCCAACCAATACAAGGAAAACTGAGTTTGTAGTTGCCAGCAATTACCATACAAAATTCGGTCCAATTTCAGAGAGGGCTGTCTGCCAACCTGCAGCCCACATCTGTGGTCCCTCCACAGCTATAGCAAAAGGTGTGAGAATCAAGAGTGACAACATAGAGAGACAAGCATAGTAGTTCATCCCACTAACAGACTTCCCCTTCATGCCCTTCTTTGAAAATATGTTGCGGAAAACAAAAGCCAAGTTGGAAATCATGGCCCCCATAAAACCTGAAACAGACAGCCAATCAAATTCATAATTCTGAAAACAATCCTTAAGAGCAAAATTATTGAAATCATGTTCTAAGCCCTGATAATTTCCTGTAATGACTGAAATACAAGGAAAATGCCAAACCCATGTCACATGACCTGCTAGAAACCAATCACCATAAAAAGAAAAACAGGCTGACAGCTTGACTCCAATACAGTCAGAAACAATGCGACAGAATTAATATGAATGATGGGAACTCAGATCATAATTTTGGTTTGCTTATCATGAACAAAGAAAGGAAAAAAGAGTGCATTGAATTTGGTTTTAAACAGCACAAATTTCAGTCCAATCTTTTATTTAAATGGAATATAGCTGATTGAGTGTTTGGCTTTTTTGCCATCTCAAATTCCATGTAATGAAAGCTCTGAGATCAAAACTGCTGTTTGGTTTTTTCCCTTGCATCTTAGCAAAACTATAAACAAGTTACATAATATTTTAAGATAATCAAATCAAATTTCAACAAATGAAAGCTAATATTCTTACCAATCATGTTGAAGTTGAGCTCAGTAACAGCAGCTAATGCACAACCACCAATGATCGGAACAAGGGACAGGTAAACTGATGAAGGGAAAGTCTCACCCAATAGGAACCTTGATACCAATACGCTGAAAGCAGGCTCACCACTCTTAATGATATGGGTAAAGGAAACTGCAACCTTCGACATGCTCACAGTTGCTGCTACATGCCCAATTGTATGTGCCACAGCAACCTTAAAGGAGAAAATAATTATTAGTAAACAAATAGTTGCAAAAAAAAATAAAAATAAAGAAAAGAAAATGAAAGCATATCATAACCAGATTACAAATCCAACGAACATCAAATTTTGTTTTGAAGACAAGAAAATTGGAAAAACAAAAATCTAGTAAAATTGCTAAAAGAATTCCAGACCTTGGAAATTTCCCTAATTTGAATTCTAGCATCAAAAGCCACCATAAATTGAACCAAATTCAAATATCATCCTGAACTGAAGTGCATTCTTAATTTGTATCCATTTGAAACCAGTAAAATTAAAACAGGCGAATTGAAACTTTACTTTCTCAGCTTTATCAGCAATCAAACAAGGGCTATTTCATTTATCAGAATAAATAAATTAAAAAAGAAAAACAAAACAACATAAAAGCACGAATAACAAGCCATCATAATTTCCCTTCACTAATCTCTCAACTTTCCTCAGCAATCATACAAAGGGAAATTTTCTTAATACCCAAACCAAACTAAAAACATCACTTTCCCATGTCTTCCATCATTTTTTTTCTGACAAACCAAACAAAAACCTCACTTTCCCATCAATTCTCTCACCTTTCTATCAAACCAAACAAAACCCAGAAATAAAAACTTACAGGGAATAAAGTCTTCCAAAACTCAAAATCAGTCTTTGGTGTCTCAGCAATCCGGGTAGCCCATGAGATAAACATCATCAGAGATCCACAAGCGAGAGAGAGTGTAGAAGTCAACCATGGATATGGAAAAGCATTCAAAACCTTCTTGTTGTAAATATTAAACACAACATTCAAAGCCCACCAAACAGCAAAGTAAATCCCAATCTTAACCTTTTTTGCAGCCTCTGATTTCACCTCAGGTGCCTCAATTGGCTCTGATCGATCAGCCTCATAGGCATTGCATGCGATCAAGCTCCTCTTTTGAGGCTTTGACAAAGCAAAAGACTCAACCTTGGACACATGCAAAGGCTTGGAAATTGAAAGAACTGGTTTTGAACTCTTATTGCCATTAAGTGAAGGCAAAATCAAAGATCTTTGTATAGCCGACGGGTTTTTTCGGCGAAAAATAGTGTCAGATCCGTTGATTGTTGGCGTTATAACAGATTGCTTGACACTGCAAATCATGATGTAAAAATTTGATCGTTTGACTCAAAATCCAAAAGGGTCTAACGGGTTTATCTCAAAATCTCAAAAAACGAACTCAAAATCTAAATACCAATCCGTGAAGATCAAAGATCAAGAGAAAGTTTCAAAAACAACACAAACTCTAACAAACCAATGTCTTTATCTAAGACTCTCTTAAAATATCAACCAAAGGGTAAAAAGCTGTGAAACATAAAGATCTTGAAGGGTTATATAATTGTTTTTGAATAAAATAAAAAAAAAATCACTGATTTATAATCTACGGAGTAACAGAAATATATTTTTTAAAATAGTGTGAAATAAAAAAAGAGTCTCTTTTTTTATTGGTGGTGGGTGGGTACAAAGAGAGGACAAGAGAAGAAGGTGGCTTTTAATTTACTTTCTCTGAAGTCTCAGTCCAAATAGAAATTCAAGACTGACGTTCGGCAACAATTCATGTGATCTCTTTTATACGTTTTAATGAATTTTCTTTCTTTTCAACAACTTTCCTCTTGGAAAAGGTAGATGGAAAAAAAAAAAAAAAATAGTTTGGTGTCAATGGGGGCGGCAGATGTTACTGTGTGCAAAGATTTGTTGTTAGCAGAATGGGTTCCAAGGTTCCAACCAATCGAGCATTGCACAATGTACACGTGTTGACCATTTTGTGCTTGCGTGAAGCATGAACAAGAAGAGTTTGACATGGGCTCAAAAACTTCGACAAAGCAAAAGAAGAGATGACTTCTCCTAGATTTTCGATTCTCTTGAGAGTTCCATGTTCTCAGGATGGTCAAAGGATTTACATAATTTGTTTTTTACTAGATTGAGAGAATAGACCTAAGTCTCTACACAATACTGGGTGAATTAAGAGTTGATTTCTCTCGAATTTCTTAAATTTTGATTTGGATAAAAAAGGGAATGGTGATAAAAAAAAATAAAAATATACCATATGATTATACAATCAGTACTATGCATAGAAAATGTGAACTCACACTAAAATTAATATGCTAAGTGTTGAAATTATATAGTGACTCACCATTGTGAAAAGAAGTTCATCTACTGCTTTCTCCCGTATTGCAAGATGGTGGCTACCAAGGACTTTTTGGTAACGTTGAAGCTAAAGTAGATTTGGGTTGGAATTGAATTTTATGAGATGCTGGCTTGTGCAGTTGAACAAGTTTTTTATTTTTTTTTATTTTTAAATTAATTTTTTAGTTATTTTTGGATTTTTTAATGTTTTGATATAAAAAAGAAAAAACAATATTTTAATATATTTTTAAATAAAAAATATTTAAAAAAACAATATTTATTATAATTTTAAACATATTCTTGGTGGCATAAATTCAATGATTACATACTCATGATTATGTGTGCCTTTTATATATATATATATATATATATATAATTGTGATGGCTTAAGATCCAAACTATCCATATTGACATTAAGTATTTTACAATCAAATATCAGATAAACCATCCATATTTAAATTAATTGTTTTTTCAAATTTACATATAAGAATATCTTTTTTTTTTCTTTTCTCTTCTCAATTTTTTTTAATTAACATATTTTATTAATTTATTTTTTTTTTCTCTTCTCAGCTTTACTCACAATTAAATTAAGGTAGGATTTTTTTTTTCTGTGTTTTTTTACATTATATTTGTTATTTTATTTTTAAATTTTTCTAGAATTTTTTTCATATGAGATCAATTTTGTTGGATTTTTTTCAAATTTTTTTCAATTTCAATTAAATTAATTTGTTTGTTGTTGGATGATGGGTTTTGGAATAGGTTTTTAGGTTAGGTGGAAATGTTTTTTAGTTAATTTTTTTTTTGTTGTTGTTTATTTTTTTATGTTATTTATTTGTTGTAAATTTATTTTAGTTGATATTTTTTTTAAGTAACTCAGTTTCTAAGTATTATTAAGGGTTGATTTATATGAATTTAATTTATTTTAATTATTTTCTATATGTGTTAAACACAAACAAAAAGTTTTGTGAGAAGATCTAAGAATTATGGAAGTGTATCACACCAGATGCACGTGAGCGCACAGAAAAATTGAGGACGGCAGCTTCTATAAAATCCTCTTCATAAAAATCGACCTGTAGTCTCTTCTCCTTCACGTCGAAGAAATGGGAGTACTGATGCAATTTACAGGGCTCACATTTTAACCACCATAACTCTACATGGCAGTAGTAAGAAATGAGTTCAAAAAAAGTTAATGCTATACAAGGAACAATGACACTTTCAATAGCAGAAGCAGAGTGGCCTATCAGAGGATTTTGGCCTGGAACTTATCTGAGGCCCTTGGTTGCGTCCATAGTTTTTTTTTTAGTTGACTCTGTGAAGTTTTTTTTTTGGATTCAAGAAAACTCTATTCTCTTAAAAATATATTTTGTGGATCAAGATGAATGAGTAAAACCCTGACTGTTTCAAACTCTTACAAGAGGTGTATTTACCACCACGCTACGCCCCTTGGGGATCTCTATGAAGTAGTTGAATTTATGATAAACGGTCTGGGCCGTTAAATGCTAGTCTATTATAACTAAATGAGAATTTTTCCAAGACAAATTATATAAATAGTCTAACAAATATATTTATGGATCAATGAGACAAATCCAGGTCTAAGAGGAGGTTTGGTCGCGCCAAACTAGAGTAATGATTTAAAATGATTATATCTTTTGATCTGACCGTTGGATCTTTAGATTTTAAAAATCTCACCCCGGGTCTTCGGTTTTGTAGTTTTTGTGATTTTTCTTATTATTTTTTGTTTTCATGCCATTTTTTAATTTTATACTCTTTTTTTTGTAATTTTATATATATTTTTTTGTTTCTTAGTTGAGATAAGATTTCTCACTCATTTAAGATTTTATAAATCTTTTAAGAGATATATTTTATTATTGTTATTCTAGATAAAATAAAATATGAAGTTAACATCAGCAGCTCCTTTCACTCATTAAATATTTCCACATTCTTTCTTTGTTTTCGTGTCTTCAGCTTCCGGTGCATCACTCTAGCAATATTCATAATCATCCCCTACAGAACTAAATGATGAATCTAATTATGATAGACTAAAGATTATTCAGATAACATGAAGGTGCCGCATCGAGTGGATCCAACTCATCCGTGTCAGATGGCAAACCATAGTCCAAGAGTGGCTGTGGCTAGCCAATAATAAAATAAAAAGATCATGTCAGCCAACCATGGAATCTGTAGAGAAATTCATTAGCGACGTGCAAAGTCTTACCTCAAATATAAAGGGTTTCCAGGTTAGGAGAACTTTCAAGAAACTTTTCTTGAGCCTCACACCCAACATGTTAGCAAAATTCAAGTTTCAAGCAGGTCAAGCTATTGAACTTAGGCTGTGGATAGCAGGATTTTAAGAGAGCCTTCAAAGAAGAAATGATTGAAATCGGTTGCACTCTTCCTAGAATCCTTTATGATTTAAAAGCATATATAAAGTTTCTATACTTGTTGGAAGCATGGCATGATTACTAGGTGAATAAGCCAATTGTACGTTCCTAACCCAGAAATTGGAAGAACAGCAAAAGTATAAGAAGAAAAGAGTTAAGAGAGCTGGCCTTCAGAAAACCAACATATATGTAAAGCGATTGAACTCATCTGATTCCTCTAGAGATTTTTGAGCCACTGGATTTTCATTATCATACATGGAGATATAACAACAGGATAATCCTCGCAATTTTCCCTGAGCTATGTCCACTGCCAATATGAGGTTTGGCAAGAGAATGCAGATTGACAAGTGAGTAACTTTCTGCTACATAATTGCTGTCAGAAAAGAATTGAGAAGGAGAAACTTTGAGACATGGGAAGAAAACATCAGCTGGTACATCCAGAACAATATTAGAACCCAATTTTAAAACCACCAGTGTTTTCCAAGCAGAATATACAGGAGGCGTGGCACTGAAGTTTTTATGTTGATCCATAAATCCAGCTCTTGAATGTAATGGCCTAGTGCAGAACATATCCATGAATTAATCCTTGAAGAATCGATAGCTTGATTTCATTTCAGGCGGTATTTATCCATGCGTGATTTATTACATTGAAACATCATCTGATCCACGAAATTCATGAAACTCTGCTCTATTTCTTTAACCCATTTTTGGATGGATGCAAGAACATTGAATCATCAAAATCAAGGCTAGGAACTGGAACGAAAAGAACTTTCCACCTGGAATATACTGCATCTTTTGTTGGAAGGAATGATAACATATGGGAAAGAATCGTCAGGTAGATCACTTATCCTATCTACGCTGGCCTTTAGTCGCTCTCGCTTAGTCATTGAGAAGATAAGATCCATACGTATGCCGGTAGCTAATCAAGCACTGATGTATGCAGGAATAGTTAACAACTCACTAATTCGTTGTAGCTCAATGAAGCAAACAAGTGTTGAAGCCATTGAACAATGGAGATTACTGACGCCATAGTTGCCTGTACCTCTCTTGGTCCGATCCTGCTACAAAAGAGAGTCAGTAGATATGCAAATAATGATACACATGAAAGACAGCACATGCAAAAGCTAAAAACCAAGCTTTTGCTTTCATCGGTAACAGCACCTTTCTAATTTAAGCATAGAAGCACTTGCATGAACTCAATCTAACCCACTCTTTAGGAACTGAATCTGAAAGTACCAATCCTTATCATAAATGCTTTATAGTAGTTTTGCCCAAAGCATCAAAGGAAAAATGGGGAACACAGTATGATTACCCTTACTAGTCGTAGATAATAAATTCCTGAAAACTCAAGTCAGAGATTGTACATTATGTCCCAAATTAGCTATGAATGGGTAGTCATGGAGGTGGTAATCAAGACACTCCTAAAATAGGACTAGTTACTGATTTCTCTACCACAGCATATATTTTAGCCCTCACACAACCAATCTTTCAACAACTTATGAAAAAAATACAGTTCCTCACCTAGGCAGTGCTGAAAAATCAACAAGCTGGAGAAAATTTACCTCCATGAATCTCAGCTCCTTAGTTAAGTTGTTGCATCTCTCCACTCACCTCCACAATAGCGAGCCCCACCTAGTGTTCGTAGACGATTACACTATTGATTAGTACTTAAAAATACAATTTTATCAAGGTCTTTATATCATCATTTTGCACTTGAAGTATCAATAACTCCTTAACTAAAACATGTTTTATAATAACAAGTATGATCCTATAAGATACCTTTAATTTATGGTAAATGTTTATCTTAAATACAAGCCTATCACATAAATCAAAGGATTGATTGATGAGTTTAACTACTGAAATTGAGAAGACAAAGAGAGGGCCAAGCTTAGAAAAGAGATGCTGGTTCAGTCCAAACTGGAACACTGTTCAGTCATTGGGTCATATCTGGAGCTGTAGATCTTGGATTTCAATTTGGTTTATATGGTTAGAAAGCTAAAACATAGGCCTAAAACATTCATGAGGAATGCAAGACTCAATTATGCTGTTTGGAAGTCCAAATCTTAGCAACAACGGAGAAGTTGGAATCTATCCTGCAACCCAGACACTGTTCAACCCATATCTCGAGTTCTAGAAGTCCAAATGCACCGAATTGTTTTTTGTTGGAAAGCTGAGATAATTTTTTAGAACTTGCATGAGGAAAGTCTGTTCAAAGTCTGACATAAGCAATGATGTTTTGTTCAGACAAGAAGATAAGGATTGTCACCAAGTCAAGATGTGGCCACCCACTCAACAATTAGTCATCAAATCAATAGTTCTAATTTTTGGCCTATAAAAGGAGGCATTTGCCATGCATTTAGGCCTCTTGATTTTCAGATTAAGATCATGTTCTTGCTCTCTTTCTTTATATTTTTGTAATGCTTAAGTTTTGCTTTTATTAGTATCTTGTTTATGCCTTTCATTTTCTTTCCTTTACTTAGTTAACTTATATCTTATTTATGTTCTTATCTTGTTTATTTATGTTTCTCTCTTTCATTATGTTTAGTTAAGTTTATTATGTCAAGGTGAAAAAGTTACACTAATGGTGTAAGAATAAGTATAGTATAAACTCAACATGGACTTTAATGTTTGATACTAACATGTTTTGTATTTGTTATCTTGTTCATTTTTAATACTTTGCTTGTTAAATGGTTAATCTAGATTTATGTTGTATAACCCTTGATACAACAAATACTTGGTACCTTCATAGCCCAACCGTATGGTATAACCGACACCTGTGCGATAAAAGGAACTTGATTTGTTGTTAACATAAGTTATAATCATGAATACCTGACAACATTTACAAGTATTAGCATTATTTGAATAAGATAACTAATGTAATCATGTTAACAATTTATAATCCGATTGGAATCTTCTTTGTGTGTGGTTTCCAGTTGGGTAATAAAAAGAGTTTATACTATACTTGTTTGAAATACCATTAGTGGATCCTCTAACCTTGACATTTGTTTTTATTATTGTTTAATCCTCACATTAATCTTACATCTCAAAACTCTCTTCAACTTCTTCTTCTTCTTCTTCTTCTTGTTATTATTATTATTATTTATAATTTATATACTTAATCTCCCTGTGGTTCGACCCCGGTCTTGCCGGATTATTTATTACTTCGACACTCCTACATTTGGAAGAAGACATTAAATCTTTTGGTCGTGTCAACTATCCAAAAAAACACAGAAAAAATGATTCAATAGAGGGTCTTTAATCTTAGGGGTCATCGAGCCATTTCAAGGAGCATACACGCCCTCATGATGTTCGGGCGTGAAGTGGTTTTTCTAGGCGTGCATCTGGGTAGTGCATGAAAGAGGCTGTCTGTCTATCATGTCATTCTACACCAGAGACATCAAGTTCCTCTAAGCTCGATAGGTGTAAAAGTGGCAAACGACTAAAAGAAGAATTCATCCATAAGGATGTCTACACTCCTTATTAGATTGGAGATTCTTCGCTATCCAGACATGTGCTGAACACCTGCATACCTAAAGATTACATCGCCACTAAAATGACCCTGGATAATTATAATAAGCTTACAGATCCCAGGAAACATGTACAAAATGTGCACAATAGTCTGGAGCTAGTCATTTAGGACAACCACGCTATGTGCAAGATCCTCCTTACGACCTTCAGAGGTTCAGTAAGAGCTTGGTACAACAACCTAGAACCAGGTTCAGTCTCTAGCTTGAGTGACCTCTATGCCAAACTAGTAACACGTTTCAATACAAGTATTCTAGCTAAAAAGAGTTCCACTAAACTCTTTGGAATCAACTAAGCGAAGGACGAGTCTACAAGGACATACCTCAAAAGATTCAACGAGAAAATGCTTAAATTTGAAGACTTAATCAAATGGTAGCTTCAGAAGCCCTTATTAGTGGAATGAGGGTAAAAACCTTGTGGAGGGAGTTGTAAGCTCTACCATATAGAAGATTACTAAAGGTGAAGCAAACCATAGAGAGCCATATTTGGGTTGAGGAGGAAAGTATACTGCATTATGGCCCTCATTGTTTTACTAAGGGAAAACAACCAGAAAGGTCCCCTAAACGAGGTCGCTCTCCCAAACAAGATCGCTCTCCTAGAAGATACAACAATCTCAAGAAGAGTTAGAAGAAACTATTTAGGGAATGTCTGGGTTATTATGAAGCACATGCTTCTCTATTCAACTCCTCCGTCATTGAAGTCCTTATAACCATCCAAGAAAAAAAGTTTTTCAGATATCATTCACCTATGAAGTCTTATCCCAGTACATGCATATCTAAAAAGTACCACTTTTTTTCATAAATACAAGAGACATGACACATGACTACTGAATAAAGAAATTGAAAGACTGATAGCTAAGGGCTACCTTCATTAGTTTCTAAAGAAGGATTTTTGTCCTGAGTATAATAGAGAAGACCCTGGTCAATCCGTTATAGCTTTATTTGAAATCAATGTAATCTTAGAGGGAACCTCTGCTAGGGGGGATTCTAACGATGGAAAGAGGAAGTATGGGAAAACAAGTCCTCAAAATTGTTAGATCGCTGGTTCAATGGCACGAGTTAATAGTCTTCACTCTTGAAGATGGAAAAGAAGTGACTTTTTCATATGAGGATGTTCTCATCATTTTCACTATTATCTCTAATCACATAGTATATCAATTACTAGTAGATGATGACAGTGCAGTTAACATCATTTCCGTAAAAATTATGGTCCAAATAGGAATCCCCTTTTCAAAACTAACGCCGATAAAAACTCCCTTCATGGTATTGAGAGTTAGGGCATACCTGTAAAAGGTGCCTTAGAATTACCTGTTGTAATGGGCATCATTCCAAAATATGTTTCACTCCAGCAAAACTTCATGGTGATTGATATGACATTAGCTTCTAATGTCATTTTAAGAAGGCCCTTTCTATATTAAATCAACGTTGTCATTAGTACCCGGTACTTGGCTTTGAAGTTCCTAACTCAGAAGGGAGTAGCCACATTACAAGGAGATCAGACAACCTCAAGACAATGTGCCACTACTTGCTTGAAGGGCAATAAAGTGCTGATATCAGACTAAAAAGGATCCTTGTAGGAAAAAAATATAACTCAAAACTAAGGCTAATGAGAAATTGAAGGATGTTTGTTTGGGGGGGGGGGAGAGGAGATGAACAAACACTCACTAAAATGGGATCCACCTTAACACTATCACAATAACAATCATTAATGGAGCTCTTGCAGATCTAAAAGTTGAATTTCATAACAGATGCATCAAAGATGCCAAACATCAGTCCAAAAATAGCTACCCACCAGTTGAGGGTAGATCCAATTACACATCTAGTTTGCCAGAAAAAAAAGAAATTTTAGGGGATAAAAACAGAAGGCTATAACTCAAAAAGTAGATAAACTTCTGGCCGTTGACTTTATTAGAGAGGTGTTGTACTTGAACTGGTTTGCAAATGTTGTTATGGTCAAGAAAAGTAACGACAAGTGGCAAATGTGTGTGAAATTCACTAACTTAAACAAAGCCTACCCAAAAGACAATTATCCAATCTTAAGAATTGATCATCTGGTAGACGCTATGATGAGTTTTGAATTCTTGAGCTTCTTGGATTCCAACTCAGGACACCATTAAATCCTCATACATCTCGAAGATGAGGAGAAAATAACTTTTATAATTGAATCCAATACTTATTGTTACAGAGCTATGCCTTTCGGATTGAAGAATGCAGGGGCAACATATTAACAAACAGTTAATTGGATATTTAAAAATCAATTGGGGAATTCTTGTTTCTTATCAGTAAAAAAGGGATGGAGTCGCCACCTAGTATTTGGTCACTAGAAACCCTAACTGATCTCATAGTCTGGATAAGAGAATTGGTTGTGTATAGGAAGGATGTATCATCTCTAGTACACATTACCTAAGGTAAGCTATAATATTTGTTTGTCTGATATAAACTAAGGTATTGTTATGTTTTCTAGTTGTTGGTCTGTCTAAGGTTTAAGAAAAGTCTTTATTAATAAAGAGGTCCTTATCTTATTAGGTTAAAGTATAGTTATTATAGAGTCAAAACATATTTTTGTATTTTTTTGTTTTAATATAAGAAATAACAAAATAATTTTTTGGGTATTTTTAAAATGTAGGCCAAGTTCTCATGACTTTAATAAACTGGTTCATAAATCTAAAAATACAAGTAAAATAATAATAAAAACACTATTTTTGTGATTTTTTAATATACTAAAATATGCAAATATAATTTAATTTTTAGAGACTTGGCCATATGCATTAAAAGTAAATTCATAATAACTCAATCAATCACAAATCATCATCAAACAGTGTTAAAACCACACACATAATTAATATTTAGTCCCTAAAACTAAGAATTTATCAAATAAATGGTTTGCAGTTAGGAATTGACGTTCCAAGGTTGTTGTGGTTGTCTAGGGATTGTTGGAAACCTTCCAAGGCTACTAGGTAATCCCGGTAGCTCGTGGAATCACACAACATTGCCATTGTTGACATGTGGGATCACACATTGTCTCTGCTGAAGGAGGAGCACCTGTTGAATTTGAAACCAGACCCAAGGCATTGGGTTTTATCATTATCCACGTCCAAAGTGCATGGACATAATGGGCAACCAAGTCTAAAGTAATGTGGGTCTGACATGTTTGCTAAACCTAAGTTAAAGTGTGTCATGCATGTTTGCTAGACCCAAATGCCTAGCTTACCAGGTCCACAAGTGCCTTACCTGGTTCTTTTTTTATAAATATTTTTTTTCCAATTTTTAAGTTTTTTTTAAATAATGCATTATTTGTGTATATTTTTCAAATAAATTTTTGGTTTATGTTTAAGTAAGTATGATTCATCTGTGGTTTTTTCTTAATTTATATAGATTAATTTTTTTATAAGATTTTTCATATGTGCAGCCTTGTATTGTTTTTTTTTTAAATTATTGTTCAATAAATTTTATGTTATGTGTAACCTTGTGTTGTTTTTTTTTTTAAATTGTTGTTCAATAAATTTTATATGTGTGTCTATTTTTATTATAAATTTTATGTGTTTTTTTTATTACAAATTTATTTTGACAAGGGAATTTATTAAACATGACAAGGTAAATTACCTATGTTGCGATATTAGATATCTTGATCTTTATTTTTCGCTTGGCTGTTTAATTAGATGCATGTATAAGTTTTTTGATTTACATGTAGGAGTTTATATATGTGTGCGTGTGTGTGTGAAGAATCTGGTGGAGGAAACTATTTGGCCAATGCTTGTCCAAAAAAGGTTTAAAGGCTTTAGGCGCTCTTAGGTTGTTTTCTTTTAGGAAAAAAAATTACCTTCTAAGGTGAGTGTTTAAAATATGTATCATACTCATTTTATACATTAGATCCAAACAAATAGATGGATACATCAAATGTTTTTGCAAACACTTAACTAAGTTATTCAGGTCTTTGCAATAACAAGGAGTTGACAAGCATTTGTTGCTCTTTACTTGCTAACAGTTGTTGGAACTTCACTTTTCACTCAAAACTTAGGTTTTCATACTCTTTTTGTTCACCGTGCCACTTTTTATTTTGAGTTGCTCAAACAATATCTATATTAGATTGATCTCCCTTTATATTTAACAATTTGATTCTTATATGAAATTTAAGACAGTTTAAGTAAGTTTTTTACATGTTATTTATCCGTTGCTTGAAAGCCAAATTATATACCTTTTAATGCTGCCAACTCTTGATTGTATGCTTAGAAAGTGCTTTTTTTCTTTCAATTGTCCCACAATTAAAAGTAGCGCGCGTTTTCAAAAGTAGCCTGCGATAACGCGTAGATAACTTAACTAGTCCTTATCTAATTAAAGATAGACCCCAAACCGCTACCACAATCCCAAACACATCTGTCACATCAAAGTCTTTTGAACTCTTTAATAGTACATGATAGCATAAGAGTTGAATCTATATTATTTGAACCTTATTATTTTTAATTAAGTCCTTTTTTTAATAAGATTAGGGTATCAAGTGATATATTAGTATATTTCTTTAAAAATTCAACACTAATTAAAATTTTAAATTTGACATGCATCAAGAAAATGAATATATTATTTATTTTTTTAAAAAGTTACGCAACTTTTTTATTTTAGTTCTAGGATATGAATTTTCTAAATTCTATTTCAGCAAAAACTCATCCTATTTTCAGCAAAAACTTGGATTAGATAGATATTGGGTTCGTGAATTCCATTAAATTCCGCTAGGGTTCGCATCACTAAAAATCACTTTCAAAATTGTCAAAAGAGTCTTTTCATATACACAAGTAATCTCTTTATATGGAATCTTTGTGCAATCAATATAAAATTAAAATTTGATATGCATCAAGAAAATTTTAAATTAAAATTTGATATAAAATTAAAATCATATACCGACTAATTAAAATTTTAAATTTGATATGCATCAAGAAAATGAATATATTATTTATTTTTTAAAAAAGTTACGCAACTTTTTTATTTTAGTTCTAGGATATGAATTTTCTAAATTCTATTTCAATCAATTAAAAAACAACGATACCAAGTTGAAAAAATAAAATGTTATAAAAATAATTGAAAATTTGAACTAAACATTTATAATGGATATAAAATGTGTTACTATTCTTATTTAAACCCTATAGGAACAATATAAATAAAAATTATTATAACAACTACAATAACACATAAACAAGATTATAATAACATAATCATATATAAAATTAAAATTTGATATGCATCAAGAAAATTTTAAATTAAAATTTGATATAAAATTAAAATCATATACCGACTAATTAAAATTTTAAATTTGATATGCATCAAGAAAATAAATATATTATTTATTTTTAAAAAAAGTTACGCAACTTTTTTATTTTAGTTCTAGGATATGAATTTTCTAAATTCTATTTCAATCAATTAAAAAACAACGATACCAAGTTGAAAAAATAAAATGTTATAAAAATAATTGAAAATTTGAACTAAACGTTTATAATGGATATAAAATGTGTTACTATTCTTATTTAAACCCTATAGGAACCATATAAATAAAAATTATTATAACAACTACAATAACACATAAACAAGATTATAATAACATAATTAAATTATCAAACAATTCATTACATAAAATAATAAAATAATCAAAATTATTTCAAATCCAAAAAAATTAATTTAAAGAAAAACAGGTTGAATCGCAGCCCAAACCAACTTATAATACTTTCATTATAAGAGCAAAAAATGTTTTTATTGTTATCATCTTCCTATGATAGAAGTATCTAAAACTCTATAGGGTAATATAGAAAATTGAAGGCTTTATGGCATCTTACATGCCTTAAATTGGTTTTGTACATGCAGCAGTAGTGTTTTCGCTTACCCATGAAGCCATTGGCCTGCATGCACCCAAAAAAAATAAAATTGAAATGAGAATCTCTCTTTAGCCTGCAAATGTTGATGTCATTAGCTTACTCCACAAGTAAAACCAAATTTAAAGCAAGGAATGCCTTTTTTTTCCTCTCTTTTCTTTATGGACAAATCATATTCCTTGAGTGGGATATAGGGACAATCATATAGCTCGAGTTTCATCCTTGGAAGTGGCAGAGAGTGTTCTTCATTTAATTAATTGTTGTCTTCTTAATTTTCAGGTCCTTTCGTTTTCTTCCCCTAATCATCATTTTCAAAGAAAAAAATAAAAAAAACCTTGAGAGATCATAATTATAGCTAGTAACACTACATACATTAAGGATTATATTTGTGGTTGCAATCGATTGATAGAGAGGTTTTGGGTGTCTAAGTGATCGTGAATCTTCCATTCGTTCCTGTCTCTTATACGTACTACAAACAAGGTGTGTATTTCTACTAATTCTTGTGTTATTTGTTATTGTCTTTATATTATATTATTATGTGTTCATACATTTTTGCAAGTATGATCCATGGAGAAAGAAAGTGAAATATTTGTTCAATTTAATCCCCATTTTCTCCTACCAGACTCACTCAATTTCTGTATGCAATTAATTTTATATCGAAGTCTATCTCGTTGTAGGGTTAAAAGTTGGACCCGGCCCCTTAAATTTTTAACCTTATTTTTCTATTATAATAAAAATAAAAATGTTTAGATTTTTATTATAATGAACATTCTAATTAACTATAATGTTTGGATTTAATGGTGCATGGCCAGCTTCCACCACCATAATTTGATCTGGACACCATCATTCCTTATTATTATTATTATTATTATTATTATTATTATTATATCACTTGTGGTTTTTTTTTTTACTGGAAAGCCCAATAATCCGCGAATTTCATAGTAATAACAGACCCTCACTTTTGCCAACACTAGACCTTCCCTTTTAACATTTGCGGCATCTCAACGAATATGTGTCCACTCTCGTATGATACTGGAAAACGAGGGAGACATGAATTTCTTGTCTTTTATTAGTGTAAAGAGAGAATAGTAGTCGTCACCTAATATTTTGGTTGCTAGAAACCCTAACTGGTCTCAGAGATCAGGCTCGTGGACTGGTTGCGTAAAGGGAAGGTATTAGCACCCCAAATACGCTTTACTTAAGGTAAGCTATATTGTTTAATTGTCTGATAAATGCTAAGGTATTATTGTGTTTTCTAATTGTTGGTCCGTCTAAAGTTTAAGATAATTCCTTCTCAATAAGGAGATTCTTATTTTATTGGGTAAAACTTGACCGTTCTAATATCTATACATAAAAGAACTACTTTTTTAATATTGGAAATACATCTTACGTATAAATTCATAATCCTAGATATTAAAAGAAAACAAAATAAGTTTTTTTAGTATTTTTGACTTATTAGCATAGTTCTCATGACTTTAATAAAATGGTTATTAAAGTCCATAATGCATGCTAAAACATATTTTTTGAATTTTTATTGTATAAAAATACGATATAATTTTTTTTTATCTTTGAGAGACTTGGTCGTATGCATGTAAAGAAGACATTTTCTTAAAGTTTTCACAATATTTCGGAGAAAATTGGGTATTTTAATACCAGATTCGTATCTTTACAGTATAAAAATACAAACCACTATTAAGCAAAGTTGATAGAAAAATACGCAGGAAAATCATAAATTTTGAAAGGATTTTTGAAAAAAAAAATTATATATTTTTTTGGACAGGGCCGGACCCGGCCCAACCATTTTGATTTGGTCCAGCCCAGTGAAAAGTGAGAAAACTCTCCATTGTTCACTTTACAAAACAGTGGAGATTGCGACAAATGACGCAGAAGAAGAAGGAGAAAGACAAGAAGAAGGAGGAGGATGAGGCTGACATGGCGGTGGGGGCGTTGTCGTTGCTGGTGGCTCAAAGTGGCGATGTTGTGGTGTCAGGCGGTGGTTCCTCCCTTTTCCCTCTTCTGTTTCTCGGTGTTTTTTCTTCTTTCTGTTTTCCTTTATCTGTTTCATTTTGTTTTTGCTTTGGTTTTTCTTATGTTCTTCTTTCACTCTCCTCTCTATGTCTGTTTTATTTTGTTCTTCTTGGCTCCATTCTTTTTTTTCTATCTCCCATCAATTTTCACCTTTATGTTCGTCTCTGTTGTTTTCCTCTCTATTCACCTTCTTTCACCTCCCTTCCCCTCCTCTGTTTCCTCCTCCAAAACTGTCTTGTTCATTCCCCTCTCTATAACCTTACTTGTTTTTTTCCCTCCCTCTCACCGCCTGTTGAACGAGGTATTTATAGGGGTAGGGGGAGTAGGAGCTACCCTACCCTGTACAGTCACGAGGATAGGGCAGGGTGGTTGAGGCGGCCTTTGTGCAGTCTCCCAGAGCCACCCGTAGGGCATGGCTCCCATGCCCCTTCCATGATGGTGGCAGGCCATGAGGGGCGTGGGTTTATGTCAGGGTTTGGGCAAGTAGGGAGAGAGAGAGAGAGGGAAAAGGTAGGGGAACAAAACTTCTTCTTCCCCTGCTGCGCGTCTAGGGGAAGAAGAAGCATAGTGTCGTTCAAAACAACACTATTTTTGTGTTTTTTTAATGAATAGTGTATGAAACGACGTCGTTTTGTACAAAACACGGTGTTTCATTTAAAAGGAAATGGCACCAAAAACATGTCAAATTCCAAATCAGTCCTCAGTTTGTGATTTGTTCAATCAAGTCCTCAATTGCAATTTTGATTTTAAGAAACAATTCAATTGCGTCCCTGCCAAAAATCGGATGTCAGCCCTAAAGTTGGATGTCTTTTTTATTTCGGTTCTTGGTCTTTGATTTATGCAATTTGACCCTCAATTAATCAATAAACTTTTAATTTCTTTAATTTGGCCCTTGATTCAAACAATTTCAGTCCCTCTATTTACGAGCCTTTTCTAGTTTGGTCCTTGATTTTAGATTTCTTCAATCAAGTTTCTAATTGACCATCTAACTTCAATATTTATGCAATTAAGTCTCTGATTTGACCAAATCAACTCTTAAAAATTATAATTTGACTTCTGAACTTTAATTTCTTCCATTTAAAACCCAAATTGACTTAAAAATTAATTGTTATTGCAATCAAGCCCTCTATAAATTCAATTAAACCTTCAATAAAATTTAATTGAGTCCATAAACATCTGATTTTGAATTTAATTTCTTCCAATTAAAGTCCAAATTGACTTAAAAAACAATTTTTATTGCAATCGAACCCTCCATAAATTCAATTAAACCTTCAATAAAATTTAATTGAGTTCATAAATATCTGATTTTGGATTTTTTTTAAATTGAATTTTCTTTGTCAAGAGGGCTCTCGTCAGTAACAAATATACTGTCAAATTTCAATCTTTGTATTTATGAACTTCCTTAACCAATTTTCAGCCATTTTCTAGGCGCTCTAACATCTTCTTCTCACTGCAATAATATTTTTTTTGGATTTCTTTTGAATATATATATATTTTTTTTTGTTTTGGAAGAGAAAATGTGAATAAAAATGGGTTATGGCAATAAGGCCGAGATAATCTCAAAGAAAGCAAAACGAAATAAATTATAAAGTTTAATTTTTAGTCAACCCAATATTGAAGGATAAAATTGAAAAACAAACATTCAATTGAAAAAGGATAAAAAAACCCTGAGGCAACTGGGCTAACCATCGACCAGAATCATGAGACCGTAATAAATCCATAGAAAGCAAATAAAAAAAATTATAAAGCTCAATTCCCATTCAATCCAATATTGAAGGAATAAAATGAAAAAATTCAATTAAAAAAAAATCTCGGGTCAACCTATCAAACCTAAGTTTTAAGACTGAGATAAATCGATAAAAAAAAATAAAAAAATTATGAAGTCAAATTTCCAATAAATCTAATATTGAAGGATGAAATAAAAAAATATTCAATTAAAAAAGGAGAAAAAAACTCAAGTCAAATCCATATAGAATAACTATTTATTATGTCTTGTTTAGTGTTCTTCTATCTAGTTTACCAAATACACTTCTAGGTTGGAGTTATTCTACTCAAGTTGCAACAATTTATTACTTTTATTATAAATTTCATGTTTGATTTGAAAGGTTGATTTCTTTTTGTTATAAATATGTTTTATATATGATGATATTTGTTTTTGCTCATCCATTCATGAAGCCTTTAACCTTATATGATAATATAAGAAAAAAAAATTAAACTTGATCAAACGGAAGTTACAATTAGATGCTAGCTCGAGTTTGGTCGTTACAAGTGGGAGAGAGGTTCCTTACTTCAATTAATTATTTACTTATTTTGAAGACTTTTCTTTTTATTCTATAATTTTTTTTTTGAGAGACCATAGATATAGTTTCATGCATAACTCAACTCATTAGATTAATTATATTTATGTCATCTATGCAGGTGTTTAATTGATCATCGTGAATTTCTCATTCGTTTATCTCTTTACTATCGAGTAAGTTCTTGTACATATTCTTCTTTTATTTGTTTATTAATGTTTTCATGATACGCATACAACCTTAATTTATATGTCATGAAATTGCGTTATTCATAGAAATTGCCTCTTTAACTCACAAGTCTTTGTGATGCTAATATAAATACATCTAGACTATAATGTTTTAGGGTTATTTAGGTTTTGAGTGAAGATTACTTGAAGAATAATTCTTCTTTTAGGATTTAATAAGCTCTTTGTGGCTAGGTTGTCACAAATCACTAGTTGTTCAATTATTCGATCTTTAACCATAATCCATATGAATTACCAAATTAAAAATCTCATAAACCCTTTCAAGATTGAAGGATTGGTAAACCTTGAGTGCTAACTCTTTTCTAACTCTCTATTAACTCTTTAATAAATATCATTATCAGAGTTATGAGTAACATCATTGTATTTATAGGAAAAACCTAACTCTAACTATGTTAAAATATCACTTTGCTTCCTAAAAAATATCACATGTTTTATTTCAACACAACTTTTAATTTTTTTTACAATTAAGTCACTACTTGATTTTTTCAGGCCCGTAATTGCAATCCCTTATATAAATTACATTCCAATCCCTTAATTTTTAGAAACTTATTCATAGTCAAGTCAAACTTGATTTTAATTTCTAGTTGTTCCTAATATGTTAACCCAATTATAAATTATAATCGTAATAATTGATTAAAATATATTTGAAGATGCAATCTATCATGACCTTCAACATATTAAAAAACATTATTTGTGGTTTGAGTTGACCTTTCAACAACTTGTTTATCAATATAACTAATATTCTTTCATTTGTATTGTTTTGATATAGACATTTGACCATAAAGTGCGTTTGTACTGATAAATCATATCAATTTTCATCACGATAGTTATTGATTATTTAAATAAGATTTGAAATTTTTTCCAAATATCATTCTACCTTATATAAGGATTTCAAAACCAATACTATTTGAGAACACATGTAATATTTTATAGTTTTTATGGTGATGAATCCTTTCTTGATCACTCAAATACCTTCATAAAGTTTCTATTATATCCAATACCTGATCATTTTTTACATTTGATTAAAGAAACGTGTAGTGAAGATTGAAATTTAGTATTTTCTATATAAAATAATTTAGTTATCTCAAGTCTAAGTGATGTGATCCAAGCACCATGGGATCCATTGGAGGTGGTTCCAGTTGGTCCACTTACAAGGCTTAGAGTTAAGAGCTTCAAAAAGGCTTTCAATGGACTTCTTCAAGATATGTGAGTTAAGGTGGACTTCAAGAGGATATTAAATAATGAGGAGCAAGCCGTGATTAACAAGAAGGGTTTGTTGGTGGAACCAAGACCATTACACAAGGATTGGGAGAAGAAGACTAGATTCAGTCAGTTTGACCTTTCACTACCCTTTGTTTATCATAAATGGAGCTACAGGTCGAATGTTTAGGTGATTCTAGTTGGGATGTTCCATACCTTTCCAACTGTTCATGATACGCCTTTTAATTCTTTAAGATGAGAGAGAACCACCCATGTGAAGTTGGGATATGCTGCTGCCAGACAGAATGCGGGAATAACCGAACTTTTCTTATTAAACTAGTTGAGCTATTAGACTTTCTTTATTTTATGAGGAAACACTTGTTTGAGTTTCGGACTTGTTTATTTTATTTATTTTAATTAGTTTGGGCTAGTTTTAGCTTGGGTTGATTATTATTTAAATTGAGTTTATATGTGACTCATTAGGGAAACTAAGGTTTTTGACTTGGGGTATAAATACTCTTGAGAATAATTTCCAGCAAACTTTTTTTTGGCTAATAATATTCTGGTTTTTGCCTACCTTTAGTTGTCAATCTTGGTTCTTGATTAAACTTTCAACTCTTCAAAGAATTGACAAATCTTTGTTGTAAATTTATACTCCTTTTGCTCGTCTCCAGGTCTAGGCGTTGTGATTGAGTTAGTTTATAGCCTGTTGCCTTGAAGCAGGTCTTCCATTGTGATAAACTCATCCTATTTTCAGCAAAAACTTGGATTAGATAGATATTGGGTTCGTGAATTCCATTTAATTCCGCTAGGGTTCGCATCACTAAAAATCACTTTCAAAATTGTCAAAAGAGTCTTTTCATATACACAAGTAATCTCTTTATATGGAATCTTTGTGCAATCAATATACTTATCATTAAACAAACACCTAAATATTAGTTTCAAATATACCTTATATCACAACCTATAAGAATAACTATTTTCTTTTATAAAAGAATCTAAAGGTCAACAATCTCTTATTTGTTTATGATAACAATAAATATGTAACTTAGATATAAAAATATGTCTCCCCCTATCTTTTGTAATGTATTAGGCGATTCTTCATCCCTGAATTCCATGTACTAGACATAACTTTAAATTCATCATCACTACTAGTCTCTTGCTCTTCTTCCGCATCACCATGCTTTTTTTTATATCTAAGTTATGGCTGCAGTTATTAGCTTAAGATACTAGTAAGAATCCTAAAAAGTAACATGTTTTACTAGTATTTTTTCTATCAACCTTGTATCCAGCAAAGTCTGTGTTCGAATAGGTGATCAAGTTAACTCATTTCCTTTCAGATACCACAACTCTAAATCTACAGTACCATGCAAAAAGTAAAAAAAAAAATTGTTTTACAACACTTAAATGTGATTTTTTTGGGAAAGCTTGAAAACTTGCGTATAAACATACACAAAACATGATATCAGGTCTACTTGCAGTTAATATAAAAGATCTCTGATCATACCTTGATATTTAGTGATATCTACATTCTTACCATTTTTATCTATATCAAGATTAATTGATGTTCCTATAAGTTATTGACAACTTTAACATGTTCCATCCGAAATCTCTAGAAGATCTTTGATGTACTTGTTTTGGTTGATGAAGTTGCCATCCCTTATTTATTTGATTTTCAATACAAAGAAGAAGTTCAATGTTTCCATCATGCTCATTTTAAATTCATCTTGCATGCATTTTGCAAAATTCTTACAAAGAGATAATTTTGCCAAAGTTAAAACCATTATCAATAAGAAAGGATATGCTCTTGGTGCTTCTTTTTAACCATACACGGTTTTTTTGAGTTTGAAAACATGAATGAAAAAATAAAAGTTTTCAAAACTAGGTTGCTCAACATACACTTCTTTCATGATAAAATCATTTAAAAATGCATTTTTAACATTCATTTGAAAAAGTATATAGTTAGCATGGCAAGTATAGACTAAAAGTATCCTTATTGATTATAGTCTAGCTACTAGTGTAAAAGTTTCTTCATAATCAATACATTCTTCTTGATTATAAACTGAAAGTATCCTTATTGATTATAACATATGGCAACCAGTCTAGTTTTGTTTCTAATTATTGTTCCATATTCATCACATAACGTTTCTTTTTAAGAAGCTATATGAGGAAGACCTTTAACTAAAAGTGACCTTTCCACCATTGATTTTGGTAATGCTTGAAAATAAAGAGTCACCTCTAGTTATATGATTTGAGCATTATCCAAAAACCTTTTCCTATACTATTTTGATTCCTATATACAAAAAATCAAGATAAGGTTTTTGGTACCCATACTTTCTTGATCCCAAATCTTTTTAGACCAACTAGTTGATTGGCAATAGTAAGCAAACCGGTCAAACAACTTAGACCAAACTGGCTAATCGGTTGATCAGGATTCCAAGAGTCTCGATCTACAAGTCTTCAATTATGTAAATCCCCAAAATAAACATTCTTTTCTTCAACAAATCTAGTATTCAAATATCCATGAACTAGTTAGAGTATGATCAATGACTGATAATTTTGTTTATTTTTATCTTAGAGTAGATTGTTTATCATATATGTTTGGAATCCCTTGCTAATTTTGTAATTAGACAAGTTATATAAATGTTTCTAAGAAAAACTAGCCGTTGGAACCCTAGTAATAAATTCTCCTCTCACTACTCATTTCAAGAATAAATTCTCTTTACAATCCTCTTACAAGTCAATTCAACGTGTTTTTCATTAAATAAACACTTACATATTAATTTTAGATATTCTTTACACCTCAACTTATGAGAACAATTGTTTTATTTTATAAAGAAAAAAACAAAATATGTATCAATATCAACAATGTCATAACTCAATTTTTGAATTTCCAAAATAATAATAATAAATGAAAAAATAATTTGAGAATTGGGTCAAGACAACACAAATTATAGGTCCAGGGACTGATAAGGAGGAAAGTATTGGATGTCAATTTGGTCAAAACTTAGGAGAATTGATAAGTTTAGGGACTTAATTAAACTTTGAATTGGTTTAGTTAATGAAACCAGGGGCTTAATTGAAGAAATATCAAAATTCAGGGTCAATTTGGGTTAAAATTTCAAGTAATTAAATTCTAGAGACCGAAGTGAATAGGCATTGATACTATAAGAGGGTTAATTGATTTTTCCAGGGGTAATTTTGAAAGAATTAGAAGTTAAAGAGTCAATTAAGGGCCGAATTGATTAAATTTAAAACTAAGGACTATTTTGTAAATGACGTTAAAATCCAGGGTCCAATTGCATTGATCTAGGGGTGAAATTAAAAAAGAAGAAGAAGATATTTCCAATTTAGGGGGCAAAATGAAGATGCTCATTTCAGTTGAAGAAGCGACGTCGTTCCAAGAAGGACTGTTCATCCTCAATGACCAAGCAGGGCCGGTGGATGAAGCCCAGCCCATATGGGTGGGCTAGATCTAGCCTATAAAAAAAGAGAGACATAGGCTGTTGAGATAGGGCTGGACCTGGGCCTCAGGCTCAGCAGGCCTAATTTTCTTTCTGTTAAGGGTGTCTTTGAAAAAACACACCCTTATGTCCTTTTCCCTTTTTTAGTCTTATTTATTTTTGATATCTAGCCAAACAGGTCTTTTAAGATATAAAAAGTTTCTAAAAAAAATTCGGGGACCCTTTTAAATTTATTTGTGGATCCCCTGTATGTTTTTTTAACCACTTTACTTAGTATTGAGTTGTAGACATATAGTGTGAAATGCAATCCTAGTATATAAGTGAAATGCAATCCTAGTATATAATACATATCTATCTTTTTTTTCTCTAAAAAAATAACAAAAATATGTGTTTTGCTTTCAATTCAAATTTTACTGGTTTATTCATTGGAGTTAAAGACATGAATATTTGTATTCACTAATGTCAGAATTAGAAATATTCTCGATGTTTGCTAACATCAGAGTTAGGAATATTGACAATAAGATTGAGAATTATTTTGAATCCCCAATATTCAATAACACCAAAGTCAACAATACCATACTCTTTTGTTACATAATTTTTATCAACACCAGTGTTGGAAGTATTTGTAGTTGAATATTTATTGGTGCTAGAATCAGGAATATTATAGGTAGATATAAAAAACATAATACAACAAATCTTTAACTTTAACAATTTAAGACAAAACCAACAATGCAACCTATCTTAGGCAAAATATTTTAGAGGTGATACTATTTTTATTTTACTTAACCAGTCTTGTACCATAGAATCTCTGTTGACCGGTTAGGGTTTCTGGTGATCATAATAATAAAGAATGACTTTTTAAACCGGATCTTTTTCCTCTTTAAGAACAAGATGTTAGATATCTATTCTTTATCCTAAAAATTTGAAGGCCGCCGCGATATCGAGTGTGACAAAAAACTTTGATTAATTTCTACTATTAATAAAGCATTAACTAGGAGCATTGTAAACAATGTCTTGATATATTAAGAAACCTCGTAATTATCACAACTTTATAACTTTCTTTTCTAAGCATCATTTTTCTTAAGAACTTTATCTCTACTTTACATTTATTAATCAGACACAAATGACTATTAAATACATTGATTGCATGAATAAAGTTAGTGGCATATACAACCACCTAATTAGAAAAGAAATAAAGTTATAATTGTTAGGCATACACACTAATATGAACTTCATGCTCTTTTCTAAGTACTACAAGCACATATTCATAACTGAATATTTAAGCTCCAATAAGAACATTAGGCTTTACCTATAACTGTTGGGTATCTTGAAATACATACACGCAGTATAAACGGTAAATTTAAAAATTTTTGGGGGTCTTAATGATCCCGTTAGACAAATCTAGAGTTGTTTAGGGTTTATGCAAAAATTAATTGAAGAGCATATATTCTTTTCGGCTTTGAAAATTTGCTTCAATGCTGGGTTGTTGCAAATCATAAGTTGGCCAAATATTCGACCTCTAATAGTAATCCACACAAGTGACCTGTGAGAAATCTCCTAAACCCTTTTAGGAGAGAGATATTGATATACCTTATAGTGCTAGCTCTTTTTTTTTTTTTGTGTTTTAGATGTTTACATATCATACTTTTCTCACATTCTCTTATGAAATAATAGGCATACCATTCTATTTATAGGAAAACTTGAAAACCTATAAATAGAAAAACATCAATTTGCTCTTTAAATAATATCGCATATATTATTTTAGGATAATTTTATAAATTTATTGAATAAATTCCCTACTTGATTTTTCTAAGTCTAGAATGATAATCCCCTGTATTAATTACATTTTAGTCCTTAATTTTGAAAATTTATTTACAATCAAGTCACACTTGATTAATCATTCTATTTTAATTTCTGATCAATGGTTCTTATGTGTGTGACCCATTAGGTTTCTATAGAAGTTGGTCGAAATATAAATCACAATTCTAAATAAAATAAGATTAAATAAATTATATAATTTTTTTTATCAATTCAATAATTGATTGATTTGTATTTGAAGATGAAGTATAATGTCTAACAACTTGTCATGATCTCTTAAATATTATAAAAATCATAAGTGGCCTGACTTAACCTTTTAGCGACTAGTTTCTCAGTGTAATTATTATCCCTTGATCAAGAATGTTATGATTTAGATATTATAGCATGGAGTATGTTTGCTTTGTTAAATCATTTCGTTCTCAACATTATAATCATTGATTCTTTTTCAAAACTCGTTCCACTTGGGCCAATAATTTCACAATCAATAATATGTAGTTATCTCAAGTTTATGAATCACTTACACAGCTATTACGTGAGCCTTTCCATAGACATAAGTAATCTTTCTTTTTATAAAAAAAGAACATAATATGCACCAGTCTCAATAGCTCTAATTAATGTTCAGTCTTAATAAAATATTGACCTAGAACATTTAAAAATAATATTTTGATGCAATATGAATCTCATAATTATAACAACTTTATGATTTTTTTGCAAAGCTTTTTTGTCTCATGAACTTTATCTTTACTCTAGATTCATTAATTAAACAATAAATTCATTAATTAAATATAAATGAATATTAAAGATAAAAAAACTTTTATTAATAACAAATATGTTTTACATGAATAAAATCAATGCTACATTTAACCAATCGAATGACTACAAAGCATATTCACTAATAATAACCTTATTAATGAACTCTAAAATTTAGATTTACATGCCCTAATATTTAGTCTAATCATGATAGTTTTTATCATCAAGTCCAGTCTAGTGTAATTTTGCTTATTTTTTCATTGCATAAAAAGTCTTAACACTCCTAGAACTGTATAAAGATATCAAGGGAATAAAAAATCTTAAAGAACTAAGGAGTGAAAGATATTAATATTCTATTTCTTAATTTTTAATGTATAGAGTTTTTTTGATTGACAATACAACCATATTAACATTCTATATTTTATTAACAACATTATGACAATTAAGATTAATGACAAATTAATTTGAAGATATTATAGTGTTCAAGAAAAGATAACTTTTGTAGATGGCATGAATAGAGATTTAGATGAGGGGACAAGGGATTAATTGCTCGCTGGCATAGATAGATATTGATATCCTTTTGTTCCTCCCGCTATTTGATTGCTTTCCGCTTATCTTCACAAATTAAGGTGATAAAATTACTATTCTCATTTCTCTGATTTTTCAGTCTGGTGGAAAATGGCTATCGAAAGTGCTGGTGGATCCATTGTATCTAAGATAGCAGAAGTCTTGGTGGAACCAACAATAAGGCAATTTCGTTACATGTTCTGTTTCAACAATTTTGTTCAAGAATTCAATGAACAAAAGCAGAACCTGGCTTTGACACTAGATCGTTTGCAAAAGGCTGTCGAAGTTGCTGAAAGAAATGCTGAAGAAATTGAGAAAGATGTCAACAAATGGTTGGAGGATGCAAACAACGAAATTAAAGGTGTGAATCCATTGGAAAATGAAACAGGAAAAAATGGCAAATGCTTTACTTGGTGTCCAAATTGGATACGACAATTCAAGTTAAGCAAGGCACTGGCAAAGAAGACGGAGACTTTGAGAAACCTTGAAGAAAATAGCAAAAAGTTTCCCAAAGTGTCCCACAAAGCACCTCTTCAAGACACAGAATTTCTTCCATCAGAGGGACTCACACCCTCGGAATCGTCAAAAGAAGCTTTCGAACAGATTATGAAAGCTCTCGAAGATGACAACGTCAATATGATTGGACTGTACGGCATGGGAGGGGTGGGTAAAACCACCCTGGTGAAAGAAGTAGGCAGGAGAGCCAAAGAGTCGCAGCTGTTTGATGAAGTTTTGATGGCTACACTGTCCCAGAATCCAAATGTCATAGACATTCAGGATCGAATAGCAGATAGTTTAGGTCTGCATCTTGACGAAAAGACTAAAGAAGGGAGAGCAGATCGATTATGGCAGAGACTGAAGACAGAGAAGAAGATGCTTATAATCCTGGATGAGGTTTGGAAAGTTATTAACTTGAAAGAGATAGGGATCCCATTTGGTGATGCTCACAGGGGCTGTAAAATTCTTCTAACAACACGTCTTCAAGACATATGTTCTTATATGGAGTGCCAGCCAAAAGTGTTCTTAAGTCTCTTACCAGAAAATGAAGCATGGGCTTTGTTCAAAATCAATGCAGGTTTACGTGACGCGGACTCTACCTTGAACACAGTGGCAAAGAAGGTTGCGAGAGAATGTCAAGGGCTGCCTATAGCACTTGTGACAGTGGGAAGGGCTCTAAGAGATAAATCTGCTGTTGAGTGGGAAGTAGCGTCCAAAGAGCTCAGAAACTCTCAATTTCGGCACATGGAACAAATTGGTGAACAAAAAAATGCATATTCATGTCTTAAGTTGAGCTATGATTATTTGAAGCACGAGAAAACCAAGTTATGTTTCTTGCTATGCTGTTTATTTCCAGAAGACTACAACATTCCAATTGAGGACTTGACGAGATATGCAGTTGGCTACGGGTTACATCAAGATGTGGAGTCCATTGAAGATGCAAGGGAAAAAGTTCATGCGGAAATAAAAACCCTTAAAGATTGTTTTATGCTGTTAGGCACTGAAACTGAAGAGCATGTGAAAATGCATGACTTGGTTCGTGATGTTGCTATTCAGATAGCATCATCTAAAGAATATGGATTCATGGTAAAGGCAGGCATTGGGTTGAAGGAGTGGCCAATGTGCAGTAAGAGCTTTGAAGGTTGCACAGCAATTTCGTTAATGGGCAATAAAGTAGCAGAACTTCCCGAAGGATTGGTATGTCCACAGCTCAAAGTTGTATTATTAGAACTGGATCGTGGTTTGAATGTTCCAGAGAGGTTTTTTGAAGGGATGAAAGAAATTGAAGTTTTGTCTCTAAAGGGAGGGTGTTTGTCATTGCAGTCACTTCAATTCTCAACGAACGTTCTGTTAGCAAGTGGAAGACAAACAATGTCCCACCATATGCAAGTGGGAATACCTAATCTCCCACTTTGGCACATGGTGGACACAAGCGGTGGGCATAAATCATGGCATGATTTATGCCCTTCACTCTTCTAGCTTAATATATATGTATGCTCAGTGAAGAGCTGGTGTGTTGGTGTGTGAAGAATGCAGAGAAGAGTGAAAACACAGAGAGAAAAACGTGAGAGAGAGAGCTTGAGTTGAGTAGAGAAGATTTCTCCTCCTCCTTGTTTTGTTGTTTGTATTGTTTCTAAGCTTGATTAATACAAACCAGTAGCTCCGTGGAGTAGGCAAGTTGCCGAACCACGTAAATTTGTGTGTTTGAATTCGGGAATGACCCAACAACTGGTATCAGAGCTTGTTCTTGAAAAAGAGGGTGTTTGATCCAAACTCAAAAATCAAAGTTCTCAAAACGTGTTTTTGACATTACCATCGCGTAGAGGAAGAAGAGACGAATTCACTGGTGAAAACCCGGCGAAGAACCGACGTCCTGTATGCCCGCACGCGCTACCACGCGCCGACGACAGCACTGCCCCAGCGCGACCACTCGCGCCACGCTCTCCACGCGTCGTCTTCACCCGATTGTCTGCAACTGAACCGGGTTGACCCGCCACGCCAGCAGCCAGTCAGCAGCCACGCCAGCAATCCTGCACAGTCATCCGCCACGTCAACTGTCCAGTCAGCAGCCACGTCATCAACTGCCACGTCAGCCGAAATTACGCGTGCTTTTGCCACGTCAGCAAAGTGGGTCCCATTTGGCCTACGTGGATGCCACGTCATCTTGACACGTCAGCAAAAGTGAGTTTTGATCCAGTGCTTCGCAGACACTATTCTGGCCTGACACGCGGCTTCATCTGCACCGTCCGTTGATCCAAAACTTTGATTGTTAAAATCTGAGCCATCCGAAGTCCGATTGGGGTGATCTCAGTGTCGTTTCCAATAGTTTTGGCCGTTCCGGACACATCTGTAAGGTCAGATTTGACAAATTCAAATCAGAGAAACAGTAAAAATGGCAGATGAAATAAAGGCTGCGGGAATTGAAAAATTTGATGGATCAGATTTTGGATATTGGAAAATGCAAATTGAAGACTATTTATATGGGAAGAAACTTCATCTTCCTCTGTTGGGGAGCAAACCAGAAAATATGCCAGAAGAAGATTGGTTGCTTCTTGATAGACAAGTTTTGGGTATTATCCGGTTATCTTTATCAAGAAGAGTTGCTCACAATGTTACAAAAGAAAGATCCACTGCAAGACTGATGGAAGCCCTGTCTGGGATGTATGAGAAGCCCTCAGCAAATAACAAAGTGCACCTAATGAAGAAGTTGTTCAACTTGAAGATGACAGAAAGCACTTCTGTTACACAGCATCTCAACAACTTCAATACTATCACAAATCAATTGTCATCTGTAGAGATTGAGTTTGATGATGAGATCCGTGCACTCATTTTACTGGCTTCACTTCCAAGCAGTTGGGAAGGTATGAGGACAGCCGTGAGCAACTCAGCTGGAAAATCCAAACTGAAATATGATGATATTCGAGACTTGATTTTAGCTGAAGAAGTGCGAAGGAAAGACTCAGGTGAAAGTTCAAGTTCAGGATAAGCTCTCAACATTAACACTCGAGGGAGGAGACAGGATAGAGGTTTATCCAGAGGCAGATCCAAATCAAGATACAGAAGTAAAAGCAAGTTCGGACCCAGAAAGCAGGTTGAATGTTGGAATTGTGGCAAACCTGGTCATTTCATGAGGAATTGCACAAAACCGAAAAAACCTGAAGCTGACTCTGCAAACACTACCACAGATGAGGTGCAAGACGCTTTGATTCTTGCTGTACAAAGTCCAATTGATGATTGGATTCTTGATTCTGGTGCTTCATTCCATTGTACACCACACCATGAGATGATGCAAAACTATGTTGCTGGAGATCACGGTGTAGTCTATCTAGCCGATGGACAACTAATGAAGATTGTGGGTATAGGAGAAGTGCAGATCAAGACAATGAATGGATCTACATGGAACTTGCAAAATGTAAGGCATGTTCCTGGACTAAAGAAGAAGCTGATCTCAGTCGGACAACTTGATGAGAGTGGTCATTCAATCCTTTTTTCTGGAGGTATGTGGAAGGTATCAAAGGGAGCAATGGTTTTGGCTCGTGGAAAGAAAACCGGCACCCTGTATATGACCACAAGATTTGCAGACATTATTGCCTCTACTGAAGCAGAAAATCAAGCACAGCTATGGCACTGTAGACTCGGCCATATGAGTCAAAAAGGGATGAAGATACTTCAGTCGAAGGGAAAACTGCCAGAGCTTAAAAATGTTGATCTAGACATTTGTGAAAGCTGTGTTCTTGGAAAACAGAAGAAGCTTAGTTTCTTAAAGGTTGGCAGGGCCTTAAGACCAAGAAAGCTAGAACTAGTGCACACAGATTTATGGGGACCGTCTCCAGTGGCATCTCTTGGAGGTTCTCGGTATTACGTAACTTTCATTGATGATTTCAGCAGAAAGGTATGGGTCTACTTTCTGAAAAATAAATCTGATGTGTTCGAAACATTCAAGAAGTGGAAGGCTATGGTTGAAAATGAATCAGGTTTAAAGTTGAAATGCTTAAGATCTGATAATGAAGGAGAATACATTGATGGAGGTTTCAAGGAGTATTGCGCTGTTAATGGTATCAGAATGGAAAAGACCATTCCAGGCACACCACAACAGAATGGCATTGCTGAAAGAATGAACCGGACCATCAATGAACGAGCTAGAAGCATGAGGCTGCATTCAGGGCTACCTCAAACATTCTGGGCTGACGCAGTTCATACTGCAGTTTACTTGATCAACCGTGGACCATCAGTTCCTTTGGAGTTCAGATTGCCCGAGGAAGTATGGAGAGGAAAAGAGGTACAACTTTCTCATTTAAAGGTCTTTGGGTGTGTTTCCTATGTGCATATAGATTCTGATGCTCGCAACAAGTTAGATGCCAAATCCAAGAAATGTTTCTTCATTGGCTATGGAGATGAAGAATTTGGATTTCGGTTCTGGGATGATCAGAACAGAAAGATTATCAGAAGCAGGAACGTGATCTTCAATGAGAAAGTTTTGTACAAAGACAGATCAAGTGCAGAAACAGATATGACTGATTCAGATACAAGTCCACAAAAATCTGAATTCATCAGATTAGAAGGGCTTCCCGATGTTACCGAGCAAAACAAAACTCAAGAGTCTTTACAAGAAGATTCAAGCACATCTGTACCCACCACTACACAAGATGATGCAGAGCCAAGTGAACCAATTGTTTATGTTCGCAGGTCTTCAAGGACTGTAAAGCCCCCACAACGGTTCACACTTCTACTGAATTATATTTTGCTGACAGATGGTGGTGAGCCGCTAAGTTATGAAGAATCCTTACAAGATGGAAACTCAAGCAAGTGGGAGTTAGCCATGAAGGATGAGATGAGTTCGTTGCTGAAGAACAAGACCTGGGAGCTGACCACACTACCTGAAGGAAAGAAGGCTTTGCAAAACAAGTGGGTCTACAGAGTAAAGACTGAGCATGATGGAAGCAAACGGTTCAAGGCAAGACTTGTTGTAAAAGGGTTTCAACAAAAGAAAGGGATTGACTACTCTGAGATATTTTCTCCAGTTGTGAAGCTTACAACAATCAGAGTTGTTCTGGGGATAGTAGCAGCAGAGAATTTACATCTTGAACAATTAGATGTAAAAACAGCTTTTCTTCATGGAGAATTGGAGGAAGACATTTACATGCAACAACCAGAGGGGTTTGAAATACCAGGAAAGGAGAACCAAGTCTGCAAGCTAAAGAAAAGCCTATACGGTTTGAAGCAAGCTCCAAGACAGTGGTACAAGAAGTTTGACAACTTCATGTGTAGTTCGGGATACACAAGATGCCAGGCTGATCACTGTTGCTATGTCAAACATTTTGACAACTCCTTTATCATTCTACTATTATATGTGGATGATATGTTGATTGCAGGATCCAACATTGAGGAGATTGACAAGCTGAAACAACAATTGTCAAAACAGTTTGAAATGAAGGATCTGGGAGCTGCTAAACAAATACTTGGCATGAGAATCATCAGAGATCAAGACAAAGGCATACTAAAGCTTTCACAAACAGAGTATGTCAAGAAGGTTCTCAGCAGGTTTAGTATGGATAATGCTAAACCAGTAAGTACACCTCTGGGGAATCATTTCAAGCTCAGCAAAGACCAGTCACCAAAAACTGAGCTAGAAAGTGGATACATGGATAAGATTCCATACGCCTCAGCTATCGGCTCTTTGATGTATGCTATGGTCTGTACTAGACCAGACATTGCCCATGCAGTGGGAGTTGTAAGCCGATATATGAGCAATCCTGGAAAGCAACATTGGGAGGCGGTGAAATGGATCATGAGATACTTAAAAGGTTCATCAGAGACATGTCTTACCTTCACAGCTGGTGATTTGAAACTTGAAGGTTTTGTAGACGCTGATCTAGCAGGAGATGTTGATAGCAGAAAGAGCACTACAGGATATGTATATACTCTAGGAAGGACTGCTGTTTCCTGGAGTTCGACCTTACAAAAGATCGTCGCTCTTTCAACAACCGAAGCTGAATATGTTGCAGTTTCAGAATCTGCAAAAGAGATAGTATGGCTACAGAGTTTCCTGAAAGAATTGGGCAAGATGAATGAAAAGGGTACTTTGTACAGCGACAGTCAGAGTGCAATCTTCCTTGCCAAGAATCCAGCATTTCACTCCAGGACGAAGCATATTCAGATCAAATATCACTTCATCCGACAATTGCTAGACGAGGAGCAACTACTGCTAGAAAAGGTCTGCGGAAGCAAGAATCCAGCTGACATGTTAACCAAAGGAGTTACACTTGATAAACTGAAGTTGTGCAAAACTTCAGTTGGTCTTCAAGGATAAAAGATGATTTCATTGTTTGTCTCCAAGTGGGAGATTGTTAGCAAGTGGAAGACAAACAATGTCCCACCATATGCAAGTGGGAATACCTAATCTCCCACTTTGGCACATGGTGGACACAAGCGGTGGGCATAAATCATGGCATGATTTATGCCCTTCACTCTTCTAGCTTAATATATATGTATGCTCAGTGAAGAGCTGGTGTGTTGGTGTGTGAAGAATGCAGAGAAGAGTGAAAACACAGAGAGAAAAACGTGAGAGAGAGAGCTTGAGTTGAGTAGAGAAGATTTCTCCTCCTCCTTGTTTTGTTGTTTGTATTGTTTCTAAGCTTGATTAATACAAACCAGTAGCTCCGTGGAGTAGGCAAGTTGCCGAACCACGTAAATTTGTGTGTTTGAATTCGGGAATGACCCAACACGTTCAATCGTTGCTGTTGATGGAGTGTAAATGCAAGGACCTCATTTGGTTGAGAAAGCTGCAAAGACTTAAGATTCTTGGTTTTATAGGGTGCGACTCCATTGAAGAATTACCTGGTGAAATGGGGGAGCTCAAGGAGTTGAGGTTGTTGGACGTGACAGGTTGTAGAAATCTAGGAAGGATTCCCGTGAATTTGATTGGAAGTTTGAAGAGGTTAGAAGAACTGCTAATCGGGTGTTACAGCTTTAAGGAATGGGATGTCGTTGGGACAAGCAGGGGAGGAGTGAATGCGAGCCTAACAGAACTGAACTCGCTGTCTCATTTAGCTGTCTTATCATTGAGGATACCGAAGGCTGAATGCATTCCCAGAGATTTTGTTTTTCCCAGGTTGCTCAAATATGATATTTGGGTGTTAGGGAATGGGTATTCAGAACTTGATAATGAATACCCAACTGCAAAGACAAGATTAAATTTGGGTGAAATCAGCGCCACATCCTTAAATGCGAAGACATTTGAGCAGTTGTTTCCTACTGTGTCTCAAATTAGTTTTCGTAGAGTGGAGGGTTTAGAAAATATAGTATTGTCCTCTGATCAGATGACCACCCATGGCCATGGGTCGCAAAAGGACTTCTTGCAAAGATTAGAACATGTCAAAGTGAATGGATGTGGGGATATTCGCACTCTGTTTCCAGCTAAATGGCGGCAAGCTTTGAAAAATCTAAGGGGTGTGGAAATTAAAGACTGTAAATCATTGGAAGAGGTTTTTGAATTGGGTGAGGCTGATGAAGGAAGCAGTGAGGAGAAGGAGCTGTCGTTGTTGTCATCTTTAACAGAGTTACAACTGTCCTGCTTGCCTGAGCTCAGATGTATATGGAAGGGGCTCACCGGGCATGTCAGCCACCAAAGTCTTGCTCATCTGAATTTGGATTCTCTAGACAAGCTGACATTTATCTTCACACCGTCCCTCGCTCAAAGTCTACCACAGCTAGAAACACTCAAGATAAGAAGTTGTCGTGGATTGAAGCATCTTATCAGAGAAAATGATGATGAAAGTGAAATAATTCCAGAGTCTCTTAGCTTCCCAAAGTTAAAAACTCTCCTTGTAGAATACTGTGGTCAACTGGAATACGTCTTCCCTGTCTCTGTGTCTCCGAGTCTTCTGAACCTGGAACAGATGACTATAGTTACCAGCAATTTAAAGCAAATATTTTACAGTGGAGAAGGAGATGCTCTCACCAGAGATGGCATCATCAACTTCCCTCGGCTAAGAAAATTGTCTCTTTCAAATTGCAGCTTCTTCGGTCCAAAGGATTTTGCTGCCCAGTTGCCTTCTTTGCAAGAGTTAACCATTGATGGCCAAGAAGAATCGGGTAATTTGTTGGCACAGCTCCAAGTACGTCCTCTATACTTCTCCATGATTTTTTTTCTTTTCTAATTTAAATTGTCTGCTTCAATACACTGTGATAATTTCTTCTTTCTTCCTCCAAATTTCTAAAACTAAAGTAATTGATAAGCTCTTATGCACTGAATTTATATACAAGAAAAAAAGTGATCAATAATAAAGCATTTTTACTTTATATGCAAGAAATCTTACTAATATGTAAAATTAAAATTATTTTATCTTATATATATATTTTTTTGGTTAATGTCATAATTTTTTTTTTATAAATCAAATATTAAAAAACTATTTTTTAGTTAATAAGTGTAATCTTTTCGTGATTGCTTTTAATTTAACTAATATAAAATAATAATTTATATTTAGATTATCATAAATATGAAAAATTATGATTTCATAATCCGATGACCCATTGCCCTCTCTATTTATATCTTTTTTGTTGATTAAGTATTTTGCTGAAGTATTGGGGATAGTTCCAAAGTGCACAAACGTTACGAGGAATTATATCTAACAAATTGGCACCTTTATTATTTTTTTTTATGCAGGGCTTAACAAGTTTGGAAGAATTACAGTTGTCCTCCCTGCCTGTGCCTGACATGAGGTGTATATGGAAGGGTCTCGAGCCGAGGCATTTGACTACTTTGGTGGTGAGGAAATGTGAGAGACTGACGCATGTATTTACAGGCAACATGATTGCTAGTCTGGTTCAACTAGAAGTTCTAGAGATATCAACTTGTGATGAACTGGAGCAAATCATAGCTAAGGATATTGATGATGGAAATGATCAAATATTGTCAGGAAGTTATCTCCAATCTTTATGCTTCCCCAATTTGTGTCGAATTGAGATCAATGAATGCAACAAGTTAACGAGTCTCTTCCCAGTAGCCATGGCTTCAGGTCTCCCCAAGCTCCAAATACTTAGAGTAAGCCAATCCTTTCAACTACTGGGAGTATTTGGGCATGATGATCATGCTTTACCTGTCAATGTTGAGAAGGAGATGGTGCTCCCTGATCTGCAGGAGCTGTATCTAGAACAATTACCGAGGATTGTCTACTTCAGTCCTGGATGTTATGAATTCTTATTCCCTCGACTGGAGACGTTGAACGTGCGTCAATGTCCAAAACTGACCACAAAATTTGCTACTACAACAAATGGTTCGATGAGTGCTCAATCAGAGGTGCTGCTTGTTTGACATGATTTCTTGCCTCTCTTTTAGTGTTTTTGTTTCTTGTTTTCACTCGATAATAAGACTTACAAGTTAGAATGTGTATGCCATGCTTGAATTGGCTTTGCAGGTATCTCAAGTAGCTGGGGGTTCAAGCATTGGTCGCTCCGTGCCAACCAACACTCGTAGAATGTGGACCCGAAATAATGGGTGGGAGGAAGAGGAGGAGGAAGATGAAGAGGAGGAGGAAGAGGGTATAATAAGATTAATTGGTTTTTTTCATGATGGTGATAGGTAAGAAGATTAGTTTGGCATTGGGATTTGAAAAACATGCTAATAATTCAATATTTCCCCAACCAAGTAATATGGCTGCAGTTATTTATGTTTATCCTTCTCCTTCAACTCTTACTGGTTGAAATAAATTAACATATGCGATATGCCTGAATGGTCGTTGTTCTTCATTTTTGCATCAGGTTGGCTGGTTACCTCTTCATGCGATGATTTCACGGAGAATCATGTCTTTGAGCGGTGGTGCTGCGAGTATTCTTTTAATTCGTGGAAGTAATTTCAACTGTTTCATTGGCAATGAGATGCAATTTGGCTTTACATTGTAACAGTCATATTTACCATACAACTCCTAAAAGAAGGATACTGAACTTCTAGAAAATAAGGGCGTATGCCATGTTGTGTCTTTAGTCATTTATTGTGCGAACCTCAGGAAATAAGGGCGTATGTTTGCTTGCCCATTTGTGTTTCTTTTCAAGTGTGTGAACCTTCAAAAACAAGTGAAGGGCATAATGTTACTCATGTGTGTGCTTATTGTTTAATGCGTGGATTCTCATTCTCCCTTCTGCTCACACTAATGGCTCTACGACTTGTGCATTTGCCTTGTCAACATGTTTTCTCTGTTATTTTGATGTTCTGTTTCTATTATGATTCTTTATGAGGTTTTGAAATAGGCCTTAGCAATGCTGCTTGAAATCTGGAATGAATGTTATTGTAAAATAATATATATGTTCTTACAAACACATGTACTTATAATACTCATTCTCTCTGTTTTTTTTTTGTAACCGTGGGTGTTCGGACGAGCTTACGTGCATCTCGACTAATCCCCCGAGGCCCTGAAGTTAACGACCATGTAAGCCTCTAGTGACCTTGAGATTTATGCGACTCGAATTAGTGTTCTCTGGAAAGCAAACTCAGGGCCTAACTTGTTGAGCTATACCCCTTAAGATCATATAATACCTATTCTACTTATGCGAGTATGTGCGTTCATTTAGATCTCAAGTTTAATTTTTAGAGAAAAAATAACAAATGATCTTTTTTTAAAGTTCATATTTTTATATATAGAAAGTCACGTGGTTAACTTCTTGTGTGTGTGTTTGTTAACGTGCAAAAATATGGTTTCTACATGGATATATAAATATATGTGAATGAGTATATGTAAAAAAAAATCAACTTACAAATTTATTGATAGAAAGTTAATGAGTAAAGGATTGTACTGTTTTTTTCCCCTTAAGTCTATTAAATCTTTTATTTTTGATAAATAAACAATAAATTAAATTTATAAATGTAACCCTCTCAAAACAATGATATGAAGGAACACAAAAATTAATCAGCCTGTGGTATGTTTTTTTTTTTATTATTATTATTATTTTGGTCCCAGATTGTTATAGTAAGAGACAAATCATTTTTTAGTTGATGAGTTATCTAATTGATCGATCAAGCCGGGTCATATTTTATAATACTGTTATTTATTCATAAAAAAAAATGTTTTTTATTGTATCTAAAACTTTATAGGGTAATATAGAAAATTGAAGGCCTTAAATTGGTTTTGTACATGCAGCAGTAATGTTTTCGCTTACCCATTAAGCCATGGGCCTGCATGCACCCAAAAAAATAAAAAAAAAATTGAAATGAGAATCTCTCTTTAGCCTGCAAATGTTGATGTCATTAGCTTACTTCATAAGTAAACCAAATTTAAAGCAAGGAATGCCTTTTTTTTCCTCTCTTTTCTTTATGGACAAATCATATTCCTTGAGTGGGATATAGGGACAATCATATAGCTCGAGTTTCATCCTTGGAAGTGGCAGAGAGTGTTCTTCATTTAATTAATTGTTGTCTTCTTAATTTTCAGGTCCTTTCGTTTTCTTCCCCTAATCATCATTTTCAAAAAAATTAAAAAAACCTTGAGAGATCATAATTATAGTAACACTACATACATTAAGGATTATATTTGTGGCTGCAATCGATTGATAGAGAGGTTGTGGGTGTCTAAGTGATCGTGAATCTTCCATTCGTTCCTGTCTCTTATACGTACTACAAACAAGGTGTGTATTTCTACTAATTCTTGTGTTATTTGTTATTGTCTTTATATTATATTATTATGTGTTCATACATTTTTGCAAGTATGATCCATGGAGAAAGAAAGTGAAATATTTGTTCAATTTAATCCCCATTTTCTCCTACCAGACTCACTCAATTTCTGTATGCAATTAATTTTATATCGAAGTCTATCTCGTTGTAGGGTTAAAAGTTGGACCCGGCCCCTTAAATTTTTAACCTTATTTTTCTATTATAATAAAAATAAAAATGTTTAGATTTTTATTATAATGAACATTCTAATTAACTATAATGTTTGGATTTAATGGTGCATGGCCAGCTTCCACCACCATAATTTGATCTTGACACCATCATTCCTTATTATTATTATTATTATTATTATTATATCACTTGTGGTTTTTTTTTTTACTGGAAAGCCCAATAATCCGCGAATTTCATAGTAATAACAGACCCTCACTTTTGCCAACACTAGACCTTCCCTTTTAACATTTGCGGCATCTCAACGAATATGTGTCCACTCTCGTATGATACTGGAAAACGAGGGAGACATGAATTTCTTGTTTTTTATTAGTGTAAAGAGAGAATAGTAGTCGTCACCTAATATTTTGGTCGCTAGAAACCCTAACTGGTCTCAGAGATCGGGCTCGTGGACTGGTTGTGTAAAGGGAAGGTATTAGCACCCCAAATACGCTTTACTTAAGGTAAGCTATATTGTTTAATTGTCTGATAAATGCTAAGGTATTATTGTGTTTTCTAATTGTTGGTCCGTCTAAAGTTTAAGATAATTCCTTCTCAATAAGGAGATTCTTATTTTATTGGGGAAAACTTGACCGTTCTAATATCTATACATAAAAGAACTACTTTTTTAATATTGGAAATACATCTTACGTATAAATTCATAATCCTAGATATTAAAAGAAAACAAAATAAGTTTTTTTAGTATTTTTGACTTATTAGCATAGTTCTCATGACTTTAATAAAATGGTTATTAAAGTCCATAATGCATGCTAAAACATATTTTTTGAATTTTTATTGTATAAAAATACGATATAATTTTTTTTTTAATCTTTGAGAGACTTGGTCGTATGCATGTAAAGAAGACATTTTCTTAAAGTTTTCACAATATTTCGGAGAAAATTGGGTATTTTAATACCAGATTCGTATCTTTACAGTATAAAAATACAAACCACTATTAAGCAAAGTTGATAGAAAAATACGCAGGAAAATCATAAATTTTGAAAGGATTTTTGAAAAAAAAAATTATATATTTTTTTGGACAGGGTCGGACCCGGCCCAACCATTTTGATTTGGTCCAGCCCAGTGAAAAGTGAGAAAACTCTCCATTGTTCACTTTACAAAACAGTGGAGATTGCGACAAATGACACAGAAGAAGAAGGAGAAAGACAAGAAGAAGGAGGAGGATGAGGCTGACATGGCGGTGGGGGCGTTGTCGTTGCTGGTGGCTCAAAGTGGCGATGTTGTGGTGTCAGGCGGTGGTTCCTCCCTTTTCCCTCTTCTGTTTCTCGGTGTTTTTTCTTCTTTCTGTTTTCCTTTATCTGTTTCATTTTGTTTTTGCTTTGGTTTTTCTTATGTTCTTCTTTCACTATCCTCTCTATGTCTGTTTTATTTTGTTCTTCTTGGCTCTATTCTTTTTTTCTATCTCCCATCAATTTTCACCTTTATGTTCGTCTCTGTTGTTTTCCTCTCTATTCACCTTCTTTCACCTCCCTTCCCCTCCTCTGTTTCCTCCTCCAAAACTGTCTTGTTCATTCCCCTCTCAATAACCTTACTTGTTTTTTTCCCTCCCCCTCACCGCCTGTTGAACGAGGTATTTATAGGGGTAGGGGGAGTAGGAGCTACCCTACCCTGTACAGTCACGAGGATAGGGCAGGGTGGTTGAGGCGGCCTTTGTGCAGTCTCCCAGAGCCACCCGTAGGGCATGGCTCCCATGCCCCTTCCATGATGGTGGCAGGCCATGAGGGGCGTGGGTTTATGTCAGGGTTTGGGCAAGTAGGGAGAGAGAGGGAGAGGGAAAAGGTAGGGGAACAAAACTTCTTCTTCCCCTGCTGCCCGTCTAGGGGAAGAAGAAGCATAGTGTCGTTCAAAACAACACTATTTTTGTGTTTTTTTAATGAATAGTGTATGAAACGACGTCGTTTTGTACAAAACACGGTGTTTCATTTAAAAGGAAATGGCACCAAAAACATGTCAAATTCCAAATCAGTCCTCAGTTTGTGATTTGTTCAATCAAGTCCTCAATTGCAATTTTGATTTTAAGAAACAATTCAATTGCGTCCCTGCCAAAAATCGGATGTCAGCCCTAAAGTTGGATGTCTTTTTTATTTCGGTCCTTGGTCTTTGATTTATGCAATTTGACCCTCAATTAATCAATAAACTTTTAATTTCTTTAATTTGGCCCTTGATTCAAACAATTTCAGTCCCTCTATTTACGAGCCTTTTCTAGTTTGGTCCTTGATTTTAGATTTCTTCAATCAAGTTTCTAATTGACCATCTAACTTCAATATTTATGCAATTAAGTCTCTGATTTGACCAAATCAACTCTTAAAAATTATAATTTGACTTCTGAACTTTAATTTCTTCCATTTAAAACCCAAATTGACTTAAAAATTAATTGTTATTGCAATCAAGCCCTCTATAAATTCAATTAAACCTTCAATAAAATTTAATTGAGTCCATAAACATCTGATTTTGAATTTAATTTCTTCCAATTAAAGTCCAAATTGACTTAAAAAACAATTTTTATTGCAATCGAACCCTCCATAAATTCAATTAAACCTTCAATAAAATTTAATTGAGTTCATAAATATCTGATTTTGGATTTTTTTTAAATTGAATTTTCTTTGTCAAGAGGGCTCTCGTCAGTAACAAATATACTGTCAAATTTCAATCTTTGTATTTATGAACTTCCTTAACCAATTTTCAGCCATTTTCTAGGCGCTCTAACATCTTCTTCTCACTGCAATAATATTTTTTTTGGATTTCTTTTGAATATATATATATATTTTTTTGTTTTGGAAGAGAAAATGTGAATAAAAATGGGTTATGGCAATAAGGCCGAGATAATCTCAAAGAAAGCAAAACGAAATAAATTATAAAGCTTAATTTTTAGTCAACCTAATATTGAAGGATAAAATTGAAAAACAAACATTCAATTGAAAAGGATAAAAAAACCCTGAGGCAACTGGGCTAACCATCGACCAGAATCATGAGACCGTAATAAATCCATAGAAAGCAAATAAAAAAAATTATAAAGCTCAATTCCCATTCAATCCAATATTGAAGGAATAAAATGAAAAAATTCAATTAAAAAAAAATCTCGGGTCAACCTATCAAACCTAAGTTTTAAGACTGAGATAAATCGATAAAAATAAATAAATTATGAAGTCAAATTTCCAATAAATCTAATATTGAAGGATGAAATAAAAAAATATTCAATTAAGAAAGAACAAAAAAAACTCAAGTCAAATCCATATAGAATAACTATTTATTATGTCTTGTTTAGTGTTCTTCTATCTAGTTTACCAAATACACTTCTAGGTTGGAGTTATTCTACTCAAGTTGCAACAATTTATTACTATTATTATAAATTTCATGTTTGATTTGAAAGGTTGATTTCTTTTTGTTATAAATATGTTTTATATATGATGATATTTGTTTTTGCTCATCCATTCATGAAGCCTTTAACCTTATATGATAATATAAGAAAAAAAAATTAAACTTGATCAAACGGAAGTTACAATTAGATGCTAGCTCGAGTTTGGTCGTTGCAAGTGGGAGAGAGGTTCCTTACTTCAATTAATTATTTACTTATTTTGAAGACTTTTCTTTTTATTCTATAATTTTTTTTTTGAGAGACCATAGATATAGTTTCATGCATAACTCAACTCATTAGATTAATTATATTTATGTCATCTATGCAGGTGTTTAATTGATCATCGTGAATTTCTCATTCGTTTATCTCTTTACTATCGAGTAAGTTCTTGTACATATTCTTCTTTTATTTGTTTATTAATGTTTTCATGATACGCATACAACCTTAATTTATATGTCATGAAATTGCGTTATTCATAGAAATTGCCTCTTTAACTCACAAGTCTTTGTGATGCTAATATAAATACATCTAGACTATAATGTTTTAGGGTTATTTAGGTTTTGAGTGAAGATTACTTGAAGAATAATTCTTCTTTTAGGATTTAATAAGCTCTTTGTGGCTAGGTTGTCACAAATCACTAGTTGTTCAATTATTCGATCTTTAACCATAATCCATATGAATTACCAAATTAAAAATCTCATAAACCCTTTCAAGATTGAAGGATTGGTAAACCTTGAGTGCTAACTCTTTTCTAACTCTCTATTAACTCTTTAATAAATATCATTATCAGAGTTATGAGTAACATCATTGTATTTATAGGAAAAACCTAACTCTAACTATGTTAAAATATCACTTTGCTTCCTAAAAAATATCACATGTTTTATTTCAACACAACTTTTAATTTTTTTTACAATTAAGTCACTACTTGATTTTTTCAGGCCCGTAATTGCAATCCCTTATATAAATTACATTCCAATCCCTTAATTTTTAGAAACTTATTCATAGTCAAGTCAAACTTGATTTTAATTTCTAGTTGTTCCTAATATGTTAACCCAATTATAAATTATAATCGTAATAATTGATTAAAATATATTTGAAGATGCAATCTATCATGACCTTCAACATATTAAAAAACATTATTTGTGGTTTGAGTTGACCTTTCAACAACTTGTTTATCAATATAACTAATATTCTTTCATTTGTATTGTTTTGATATAGACATTTGACCATAAAGTGCGTTTGTACTGATAAATCATATCAATTTTCATCACGATAGTTATTGATTATTTAAATAAGATTTGAAATTTTTTCCAAATATCATTCTACCTTATATAAGGATTTCAAAACCAATACTATTTGAGAACACATGTAATATTTTATAGTTTTTATGGTGATGAATCCTTTCTTGATCACTCAAATACCTTCATAAAGTTTCTATTATATCCAATACCTGATCATTTTTTACATTTGATTAAAGAAACGTGTAGTGAAGATTGAAATTTAGTATTTTCTATATAAAATAATTTAGTTATCTCAAGTCTAAGTGATGTGATCCAAGCACCATGGGATCCATTGGAGGTGGTTCCAGTTGGTCCACTTACAAGGCTTAGAGTTAAGAGCTTCAAAAAGGCTTTCAATGGACTTCTTCAAGATATGTGAGTTAAGGTGGACTTCAAGAGGATATTAAATAATGAGGAGCAAGCCATGATTAACAAGAAGGGTTTGTTGGTGGAACCAAGACCATTACACAAGGATTGGGAGAAGAAGACTAGATTCAGTCAGTTTGACCTTTCACTACCCTTTGTTTATCATAAATGGAGCTACAGGTCGAATGTTTAGGTGATTCTAGTTGGGATGTTCCATACCTTTCCAACTGTTCATGATACGCCTTTTAATTCTTTAAGATGAGAGAGAACCACCCATGTGAAGTTGGGATTTGCTGCTGCCAGACAGAATGCGGGAATAACCGAACTTTTCTTATTAAACTAGTTGAGCTATTAGACTTTCTTTATTTTATGAGGAAACACTTGTTTGAGTTTCGGACTTGTTTATTTTATTTATTTTAATTAGTTTGGGCTAGTTTTAGCTTGGGTTGATTATTATTTAAATTGAGTTTATATGTGACTCATTAGGGAAACTAAGGTTTTTGACTTGGGGTATAAATACTCTTGAGAATAATTTCCAGCAAACTTTTTTTTTGGCTAATAATATTCTGGTTTTTGCCTACCTTTAGTTGTCAATCTTGGTTCTTGATTAAACTTTCAACTCTTCAAAGAATTGACAAATCTTTGTTGTAAATTTATACTCCTTTTGCTCGTCTCCAGGTCTAGGCGTTGTGATTGAGTTAGTTTATAGCCTGTTGCCTTGAAGCAGGTCTTCCATTGTGATAAACTCATCCTATTTTGAGCAAAAACTTGGATTAGATAGATATTGGGTTCGTGAATTCCATTCAATTCCGCTAGGGTTCGCATCACTAAAAATCACTTTCAAAATTGTCAAAAGAGTCTTTTCATATACACAAGTAATCTCTTTATATGGAATCTTTGTGCAATCAATATACTTATCATTAAACAAACACCTAAATATTAGTTTCAAATATACCTTATATCACAACCTATAAGAATAACTATTTTCTTTTATAAAAGAATCTAAAGGTCAACAATCTCTTATTTGTTTATGATAACAATAAATATGTAACTTAGATATAAAAATATGTCTCCCCCTATCTTTTGTAATGTATTAGGCGATTCTTCATCCCTGAATTCCATGTACTAGACATAACTTTAATTTCATCATCACTACTAGTCTCTTGCTCTTCTTCCGCATCACCATGCTTTTTTTTATATCTAAGTTATGGCTGCAGTTATTAGCTTAAGATACTAGTAAGAATCCTAAAAAGTAACATGTTTTACTAGTATTTTTTCTATCAACCTTGTATCCAGCAAAGTCTGTGTTCGAATAGGTGATCAAGTTAACTCATTTCCTTTCAGATACCACAACTCTAAATCTACAGTACCATGCAAAAAGTAAAAAAAAAAAATTGTTTTACAACACTTAAATGTGATTTTTTTGGGAAAGCTTGAAAACTTGCGTATAAACATACACAAAACATGATATCAGGTCTACTTGCAGTTAATATAAAAGATCTCTGATCATACCTTGATATTTAGTGATATCTACATTCTTACCATTTTTATCTATATCAAGATTAATTGATGTTCCTATAAGTTATTGACAACTTTAACATGTTCCATCCGAAATCTCTAGAAGATCTTTGATGTACTTGTTTTGGTTGATGAAGTTGCCATCCCTTATTTATTTGATTTTCAATACAAAGAAGAAGTTCAATGTTTCCATCATGCTCATTTTAAATTCATCTTGCATGCATTTTGCAAAATTCTTACAAAGAGATAATTTTGCCAAAGTTAAAACCATTATCAATAAGAAAGGATATGCTCTTGGTGCTTCTTTTTAACCATACACGGTTTTTTTGAGTTTGAAAACATGATTGAAAAAATGAAAGTTTTCAAAACTAGGTTGCTCAACATACACTTCTTTCATGATAAAATCATTTAAAAATGCATTTTTAACATTCATTTGAAAAAGTATATACTTAGCATGGCAAGTATAGACTAAAAGTATCCTTATTGATTATAGTCTAGCTACTAGTGTAAAAGTTTCTTCATAATCAATACATTCTTCTTGATTATAAACTGAAAGTATCCTTATTGATTATAACATATGGCAACCAGTCTAGTTTTGTTTCTAATTATTGTTCCATATTCATCACATAATGTTTCTTTTTAAGAAGCTATATGAGGAAGACCTTTAACTAAAAGTGACCTTTCCACCATTGATTTTGGTAATGCTTGAAAATAAAGAGTCACCTCTAGTTATATGATTTGAGCATTATCCAAAAACCTTTTCCTATACTATTTTGATTCCTATATACAAAAAATCAAGATAAGGTTTTTGGTACCCATACTTTCTTGATCCCAAATCTTTTTAGACCAACTAGTTGATTGGCAATAGTAAGCAAACCGGTCAAATAACTTAGACCAAACTGGCTAATCGGTTGATCAGGATTCCAAGAGTCTCGATCTACAAGTCTTCAATTATGTAAATCCCCAAAATAAACCTTCTTTTCTTCAACAAATCTAGTATTCAAATATCCATGAACTAGTTAGAGTATGATCAATGACTGATAATTTTGTTTATTTTTATCTTAGAGTAGATTGTTTATCATATATGTTTGGAATCCCTTGCTAATTTTGTAATTAGACAAGTTATATAAATGTTTCTAAGAAAAACTAGCCGTTGGAACCCTAGTAATAAATTCTCCTCTCACTACTCATTTCAAGAATAAATTCTCTTTACAATCCTCTTACAAGTCAATTCAACGTGTTTTTCATTAAATAAACACTTACATATTAATTTTAGATATTCTTTACACCTCAACTTATGAGAACAATTGTTTTATTTTATAAAGAAAAAAACAAAATATGTATCAATATCAACAATGTCATAACTCAATTTTTGAATTTCCAAAATAATAATAATAAATGAAAAAATAATTTGAGAATTGGGTCAAGACAACACAAATTATAGGTTCAGGGATTGATAAGGAGGAAAGTATTGGATGTCAATTTGGTCAAAACTTAGTAGAATTGATAAGTTTAGGGACTTAATTAAACTTTGAAGTAGTTTAGTTAATGAAACCAGGGGCTTAATTGAAGAAATATTAAAGTTCAGGGTCAATTTGGGTTAAAATTTCAAGTAATTAAATTCTAGAGACCGAAGTGAATAGGCGTTGATACTATAAGAGCGTTAATTGATTTTTCCAGGGGTAATTTTGAAAGAATTAGAAGTTAAAGAGTCAATTAAGGGTCGAATTGATTAAATTTAAAACTAAGGACTATTTTGTAAATGACGCTAAAATCCAGGGTCCAATTGCATTGATCCAGGGGTGAAATTAAAAAAGAAGAAGAATATATTTCCAATTTAGGGGGCAAAATGAAGATGCCCATTTCAGCTGAAGAAGCGACGTCGTTCCAAGGAGGACTGTTCATCCTCAATGACCAAGCAGGGCCGGTGGATGAAGCCCAGCCCATATGGGTGGGCTAGATCTAGCCTATAAAAAAAGAGAGACATAGGCTATTGAGACAAGGCTGGACCTGGGCCTCAGGCTCAGCAGGCCTAATTTTCTTTCTGTTAAGGGTGTCTTTGAAAAAACACACCCTTATGTCCTTTTCTCTTTTTTAGTCTTATTTATTTTTGATATCTAGCCAAACAGGTCTTTTAAGATATAAAAAGTTTCTAAAAAAAATTCGGGGACCCTTTTAAATTTATTTGTGGATCCCCTGTGTGTTTTTTCAACAACTTTACTTAGTATTGAGTTGTAGACATATAGTGTAAAATGCAATCCTAGTATATAAGTGAAATGCAATCCTAGTATATAATACATATCTATCTTTTTTTTCTCTAAAAAAATAACAAAAATATGTGTTTTACTTTCAATTCAAATTTTACTGGTTTATTCATTGGAGTTAAAGTCAGGAATATTTGTATTCACTAATGTAAGAATTAGAAATATTCTCGATGTTTGCTAAAATCAGAGTTAGGAATATTGACAATAAGATTGAGAATTATTTTGAATCCCCAATGTTCAATGACACCAAAGTCAACAATACCATACTCTTTTGTTACATAATTTTTATCAACACCAGTGTTGGAAGTATTTGTAGTTGAATATTTATTGGTGCTAGAATCAGGAATATTATAGGTAGATATAAAAAACATAATACAACAAATCTTTAACTTTAACAATTTAAGACAAAACCAACAATGCAACCTATCTTAGGCAAGATATTTTAGAGGTGATACTATCTTTTATTTTACTTAACCAGTCTCGTATCATAAAATCTATGTTGACCGGTTAGGGTTTCTGGTGATCATAATAGTAAAGAATGACTTTTGAAACCGGATCTTTTTCCTCTTTAAGAACAAGATGTTAGATATCTGTTCTTTACCCTAGAAATTTGAAGGCCGCCGCGATATCGAGTGTGACAAAAAACTTTGATTAATTTCTACTATTAATAAAGCATTAACTAGGAGCACTGTGAACAATGTCTTGATATATTAAGAAACCTCGTAATTATCACAACTTTATAACTTTCTTTTCTAAGCATCATTTTTCTTAAGAACTTTATCTCTACTTTACATTGATTAATCAGACTCAAATGACTATTAAATATATTGATTGCATGAATAAAGTTAGTGGCATATACAACCACCTAATTAGAAAAGAAATAAAGTTATAATTGTTAGGCATACACACTAATATGAACTTGATGCTCTTTTCTAAGTACTACAAGCACATATTCATAACTGAATATTTAAGCTCCAATAAGAACATTAGGCTTTACCTATAACTGTTGGGTATCTTGAAATACATACACGCAGTATAAACGGTAAATTTAATAATTTTTTAGGGTCTTAACGATCCCGTTAGACAAATCTAAAGTTGTTTAGGGTTTATGCAAAGATTAATTGAAGAGCATATATTCTTTTCGGCTTTGAAAATTTGCTTCAATGCTGGGTTGTTGCAAATCATAAGCTGGCCAAATATTCGACCTCTAATAGTAATCCACACGAGTGACCAGTGAGAAATCTCCTAAACCCTTTTAGGAGAGAGATATTGATATACCTTATAGTGCTAGCTCTTTTTTTTTTTTTGTGTTTTAGATGTTTAAATATCATACTTTTCTCACATTCTCTTATGAAACAATAGGCATACCATTCTATTTATAGGAAAACTTGAAAACCCTATAAATAGAAAAACATCAATTTGCTCTTTAAATAATATCGCATATATTATTTTAGGATAATTTTATAAATTTATTGAATAAATTCCCTACTTGATTTTTCTAGGTCTAGAATGATAATCCCCTATATTAATTACATTCTAGTCCTTAATTTTGAAAATTTATTTACAATCAAGTCATACTTGATTAATCATTCTCTTTTAATTTCTGATCAATGGTTCTTATGTGTGTGACCCATTAGGTTTCTATAGAAGTTGGTCGAAATATAAATCACAATTCTAAATAAAATAAGATTAAATAAATTATATAATTTTTTTTATCAATTCAATAATTGATTGATTTGTATTTGAAGATGAAGTATAATGTCTAGCAACTTGTCATGATCTCCTAAATATTATAAAAATCATAAGTGGCTTGACTTAACCTTTTAGCGACTAGTTTCTCAGTGTAATTATTATCCCTTCATCAAGAATGTTATGATTTAGATATTATAGCATGGAGTATGTTTGCTTTGTTAAATCATTTTTGTTCTCAACATTATAGTCATTGATTTTTTTTCAAAACTCGTTCCACTTGGCCCAATAATTTCACAATCAATAATATCTAGTTATCTCAAGTTTATGGATCACTTACATAACTATTACGTGAGCCTTTCCATAGACATAAGTGATCTTTCTTTTTATAAAAAAAGAACATAATATGCACCGGTCTCAATAGCTCTAATTGATGCTCAGTCTTAATAAAATATTGACCTAGAACATTTAAAAACAATAGTTTGATGCAATATGAATTTCATAATTATAACAACTTTATGATTTTTTTGCAAAGCTTTTTTGTCTCATGAACTTTATCTTTACTCTAGATTCATTAATTAAACAATAGATTCATTAATTAAATATAAATGAATATTAAAGATAAAAAAACTTTTATTAATAACAAATATGTTTTACATGAATAAAACCAATGCTACATTTAACCAACCGAATGACTACAAAGCATATTCACTAATAATAACCTTATTAATGAACTCTAAAATTTAGATTTACATGCCCTAATATTTAGTCTAATCATGATAGTTTTTATCATCAAGTCCAGTCTAGTGTAATTTTGCTTATTTTTTCATTGCATAAAAAGTCTTAACACTCCTAGAACTGTATAAAGATATCAAGGGAATAAAAAATCTTAAAGAACTAAGGAGTGAAAGATATTAATATTCTATTTCTTAATTTTTAATGTATAGAGTTTTTTTGATTGACAATACAACCATATTAACATTCTATATTTTATTAACAACATTATGACAATTAAGATTAATGACAAATTAATTTGAAGATATTATAGTGTTCAAGAAAAGATAACTTTTGTAGATGGCATGAATAGAGATTTAGATGAGGGGACAAGGGATTAATTGCTCGCTGGCATAGATAGATATTGATATCCTTTTGTTCCTCCCGCTATTTTATTGCTTTCCGCTTACCTTCACAAATTAAGGTGATAAAATTACTTTTCTCATTTCTCTGATTTTTCAGACTGGTGGAAAATGGCTATCGAAACTGCTGGTGGATCCATTGTATCTAAGATAGCAGAAGTCTTGGTGGAACCAACAATAAGGCAATTTCGTTACATGTTCTGTTTCAACAATTTTGTTCAAGAATTCAATGAACAAAAGCACAACCTGGCTTTGACACTAGATCGTTTGCAAAAGGCTGTCGAAGTTGCTGAAAGAAATGCTGAAGAAATTGAGAAAGATGTCAACAAATGGTTGGAGGATGCAAACAACGAAATTAAAGGTGTGAATCCATTGGAAAATGAAACAGGAAAAAATGGCAAATGCTTTACTTGGTGTCCAAATTGGATACGACAATTCAAGTTAAGCAAGGCACTGGCAAAGAAGACGGAGACTTTGAGAAACCTTGAAGAAAATAGCAAAAAGTTTCCCAAAGTGTCCCACAAAGCACCTCTTCAAGACACAGAATTTCTTCCATCAGAGGGACTCACACCCTCGGAATCGTCAAAAGAAGCTTTCGAACAGATTATGAAAGCTCTCGAAGATGACAACGTCAATATGATTGGACTGTACGGCATGGGAGGGGTGGGTAAAACCACCCTGGTGAAAGAAGTAGGCAGGAGAGCCAAAGAGTCGCAGCTGTTTGATGAAGTTTTGATGGCTACACTGTCCCAGAATCCAAATGTCATAGACATTCAGGATCGAATGGCAGATAGTTTAGGTCTGCATCTTGACGAAAAGACTAAAGAAGGGAGAGCAGATCGATTATGGCAGAGACTGAAGACAGAGAAGAAGATGCTTATAATCCTGGATGATGTTTGGAAAGTTATTAACTTGAAAGAGATAGGGATCCCATTTGGTGATGCTCACAGGGGCTGTAAAATTCTTCTAACAACACGTCTTCAAGACATATGTTCTTATATGGAGTGCCAGCCAAAAGTGTTCTTAAGTCTCTTACCAGAAAATGAAGCATGGGCTTTGTTCAAAATCAATGCAGGTTTACGTGACGCGGACTCTACCTTGAACACAGTGGCAAAGAAGGTTGCGAGAGAATGTCAAGGGCTGCCTATAGCACTTGTGACAGTGGGAAGGGCTCTAAGAGATAAATCTGCTGTTGAGTGGGAAGTAGCGTCCAAAGAGCTCAGAAACTCTCAATTTCGGCACATGGAACAAATTGGTGAACAAAAAAATGCATATTCATGTCTTAAGTTGAGCTATGATTATTTGAAGCACGAGAAAACCAAGTTATGTTTCTTGCTATGCTGTTTATTTCCAGAAGACTACAACATTCCAATTGAGGACTTGACGAGATATGCAGTTGGCTACGGGTTACATCAAGATGTGGAGTCCATTGAAGATGCAAGGGAAAAAGTTCATGCGGAAATAAAAACCCTTAAAGATTGTTTTATGCTGTTAGGCACTGAAACTGAAGAGCATGTGAAAATGCATGACTTGGTTCGTGATGTTGCTATTCAGATAGCATCATCTAAAGAATATGGATTCATGGTAAAGGCAGGCATTGGGTTGAAGGAGTGGCCAATGTGCAGTAAGAGCTTTGAAGGTTGCACAGCAATTTCGTTAATGGGCAATAAAGTAGCAGAACTTCCCGAAGGATTGGTATGTCCACAGCTCAAAGTTGTATTATTAGAACTGGATCGTGGTTTGAATGTTCCAGAGAGGTTTTTTGAAGGGATGAAAGAAATTGAAGTTTTGTCTCTAAAGGGAGGGTGTTTGTCATTGCAGTCACTTCAATTCTCAACGAACGTTCAATCGTTGCTGTTGATGGAGTGTAAATGCAAGGACCTCATTTGGTTGAGAAAGCTGCAAAGACTTAAGATTCTTGGTTTTATAGGGTGCGACTCCATTGAAGAATTACCTGGTGAAATGGGGGAGCTCAAGGAGTTGAGGTTGTTGGACGTGACAGGTTGTAGAAATCTAGGAAGGATTCCCGTGAATTTGATTGGAAGTTTGAAGAGGTTAGAAGAACTGCTAATCGGGTGTTACAGCTTTAAGGAATGGGATGTCGTTGGGACAAGCAGGGGAGGAGTGAATGCGAGCCTAACAGAACTGAACTCGCTGTCTCATTTAGCTGTCTTATCATTGAGGATACCGAAGGCTGAATGCATTCCCAGAGATTTTGTTTTTCCCAGGTTGCTCAAATATGATATTTGGGTGTTAGGGAATGGGTATTCAGAACTTGATAATGAATACCCAACTGCAAAGACAAGATTAAATTTGGGTGAAATCAGCGCCACATCCTTAAATGCGAAGACATTTGAGCAGTTGTTTCCTACTGTGTCTCAAATTAGTTTTCGTAGAGTGGAGGGTTTAGAAAATATAGTATTGTCCTCTGATCAGATGACCACCCATGGCCATGGGTCGCAAAAGGACTTCTTGCAAAGATTAGAACATGTCAAAGTGAATGGATGTGGGGATATTCGCACTCTGTTTCCAGCTAAATGGCGGCAAGCTTTGAAAAATCTAAGGGGTGTGGAAATTAAAGACTGTAAATCATTGGAAGAGGTTTTTGAATTGGGTGAGGCTGATGAAGGAAGCAGTGAGGAGAAGGAGCTGTCGTTGTTGTCATCTTTAACAGAGTTACAACTGTCCTGCTTGCCTGAGCTCAGATGTATATGGAAGGGGCTCACCGGGCATGTCAGCCACCAAAGTCTTGCTCATCTGAATTTGGATTCTCTAGACAAGCTGACATTTATCTTCACACCGTCCCTCGCTCAAAGTCTACCACAGCTAGAAACACTCAAGATAAGAAGTTGTCGTGGATTGAAGCATCTTATCAGAGAAAATGATGATGAAAGTGAAATAATTCCAGAGTCTCTTAGCTTCCCAAAGTTAAAAACTCTCCTTGTAGAATACTGTGGTCAACTGGAATACGTCTTCCCTGTCTCTGTGTCTCCGAGTCTTCTGAACCTGGAACAGATGACTATAGTTACCAGCAATTTAAAGCAAATATTTTACAGTGGAGAAGGAGATGCTCTCACCAGAGATGGCATCATCAACTTCCCTCGGCTAAGAAAATTGTCTCTTTCAAATTGCAGCTTCTTCGGTCCAAAGGATTTTGCTGCCCAGTTGCCTTCTTTGCAAGAGTTAACCATTGATGGCCAAGAAGAATCGGGTAATTTGTTGGCACAGCTCCAAGTACGTCCTCTATACTTCTCCATGATTTTTTTTCTTTTCTAATTTAAATTGTCTGCTTCAATACACTGTGATAATTTCTTCTTTCTTCCTCCAAATTTCTAAAACTAAAGTAATTGATAAGCTCTTATGCACTGAATTTATATACAAGAAAAAAAGTGATCAATAATAAAGCATTTTTACTTTATATGCAAGAAATCTTACTAATATGTAAAATTAAAATTATTTTATCTTATATATATATTTTTTTGGTTAATGTCATAATTTTTTTTTTATAAATCAAATATTAAAAAACTATTTTTTAGTTAATAAGTGTAATCTTTTCGTGATTGCTTTTAATTTAACTAATATAAAATAATAATTTATATTTAGATTATCATAAATATGAAAAATTATGATTTCATAATCCGATGACCCATTGCCCTCTCTATTTATATCTTTTTTGTTGATTAAGTATTTTGCTGAAGTATTGGGGATAGTTCCAAAGTGCACAAACGTTACGAGGAATTATATCTAACAAATTGGCACCTTTATTATTTTTTTTTATGCAGGGCTTAACAAGTTTGGAAGAATTACAGTTGTCCTCCCTGCCTGTGCCTGACATGAGGTGTATATGGAAGGGTCTCGAGCCGAGGCATTTGACTACTTTGGTGGTGAGGAAATGTGAGAGACTGACGCATGTATTTACAGGCAACATGATTGCTAGTCTGGTTCAACTAGAAGTTCTAGAGATATCAACTTGTGATGAACTGGAGCAAATCATAGCTAAGGATATTGATGATGGAAATGATCAAATATTGTCAGGAAGTTATCTCCAATCTTTATGCTTCCCCAATTTGTGTCGAATTGAGATCAATGAATGCAACAAGTTAACGAGTCTCTTCCCAGTAGCCATGGCTTCAGGTCTCCCCAAGCTCCAAATACTTAGAGTAAGCCAATCCTTTCAACTACTGGGAGTATTTGGGCATGATGATCATGCTTTACCTGTCAATGTTGAGAAGGAGATGGTGCTCCCTGATCTGCAGGAGCTGTATCTAGAACAATTACCGAGGATTGTCTACTTCAGTCCTGGATGTTATGAATTCTTATTCCCTCGACTGGAGACGTTGAACGTGCGTCAATGTCCAAAACTGACCACAAAATTTGCTACTACAACAAATGGTTCGATGAGTGCTCAATCAGAGGTGCTGCTTGTTTGACATGATTTCTTGCCTCTCTTTTAGTGTTTTTGTTTCTTGTTTTCACTCGATAATAAGACTTACAAGTTAGAATGTGTATGCCATGCTTGAATTGGCTTTGCAGGTATCTCAAGTAGCTGGGGCTTCAAGCATTGGTCGCTCCGTGCCAACCAACACTCGTAGAATGTGGACCCGAAATAATGGGTGGGAGGAAGAGGAGGAGGAAGATGAAGAGGTGGAGGAAGAGGGTATAATAAGATTAATTGGTTTTTTTCATGATGGTGATAGGTAAGAAGATTAGTTTGGCATTGGGATTTGAAAAACATGCTAATAATTCAATATTTCCCCAACCAAGTAATATGGCTGCAGTTATTTATGTTTATCCTTCTCCTTCAACTCTTACTGGTTGAAATAAATTAACATATGCGATATGCCTGAATGGTCGTTGTTCTTCATTTTTGCATCAGGTTGGCTGGTTACCTCTTCATGCGATGATTTCACGGAGAATCATGTCTTTGAGCGGTGGTGCTGCGAGTATTCTTTTAATTCGTGGAAGTAATTTCAACTGTTTCATTGGCAATGAGATGCAATTTGGCTTTACATTGTAACAGTCATATTTACCATACAACTCCTAAAAGAAGGATACTGAACTTCTAGAAAATAAGGGCGTATGCCATGTTGTGTCTTTAGTCATTTATTGTGCGAACCTCAGGAAATAAGGGCGTATGTTTGCTTGCCCATTTGTGTTTCTTTTCAAGTGTGTGAACCTTCAAAAACAAGTGAAGGGCATAATGTTACTCATGTGTGTGCTTATTGTTTAATGCGTGGATTCTCATTCTCCCTTCTGCTCACACTAATGGCTCTACGACTTGTGCATTTGCCTTGTCAACATGTTTTCTCTGTTATTTTGATGTTCTGTTTCTATTATGATTCTTTATGAGGTTTTGAAATAGGCCTTAGCAATGCTGCTTGAAATCTGGAATGAATGTTATTGTAAAATAATATATATGTTCTTACAAACACATGTACTTATAATACTCATTCTCTCTGTTTTTTTTTTGTAACCGTGGGTGTTCGGACGAGCTTACGTGCATCTCGACTAATCCCCCGAGGCCCTGAAGTTAACGACCATGTAAGCCTCTAGTGACCTTGAGATTTATGCGACTCGAATTAGTGTTCTCTGGAAAGCAAACTCAGGGCCTAACTTGTTGAGCTATACCCCTTAAGATCATATAATACCTATTCTACTTATGCGAGTATGTGCGTTCATTTAGATCTCAAGTTTAATTTTTAGAGAAAAAATAACAAATGATCTTTTTTTAAAGTTCATATTTTTATATATAGAAAGTCACGTGGTTAACTTCTTGTGTGTGTGTTTGTTAACGTGCAAAAATATGGTTTCTACATGGATATATAAATATATGTGAATGAGTATATGTAAAAAAAAATCAACTTACAAATTTATTGATAGAAAGTTAATGAGTAAAGGATTGTACTGTTTTTTTCCCCTTAAGTCTATTAAATCTTTTATTTTTGATAAATAAACAATAAATTAAATTTATAAATGTAACCCTCTCAAAACAATGATATGAAGGAACACAAAAATTAATCAGCCTGTGGTATGTTTTTTTTTTTTATTATTATTATTATTTTGGTCCCAGATTGTTATAGTAAGAGACAAATCATTTTTTAGTTGATGAGTTATCTAATTGATCGATCAAGCCGGGTCATATTTTATAATACTGTTATTTATTCATAAAAAAAAATGTTTTTTATTGTATCTAAAACTTTATAGGGTAATATAGAAAATTGAAGGCCTTAAATTGGTTTTGTACATGCAGCAGTAATGTTTTCGCTTACCCATTAAGCCATGGGCCTGCATGCACCCAAAAAAATAAAAAAAAAATTGAAATGAGAATCTCTCTTTAGCCTGCAAATGTTGATGTCATTAGCTTACTTCATAAGTAAACCAAATTTAAAGCAAGGAATGCCTTTTTTTTCCTCTCTTTTCTTTATGGACAAATCATATTCCTTGAGTGGGATATAGGGACAATCATATAGCTCGAGTTTCATCCTTGGAAGTGGCAGAGAGTGTTCTTCATTTAATTAATTGTTGTCTTCTTAATTTTCAGGTCCTTTCGTTTTCTTCCCCTAATCATCATTTTCAAAAAAATTAAAAAAACCTTGAGAGATCATAATTATAGTAACACTACATACATTAAGGATTATATTTGTGGCTGCAATCGATTGATAGAGAGGTTGTGGGTGTCTAAGTGATCGTGAATCTTCCATTCGTTCCTGTCTCTTATACGTACTACAAACAAGGTGTGTATTTCTACTAATTCTTGTGTTATTTGTTATTGTCTTTATATTATATTATTATGTGTTCATACATTTTTGCAAGTATGATCCATGGAGAAAGAAAGTGAAATATTTGTTCAATTTAATCCCCATTTTCTCCTACCAGACTCACTCAATTTCTGTATGCAATTAATTTTATATCGAAGTCTATCTCGTTGTAGGGTTAAAAGTTGGACCCGGCCCCTTAAATTTTTAACCTTATTTTTCTATTATAATAAAAATAAAAATGTTTAGATTTTTATTATAATGAACATTCTAATTAACTATAATGTTTGGATTTAATGGTGCATGGCCAGCTTCCACCACCATAATTTGATCTTGACACCATCATTCCTTATTATTATTATTATTATTATTATATCACTTGTGGTTTTTTTTTTTACTGGAAAGCCCAATAATCCGCGAATTTCATAGTAATAACAGACCCTCACTTTTGCCAACACTAGACCTTCCCTTTTAACATTTGCGGCATCTCAACGAATATGTGTCCACTCTCGTATGATACTGGAAAACGAGGGAGACATGAATTTCTTGTCTTTTATTAGTGTAAAGAGAGAATAGTAGTCGTCACCTAGAATTTTGGTCGCTAGAAACCCTAACTGATCTCAGAGATCGGGCTCGTGGACTGGTTGCGTAAAGGGAAGGTATTAGCACCCCAAATACGCTTTACTTAAGGTAAGCTATATTGTTTAATTGTCTGATAAATGGTAAGGTATTATTGTGTTTTCTAATTGTTGGTCCGTCTAAAGTTTAAGATAATTCCTTCTCAATAAGGAGATTCTTATTTTATTGGGTAAAACTTGACCGTTCTAATATCTATACATAAAAGAACTACTTTTTTAATATTGGAAATACATCTTACGTATAAATTCATAATCCTAGATATTAAAAGAAAACAAAATAAGTTTTTTTAGTATTTTTGACTTATTAGCATAGTTCTCATGACTTTAATAAAATGGTTATTAAAGTCCATAATGCATGCTAAAACATATTTTTTGAATTTTTATTGTATAAAAATACGATATAATTTTTTTTTTCTTTGAGAGACTTGGTCGTATGCATGTAAAGAAGACATTTTCTTAAAGTTTTCACAATATTTCGGAGAAAATTGGGTATTTTAATACCAGATTCGTATCTTTACAGTATAAAAATACAAACCACTATTAAGCAAAGTTGATAGAAAAATACGCAGGAAAATCATAAATTTTGAAAGGATTTTTGAAAAAAAAATTATATATTTTTTTGGACAGGGCCGGACCCGGCCCAACCATTTTGATTTGGTCCAGCCCAGTGAAAAGTGAGAAAACTCTCCATTGTTCACTTTACAAAACAGTGGAGATTGCGACAAATGACGCAGAAGAAGGAGGAGGAGGATGAGGCTGACATGGCGGTGGGGGCGTTGTCGTTGCTGGTGGCTCAAAGTGGCGATGTTGTGGTGTCAGGCGGTGGTTCCTCCCTTTTCCCTCTTCTGTTTCTCGGTGTTTTTTCTTCTTTCTGTTTTCCTTTATCTGTTTCATTTTGTTTTTGCTTTGGTTTTTCTTATGTTCTTCTTTCACTCTCCTCTCTATGTCTGTTTTATTTTGTTCTTCTTGGCTCCATTCTTTTTTTCTATCTCCCATCAATTTTCACCTTTATGTTCGTCTCTGTTGTTTTCCTCTCTATTCACCTTCTTTCACCTCCCTTCCCCTCCTCTGTTTCCTCCTCCAAAACTGTCTTGTTCATTCCCCTCTCTATAACCTTACTTGTTTTTTTCCCTCCCTCTCACCGCCTGTTGAACGAGGTATTTATAGGGGTAGGGGGAGTAGGAGCTACCCTACCCTGTACAGTCACGAGGATAGGGCAGGGTGGTTGAGGCGGCCTTTGTGCAGTCTCCCAGAGCCATCCGTAGGGCATGGCTCCCATGCCCCTTCCATGATGGTGGCAGGCCATGAGGGGCGTGGGTTTATGTCAGGGTTTGGGCAAGTAGGGAGAGAGAGGGAGAGGGAAAAGGTAGGGGAACAAAACTTCTTCTTCCCCTGCTGCGCGTCTAGGGGAAGAAGAAGCATAGTGTCGTTCAAAACAACACTATTTTTGTGTTTTTTTAATGAATAGTGTATGAAACGACGTCGTTTTGTACAAAACACGGTGTTTCATTTAAAAGGAAATGGCACCAAAAACATGTCAAATTCCAAATCAGTCCTCAGTTTGTGATTTGTTCAATCAAGTCCTCAATTGCAATTTTGATTTTAAGAAACAATTCAATTGCGTCCCTGCCAAAAATCGGATGTCAGCCCTAAAGTTGGATGTCTTTTTTATTTCGGTCCTTGGTCTTTGATTTATGCAATTTGACCCTCAATTAATCAATAAACTTTTAATTTCTTTAATTTGGCCCTTGATTCAAACAATTTCAGTCCCTCTATTTACGAGCCTTTTCTAGTTTGGTCCTTGATTTTAGATTTCTTCAATCAAGTTTCTAATTGACCATCTAACTTCAATATTTATGCAATTAAGTCTCTGATTTGACCAAATCAACTCTTAAAAATTATAATTTGACTTCTGAACTTTAATTTCTTCCATTTAAAACCCAAATTGACTTAAAAATTAATTGTTATTGCAATCAAGCCCTCTATAAATTCAATTAAACCTTCAATAAAATTTAATTGAGTCCATAAACATCTGATTTTGAATTTAATTTCTTCCAATTAAAGTCCAAATTGACTTAAAAAACAATTTTTATTGCAATCGAACCCTCCATAAATTCAATTAAACCTTCAATAAAATTTAATTGAGTTCATAAATATCTGATTTTGGATTTTTTTTTTAAATTGAATTTTCTTTGTCAAGAGGGCTCTCGTCAGTAACAAATATACTGTCAAATTTCAATCTTTGTATTTATGAACTTCCTTAACCAATTTTCAGCCATTTTCTAGGCGCTCTAACATCTTCTTCTCACTGCAATAATATTTTTTTTGGATTTCTTTTGAATATATATATATATATTTTTTGTTTTGGAAGAGAAAATGTGAATAAAAATGGGTTATGGCAATAAGGCCGAGATAATCTCAAAGAAAGCAAAACGAAATAAATTATAAAGCTTAATTTTTAGTCAACCCAATATTGAAGGATAAAATTGAAAAACAAACATTCAATTGAAAAAGGATAAAAAAACCCTGAGGCAACTGGGCTAACCATCGACCAGAATCATGAGACCGTAATAAATCCATAGAAAGCAAATAAAAAAAATTATAAAGCTCAATTCCCATTCAATCCAATATTGAAGGAATAAAATGAAAAAATTCAATTAAAAAAAAATCTCGGGTCAACCTATCAAACCTAAGTTTTAAGACTGAGATAAATCGATAAAAAAAAATAAATTATGAAGTCAAATTTCCAATAAATCTAATATTGAAGGATGAAATAAAAAAATATTCAATTAAGAAAGAACAAAAAAAACTCAAGTCAAATCCATATAGAATAACTATTTATTATGTCTTGTTTAGTGTTCTTCTATCTAGTTTACCAAATACACTTCTAGGTTGGAGTTATTCTACTCAAGTTGCAACAATTTATTACTATTATTATAAATTTCATGTTTGATTTGAAAGGTTGATTTCTTTTTGTTATAAATATGTTTTATATATGATGATATTTGTTTTTGCTCATCCATTCATGAAGCCTTTAACCTTATATGATAATATAAGAAAAAAAAATTAAACTTGATCAAACGGAAGTTACAATTAGATGCTAGCTCGAGTTTGGTCGTTGCAAGTGGGAGAGAGGTTCCTTACTTCAATTAATTATTTACTTATTTTGAAGACTTTTCTTTTTATTCTATAATTTTTTTTTTGAGAGACCATAGATATAGTTTCATGCATAACTCAACTCATTAGATTAATTATATTTATGTCATCTATGCAGGTGTTTAATTGATCATCGTGAATTTCTCATTCGTTTATCTCTTTACTATCGAGTAAGTTCTTGTACATATTCTTCTTTTATTTGTTTATTAATGTTTTCATGATACGCATACAACCTTAATTTATATGTCATGAAATTGCGTTATTCATAGAAATTGCCTCTTTAACTCACAAGTCTTTGTGATGCTAATATAAATACATCTAGACTATAATGTTTTAGGGTTATTTAGGTTTTGAGTGAAGATTACTTGAAGAATAATTCTTCTTTTAGGATTTAATAAGCTCTTTGTGGCTAGGTTGTCACAAATCACTAGTTGTTCAATTATTCGATCTTTAACCATAATCCATATGAATTACCAAATTAAAAATCTCATAAACCCTTTCAAGATTGAAGGATTGGTAAACCTTGAGTGCTAACTCTTTTCTAACTCTCTATTAACTCTTTAATAAATATCATTATCAGAGTTATGAGTAACATCATTGTATTTATAGGAAAAACCTAACTCTAACTATGTTAAAATATCACTTTTCTTCCTAAAAAATATCACATGTTTTATTTCAACACAACTTTTAATTTTTTTTACAATTAAGTCACTACTTGATTTTTTCAGGCCCGTAATTGCAATCCCTTATATAAATTACATTCCAATCCCTTAATTTTTAGAAACTTATTCATAGTCAAGTCAAACTTGATTTTAATTTCTAGTTGTTCCTAATATGTTAACCCAATTATAAATTATAATCGTAATAATTGATTAAAATATATTTGAAGATGCAATCTATCATGACCTTCAACATATTAAAAAACATTATTTGTGGTTTGAGTTGACCTTTCAACAACTTGTTTATCAATATAACTAATATTCTTTCATTTGTATTGTTTTGATATAGACATTTGACCATAAAGTGCGTTTGTACTGATAAATCATATCAATTTTCATCACGATAGTTATTGATTATTTAAATAAGATTTGAAATTTTTTCCAAATATCATTCTACCTTATATAAGGATTTCAAAACCAATACTATTTGAGAACACATGTAATATTTTATAGTTTTTATGGTGATGAATCCTTTCTTGATCACTCAAATACCTTCATAAAGTTTCTATTATATCCAATACCTGATCATTTTTTACATTTGATTAAAGAAACGTATAGTGAAGATTGAAATTTAGTATTTTCTATATAAAATAATTTAGTTATCTCAAGTCTAAGTGATGTGATCCAAGCACCATGGGATCCATTGGAGGTGGTTCCAGTTGGTCCACTTACAAGGCTTAGAGTTAAGAGCTTCAAAAAGGCTTTCAATGGACTTCTTCAAGATATGTGAGTTAAGGTGGACTTCAAGAGGATATTAAATAATGAGGAGCAAGCCATGATTAACAAGAAGGGTTTGTTGGTGGAACCAAGACCATTACACAAGGATTGGGAGAAGAAGACTAGATTCGGCCAGTTTGACCTTTCACTACCCTTTGTTTATCATAAATGGAGCTACAGGTCGAATGTTTAGGTGATTCTAGTTGGGATGTTCCATACCTTTCCAACTGTTCATGATACGCCTTTTAATTCTTTAAGATGAGAGAGAACCACCCATGTGAAGTTGGGATTTGCTGTTGCCAGACAGAATGCGGGAATAACCGAACTTTTCTTATTAAACTAGTTGAGCTATTAGACTTTCTTTATTTTATGAGGAAACACTTGTTTGAGTTTCGGACTTGTTTATTTTATTTATTTTAATTAGTTTGGGCTAGTTTTAGCTTGGGTTGATTATTATTTAAATTGAGTTTATATGTGACTCATTAGGGAAACTAAGGTTTTTGACTTGGGGTATAAATACTCTTGAGAATAATTTTCAGCAAACTTTTTTTTGGCTAATAATATTCTGGTTTTTGCCTACCTTTAGTTGTCAATCTTGGTTCTTGATTAAACTTTCAACTCTTCAAAGAATTGACAAATCTTTGTTGTAAATTTATACTCCTTTTGCTCGTCTCCAGGTCTAGGCGTTGTGATTGAGTTAGTTTATAGCCTGTTGCCTTGAAGCAGGTCTTCCATTGTGATAAACTCATCCTATTTTGAGCAAAAACTTGAATTAGATAGATATTGGGTTCGTGAATTCCATTCAATTCCGCTAGGGTTCGCATCACTAAAAATCACTTTCAAAATTGTCAAAAGAGTCTTTTCATATACACAAGTAATCTCTTTATATGGAATCTTTGTGCAATCAATATACTTATCATTAAACAAACACCTAAATATTAGTTTCAAATATACCTTATATCACAACCTATAAGAATAACTATTTTCTTTTATAAAAGAATCTAAAGGTCAACAATCTCTTATTTGTTTATGATAACAATAAATATGTAACTTAGATATAAAAATATGTCTCCCCCTATCTTTTGTAATGTATTAGGCGATTCTTCATCCCTGAATTCCATGTACTAGACATAACTTTAAATTCATCATCACTACTAGTCTCTTGCTCTTCTTCCGCATCACCATGCTTTTTTTTATATCTAAGTTATGGCTGTAGTTATTAGCTTAAGATACTAGTAAGAATCCTAAAAAGTAACATGTTTTACTAGTATTTTTTCTATCAACCTTGTATCCAGCAAAGTCTGTGTTCGAATAGGTGATCAAGTTAACTCATTTCCTTTCAGATACCACAACTCTAAATCTACAGTACCATGCAAAAAGTAAAAAAAAAAAAATTGTTTTACAACACTTAAATGTGATTTTTTTGGGAAAGCTTGAAAACTTGCGTATAAACATACACAAAACATGATATCAGGTCTACTTGCAGTTAATATAAAAGATCTCTGATCATACCTTGATATTTAGTGATATCTACATTCTTACCATTTTTATCTATATCAAGATTAATTGATGTTCCTATAAGTTATTGACAACTTTAACATGTTCCATCCGAAATCTCTAGAAGATCTTTGATGTACTTGTTTTGGTTGATGAAGTTGCCATCCCTTATTTATTTCATTTTCAATACAAAGAAGAAGTTCAATGTTTCCATCATGCTCATTTTAAATTCATCTTGCATGCATTTTGCAAAATTCTTACAAAGAGATAATTTTGCCAAAGTTAAAACCATTATCAATAAGAAAGGATATGCTCTTGGTGCTTCTTTTTAACCATACACGGTTTTTTTGAGTTTGGAAACATGATTGAAAAAATAAAAGTTTTCAAAACTAGGTTGCTCAACATACACTTCTTTCATGATAAAATCATTTAAAAATGCATTTTTAACATTCATTTGAAAAAGTATATACTTAGCATGGCAAGTATAGACTAAAAGTATCCTTATTGATTATAGTCTAGCTACTAGTGTAAAAGTTTCTTCATAATCAACACATTCTTCTTGATTATAAACTGAAAGTATCCTTATTGATTATAACATATGGCAACTAGTCTAGTTTTGTTTCTAATTATTGTTCCATATTCATCACATAACGTTTCTTTTTAAGAAGCTATATGAGGAAGACCTTTAACTAAAAGTGACCTTTCCACCATTGATTTTGGTAATGCTTGAAAATAAAGAGTCACCTCTAGTTATATGATTTGAGCATTATCCAAAAACCTTTTCCTATACTATTTTGATTCCTATATACAAAAAATCAAGATAAGGTTTTTGGTACCCATACTTTCTTGATCCCAAATCTTTTTAGACCAACTAGTTGATTGGCAATAGTAAGCAAACCGGTCAAACAACTTAGACCAAACTGGCTAATCGGTTGATCAGGATTCCAAGAGTCTCGATCTACAAGTCTTCAATTATGTAAATCCCCAAAATAAACATTCTTTTCTTCAACAAATCTAGTATTCAAATATCCATGAACTAGTTAGAGTATGATCAATGACTGATAATTTTGTTTATTTTTATCTTAGAGTAGATTGTTTATCATATATGTTTGGAATCCCTTGCTAATTTTGTAATTAGACAAGTTATATAAATGTTTCTAAGAAAAACTAGCCGTTGGAACCCTAGTAATAAATTCTCCTCTCACTACTCATTTCAAGAATAAATTCTCTTTACAATCCTCTTACAAGTCAATTCAACGTGTTTTTCATTAAATAAACACTTACATATTAATTTTAGATATTCTTTACACCTCAACTTATGAGAACAATTGTTTTATTTTATAAAGAAAAAAACAAAATATGTATCAATATCAACAATGTCATAACTCAATTTTTGAATTTCCAAAATAATAATAATAAATGAAAAAATAATTTGAGAATTGGGTCAAGACAACACAAATTATAGGTCAAGGGACTGATAAGGAGGAAAGTATTGGATGTCAATTTGGTCAAAACTTAGGAGAATTGATAAGTTTAGGGACTTAATTAAACTTTGAATTAGTTTAGTTAATGAAACCAGGGGCTTAATTGAAGAAATATCAAAATTCAGGGTCAATTTGGGTTAAAATTTCAAGTAATTAAATTCTAGAGACCGAAGTGAATAGGCATTGATACTATAAGAGGGTTAATTGATTTTTCCAGGGGTAATTTTGAAAGAATTAGAAGTTAAAGAGTCAATTAAGGGCCGAATTGATTAAATTTAAAACTAAGGACTATTTTGTAAATGACGTTAAAATCCAGGGTCCAATTGCATTGATCTAGGGGTGAAATGAAAAAAGAAGAAGAAGATATTTCCAATTTAGGGGGCAAAATGAAGATGCTCATTTCAGTTGAAGAAGCGACGTCGTTCCAAGGAGGACTGTTCATCCTCAATGACCAAGCAGGGCCGGTGGATGAAGCCCAGCCCATATGGGTGGGCTAGATCTAGCCTATAAAAAAAGAGAGACATAGGCTGTTGAGATAGGGCTGGACCTGGGCCTCAGGCTCAGCAGGCCTAATTTTCTTTCTGTTAAGGGTGTATTTGAAAAAACACACCCTTATGTCCTTTTCCCTTTTTTAGTCTTATTTATTTTTGATATCTAGCCAAACAGGTCTTTTAAGATATAAAAAGTTTCTAAAAAAAATTCGGGGACCCTTTTAAATTTATTTGTGGATCCCCTGTATGTTTTTTTAACCACTTTACTTAGTATTGAGTTGTAGACATATAGTGTGAAATGCAATCCTAGTATATAAGTGAAATGCAATCCTAGTATATAATACATATCTATCTTTTTTTTCTCTAAAAAAATAACAAAAATATGTGTTTTGCTTTCAATTCAAATTTTACTGGTTTATTCATTGGAGTTAGAGACATGAATATTTGTATTCACTAATGTCAGAATTAGAAATATTCTCGATGTTTGCTAACATCAGAGTTAGGAATATTGACAATAAGATTGAGAATTATTTTGAATCCCCAATATTCAATGACACCAAAGTCAACAATACCATACTCTTTTGTTGCATAATTTTTATCAACACCAGTGTTGGAAGTATTTGTAGTTGAATATTTATTGGTGCTAGAATCAGGAATATTATAGGTAGATATAAAAAACATAATACAACAAATCTTTAACTTTAACAATTTAAGACAAAACCAACAATGCAACCTATCTTAAATCTTTAACTTTAACAATTTAAGACAAAACCAACAATGCAACCTATCTTAGGCAAGATATTTTAGAGGTGATACTATCTTTTATTTTACTTAACCAGTCTCGTATCATAAAATCTCTGTTGACCGGTTAGGGTTTCTGGTGATCATAATAGTAAAGAATGACTTTTTAAACCGGATCTTTTTCCTCTTTAAGAACAAGATGTTAGATATCTGTTCTTTATCCTAGAAATTTGAAGGCCGCCGCGATATCGAGTGTGACAAAAAACTTTGATTAATTTCTACTATTAATAAAGCATTAACTAGGAGCACTGTGAACAATGTCTTGATATATTAAGAAACCTCGTAATTATCACAACTTTATAACTTTCTTTTCTAGGCATCATTTTTCTTAAGAACTTTATCTCTACTTTACATTTATTAATCAGACTCAAATGACTATTAAATATATTGATTGCATGAATAAAGTTAGTGGCATATACAACCACCTAATTAGAAAAGAAATAAAGTTATAATTGTTGGGCATACACACTAATATGAACTTCATGCTCTTTTCTAAGTACTACAAGCACATATTCATAACTGGATATTTAAGCTCCAATAAGAACATTAGGCTTTACCTATAACTGTTGGGTATCTTGAAATACATAAACGCAGTATAAACGGTAAATTTAATAATTTTTAGGGGTCTTAACGATCCCGTTAGACAAATCTAAAGTTGTTTAGGGTTTATGTAAAAATTAATTGAAGAGCATATATTCTTTTCGGCTTTGAAAATTTGCTTCAATGTTGGGTTGTTGCAAATCATAAGTTGGCCAAATATTCGATCTCTAATAGTAATCCACACAAGTGACCAGTGAGAAATCTCCCAAACCCTTTTAGGAGAGAGATATTGATATATCTTATAGTGCTAGCTCTTTCTTTTTTGTGTTTTAGATGTTTACATATCATACTTTTCTCACATTCTCTTATGAAATAATAGGCATACCATTCTATTTATAGGAAAACTTGAAAACCCTATAAATAGAAAAACATCAATTTGCTCTTTAAATAATATCGCATATATTATTTTAGGATAATTTTATAAATTTATTGAATAAATTCCCTACTTGATTTTTCTAGGTCTAGAATGATAATCCCCTGTATTAATTACATTCTAGTCCTTAATTTTGAAAATTTATTTACAATCAAGTCACACTTGATTAATCATTCTATTTTAATTTCTGATCAATGGTTCTTATGTGTGTGACCCATTAGGTTTCTATAGAAGTTGGTCGAAATATAAATCACAATTCTAAATAAAATAAGATTAAATAAATTATATAATTTTTTTTATCAATTCAATAATTGATTGATTTGTATTTGAAGATGAAGTATAATGTCTAACAATTTGTCATGATCTCCTAAATATTATAAAAATCATAAGTGACTTGACTTAACCTTTTAGCGACTAGTTTCTCAGTGTAATTATTATCCCTTCATCAAGAATGTTATGATTTAGATATTATAGCATGAAGTATGTTTGCTTTGTTAAATCATTTCGTTCTCAACATTATAGTCATTGATTCTTTTTCAAAACTCGTTCCACTTGGGCCAATCATTTCACAATCAATAATATTTAGTTATCTCAAGTTTATGGATCACTTACACAACTAATACGTGAGCCTTTCCATAGACATAAGTAATCTTTCTTTTTATAAAAAAAGAAAATAATATGCACCAGTCTCAATAGCTCTAATTAATGTTCAGTCTTAATAAAATATTGACCTAGAACATTTAAAAACAATATTTTGATGCAATATGAATCTCATAATTATAACAACTTTATGATTTTTTTGCAAAGCTTTTTTGTCTCATGAATTTTATCTTTACTCTAGATTTATTAATTAAACAATAGATTCATTAATTAAATATAAATGAATATTAAAGATAAAAAAATTTTTATTAATAACAAATATGTTTTACATGAATAAAATCAATGCTACATTTAACCAACCGAATGACTACAAAGCATATTCACTAATAATAACCTATTAATGAACTCTAAAATTTAGATTTACATGCCCCAATATTTAGTCTAATCATGATAGCTTTTATCATCAAGTCCAGTCTAGTGTAATTTTTCTTATTTTTTCATTGCATAAAAAGTCTTAACACTCCTAGAACTGTCTAAAGATATCAAGGGAATAAAAAATCTTAAAGAACTAAGGAGTGAAAGATATTAATATTCTATTTCTTAATTTTTAATGTATAGAGTTTTTTTGATTGACAATACAACCATATTAACATTCTATATTTTATTAACAACATTATGACAATTAAGATTAATGACAAATTAATTTGAAGATATTATAGTGTTCAAGAAAAGATAACTTTTGTAGATGGCATGAATAGAGATTTAGATGAGGGGACAAGGGATTAATTGCTCGCTGGCATAGATAGATATTGATATCCTTTTGTTCCTCCCGCTATTTGATTGCTTTCCGCTTATCTTCACAAATTAAGGTGATAAAATTACTATTCTCATTTCTCTGATTTTTCAGACTGGTGGAAAATGGCTATCGAAAGTGCTGGTGGATCCATTGTATCTAAGATAGCAGAAGTCTTGGTGGAACCAACAATAAGGCAATTTCGTTACATGTTCTGTTTCAACAATTTTGTTCAAGAATTCAATGAACAAAAGCAGAACCTGGCTTTGACACTAGATCGTTTGCAAAAGGCTGTCGAAGTTGCTGAAAGAAATGCTGAAGAAATTGAGAAAGATGTCAACAAATGGTTGGAGGATGCAAACAACGAAATTAAAGGTGTGAATCCATTGGAAAATGAAACAGGAAAAAATGGCAAATGCTTTACTTGGTGTCCAAATTGGACACGACAATTCAAGTTAAGCAAGGCACTGGCAAAGAAGACGGAGACTTTGAGAAACCTTGAAGAAAATAGCAAAAAGTTTCCCAAAGTGTCCCACAAAGCACCTCTTCAAGACACAGAATTTCTTCCATCAGAGGGACTCACACCCTCGGAATCGTCAAAAGAAGCTTTCGAACAGATTATGAAAGCTCTCGAAGATGACAACGTCAATATGATTGGACTGTACGGCATGGGAGGGGTGGGTAAAACCACCCTGGTGAAAGAAGTAGGCAGGAGAGCCAAAGAGTCGCAGCTGTTTGATGAAGTTTTGATGGCTACACTGTCCCAGAATCCAAATGTCATAGACATTCAGGATCGAATGGCAGATAGTTTAGGTCTGCATCTTGACGAAAAGACTAAAGAAGGGAGAGCAGATCGATTATGGCAGAGACTGAAGACAGAGAAGAAGATGCTTATAATCCTGGATGATGTTTGGAAAGTTATTAACTTGAAAGAGATAGGGATCCCATTTGGTGATGCTCACAGGGGCTGTAAAATTCTTCTAACAACACGTCTTCAAGACATATGTTCTTATATGGAGTGCCGGCCAAAAGTGTTCTTAAGTCTCTTATCAGAAAATGAAGCATGGGCTTTGTTCAAAATCAATGCAGGTTTACGTGACGCGGACTCTACCTTGAACACAGTGGCAAAGAAGGTTGCGAGAGAATGTCAAGGGCTGCCTATAGCACTTGTGACAGTGGGAAGGGCTCTAAGAGATAAATCTGCTGTTGAGTGGGAAGTAGCGTCCAAAGAGCTCAGAAACTCTCAATTTCGGCACATGGAACAAATTGGTGAACAAAAAAATGCATATTCATGTCTTAAGTTGAGCTATGATTATTTGAAGCACGAGAAAACCAAGTTATGTTTCTTGCTATGCTGTTTATTTCCAGAAGACTACAACATTCCAATTGAGGACTTGACGAGATATGCAGTTGGCTACGGGTTACATCAAGATGTGGAGTCCATTGAAGATGCAAGGGAAAAAGTTCATGCGGAAATAAAAACCCTTAAAGATTGTTTTATGCTGTTAGGCACTGAAACTGAAGAGCATGTGAAAATGCATGACTTGGTTCGTGATGTTGCTATTCAGATAGCATCATCTAAAGAATATGGATTCATGGTAAAGGCAGGCATTGGGTTGAAGGAGTGGCCAATGTGCAGTAAGAGCTTTGAAGGTTGCACAGCAATTTCGTTAATGGGCAATAAAGTAGCAGAACTTCCCGAAGGATTGGTATGTCCACAGCTCAAAGTTGTATTATTAGAACTGGATCGTGGTTTGAATGTTCCAGAGAGGTTTTTTGAAGGGATGAAAGAAATTGAAGTTTTGTCTCTAAAGGGAGGGTGTTTGTCATTGCAGTCACTTCAATTCTCAACGAACGTTCAATCGTTGCTGTTGATGGAGTGTAAATGCAAGGACCTCATTTGGTTGAGAAAGCTGCAAAGACTTAAGATTCTTGGTTTTATAGGGTGCGACTCCATTGAAGAATTACCTGGTGAAATGGGGGAGCTCAAGGAGTTGAGGTTGTTGGACGTGACAGGTTGTAGAAATCTAGGAAGGATTCCCGTGAATTTGATTGGAAGTTTGAAGAGGTTAGAAGAACTGCTAATCGGGTGTTACAGCTTTAAGGAATGGGATGTCGTTGGGACAAGCAGGGGAGGAGTGAATGCGAGCCTAACAGAACTAAACTCGCTGTCTCATTTAGCTGTATTATCATTGAGGATACCGAAGGCTGAATGCATTCCCAGAGATTTTGTTTTTCCCAGGTTGCTCAAATATGATATTTGGGTGTTAGGGAATGGGTATTCAGAACTTGATAATGAATACCCAACTGCAAAGACAAGATTAAATTTGGGTGAAATCAGCGCCACATCCTTAAATGCGAAGACATTTGAGCAGTTGTTTCCTACTGTGTCTCAAATTAGTTTTCGTAGAGTGGAGGGTTTAGAAAATATAGTATTGTCCTCTGATCAGATGACCACCCATGGCCATGGGTCGCAAAAGGACTTCTTGCAAAGATTAGAACATGTCAAAGTGAATGGATGTGGGGATATTCGCACTCTGTTTCCAGCTAAATGGCGGCAAGCTTTGAAAAATCTAAGGGGTGTGGAAATTAAAGACTGTAAATCATTGGAAGAGGTTTTTGAATTGGGTGAGGCTGATGAAGGAAGCAGTGAGGAGAAGGAGCTGTCGTTGTTGTCATCTTTAACAGAGTTACAACTGTCCTGCTTGCCTGAGCTCAGATGTATATGGAAGGGGCTCACCGGGCATGTCAGCCACCAAAGTCTTGCTCATCTGAATTTGGATTCTCTAGACAAGCTGACATTTATCTTCACACCGTCCCTCGCTCAAAGTCTACCACAGCTAGAAACACTCAAGATAAGAAGTTGTCGTGGATTGAAGCATCTTATCAGAGAAAATGATGATGAAAGTGAAATAATTCCAGAGTCTCTTAGCTTCCCAAAGTTAAAAACTCTCCATATAGAATACTGTGGTCAACTGGAATACGTCTTCCCTGTCTCTGTGTCTCCGAGTCTTCTGAACCTGGAACAGATGACTATAGTTACCAGCAATTTAAAGCAAATATTTTACAGTGGAGAAGGAGATGCTCTCACCAGAGATGGCATCATCAACTTCCCTCGGCTAAGAAAATTGTCTCTTTCAAATTGCAGCTTCTTCGGTCCAAAGGATTTTGCTGCCCAGTTGCCTTCTTTGCAAGAGTTAACCATTGATGGCCAAGAAGAATCGGGTAATTTGTTGGCACAGCTCCAAGTACGTCCTTTATACTTCTCCATGATTTTTTTTCTTTTCTAATTTAAATTGTCTGCTTCAATACACTGTGATAATTTCTTCTTTCTTCCTCCAAATTTCTAAAACTAAAGTAATTGATAAGCTCTTATGCACTGAATTTATATACAAGAAAAAAAGTGATCAATAATAAAGCATTTTTACTTTATATGCAAGAAATCTTACTAATATGTAAAATTAAAATTATTTTTTCTTATATATTTTTTTTGGTTAATGTCATAATTTTTTTTTATAAATCAAATATTAAAAAAACTATTTTTTAGTTAATAAGTGTAATCTTTTCGTGATTGCTTTTAATTTAACTAATATAAAATAATAATTTATATTTAGATTATCATAAATATGAAAAATTATGATTTCATAATCCGATGACCCATTGCCCTCTCTATTTATATCTTTTTTGTTGATTAAGTATTTTGCTGAAGTATTGGGGATAGTTCCAAAGTGCACAAACGTTACGAGGAATTATATCTAACAAATTGGCACCTTTATTATTTTTTTTTATGCAGGGCTTAACAAGTTTGGAAGAATTACAGTTGTCCTCCCTGCCTGTGCCTGACATGAGGTGTATATGGAAGGGTCTCGAGCCGAGGCATTTGACTACTTTGGTGGTGAGGAAATGTGAGAGACTGACGCATGTATTTACAGGCAACATGATTGCTAGTCTGGTTCAACTAGAAGTTCTAGAGATATCAACTTGTGATGAACTGGAGCAAATCATAGCTAAGGATATTGATGATGGAAATGATCAAATATTGTCAGGAAGTTATCTCCAATCTTTATGCTTCCCCAATTTGTGTCGAATTGAGATCAATGAATGCAACAAGTTAACGAGTCTCTTCCCAGTAGCCATGGCTTCAGGTCTCCCCAAGCTCCAAATACTTAGAGTAAGCCAATCCTTTCAACTACTGGGAGTATTTGGGCATGATGATCATGCTTTACCTGTCAATGTTGAGAAGGAGATGGTGCTCCCTGATCTGCAGGAGCTGTATCTAGAACAATTACCGAGGATTGTCTACTTCAGTCCTGGATGTTATGAATTCTTATTCCCTCGACTGGAGACGTTGAAAGTGCGTCAATGTCCAAAACTGACCACAAAATTTGCTACTACAACAAATGGTTCGATGAGTGCTCAATCAGAGGTGCTGCTTGTTTGACATGATTTCTTGCCTCTCTTTTAGTGTTTTTGTTTCTTGTTTTCACTCGATAATAAGACTTACAAGTTAGAATGTGTATGCCATGCTTGAATTGGCTTTGCAGGTATCTCAAGTAGCTGGGGCTTCAAGCATTGGTCGCTCCGTGCCAACCAACACTCGTAGAATGTGGACCCGAAATAATGGGTGGGAGGAAGAGGAGGAGGAAGATGAAGAGGAGGAGGAAGAGGGTATAATAAGATTAATTGGTTTTTTTCATGATGGTGATAGGTAAGAAGATTAGTTTGGCATTGGGATTTGAAAAACATGCTAATAATTCAATATTTCCCCAACCAAGTAATATGGCTGCAGTTATTTATGTTTATCCTTCTCCTTCAACTCTTACTGGTTGAAATAAATTAACATATGCGATATGCCTGAATGGTCGTTGTTCTTCATTTTTGCATCAGGTTGGCTGGTTACCTCTTCATGCGATGATTTCACGGAGAATCATGTCTTTGAGCGGTGGTGCTGCGAGTATTCTTTTAATTCGTGGAAGTAATTTCAACTGTTTCATTGGCAATGAGATACAATTTGGCTTTACATTGTAACAGTCATATTTACCATACAACTCCTAAAAGAAGGATACTGAACTTCTAGAAAATAAGGGCGTATGCCACGTTGTGTCTTTAGTCATTTATTGTGCGAACCTCAGGAAATAAGGGCGTATGTTTGCTTGCCCATTTGTGTTTCTTTTCAAGTGTGTGAACCTTCAAAAACAAGTGAAGGGCATAATGTTACTCATGTGTGTGCTTATTGTTTAATGCGTGGATTCTCATTCTCCCTTCTGCTCACACTAATGGCTCTACGACTTGTGCATTTGCCTTGTCAACATGTTTTCTCTGTTATTTTGATGTTCTGTTTCTATTATGATTCTTTATGAGGTTTTGAAATAGGCCTTAGCAATGCTGCTTGAAATCTGGAATGAATGTTATTGTAAAATAATATATATGTTCTTACAAACACATGTACTTATAATACTCATTCTCTCTGTTTTTTTTTTGTAACCGTGGGTGTTCGGACGAGCTTACGTGCATCTCGACTAATCCCCCGAGGCCCTGAAGTTAACGACCATGTAAGCCTCTAGTGACCTTGAGATTTATGCGACTCGAATTAGTGTTCTCTGGAAAGCAAACTCAGGGCCTAACTTGTTGAGCTATACCCCTTAAGATCATATAATACCTATTCTACTTATGCGAGTATGTGCGTTCATTTAGATCTCAAGTTTAATTTTTAGAGAAAAAATAACAAATGATCTTTTTTTAAAGTTCATATTTTTATATATAGAAAGTCACGTGGTTAACTTCTTGTGTGTGTGTTTGTTACCGTGCAAAATTATGGTTTCTACATGGATATATAAATATATGTGAATGAGTATATGTAAAAAAAAATCAACTTACAAATTTATTGATAGAAAGTTAATGAGTAAAGGATTGTACTGTTTTTTTCCCCTTAAGTCTATTAAATCTTTTATTTTTGATAAATAAACAATAAATTAAATTTATAAATGTAACCCTCTCAAAACAATGATATGAAGGAACACAAAAATTAATCAGCCTGTGGTATGTTTTTTATTATTATTATTATTATTTTGGTCCCAGATTGTTATAGTAAGAGACAAATCATTTTTTAGTTGATGAGTTATCTAATTGATCGATCAAGCCGGGTCATATTTTATAATACTGTTATTTATTCATAAAAAAAAATGTTTTTTATTGTATCTAAAACTTTATAGGGTAATATAGAAAATTGAAGGCCTTAAATTGGTTTTGTACATGCAGCAGTAATGTTTTCGCTTACCCATTAAGCCATGGGCCTGCATGCACCCAAAAAAATAAAAAAAAAATTGAAATGAGAATCTCTCTTTAGCCTGCAAATGTTGATGTCATTAGCTTACTTCATAAGTAAACCAAATTTAAAGCAAGGAATGCCTTTTTTTTCCTCTCTTTTCTTTATGGACAAATCATATTCCTTGAGTGGGATATAGGGACAATCATATAGCTCGAGTTTCATCCTTGGAAGTGGCAGAGAGTGTTCTTCATTTAATTAATTGTTGTCTTCTTAATTTTCAGGTCCTTTCGTTTTCTTCCCCTAATCATCATTTTCAAAAAAAGAAAAAAAAAAACCTTGAGGGATCATAATTATAGTAACACTACATACATTAAGGATTATATTTGTGGCTGCAATCGATTGATAGAGAGGTTGTGGGTGTCTAAGTGATCGTGAATCTTCCATAGATATAGTTACATGCATAAAATTATTAGATTAATTATATTTGTGTCATCTATGCAGGTGTTTAACTAATCATCGTGAATTTCTCATTCGTTTATCTCCTTACCATCAAGTAATTTCTTGTACAGATTCTTCTTTTATTTGTTTATTAATGTCTTTATATTACACATGCTACCTTAATTTATATGTCATGGAATTGCATTTTTCGTAGAAATTACCTCTTTAACTCACAAGTCTTTGTGATGCTAATATTTAAATACATCTAGACTATAATGTTTTAATTTTCCTCTTGTATTTATTTGTAGGATTGTAATGATTCATGTTCAAATGGAAAAAATTTTAAATACATCTAGACTATAATGTTAAGCTACATTTCTATTTTAAGAGATTCATATATAGTTTTGACTTTAAGGATATCTTTCAATTTAAACTTTCAATTACGTTACGTTTTTAATACTTGAACTAAATTAGTGATAGCCTAAGTTTTAAACCATGGCTGGTTGATGTTTAACCGAGAGAGATTCACATATAAAACTACATTCTTCGAGAGATTCACTAAATTGAGAAGTATTATGGTCTTATGCTTCTACCTAGTTTTTATGAATATTTACAAAATCTATCCATACTTTTGTTTAAAACGACACCCCTCCATGTGTTCATATAGATGAACTTCTAGGTTTCTCATAAAGCATGAACACAATAAAAATTGTAATTTCAGATTTTTTTCAAAGTCCCATAAATCTCATTACACAGTTAAATGTCATTTAGATTTTGAGTGAAGATTAGTTAAAGAATAGTTCTTTTTTTTGATAGACTCTTTATGGCTAGATTGTCACAAATCACTAGTTATTCAATTATCTAATCTTTAATCATAATCCACATGAATTACAAAATTAAAAATCTCTTAAACTCTTTTAGGATTGAAGGATTGTTAAATCTCGAGGGCTAGTTTTTTTCTAACTCTTTATTAACTCTTTAATAAATATCTTCATTAGAGTTATGAGTAATATCATTGTCTTTATAGGAAAAACATAACTCTAACTATAATAAAATATCACTTTGCTCCCTAAAAAATATCACATGTTTTATTTCAGCACAACTATTAAAAATATATTCAATTAAGTTTCTACTTGATTTTTATAGGTCTGCAATTGTAATCCTTTATATGAATTACATTAGTACCTCAATTTTTAAAAACTTATTTATAGTCAAGTAAAACTTGATTTTAATTTCTTGTTGTTTCTAATATATTAACCCAATTATAAACTATAATCCTAATTAAAATATGATTAGATATATTAAATAACTTAATTTATCATCAATCTAATAATTGATTAATATATATTTGAAGGTTATGTACAATGCATTACAACTTATCATGATTTTTAACATATTAAAAACATTATTTATAGTTTGAGTTAATCTTTCAACAACTAGTATATCAATATAATTAATATTCTTTCATTTGTATTGTTTTGATGCAGACATTTGATCATAAAGTGTGTTTATGTGGTCAAATTATATCAATTTTCCACACGATAGCCATTGATTATTTGAATAAGATTTAAAATGTTTTTCAAATATCATTCTACCTTATATAAGGATTTCATAATCAATTCTATTTGAGAATACATGAAATATTTTATAGTTTCTATGGTGACGAATCATTTTTTGATCACTTAAATACCTTCATAAATTTTTTATTATATCCAATTCCTGATCATTTTTTACATTTGATTTAAGAAACGAGTAGTCAAGATCGAAATATAATTTTTTCTATATAAGATAATTTAGTTATCTCAAGTCTAAGGATCACCTACCAAATTCTCAAAAGAGTCTTTTCATATATATAGGTAATCTCTTAATCATTGTGCAATCAATATACTTATCATTAAATAAACACCTACATATTACTTTCAAATATACCTTATATCCTAGCCTATGAGAACAACTATTTTCTTTTATAAAAGAATCTAAAGGTAAACAGTCTCCTATTTGTTTACGATGACAATAAATATTTTAACTTAAATATAAAAATATGTCTCCCCCTATCTTTTGCAATGCATTAGGTGACTTTTCATCCTTGAATTCCATGTACTAGATGTAGCCTCTTCAGGCGAGAAAGTAGGTGGTGGTGACCTAAACACAGCTTCAATTCTGTCATCATTACTAGTCTCATGAACCCAAACATCGTCCTTATTTAAGACATTTCATTTTGGTTAGGGTCTTATTATCTATTTCCATGAGCTTTAAATATGGATTCCTATCCATACCTGTCAAAATAATCCTAAAATGCTAAAAAATAGAAATTAATGCTTGACCATATGAAATAGACTTTTGCTTTTGATCATATGGCATGATCGTATTCCTAATCATAATATACAGAAGATTTATTAGCCATCTCCTAATTATGTAATCGATTAAGCACATATCCATCAAAGTTACCTCATCAAAATACTTTTTCTTTGGAAATATATTATGTGCTATAATCCTATGTAGCAATCTAGTTCTTAACATCAAATCTTGACTTTATAATCCTTGGTTCCATTGTTATCCTCATATTAACAAAAAAAACATTTTCATTAACTTAGGATAACTAAGTTTCTTTAAATAATATATTATGCTCCAACCATTTCCTAAAACATAATGTCTCTATCAAAAGCATTGAGATCATTTCCCAAGCCTCTTTTTATAGCAACAAACCTATTTGCAGAAGAATTTTGAAATCTTTGAATATCATCACCCGGTAAGAGGTTCAATCATTTGCCCTTTTGCTCTTTGATTCCACATCTTTTGAGCTTTTCTTGCTTGCTATTATACTTGAATCTTCAAGAAATAAGCTAAAAATATGATCAAGAGGATGTATTTTGGTGAGTTTTTGAGAGAGAGAGTCGGGTTTAGGGTTTGTTTTATTTTCTAATTTTGTTTGAGAAATAACAAATATATATATTGCCAAGCAATCGACCAACTAATTGTTTTGTGTTAAGCTCATCTGGTCGGCCAATTAATTCCAAGTTGAGAATTTCCTAAAATTCTCTTCATATCCTTTCTTTGCACTAAAAATAAATCATTTCCATATAAAAATTATATCCAAAAGACAGAGAAATCGAGAGCTAAAAATTGAAAATATGAATAATAGCCTTGTTATCAATCATCTGACTCAACCGATCAGCCAGTTAATCTAGTTATATGAGTCGATCGAATGGTTCACATAAAAACCTATATTTTTAAAATTTTATCATCCAAATATATTTTATGATAATGATAAACCAGTTTGTCTAACCTTTAGACTCAAATTCCTTGTATTTTGCAAAATTGATCTTTACTTAGTGGCTTTGTGAAATCTACTAATTGGTGTTTTGTGCTTATAAGCTTAAGTATCATATCTCTTTTTACAATGTGTTTCCTTGGGAAGTGAAGTCTTACTTTTATATGTTTTGTACGTGAGTGTTGGATTGAATTTTTATAAAGACTTATAGCACTAGTGTTATCACACTTAATGAGTATACGATCAAAATTAAGTCAATAGTCTTCTAGGATTTATTTCATCCATAAGCTTTTTACACAACAACTATATGCCACTATATATTCTGCTTTAGTGATTGATAGGGCTACTAAGTTTTGCTTGTTATTGGCCCAAGATACTAGTAAGAATCCTAAAAAATGACATGTTCCACTAGTATTTTTTCTATCAACCTTGCATCTGACAAAGTATGTATTTGAATATCTGATCAAGTTTAACTAGTTTCCTTTTAGATACCATAACTCTAAATCTACAGTACCATGCAAAAAGAAAAAAACTACGTTTTATAACACTTACATGTGATTTTTTAGGCAAGCTTGAAAACATGCACATAAACATACACAAAATATGATATCATGTTTACTTGTAGTTAATTATAAAAGAGATCTGATCATACCTTGATATCTAGTGATGTTTACATTCTTACCATTTTTGATCATATTAAGCTTAATTGATGTTCCCATGAGTTATCGACAACTTTAACTTGTTTAATCATAAATCTTTGTAGAAGATCTTTGATGTACTTGCTTTGTTTAATGAAGATGGTATTTGATTTTCAATACAAGGAAGAAGTTCAATTTTTCCATCTTGCTCATTTCAAATTCATCTTGCATGCATTTTGTAAAATTCTTACAAAGAGATAATTTTGTCAATGTTAAAACCATTATAAAAAAGAAAGGATTTTAATCTATCATACCATGCTCTTGGTGCTTCTTTTAAACTATACAAGGTCCTTTTATGTTTGAAAATATGATTGAGAAAATGAAAGTTTTCAAAACCTTCTGATTGCTTAACATACACTTCTTCCATAATAAAACCTTTTTTAAAAAAATGTATTTTTAACATCCATTTAAAAAAAGTGTAAAGTTAGCATGATAAGCATAGACTAAAAGTATCTTTATTGATTATAGTCCAGCTACCAATGTAAATGATTCTCTATAATCAATACCTTCTTATTGATTATAACATGTGACAACTAGTCTAGTTTTGGTTCTAATTATTGTCCCATATTCATCAACTTTGTTTTTAGAAACCCATTTTGTTTCTATTGTGGATTGATTGTTAGGTTTAAGGGGTAGTTCCTAAATATCATTTCTTTTAAATTACTTTAATTCATCTTGTATGGCCAAAATCCATTTTTCATCATTTTCAGCTTTTAGAAAGGACTTGGATTCTATTTGAGAAACAAATGCAAAATGCCCTCTAATGTTTCTAAGAGAAGCTCTAATTCTAGTTCCTTTAAATAGATTGCCGATAATTAATCCGGGAGGATGGGAGCTTACATACCTTAGCTCTTTTAGTGGTATGAAGGAGTTACTTACCATTTCTTGATTATTGCTTGAGCTTGGTTGGTTTTTTTTCCATTCCTTTATTGTTAGTGGTGGTTCCTTTTAGAACCTAAGTTATATTAAGCTTTGTCCTTCTCAATAGAACATGCATAAATAATATGACCTCTAACTTTACAATAATTGCATTTATGGTTAGGGTTATAGGATTGTTTGGCTTTAACGATGTAATTTTTCAAATACTTTTTGTTCCTTTTAGGTTACTTAAACTTTTTTTTTTTTTGTTAAAAACACACCTTTGACATGAAAGCATATTTTCTAAAATCTTGGAGCCTTGTATGAATTTAGCTAATGTTGTATTCAACTTTTCAACCTTTTCTTTTAAGTTTATTTTCTTTTTCAAGTTGATTAACCTTTTTATTTTCATAAATAACAATACAAGTTTTATTTTCTAGAGTTTCTTTTTCTTCAAATAAGCATGCATAATTCTTTTTCAATAAACTATATTTTAAACCTAATTTTTAAAATTCATCATATAAGGATTCAAGAGCATCATGCAACTCATAGTTAGGGTCAGATTCATCATCTAAAGATTGTACCTCATTTTCATTTTCGATAGGCATGAAGCACATGTTTGCCAAATGCTTTTCTTCATCATTTAAACTTGAGTCAGAATTGTCACTCCCAGTAGTTGTCATTGCCTTATTATGATGATGATTTCTCATCTTGTATTGAAGAAGTGAACAATCTACTTTGATGTGTCCTGTCTTGTTGCATTTAAAACACCTTAGAAGTTATTTGCTAGACTTTTCCTTATTCCCATCTTTCTTTAAATTTAAGAATCTTTTATCTCCTTGTTTCTTCCTTAGAAAGCTCAGAATTGCCTTGTAATTAAGGCAATATCCTCTTCAATGCTTTCTTGATTATCATCATCATCATTATCCTTAATATGATGAATGATTTTAAATGATAAACTTTTTTTTTTACTTTTCCTCTTGTTCTTGTTATTCCATGGTAATCTCATGAGTCTCTGGCAACTCGTGAATTAGGAGACAGCTAAAATAAAAATTCAAGGAGATTCAATATGCTTAAAAGCTCACTTTTTCCTTGGTATAGCAAGTGTTCTTGACTTGTTATCACAAGGAGAAAGAGAAGAAGAAAAACTACTAAATTAAAAATCTAAGGAAATTCAAAGTGATTTAAAAGCTCAATTTTGCCTTAGTATTTCATGCTTTCACGTCTCATAAAACGTGGAATCAAAAATTAAAATGTTCCCAATTATAATTGAGGCTTTTTTCAAGGATGTGTAATTAAATTGTTCTAAATAACATTTTTGGGCATAAATCTACCTTTATGTTAAACATAAACAAGTTGTATTACTCTCAATAATATTTTGGACATTTACCTTTCATAGGTTTCTTTGCCCTTATATTATTAAGGGATAATGACTTATTATTCATATAAAAAATATTTTGAATAAAGAAACCCCAATTGGGTTAATATCCAACATATTAACAGTGAATAATAATAAATTATTTCCAATAATATGTTGGATATTAACCCATTTGGGGTTTCTTTTTCCAAATATTAATAGTGAATAAAGACGAATTCCCAAAAAAATAAGATTTTTATATTTTTAAAATATTGGTCAATACCCTTTGGAATTTACAAACATGTTGTAAAATCCAAAATGCAACAAAATATTTTTTATGTTAAAGAAATCCATGCTAAAACACATTTTTAAAACTTTGAATATTTGTTTTTTTCCCTAAAAAAATTTCAAAATATTTTTTACGATATTGGTCGTATGTATGAAAACATTTTTTTTTGTTTTTTCAAATACACACACACACGACATTTCGTTGAAAACTGAGTATCTAATACCAGATTTGTATTTTGACAACATCAAAATACAAACCTTAAAATAAATACGCTAGACCCGGCTGAGCAAACAAGAGGCACGTGTGAGTTTCCTCACGCGTGCATGCTTAGTTACTGTTCAAGGGAATTATAAGTCACTTGAACAGTAAAACACAAATGAAAATGCATGCACAGAGACAAGGAGAACAAACCTGGAGGCTGAAACGAGGGGTCAAAGGCGTGCTGGCTGGTCTATCAACGCTTTAGTCTATTTTAGCTTTTCCCCTCTATTCCCTATCATCGTTCGTCTCTTGAGTTTTATCTCTGTGTCTTTGTCCCTCTCTCTCTACTGGTTTTTCTGTCTGGGTATTCTTATATGCCTCCTCCATGTTTTTGTTTTTCTGTTCTTAACTTTGTATCCATTTTCTTTTGCATCCAACCCTCTCTATTTTTTTTTTCTCTTCTTCTCCTGTTTTTTTTAGCTCCCCTGTTCTCCTATGTTCTCTGTGTTTTTTTCCACTCCTCTCTTTTTCTTCCTCTCTTTTCTGTTTTTCCTTTTCTCCTCCATCTAGGTCAGCAGAGGAGGCTTATATATATATATATATATATATATATATATATATATATATATATATTTACAATCAAATAAAGCAAAATAGAAAACTAAAATATTATGTGATTTCTATTTTGTGATTCCAATAATTATTCTTCACATTAACACTTTTATCCCAGCTGTCAGTGTTAGGGATAAAATCCCATCTATTAGATGATGGTGATGTTCCTCTCTTTATGTCATTTCACAGCTGGCATAGAGGAGGTGCAAAACGGTTTCCCTTGCAAAATCGTGACTAGTGGCTAAAAAAAATGGCATGAAAGGGGGAGCTGTGTGGTACACACCAGGTTGCGGAGGATGCAAGGACGAGTGAATTTAAAAGCTAGCAGGAACGGTTGCAGTTGTAGACGGGGAGGTACTATTCTCAAAATATAAATGAAAAGTTCAATGTTAATTATATTTCCATGACGGGGCTGTGCGGTTTGTGTCAAGACCAAGGTTGCACGACGTCGTCTTTGTTTGAAAACGAGAGAAAAATGTGAGTTATGTCCAATAGATGGATGACGTTGTTTTGTTTTTTTAACTGAAAGGCAAAAACAAACAAAGAAACAGCAATGTAATCCAGCGTGTGCTAATTTTCATTTTTTGATCTAATCCCCATTCTTTAATTTCTTCAAATCCGGCAGAATTTCTTCTATTTTCATCTTCAATCAACTCCGTTATTTTAGCACCTTTTCAATTCAGTCTTTGGTCTAAAAAAAGTCCTTCAAATTGGTCCGCAATTGGCTTTCAAACTTTAAACATCTTGCAATTGTGTCTTGCAAACTCGACCCAAAAAATCCTTCTCATGACAAGATTCTCTACTTTTACACTAAATATTCAAATGAGAATATCTTGAGCTTCTGATATCGAAATCAGATGATTCAAAAACCCAAATTCATCTACACGTATAGGAATACAACTTTAGTGAGGGATTTAAATTCAGATAAAATCATTTTGAAGAACAGAATCTGGCTACAAACTGGCTGGTCAAAATGGGTCTCCTGATCTGATTCAGAAACTGACTATGTCGAGCATCCCAATATAAATGAGAGTCTGACATAAGAACAGTGATCCGTAGGACCTAATAAAGGTGTAAATCAATTCTTTAACATGTCATGAATGAAATAATATAGCTGGGATGGTCAGATATTGCACGAAACCAAGTTAGAATCAAGGATAAAGCTTAAACAGAATTGGTTTACAACATAATTGTGATAGCACCAGAATCAGTTTTCAGTACAAATTCTGAAGGATTTATCTAACCTTAAAGACCAGATAAAGAAGGAATGAATTTAACATTATGAAGACTCCTAATTAGCTTAAGAATCCTAACAATTTTGGTAGCAAAGGGGGAGGATAAAGAGAGCAGAAAAAAGGGTTCAAAAAATATTTTTTTATTCTCTGTTTTTTTCAATCTTCTAGCAACCATGAGCTAAACTCATGCATTCGGTTCAAGAGAGATACACACCATCTCCAGCTCGTGGGGCTAAAAAATGAGTAACAACACAAAGTATCATAAAAGATTAAAAACTTTAAGTTTAAAGACCAAAACATAAATATAACATTGAACTGTTTCACCCAATTGAATCCGTGCATAACCTAAACTGATTGAACCTAACAAACTCGATAAAAACCTACTGTAAGGCCAACTGGTCGATTAGATTTACCAACTAGTTAACTGCTATCATATACCAACCAGTTGGTTGGTCTAGACCAGCTCGTTGATTGATTGATTAGGATTCCAAGAATCCTAATCTAATAGTCTTCAATTATGCAGATCCCTAAAATAAATCATTGGTTTGATGAGGGTAGGGTCACAACAACCACAAGAAAAAAAAATAATTCTCTTACAACTTTTTCTAGGTTAACTTAGGTTGGGTTTGGGTTGACTTGAGCTTAGACCAAAAGTTTAGGCCTTACATTTTCAATATTCATAATCATTACCATTAATAAAAGATACTCTAGATGTGGATGATCCTTTATTTTGAAGATTTTAACTAGTGGTTGTTATTCTACTCAAAGTCTAAGTAAACTTATATATGAGAGCTAAACTCTGAAACCAATTGTTGTTCCAGCATTAAGACAACTAATAATATCAAATAATTCAAATTATTTGTAGTAAACATAATAACCAACAATATAATTAAAGTACTTAAAGTAAAGAGTTAAGAGAGAGAATTTGCAAACTTGCTATATTCACACCTCAAATATCAAACCGTACTTGAGTATTATATTTTTTTATTAGTTTAAGTTCAAGAGTACAATAGCCACCTGATGAATCCACACCAAGCCTTTTACTGATGATATTCCCTTACTAATACCAAGAGTTTTTACCTAACTTTTATGGTTTTACAAGTATGATTTTTTTTACAACAAACTCTTTCAACATAATGGATGATACAAATGAAGTTCTATCTTTATAACTCACTAAGTAGTACTTCTAGGATTTAAAAGTAAGTGTAGTGAGAATGAAAATATATACTCTTTTGTGTTATAATATGAAAGTTTAAAAGCACTAATTAGAGTATGATCAAAGATTGATAATTTTGTTGTTATATTGATTTTAGAGTGGATTTTTTATCATATATGTTTGGAATTCATTGCTAATTTTACGATTAGACAAGCTATATAAATGTTTATAAGAAAAACTAGCTATTGGAAGCCCACTAATGAGTAAAGCAGTCGACCAATTCAAACTGGTCAAGCCAATCAATCAATCGATTCTTGTAGAATTCCTAAGTGTTCATCACTAATGAACAAGCGGTTGTTTGGTTAATGCAGAATTTCCAATTGTTTATCACTGATGAACAAGCGATCATCCAGCTCATGTAGAATTCCATATTCAACAATTTTAATCTAAGTGAATTCTTAGAATTATCTATCTTAAATCATCTGATATATCAATCCTTTAATGCATGTAGAGTAATGTGTGTGTGTTCATTTTAATTGTACCATGAAGTAAGATATAAAGATTTACAAATTAAGAACTAAAATGAAAAATTAAACTAAGTCTTCACTTTGCTTTCTTCTTTGACTTTTTGATTGATTTTTCATGAAATTCTTCATGCTTAATGGATGTGATATTCATATGAAATATATTTGCATATTATTAGTGTCTATAAATCTTGTTTAAGTCTATAAATGAATTTTTACAACTTGCATACTTTTTTGGGAAATTATTTAGATTCAAAACCTTTAGGTAGTGTAATATACATATCTTTATGAATATTCCTATACAAGAATGCATTTTTAACATCTATTTGCTAGAATTATTAATATTAGCATGTAGCTATAACAAGAAGGTTTTTACATAGCTACCAACAAGAAGGTTTCATCAAAGCCAATTCTTGTCTTTTCTTGTAACCATTGGCAACTAGTCTGGCTTTATACATCTATACATTGCCATTAATACTAATCTATTTCTTAAAGATCTACATACATCCAATAAATTGTACTCCTTTAGGTTAATCAACCAAGTTACATTTAATCCATTTACAATTTTATATCCTTGAGTCATTTCATGGAATAAATATTAGATATTGGCTTTCATGTAATTGGTAGGCTTATTAGGTATGAGCACCTCATCATTTTTAGCTTCTATGAAAAATTCATATTTCATTGGTGTATGACATCTCTTATTAAATCTATGGAATTATTGTGTTTCTTGATCTTTAAGCTGAGTATCTAGTGCTATATATTCGAGCTCAGGTTCTAATTGGATGTTAGTTTATGGTTCTTGAACTTCTTCAAATTCTATTTTCCTCTCACCACTCCTTTCAAGAATAAATTCTCTTTACAGTCCTATTACAATTGGATTTAGTGTGTTTTTCATTAAATAAATACCTACATATTAATTTTAGGTATCCTTTACACCTTAACCTTGTAGAACAATTGCTTCATTTTATAAAGAAAAAAAAATAAAATATGTATCCATTACAATAACTTTGATTAATTTCTAGTATTAATAAAACATTAACTAGGAGCACTATGAACAATGTCTTGATATAATAAAAAACTTTATAATTATCACAACTTCATAATTTTCTTTTATAAGCATCTTTTTTCCTAATAATCTTATAGATTCATTAATCAAACTCAAATGAATATTAAATATATTGATTGCATGAATAAAGTTAGTGGCATATACAACTAGTGAAATAGAACTAAGATATATTAATATTCTATATCTTAACTTTTGATGAAATATTAATATTACATTAAAATTAAAATTAAATTTAATATTAATATTCTATTCTATATTTTGTGAGCGAGAGGAGTTTTTTGATTGACAATACAACCATATTAATATTCTATATTTTATTAACAACATTATGACAATTTAAAATTAATAACAAATTAATTTAAAGATATTATAGATGAGGGTACAAGGAATTAATTGCACATTGGTATACTTATACCATGCCTTGTTGCTTTTGAAGCTGGATTCCATACTAAAGGCCTTCTCCTTTTGTTCCTCCCGCTATTTTATTGCTTTTCGCACATATTTTCCAAAATTAAGGTAATAAAATTCCTATTGTCATTCTCTCAATTCCTATTTTACTTGTAATGTCTCACTCTTATAGTCGGTATCCTTATTTCTCTGATTTTCAGACTGGTGGAAAATGGCTATCGAAAGTGTTGGTGAATCCATTGTATCTAAGATAGCAGAACTCTTGGTGGAACCAACAATAAGGCAATTTCGTTACATGTTCTGTTTCAACAATTTTGTTCAAGAATTCAATGAACAAAAGAAGAACCTGGCTTTGACACTAGATCGTTTGCAAAAGGCTGTCGAAGTTGCTGAAAGAAATGCTGAAGAAATTGAGAAAGATGTCAACAAATGGCTGGAGGATGCAAACAACGAAATTAAAACTGTGAATCCATTGGAAAATGAAACAGGAAAACATGGCAAATGCTTTACTTGGTGTCCAAATTGGATACAACAATTCAAGTTAAGCAAGGCACTAGCAAAGAAGACGGAGACTTTGAGAAACCTTGAAGAAAATAGCAAAAAGTTTCCAACAGTGTCCCACAAAGCACCTCTTCAAGACATAGAATTTCTTCCATCAAAGGGATTCACACCCTCAGAATCGTCAAAAAAAGCTTTTGAACAAATTATGGAAGCTCTCAAAGATGACAGTATCGATATGATTGGACTGTACGGCATGGGAGGGGTGGGTAAAACCACCCTAGTGAAAGAAGTAGGCAGGAGAGCAAAAGAGTTTCATCTTTTTGATGAAGTTTTGATAGCCACGGTGTCCCAGAATCCAAATGTCACAGACATTCAAGATCAAATGGCAGATAGTTTAGGTCTGCGTTTTGACGAGAAAAGTAAAAAAGGGAGAGCAGATCGATTATGGCAGAGACTGCAGGGAAAGAAGATGCTTATAATCCTAGATGATGTCTGGAAAGTTATTAACATGGAAGAGATAGGGATCCCATTTGGTGATGCTCACAGGGGTTGTAAAATTCTTCTGACAACACGTCTTAAGGATATATGTTCTTTTATGGAGTGCCAGCCAACAGTGTTGTTAAGTCTCTTATCTGAAAATGAAGCATGGGCTTTATTCAAAATCAATGCTGGTTTACATGATGAGGACTCTACCTTGAACACAGTGGCAAAGAAGGTTGCGAGAGAATGTAAAGGATTGCCTATAGCGCTTGTGACAGTGGGAAGGGCTCTAAGAGATAAATCTGCTGTTGAGTGGGAAGTAGCGTTTAAAGAGCTCAAAAACTCTCAATGTTTGCACATGGAACAAATTGATGAACAAAAAAATGCATATGCATGTCTTAAGTTGAGTTATGATTATTTGAAGCACGAGAAAACCAAGTTATGTTTCTTGCTATGCTGTTTATTTCCAGAAGATTACAACATTCCAATTGAGTACTTGACGAGATACGCAGTTGGCTATGGGTTACATCAAGATGTGGAGTCCATTGAAGATGCAAGGGAACGAGTTTATGTGGCAATCAAAAACCTCAAAGCTTGTTGTATGCTGTTAGGAACTAAAAGGGAAGAATATGTGAAAATGCATGACTTGGTTCGTGATGTTGCTATTCAGATAGCATCATCAGAAAAATACGGATTCATGGTAAAGGCTAGCATTGGGTTGGAGGAGTGGCCAATGAGCAATAAAAGCTTTGAAGGTTGTACAGTAATTTCCTTAATGGGCAATAAACTCACAGAACTTCCTGAAGGATTGGTGTGTCCACAGCTCAAAGTCCTATTGTTAGGACTGGATGGTGGTTTGAATGTTCCAGAGAGGTTTTTTGAAGGGATGAAAGCAATTGAAGTTTTGTCTCTTGAAGGAGGGTGTTTGTCATTGCAATCACTTGAATTCTCAACGAACCTTCAATCGTTGTTGTTGATCAGGTGTAAATGCAAGGGCCTCATTTGGTTGAGAAAGCTGCAAAGACTTAAGATTCTTGGTTTTATGAGGTTCTCTTCCGTTGAAGAATTACCTAGTGAAATGGGGGAGCTCAAGGAGTTGAGGTTGTTGGATGTGACAGGTTGTAGAAATCTAGGAAGGATTCCCGTGAATTTGATTGGAAGTTTGAAGAAGTTAGAAGAACTGTTGATCGGGGATGAGAGCTTCAAGGGATGGGGTGTTGTTGGATGTGACAGCACAGAAGGAATGAATGCGAGCCTAACAGAACTCGATTCGCTGTCCCATTTAGCTGTATTATCATTGATGATACCGGAGGTTGAATGCATTCCCAGAGATTTTGTTTTTCCCAGGTTGCTCAAATATGATATACTATTTGGGGATTGGTATTCACTCGATAAAACATACCCAACCTCGACAAGGTTATATTTGGGTGATATCAGCGCCACATCCTTAAATGCAAAGACATTTGAGCAGTTGTTTCCTACTGTGTCTCAAATTGGTTTTAGCAACATTGAGGGTTTAAAAAATATAGTATTGTCCTCTGATCAGATGATCACCCATGACCATGGGTCGCAAAAGGACTTCTTACAAAGATTAGAACATGTACAAGTGACTGCATGTGGGGATATTCGCACTCTGTTTCAAGCAAAATGGCGGCAAGCTTTGAAAAATCTATTAAGTGTGGAAATTGAATTATGCGACTCATTGGAAGAGGTATTTGAATTGGGTGAGGCTGATGAAGGAATTAACGAGGAGAAGGAGTTGCGGCTGCTGTCATCTTTAACAAAGTTACATCTGCAATGGTTACCCGAGCTCAAATGTATATGGAAGGGGCCCACCAGACATGTCAGCCTTCAAAGTCTTATTCATCTGGAGTTGTTGTTTCTTGACAAACTGACATTTATCTTCACACCGTCCCTCGCTCAAAGTCTTATTCATCTGGAAACACTGCAGATAGAACAATGCGATGAATTGAAGCGTCTTATCAAAGAACAGGATGGTGAAAGGGAAATAATTCCAAAGTCTCTTGGCTTCCCAAAATTAAAAATTATTTCTATAAGTGGCTGTGATAAACTGGAACATGTCTTCCCTGTCTCCGTGTCTCCAAGTCTTCTGAACCTCGAACAGATGAAGATTACATTAGCTGACAATTTAAAGCAAATATTTTACAGTGGAGAAGGAGATGCACTCACCAGAGATGGCATCATCAACTTCCCTCAGCTAAGAAAATTGATTCTTTCAAATTGCAGTTTTTTTGGTCCAAAGAATTCTGCTGCCCAGTTGCCTTCTTTGCAAGCGTTAACCATTCATGGCCACGAAGAATTGGGTAATTTGTTGGCACAGCTCCAAGTACGTCCTTTATATTTCTCCATAATTTTTTTTCTTTTCTAATTTAAATTGTCAACTTTAATAAACTGTAATAATTTCTTCTTTCTTCCTCCAAATTTCTAAAACTGAATTTAATTGATAATTTAATTGTCAATACTTATATTTTCAATCGTCATTATGCTTTCCTAATTTGAGTGAAATTGAGGCTTTTCCGTCAATTAGTGGAAGTATTTGGACAGGACGGTAAAGCTTCATTTAAGAATACCGAGTTGTTTGTTTCAGTGCTGCAACTTATGACAAAAATTAAAAACAGTTGAAAAAGTTAATAAAAAATCTGTATTTAGTTTAAAAAACTTGTTATTTATTATATATTTTTCATGTTTTTTCTTTACATTTTTTTCACCTTTTCGTGTGAAAAAAATGATTAAAATGATCAACAATAAAGCATTTAATTTGTAGTTAAAATTATTTTCTTTTGTATTTTTTTTATTTTTGGTTAATGTTATAATTTGTTTTTTTTTTAATAGTTACAAAGTGCACAAAAGTTTGGAAACATTATATAATAGTTACAAAGTGCACAAAAGTTAATAGGAATTATATCTAACAAATTTGGACCCTTGTTTTCTTTTGATGCAGGGGTTAACAAGTTTGGAAACATTACATTTATACTCCCTGCCTGTGCCTGACATGAGGTGTATATGGAAAGGTCTTGTGCTAAGCCATTTGACTTCTTTGGTGGTGAGGAATTGTAAAAGACTAACACATGTATGCACAAACGTCATGATTACTAGTCTAGTTCAACTGAAAGTTCTAGAGATATTAACTTGTGAGGAATTGGAGCAAATAATTGCTAAGAATAATGATGATGAAAAGGATCAGATATTATCATTAGGGAGTGATCTTCAATCTTCATGCTTTCCTAATTTGTGTCAACTTAAGATCAGAGGATGCAACAAGTTGAAGAGTCTCTTCCCAGTAGCCATGGCTTCAAGTCTCAAAAAGCTCCAAAAACTTGAAGTAAGAGAATCCTCTCAAATATTGGGAGTATTTGGACAGGATGATCATGCTTTACCTATCAATGTTGAGAAGGAGATAGTACTCCCCGATCTGCAAGAGCTGTCTCTAGAACAATTACCGAGTATTGTCTGCTTCAGTCTTGGATGTTATGATTTCTTATTCCCTCATTTGGAGACGTTGAAGGTGCGTCAACGTCCAAAATTGACCACAAAATTTGGTACTACATCAAATGGTTCAGTGCGGGCTCAATCAGAGGTGCTGCTTGTTGGACCTGATTTCTTGCCTTTCTTTTAGTGTTTTTGTTTCTTGTTTCACTCAATAATAAGAACTTATAAGTTAGAATGCGTATGACTTGCTTGAATTGGTTTTGCAGGTATCTCAAGTAGGGGAGGATTCAAGCACTGGTTGCTCCGTGCCAACCACCACTAGTAGAATGTGGACCCGAAATAATGGGTGGTGGGAAGAGGAAGAGGAATGGGAGGAGGAGGAGGAGGAGGAGGAGGAGGAAGACGAGGATGGAGGTGGTCATGATAATTAAGTCAGAAGATAAGTTTGGCATTGGAATTTGAAAAACATGCTAACAATTCATTCTTGCAGGTAAAATAGCTGCAATTAATTATCTTTAAATGGTTAAATTAAATCAACATATGCAATATCCAGGCATAGAGGTAATATGGCTAATAATTGTTCTTCATGTTTGCATCAGGTTGGTTGGTTGGTGCTGCGTATGTTTTTTAATTTGTGGAAGTGATTTCAACTGTTTCATTGGCAATGGCATACAATCTGGCTTTGGCTTTGTATTGTAATTTTATAGAACTTCTAAAAGAGGGATATTGATTTCTCTTTCTATGTGTGTTGTTTAACCATGCATGTCATGTTGCGTCTTTAGTCATTATTTGTGCGAACCTCAAGAAATAAGGGCGTATGTTTGCTTGCCCATTTGTGTTTCTTTTCAAGTGTCTGAACCTTCAAAAACAAGGGCATAATATTACTCATTTGTGTGCATATTGTTTAATGTGTGGATTTTCGTTCTCCTTTCTGCTCAAACTAATGGCTCTACGACTTGTGTATTTGCCTCATCAACATGTTTTCCCCGTCAAAAAAAAAAAGAAGTTTTCCCCGTCATTTTGATGTTCTATTTCTATTACAATTCTTTATGTGGTTTTCAAATAGGCCTAGCAATGCTACTTGAGATCTGGAATGAATGTTACTGTAAAACACTATTTATGTTCTTATAATACCCGATTAATGTGGGTGTTCAAGTTAGTTTGTGTGCACCTCGACTAATCCCACAAGCCCTGAAGTTAACGACCATGTAAGCCTTCAATGACCATCATATTAGCAACCACAAGGCTCGAACTTGAGACCACAACGGGAGCAAACCCTTTAGTCTTAAACTCTTACCACTAAGTCACCTACTAGATGGTTTACAATACCCATTTTACTTATGGGTTATCATTTTCGGTTCGGTTCGGTTTTCACCCGAAAAAAACAGCCAAACCGAAAAAAAAGAGACCCGAAACTGAAATAGAACCGGCCCAAACCGGCCGATTCCGGTCTGGTTTCGGTCCTGTTTTTTGGATAAAAAACCAGACAAACCTATAGGCTTATTTTGGGCTTTTAATAGGCTTTTTAATGGGCTTCTAATGGATTTCTATTGGGCTTACAATTAATGTTGATATTGTCTCATTTTCTTTGAAGATTCCAAATATATTTAATTTTTTTACCCCTAAATATTCAATTGTATTAAATTATTATTATCAATCTTATGTTTATTAAATTTTTTGGCCAATGAATATTCATTTATATGACATTATTAATGTCAATCTTGTGTTCAATATATTTTTTAACTTGCTAATATTTTTCTACTTCCGAAAAGTTTAAATAAATAACATACTCTCACAATCACACACCAATAAGTTAAAATCCAAATTACAAACCATTGCCTTCAAAGGGCTTAACAAAAAAACAACAAATAACATTATCATAAAACACTCCAAGCCACAAAAAATTAATCTTCAAGTGCACATCGTCTCAATAGAAAAGCACTTCAAGAGCATTACACTTTGATTCCTGAAATTCATAATCTAGAATTATAACATGATAAATTAAATCAGAAGATATAAAAATAAGAAAAGATATTTATACCATATGTTTTCAATAAATGCATCACAATTTGTGAACTAATTATCATCCGTTGCTAAATGCAACTTTCCACCAAATTCTACAAAATAAAATATTAAACATTAGAATAAAAATGTGTTAATCAATAAATCATAAAATAAAAGGTGTAAGTTTTTAAGAAACATTACCTGATTCAAGGTTTTCGTAGGTTTCAAAATCATTCATCAAGGTTGTATTATCAGTTGGAATTGGACCATGATGCAACCAATTTTGACAACAAATAAGTGCTTGAACTGTTGCTGGAGATAGAGAACTTTGAAATTGGTCGAGTATACGACCACCTGTGCTAAAGGCTGATTCGGAAGCCACTGTGGATATAGGAATAGCCAGAACATGTTGTGCAACTTTCAAAAGTATCTTATATTTTGAAGCATTAATCTTCCACCAACCCAAAATATCTAATTTATCATCATTAGGATCCTCACAACCATCAACCAAATACCTCTCAACCTCATTTCTATTTTCCACACTATCTTCTTCTAGTAAGTGCCTTTTGAACCGAGCTAAAGTGTTAACATCTACCTCCAGGTCATCAATAGCATCATTAACATCTTGTTTATGCCTATTATCATCCACCACTTCATCAGCTTTCAAATAAAACTTATACAAGCTCACCAAATTATCTCTCACTTTTTTTGTTAGCAATTATGCTTTGTCATAATCATACAACTCACTAAAACAAAATTTCACATATTTCAACTTAAGACGTGGATCCAAAACATTAGCCACATACAATAAAAAATTCTGATTTGCTCCACAAACCCAATACTTCTCAAACTTACTCATCATGTTCATCGTCATTCCACTCAAAAGATTATCTCTACTTTTACACAATTGCAACAAGTTTGTATGCATGTAAATCAATTCATTGAAGAAAGAATTTGATGTAACATGCAATGAGCCAAAAAATTTCAATGTAACCATGTCTTCAGCAAAGTTCTAGCATTTTCCCAATCCTCCAAACTAGGTGGCCCTATGTTTTTTTTTATTCCCCTTTGAATCAACCTCCAAAAAGTAACTCATATACCTAGGTTCACTTTGACCTAACCTCACAAATACCTTTTTAAACTTTTCAGCAACTTCTAACATAAGATAAGTTGAATTCCATCGAGTTGCAACATCCAAACACAATGATTTCTTACACTCGATATGCAACTTTTCTGCACACTTCTTAAATGCAAGTAGCCTAGAGGGTGAAGATCTCATAAACCTAATTGGATTTCGAATCTTAACAACTGAAACATTCATCTCTTTCAAACCATTACATACAATGAGATTTACAATGTGTGCACAACATCTAACATGCAAATGTTCATTTGACAATATATTAGTTGGCCAATCTTTCATCGCATTCGTTAAATATGAAATAGTAACACTATTAGAGCTTGCATTGTCTACTGTAATAGTTAAAATTTTATCAATCCCCCAATCTAACAAACAATTCTCAATAACTTGACCAATTGTCTCACCCATATGATTGGAAACTTGACAAAAATTCAGAATTCTTTTATACAAATTCCATTCATTATCAATCCAATGAGCCGTTAAGAACATATAGTTAATGTTTTGGATTGATGTCCATGTATCTGTTGTTAAGCATAATCGTTGACCCTTAAGATCTCTCTTTAATCTTTCCTTCTCTTCAACATAAAGTTTCAAACAATCTCTCATAACAGTGAAACGAGAAGGAATGTCAAATCTAGGCTGCAAGGTCCTAGAAAATAATCTAAATCCCTTACCTTCCACAAAATTAAAAGACAACTCGTCAATTATAACCATTTTTACTAGTGCCTTTCTGCATTCATCATAATCATAACCTATTGCTTTAAGAGTTCCCACACTTCGATCACCTGATTCACCCCCTACTTTATTAGGTTCTAATACCAAAAATTTTTGCTTCTTATCAACCACAAAAGGAAACTTTTTGCATACTTTCAAATGACTCCACATATTACTTGTCCCATTAATAATAGTATGACATGCATAATCCTTTCCACAATAATTACATTCAGCTCTAGAGGTTGTAGGATCACCATCAAGTTTTGTAAAATGATCCTAAATTTGTGACTTTTTTTTATCATCAACATTTCTTTTCCTAGATGCAAGGACTTGAAGTTGTTTACCTTTATTTTCCGTGGTGGATACTGCAATAGTTGATGTTGGGTTAGTGTTTAAAGCTGGGGCATTGGTTGATGTTGGGGTAGTGCCAGTGGATGAAGCATTTTGATTTTAAAGGTTTTCCATCTGTAATTACCAAATGCAAATATGTTCATTATCACTTGCACAATTCTTTTCAGTACTTAATAAACATAAAGATTAAAATCATGTTTAAAAATTAAAATGAAACAAATATTACAGAAGTAACATGTGAAAACAAGCTTAGAAAATGTGTAAAAACAAGCTTAGAAAATCTATCAATGGAGGAAAAATAATTACAGAAGTAACAGAACAATGAATACAAGAATAACATGATTTTAATGAATACAAAATGCCAATCAAGATCATCCAAAATAGAATAATGAATACATTTTATAGAATGACAAAACAAAACCGAATAAAAAAAACTCATCAAAACAAAACTAATTTGCAGAATCAAGTCAATTAACACAGGCTTATAAACATGATTTTAATCAAACTACTTGGTGTGACCTTATAAATCAACCAACACAGCAACAAAATCAACAATTCATCTATTTTTAGTAATCAACTAACAAAGCAACAAAATCAACACAGCAACAGGCTACAGTAACAGAATCAACACAAGTTTACAGTAGCAGATATTGAAATTACATTTACAAAACAACAAAATAAACTATAAAATTACATGTACAAGACATCTCTAATCCTAAACTGCAAACCATTGTAAGAAGTAAGAGCGACAATTTTGATTAAAAATAATCATCATCCTAAACTGCTAAATCCCTTCTATTCAAACAAAGGGAAAAAAATTCACTTTAATCACCCAAATAACTCTAAATTCTAATTTAAACCTAAACAAAAATTCATCACCCAACAAAATTATTTAAAAATAACAATAAAATTAACTGTATGAATTAATTAGAAAGGAGAAAAAAAATTAAAACTCACTGGTTTTGAGAGGTTGAGGAAATCAGGAAACGTCGGTCTGATGGAAACACGGAGTCACCGACAGTACTGTTGATCCAGTGGAGACTGAGGAAGAAACATATAAACAATAAGCTTAACTGTATTAAAAATAACAATAACCTTAACTGAATTAATTAATTAATTAGAAATGAGAAAAAAAATTAAAACTCACTGGTTTTGAGATGTTGAGGAAACGTCGGTCTGATGAAAACACATACTATTTTGGTCCAGTTGAGACTGAGAAAACGTCGATGGTCGATCTGTGTTTATGTTTTCTTAGTCTAAGGAGAGTGGAGAGGGAGAGGCGAAGAGGCGAGAAGGGACGCGTTGCGGGTGCTCTGGTACGGAGGCGGCCTTAGCGGAGGTCGGAGAGGGCGGGAGGCGAGGGGGACGGCGAGTGGCTCTGAGTAGTGAGAGGAGAGATTGTTTGAAAATTGAAATTGAAAGGTTTAGGGTTAGCGGAGAGTAAACTGGCGAGAAGAGAGGGGCACAGCGCAACTTTTTCTATTTATACTAGCCTAGCCTAGGAACCCTTTTTTGAACCAGTCCGGTCCGGTTAACCCGGTTTCTGCACTACAAAACCGAAAACCGAACTGAACCGGGGTTTTTTCTACATAATCTAATCGGTTTAATCGGTTTTATTTTTCGGTTCGGTTTTTTCAGTTAATTTTTTGTCGGTTTTATCGGTTTACTCGGTTTATAGGTTTTTTTGAACACCCCTAATTTTACTTATACAAGTGTGTGCGTATATTTAAATCTCAAGTTTAAGTTTTTGTGGAAAAAATAACAAATAATTTTCTTTTGAAGTTTGTATTTTATATATAGCAAGTCACTTGGTTAACTTGGTACCGTGCAATAATCTGGTTTCTACATAGATATATAAATATATGTGAATGAGTATATAAAAAAATCAACTTACAATGTGAATGAGTGAAGGATAAATCCTCTAGCATTGAAAAAATTAGTGTCTGCCATTTAAGAGCTTGTAGTTGATTGTAGTATTTTTTTTTTCTCAAGTCTATTAAATATCTTATTTTTGGTAACACAAATGAGAATAAACAACAACTAGAATTTATAAACGAACTCTCTCAAAACAATGATGAGAAGGATCAAAAAATTTAATAGAATGAAGAATTATACTGAATATAAAATAACAAATCAAAAGCATTAATGAAAAAGAAACTTCCTTTCTATTTGGGCTATGTAAACCTGAACGAACTAGATTAAGTCGACAAAGCATCTTTTTGTCGCAGTGCAAGAGCTTGTCCAGTAAATTTAGACTATAACATCATCCGCTAGGCCCATAATTAAATCAAAATCGGAACCCAAAGCAAGTGGCCTATAACAGGATGTATCCACTAAAGCAACTTCTCCCGCAAATTGGTTTCCAGGTATCTCAAGTAGCGGACGATTCAAGCACTGGTTTCTCCCTGCCAACCAGCACTTGGAGAATGTGAGCCCGAGGTGGGTGGGTAGACGAAAGAGGAAGATGGTTGGATTGGTGATGATGATGGGTAAGAAGATTAGTTTGGCTTTGGAATTTGAAAAACATGCTAATAATTCATTTTTTTTCCCAACCAAAGTAATATGGCTATAGTTTTTTATGTTCTCTCCTTCTCCTTGAACTCTAAATGGTTGAATTAAATCAACATATGCGATATGCCTATTACATGATCATCTCAACATTAGGCGATTTCATGGAGATTCATGTCTTTGAGCTGTGGTGCTGTGAATATTTTTTAATTGATGGAAGTAATATCAATTGTTTCATTGACAATGAGATTCAATTTGGCTTCACATTGTAACAGTCTTAACTGCTATAGAACTCCCAAAAGAAAGATATTGACTTGTGTATCTGTGTTTGATGAGTGAACTTCCATAAACAAAGGCGTCTGTTTGTTTGCCCATTTGCGTTTCTTTTTAAGTGTCTGAAACTTCAACCTTTAAAAACAAGGGCATAAAGTTTAATCATGTGGGTGCTTATTGTTTAATGTGTGGATTTGCATTCTCCTTTTTGCTCAAATTATTGGCTCTACGACTTGCTAGTTTCGAAACATTCAACTTTTTTTTTTTGTTTTGTTTTGTTTTTTTTATTTACAGTTTTCCTAAGAAAAAGAAAGTGCAAACTCATAAATGGCAGTTAATTACTGGAGAAGTTTATTATGGACAATGTTTTTAGATACTAAACATGCACAACGTTATAATAAAATTGATGTTTTGTTACTAAAAATGAATGAAAAAAAATGCTTGGTAAAATTGGAAAAGCTTTTTTAAAATTTGTTGGAAATCAATAATCAAAATGATGTTTTTGAGTATTTCTCAATGCAAAAAATAAACATTTTAAGACCACTTATCACCAAATAACTTTATAATTATATGTGACACCACCTTATAGCTAATTCTAGCTATTCTCGATCTCCTTAGAAACACAGTCATGTTCTTTTCTATATGGGTCACGCACATAGACTTATGGTGGTTGAATTGCCGTCAGTTAGTGATAGATTGTTTTTGTTTTTTTTTTCTCTCTCTTAACAATTAAAGTACATAATTGTCCTCTTTGTTTATTTTTTTTTAATTTCAGTCGTCATTTTTTGAGTTTCTTATTTTGTTCTTATTCCTTTTCTAGAAGTTTTTTTTTGTTTTCAATTTTGTCCTTTAATTATAATTTCTCATATGTTGTGTTTTCCATTTTAGTCCTCCTTATTCTTTTAATATCTTATTTTATTTTTATTTCTTTTATATTCAATTCTCCTAAATTCATCCCTATTTTTAGTTGGTGTTAGTTTTGATGTTCTTATTTTGGTTAGGTCCTTTTTCGTTTGATTTCTTATTTATTTCATTTGCTCTTTTGTCAAATTTTTTATGGTTTTTGATTTTATCATTCGAAATAAGTTTGAGATTTTTGTTATTTCAATAATAATTGTCATAACCCAATTCTGGGTTATCCCTCAAAATTCATTTTTTTTCAAAATCAAAATAAAAAAATAAAATAAGGGCTAACAACGTGGAGAAAGCAGGTTGGGAAGAATTTTAAAAAATACAAAAAAATCAAATTGTAATTTTGAAGAAAATTCAAGACCTAATTGTACCCTATTATGCCAAAAAATAGAGAAACAATGCAAATTCCAGGTCAGATTAAATGGTTATTGGATGAATTTGCATAAACATTAAGTCCAAGAACATATTTAAATTTTTAGTAGGTCAATTTGATTTAATTATGGGCCAAATTAAATTTTAATTATGTTTAAGAATTAATTTGAGTCCAATTGAAGGATTTAATTAACTGCAAGTCCTTAATTATACTTTTAAAGGGTCAAATTAATTTTATTTGGTGGAAAATTAAGTTTGGGAGCCCAATTTGGGCTTAATTGAGAAGATTGAAATTTTAAGAGATCAAATTTAATTTTTACCAAGTTAATTAATTGAAATAAGGGGAAATATTGCAAGTAAATTAGAGTTTTGGGGTCGATTAGGGCATAAATTGTATAAATCCGAGATCAAGGATCAAGGTGCAAAAGGCGTTTAAATCCGAGGTTGAAATTGTAATTCGACAAGGGCTTAATTGCATTAAATCAAAAGTTTGAGGTCAATTAGGGGTGCAAGTGAACACAATTAAAAGCTGGAGGAATACATTAATGTTTGACAAAAATCCCAAATATAACCCTAAACGGCGCCGTTTTGCGTTAAAAAAAAAGACAAGACGACGTTTTGTTTGGTCACTATTCATTATCTTCTCATTTTTTACACAGAAAAGCTAATCAGGTTATCTACTTTGCAGGTGTATTTAATGTATCTAACCTTCACCAAATTTGGCAAAACTTGTATGAAACTAATCACCTGACATCCCTATATGCCCCGATATGGTCCTTACTGGCTTATTAAAACCACAACGGACATGGCATCAGCCCAAAGAGACCAACTCAGGCAGCCTTGAACTATCAAATTTGACAGTTCATGATGCCTACTTTAAGCTAACGGTTGGGATCCTTCCCAGTTGAATCAATGGCCAAAATGTTTTCCTTGTGAAGACAAAATTACCCTCTCCCTCTCTCTCTCCACCGTCAAGGCCTGAGAGAAGAAGGATGCTACTACTAGCTTGTCCGCCACCAGCTCCACCACAAGTAGCTACCCCAAATGCCAGCTAGCCTCCTCAATGCTTGGAACAACCGTCATTTCTTCCTCTCTCTCACTTCTGTAAAATCCTTCTTCTCTCCCTCATGAATGACTCCGGCCACCATTCTTCATAGTGACGCCACTCGAGCCACCAACTAAGCCTCCTGATCATTGTCGAGACTCCTGCTTTGAGTGAGCCGCTCCTTCATCAACCTCCATTTTTTGCAACCATTTCGGTTGCATGCAGGACGTGAACAGTTCACGTCCTGCAAATAATTACCTCTGCTTTAGGTCAGGCCGAACTTGGCCCATCCCAGATGAAATGGCTAGGCTGATTTGGCCCAACCCTAGAAAAAGAAAAAAGATTTCGGCCCAACCCAATCATTCTTGGGCTACGGCTGGCCCAACCCATATATTTTATAATATTTAATTATAATATTATATATATATTTATATATTAAAGAAAAATTCAAAAAAAATTAAAAATCCTTTCAAAAAAATTGTGATTTTCTTCCATGTTTTTCTATTAATTATTCTTAATATTGAGTTGTATTTTTACACTGTAAGATACAAACCCAATATTAAAATACCCAGTTATCTCCGAAATTGTTTTTAAAAAAAAAACTCAAAATTTTTAAATTTGTTTCCCCTTTTAAAAGAAAGAAAATTTTTTTTTCATGCATACGACTAAATCTTAAAATTTTTCCAATCATATTTTAATTAAAAAAATTACATCTTTCTCATGTTTTGAAAATCCAAGAAAAATAAATATCATAACTAGTTTTTGGTCATCTATTAGGGTTTGATCAAAATGTCAAAAACCTTTTTCCAATCTTTTTTGAGGGTCCGGATATAGACTTTAATATATGTGGGGTGTAAAATTACATGATAAAGTACATCTTCAGGTATTAAAGATATAAGGTGTAAAAATACGATGCTAAATTTTGACTTTAGAATGGTTAGAATTAAACCCGATAAGGTAGGTCTACCTTGAACTTTAGAAAAGATCAATGAATAAAAACCCGAAATAGAAAAACAATCAAACAACAATGCAACTTACCTTAGGTAGGGTGCACTAGAGGTGATGTGTCTTCCCCTTGCACAACCAGTCCCTTACTCAGACTTTCGCAGACTATAGATTCTTAGTGATCATAATATTAGGTGGCGACTCCTGAACCTTAATCATAATTTTATGATTATATCAAAAAGCTCTTCCAAACACACACCCCTACCTCCTCAAAAGGCATGATAAAACCTTGTCGCCGACGACGATGTTGTGGCCCACTCCGCGTCAATAATAATAATAATAGTAGGAATAATAATAATGGTAATTGTACACTCCCGTATAAATATAAGACTGAAAGTAGTTAGATCTCGATGAGTGATGGAGACGGATAAAAGAAAAAAATATATAAATTATGATAATAACAATAATGTGATGTATAATAGAGAGGATAACCTTCATAAAATAAATTTTAGTTTAGAATTCATAACGACGTCGAAACAGTGATGTGACCATTACTATGATAATATGCATATATAGCCTTTATGATAGTATAATTTTAGTATAAAAAATATTTGTTTGTACTAACTTGGATGGATTTGTTAAAAAGATAATGAAATAAGAGGAAATTAATGAAGGTAACGAAGCCATACGTTGTTCTTAACAGCTTGTAAGGATGAAACTAAGGATTTTATATTAGTGAGAAAGTAAACGTACAAATATACCCAACCTTGACAGTATTATATTTGGATAAGACAAGCGCCTCATCCTTAAATACAAAGACATTTGAGCAATTGTTAAAAAAATTAGAACATGTAGAAGTGAATGGATGTGGGGATATTCGCACTTTGTTTCCCGCAAAATGGCAGCGAGCTTTGAAAAATCTAAGGAGAGGGAAATTGAAGACTGCCAATCATTGGAAGAGGTATTTGAATTGGGTGTGGCTGATGAAGGAATTAACGAGAAGGAGCTGCCGTTGCTGTCATCTTTAACAAGGTTACATCTGCAATGGTTACCTGAGCTCAAATGTATATGGAAGGAGCCCACCAAACATGTCAGCCTTAAAAATCTTATTCATCTGGAGTTGTGGTCTCTTCACAAACTGACATTTATCTTGACACCGTCCCTCGCTCAAAGTCTTTTTCATCTAGAAACACTACAGATAGAACAATGTCTTCCCTGTCTGTGTGTCTCCAAGTTTTGTGAACCTGGAACAGATAATGATTAGAGATGCTGGCAATTTAAAGCAAATATTACAGTGGAAAAGGAGATGCACTCACCATAGATGACATCATCAACTTCCCTCAGCTAAGAAAATTGTCTCTTTTTTTCCAGATCAAATTGCTGCTTCTTTGTTCCAAAGAATTTTGCTGCCCAATTGCCTTCTTTGTAAAATCTAAGAATCTATGGCCACGAAAGAATTTGATAATTTGTTGGCACTGCTCCAAGTACATCCTGTATATTTCTACACTAATTTTTTTCCTTTTCTAATTTAAATTGTCAACTTCAATACATTGTGATAATTTCTTCTTTCTTCCACCAAATTTCTAAAACTAAAGCAATTGATAAATGCTATTAAATACTTTAGATATTCATTGAATTTAAAAGTAGTCGTCTCAGTATATCATTCTCTGTCTCTTGATGCAGGGATTAAAAAGTTAGAAAATAATAATTGTTATGAAATGAGACCTATGATTTCAATCATTATGCTTTCCCAATTTGAGTGAAATTGAGGCTCTTCCGCCAATTAATGGAAGTATCTGGACAGGACGATAAAGCTCCACATGAGAATATTAAGTTGTCTGTTTCAGTGCTGCAACTTATGATTTCATATTCCCATGCCCTATTGCCCTATCTATTTATATCTTTTTGCTGACAAGTATTTGGCTGAAGTATTGGGGAAAATTGGTTCATCTATTTACCAAAATTATATAATAGTTCAAAAGTGCACATAAATTACTAGGAATCATATCTAACAAATTGATGCTCTTATTTTTTTTTGATGCAGGGGTTAACAAGTTTGGAAACATTACATTTGTACTCCCTGCCTGTGTCTAACATGAGGTGTATATGGAAGGGTCTCGTGCTAAGCCATTTGACTTCTTTGGTGGTGTATGTGTGTAAGAGACTAGTATATGTATTCATAGACAACGTGATTGCTAGTCTAGTTCAACTAGAAGTTCTAGAGATTTCAACTTGTGATGAATTGGAGCAAATCATTGCTAAGGATTATGATGATGAAAAGGATCAGATATTGTCAGAAAGTGATCTCCAATCTTCATGCTTCCCCAATTTGTGTCGAATTTAAATCAAAGAATGCAACAAGTTGAAGAGTCTCTTCCCAGTAGCCATGACTTCAGGTCTCAAAAAGCTCCAAATACTTAAAGTAAGAGATCCTCTCAATTATTGGGAGTATTTGGAGAGGATGTTAGCTTGGTTATGGATGTTAGCCATAACTTGAATATGCAAAAATACAATAACTCCTTCTCAACATTTTTTTCTCTCATTCGTTTCATTGGTTTTCTCTCTCTCCTTCGTTTCAAAACATCTCTTGTTTTTTTCTTGTAATCTCTATCTATAGTTATATCTTTATCTTCACCTATGTTATTGTTTTTATTGCCATAATAATTTATTGAATTTGCCTTGTAAATGTTAAGTAAATATATATGATTAAATTAAATTGTTTTATCTCAATTTTACTATATTATTGATTGTTTTCATGAATTTTAATTGTTATTGTTAAATTTATATAGATGTTAGTTGAATATATAGAATTAAATTTTATTTTTTTTCTTTATTTTATGGTTAGAAACATTTTATTATCATTTTGAAAATGAGATGAAATTGAAAAATATGAAATTTCAAGTATAAATAAAATAAAATCAACTGGTTTATCGCATATATTGTTAATATTTAGAGATTTCAAAAATTTAGGTAATCTCCAGTATAGGGAGGTGCTGCCAATTTTTTTTTAAAATAATTGAATTTGATTATGTAATTATTCGTTTAATTTGTGTAGATACGTAGAACGAAATCAACAGCACGTCTTGAGCATATTTTTCTAGCGGCGAGGATGACTTGTCCTTAGGTGCCAATCAAGAAGAGGCACTTGCTCTGACTCGCGATGCTGCCTCTTCCAGCGTGGTTCCACAATGCAGAGGTGGTGTACCTTCACAGCGGGGTCAATTCATCTGCAAGTACGAGGCACATTGGAAGGACGACCTTTCAATGTAAGTATATTTTGGTTTTAGTTTTTTTTAATTATAACATAATTTGTGAACAACTAATTAATATTTATTTATTTTTATTTATTTTTAGGTTCACAAACATTGAGGCCGCCCGAGTAATAACATCGATGTTTAAATCGTTGATAGAGATTTCATTATTTTAATGGAGTCACGTTTCCAGACATCCTGATTAGAGACCTTATATCAATGCATGGTTTCAAAGAATATTCTTCTAGCGGCGATAATGACTTGTCCTTACGTGCCAATCAAACCTGCGCTGACTCACGATGCTGCCTCTTCCAGCGTGGTTCCACAATGCAGAGGTAGTGTGCCTTCACAGCGGGGTCAATTCATCCGCAAGTACGAGGCACATTGGAAGGACGACCTTTCAATGTAAGTATATTTTGGTTTTAGTTTTTTTTAATTATAACATAATTTGTGAACAACTAATTAATATTTCATTAATTTTATTTATTTTTAGGTTCACAAACATTGAGGTTGCCTGAGTAATAACATCGATGTTTAAATCGTTGATGGAGATTTCATTATTTCAATGGAGTCACGTTTCCAGACATCCTGATTAGAGACCTTATATCGATGCATGGTTTTAAAGATTTGAGGTTGGTGTTAACTTCTAATTTTATTTATTTTTAATATATTATTATTTTTATTTTAAATAAATTATTTATACACAGAACAAATTAGATCTTCATCATTTTAATTTTTTTTATTTCTTCAATAATCCATAACATAAACACAATTTACCACTTTTGTTTAACAATTAGGTTTCATCCAACATTCCATTTATAGTCCGACAAATCAGTTATCCCGACAATGTTAACACCACATAAGTCAATTTAACTCTACTTACATATTCCAATCATTAGAAAAAGTGATGCAACTAGCCCATTACCGGGTAACTAGTTCCTCCACCCATCTTATTCCATAATTTCCAATCAATATCCACATTGTTTAGGCCAAATGACTAATCCTTTCAAGATGTCAAACCTCATTTCATTAACACTTTTAATCATTCCCTATCGGGACTACCATTATAACATCTCTCCCCCAAAACTTGAAAGGAAATGCCGACGCTAATGAATTATTAGTCGCCTATATCAAGATCAACTGATCAAGTTCGTTGTAAATGCCAACATTAATGTCACTAATTGATGTCATTGATTATTTCCAATCCGAAATAGCCAATTAGATTTTTCTTTCCATAATACCTTTGAATATTTCTGGAAATGCCAATGTCAAGATTTTTGACATTATTAACTTTCACTTTAGGGATAGCTAATTAAGTTTCATGTGATTGACGATATAGACGTCACTAGTCGATATCATTAACTATTCTCACCTGAATAGTTAATCAAGTTCGATATCTCTCATTTTCAGAGATGATCATGCCGATGTTAGTAAATCTTACTAACATCATTAGCCTCTGTATTCAGGACCGGCTAATCAAGTTCGAGGAACGATCATCAACGAAGTCCATTAATGTAATTCATATTCTTAAATCAATCAAGTACTGAAATCCATTTTAATTTCTCATTTATTTCACTTTATCATTTCTCTTTATGGTTTCACCCATAGATGCAAGGTCTAAGAATTTAACAAGTTAGCAAAATTAACATTATGTATAAAGTATAGGTACAAAACACCTACCTACTGTAAAAGCTCGGCTTGCGCTCCCTGGTTGTTGTTGTGCCCCTCCTGTGGTCCCTCCTTAAGCTCTTGTTATACAAGCTGCTGAAAAGTTGGGTCCCCCGTCAAATACTTCTCCTACATTTCAATATAACATCCTGAGTCAATATTCAAATCTTCCTGATTTATTCATAATATTTGTTGAAGATAAGGATAATTAGTTTCTATTTCAAATTCAAATTTAGATTTGAACAAGTTTGTTAAGGGAGTTAGTCTGTTAGTGGTTCCTATTCTCTTGGCATTTCCTATTTTTATGTAATTTGGTTGATTAGGATAGACTTCTACCAGCACTACTTTAGGTATAAAAAACTCCTGCAACTTCTATTATTTTTAAGAAATAAGACGGAAGTTCTTTTCCTTCTTAAGAACTTACATGGTATCAGAGCTTTGGTTCATTATCATTTAAGCTTTAATGGCAAAAACTGTCATGACCGGGGCAAACAAGACTTCATCTTCCTCATAAGCAATTACAGAGAATGTGTAGTCTGAAACTACTATAGTAAACAGTGGTACAAATTTTTCAACATCACATTCTTCCTTTCAACTTACCATTCATAAATTGAATGGAAAAAATTACCTAGGGTGGGCCCAGTCTGTGAAGCTAGCAATAGATGGTAGAAGCAAGCTCGGTCATTTAAATGGAGAAGTGAGCAAACTAGCAGTAGATGACCTTAATCTTAAAACATGGAGGTCAAATAACTCGTTGTTAATTGCTTGGCTTATCAACTCAATACAGCCAGCTATTGGAAAACCACATCTTTTTTTACCAATTGCCAAAGATGTGTGGGAGGCAATACATGACATATATTCAGATTTGGAGATTTCATCACAAATTTTTTATTTAAAATCTAAATTGTGGCATATTAAATACGGTTATATCGATAAAATATATCCGTCGGTATTTTCTAGAGACCATGGAAACAGTTTTCCTTCACCATGGCACTATTCACGGTGTTCATTACATATAGGTATACCAACAAAATATTTGGAGGGGCTTTCTGAAAATTCTCATGCAAGTTGAAAATTTCCATTTGACTTTACAGACGAAATCACCAATAAAAATATTAATATTTAATTGCCCGTCGGTAAAAACTAAAATAAAAGACTAAAATCATGATAAATTGAGGCTTTTAGTTTTTTTTCCATTATTTTGTTTATTTTTAGTTGTTTTTTTCAATTTTGCTATACAATTTCAATTAAATGTGTACGATTAATTTTAATTACTATTTTGAATTTTTGTAAATTTAGAATAATTGTGTTGTAAATTTATGTTTAAAAATATTGTTATGTAGAAAATGAAAATTTTCTATGAAATTGAATTATGCTAAATTGTTAGAAGAAATTGAATAAAATGAACTAGTTTGTGACATATATGTTTTGTATTTGCAGGTTTAAAATTTTTGGGTAGTCTTCCATATATGAGAGATGCAGTCGAATGTTTTTTTTATAAAAAAAATAGGAATTGTTTAATATTTTTAACTGTTAATTTGTGTAGATGCATAGGGAAAAGTCTATTGCACATCATGAGGATAGGATCACTGCTAGTTGTTCTAGCAGCGATGCTGACAATCATTAGTCGTTAGGTGCCGACCAAGAACAGGCACCTAAGGCATATGGATCGACTCACGATGTAGGCTTGTCAAGTGAGATGCTGCAACATCGAGGGGGGGTCCCTTCACCGTAGGATCTATTTACCTGGAAGTACAAGGCCCAATGAAAGGATGACCTTTCAATGGAAGGTCTAATGTTTAATATTTTAAAAAAATATTTTAAAATATTACTGACGGGGTTACCGACAACACAACTCCATAGGTATATTCTAGAGAGTTAGAAAATAATTATTGCAAGTGCCACTATTACTATTGGGGTTACTGTATATGTCATTGTTATTGTTAACGCACATTGATCTGTCGTGATATGTTATATTTTACTGATGGATATACCGACGAAATAAAGCGGGTAATTTTTTTTTGAATGATTTATCTGTTTGTACATCCATTGATATATTTATTACCGACAGACTCACCGACAATCCATAAATTACCGATGTCATAACCTATTTTTGGGTTATTCCCCAATTCATATTTTTTTCTCTCTTCAAAAAAATACAAAAAAATCAAAAATAAAATGAAAAAATATAATAGTGAAAAGAGGATGCCAGAGCGCCCAGAAAATGACTAAAAATTGGTTGAAGAGGTTTAAAAATACAAAAATTAAAATTTGACAGTATTTTGTTGATTGATGAGAGCCATGTTGACAAAAAAAATGCAATTTGAGGCAGAAAAGTTCAAAATCAGATGTTCATGGACTCAATTATATTTTATTGAAGGTTTAATTGAATTTATGGAGGGTTCGATTGCAAGAAAAATTAATTTTAAAATCAAGGACCAAAATGAAAAACGCGTGTAAATAGAAGGGCTGCAATTAAACCAAATCAAGGGTCAAATTGAAGAAATTAGAAGTTTATTGATAAATTGATGGTCAAATTGCATAAATTCAAGACAAAGGACTAATGTGGAAAAAGCAGCCAACTTTAGGGCTGACAATTGAATTTGGCAGGGATGCATTTGAATTGATTTTTACAATCAAAATTGCAACCAAGGACTCGATTGAACAAATCACAAATTAAGGACCAATGTGAACTCTGACACCTTTTTGCCTCCTTTTCCTTTTAAATGAAACGGCGTTTTGTCCAAAATGGCGCGCCGTTTCATGCACTATTCACGTAAAAAACAACCCAAATGGTGTCGTTTTGAACGGCACTGTGGGTCTTCTTCTTCCTCTGGACATGCGAGGCAGGGGAAGAAGGAGATTTTTTCACCAACTTTTCTCTCCCTTTTTCTCCAAAAAGCAAAAAAAAGACACCGACCATAACCCCACTTGTATAACCTCTGACCCGTGGCCTACCAAGGGGCGGTGAAAAAAGGAGGGAATGTGCCCCTTGGGCTGTTTTTGGGGCGGATGCATAGTGGTTGCCCCTGCCTCTCTCTCCCCTGTTTTTCCTATAAAAACAGGGGAAGAGAGAGCAGGAAAAAAGGAAGGGTAGAGGACCGGAAAAAAAGAGTAAAAAGTAGAGAAGAGAACAAAAAACTGAAAGAGAAAGAAAAGAAAAAACAGAGGAAGAAGAGAAGGAAAACTGAAAAAAAAGAAAAAAAAACAACAAAGAGGAATAGAGAGAAAGAAGAGAGGAGCAGAATAGGGATAGAGAGGAGAGAACCGAGAGAGGAAAAAAAAGAATAAGACGAGAAGAAAAAACAGGGAAGAAACGATGAGAACCGTCATCGCTGACATCTCCACCGTCGCCAGCAACTACGTCCTGCCACCTCCACCGCCGCCAGCAGCAGCGTGAGCCACCGCAGGTCAGTCTTCTTCCCTCTCCTCCTCCACCTCCTCCTTCTTCTTCCTCTGCGTCTTTTTCTCCACCATTCACGTTGCATATGAACAGTGGAGAGGCCCACTGTTTAATGGGTTGGCAGCGCTGACCCATTTCAAAGTGTTTTTTTACTAATTTTTGCTTAGTATTTGGTTGGTATTTTTATACTAAAAAAGTACAAATCCAGTATTAAAATACCCAATTTTTGTCAACTTTTGAAAAATACAAAAAAAAATTGAAAAAAGAAAAAAATATTTTTGTGCATACGACCAAGTGTCTCAAAGCTAAAAAATCATTTTGTGTTTTTCATAAAAAAAAAAACCAATGTTTTAGCATGCATTTTGGCTTTAATAACCAGTTTATTAAAGTCAAGAGAACATTGGCTAAAGTTTCAAAAACAACAAAAATTTTATTTTGTTTGTCTTTTAGTATCCGGGGTACGACATTATAAGTAATACGTATTCCGGATATTAAATTATTTTTTTTTCGGATTCTAGAATGGTTAGGTTTTACCCCATTAAGATAAGAACCTCCTTATTAAGGAGGGCTTTTCTTGAACCTTAGACAAACCAACAATTAGAAGATACAATAAGACCATAGTTTTTTATCAGACAACAAAACAATGCAGCTTACCTTAGGTTGGTCGTATTTGGGGTGATAATACCTTCACTTTACGCAACCAGTCTCCGTACCCCATCTTTGAGACTAGTTAGGGTTCTTAGTGACTAAAATAGTAGGTGGCAACTCCCATTCCTCTTTTCCATGGAAAAGATAAGAATTCCTTATCTTACCATATTTTGCCCAGATAGACCTTTACAATTTTTTTTTAGGGTGGATGATTGCCGCGACGCCGCACACGTTCGACAACCGACAAGATTTTTTATGATGGACTGTTTCCATCCATGAGTTCGTTGATACGAGTATCGATGGACTGCTAGTGTAAATACCAAAAGAAATTTGTCGGTAAAACTGTTAAATCTGGTAGAGTTGGTAGTCAGTCAAGTTCAAGGTAACATGAGTCTGGAAACCATGCCAGACACAATGAACTTGCACTTGAAAGCCTGATAAGTCCAAGGTAACGTGGATCTGATAAACATACTAGACTCAAAGTACTTGGGCTTGGCAGTCAGCTAAGCCCAAGGTAACCTAGGTCTAGCAAGCATGCCACACTCAAAGAACTTGGATTTGGCAGACAGCTAAGCCTAATGCAACATGGATCTATCAAGCGTGTTAGACTCAAAGAACTTGAACTTGACAATCAATCAAGTCCAATGTAACGTGGATCAGACAAAGATATAAATTTTATTTTCCTCCCAATCTAAAATTGCAATAAGAAGTAGAAAATCTGTTAAATTCATGCTTTAGATTCCTAGCTGAAAATGCCAAGACTCGAGACATTCTAGATTTTGTGATTTTTGCAAGAGGTCCATCAGTGATCTACTGCACTAAAATTGTGCACTCCATGGATATGAGATCCACTGCACTAACGTTGACCTCACAATCTACTAAATTCAGGGAAAAATGGATCATAATAATTAGAAAATTTCCTTAGAGTAGGGAAAGAAATGTGGATCTTCTTAACGTTCTTCAATCTACAACAGTATAAAATAACTTTTGCAAAAAAGTGCAACCTGAGAACAGTCACTGGGTGGATAATTCATCCTGAAATGTGAGGCTTGATACATGAAAAGGTTCAAGGGTTTGGGACATCCTTGTGTAAGCCATTGCTTAAGTTTTTCTTTTCTAGCATGGCACATTATTTGCAGCGGGTTAATATTAATTTTTTTTTTAAATATAAAAAAATATTGAGTGTGGAAAATATTTTAATAGTGTTATTAAACTTAACCAAATGAGTTAATTTTTAAACCTCTAATCAACTCTTTGTCAGACCCAAGCGCAAACCCAATCGTCTTGGGTCTGTTACCTAAGTAAGTTGGGGTTGACATGTTTGTTATACCCACGTAAACGTGGGTCCGACACAACTTTTTTATTTTAAAAATAATAAAACAATATGAAAATACCAAAATGCCTCATATAATTATATAAAATTACATAAAGAACAGTGTGAAAGAACAAAAATACTTGGATATGCAAAGCTTATTTTTTGTCTTTTTCAAGGCTAAAGATGTATTTTAACTATTTAACAGGTTGTGAATGTCAGGCCCAAGCATCTTGGTTTTCATAAGCGTGCAAGGCCTATGCTACTTAGGTTTGGATAATAAAACAATATCAAAAATACCAAAATGTCCCCCATGATTACAAAAAATTAAACAAAAAATAGTGCGAAAGAATAAAATATTGAAATACCCTCACAACAAGGCCTTAATTTTTTCAACCAAGGAGCAAAATGATAATTAAACTTTATGTGAAAAGACAACATTAGCCCCATCCCATGCCTTCAGAGCTTGAAAAATCCACAGTGAAAGTCTAAAGTGGACCGTGTCTTGGTCCATAGTACACATGCACAGGGTTGCTAGACCCAAGGCACTTAGGTCTGGCACCCATGTAAGTTGGGTTTAGTATGTTTGCCAGACCTAAGTAAACGTGGGTCCGGCATAGCTTTTTAACTTTAGAAATAATAAAATAATATCAACAAAAATACTTGTATATGCAAAGCTTATTTTTTTTCCTTTCTAAGGCTAACGATATATTTTAACTATATAATAGTTTGTGAAAGGTCAAAAAAACCCCTGAGTACCCCCACAACCAAGGATTTCATTTTTTCAACCAAAGGATAAAATAATAATTTAACTTTATGTGAAAAGACAATATTAGCCCCATCTCAAGCCTTTAGAGCTTGGAAAATTCATTGTGCAAGTCTACAATGAACTGTGTCTTAGTCCACACTACACTTGCACATGGTTGCCAGACCGAAGGTTTTTAGGCCTAACAACCTTGCATGATTTGACAAACAATAAATAAAGAGAATAATTGTGCACTTTAGTTGTTAGAAGAGAGAAAGAAAAAACACAAATAATCAATCATCGGCGGCAATCTAACCATTATCTGTCTACATGCTCCACAATATGTGGAAGAGAGCATCGCTGCGCATCTAGTTCAATGGTGGATAGCCAAATTTGACCATCGGGAAGCGTCATACGTGTTAGAGAATAATATAAATCATATCCTGAGACCTCACTTAACAGCTTAAACTATTGAGTTGAGATGATTCTTTTACATGGTATCAGAGCCTTGATGACCAAACGGTCACGAGTTCGAATCTCATCATCCTCATTTATTTGATAAAAATTAAGCACAATATAATGTGGGCCTGTGCAAATTTCAAGTCCAAAGGGCTTTCACTTAAGGGGGTGTCTTAGAGAATAATATAAATCATATCCTAAGACCTCACTTAACAGGTTAAACTTTTGGGTTGAGATGGTTCTTTGACAATACGTGTCTCTTTAATAGTGCGGGTGCCGCCTATTCGCTAAAAAAGAAAAAAAAAAGCAAAAAGAACATTTATGCTCTTATGAAAAGATAAAAATTAGAAATAAAATAATTATTTAAATCTGGTGATTTTCCCATACAAGCTTTTGTTATAATAAATGCTGAATTTCAGGATCAGCACTGGACTTCTCCTGCGATGGTTGCCGCTTTACAGGCTGCAATTAACACCCCTCAGTCTGATAGGTTAAAGCAAATACTCAAGATGGCATCGTGGCTTCTCAATGTGTATTTCACTGTATCATTGCGTGATGTCAGTGATTGTATGTTAATACTCTTCTTTCTTGTGGATTAGCTTTTAGCTTTTGGAAAGGAGGTTATAGTTTTACTTCTAATTAAGCACGTGCTATCTAAGATTGTTCCTTTTCTTTGCAACTCTAATCTGTTCATTGATTCCCCTGCTTATGTCAAGAAATGACGCAATGTTTCCTGATGAGGTACATTAAAAAAAAAAAAAAACCTGATTGACATGGAGGATTCCTTCACTTTATCTTTAGACACAAATCACACCGCAATAGTGTAATTAACATTTTGACAAACAATAAATCAATTAACTTGCTATTCGCTATTGGGGATAATATAGTGTCATGTGACAAAATGTCATGCCACAAAAGAGACAGAAATAATAGAAATAAAAATATATTTGGTTGTAAACATAGAAAATATAAAAATAAATTTATTTCTAGATAATTTGAAGTGATTTTTGTACATTTAAAATATACGGTATAAAAGAAACATGCCTACGTAGACAATATTTATTATTTTTTACTCTTAAATTATCATTGTAAAAAATTCTCATTTATAAAATTGTTCAACTAAGATATGTATTGATAAAATATGTTATTATTATAGTTTTAAAAATCAACTTGAGAGTCGATCCATGACAACATCCAGGTCACTAGTAGGGAGGGATAAAAACAATTATTATAATAGTTTTAAAACCTGATTTAAGGGTCGACTTGTGTCAAGGTCTGTGTCATTGGTTGTGCTAACCATCAACCCATGTTAATATAAAGATAAAAGTTATTATTATCATAGTTTAAAAACTTAATTCGGAGGTTGACCCGGGATAAAGCCTTGATCATGGGTCGGGAGGGTTAACCCAGTTGACCGGGTCAAAGCAAGATAACATTTATTATTATTATTATAGTTTTAAAACCCGACTTGAGGGTCAATCAAGAGCAAGACCGATATCACAGGTTGAGAGGGTCAATTAGGAGCAAGACTGATATCACAGATTGGAAGGGTCAACCTGGGTTGATCCGAGTCAATGTATGAATAAAAATGATTATTATCATAGTTTTAAAACCCAACTTAAGAGTCGATTTGGGCAAAGTATAAGTCAGGAGGGTCAACATGGGTTTACCCAAAAAACAAATAATCAAGACAACCTTGTTTTGACCTGAAATATCTCGAAGAAAAGTAAACGTGTTTTTGATTGACTTTGTTTTAACCAAAGTCTAACGGGTTGCGAGTCGACCAAGGTTTTTGATTGAGTTAGATCGGGTTAATCATTCCTCTAGTTTTTCCTTAAGCTTAGACTGATTCAAGCCTCGAGTCAGCCGGGTATCGGGTCGACCTGCTAGGTAAATCTCAATTTTATAACTATGATTATTATAAAATTATTAATTTCAAAACTCAATATAAACTAAGTAAAAAAATTAATATCTAGTTCTTTTTTCAAATATGTAAGTTTGACAATAATACATATTAATGATAAAATAGATTTTTTATATATATTTTATTATATCTTGTCCACCATAAACAAACGTGATACAAAGACAATCACTTTGTTTTGTACATCACTACTAAACATTGTTATGTTTCAGTCTCCTTTTCTGTTTTGTTTCCTTTATTATCATTGTCTTTGTCTATTTTGTTTTAGGATAGTAACCAAATGCTACCTATAAGATTAATCAGGGATAATTTGGTATTTTTATATTTGTATGAAGGATTCATTATGTTAAAATTTTGATAGACCAAAAACAATATAAATATGGAAATATTCTCAAAATATTTAATTTTATTTCTTAATGTATCCACTTGCCAAAAGGATAAATTACAACTCTATATAATTTTTATAGAAAACCCTAATAACACTAAATAGGAAAAGTAAACTAGGAAAAGAAATATTCTATTTAAATAGAAAAATATCATACTAAAGAATAGAAAAATAAAAAATAAAAAGAAAGAAAATTAATTAGGAAAAATATCCATCTTCCAAAAAAATCTCTTTCCATCATGATGTTGGATGGAAAGAGGATTTGTTTGTTCCTGGAAATGCATATGTAGTTTATACCTTAGATTGATGAAATATTAATTTATGACCAAATTAAATGAATAATAAAAATATCATCATATATGCAGGTTTGTAAGAGGCTCGTAGAGTTCATGCTTACTACATTTCAGTGATCTCCAAATTTTATTACTCTTCTGTAGGTAAATCCTTGAAGCTTATATTGGTTACAAATGAAATTTCCGTATAGATGTTCAGGGCAAGCTATCAATTGCCTTTGCAAGAGGCGTCAAAATGGCCATTATGTATTGAAAAGTTTATGGAAACAGGACCCAATTTACAAAGTTTCAAATTACGATTCTGTTGCTTTAAAATAACGTGGTCAGAGATATCCTTTGGGATTATTTATGGAGTGTTGCAGTTTCCATACATGTGACAACTCTTTTGAAATGCAAAGTCATTTAACTCATGCATTGCTCTGTGTTGCAGGTCCACCTTTCCATGAATGTTCTTTTTCAGATATCCTTCCTAGAAGATGAGTGATTATTGCAACTGCATATTCCCTAGGTTTAGTGCTACATTTGCACACCATTTTAGTGTATAAATGTCTATTCCCATGTGTTTAAAGCAATTAATGAGTGATCAGTGGTTTCGGACAGCATTTCTTTCATTATGATAATATACCTAAACCCTAAACCAAATGCATGAACATGTTTAAAGAAAACCGCATCCAATAGCAGAAGACAGTGTCTCCAAAATCGCAGATTGTGAAAACAGGTTCCAGTTCTAAAACCAAGAGTTACACTAGGCAATACAAAATCAAGGTCCACAGACACAAATTTCAGAAAGCATCAATGTTCACTCCCCACTTTTTATTCAACATACATGGGGATATCGTACAGCCTAATCCCCCGCCATAAGCAGATGTCATCACATCCTTCATTTCGTTTCTGTTGTGTTTTTTCCTTGTACATTTTTCTCCCTTTCTTTTCCACTGCAACAGGAGCACGATAATTAGTATAAATACTAGAAATCAAATTTTCATTTTTGTCAATAAGTTGGAACGGGCAGAAGGAAAATATACTAGGATCGATCATCCACCATGACATGAATGATTTCAACAGAATATAATGTGTTTTGGTAGCATGCGTAGAATGTTACTCAGTACTTTTTGACACTGATTCAAATGCATATAGAATCGATGTCGGTCAAAGTCACCGTGGCAATTGCTAAGAAAGGTCAGCAAAACGGCACCAAAGATTAAGAATCATGGCTAGTTTTCTGTAAACTCCATCAGATGTTCGTATTTTATGACAAGTTCCTTTTATATGCCCATGAACTATGCCCTTTGTAGTGGAAAATTACCAATCAAGTGCACTAAAGAAGCCGAACATAAAGGAATTTGTTGACTGTTCCAAGTGAAACAGTATAATGGCAAGAAGGGAGGAATGATCATGAATTCAAATCCAACTGTGCACTGATCATTGCTGTTCCAAATCATATTTGGTTGCTTTGATAAACCCTAGTTCATATATTCTTTCAGAATCAGTAGCCGTTTAACCTCATGTATTTCTTTAGACAGTTTAATCATTAGTGCAAATCCTTAGGGAATCAGAATTGCAATTACGACGAACCCTAGCTAGCCATATATAGATAGTTTCATAACATCCTAGGCACTAAGAGGGGTTTAAAGAACTTGAAACATTAAAAATTTGGATGATCAGTTAATTATCCAAAACTCAGCGATATTAAGCCTTACCAACAGTGTGGATAGTTACGCATTTCGATTTATGTATGCCGGCCGGATGGTGAACTGTTTTATAGATGGTCAGATAAAAGAGCTGTCGTGATCAAAGTTGCAGTTTCTGTGAGGATTTTCTGAATGGTATTAACAGAATCAGCTGCAGGAAGATAGTCCTCAGTGGATGAACCATCCATAATGTGAAAAGCAAGGGTGAGAAGACTTCCTCTAGTTTCCTCTCCATTCCTTAGTGGCCCATCAGGATGTATCACAAAACCTGATGGCAAAATATTAACAAGATCTGAATTTCCACCACCCAGCATGGTGCCCATAGTAAGAATGTCTATTGGAGCATAAACAACATAGGATCCAGTTGGATGGCTGTAACTTTCTTGCAAGTACAAGATTTCTATCTGGTTCGGAGCAGACTGCATAATCAAGAAATCTTTTCTTTGTTAATGTGTGGTTCATATAGTTGAACTTTTGGATATGTTTATAGCATATTTGAATAAGAAAGAAAAAAAGTGGCTACTTACATTCACTTGCATGATAGACACACGGTTTTCCGGACTTTCTCCCTTGATGATATGCATAATCTCTTGAACTGCGTATCCACGGGCAAGCAAATCCCACTGCATGAAAAGCCAGCGAAGATAACAATTCTACTTGCAAATATAGCATACTTGAGGAGGAAACAAGATACTAATGCCATAGCATGAATGCATTGCTGTAAGACATTCAATGTCAAAAAACCATTCCTGCTATTCAGCATGAACTATAATATTTATGTAAGATACATAGGTGATGTTCAAATGTTCTTTGAGGTTGTGCTTGTTTAGTGTCCTAATTCAGAAAGAACAAATACAGAAACGAATCGACGGACACGCTAAAGAGGTATCCATAAATGAATCCTCGTTCGAAACTTCCTCTAATTAATTATTTCATAGCAGTCCCTGCTTGTTTAACTTGGATACGTTTATTTTACAAGGAAAGAAGCAGAAATTGAACAATCATCATCAAAGGGAAACGATGCTTCAAATTTTAAGCATCATGGATACCTTGTTTCTAGAATCCCCATGGCGAAGAAAATCAAAGACTCTCTTTGGTGGAGCTGGAACCCAAAGAGATGTTGTGAAAACTAAAGTCGAACTAGGGCTTCCATTGAGGGCATAAATAGTCTTAGTCATTAACCTAAAATCTTCACCATGACATAGATGTATTCGGACCCAAAAATTGTCAGTAGAAGCACTGTTGTCATGATAAAAGCTTCTCATCATTCTACGAGCCAGCCTCAGCACACTTGTTTTCCCATTTTGGGGTATTGTTGCTGTGCAATATCAAACCAAAACTCTAACAGGTTAACCAATATATATGTTGCTTAAAGTCAGAAGAAAATGAAATGTTTTTACCACTGTCAAGGGAAGTAGAGATTATATTCCCAACTGGCTCACAATGTCGGACTATGCTGGCAACCCAACGCATAGCGCTAAATGCAAAACCAGGGAGAACAATTGGCCAAAACATTCTATGGACAAATTTATTGTCCACTTCCACATGCTCAACCCAAATAACCTGCAGAATTTGATGAAGACAAGAACATGGAAATATAATATGAGGCTTAATTCAAGTAAACTACAGAAGGGATGCTTTTCCAATTGGCACATGTAATCACCTTAGAGTATCCATCCGGCATTTCTACGATTAAACACCCTGATGGTCTTCTCCGAAAAATTACTAGTGGATAAGGGAATAGACTGTCCAAGGATACATCAACAACTCCCCAAGTTCCAGGCCCTATCTGCTTACAATACCTTGCAAACTGACTCTCTCGAATATTAACAAGTGGTGTAGGCATATGAAACTCTGCCTTCATCTGTAAAGCATTGCATTGAGAACATCTTATGAAATCGATTATTCATATGCACATTTTGTTGGTTGGAAGAATTACACTGTCCCCCACATACCAATACATATAATTGCAATGAAACAGATCATATAGGTATTATTCGCAATCAATGCTTGAGTTACTTGAGATTCCTAAAAAAAACATTAAAGCATCCAAGGGTACCTGTAAACATTTTTTTTTTTTGGTTGAATCTATCAGGATAATTTCCAGATAGTTTACTAGTTTCATCGAACATCCAATGACATGATACTTGAAGACTCCTTGCGATTATTTACGTTTCATGGTGATGTATAGAAGCTCCCATTGCAAGTATGAACTCAATTCTAACTAATGAAATCAACAATATTGCATTCCATTGGCATTTAGAATCCATTTCACTAATATCTTCATAAAACGAAGGAGATGATGATGATACTCAAACAGCTTGATTAACTAAATTACCACTTGTAACGTTTCATTGTAGTTCCCAGCTACCCCTCTTGACAAGACTCCAAGTACAGTTGTTCTTGAGACGATACTAGAAAAAACTGATGACCACTGCTTCTGTTTATCAAAATAAGAAAAACAATTATCCTTTGTGTTCCAAAGTTGTTAACAATATCATTAGATTAAATGAGTTAATGCTTAAATACTTAAACAGAGAGAGAGGAAAGAAACCCTACCACATCCATGAGGCACTCGACAAGGCTGGTAGCATCCATACGAAGAAACCCTATATGTCTTGAAGCTTCAGTTTGAAGGAAATCTTTTTCAGCATCTCGCTGAAACATAGGTTTGTGTTGAGTTCCATTAGTGCTTGCATTGCTCTCATATAAGTTTGCAAGATTTTGAGGATCTTCCATCTCAATTATTCTCATTAGCTCTCCTAGACTTGCATCAAATGGACGGAATTCTCTTATATATTCTCCTTCATTTAGAATCTCAAGGTCACAATCTTGTCGGTGCTGCCATAGAGGTTCTCCTGCAAGGCACTTTCTTACTAGCTCGTCCATGGCTGAAACAGCCATCTCATTGATTTTTTTCTTGTTTGCATCAGAACCAACTGAGACTGCCATTAAAAGGTCACTAGCTCGATCATTTATTTCCAAAGGCATGTTTGTGGATGACACGGACTCAACCTCACTTCGAGGAGAAAGCTGAGGGGGCTGACAATTATCTGAATTGAATGGAACATATCCATTATTTTGGATCATGTTATCATCCTGTAAGTCAAAGCTAAAATCAATCTCCAAAAAAATCATCAATAAAGTACAAAATTAAGCTTTGACATCATATATAAACCCTAAAGAAATCCTAAAAACATCTCTTTTTATGAACCCTCCCAACCCAAGAAAGGGCTTGAAGGAAAGGGGGGAAAACATCAAAATATGCTAGAGATCAAGATTTACTATCATTGAATGTTATAGAAATTAATCCCCACAAGAAAAATCAATGACAGTGCCAGCACAAGATGCCTTTATATATATGTTTTTCATCTTAGAATGGTATTGCACTTGCTTGATTTTTTAGGGCTTTTCATTAAAAATGCCATACCCTTTCTTCTGTTACTTTAGAAAATGTCATGCAAATCTTAATTAGTCATAATGAATATCTCCAGATAGGTTATTAATCACATATATATATCTTGCAAGACTAGTTACCTGTGGATTTTTTTCATGATCAAACCCTAATTCCTCTTCAGTCGTACCCTTCATCTCCTCTATCCCTTCAACCGAACTGATCAAAAAGAAGAAGAAGAAGAAAAAACTCTTCACCATCAAAATAAAATGATCAAATTGCAGGTAGCAACATCTCCATTAACAACTCACCTCTCCGTATTTTCAGTATCATCAATTTCACTATAATCACTATCAGTACTATAACCACTATCAGTACTATAACCATCACCATTGACTGAGCTCGCATCAGTGATATCAGGACGCATCATTTCTTCATCACTGCTTATCTCCTGATCTTGACTGATCTCCTCCGACTCGGACATGTCCATCTGGAATATATTCATTTTCATGTTAGTTTGAATAGGTTAAATTTTTGGTACAAACATATCTCCCTATATTAATTAGTTTTCACAAGTCTTCTACCTTAGTAATCTTCAAATTGTATAAAAAAATGAAAGCTATAGAACACAAAAACTAGAAATGAAACTACGATCATCATTATCTGGAAAATCAACACCAATCAAAATATATTTAAGCTCAATTTTTTTTTTGGGAAAAAACCATTTGAATTTGTACCTAACGCATACAAACTAAAATTTTAAAAATATATATACAAAGAAATAAAGAGAACCCACAATTGGATGTTATATATCAAATCTGTATTGATATATAACGAAATAGATGATAGATTATGATCAGAAGAGCAGATCTCTGAATCTATACATGTATGACATGGGGTTTTGTTTGGCACACTGAATCTGTGGCATTTGATGGGATACTGCCAGGTAAATGTTCACTGTCTCATTGGCTACTGGACAGGATGACAGCCTGACGTGGCAAGTTAATACATTGTGTTTGGTGGAATGCTAGGGTTTAGGAGCAAGAAAATGGGTCCCTGTCAGGTTCTCTTCAGGTTAGATTTTCCTAACCTGGCAGGATCAGGAAAGATTCAAGTAGGATTTTTCTGTTGTGTTAATTTCATGATTTTTTGTGTTTCCTACCAACATTTTAGAATCAAGCCCCTGTTTATATTTTGTTAAATCCAATTACTGCCATCAATTTCGGGTACAAATAAACAGGAAAATTAATTTCTTTGGGTTTAGGAAATTAATTTTCCTCATGTAATATTTTTTAAAAAAAAAACAAATGACTTCGGAAATGAAATCCATGCTTTTTTTATAATATTGAAAACACATCATTGTTGTTATTGGCCTGTTAATCTAGAAAAATTCACTCAATAAATGTAGTGTTAAACAGTTGTAATAAACTACAAATCCAAACATAAGTACATGACATCGACGAAAACAATACAAGAAAAATAATAAAAACAAATTACATAAAATCATGTCAAATATGATCATCACACATAAATCTTAATTTAAAATTTTATCACTAATATTTTCTTTTTAAGTAATTTATCTCTTTAAAAGGTTTACAACTCCTTAAGTAAACCCCAAAACCAACCTAAAGAAATTAACAAATTTAAAAGATAATGAAAAAGAAAAAAAAATCCTAAAAAATACTAGGAAATCTGAAAATAAGAAAGTAAAAGCACTACCAGAAAACTGTAAAATACAAACAAAAATACCGATAAAAAATTATGCTGGTATATTAGGGTTACATTTACAGACAAAAAATAACTATTTTTTCCACTACCAACCGAAACATATAGCACTCAATTGCTTTAGATATACGAGGATGATCTTTTGACCCATCTGGAACTCAATCTTGATTTATGTTTGGAGACTGGATCTACCAGTGGACCCAATAGAAATCAAATTTACTATATCTCCAACACTATAGTCGAGGATATACGGGCAAGCCGTAATGTCTTGACCGTCACTACTAAAAACAAGGGGTATTAGCATCTTAATTTAGCAACGGATAATTCCATTGCTAAATTCAGTAACGGATTTGCAACGGATTACACATATATTATTTTTTTAATAATAGCAACCGGATTTAGCAACGTAAAGTTTGCAACGGATTATCCGTTGCTAATTGTAAAAATAATTATTTAAATCTTAATATAAAACCAAAATTAAGATATAGACCGTTGATTACTTTTGATATGATAAAATCTCAACCGTTTAATTTCGTTGTCGTTGTTAATCCTACACCTGCAGTACTCTCTCCCCACACCCTTAGAAACGTAAACAAGAACAACGAAACCAATAGCTAAAAATTAATTAACTTCCAGTCTTCTTCGCCCCTAATAACATTCATAAATGTAGAAAAATCACCCTCTCTTCATCGATTTGATTTTTGTTTGTCCCAAACTTTTCATCTTCGTCTCATTCGTCTTCAACATCGCTAATTTTTTTTCTTCATCTTCTTCTCCTTCATCTTAACAGTTTCAACCTTTCTCTGTAAACCACCAAAAACACAAACCCATGGCAACTTTGCACCAAACCCATCATTATCACCATCGAACATCCTGATTTACCCCTTCTCTTTGTAAATGGGTTGGGTTTTGCACTCTTTTCTTCAACAAATCAGGTAATTAATTTCGGATTTATGTTTTTCTCTGTGGCAATTTAACTTACACGAAAAAGTTTGAACCTAACTTTCTCAATCTCAGGTTTTATTCTGTCGTGTAGATTCATCTCGCTCACCTATAATCTACACTCGCTCACCTATAACTCAAGAACACAGGTAACAAATTTTTTTTATCGATACTTTGAATACTAGCTTTAGGCTATTAATTCGATTATATAAGGTTTATGAAATGTTTTTACCATGATTTATAACCTAATTATGCATGTTTAATTAAAAATTTATCAAAACCCCCAATTTAATTTTTAGGGTTACAGTTCATAAATTAAATGATTTTAGGCAACTGGACCAATGCTGGCAATTCATATGTCTAGAAGAGAGTGATTGATGGAAATTATGCATGTTTAATTGAAAATTTATCAAAACCCTCAATTTAATTTTTATTAAGTAGTCTTATTGATGTTGGATGTTCTTTGATGTCTGCAAGTCTCTTTGTCCTTCTGTGCGCCGACACCTAGGTGTTTTGCATGTATTCATATGCTTATATATATATATATATAAGGAAACTTGCTTGTTGATGTTGTGTTTCGTTATTAAGATTGCTGATTTATTTTTGTATCTTCATTCATTCTTTTTTTTCTTGCTATTTTACTTGTTATATATATAAGTAGCAGAATTGGATAGTGAAAGAGGTTAGAATTCATGGTTGCCTCCTTGCATGGTGATCAGTTAATTTCCCACATTAGCTAAATATGTTATCTGTTTTCACTTGATTGTCCTGTCTTGAGGTCAACATGCATGATTTGAAAACGTTATTGATCACCAAATGATTTAGGTGGCAGACTTTTAATTCAGTTTAGCTAAAAATATTAGATGGTATCTAATTTTTCTTTTTAATCCTTCCTTCCCCCTAATTAATGTCCATTATTCTCACATTGCCTAGCTAGACCAGCAACCCACCCGTAAGGATGCAGGATCCCAAACCCTAACTAATTTTTTTTTATCTAAAATACTCTTAATTATTTTTAATATGATTGTCACATTGAGAATTTAAAAAAGTTAGAGAAATAATGTAAGAAATGGGACATGATTTTTTAGTACATGAAATATAGTAATTTCACTATTTAATTTCATTTATTTTTTTAATATTCTTTCTCTGTTTTTAAAATTTCCCTTAATTTAACTATTTTCTTATTTTATTTTTTTTCAACTCAAAGGCATTCTAGATATAATAAGGAGTTTGGAACTGGCTATATAATTCATCTACATGTGTGCTTCAGCTATTGAATTTCGGATAAAAATCTGTAATATTTACTTTTGTTGTTACAGTACCTAATGCTTGCTTTGTTATTTGGCTTTTTAAAAAAAACTTTCTGGGTCCTAACATGACTTTGTTCAATATGATGGCTTAGGTTTTTAAACATGGCATCAAGTTATCTTCCTCAATAATTAATCAGCCTTTGGGTTCTTCTTGGCACGAAAGCGGTGTGTTGCGTTCTTACTATTATTTAATATGGTCTCCTTAATGCTTTGTCCTTTTGAGGTCTTGTGCTCTTATACTACATGTCATTTACATGGAATATTGGGCGTGCATCCAACTTCCTTTGTTCATGTAATTTTTCTACATGTCATTTACTGTTTTTATACAAACTGCTACTATTTTCTGTATCTGCTACCATTGTTAATTAGAGTTAATTATAATTTAGTCTATGCATTTTTTATGATTTTATAAATTAGCCATTATGTTTTTTAAAACCATAAGTTAGTTCCTTGTTATAAATTTAATGTTAGCTATTTTAAAATTTCAAAATGAATCATGTTCAAGATTAAAATTTTTTAGGTTAGATCTTAGAAGAAAAAAATTGTTATGAGAAGACAAGTGCCAAAAAAATATTAAAAATTAATAGTTTAACTTGGATATGCTTTCTGAGTTTAACTTGGATTTGTTTTAAAGGCTAGCAATGGTTATAGCTGGATGGGTTTAACATACTATTTATGTTTTTTATTTTTCCAACAATATGAATGGCTTATTGGATCACAATATAATCCAATAGAGTTGGCTAAGGCTGATTGGGTTGCAATAAGAAAACCTCTACCTTGGGCCATTGATTTTTGGGGCGTAGGTAAGTGTATTGATTAGTACTTAAAAGTGTATTTTTATCAAGGTTTTATATCTTCATTTTGCACTTGAAGTATCAATAACTCCTTAACTAAAGCATGTTTTATAATAACATATCTAATTATATAAGATACCTTTAATTTATGATAAATGTTCATCTTAAATGCAGGCCTGTCACATAAATGAAAGAATTGATTGATGAGTTGAAGTACTGAAATTGAAAGGACAAAAAGATGGCCAAAGAGATGCTGGTGCAGTCCAAACTGGAACACAGTTCGGTAATTGGGTCATATCTGGAGCTGTAGATCTTGGATTTAGGTCCATTTTATATGGATGGAAAGATAAGACATAGGCCTACAACTTTCATGTGGAGCCCAAGATTTAACAAGGTCATTTTCAAGTCCAAATTGTAGCAACAAAGAAGAAGTCTGAATCTGTCCTGCAGCCCAAACACTGTTCAGTGTTCAGCCTATATCTCGAAACCCTGGTTGGAGAAATCATCCAAATTTTAGTTCGAAGAGTGAGAACAATAATGCTCAAACTTCACAGCCATCGTTTCAAGCATATCATAATTTCCAAAATTCTCATGGATACGCACCTCCTTATGCTCCACCTCCTAGAAGAAATCTTGAGGAAACATTGCATTTATTTATGGAAAAGCAAGAGGCAATTAACACTCAACTTGCTCAAAGCATGACAGATTTTAAAGATACTCTTGCAAAATTGACATCTGCTCTCAGTTTCCAAGAGAAAGGTAAGTTTCCATCTCAACCACAACAAAATCCAAAGGGGCAATACAATGTGAATGCAAGTAGTTCTGGAAGCCAACACATGGATCAAGCCAAATCAGTCATCACTCTTCGTAGTGGTAAGGTTATTAAAAAAACCATTCTTGAATCTTGTGAGAATGATGATGAGTCAATCTCTGAGGGTAAGAAAGGGGTTGAATCTGATCATTGCAAAGAAAAGACTAATTCTACGCCAGCACTTCCATTTCCTCATGTCATGACGAAACAAAGGAAAGTCAATCACAACTCTGAAATCTTTGAAACCTTCAAATAGGTAAAGATCAATATACCTTTGCTGGATGCTATTAAACAGGTTCCTTCTTATGCTAAATTTTTGAAAGATCTGTGCACTGTGAAGAGAAAACTGAATGTGAAAAAGAAAGCCTTTTTAGCCGAACAAGTAAGTGCCATTCTTCAGAACAATAATGCATTGAAATATAAAGACCCTGGTTGTCCTACAATTTCATGCTTTATTGGAGAACATAAAATTGAAAGAGCGTTACTTGATCTTGGAGCTAGTGTGAATTTACTTCCATATTCAGTTTTTCAAAGTCTCAATCTAGGTGAGTTAAAACCAACTTCTGTAACTCTTTTACTTGTCGATAGATCTGTAAAAGTGCCTAGAGGAATAGTTGAAGATGTGTTAGTACAAGTTGATAAATTCATTTATCCTGTGAATTTTATTGTCATGGACACACAACCTGTTGAAGCATGTAATTCATTTCCTGTTATTTTAGGGCGTCCATTTCTTGCAACTTCTAATGCATTGATTAATTGTAGGAATGGACTGATGAAGCTATCTTTTGGAAACATGACATTGGAGATGAATATTTTCAACATTTGTAAGCAACCTGGAGATGATGATGATTTACAGGAAGTGGACTTTACTGAAAAATTAATTCATGATCAATTTCAAACCACTTCCAATGAAATTGAGATTGATGAATCTGATGATTTGCAAATGGTCTATTTTCAGGAAGAATCAAAGGCAAGTAATTGGAGACCACAAATTGAGGAATTTCCGCCACGATCAATTGAGCCAATACCTTCAAGTGTTCAACCACCAAAACCTGATTTGAAGCCGTTACCCCTCAATCTCAAATACTCATTTTTAGGAGAAAATGAAACTTTTCTGGTAATAATCTCTTCCAAACTTAATGCACAGCAAGAAGGTAAGTTATTACAAACTCTGAAAATGCACAAAAATGTATTAGGATGGACCATAACTGACATAAAAGGAATTAGTCCTTTGATTTGCACTCACAGGATTTATTTGGAGGAAAATGCTAAACCCTCTAGAGAAATGTAATGAAGGTTTAATCCTAATATGAAAGAAGTAGTGAAAAATGAAGTCATTAAGCTTCTAGATAATGGAATCATTTATCCTGTTTCTGACAGCAAATGGGTAAGTCCTACTCAAGTGGTACCTATGAAGTCTGGAGTCACTGTGATAACAAATGAAAAAAATGAGTTAATTCCAACTAGGACTATTACTGGTTGGCGCATGTGCATTGATTATAGGAAACTTAATTCAATAACTAGAAAAGATCATTTTCCTTTACCTTTCATGGATCAAATTCTAGAAAGAGTTGCAAGTCATGAATTTTATTGTTTCCTAGATGGCTATTCAGGCTACAACCAAATTGAAATTGCATTGGAAGATCAAGAGAAAACTACTTTCACATGTCCATTTGGTACCTTTGCATATCGAAGAATGCCTTTCGGATTATGTAATGCACCAGCCACGTTTCAAAGATGCATGCTTAGTATATTCAGTGATATGGTTGAATGTTTTCTTGAGATTTTTATGGATGATTTTTCTGTTTTTGGTGATTCATTTGATGATTGTTTGACTAACTTAGAAAAGGTTTTGAGCAGGTATGAAGAGAAGAATCTTGTACTGAATTGGAAAAAATGTCACTTTATGGTAACTGACGGCATTGTACTTGGTCACATTGTTTCATCAAAAGGAATTGAGGTTAACAAATCTAAAATCGAGTTAATTGCTAACTTGCCAACACCAAAATCTATTAAAGATGTTAGATCATTCTTAAGACATGCTAGTTTTTATAGAAGGTTCATCAAGGATTTTAGCGTAATATTTAAGCCCCTAAGTAACCTTCTAACAAAGGATAATATCTTTGAATGGACTGAACATTGTGAAGAAGCCTTTGTTAAACTTAAAAACCAGCTTACTTCTGCTCCAGTCATTCAACCTCCTGATTGGTCTTTACCTTTTGAAATAATGTGTGACGCTAGTGACTACGTCGTGGGTGCTTTCTTGGGACAGAGAAAAGATAAGAAACCTTATGTGATTTACTATGCAAGTAAAACTTTAAATAGTGCTCAAATGAATTACACCACCACTGAAAAAGAATTACTTGCAGTAGTATTTGCATGTGAAAAATTCAGGTCTTATCTTGTTGGCTCACCTGTTGTTGTTTTTAGTGATCATGCAGCATTGAAATATCTTCTTTCTAAGAAAGATTCTAAGGCTAGATTGGTGCGGTGGATTTTGTTACTTCAAGAATTTGATATCACAATCAAAGACAAGAAAGGCACTGAAAATGTTGTCGCCGATCATTTGTCAAGATTGACAACAGATTCAAAATCTGACATCACACCAATCGATGACTACTTTCCTGATGAATCTTTATTTTCTGTCTCTACGATGCCTTGGTTTGCTAATATTGTTAATTTTCTTGTTTCAGGACAATTGCCAGCTCATTGGAGTACCCAAGGTAAAAGAAAGTTCTTGAATGAAGTAAAGAACTTTTATTGGGATGACCCTTATTTATTCAAATATTGTCCTGATCAAATATTTCGAAGATGCATTCCTGACAATGAGGTAAGTAGTGTCATTAAATTTTGTCATTCTGAGGCATGTGAGGGCCATTTCTCATCAAGAAAGACAACTGCAAAAATCTTACAATGCAGATTTTACTGGCCCACCATGTTCAAGGACTCACATGCATTCTGTAAGATTTGTGAAAATTGTCAAAAGTTGGGATCTATTTCAAAACGTCACATGATGCCTTTAAATCCTATTCTTGTCATTGAGATCTTTGATTGTTGGGGTATAGATTTCATGGGTCCATTTCCTTCATCATTTGGTTTCGTGTACATATTAGTCGCAGTAGATTATGTTTCAAAATGGATAGAGGCAATTCCAAGTCGAAACAATGATCACAAAACAGTGATAAAATTTTTGAAAGAAAATATTTTGAGTCGAATTGGAATCCCTCGAGCCATGATAAGTGATGGTGGAACACATTTCTGCAACAAGCCATTTGAGTCTTTAATGAAGAAATATGGAATCACTCACAAAGTTGTCACCCCTTATCACCCTCAGACTAGTGGACAGGTAGAGCTTTCTAATAGGGAGATCAAACAAATCTTGGAGAAAACAGTGAACCCTAATAGGAAAGACTGGTCTTTAAGACTTAATGATGCACTTTGGGCTTATCGAACTGCTTATAAAACATCATTAGGTATGTCACCTTATATAGTAGTCTATGGAAAACCTTGTCACTTGCATGTGGAACTTGAACATAAAGCTTATTAGGCTATTAAAGCTTTTAATTCAAACCTTGATGATGCTGGTCAACTGCGAATATTACAAATAAATGAGCTTGAGGAAATAAGAAATGATGCATATGAAAGTTCAAGAATTCATAAAGCAAGAATCAAAGAGTTTCATAACAAGAAAATATTGAGAAAAACATTCAATGTTGGTCAAAAAGTCTTGCTTTATAATTCTCGACTCCATTTATTTCCTGGAAAACTAAGATCAAGATGGAGTGGTCCTTTCATTGTGAAACATGTGTATCCATATTGGGCCTGTGATATCGAGAATCCAAAGAATGGCAATGTTTTCAAGGTAAATGGACATCGTTTGAAAGTCTACTTTGATAATTTTTCAGTTGAAAATGACTCTATTGAATTGAGTGATCCTGTATATAAAGATTGATTCATTTTCTCACATTGTTTTGTGTTTCCTTTTGCTAGTTTCTCTCACCCCGGTCAAAAGGCGGATAACGGTACTCTGTGACTTAAGTCGGTTCTTTCAGTTTCCCATAATAACTGATATCTGTATATATTTGTGCACTTCTTTGCTCTTTCTCCCTTCTTTGACTCTGTTCTCCAATTCTCATTTGAAAATGGACACCACTCTTGAAAAATTAAAAAAGTACTTTCCCGCTCTGCCTCAGAATGCGATTACAAAAATTTACCGTGCTAGGTGTGCAAGATTGAAGTTGTTAATGAATCATGGAATTCCTGAAGATATTCGCTGGCTGATTGAAGCAAAGGTCCAATTATCAGGTGAGTCCTCCAATTCTTTCATTTCACACATGCCTGGAACAGGTAAAAGCACTTTTGCAAAGAAACATCGTGCAAAACGACTGAAAGTCTGTCACAAATGTGTCAGATGGACTTGCAATGCAACATGTCGTTCTTTAGGAATGGTATCTATAAACCGTGAAGATAAAATACAATTTATTAAGGATGGTCTGAGTAAGGGGTCCTTAGATAATCTTTTGTTGACCCTTGAGACGCATCCTAGTGGAGATGTGCATCGTGCAATTCATGATTTATGGCCCCATTTTCATAAAGAACATGATAGACTTAGTCTTGGGAATCTAACTAAAAAAGACCCTGTTTGTCAGTTTTTAAGAAAACTGGATGGGAAGCCTATCCCCGACCCATAGAGGGTGTTTAAGCCGTTCTTGGACGTAAAACCAAGGGAAGATGTGAGCCACAATCACAACTACCTGTACATACACATGCTTTTTCAAAATAAATAAATAAAGAGAGAGAGAGAGAGAGTGTGAGACTCCAGCTGGCCTACATATAGATGATATGATTGCATTTTCAATTCCGCATCTATAAAATCTTCTCTTCCTTCCCCTCATTTCTACTCAACCCTTACATTAGACAGATATAGAAGCGTGTAGAAATGGCAGGTTCCTCAAGTTATCACATAAAAAATATTTGTGTTTTCGGTGGATCCAGTCCTGGGAAGGAAATAGCTTTTTTAGAAGCAGCAAATCATCTTGGTCAGGTACTAGCTGAGAAAAAGATTCATTTAGTATATGGGGGAGGCAGCCTTGGGTTAATGGGGGGTGTGGCAATAGCTGCATTTTTAGGAGGTAGTCAAGTTTTGGGGGTCGTCCCCGAAGCTTTAACAAAAGGGGACATCATTGGAAGAACAATTGGAGAGGAACTACAGGTCTCCACAATGTTTGATCGAATGAATACAATGTTTAACCATGCTGATGCCTTCATTGCCTTACCAGGTGGTCTGGGCACATTGGAAGAGATCTTTCATATTTCCTCTTGGGCCCAACTTCACATTCACCATAAACCTATCGGTTTGCTCAATGTTAATGGTTTTTATGATAATTTGTTGTCTTTTCTTGATCAAGCTGTGGAACAGGAATTTCTAACATCTTCGACACGACAAATCATAATCTCTGCTGCTACTGCTGAACAGTTGATCGACAAACTACAATCTTTCACCCCTGTAATTGATCCTTCCATGAGTCGCATAAATTGGTCAACTACAGAAAGCCGTAAAAAGCTTAGATTGGATTTGAGCCTTCGTTTGTGAATCCTTGTGTCTTTTGGTTTTATTTCTAGCATAATATTTTGTTCTGTTATTTCTTATATTTGTTTAAGTGTGTTTCAGGTTTGTCAGTGTTCGTTGTTTCAGGTGATGTCTTCTGTACTCTATCTTTCTACCTTAGAACATTGAGGACAATGTCTCGTGTTGGTTGGGGGGAGAGGGTAGTAGTAATTAAAAAAAAAAACTAACCAACTAACTGTTTTTGTTTTTAAAAACCATTTGGCAAAACTGTTATTACTAGGATGGCAGAGTAAGGGGGAATGAGTCTTAAGACGCATCTTAGTAAACATTTTCTAATGGTTATTTGCAATATTCATAACAAGGCCTATTATAATACTTCTTGAAATATTCAGGTTTACAAACTCTCGCATTGTTATCACTTAATTCTGCTCATATACTCATTTAATAAGTATTCTTAAACCTTTATTTTCACACACACACTTTAACATATGATTGTGGGTTGCGTATTGGATTATTACATTATTTATGTTCTTTTGTTAAAGGTAACAACTAAGGGATAGGGATAGTATATAATTTTCAAAAAAAAAAGAGAGAAAAATATATATATATATATATATATATAAAAATGATGATAATAAAAACATAGATAAGTTTGGTTTCGTAGCCTCCCTAACCTAAGCAATTAAGCCCGAAGGGGTGTTTTAACACCTAATACCCTAAAGTCAACTAACGTGGGAGCTATTGGCCCAAAGCTTGTTACATGGGTTAAGGAGAAAAGCTTAAGGGAATCAAACATTGCACTATCTACGTATCAGTATCTACAACCCGAGTTACTAAGCTCATAGGGGTGTCTCAACACCTAATACCCTAAGATCAACTGGTCTGGGAGCCATTAGCCGAAAGCTCGTTACATGGGTTAAAGATGCATTGTGTTTTAAGTTATATGTATAGATATTAAAAAAAAAGAGTAAAATAAAATAAAATAATCCCAACCCAAGGAAGTTAACCTTAAACATTAGAACAAAATATTGTTTTCTTCCAATAAAAGCCCCATCATCTATGTTTCATACATTGAGCATATAACAAGGAAGGTTTATTAATTTTTTCTTTAAGAGATATTGAGCAGATATATAAATTTAATGAGAGTTTGTTTATCTGGATAGATTAATGGAAGTTGAATGATGAATGCCTTGCTTTGTGGAATTTGCAAATTGTTTTTCTATCTTAACGCTTTAATTACTAGGGACTAGTAATAAGCTGGTTGGGGGGTGTGATTAGTACTTAAAAGTGCATTTTTATCAAGGTTTTATATCATCATTTTGCACTTGAAGTATCAATAACTCCTTAACTAAAGCATGTTTTATAATAACATATCTAATTATATAAGATACCTTTAATTTATGGTAAATGTTCATCTTAAATGCAGGCCTATCACATAAATGAAAGAATTGATTGATGAGTTGAAGTACTGAAATTGAAAGGACAAAGAGATGGCCAAAGAGATGGCCAAAGAGATGCTGGTGCAGTCCAAACTGAAACACAGTTCGGTAATTGGGTCATATCTGGAGCTGTAGATCTTGGATTTAGGTCCATTTTATATGGATGGAAAGATAAGACATAGGCCTATAACTTTCATGTGGAGCCCAAGATTTAAAAAAGCCGTTTTCAAGTCCAAATTGTAGCAACAAAGAAGAAGTCTGAATATGTCCTGCAGCCTAGACACTGTTCAGTGTTCATCCTATATCTCGAGTTCTAGAAGTCTAAATGATCTCAAATTTTTACCCTGGAAAGATGAGACAATTTCCTAGAACTTTTAGGATTGAAGTCTGTTCAAATTATGAAGTTATCAATGATTTTTTTGGCAGACAAGAAGATAAGAATTGTCACCAAGTCAAGAGGTAGCCACCCACTCATCAATTAATCAACAAATCAATAGTTCCAAATTTTGGCCTATAAAAGGAGGCATTTGCCATGTATTTAGGTATCTTGGTGTTCAGATCAAGATCATGCTCTTGCTCTCTCTTTTGTAATACTTAAGTTTTATATTAATCTCTTGTTTATGCATTTCATTTCCTTTTCTTTACTTAGTTAACTTCTTTCTCATTTATGTTCTTATCTTGTTTATTTATGTTTCTTTCTTTCATTATGTCTAGCTAAATTAATTATGTCAAGGTGAAAAGGGTACACTAATGGTGTAAGAATAAGTATAATATAAACTTAACATGGACCTTAATGTTGGATACTAACATGCTTTATATTTGTTTTCTTGTTCACTTTTAATACTTTGCTTGTTAAATGGTTAATCTAGATTTATGTTGTATAACACTTGGTACAACAAATACTTGGCACTTTCATAGCCCATACTGTATGGTATAACCGACACCTGAGCTATGAAAGGAACTTGATTTGTTGTTAACATAAGTTATAATCATGAATGCCTGACAACATTTACAAGTATTAGCATTATTCAAATAAGATAACTAATGTAATCATGTTAACAATTTATAATCTGATTGGAACCTTCTTTGTGTGTGGTTTCCAATTGAATAATAAGAGTTTATACTATACTTGTTTGAAGTATCATTAGTGGATCCTCTAACCTTGACATTTGTTGTTATCATTGTTTAATCCTTACGTTAATCTTCTATCTAAAAGTTCTCATCAACTTCTTCTTCTGCATCTTTATTATTATCATTATTAATAGTATTATTGGTATTACTACTACTACTACTACTACTACTACTACTACTACTACTACTACTACTACTATTACTATTACTATTACTATTACTATTACTATTATTATTGTTGTTGTTGTTACTATTGTTGTTGTATTATTGTTGTTTATAATTTATACAAGTAACCTCCCTGTGGTTCGACCCCGGTCTTGCCGGGTTATTTATTACTTCGATACTCCTGCACTTGGGAGAAGACATCAATTTTTTGGTCGTGTCATGTATTTTGCTCTAATTTTAGATGGTTGCTTAATTACACCATGCTTAATTTGTCTGTTGGGCATTCTTATCCTAATCTTTTCAATTAATTGGAACTCTGCCTTTCATTGGGACAAGATAATGCATATTTAAATTTATTTTCCTTGTAGATCCTAGTTTTGGAGGTTTATGTGAACATGATGCTGGTTATATTCAATTAACTTTTCTGGGCATAGAACTGTCTTTTTTCTTTCCTTATTCAATGACAGTTTGTATAAGAAAACTAATTGAATGATTTTCTTTCAATAAATCTGATATTGAGTTTCTTTTGGATGGAAATTATGAGACCAAAATGAAACTTGGAGGTGGCTGAATAATATATCAATTAATTGCAAATTTATTCTGATTGTTGCTGGGAAGTCAGTAGCTCCTTGTTGTGAATTCTTGGCCCTATATTGCCTTTCTATTGATTTGACTTTTGGTTAGCTAGGTTTATTTACAGCAAAGTTATTTATGCTATGCTTTTTGTACCTTGTTGTTTTGCTCTTTGAACTAAAAACATCTCATTGGAATTTCCTTTTATGCAAAGGCTTGGTTTTGTAGAAAAATTATGTCCTAACCATAAAAACTCCTATTAAATTATAGGTTTTAAGAGATAATAATTAGAGTAAATTATAATTTATTCTATGTATTTTTTATGATTTTATAAGTTAGTTTTTATGTTTTTGAAAACTGTAAGTTAGTTCCTTGTTATAAATTAAATGAAAATTTTCCAATAAGTGGACACAATTTTTGTGGAAGTTCTCGATACAAACCTAGAAATCCAACTAGTAAAGGTTCCAATAAGGTGGAGAAGTAACTCCAATACTTTCCCTTGATACCAAGGCTTCAGAGACTGTTAATGTCTCCGTATCATGCCAAAGATATGACATGGTATCATTTTTATAAGTCAGATAATGGGGTTATGGTGCACCCATCTGATGAGGAGGCATGGAAGGAGTTTAATCGTGTCCACTTAAGCTTTGCATTAGATCCGAGAAATATTTGGTTAGGGTTATGCACTGATGGGTTTTGTCCCTTTGACATGTCTTCAAATACATACTCTTATTGGCTAGTAATTATGATTGTTTATAATTTGCCTCTGTGGAAGTGCATGACTAGACCGTTCATGTTTTTGACAATGATGATTCCTGGGCCAAAGAATCCAGGGAAAAAGCTTGATGTTTTCCTAAGACCTTTGATTGATGAGTTAAAGAATTTGTGGTTTGTTGGTGTTGAAACATATGATGTATATAGAAAGGAAAATTTTCAATTAAGGGCAGCTTTGATGTGGACCATTAGTGACTTTCTAGCATATGGCATGTTATCGGGTTGGAGTACTCATGGCAATCTGTTTTGTCCTTATTGTATGGAGCATAGCAAGGCTTTTAGATTAAAAAATGGAGGGAAAACTATATTTTTTTATTGTCATCAACGGTTCCTACCCATAAACCACTCATATAGATGTCAATCTGATAAGTTTTTTAAAGGAGTAATCGAAAGGCTCCCTCCTTTACCTCGTCCATCTGGTTTGAAAATGTTAAACGAAGTGTCCAAGTATACTGAGGGACATAATGGAAGTTCATCATATAATGATAAAATTCCTGGATTTGGTGTTAAACACAATTGGGTGAAGAAGAGTATTTTCTGGGAGATTCCATATTGGCATACAAATTAATTTGATTCGTCATAATCTTGATGTCATGCATATTGAGCAAAATGTCTTTGACAATATTTTTTATATAGTAATGGATTGTCCTAATAGAAGCAAGGACAATTTAAAGGTTAGGTTGGATATTCAATTGTATTGTAAGAAGTCAAATTTACATTTGCAACAAAATACGAGTGGTTGGGTTTACAAACCTAAAGGCACTTATTGTCTACACAAGAAATAACAACAAGAAGTTTTGTCATGGATGAAGGAATTATCATTTCCTGATGGTTATGCTTCAAGCATTTCACGATGTGTGAAAGAGGCACAATGTAAGGTTTCGGGGATAAAGAGTCATGATTGTCTTGTCTTCATTCAAAGACTTCATCCAACCGCTTTCCGACCTTACTTACCTAGGTCACTGTGGGAGGCATTAACTGAACTATCCGTTTTTTTTCGAGATATTTGTACAACAAATTTAAATGCCCAACACATGGAGTTAATGCAGATGAATATAATTGAAATAATTTGCAAACTTGAAAGGATTTTTCCTCCATCCTTCTTTGACTCCATGAAAAACTTGACGATACATCTACCTTACAAGGCAAAAGTTGGTGGACCAGTTCAATATCGATGGATGTATCCATTTGAACAGTATGTTTTCATACTATGTTAATTTTATTCCTTTTTTATTTTAAAAATAAACTAATTGACAGAAATGATATAGGTATATGTTTTATTTGAAGAAGAAAGTGACCAATAAAGCTAAAGTTGAGGGTTTCATATGTGAAGCATACTTGATTGATGAAATTACCAATTTTGCATCTCTTTATTTTAGGGATGATGTGCAAACAATTTGGAATCGAGTTCCACGGAATGATGATGGTGGCCTTAAAAGTCTAGATGGACGTCTCTCTATTTTTTCCTATCTAGGGAAAAAATTATCCAAATGATTTTATATAAGACAATTGTCACATGCTGAAATGCAAATTGCGCATAACTATATGATATTCAATTATCAAGAACTGAAGCTTTATTTAGAGTAAGTATGAAATATTATTTGTACTTAATTTATAATAATTTATTCTTAACTTTAACATTTTAAAATTTTAGGCAATGTCGTCAAGAGCTAAAGTCACAACAACCACATGCGAGTGATGTTGAAATTGAAAAATTATGCGAAGAGATCTTTTCAAATTGGTTAAAAAATAATGTAAGTATTTTAATAAATTTAATTTATATTTTATGTCAATTAGTTACAAAAAAAATTATTAATCTCTTTTAAATCACTATTTCTTATGGAGTTAACTATTATGCTAGGTGGAATACCAATCTAACGGAATTGAAAATCAACTCTTTGGACTTGCTATAGGCCCTTCAACTTCAGTGAAATGTTATAATGGGTATTATGAAAATGGTTTTAAATTTCATACTCAAAGTTATGGTCGTTTTAAAAAGACAATGAATAATGGAGTTTGTGTGAAAGGAAGTTGCTATGATGATAATGAACATGATTATTATGGAATGCTTAAAGAAGTTGTTCGGCTAAAATACTTGGGGAACAAGTGCAAGTTATTTATGTTTAAATGTAATTGGTATGATACAAAACGAGGGATTAGAGTGCATCGTTCGAATGGTATGGTTGAAATCAAGCATGCATCTCGACTACATGGAAATGAAGATTTTGTGTTAGCACAACAATGTCAACAAGTCTACTATACATATCCACCTAGTTATAAATCCTCCAAATGGTGGACGATTATTAAGACAACTGCTAGAAGTCGTTATAATGTTGACATGGGTGCATTTATTGAAGATGCCAACAATGTGAGATCATTTGATGTTGATCAATCAGATGAGATTTCTCAACCATGTCGTGTCCTTCCTATTCAAACACTTGATGATCCAAATATACTTGTTGAATCATCTTATTATGAAGAAATCGATCAACATGAATTGCTTTAACTTGACATAAATTGGGGAAATGAAGATGAAAAGGTTGCGGAAGAAGAAGAAGAAGCTGATGATGGTGCTGGTGGTGCTGGTGGTGGTGAGGATGAGGATGATTGTTGTGGTGGTGGTGGTGGTGACGACGACAACATGGTTTTGTGTGATGATGATAACATGGTTTAGAGCGATGATAATAATGAGTAGCACAAGTTAATTATATTTCATAATATATGTAATGAATTATCTTTATTGTATGTATAGATGATTTCATATTATTTCCTCATATTACTTGACAAGTTTAGGCTTTCAATGTTATTTCTTTATTATTTTATTCAAATGTGTGTTATGGATCACATTACATATATCATTTTCATTGACCTTTGAAACCATTTCTAACCTTTCAAGTATCAATCTTTAAATTGTGATTCTGATGTTATAGTTTATTTTGTGATTCGTCTTCTTGTTGATAGATGCTGAGGCATGAATAAAAGGGTTCTTCCTACTCAATGTTTTTATTTATAGGAACAAACATTAAGGTAAGCATACTCATAATTTTGATTTCTGCTTAATTAATTATTCAAATTTTTATTATTATTATTGTTTGTGTTAATTGGCTTTTGACAATTTAAACTTCATGGCTGATTTTTTTTTCAACCTGGTGAATCAAATAAACTGTTTAAGGTCTTGATGTTATTTATATTTTTTTTTTGTTACAGTAATTACTTTATTTGATGTATAATATTTTTGGAAGTGATGGCTATTAAGTGGACAATCCACACTGATTTTGAACATCATAAACTGGATATTTTTTGTAATGAAGCTGCACTTACAAAAATACATCTCAAAATTGGACTTGGGGATCTTTTTGATAAAGTTAGTTTAAAAAAATTGATCACCAGTAATTGAAAGACATGTATTTGAATTGGAAAAAAAAACAGAGATTTAACTGTTTGTTTTCATTCTAGTTATGGCAGTCTTGGGAAAATATCTGTGAATTTTTTGTTCCTGATACTTTAACTATGGCTAATTTATTGTTATGTTGTATATATTCATATGATAATGTATATATTTTTTCTGGTTTTTAGCATGCCTCGATGAGGATCCATATTAGATTCTAGGAGTGACAGGTCCACTTCAAGGAGTGACAGGTCTACTTCATCCAAATCATTTCAAACGACATCAAGGCATAATAACAAAGGATCCACATTTCATCAACCTGTGTATCAGAACACAAATGAGTATTATATACCTACTTTGGGGAGTACACATCTTCCTCAGCATGATTATGGGAGGGTTGAAGCATATCAATATTGTGAGGGCTTTCGCTTCCAAGATTTGCTTCAAACTCAAGGAGTTTTCTCTCGAGATAACCAACTTGTTTATGGAGGACATAATTCATATAGAAGTTATAAGAGAGTTGATAGTGATGATGGTGATGATGATGATGTGAACATTAGAGATGAAGATAAGGGAGACGGTAGTAATGAGATAGGTGTATGTAATGAGAGAGCTGGTAGTAATGAGAGAGGTGTATGTGATGAGGATCAAGATGGTGTTCCATCAAACCACGGTTCAACATCTTCTCCATACAATTATGATCAAAGTGTTAAAAGAAAAGGATTTGACACACCAATAGATCCAATTACAAGAAAAAAAAAGAGTTTTGTTTGTATGGAACAACAGAGTAAGTTGAAACTTTTAAAAACTAACTTATTAAGGTTATATTTTCAGGTATGAAAAAAATTACTTATTATTGTGTAATTATTTGTTTAATAAAATTTTGTTATTATATATTTTCAGGTTCAATAACGCATCATATGGACGTGCAATCGGAGATATTTTGAGGTTCAATTTTAAGGGAGCATGGCACTCTTGGAAAAAAGTAGATTCAATATGCAGGGATGAACTCTTTAAAGAGTTTAAGGTAAGAACCAACACTAATTGCCATATTCTTTTCAATTTTGATCACTTTAATGTAGCATTATGAAAATTATCAACTGAATAGCTATAGAAGTGTGCTTGTAATTTCCTTGTTATTTGTAACCATAAATTATCAACTAAATAGCAGGGACTGATTTGTGTTATAATTTGTTCTTATTTCTTGTTTACTCTTTAATATCATTTAATTTCTTTAGTTATTACATCATCTTGCAAATTCTGAACAAGATAACACAATATGATTAATTATTTCTATACTTTGAAATTTTATTCACTCTTTTTACTTCGTATATATATTATTTGGTAGAAAAAATATTCATTTCCTGAGGAAGATGAGTCGATTGTTCGTAATATTTGGGAAGATAAGGCTAGGATAGCTTTGAATCAACAATTGACACGAGCTCGCAAGAAAGCCATGTCAAAAGAAAACACTACAAATATTATAGATTGCGTTGATAAAGGTCCTGCTTGGATAAACAATGACAACTGGAATCAAATGATCAAAGATGTTTGGTCCACCCCTGAATTTCAAAGGAGGTCTGAATCTGCTAGGAGGAATCGATTAACCAAAATAGATGGCAAAATAAGCACTCTTTCTGAAGAAACAGTGTCATTTGCATCATATCGAGCTAACATAGTAAGGATTATTTTTTTTTATGCTTAAGATAATGAATTAAAATTTTATATTTATCTTTTATAATATTTATTAATCTTGAAAGCAAAAGGAAGCTGATGGAAAAGAATCTTCATAGGATGATGTCTTTTTAGCTTTGCATTAAAGTACTAAGCAATCTAGTAGCTTCGTCGACAACAAGTCTAAAAAAGTGGTTATATGTATTTTTATTTGATTATTTTTTTATATAACTTAAATATTATTTAACATTCAAATGAATTTATTATTGCATGTATTTTATTTGTAGGAAAATTATAAAATAGAGATGATTTCAAAGTATGGAACTAATCGGGAAAATCATCCTTCATTTGATGGAGCAGCTTGGTGTGTGGCTTCATGAGGAGTTATGACACGACCAAAAGATTGATGTCTTCTCCCAAGTGCAGGAGTGTCGAAGTAATAAATAACCCGGCAAGACCGGGGTCGAACCACAGGGAGGTTACTTATATAAATTATAAGCAACAATAATACTACAACAATAGTAACAATAATAATAATAATAATAATAATAATAGTGATAATAATAATAGTGAAGAAGAAGAGGAAGAAGTTGATGAGAACTTTGAGATGAAAGATTAACGTAAGGATTAAACAATGATAACAACAAATGTCAAGGTTAGAGGATCCACTAATGGTATTTCAAACAAGTATAGTATAAACCCTTATTATTCAATTGGAAACCACACACAAGGAGGTTCCAATCAGATTATAAATTGTTAACATGATTACATTAGCTATCTTATTCGAATAATGCTAATACTTGTAAATTTTTCAGGCATTCATGATTATAACTTATGTTAACAACAAATCAAGTTCCTTTCATAGCTCAGGTGTCGGTTATACCATACAGTATGGGCTATGAAAGTGCCAAGTATTTGTTGTACCAAGTGTTATACAACATAAATCTAGATTAACCATTTAGCAAGCAAAGTATTAAAAGTGAACAAGATAACAAATATAAAGCATGTTAGTATCCAACATTAAGGTCCATGTTAAGTTTATATTATACTTATTCTTACACCATTAGTGTACCCTTTTCACCTTGACATAATTAATTTAGCTAGACATAATGAAAGAAAGAAACATAAATAAACAAGGAAAGGAAATGAAAAGCATAAGCAAGAGATTAATATAAGCAAAATTTAAGCATTACAAAATATAAATAGAGAGCAAGAGCATGATCTTGATCTGAAAACCAAGATGCCTAAATACATGGCAAATGCCTCCTTTTATAGGCCAAAATTCGGAACTATTGATTTGTTGACTAATTGATGAGTGGGTGGCCACATCTTGACTTGGTGACAATTCTTATCTTCTTGTCTGCAAACAACGTCATTGATGACGTCATAATTTGAACAAACTTAAATCATGAAAGTTCTAGGAAATTGTCTCATATTTCCAGGGTAAAAATTTGAGATCATTTGGACTTCTAGAACTTGAGATATGGGCTGAACACTGAACAGTGTCTGGGCTGCAGGACAGATTCAGACTTCTTCTTTGTTGCTACAATTTGGACTTGAAAACAGCCTTGTTAAATCTTGGGCTCCACATGAACGTTGTAGGCCTATGTCTTATCTTTCCATCCATATAAAATGGACCTAAATTCAAGATCTACAGCTCTAGATATGACCTAATTACCGAACAGTGTTCTAGTTTGGACTGCACCAGCATCTCTTTTCTAAGTTTGGCCATATCTTTATCCTTTCAATTTCAGTACTTCAACTCATCAATCAATTCTTTCATTTATGTGATAGGCCTGCATTTAAGATGAACATTTACCATAAATTAAAGGTATCTTATATAATTAGATATGTTATTATAAAACATGCTTTAGTTAAGGAGTTATTGATACTTCAAGTGCAAAATGATGATATAAAACCTTGATAAAAATGCACTTTTAAGTACTAATCACACCCCCCAACCAGCTTATTACTAGTCCCTAGTAATTAAAGCGTTAAGATAGAAAAACAATTTGCAAATTCCACAAAGCAAGGCATTCATCATTCAACTTCCATTAATCTATCCAGATAAACAAACTCTCATTAAATTTATATATCTGCTCAATATCTCTTAAAGAAAAAATTAATAAACCTTCCTTGTTATATGCTCAATGTATGAAACATAGATGATGGGGCTTTTATTGGAAGAAAACAATATTTTGTTCTAATGTTTAAGGTTAACTTCCTTGGGTTGGGATTATTTTATTTTATTTTACTCTTTTTTTTTAATATCTATACATATAACTTAAAACACAATGCATCTTTAACCCATGTAACGAGCTTTCGGCTAATGGCTCCCAGACCAGTTGATCTTAGGGTATTAGGTGTTGAGACACCCCTATGAGCTTAGTAACTCGGGTTGTAGATACTGATACGTAGATAGTGCAATGTTTGATTCCCTTAAGCTTTTCTCCTTAACCCATGTAACAAGCTTTGGGCCAATAGCTCCCAAGTCAGGGAGGCTACGAAATCAAACTTATCTACGTTTTTATTATCATCATTTTCTTTTTCTTTTTCTTTTTTTTTTATTTTTTATTTTTTTTGCAAATTATAGACTATCTCTATCCCTTAGTTGTTACCTTTAACAAAAGAACATAAATAATGTAATAATCCAATGTGCAACCCACAATCATATGTTAAAGTGTGTGTGTGAAAATGAAGGTTTAAGAATACTTGTTAAATGAGTATATGAGCAGAATTAAGTGATAACAATGCGAGAGTTTGTAAACCTGAATATTTCAAGAAGTATTCTAATAGGCCTTGTTATGATTATTGCAAATAACCATTAGAAAATGTTTACTAAGATGCGTCTCAAGAGTCATCATATAAAACCTTGATAAAAATAGATTTTTAAGTACTAATCAAGTTACAAAGGGTAGGGTATATGGTGCACCTCGTACGCCAAAATCTATAGTTAGTACAAGCTCTTCATCACATTCCTATTCGGTGGAGTCATCATATCCCAGTTCATTGTATCGAGCATTGCAAAAGGAGATAAAGAAAAAAGATGATTTTATTCTTGAAATGAAATGGCAAATGGATTCCATGAAAGAATATCTTGTGAACAATCTTGGATACCATAGTGGGACATCAAATATTGGCCAAGGTATACCACCAGCTTTGACCCCATCAATGCCGCCACCTATGGCTCCCCAGATAATGACACCTATGGGTCCCACATCTCAACCAATTTATCGACCTACACCTCGACCACTATATCCTGATCCATCTTGTGTCGATCTACAATATCATGGTTCGTCTTCGCAACCAGCACCATGATTGTATCTTTTGTTGTTTCTTTTTGTTGTATTTTAACTTATTTGTATTAATGCAAATTTAACTAAATTTTTATAATATGAATATTATTTTTATTCCATTTTTTATTAGTGATACAATTATTTTTAATATTAATTTATGTTGGTTATATATATTCTACGACTTTTAAAATATCCATAACTAATTAATTAAACAAATTAAAAGTCATTTTAATAAATAAAAATAATTAATTTAATAAAAATAATATAATCAGCAACGGATTCTCCGTTGCTGATTGTAAATAATTCATCAATCAGCAACGAACAATCCGTTGCTGATTAATAAAAATAAAATGAAATATTATTTTTATTCCATTTTTTATTAGTGATACAATTATTTTTAATATTAATTTATGTTGGTTATATATATTCTACGACTTTTAAAATATCCATAACTAATTAATTAAACAAATTAAAAGTCATTTTAATAAATAAAAATAATTAATTTAATAAAAATAATATAATCAGCAACGGATTCTCCGTTGCTGATTGTAAATAATTCATCAATCAGCAACGAACAATCCGATGCTGATTAACAAAATTAGCAACGGAAAATTCGTTGCTTGTTTGTTAGCATCAGTTTATCCGTTGCTAATTGTAAGCAACGGAATTTCCATTGCTACGAAATCAGAAACGGATAAATCCGTTGCTAAAAAATCAGCAACGACAAATCTGCATCCGATATTTGCCGTTATTGATTCCGTTGCTAAATTGTTTTAACAACGGATTTTAGTATTATTTGCAATGGAATAGTTAGTTGCTAATTACTACATTTTTAGGAGTGCGTTTGGACCATAAAATTCAGATTGAGCTAATAATCACTGGTTGTCCATGCAATCATAGGAGAACATGTTCAAGCTAAGACAACCCAACTTAGGATTGAGATGACAGAATTGAGGGATAAAGTGAATGTCTTTGAGCAGCTGTTGATAACCCTCACTAGTACATATGCTCCACCTCGTCGCCCTCCTAGTTCCGGTGAAGATCCGTCTTCGCCTCTTTCTCTAGCTTTTATCCACTAAATAGATAAATTGTATTTAATAATGTTTTTCAAATTAATAATACAAATTTTCTTTTTAAAAAAATTGTTTTAATTTTTTAATTGTATTGTTTATTTTATTTTTTAAAAAAATATTACATATAATATCAATAGAGTTACTGGCAGAATATGAAATATCAATGAAATTACCGACGGATTAAGTCCCTTAAAGAGTTCTAGAGAGTTGAAAAAAATTACATGAATTGCCTCTGGTAACATACATATAAATGTAATTCTATGACAAATCAAATCCATATGTAATTTTTCATAATTACCAATAAATTTATTGATAGAATTATTGCTAACAATTTTATTTGTTTGGCGCTATAAATCCATAAGTGATTATATTATCAATAGAATAAAAAATCATTGATAATATGTTTTTCGATACATCCAATGGAATTATGTTTTACACACCAATGAAATATTTCATCAGTACTGTTTTGCTATTTGGTTGTGAGATAACAAAAGCAGCTTGAATAGAACCTTCTAGTAATAATTGGAAACCTTCTAGACCTCGATTTCTTTCTTGAACTCGGTCTTTGGAACCTTTTGACAAGAAAAAATAACAAAAGTAGGCCGAACAACACCTTCTTGGAATGATTTGAAGGCCTTCTAGACCTCAGCTATTCTCTTTTAAATTGGGACTTCGGAACCTCTTGAAATAATCTAAGTACGATCTCATCAAATTAAAAGTTATAAATTTTTTTTTTGTTAGGGTGAACACTCTACATTAATTATTGTAAATGTAAATAAGCATCAATGACTTATAAATAGTAAAATTTGTTAAGGATTGAGTACAAATGATTAATTAGTCAAATTTGACAATTCGAAATGGATGCATCAATTTTTTTTTCAAGTTCGCATGGGTGTGACCTAAGTAAAGCGATTCTCGACCACATCACACGAATTATTATCTATTTTGACCGATTTAGCATCATTGGTTTTATCATGAATAAAAAAATAACCAACAAGCTTTGACAATATTTCTACTCTTTTTTTTATATATATTAACGAGAGGGATTAATATTAATTGACGAAATTTAACCATATAGATGGTGGCTAACAAGATGAAGTCCAGGACAAGAAGCTAAAAAATTGCATTTACTGAGGCTAGAAATCTTACCATTTCTTGGCAAGGTTGGTCCATAATCTAATACCTTCTGATCCTATATATGTAAAAATGCAAAGAGATACTGAAATTCCTATATATCTAAAATTTCCTTCTATCTTGTTAATCCATACTGAAATTCTATGCATTAACAATTGAAAGAGAGATGGCTAATTCGGCTGCACATCATTGAACACTAGGTTATTCCTTGCCAACCAAATAGTCCACAAAATTGCAAAGAAAACTAACTTCCATGCAAAGAATCTCTTGAAGATTGTAGAAATCTTCAAGAGATTCTAAAAAACTGGTTGAGATTTCTCACCATTGATTTATTTTAGACCAGAAACACCAGGAGCAATGTCTGCTGCAGAAAGGACATGTTGCTGCATCCATACTGATTAGATTTCTTCTGGCCATAAATTGCTTCGAGCCATGTTGTTTTTTCATTGCTAACCATCACAAAATTTCTAGTTTTTGGAGGGCCATGCTTGTCTATATATTAGCTTTTCACTTACCTTCTCCTGGGAAAACAGCTCCATCTAATGCCAAGCTGCAGCTTCTGAAGGTATAAATTCCTTCTTTGCTTACTTTAAGAACTGTTTGGAATTGTGGTAGCGATGATGTTTTAAAGTGTTTTTCACTTAAAAATGTATCGAAATGAAATTTTTCATTTTAAAAAAATTATTTTTGATATTAATACATTAAAACAATCTGAAAATATATAAAAACATTATTTTAAGTAAAAAGAACAAAATTTTTAGGAACACGGTTTGCACCGAGTTTCCAAACACATGCACCCTTTCAAATATTCTTATTTGTCTATGCTTGACAATATTTCTCCTACTCCTCAACACATGTCTAATATTTTTGGATAAGTAATTGCCTCATTCGATATTCCATGACATGAACTAGGTTGGCACAGCTTAACTTAGAAGTTGGGCAAACTGAAATATTTTGTCTACGAAATCATTCAAATTTGAGCCCATCAAGAATTGAAACAAATTAAAATCAATAGTAATTTAAGATGTCAACAAAAGCGGTAAATCTTACAGTCCCTTGGATATTATTCTATTTTTTGTATCATTATTTCAGGAATTCACTGCAAATTATTATTACCACTTCTATGATTTTATGTCAATAGTTAATTATAGGGTTGATTCTTGTGGGATTTCTTGTAGTATTGTTTTTTTTTTAATTAAAACATCTATCTACTTTCAATATATTATTTTATTTTACCAATTTCATTCCTTTAGTTTTAGTTTTCACTATATTTGTTGCCCGCACTCTAATGCAGGCTGGAAAAAAAAATTGACGTGAAAAAATGCTAGGGTAAAAAGAACTGAGACTTGAGCCAATGGATCAATTGATGATTAAATAATATGAAATAAATAGAACAACAAAAAATAAACTAACAAAAAAATAACAATGAAACAAAAATAAATGGAACCAAACCTCACCCCATCAATATTATCAAACAAGTCGATATTGAAGGGTGAAAATGTAAAAAAAAGAACAATTTAAACAAAAAAACCCTATTAAATCATGTGAACTCACAAACTCCGTGACCATAAACATAAGATTAAGATAATTTCATAGAAAAAAATTAAAAAAAAAAGTTTGAATGAGGAAATTAAATTAAATCAATTTAAAAAAAAACAAATGTGAACCAGCATTAACCTTTAAAACCGATTATCATAGTTATAAACCCAAGGCTAACTCCATAAAAAGAAAACCATAAAAAATAAAAAATAAAAACTTAAAAAAAGATTAAAAAAAATAAGAAAACATTAGCTTGAAAAAAGAAGGGAAACAAGCATACCCGAATAAACCTCCAAAATTTAGTCTAATCTATAAAATCCAAAACTGTGAAATCCTGAACTTGGATTCAATTAAGAAACTGAATTTCCAATCAATTTAATTTTAAAGAATAAAATCATAAAGAAAAAATAAATAAATAAACTTGCAAAAGCAAAAAAGATAGCAACAAAAAGAAAGAGGATAAAATTTGATAGAAAACAATCTAAGGAAGAAACTATAATTTAAAAAAATGATCCCAAACAAAACAAATAGCAATAAAAAAATTGAGATCAAATTTGAAAGATTAAAAAACCATAAGGGGGTAAAATTGAAAAACATTTGTAATTTGATAAATAATTTATAGATTAAAAAATGGTAGAAAGAAATTGAAAAACATTTGTAATTTTATAGATAATTCAAAAATTAAAAAAAATATTAATCAAATGGACATGGATCAAATGTGAAGGAAAAATAAATTTCAAGGGTTGGTCTGAATTTTTGAAGAAGCTGATGTGAAATTCAAAATGAAGAGAGAGAGAAAAAAAAACAGTCAATTGTTGGTGTCAAATCAAAGAATTTTTTAGGCCACATGCCACATAAAAAGGGAATATGATTATGAATGATATCTCTTTGTCAGAGGTAATTAGTATGTATAAAGAAGAAAGAGAAGAAGAAATTCATTTGTATATTGAAAAGGATATTGATTCTCGCCTCTAGCATAGAGAATTCCTAGGTGTTATTCAGGCAAGCCTATTAATGGTAGGCCAGCCAGTACTAAATATTATTTTTACGATGATAAAGGTGAAAAAATTAATAAGGCTATGTTGTTTTTTGGATATAACATTTGGATTTTGATGATGTAGATATTGAGTCTAAATTGGGTTACGTTGTGAGTGGTTATAATGTTAGTAATGGTGATGGTGTTAGTTTTGGTGGTCAAATATGTGTTGATGTTTGATGTTCTATTTTTTATGATGGTGATGATATTGGTTTTGATGTAGGTTATAATATTGAAGAAAATGATAATGGTGTTGGACATGAAATAGATGTTGATATGGGTGGTTCTGTTGTTGATGTTGATTGTGTCAGAGTTGAAACGTGTGCAGATGTGGATGGTGTTATGGGTGATATTGTTATTAATATGTGCAGTGATAATATGAATGATGAAGAGAAAGAAGATCAAGATTATATCCCTTCTGATAAGAAAGGATTGATTTTGTAAATGAACTTGAAGATGACTGGATTGACAACTTGTTAAGGGATGGTTCTACTAGGAAAACTGTATATGGTGCTTTAGACAAAAAAAACATGAATGGAATATTAGTAGTAATGATGATGATTATTATATTGTAAGTTGTGAAAAATATGAGAGATAGTAGTGATGATTTTGTTGATACGAAAGTAAGAAGTAGAATGCCATACCTTCTCGCAAGAGCGCGACATCACGAAAACCGTTCTCAAGTGGGTATAGAGGTCATTAGTTCATTTAGAAGTCGTCACTTAGTATTATAGTTACTAGTAACCCTCACTGATCTTTTAGATATTCCAGGCAAGAGGCTAGTTACGTAAAAGAAAGGTATTAACACCCCTAGTACGCCTTACATGAAGTAACTTACATTTTTTTTCTTTGTTTGCTATGGTCTGATGATGTTTTCATTTCTATCAGCTTACTATGACGGGTTTGCTATGATGAATAAACCCTAGTTTCCTGGATCAAGAACTTGATCTAAAAGGTTGAAATATCATTAATTATCATCGAGGCTTTTTTTATAAACTTGGAATTTTGGCTGCTACATCATTCCAAACAATATTTCAGATAAAATTCTTTTCAGTTTTTTAATCCTTATATTAGAAGTGAATGAGTTGTATTATTTCCAATAATATTTTGGATATTAACCTATATAGGTTTTTTATCTTTATATTAAAATGAGTAATAATAAATTATTATCCCTAATAATATTTTGGATATCAACCACTTTTAGGTTTTTTTATTCTTATATTAAAAGTGAATAATATATTTTATTGCCAATTTTTTAAAAAAAAAAATAAGCCAAAATCCTTTGAAATTTTACAAACTTGTAAAATCCATGCAACATTAATTTTTAAAACATACCAAAGTACTTATTTTTCTTAAAACAAATACTAAAATAATTTTTAGGATTTTTGGCTTTATGCAATGAAGAAAAACAAGAAAACATTTTTAATTTTTAATTTTTAATTTTTGGCTTTGTTTGGCAAAAACTCTTTTTTTCTTGAAATAAAACTGCTAAAACAAGTCTAAGAGTGTGTACTTGTCAAACACACTCTTAAGCCAAAAACTACTTAAGCAAAAAGATTGCAAACCAAATAGGGCCTTGCCCCCTCTGACCTGATTTTGACCTGACCAAGTTGACCCAAAACCTTTGGTTCATAAACCAAACCAAAGATCATTAATTTGACCTAAAAACAAACCAAAACCAAAACCCAAAAAAAATTAAACTTGTCAAAAATACAAAAATTTAAAATATTTTGGTCAAAACGGACCAAAACCCAGGAAAAATGAAGAACATGACGAACACTGAAAAAATTTCAACTCAAACCCAGCAATATGAATACTAATCCAGACTAAATTTCATGACATCAAAAGCACTTAAAGGATTGATAATTAAGGGTTCATTCACTTTGATTATCATTAAATCTTCACAATTTGATCATAAAAAAATTCGATCCGAAACCCAAAACCCTAAGATTAAAATGTTGAAATACTCGTTATAAATACAAACTAACCTTAGATTATTGGCTAACAATGTCATGCAAAGATGCAAATGTAAAGAAACGAAATAAAACGAATCAAAATCACATAGCTAAGGCTATGTTCTTAGGAATAACACGAATAACATTTAAAGTGAACCCAACATCGTGCCTCTTAAACTAGACTAGTTATGGATTAAAAAAAAGGACACATACTTGTTAGAAATCATACATTGATCAATAATTTGGTATCCATTCACTTCGATTATCAATTAATCATCATGATTCAGTCATAGATGGTTTCGGTTCAAAACTGAAACCTTAGAATTAAAACACATAAACAACAGTTGTAGATGCAAAATAACCCTAGATTATTGACTAATCAAGTCCAAAAAAGTGTATAATGCAAAGAAATTGACCAAACTTGGTCCAAATCATAGCACTGTTAAGCCTTGGAACTGACATTTTTGACATCTAAAACATGCTTTCTTCATTCCAACAAGTCATACTACCATTAATATATATATATATATATATATATATATATATATATATATATATATATATATATATGAATCGAAAGAACTAACAAACAATTTCAAATCATCAAAATCATGCAAGATGTTTCTATTTCAAAACCTACAAAAATTAAGTAGCCTATATATTCATGAAATTTGGATTTAAAATTGGTTTTCTAAACTTATTTTGGTCATGGACAGACCTTGTAAGCCCAAGGTAAACAACCTTGCTTCAACATGTATACTCAAGCTAACAAAAACTAAAACAAAACTATTTTATCAAAAACAACTAAACTAACAAACCTTTATTACAACGAAAACATTAAATGCATAAAAAAAGCTTCATAAACAACATTGAACCATCACAACAACAAAAAAGGCAAACACAACACTACTTCCTATGTAAGGTTTTGCCTCTAACAAACTTGCTAGCTTTTCAAAGCTTAAGAAATATTTGTGTTAAGCTCTTGAACCTTCACACTTAGCTTTCTTATTAGGATTTTCCTGCCCTTTCTCCTTTTATTTTCAGCTCTGATCGTCAAGGGTATTTATATGGTTTTGTTAGGTTTTATAGGGTAAAAATCCATTTCTGACTTCTTGATCTTGAGAGAAACGTTATAATCCCTTGATAAGAACCTATTGAGAAGCTTTTAAGTGTGAACACATGGAAAGAAGGGCAATTTCTGCATAATGGGTATTGCAGTCATGACTAATTAAGTTGCTCATTTTTGAAGCCTCGTCGGAGCGACTCTGACATCATCATCACTTGAAACCACCTGAATTTAGTTGAGGGGGTGCACATCTGTCGTTTGGATCCAACCTTGATCTTTTTGAAGGTCTATAGTTCACATTCATTCATTTGATATTTTTAACTCGATCAGCCAACACGGTCAAATAAAAAATGTCCAGTTCACGAACAACGTGTCACTCATTTTCTTTATTAAGTTTGAGAGACTTGTCGTCTAGATAAATCCCTAAAAATTAAGAGCAAATTTTAGTTTAGTTCTTGTTCTTCCAATTTCTTTTAATTGCACCAGTAATTGCCTCCCAAGTTTTAATTTCATGCAATTTCACCCCTGCTTCAACCCCAAAGTTGAGTGTCGGTTTCATTTTTAGTCCATGATTTTGAATTTGTGTATTTTCACCATCAATTGATCAACAAACTTCTAATTTCTTTAATTTAGCCCCTGATTTCATTAATTTCAACCCCTGCATTTACACGCCTTTTTTAATTTCATAATTGGTTTTGAATTTCTTCAATCAAGTCCCCAATTGCCCATTAAACTTTAATATTTATATGATTATACCCTTAATTTAACCAAATTAGCTCTTCATAATTGAAATTCAATCCTCACACTTAAATTTCATTCAATTAAAGCTCAAATTGACTTCAAAAATCAATTTTCCTTGCAATTAAGCCCTTTATAAATTCAATTAAACCCTGAGAAATTCCAATTGAGTCCTTAAATGTCCAATTTTGAATTTTTCTTCTTAAATTGAATTTTCCTTACCAATAGGGCCTTCATCCATCAAAAGTGAGCTATTAATTTTTCCAACCTTGTATATTTTGATCTTCCTAAACTAGTCTTTAACAGTTTCCTGGGCATTATGATATATACTTTTATTTTTTTATTTTTTTTGTATATTTATATGAGACTCCAAAATGGGTAAAAACAACTACCCTCTTTTTACAATACTTACAGAGTAAAAACTTGTCAAGTGATTTATGTAGTAAGTTTGTAAAGACAAATGTATTGTTCTTCAAACCTAATCTTCTCAAAGCTTTTAGTTTGGTTGACCTGAAACTCTAAATCTGACTATCCTCTTTAATCTAAAACCAAAATCTCTGTCTACAACTAAGTTAACCTGAAATCCTAATCTAGTGATTTCTTTTAACCAGAACCAAAATCTCTATCTGCTGCTTAGTTAACTTGAAATCCTAATCCAGTGATTCCCTTTAACCATAACAAAAATCTCTATCTACAATTCAATTAACCTGAAATCCCAATATGATAATTTTCTTTAACTAGAACTTAAATCTTTATCTATAGCTTGGTTAACCTTAAATTCTAATCTGACAATTACCTTTAACTAAAATCAAAATCTCTGTCTACAGCTTGGTTAGCCTACAATCCTAATATGATGATTCCCTTTAATCAGAACCAAAATCTCTATCTACAACTCAGTTAACTTGAAATCTCAATCTGGCAATTTCCATTAACCAGAACCAAAATCTCTATCTATTAGGAGAAACGTATTCTCACAACTATTCTTCTGCATGACTGTCTTTTTTTTTCCAGCTTAGTTGACATGAAATCCTGAGTCTCAGCAATCCCCTTTAACTAGAACTTTCCAAGGGCGTCTTAATTGTTCTTTTTTAATCCAAAACATTTTGATTACAAAGTAAGTTCCTTTACTGATTGTAGGGTTAACTTCCTCCTTCTTGATTTCCCAGCTCACAGAATCTCTCTTTATCAACCTTCGACTTATCAGGGTCTAATTTTGAAGATTTTTCCAGTAAAATAAAACATTGTGCAATGTTTTAAGGTTAAATGCATGCATACTTACCTGGTTTGGAAACATTGGTCCTCCTTTCTTTAGTTTCATATGAACTCCTCTTTCTAGTGTGAGCTTGTTTATTTGTTTGAATTTGTATGCTTGACCAATGATTTGTTTCTTATGCTATCTTTTACCCACTTCATTCTTAGAAAGAAGTCTCCAGCTTTGTTTCTTGTGGGGCCTTTTCTTGCTCCACTGACCATGTAATTTAACATTGCTTTCCATCATGCTTTTGTCAACACTTTACTTGCCTTTTTCCATTTTAAAGGCTTTTCGGTTTTGTTTCATCACATTATTATTATTTTTCAAGAAGAAATCTTTAAAAAAGTTGGTTTTGTTCATGAAAACTGAAACTTTCAATGTATGCATTAAAACAGTTCTTCAAGCAATTCCCCAAGTGTTTTATCAGTTTTAGAGTGTGGGTTATCTTTTGGTGGGGTTCTTACTAGAGGTGACCTTCTACTTTAGTCTTCAAGCAATTAAGTCTGCCTCGTGTTAGAATTTATATTTGTCTTGCTTGAATAAGAGCAAGTCCCTACTCCTTTATCACTTCGTGTGAAATGTAAGATCATTGTTTATCAACCCAGGTTGTGTGTGCTTGATTAGAAAAGACTTTTAAAGGCATTAAATGCAGGCTTAAGACTATGGGCTATGAAAGAAATAGATGTTTTTTAGGCTAAAAAAAGTGTTTAAAGGTTTGATTACTTAGGATAACTTTTCTTTAGCCTCTTTTCTTTTATGAGGTCATCTCATGGGCTTTATTTAGATATAATTTCTTTCTTAATAAATAGTCTCACTTTAGAATCCTTGCTTTAGTCTTGGAGTATCATTTTTTTTCTTATCTTTTTTTTTCGCTTCTTTTTTTTCTTTTCTTTGCTTTTCTTTTTTTGCTTCCTTTTTTAGGTCCTTTTTTTTTCCTTGTTATGATGATGCCCCCTAGTGTTGGGTTTTGACTTTTATAGATCCATGTATACATTTCAGCAGTTTACTCACATTTCTTTTTTACCCTAGTATGGAGTGTGATCCTAGTCAGGGTTTTGATGAAGAACAACTTATTCAAGCTCAAAATAAAGACCACAAGGGTATATTCTTTTCTTATTTCAAACACACATTGTTAATAACGACAAACTTTGTCTTTTTCTAAAAGAACTTGCAGGTGATTATAGATTCATTACAAATAATTTATCTACGCAATTTAAAATGCCATTTAGATACATGTTTTTATCTTATAATTAGCTTTGGTTTGTTTGGTTTGGTCACCTACCAATCAGGAATTACTTAAACCTCATCTTGAGAATATTATGATTTATTCATTGTAATCATTTACAAAGCTAGTTCTTTCAAGATCTTTTTTAGGAAAAGGATTTCAAATATTGTGAGATCATGCAATTTATAAAGAAAGGTTTTTTACACAAAGAATACATAGCCAAACTTCACTTTATTGATTTGGAAAGAAAATGGATACATGGTATGTTGTATTTCTTTATAGAATTGGAATTCACAAGTCTAGCTAGATTTTCTTCATACATTTTAGATAGGCTAGTTTGCCACTCATTTACTCTAGTCTTTTTTTGGTAAGGGCAATATTTTTTTCACCATTAGATCTCCTTCCTAGAACACTTGAGGTTGAACCTTTTTGTCATATGCCTTAGCCATTTTTTTTTTCTGGTAAAGTTGGTGATGATAAATCATAGCTACCATTTTCTCACTTATCAAGTTTAGTTGTCCATCTCTCACTTTGGCCCACTCGGTCTCTTCTAACTCAAAATCTATCAAAACTCTCAAAGATGGGATTTCTACTTCTAAAGACATCACAACCTCCATTCTATATATTAAAGAATACAGGTAGCTCCCGTTGAAGTTTTAACTGTAGTGAAATATGCATGAAGGGAAAATGACAATATCCCATGCTAATCTTTGTAAGTGATCACCATTTTCTAAATAAAGGCTGGTTCTAATTCTTTTGCATGAGACAAAGGGTAGGTTTATTACTTGGTCTTCAAACAAATATCTCTTATTTTCCCAGTGATCACTCTTGTGAAAGCAATATAAGAGCTTAGTAGGGAATGGGATGGTACATGTATTAATCATTGTCAATCAAAGCACTCAACAAAGAGTTGAGTTTACATAAACATATACCTTAACTAAAAGTCATAAAGTAAGCTACTAGTCCCTCACCTAACCTAAAACTTCATAATATGTGCCCTTATAAATAATATTAGTGATGCATGAATGCTTTTCATCCATATCTAAAATATTATGCATGACATGATGTAAAGAGAATGCCAGTACAAGGATCCGCAGAGGAGTTGTTATCCTATAGTACCTACTAGTGAGAGCATGACATCACGGCGACCCTTCCCGAGCAAGTTTAGAAGTTTTTGGTTGATTTATGAGTCGTCACCTAGTATTATATTTACTAGGAATCATCACTGGTCTTTTAGAGATTCTAAGTAATGGACTGATTGCGTAAAGGGAAGGTATTGGCACCCATAGTATGCCTTACCTGAAGTAAGCTGCATTGATTTTCTTTGTTTGCTATGGTCTGATGATGTTTCTATTTCATTAGCCTACTATAGTAGGTTTGCTACGATGAACAAACCCTAGTTTCCTGGGTCAAGAACTTGGTATAAAAGGTTGAAATGTCTTCAATTATCATTGAGAGTTCTTTTGGGATTAACTTGGAATTTTAGCTCTTGTGTCATTTCAAATAATATTTAAGATAAAATTCTCTTTAGTTTTATTGTATCCTTATATTGGAAGTGAATGAATTGTACTATTCCAAATAATATTTTGGATATTAACCTCATATAGGGTTTTTTTTCCTTATATTAAATTAAAAGTTAATAATATATTTTCTCGCTAAAAATAGTTTTTTTTAAAAAAAATATAAGCCAAAATCCATTGAAATTTTACGAACTTGTTATAAAATCCATGCAGCATTTTTTTAAAACATTCCAAAGTATTTATTTTTCTTCAAAAAAATATTCAAATAATATTTAGGATTTTTAGCTGTATGCAACGAAGAAAAACAAGAAAATATTTTTAATTTTTTTTAATTTTTGGCTTTTTTTAGCAAAAAACTCATTTTTTCTTGAAATAAACTATCAAAACAGGCCTAAAGGCATGTTTGTCAAACACATCTTTAAGCCAAAAATTAGTTAAGCAAAAAGATTGCAAACCAAACAGGGCTTTGCCTCCTCTAACCTGATTTTTATCAAAAATCTTTGGTTCGACCATAAACCGATACAAAGATCATCAGTTTGACTTGAAAACAAACCAAAACCAAAACCCAAAACAGATTAAACTTGCCAAAAACACTAAAACTCATAATTTTTCAATCAAAACAGGAAAAACAAATAATACGAAGAACACGGAAGACATTCAACTCAAACCCAGCAACATGAACACTAATCTAGAACAGATTTCATGACATCAAAAGCACATAAAGGTTGGAAATCATTAAAGGATCGATAATTAAGGGCTCATTCACTTTGATTATCATTAAATCTTTATAATTTGGTCACAAAAAGGTCAAAATTACATAACTAAGGCATTATTCTTAGGAAGAACATTCAACGTGAATCCAACAATGTGGCTCTCAAACCAAACCAGCTATGGAAAAAAAAGACATAGACATGTTGAAAATCATGCAAGGATCAATAATCTTCTGTCCACTCACTTCGATTATCAATTAATCATCACGATTTGGTCATATAAGGTTTTAGTTGAAAATCAAAACCCTAGGATTAAAGCTCATAAACAATAGTTATTGATGCAAATTGTCATACGTGTGCAGCGTCGCAGTGATCGTTCTATCGGGTTAGCATCTTCGTGGTTTTGGGGGAAAGAACAAGGAATTCTGATTTCTTATCAATTAAAAAAAGGATGAAGTCGTCACATAGTATTTTGGTTATTTGGAATCCTGACTAGTCTTAAAGTCTGGATAAAAGAATTGGTTGTGTGTATGGAGGATATATAACCCCCAGTACAACTTACATAAGGTAAGCTATATTATTTATTTGTTTGATAAATTAAGGTGTTGTTATGTTTTCTAACCGTTGATCTATCTAATATTTAAGAAAAGTTCTTCTTAATAATGAAGTTTTTATTTTATTAGGTTAAAACCTAACTGCCCTAATGTCAAATAAAATTAAAAAAAAATAAAAGCATCTTTTTATTTAATATCATGAATAAGTCTTACAAATAAGTTTATAATCACGTATATTAAAAGAAAACAAAATGTTTTTTTATATTTTTGAAATGTAGGTCAAGTTCTCATGACTTTAATAAACTGATTATTAAATCCAAAAATAAATGTAAAAATATAAGAAAAAATATTTTTTTTATAATTTTTAAAGATGTTAAATCATGTCTTGATATTTTTTTTGTTTTTATTATTTATCCAAATATGATTTTATTTTTTTATTTTTTATTTTTAAGATATTTCATCATATGCACACAATTAAAACATATTTTTTGTATTTTTTCAAATAAGGAATTTCTTACTCTTTTTTGTATTTTTGTTTGAAAATTTTAAAGAAAAGCGAGTATTTTAAATATAGAATCATTATCTTACAGTATAAGTCTACAGCTCCAATATTAAGTAAAATGGTTGGAAAAATATGTGAGGGACCCATAAATAAATTAAAAATAGTCCATTATTTTTTTATTTTTTTTAAATTATTTATGGGTCTTTTGTGAAAACATAAAAATTGAGAAAATAGATGTTGGCTGAGAATCAGTTGGGGCATGTTTGTCATACATGCCCTTAACTAAAAATCAAAAGCTAAAAAATATCTTAAGGTTGTGTTTGGCAAACTTGTTTTAAGGACAAAAAAAACATTTTTCCTTTATAAAAACTGAACTTGCCAAACACTGTCTTATAGAGGAAATGGGCTTAGCCCAGCCACGTAGGCTGGGCTTCCTAGCCCAAAACCCCAATACCACAAATAAGGTTTGAAAACAAGAAGGAGAAAAATTATAGATCAAACAGGTTTTTTTCTTGATTTTGACAAAGAACACAATGAACACAAAAAATAAACCTAGAAAACATTAATTTAATTTCATACTAGATTACACAAAATTAAAGGTATAGAATCATACACAAACATCATTCAAACAAGGTTTTGGGACTAAATTATCACAATAAACCAACAAAAGCCACGATTATTCAATTTCATGCAAAAAAAAAAACAAGAAGAAGAAGAAAAGATAGAAACAAAGATCAAAAGCCATAAAAACAATGTTTTTAAACCATGAAAACCATATATTAAATAGCAACTAGTATGTATGCACATGTAGGAACCATCAATCGACCAAGAAAGCATGAAAAATAGGTACCTAAGTCAATGTTCAATGGATGAACATCAACTCTGCAAACCCGAAAAGTCAAGAACAAAACATAAACCTAGAAAAATACAATATAACCCAGAAATGAGACCTAACTATAGTAGCCCTCACTCAAGCACACTCATGTACACTTCCACAAACATAAAAAAGCATCAATAAAAAAAAAAAGAAGAGTAACTAGATCAAGTTTCATAGTGAACATATTTTTGAAATATAATAATCTAAGAACATTAATTTGCCACATCTTTTAAATTTTGAAAACACAAACCTATACTTGTTGTGACTCAGAAATACACCTAAAAAATGCAAACCTAAAATTAAACTTCCTAAATGATTTAACCAATAAAGCAAGTAATAAAACTAGTTAAAAACTTGATAAAATCTCTTAAGCTAAAATATATCATTATATTAACATTCATAACACATCAAATTATGCATAAATTATAATGAACTTATATATATATATTGAGTCATGGAATAGTGATATCTTAAGCACAAAACTCTATTACATCTAATGTTAGCAACAACAACAGCAACACATATTTAAAAACAATGATATAAACATGGATTGATAAGCTGAATGAATCCAAAAAAAGGATAGGTGTGCTCAATGAGCTACATCCCCCATCAAAGCTTGAAGGTATACCTTATGAAGAAGATATAGCTTTCTCCTTTAGATCCTTGGTTTCTTTCCCTTTGATTTTTAGCTCCTTTTTTCATCTCTAACTGATCTGGATTCTATTTCTCTCAGTTTGGTACACTAACTCTCTGGTTTCTCTTAAATCACTTATAGGATTTCTTTTCAACTCTTTAGGTGTTTTATTTATTTTTCTCTACTCTTTTCCTTTCCAAAAAAAAACCCTTTTCCTCAAAGAGAAACTGCTCTTTTATAATCAAATTAAAACCATTAGTTGCAAAACCATGATGGTTTTGCACAAAAAAGGTTGGTTTCTAGAAGATTCATGCCCATCCTTTCTTAGCCTCCTTAGAAAAAAGGGTTCTCATTCTTTTTATTATTTTGTAGGTTCAATTTAATCAAGAGAAGGCAGCCACAAAGTTAGTCAATCAAGGGAGTTTTTTTTCCTTTAGTCATGGTTGACTGTGTGTGCTATTTTGATGAAGTCATCATAAAAATTAGGAGATAATCATACCTTTGGCCTACATAAAAATTGGGATGCTTATTACCTTTAGAAACAAACCACCCTCGATTTGGAGGTTTAGAACTCCACATTCATTGTTTGGAAGATTGGCCCTTGATTAACTTCAATCTATCAATGCAAAGTGGTTGATCAGGGACAAGATGTTGAGGCCTTCCACGTGGTAGGCAAAGCATAAACATCAAACAAGGGTGGCATAAACTTGAAGAGGAGAACCTCTTTTATTGAATGGTAGTGGTTGAAGTCCCTAAAGTAGTCGGAGATGCCACATTCATTCGCCTGAACATGGCAATGTGGTCAGCCTTTTCAACTAAAAAAGACAATAAAACAGGGATGGACGGCATGTCACTCAATATCTTTATTAAAAATGAATGACATGTTGTTTTAATTTAAGCTCAAACATCCTTAATCGAGACAAAATTGGCTAATTTTGTGCAATTAAATCTTTGCCAAAAATCAAATGAGATACCTCAAGTCTGACTTCTTTTCAAAGTAGCCTTTGGTTTTCAATTTGTTCAAATTAGCCCCCAATTAAACCTTAAACTTTGATTTTCTTCAAATTAGTACTTGAAAAAACTCACTATAGCCCCCAATATTGCACACCTTTTGGCCCCTAATTAGCCTTCAAACTTCACATTTCTTGTATTTGAACTCCTGATTGCACCAATTTGACCATTTCAAAGTTTCAAATATATCCCTGATCTTCTAATCTTTGCAAATTTATCTAAATTAGGCCTAAAAACTTATTTTTTTTATTAAGCTCTTGATTAAATCTATAAAACCCTTTAAAAGTTTAATTAAGTCCTTAAACTTAAATATTTCTTCGAATTGTTTTCTCAATTAACTTTCTCACTTTAATTAATTCTTTAAATAAGTCAACTATGCCTTTTAGAAGTTTAATTAAGTCCTTAAACATAATTAATTCTTTCAAATTTCATCAAATTTGGATTTCAACGTCAATCTTATTTCTTTCTTCATCTCATCTTGTTGAATTCTCCCAATCTAGCTATTCTTCTAGTATTTGATCTTTTTAGCTCAAAAGCTTATCTCCTAGTGTCCTAAAAATATTATTGGATTTTCTATTTTTTTATTTTTTTTATTTTTGGATAAAAATATGTATATATTTTTTATAAAATAATTTTGGGAGATCTAAAATTAGGTTATGACAATTGTCCTCTTTTTAAAATTCTTATAGTTTAAAGTCTTTAAAAAGATTTTAGAAAGTAAGTTTGTAAAGAAAAGAAAATCTTTCCAGGTTTGGGTGAGGCGACTAGCCTATGGTTCATGATTGGGTAACCTATTTGTGGTCTCTTATTCAATTACCTGCCTATGGCATGTGTTCTAGTAACCTATCATTGGCTTGTGTTTGGGTAGCCTGCCCATGGCTTTTGTTTGGGTGACCTGCCCATGACTTGTGTTCGGGTAGCCTACTCGTGATCTCTAATTAGGTGACGTGCCCATGATGTAAAAAAAATTTAAGATTTTTCACAAATTATAGTGTCTTAGATCTTTTTATAAGGAGTTTTGGCCTCCCTCTTCCAAGATGATCTATCTTTTAATTTTCTTTGTCCATACACTTTTAGTCATCCCTAAACTAAATTCTTGATGGTTTGAATTTCTTGAATCTTTCCAATTGCTTTCGAGGAATCTTCTTCAAAACTCTTACTAATATGCTTATGATGTTTATATACCTATTTTACCTATTTTGAAATACATGCCCTATTTTTATCAACTTCTTGAGTCTTTCTAGTTGTTTGGCTTCTAACCTACTTGAGCTAACGTGTGGGCATTTGCACGATTTTCATTATGCCTTTAGTGATTTTTTGAGAATTTCTGACCTTAAAGCTATGGGAAAATCACTTCATGCTTAAAAAAAAATAGTTGTTTGAAAGGGTTTGACACAAAATTGCCCCTTACCTTCTTGATTGTCATGAGAAGAACTTTACTTCTTTCAAGTGTGCTTATCTTGTTGATTTCTTCTTTTTAGATTTATGTTGGTTGTTTAAGTAAATGATATTTTTTAAAAGCCCTAATTTATCTTATTGATTTCTTGGGGATAAACCCTATTTGTAATGGTTGTTAGATTTTTTACTTTTTTTTTTTTTTGAAAACTTAAGTGATTTTGATGTGCGTTTTAAAAAAACATTTTTAAGGGTGTGTTTAGGAACGCGGTGCAAACCGCGTTCCTAAAAATTTTGAATTTTTTTCCTTAAAATGAAAGTTCTTTTATGTTTTTAAATCGTTTTGATGTGTTGATATCAAAAATAATTTTTTAAAAATAAAAAAACTTTATTTTGATATATTTTTAAGCGAAAAGCACTTTAAATCATTACCGCTACCACAATCCCAAACATGCCTTAAATTGCACAATTCCCTGAGTTCTTGGAAAGGAGAGGTTTGTTTTCATCATATTTTAAAGGGTTTTAAGAAAATTGACAAAGGTATATAGTGTGGCTACCAAAAATCTAGTATGGTAAAAGCTTGTTTTTTTTTTTCATGCTCATTTTATCTTTATGAATAATAACAAATAGTTTTGCCCACTATGCCATAATTGTGTGAAATCTTTACCATGCTGAGGATGCCATTTATCAATCCAAATTGCTTGTTTAATTGATCAAAAAGGACTTATAAAGACATGTAATGCAAGTTGCGGCTTTTGGTTACGTAAAAAAGGGATTCATAGGCTCAAAGAGTATTTCAAGGTTTTACTCGCTTAGAGTCACTACTTTCTTTTTTCTCTTCTCATTTTGTCTTTCTTTTCTTTCATCATGCTTCTTTGATTTTCCCTATTAAATTTCTTTGGTGGGGCATCCTAATTTTGTTTTGACCTTGACTTGATCGTCTTTTTTTTAGGCATATCTCCTGGTATCTGGATTTCTAGGCTCTTTGGCTTTTTTCATAACCTCTTTTTGGTTTTGACCTTAAGATTATGCTTACCTCCTGGTGTGCAATCCTAGTTAGGACCAACATTTGACTTTTGAAATTTTTAACTGCCCTAGTATAGGGTGTGATTCTTATAGTTGTTATTTAGGAAATCTAGGATCCTCATATACTCCTCCAATATAAGTTTCATATCGATGTTCCTGAAAGTAAAACACCTATAATTGGGATCCTAAAAATTTAGTAGGGCTTTTATAGCTATTACTTGTACTAAAAGTCTCATTAGCTATTCAATCCTTCCATATTGCCTCTCAAAGATAGTCTTGTCAATGTACCCCATAATAGGTAGCAGTTTTTCCAAGTCATTTACCAAGTGATTTATCTTTGTAATGCATGGCAATCCACGAGCATCGATTCTGACAATTTCCCTTAGCTAATTGTGTCAACTCATATTCTTGTCCAAACTCTTGAAATAATGGATATTTTATGGAACTCATGATTTTATTTTAGAATCCTGTATTATAGGATTGGCATGGTCCAGCTTGCCTTGATGTAAATTTTTTACCTGATCTCAAAGAGTCTCAGATATACCCAATGATAGTCTTCTAAAGATAGTATAGAAGAGTTGCAAGGAATGGTTAAGGTATGTATGCCTACTATTACTAAGCAACACTCAAATATAAGTTGGGTATTTCACGTCTCTGAAACTTAACCAATAACCATAGGACAGATCTTTAATCTCCCACCTAATCTAGAAGCTTGCTTGTGCTTTCAAAAATTAGAGCTAGTGATAGATGGGGCATTAATTCATATCTAATATATAAATGCATGTGCAATATATGAAGAAAATTAAAGCATAAAAAGAATGCATGTTGATGATATGATAGACAAAAAAAAATAGTGAAAAACTAAAGCGTAAAAAGAATAAAAATCTACAAATCAACCCTTAAATAAAAAAATTGCTTCATTTTTTTTTTTTTTTTTTGCCTTCTATGCGGTCAATTCTAACCATGGGCATATGTTTCAAATATTCACACTAGTTGATTTTGGTTATTTTTAGACTACAATAAAGTAAATTAAATAGACGCGTTAATATTTTGTTTTATGTATTTATTGACATAAAAAATTCTCGACGTATTTAATTTAATGCATGCATATAATATATAATTTATAATTAAAATTAAAAAACACATCTGAAATGTTTGTGTGCGGGTTTTTATATACTAGAAATAATTATCCAACCAACACACACTTGTCAAATAACTAGTTCATTCCTATTTGTTGACGATCATTTAACTGCCGCTGATTAATTTGATGGCGCTGTTTTGCCGATCAATAGTGGATTAATTGCCTATCTTTTCCCGATTAATTGCAGTAGCTTCGGGAGCATTTCCGATGTTTTCACGATTAATGGCGAACTCTTAGGTACTGGTACGGATGCCGATCATTCCATCTTTCACCAACTAATTACCGCCTCGGTTGATTAATTGCCATTTTGAACGTTCAGGTCACAGGATTTGGCGATCTTTCGACGATTATTTGTTTTCTTGCAATTGATTCTCCATATTACGTCGATTAATTGATGATTTGGTGACCATTCATTGTGGTTTTTTTTTCCCTGATGTGTCGATTCATAGCCAATCAGCAGCCAGTGGTTTCTGGTGAGTTTTTTTTTTATCTTTTTCCTGAAATTTTGTTTTATTGATTCATGATCCTTGAAATCATGTGAATTCACATCATTTTTCTATGACAATGGAGTTTTTGTTTATTTGTGAAATCGAGCTCTATCTAAAAGGTTGATCTAATGATCTAGAGTCTGACTTGGTCAAGTTTTAATTTAAATTATTTTTTATATTAATATAATTTATAACCTAATCACATATATTTTAAACTCAATTGAGTTAAAATCAAGAAATTAAAAAAAAAACTAAAATAATATAGACAAAAAATATTGTTATAATATTTTTACTTGATTTTATTTATATGTGTTTTTTTATGATTATAAAGGATAAATTCAGTCTTTCAAGGAGAAAATAACATAGGATCATTCAGCTACAGTCCTTGGTATCTACAATTATATAAAATGTCATATTTTGAGTTCTCAAAGGTCTTGCTTTCAATCATTGAAAAACAAATCACTAACATGCACTTCTCTTTATAATTGTTGGTTGGTTGTGAAAGAATTAGAGTGCATTATTTTGTTCATAAAATATGTTGCATCATTCAAAGTTCATTGAGGTTTATGATGTAAGAACCTGAAATAGCAAAAAATGGTGCCATGTTATGATGGGTTAATCTTCGTTTCATCTAGTTGTTAATGCCTGAAGCTTAAGAAATAACCCTAGATGATCTTGATAGTGATGTTTAAATTAGAGCTTGCATTATTACTTTCCCTTCATGGTTTCATTTCCTCATTTGAGCGGAGCCTAAGCTGGTGATGACCCCTAGAGTTGGAGGCTATCAAAGAGAGAGTATTTCAATGAAGTTTTTCTTGAGTTTTGTCACATGATCGGAATACCTGATAAGTTTTCCCCAAATGCCATGATTTAAGATGTTTCTATGATGATCCTGTTGGTCTGTCAATCTCTTGTTAGAAAAGCTTATCATCTGAGAACTCTTTCAAGCTTTTTTACGGCATTTTCCACACTTTCCGCTAATAAATTGTAAAGATTGTCTAAGATTTTCCACTCAGTCACTGTACGTAGAACGAGTATTTAACACCAGAAGACACACACCGTAAGCTATCGATTCGTCGTTTTGGACCACCCCCCTCCCTGTCCCCTCACCACCACTCTTATGATCAAGGTCCTATCTGGATTTGAAATGATACTGTACTGTACTGTGCTGTACTGAAAAGTGAAATATTTACTCTTCAGTACAGAAGTAGCTTTCGAAAGTAATCAAGATTTATGTACCCAGGCAGTAAGGCTGAATATTTTATGGTTTAATTTGGAGCAACTTTATAAGCTACATGTAATTATAATTCCAGTGCATTTTAACTTTGTCTCTCCAAGCTGAGAATCCTGATATCAATTATCAATGTAAGCATGTGAACGAAGAATCCAGCCTTTGGTGAGATGAATTGGAACGTGGAAGCATCGTCTCAGCATGCAGTTCAGGACAAGTTCCTGCTACAAAACTGTGGATTCTATAGGTACTATATATGGCCCCAACCTGGGGCACAAGTAGTGACTCAGAAGAATTAATCAATGCTGAAGGTTTTGAATTTTGATGATGATTAATCCTTGTTGAAGCATTAGAATACATGTAATTCTGATCAGTATAGGAAGGCTAGCTAGGACATTTGAGTTAATAAGTACAAGACAACAACAGATTTGGTTGTTGAAACATTTATGCTGTCGACAGGTGATATGCTTCTTCCTGGATTGTTCTCAAAACTGATTTGAACAGCTCATTGATTTGTGCGAAATGATTTCATGCAGTCACTTTAATGTAGTTAACTTTTTTCCCTCTATTCTACACCTGCAACTCATTTGTCCCAAGAAATATCAGGAATGATATTAAAGAGTTACTGAGAACTTGATTTGGTAGTGTAGAGCATATTGCTTCATAATCAGGGGATTGTGGTTAGCTCCTCATCATATAAATACCTTGACGGGCTTAATATTTTGTTATCTACATTATATAATATGAGCTTTAAAGGGTTATTGTTTTGACTCTATATCGATTCTATCTCCAATTCATGGCATTTTTTCTCTGCCAGTGGACAGTTCTGAGCTTTCCAGTCACTGGTTAAGCAGGCTTCTTTGAAGTTCTTGTGATTTCTTCAAAGCCCTGCTTGGAAGGACTGTTCAGAAGATTGTTTGTGCATGGCATGACTGTTGGATGACATTTAAGCATCTTGTTTAATGTCATTGTTATGGCTTCTGCTATTATTATTTTTATTATCAGAGATACAAGACAGAAACTTGTGTGAAATTCAATCGATGAGATGTTTGTTAAATGCTCCTTCTGAGACTTTTGTGTTAACTCAAAAGAATGCATTCGATTACAGCTTCAATGAAGCTTATCTTCTTCTTTTTTCCCATTTTTTTTTAGGGATGATTAGAGCGAAGTATTTCATCAAATAAAATAGAATGCCATAATTGCCTCCCCTTAAGCTACCATCTTTCAAGATATTATGTGACCATTGACTACAGGGGAGCTGATTTGATGGATGTATCATATACAACAGACTAATCAAGAAAAAACCCTAGCCATGCAGATGGTCCAGTAATTTTCCTGACATCACTATCATAATCATAATATGCCTGCAGACATTAGTGTCTTTTCCTGCTCCATCACTGTCGGTTGAAAGCACCTACAACCCTCAGGGAAGAAGGATATGTGAGAAAATGAAAGTTATGGAAGGATGCAATAGCAAGATGCTGGGTGGGAACATGTTTTATGACCAGCTACCATGTTATCGAAATTAAGAAATGTCCCTCATGTATATATTACACCATGAGGTGCATGAATATCATGGCAAAAGTTATCAGTAAGAACTTACAGGACCACTTGCAGTTTCTGTCATGTAAGAACACAGAGAACCTGGACCACTTTGTGTGCATTCAATTCCCAAGCATACTAAGTAATGACCCCAGGTTTGTACATGTAAGCTTTTGTCTGTTCCAAAAACCTGTAATGTATGATAAAGATCGATTCATCCTGATCTAGCACTTGCTTTTCCATGGACCATTCACTAGAATAGAAGGTGAAAGCATGCATACTTTGTTGAGAGAACACACGATGGATTGGTCCAAATTCACTATCAATCAACAGTGCGCATCATTTCTTGTTAGTTCATGAGAGAGTGAGGATGGTAATGGTATGCATGTGAACAATGGAGAGCCAAAATCTGATTCTGAAAAATAGCTGCAGCTCTTTTTATGTATTGTACTGGTACTACATATCTTGGCCAAATTGCTGGCACGGTGATGCGGAACGTAGGGTGGATGCTTTTATGCTTTGTATGGCATCTGTAAGAAAAGGATTTTCTTAGTTTTGGTCACCTAAAAAGTTATATCATAGCTTCGTAACTCGACCTCTGCTTCCATGTACTAGAGAGATATAAAGCAAATATCATGAAGAAGCCTAGGCATGGTAAACACAACCTGACAAAAAAAAAAAAGAGGCTTATAATCAATAATTTAATTATTTTTTTATTTAACTTTGGAATTTTTTATTATTTGTTTTTGTTAGGTCGATTTCTACCTCCATAAAAATGGTCAGCGCGTTACGTGTATCAAGATTTTTCTAGCATGGAAGCAGCGAAGAAAGTGACCAATCTTTACCAGCATTTAAGGCTGTGTTGCTTTCTCGGGGAAGCTAGTTTTGCAGCATATAACTTTCGTCATTAGCCGTGTCTTCCAGGATTCCAGATTATAAATACTAATTTATATATCAATTTATTGTAGTATTAATTGTTAGCTATGAAATTAAATTGGAGAGAACATTTTATTGTCTTTATGTTTCCGTTCTGATTAGACAGTACAATATGCTTGCAAGTTGAAAAGTTCGAGCAAAGAGTGGCAGAATTCAAGTTAATTGTGCCCGGCGTGCTTGTACTTTTGGGTTTTAATTAGTTGTATTCCTTCATTTAATTTGTAAGTGATTGAAATTGTCTTCTTTTTCTTAGTATTTTTAAAATATATATATTAAAATAATATTTTTTTATTTTTTTAAAACAATTTTTAATATAATAAGAACATCAAAACAATTAAATCTTGATGTTATACAATTTCATTAAGTGCAACAATCTTGATATTTTCACTTGAAATTAAATCTTGGGTTCAAGGGCTAATTTCAATTTGCCTCTAGCAGTTTCAGGCAAATCATTTTCTTCCAACGAGCCTTGATTTCATCCCTTTCATTTTTTTTTTTGTTGTGCTTCTTTTTATTTCCTATGTTATGTATATTTGTACTAACTTCTTTCTAGTTTCTATATATATATATATATATATATATATATATATATATATGGCACTAGCTTTATTCTGTATAGAGTGTTTAAAAATATAGTAGTGATTGCTTTATAAAAATATTTTTTTTATTTAGAAATATATTAAAATAATATTTTTTTATTTTTAAAAATTATTTTTAACATCAGCACATTAAAATAATATGAAAATACTAAAAATAATATTAATTTAAAGTAAAATAAATAAAAATAAATAAATTTTAAAACATAAAAACAAATAAATCATAATATATCAGCTCACTATTATAAAAAAAAAATGTTTTCTTGTCTTGATGTTTCAAATGTATTAATTCCCTTAAAATTCAAATATCCAATCAACTAATAAAAACTTTTCTTATTGTTTAAACTTTTGAAATTTGATATCAAGTATAAACTTTTACAAATAAGTTAATAAAATAAAATCTTCTTATTTGAATTAAATGGTTTAAGCGATGCCATCATTTGTATTTAAAATTATAAATACAAAATCATAAAAAAATACCATGTATATCAAACTAAAAATTATATACAAAGATAAAGTTTAAGTCATGAAGCTCATTAAAAAAAAAAACATAATTTATTCTTTTTTTTAGGAGTCTCATGCACTGCATCAATTTTTTTTTATTATCAGCTTTAATTAGTTTTATCAAAAATCTTGTTACTTTGTTTGTTAGTTGATGAATATTCCCTCATAACAAGTTGTTTTCCTTTAGACATTAAAATCTTAATCTATTATTATCTTTCTAATTTAATCATCTTATAATTTTTAAATTATTTTATACTTTTTTGTTTTCAATGTGATCAATCATATAAAAAATATGTTGTAATGCAAAAATAAATAAACTTAGTTGGATTGAAGTTTTTTATAAAAAAAACATTTAATTATTAATTTTGGTGTAAAAAAAACCCCAGCCTTGTAAGGAAAATATATGTCCCGTTTATTTTTACGTTTTAAAAGTCTAAAAAATAAATTAAAATTTTTTTATTTTTTTATTTTAAATTAATATTTTTTGGTGTTTTCAAATGTTTTGATGGGTTAATATCAAAAATAATTTTAAAAATTAAAAAAATATTATTTTAATAATTTTTAAATAAAAACCTTTAAAAAACAATTATAATTACACTTTTAAAACATCGAACGACAACGCACAGCCTTGGCCACGTGCAGGCAAAGGGACCAGTACCATTCAATTGTTTTTTTCAAGCCTAACCTTGAATCATTGAAAGATCCATTCCTCTAACTGTGCATCAAAACCATCAATACATTACACCTTTATTATGCAAAAAAAACAAATTATTTGACCTAAATTTAGGAACATTTTTTTTTATCTTTGGAAATTGGACCCCACTAAAGTAGTGATCTCAATTTTTAGTGGGGTCCAATTTCGATTCTCCGTGAGAAAATTGAGGTGATTATTCCTCCAAAAGAGGGAGACCACAAACTCTACAGTTTGTGTGGAGAATGGGATACGGTCGTCACCCTCCCCACCCACCTTAATTTCATTGTTTTACCATATGCTAATTAGGCATGGAATTTCATTGTCTCAAACATGTTAGTCTGTCACATTTTAGTTACCATACAAAATATTACCATATGCAATAATGTTCTTCAAGTGATAAATTCCAAAAAAGTACAAGGTCAACATAACTTTAAGTCAAAAGCGACTGGATGCAGCTAATTGAGCGACTCCGGTTGTGTTTCATTAATGTCCCGTGATAAAAACGAATATAAAAAAAGTATTTATTTGAAGATATGAAGATATAAAATAAATATATTTATGTGATAATTTTAAAATGAATTTTTATATTTTTAAAAATAAAAAGTATAGAGATTTATATAATTATTATCTCTATTATCTTTATCTTTTTTGTTTCAAGACAACTATAATAAAAAATGAAAAAAACATATTTTTACACGTTTGTTTGGTAACATTTGAATTATTGTTTCGAGATAAAAGAGATGGAAATAATAAAGATATAATATAAAATAGAAATAGAATTGTGTTTGGTAGTGGTGTACAAGACAATAATATCTATGTGTCTTGTTTGGTTGATAGTTAATAAGAAAGAAAGATATATAAAAAAATTATTATACCCTTAATATATATTACTATCAAACTTATATATTTAAAAAATAATAATAATTAGATGTTATTTTTTAAAATTTTAATTCATATTGAGTGTTGAAATTAATAATAGCAGTGAGAAAGATAAGAATTGAAAAATTAAAATTATTTTAAAATCTCAAAATCAATAGTAAAATAATGATTTCATACGATTTTAGTTCAATTTTTTTATTTTTTTATTTTATATGATGTTACATATATGATTGTTTATTTTTACATAAAGTATATGTTAACTCATAAAATCATATAATTTTACAAGTTAACTTGTAATTTAAACAGCCATGATGAGGAGTCCAGATAGTTGGTTTGATTTTATTTTTTTTTCCTACATTTTCTTTACTCCTTGTTTGTATTTGACTTGTTTGAAAATTGCAATGGAAGTGTTTTGGCATTTACTTTATAATTATCCATTGTTTTTCTATATCATCTATATTCTAGGATCGTATACATTTAGTTAGGGAAATAATTTAATTAATTATGGCTAAAATGTAAAAAAAAACAAGAAAATGAAAAAAAAACATTATAATTGTTTTTAAGTACCTAATTCCAGTAATTGAATAGTGACAATTCTCTTTTTGCACTTTCTAAGAGCTTTTGGATATTACTCTAGCCTTTGGCAGAAATTAATCGTTATAAAGGACAATATTTCTCTTGATTATCGATCCAAGGTGTTTATAGTTTTTAATTAAACACTAATAAATATTGATAAGTTGTATATCAGTACTCCCCGGCAACTAATATAATAGAGATGGAGTAGGTTTAAGCCATTAATTTGGAACTTAATAGAAATTTGTTTGATCAAAGTGAGATCTTACAAATCTTCAATCTTAAGAATGTCATAAGCTAGATGCAAAGTCAATAATCATTGATTAGTGACTGAATCATATAACCTCATTTTTTATGTAATATAAAAATAGGGTTCTAGCTAGATATGCTTATTTATGTTGGTTTGAAGGGCTCATTTGACATGAAAAGCTAGGTTAAAATAAATAAATAAATAAAACAAGCTAGTATATTGGATAAGGAAGGACACCGAATTGCTAGACATGACAAATCACTGATTGTCCTACGCAAAGGGCTCCCACATTAGAGACGACTAGATTGATGGCTCGTGGGCTGAATCAGATTTTTCTCATACATATAGAATGATGCTCAAATAGTAGTGTTTTTTTTATAAAAAAAAAAATCTAAGATTTAAATAAATGACTTAATTGGAATTAATAAACTTGATTAATTTAATAATATGTTAAAAAAAATGCAACAATAGTAGGTAAATCTAACAAAAATTAGCAATAATTAATTATAAAAATAATTAGATGTTAATATCATACTTGGAAGGAGAAAAAAAAAAACACTCGTTAGAGATTCATTGTCGTGCCACCGCAAATATTGCCCCTGTCATAAGAAAGAACTTACCGAGATGATTCTAATGACACTATGAAAAGTTGCACGACAACACCAAAAGATATATCGCACACACTGTCAAAGCAACGACCTAGAATGCAAACCAAATAAAATATCATGAAATGATCTGATGTCTATAAGAAAAAATCAAGAGAAGGGAGAAAAAAAGGGAAAAAAAAAAGAAGAAAAGATTGTCGGTATCAAACTGAAGATCAGTAAGTTACTTGTGTTGCCTATGGATGGAGGGTCCACTAACATTATTTGCGGCAAACACAACCTGAAAACAGTGGAATAGCGTACACACTAGTGCGTGTAATTTACATGCCAGCCATATTTGGTTTTTAGATTATATTTTATATTTATTAAAATACCAAATTACCCCTTTAATTAACTTGATTATAACTATAAAAACAGGGTGAAAATTCAAAAAATCCCCTAGACACCAATTATTACTGTTAAGTATAATTTAGTTATTTTACTATGTTTTAAAATTGCGAAATTTTGAAAAAGTCTCCAGAAATTAGTTTTAAAAAAATTGTTTTTCAAGAATAATTTAGATATTTTAATGTCCTTTAAAACTATAAAAAAACCGAGTTGTCCTCAATCAATTTAATAATAACTAATAAATATTATGAAAATATTACATTACCTCATCCTTTTTTTAAGAAATGGTAAGAAATAATCATTAGATCATTTTAATATAAGCCTGCATTCATGGTGAATCCCTTTTAGTTCTTTTTTTCTTTTTTTAATGTTATTAGAAAGTTCTATCAATACCAGATTTAACAGTTTTATCAATAAAAAATTTTGTCAATATTTTCACTAACATTCTGTCAGTACATATGTTACCAATAGACTCACAGATGGAAACAGTTCATCAAAAAAAAAACCTCATCGATAATTTATGGACTATAAGTGAGTCCGTCGGTAAAGCAGCCTAAAAATAATTTACTAGCTTTCTATCATCAATATATCCATTGATAAATATAACATATCACCAACATAATATCATCTATAATTATGTCACTACATTAACAGTAGTAGTGATATTGATAGTAATTCTTTTCTAACTCTCTAAAATATACCAACGGTTTAGTTCTGTCGGTAACCCCATCAATAATAGTGGCATTTGCAATAATGTTTTTCCAACTCTCTAGAATATACTGATAGAATTGTGTCGTCAATAACCCCATCGGTGATATTTTAAAAATATTTTTAAAAAATATATATATATATTGAACAAAAGTAGAAAAATGATTAAAATCAAATAAATTAGTATAAAAATCAAATATTTATTACAAATTTAAATATGTGTACATTCAAATACAATAAATCTAAAATAGAGGTGGCGCTAGAGGAGGTTGGTAGTTTTTAAGACCGTGGGGGCAATTAGGAGGTGCATATGAACTACTCATTTATGATCTCATCTTCATTATTAATCAACAAAATTCTTCATAATTAGTAGTGAGTCGTTCATATTTATCATTAAGATGGGTCATCTGATGTTATACCCATTGATCTAACATCGTTGTGAACTCCAAAGTTTGAATGCTTGAAATCAATTGCGAACATATAATAGTCAAAGCACTATGGTCATAGTGTTAGAGAGTTTGTACATCTAATTTATACTGGGTCCACTAAACGAATATGCCTCTAACCACAAATCCAGATCCATATCCGGATAGGTTGAAGGATCGTCCTCGTATCTCTCCTTCAACCAATTGTTATATGTATCCTTGAAATAAAGAATAAATTCATTAAATTTAAGAAAATAATAACTTAAAAAAATAATTGAAAACCAATATACCACAAAGTTTTGAGCTCGACTATCAACGAACGGCTACACCCTTATTTGGCAATTATTACTCTGCACATGCCTTTCAACAAAAAAAGCTTCATCAAGCTTTTTTCACGTCTAAGAACCATAGCCTGTAATAAAAAATATTGTTGGTTAAATAAATTTATAAAAAAAAACTAATAAAAAATGTATGTAATAAAAAAAATCCTACCCTCCACTTCGCTTGAAAAACGAACAAAACAGAGTCACTAGTGTGCATGGTAACAAAATCATGAACACGTTGATTCCGATTATCCGTACTGGACTATGATCGTCTAGTGAAATGCGTGAATGTCACGTATTGAATATAGTTTGCCCATACAGCTTCTGAGATGTACAGCAGTTTAAAATCCTTTCTAATCACCACGTCATTCCAACCTGGAAGCTCTATTTTTTCACATATGTTTTGGCTTTCTTTTGCGTCCCATACCAAAAATCACTCAAACTATATGGTACAAAATAATTGTCTATTAGTAAATGAAAAATAAAATTTTAATATTTGAAAAACAAATATCTTGAATTCAATCTTACCTAATTGCAACATGAATCTCTCAAACACTTATCGAAACATTATTATCAGCTCTCTCACATTCAAATTTTTCCTTAAAGTAAAAATTTATAAAAGGAAATTTCAATAAACGATTAAAATTAACATTAAAGATACAAATTTTAAACCTTGAAAACTATGCATTGACTTGTAGTTTCCATTCAAGATGTTTGGAAACATGGCTTCATTAAAACAATGCAATTTCCATTGATGATTTAAAGGCCGATGTTATTGTTTTAGCATCCTCGATGTTTGTAAACCTAAAATTGCATTTGTTAAACGATATTATTTTTTCAAAAATTATTAAACATGTTGTTGTGAAAGCAATACGAACTTATATTGAAAGGTCGTCCTTCCATTGGTCTTGTACTTACTGGTAAATGGATCTCACTTTGAAGGGACCCCCTTTAATGTTACGGCATCACACTCAACGAGCTCGCATCATGAGTCGATGTGTGTACCTTAAGTGCCTGTTTTTAGTAGGCACCTAATGACTTATAATCGTCAACATCGCTACTAGAAGAACAAGCAGCAATCTTGTCCTCACTACGTGCAATAGACTTTTCCCTAGGCATCTACACAAATTAACAGATAAAAAAAATTAAACAATTTCTATTTAAAAAAAAAAACAAAGAGAACTTGGCAGCATCTCTCTTATATGGGAGACTACCCAAAAATTTTAAATCTTCAAATACACAACATATAAACCACAAACCAGTTGATATACCAATAAATACATTTTATCAGTATACCCTCATGTAATAAACATCATGAACAGTGTCAGGGTGAAGGGGCACAATTCTCTTAGTCTCTAGAATATATCAATAGATACATTTCATTAGTATACACATCTGTAATGAACATCATAAACAGTGTCAGAGTGAAGGAGAACAATTCTTATAGTCTCTGAAATATACCAACAAATACATTTTGTTAGTGTACTTATATGTAATGTTATAGTCTATCTATATTTTCATCACTGTAAAATAGTGTCTGATGTCAAATTATATATGTATTCCCTATCTACTCATCTTGCAAATATTTAAATTCATAACTACACGCAACACAATAACACTAGTTCACATCACAATAATAGAATAAATATTTCTTTTTCATTCAATAATAAATTAACATCATTGTTATTACATTGAAGTGAATTTTGTCAATAAATATGCATTATAGTTTATGGCATTACATGTTCTGCACTCGGTCAACTGTGTATTTTCAAGGTAGTATAACATGTAGAAGTTTGGACACACATTAATTTTCTGTTATCCTAGACCGAGGGGTTTCATCATGAACTTAACAGTATAAAAGTTCTCTTTCAGCTTGTTCCTTTTAGGTAATATACTTCTTGCCCATTCGATAATTCTGTCATAACTGGTCTCACTCAATCCATGATTTGACTTGATATTGAACACTTGTGCAACGACTAATAATTTATTGTGATTTGTGCAACCATCTAATAATGATTTGTCTAAATCTTTCAAAAGATTAAAAAAATTAATTATGTCTGCATTAGGTTCTTCATCTATAATTGAACATTGATCAGTATAACCCTGATTCATTTTTATCACATCTATAACCATATTCCCATAAGGTTACTATTGTCATCTACAACTCTATGCACGTTAATAGAACTAGAAGTTGACTCAATCATAATTTCTATCGTGGTATCGTGAAGAACATATAGTTCTTCGTGTGCATATCAGCACAAGTATTTTTTCATGAATCCTTTTTGTAGAAGATGCATTATCATAACATCAAAATTCAACATAAGTTTCATCAATTTACAAACAAATACAATTTTATAAAATCTAAAACAAACCCTAACATATACAAATCATAAATCCATAAAACAACTTTGTATAAGAAAAAAAAATCATAAAACAAATAAACATCCAAACAAAATATATATATTGCAAAAAAAAAAAAGCAAAAGAAATCGACATTTTAAAATTGAGTTTAAATAATAAAATGGTAGATTTTCTTATTTAAAGTGGAGAATCCTCAATAAAATTTGAATCAAGATACGAATGCTGACAAACTAGTGTTGTTATGACTGAATTTGTTATAGAATGTTGAATTGTGTTGAGATTGGAGGGAGGGATTGACTATTTGTTACAGAAAAAAATGCACAAAAAAAGGAAAAGTAAAAAAAGAATTAATTGTTAGGTCATAAATTAAATACCACCAATAATATTACCATCATAATTATTTTGTAGCCATTTTATCAATACAAATATCAAATCATTGTACAATTTAACTTTTTGATGACCATTTAAGGAAAGAGAAATTACATCCACACATTATGTTTTATCTCATTCATGAAAAGGGATTTAAAGATCGATGTCCTTGATATAACGGCACCCATTTTACATGTAAAAGAAAATGTTGGCACTAACGATAAGGTGATGATATGTACAATTCCTTTTAATCATATATTAATTACTCTTGAATAATTAATTTGATTTGGGGACCGGTTCCTACACTAAAACATAGCGTTAAGAAGTGTTAATTTTAGGGTTCATGGACCATAGAAAAGGTAATAAATTTGCCACCACTTTTTATTCTTAACTCAATCACGTTCTTTGCCATATTAAGTAAGGAAAACGATAGCCTTACATTATGCTAATAATTTAACTAAGCAAGAGAATTAAGCACGGGAAAGGCTGCCTTCCTTTATATATCTTCACTGAATTGAGCTTATGCTAAATTGGGGTTAGGAAAACGATAGCTCAACATTCAAGTTTTAATAATTGCAATCCAAGTAGTAAAGGTAATTAATTATCCGAATAAATTATATAAACTATGATAATCAATTAAGAAAGGCTACCCTAGAGGATTAACTAAAATTATAACAAGAAAGTTCGTTGCTTAGCGGTCATGATAGGAAATTTCCTGTCTATGCATCCTAGGTTCGAATCTTTGTATGCATGTTTGTCACTCCCGCGGTGCTTTACCTGTATACTGGGCTTGCAGGGTCTTCAGTGAATCCAGGAATTAGTCGTAATACGTGTAAACTGGTACGGACATCCCGAGTTATATATATATATATATAAGAATATTCCTACGAAAAAAATGATTACAATATATTTTAATTACTTGTACAAATCTGCTGGGGGCAGTCACTTGAAATATCATGACATTGTGGAGAGGGTTCTCTTTGTGAGAAATTTTTTTATGATCTCTACGAGAAAGGCATCCCTTTCCCATCATATAATCTTGGGAATAGAAGTTCATTATACTATAAATTAATTAATGAAGCATCTAATTATATGGTGCAAAGTTGGTGGATAAGAGGAAGAAGAATTAAGAAAAGGCATCAATCATGCTGCACTCCTGTATGACGAATGTTTGCAAATGCTGAAACCAATTTTAAATGTAAATAAAATATTGGACGGACGTCAGCCTATGCCGAACAAAGCTTAAAAAATTTGGTAAACAACAAATCCAACAAAAATTGAATGGACTCGTCAGAGATCATTTGGGTTTCAGAAAATAATGTTTGCTGAAACCCATTTTTAATGCTTTTTTCTCCATCGAGTCAACAGTTTGCACACATCATTCCACCCAATGATGAGTGCCTGTGAATGTTGCGTTTCAACGGATGACTTAAAGAAAAGAAGGCGATCGAAGTTCTAAATCCACATGATTAGTAATAAAATTAATCACATCAATATTCCTTCCTTTCTTTCTCGCGATATATCAAGCACGTAGGATCAAACTCCAGCCACATGATACTGTTCTTTACCTTGAACAAACCATGGCGTCTGTACATGTACTATAGCAAGAAAAACAACCACCATGCACAGTATATTGGCCTTAAACATTAACCTTTAGGGTAATTAAATGATAATTAAGGTTAACATTAATTAGTGGTAGGCACACTATCATATTAATTTACCCGTTTAAAATTATAAAAATTTCTGTTTATAGATTTTTTTAAAAGTGTATCCATTTTTTTAAAAAAATTAGATTAATGTTTTTTTTGTTTTTTTATGATTCTAATGTGTTGATATAAATATGAAAAAAACTAAAAAGTTATTTTAATGTATTTTTAAGTAGAAAACATCATATATCATAATATGAAACAGACACTTAATTAATTATCAAATAAAATGAATGCTGATTAATTCAATCATAATTTTCTACACTATTTTATTTATATATATATATATATATAAAAAAAAAAAAACCTTGAGTTATACACGAACCTAATCTTTATAATAATCATACCAGTTACACTATTAAGATCCATATGTATAAAACCGATTCTTCTAATAATTTTATCAAATTAAATGTGTGAAACAATAAATATCGGTAAGAATTTAAATTCTCAATGCAAAACAAGCTTTTTATTATTATTAATAAAGTATTAGCCTAATAGTTAAAACACTGTTATATAGTATCACAAAAATAAAAACACAAGCTCATACTTATTAAAAGAAACCGTCACAAATTCCAAACAGAATTATTCCATCCCTTTACAAAAAGGTGTAGGATTCCAACGTCAACTATAAAAAAAAAAAAAAAGGAAAGTTTTTTTTAGGAATGAGAGGAGGTATTTGAACAGTTTCTCGTGAGATAAACAAAAGGTACTAGGTCTAACTCAAACTCTCCATTTGTGAATTGTTCAATGCATCTAATTAGTGGAAGTATAATCTCTGTTGTTGCGTATATCTATTAATTATATATATAATGAGCTGCAACCAATACTAATGTCAAACCCTCTAAAATTTAATTCTCCACCTCCCTTGGGGCCACGTATATTATACCAAGATTCCAAGTATATGATCATTAATCCTCATCTCTCTCTTTTTCCCCCCATTGTTTTCGATCTGCTCTATATATAAATACATACCATATAGTGCCTCTGTCGAGCAAGCCCACAAACTTCTTTTTCAGAAATGGAAAACTCAATGAGCTGCAAGCCAATAATCTCTTCTTCTTCTAATGAGAAAACAACTGATCATGATAGCTTTGAAGAGAGTGGTTGGACCATGTACTTTGAGGATTTCTTTGCCCAAAACAATGAAGAGGATCATAATCATGATCCATATGAACATGGTTCTTTCTCGTATGATCATGATAGGAGTTCTTCACTAGTCTCTGATGCTGCTTCTTTGGTTGTGAAGAAGTCTGCTGGTGATCATCTTGGTGAACAAGTTGTTGGGCTACCTATTAATAATAACAGAAGTTTCAAATACAGTTTAAGTTTCAAGAAAAAAAGAACCAAAGGAGCTTTGGTTGATGATGCTTTGGAGGATACTGCTAGTTCTCCTGTTAATAGCCCCAAGGTTAGAAATGTTAATCCCTTCTTCTTCTTCTCCCCCTTTATTTTTCCTCTTCTTTCGCAATCTATAGTTAGGTATATACTGGGATTTTGTTTTCTTCAATTTGTTTTTGTATATGTCAACTATCTTATATTTTTTATCAAGCATGTTGTCAAGTCAACATCTTTTCTTGAACTCTTATGTGAGTAGGTTTATGATGATATGATGATAAACCAATACAAAAGGAACACAAAACAGAAAGATAACAAGGAAATTTCACAGGTAAGAGCATCCAATTCTGAAGTTTTAATAATTTATTTTCATGCATGGTCTTTTTGGCAGGTTTTCATTTTATCTTACCTAACAGCAGGTTCTTGTGGATTTATTGTAATATAGGACGAAGGAAGTGCTTCAAAGCAGGTAGATAAGAGAAGTGATTTTGGTTTTATTGGAGGGGGAAGTGACAACACAGCACTGAAGAAAAGGGGTCTTTGCTTAGTTCCTCTGTCCATGGTAGTAAATTATCTTGGTTAAATCCACCTTTTCTCGGCATCTCTCTCTCTCTCTCTCTCTCTCTCTCTCTCTCTCTCTCTGGACCACTCTAGCTAGTACCCTGTTGTATGGCATTGCATGAACAAATAAGATGTGATGGGATTAAGACCCATCATCATCTTTGTGGCATTTGATAATATATATATAAATATTGGTATTAAGTTCATGCAAAACCTTCTCTCATTGTGTATGCGAAGGGGTATGAGGAAACATCTCTGTAACGTCAGGGATATTAGCGAAATTTGAAGGGTTTTAAAGCAGAAGAAGTTTCTCCTCATGTTCATGTTTTTGCTGCGTTTTCTATTGTATCCCATGTAAAAAGTTCCCGCAACCGCTCCACAGAACACACACTCGATGATTTATCCTCCCGTTCCAAAATTTCTCTTGAAGCTAGCTAGCGTGCAACGTAAGGAAAGCGCTTACAGCAATATTCTAACTGATCTTCTAGTTAATTTTTCTTGCATATATTCTACTAATTAGTACCACCAACTTCAAATCTTTCGGTTCCTCATCTTGAGTATTTATTTGGGTTTTGCCTCTTCTTTTCTTGATAGATAGTGATATGTATTAAGTACTTTTCAACAACACCTAACAACCCCACTAATCCCCCTATAAATCCATAATTAATTCTGTTTCAAAAAGATAAGAGAGAAGGCTCCTTTATTTCTAAGGTTTACTTGAATCTCCACTGTATAAATTAATACTTTTCAAAAAGAAATTGTTTCATGGTTGAATTAATGAGAGGAATAAATCTAGGTTGATTCCTCCATAATCTAACTTGAAGATGAAATTGAATACATAATCCATTAAAAACCAATTTAAGATGTGCCACTGTGCCGCTAAGTTGGAACAAATTTAGCTGAGTTTGCTGTTTCATGATCACCAAAGTAATAATTCAAGCACCATAGATATATGCCGACTGCCGACATATCATAATGATCATCGTCTCATTTGAATTCCAAATATCTCCTTCGCATTCTAACAATTTTTGAGGAAAAAAAAAAGTCAAAACACATAGGATTTTTGCACTGAGACATGTTTAACCGAAAAGACATTTATTAATATAAAAGTAGAGGACAGAAAGAAGAAGAGAAAGAGGACAGAAAGAAGAAGAGAAAGAGAAGGAGAATGCGACAAAAAAAAATCATGCCCTTTGCTATGAGTTTCTGTATTAGATCGAGTGTGTTTTTGATAGATGACAAGTGTGTGTATATATATTTGCATGTTAATCCTAATACAAATAGAAAAATACATAACAAAAAAAAGTATGTCTGAAATTAGAATATGAAAATTTTGAACAAAAAATGTATGTCTCCTTTTATGGTTAAAAAATCCAATGAGGCTCTCTAATACACCCCGCAAGTTGATTCTGGATAGAAACACATAGCAAGCTTAGATTAGAAAAAGACTATATGAAAACAGCTCAATGATATGGTAAGAATACTTGTTATCCGATCATCAATGGCAACAAATTGAACTTGTAATTTCATTTTCACAATCATGTCACAAATAAAATAAAAATTAATTTCAATATATTTCATGCATGAATGAAAATCCAGATTAGCTATGAGATAAATTACTCTATAACTGTCACACCATAAGACACGAGGAGAAAAGGATAAATAATCAAGTTTAAATAATAAAAAGGAGAGTCATCATAACTATACAACATTAGCAATAGTCTTATATTCAGTGTGCAACTATTTTCTATTTACTAAACTTCCAAGAGATATAGTTACGATTAAAATAGATAGCATAAGTACCCGTAGACTTTAAGTTATCGACATTATCAACCCAATCAGAGCCATTAAAGCCATGCGGTAGGAGATTAAAAGAGATAGTAAAAGATAAGTCAAAAAAGATGTTGCATTTACATAACATAAGATACATTTAAGTACTACAAGTCAATGGTTTGAAGACAAATGCAAGCTTATTGATATCGTTTTTCGCAGATTTCAAGTTCTCTTCTATATGGTCCTGCATTTTCATGAAGACAATCATTTTATGCTCCTGGTTGGTTGATGCAATGTCTTGTTGCTGTATCTTCTTGGGGTGTTGTGTCTTCTTATGGTGTTGAGTCTTTTTGCGGTATTGTTGTTGTTTTTGGCTAAGAAGCTCAAAGGCGGTTATGCTTCGGTGGTTAGATGTTGTTCTTGTTGTTTCTTTGCTCTTTCTAGAAATTGTTTCTTTTGCTGAAATTCATTTTAGATAGGTGCCTTCTATTGTTTTGTTCTCTGCTGGCTATTTGTCCTTTGTTGTGCTGATCAAGTTTCAGGTGGCTCATCATCTGCTATGCTACATCGGTTGCTGGCATGTGCTAGTTTTGTCCGGTCTTTCTCTGTGCACATCTTGTGTTTGGTTGATATTTAGCAATGCTATACTGCCTTGCCTTTTGCTTTTTAGTTAGGTTGGGCACCTCATAATGGATTCGGTTCCCTATTTAACCAATGTCAGCTCCTCCTTTTGTTTTGTTTGCTCTTTCTTATGATGAGATTCATGTAAATGTTTTGACAGGGAGCATGTTCCTTTTTTTTTTATCATTGTATATAAACTTGTTGGTTCTCCAGCCTTGTTTATTTTTTATCTTTTTATATACTTACATTTCGATCAAAAAAATTACTCTAAGTCAATAGTCCTTAGACAGAGCATGATTGAACTAACAAACCTTATTAACAATAAAAGAAATATTTGATCATGTAAAAGTAAGATATTGAAGAGGAACAATCACCAAACAATATAAAACAGAGTCAGAATAAGCAAAACCACTTTTAGAGGTGGCAAAAAGACAAGAACTAATAGCCATCAATGTGAAAACTAATTGACATCGAGACATACCAATTGTGTGCATAATGTAAGAGGCATAGTGTAACCGTGTTAAACGTGCACGAGGTGCACACTTCGACAGGCTGTCCAAAACAGTGCCTAAGGGTACTGACAGCCATGCCAATAGTGGGATAAATCGGCAGCACAGATTGTTGACGAACATGAGCTTGACGATGGAATGTCCAAGCCAGGCAGGAAAACTCGTCAGGGGCATAGGCTGACGAGAACTGGGGGTGTCAAGGAATTCAACAGCGAAGACATTGGCAGCCTGCACGCATATGCAAATTCGGCAGCGTACAACAGCTTGTTCAAGTCAGGGGCTCGATTTGGCACGATCTAAAACTTGAACGAAGAACTGTCCAAGGCATATGAGTGACTCAACAGCTGACGAAGCAAGAGTTAGTAGATAGGGCTGCCAGGTGGGCATGTAAAACGTGGGTTAGTGGCAGTCATGGTCTTTCTAGATCATGGGATCATAGGGCAGGACGTGGGTAAAGTGGCAGCATCATGAAGGCAGAACGTGGGAGCATAATTGGGGTGCTCTCCAAGCTGGTGAGATCATGAAGAACATGGGGGGAAAAATGCCCCACTATGTCCTAAAAAATAGAAGATCATGGGTGAGCCTTGCAGCTCACATACTTGGCTATAAATAGTTGTTGATGCTCTTAGATGTGTAGAGCATAGAGAGCATAGAGATAGGGAATGCATAGAGAGGAAATAATGTGTGTAAGCTTGATTGTATAGTATGTGAATTCTATGCATAACACATATTGTGTAATCCTTTGTTGACGAGATAAATAAAGGTTGAGAGTTCTTCTTGTATTCTTGGTGTGCTTTGTGTTGTGCAATCTACTTGTGTATTCTGTTTGTCTTTTAACTTGGAAAAGTGGGGAAACCTCTTGGGTGAGGGAAACACTTAGTTATTAGGCAAACACAAGTGGAATTAGCGAGGGAAGGCTGAGTCTAGTGAGGGACTAAGCTGCCGCACGGGTTTATTCACAGAGCGAAAAATTTACCCCTTGACAATTGGTATCAGAGAGCGGTTGCATTCTTGGCAGAACAACGAGATCATTTTATGGATAGCAGATCGAAGGACTGATTTGTTGAAGTTATCATTGGGATAGTTTGCGAAGTTGGTACTCAAGCCTTATGCCAACGGGTATGGAGGCAATCCGAGAAAGACTGACTCGACTTAAAGAGTTGATTGGGCCAATTCAAAAAGATGAAGAATACCGCTTGAAAGGTTAGAACATTAGTCTTACGGCAGAAACGAGTGAAAGGTTAGAAGCTGCGTAAGAAACAATTGCAATCTTGAAAAAGGCAGTGGCAAACACTTCTGTTGGTACAGGTATGTCTAAACCCAAAATTCCAAAACCAAAAGCTTCTAGGGGTGCTAGAAGTTCCAAGGAATTAGAGAATTTCTTGTGGGATATGGAACACTATTTCAGTGCTACCAAGGTCGGGCTTGATGAGCAAGTGAACATCATAGTGATGTATCTCATAAGAGATGTGAAATTATGGTGGCGGACAATTTCCAAGGAGGATCTTAATGCTGGTAGGCCAAAAGTGTAGACATGGGAGACTCTAAAACGTGAGTTGAAAGAGCAATATCTACCCAACAACACATCCGGGATTGCAAGGGAAAACTTGAAAAAGTTGTGGCAAAATGGGTCGGTAAGGGATTACGTGAAGAAATTTAGTTCTTTAATTCTGGATATTGATAATATGTCCGAGGAGGACATAATGTTCAATTTTCTGTCAGGACTTCAGCTGTGGGCACAGTTGGAGTTGCGTAGGCAGAAATTTTCAGACTTGTCTTCGACCATTTTGGCTGCCGATGGGTTGGCAGATTTTAGAGCAGGCGCTAGCAAAGGGACTGCTGGAGCATCTTTTGTTTCATACCCACTGATGGATAGGTATGAAATGAAAAGGGAAGAAGATAAGGCTTAGTAGGGGAGAACCTAAACAGGCTGATGGCAATGGGAAGACAGAAGCCAAGGGCAAGGAAAAGGTTTCGAAATCAAGTTTGGGCTGTTTTATTTGCGAGGGTAAGCACTTTGCAAGGGACTGCCCGCTGAGAGCACAACTTAGTGCTATTTTCGTGGAGAAGGAACGGCATACGTAAATCCTATACGTTAGCTTAACACTAAGTGAAAGAGTTAGTGGCAAAGGGCCAACCTAGTCAATGAGGACTTATGCATGGCCAAACTGCCTTGGACGAGGCAGAATTGGAGGAGTTCTGCAACTTTGATGATGGACAGATCATGGTGATGAAAATAGAGCTCTAGGCGCGAGGATGTGCCAACAAAAAACACACTGTATAGAATTCGACAGCGATGGACAGCGGTAGCCTTGCATGGGCTGAGGCAAATTCGGCAGGGAGAGTTGTTTGTTGTACGACAAACAAGTAAGCAATATTTAAATTTTATACTTGTATTTTTGGGCACGCAGAATGGTTGGAGAACTAGATGTTCGTATGGGAGCTCATGTAGTTCTTTGAAATGATTTTGTGTGGATGTATTTCGTGAAAAGGGACGGACACCTTGGTGACGCTTGTGATTAGTGTCTGAATTTCATGAAAACATGCTTGCGAGTATGATGTGTTTGACATTCGTGGAAAACTAATGAGCCAAAACAGAATGTGTCACAGCTTGGCTTTGAAATAGGTTAACGAAATTCGATTGACTAAATTGTTGTTGAATGTGGGCAAAGCTAGAGGTTTCGTGGGAGAAACATGGATTGTGACGATGAACAGATCCAGTGCAAGGGTACTTCGAATCTGTTAGACGAGGACGTCGAGTTCTTTTGGTAGGGGTGGTTTGTAACAGTGTTAAACATGCACAAGATGTACACTTCAACAGGTTGTCCAAAACAGTGCCTAAGGGTGCTAGCAGTCATGCCAACAGTGGGATAAATCGGAAGCGCAGATTTATGCGACTGTAGGTTCGTCAAAGGAAAATCAGCAGCGCAGATTGTTGACAAACATGGGCTTGACGATGGAATGTCCAAGCCAGGCAGAAAACTCATCAGGGGCATAGGCTGACGAGAACTGGGGCAGTCGAGGAATTCGGCAGCGAAGACATTGGCATGATCTAAAACTTGGACGAAGGACTGTCCAAGGCATATGAGTGACTCAACAGCTGACAAAGCAAGAGTTGACAGATGGGGTTGCCAGGTGGGCATGTAGAATGTGGGCTAGTGGCATTCATGGTCTTTCTAGATCATGGGATCATAGGGCAGGACGTGGGTAAAGTGGCAGCATCATGAAGGCAGAACGTGGGAGCATAATTGGGGTGCTCTCCAAGCTGGTGAGATCATGAAGAACATGGGGGAAAAAGTGCCCCACTATGTCCTAAAAAATAGAAGATCATGGGTGAGCCTTGCAGCTCACATACTTGGCTATAAATAGTTGTTGATGCTCTTAGATGTGTAGAGCATAGAGAGCATAAGAGATAGGGAATGCATAGAGAGGAAATAATGTGTAAGCTTGATTGTGTAGCATGCGAATTCTATGCATAGCACACATTGTATAATCCTTTGTTGATGAGATAAATAAAGGTTGAGAGTTCTTCTTGTATTCTCGGTGTGCTTTGTGTTGTGCAATCTACTTGTGTATTCTGTTTGTCTTTTAACTTGGGAAAGTGGGGAAACCTCTTGGGTGAGGGAAACACATAGTTATTAGGCAAACACGAGTGGGATTGGCGAGGAAAGGCTGAGTCTAGTGAGGGACTAGGCTGTCGCACGGGTTTATTCATAGAGCGAAAAATTTACCCCGTGACACATAGCCAGGCTAGGAGAAGAATATATAATAAAAGGTATATTTCATCTCAATTCCAAATAAGTAACTTAGACAACCCAAGTCTCAAATAGAGAATTTTACATTAAAATGAGCAATCAATTAAGTTATAGAAGAAAGATCATTACATGTGACAAGGATATCATCAGCATAAACTAGAATATAGATTAGGGTAATTAAGGATTTGTTTATAAAAAATGAAGTGTCAGTTTGACACCTAAAAAGTATAAAACCTAAAAAGAATTGGCAAAGCCAATCAAACAATACACATGATGTCTATTTAAGTCAATAGAGAGATTTGTGAAGTTTTCATGCGTGAAAAGAAAGGTTAAGATCAACAAAGTTAAGAGGTTGTTGCATGTAAACATCAGTGTCAAGAAAAACATTAAAAAAGACACTATGAACATCTAACTAACAAACATACCAACCTTGAGAAATAACAATAACAAAAATAATGTGAACTATAGCTAGCTTATCAATTAGACTAAAGGTCTTATCAAATTCAATACCTTATTGTTGATGATACCATTTGGATATTAGTCGAGCCTTATAGAGTTTAATGGACCCATCAATTTTCTATTTAATCTTGTATACTTACTTGCGGCCAACAATGCTTATAGAGGGATTAAGATGAATAAAAGACCATGTGTGATTATGAACCAATGTATCAATTTTTGTAGTCATTATTAGAATCTATTTAGAATTTTGTTTGGCTTTAATGTAAACAAGTAGGTTTTAATAAAAGTATGAAGTAACCTTGTTTAAGGAAAAATGAGAGATAGGATAGTGTTTATGTTAAGGTGGACAAAGGGTTATAGAGTGAATATGGATATGAATATATGATGGGAGATTTAAAGAAGAAAAGTAACTAGAGGAACTATTGTCCTTGACAATGTTGAGATTAAAAGTAATAGGTAGAGTCTTATAGATAGATGAATGATAAGAGTTAAGGAATGGAAACTAGATAAAAAGATTGAAAAGGGGACTAATAATGAAGCATCATAAGGAGTCCCATAACTACAAGACAAAGCGAAAGGAGGTAAGGTAGAGGATGAAACAAAAAGATGAGGTAACAATATAGATATAGGAATGCTAATCCATAAAGGATTGACAGTTAAAAAAAAAACAGGAACACAAGTATTATGATGACATAGAGGAAACTAATAAAGTAGACTTGGCATAAAATATGAGGACTCATGGAATGTTTAATGATAAACAATATAAATATGTCAAGTAAAGATATCTATACAACGATATCTTCGATGACTAGACTATAACCAAGAAAGAAAGATGAGGTAGAGTAAAAATCAAGATTATGTTTGTTATATAGACGTAGAAACATAAAGGCATGAGTAACCAAAAATATTTAAAAATACATAGTTAGGTTATCATTTAAAAAGTTGTAGTAAAAAATATTGATGTTGAAGAGGTGGTGTGTATATTCAGTTGATGATAAGAATAGCAGTTTAGAAGGTAGAATGATCAATACCTATACTGTTACAATAGGAATTTAGTTTTCAAAAGTCACTTTCCTAATTACTGTAAAATTGTTTTATATGATTCCAAATTGATTTTCAATTAACTTTTAAAATTGAAAAAAAAAAAGCATCATAAATCTTGGATTTATTTTTTAAAAGAAAAAAATCAAGTATATTTAGAAAAATAATCAACAAAAAATTCATTCACTACAAAAATTGATAAGGAAAAACTAAGTCTAAGGGAGCCAAACTAAAATGCTTTGATGAATCTAATGAAATCAACTGAAATTACCTTTAATGGTAAGTTATACAATTAAAATGATAATTGGTTAAGGATGAAACTAGAATAACTTTATTAAAGAGAATTTGATGCAACAAGCAAGAGTGTGAATGATCAAGATGAATTTCATGCAAGAAGCGAGAAAGTGAATGACCAAGATGCTGATTCCAACTTCAAATGTAGTTTTTTGTGATAAAACACTAAGGTAGTGTTTGATTATTATCTTGAAATAGAAGGGACGAAGACAGTGGAAACAAAAATATGTTTGGTTGAAGAGACAAAGACAAATAATTTTTGTGATAAAACACTAGGGTAGTGTTTGGTTTTTGTCTCTAAGATATTTTAGAGTGAATTTTTGTACTTCCAAAATAGAAGGTATAGAGGGAACATGTCTCTAGAGATGATATTTTTATTTTTTATTTCTAAAATATTCTTGTAAAAAATTATTAATTTCAAAATTATTTAATTAAGACACATGTGGATAAAAATATTAATTATTGTATTTATAAAACCAAGCTCGAGGGTTGATCCGGGTCAAAGCCAGAGTCACTAATTGAGGTCTGGGCATGGGTAGGGTTGACTTAGGTCAGTGTAAAAATACAAATGGTTATTATTATAGTTTAAACCTTAGTTCAAGAGTCGACCTGGGCAAAGCTCGAGTCACGAGTGGGGTTGATTGTTAACCTAAGTCAATGTAAGGATAAAAATGATTATTATCATAGTTTTAAAATCCAACTTGGGGGATCGACTTGGTGTGAAGCCTAGGTCACGTGTTAGGAGGGTCAACTCAGGTTGACCCAGGTCAACATAAAATAAAAGTATTATTATCATAATTTTAAAATTTTATTTTGGGGTGAACCAGGAGCAAGTTCCGGGTCACGGATTAAGAAGATTAACCTGAGCTGACCCGAGTCAATATAAAGATAAAAGTTGTTATTATCATAATTTTAATACTCGACTTGGGGGTCGATCAGGGCAAGGCCTAGGTCATAAGTCGAGAGGGTCACCATGGGTTGACCTGAGTCAACGTATGGGTAAAAGTGATTATCATCATAATTTTAAAACTTAACTCATGAGTTGACCCGAGGCAAGGTTCAGGTCACGAGTAGGGAGGCCTATTTTTAAAAAAAAAAAATCAAAGCAACCTTATTTTAACCATAAAATTTCAAAAAACAATCAATAGGTTTTTGACCCATATTTTATCCCGGGTTGATTTGGGTTTTTAACTAGATCAGGTCAATTTAATCTTTTCTCTATTTTTATCTTAAATCAGACCAGTCTAAGCTTTAGGTTAACCCATTTAATCAGTCCTAGTTTTATAACTAAGGTTATTATAATAATATTAATTTCAACACTCTAATCAGTTTTAGTTTTATAACTAAGGTTATTATAATATTATTAATTTCAACATTCATTATAAACTAAAATAAAAAATATCTAATTATTTTTTAAATATATAAGTTTGACAATAATACAAAATAAGAATAAAAATAGACTTTTTCATATTTTATTATGTCTTGTCCACTATAACCAAACATAATATAAAAACAGTTATTTTATCTTGTACATCATTACTAAACACAATTCTGTATTTGTCTCATTTTCTATCTTGTCTCCCTTGTTTTTATTGTCTTTGTCTCTTTTGTCCTGGGATAGTAACCAAATGTTATTTAGAGGACTCGATGCAGAGGATTGGTACTAAAGCTAGTTTAAACTATCTTTAACTATACTGGATAAAAAAAAAATGACTTTGAAAACTCAATCCTTAACAAGACAAAAATGATTGTTAATTTTTTTTAAAATCATTATCTAAAGCAAATTGTCATATAGAAAACAATGATTTTATGATATCAAGAACATGTAAAATGGTAGATAGTTTTAGGAAACACTAAGGTGTATGAATTAAAGTATAACCAAAATACAAGATATTAAGTTTCTTACAATTTCTTACTTTAAATTATTTGAAGTCAGTGTAGGATTCCATATAAATGAGTCATGTGGTATTTGGTGTGACATGATATGTTGCCTCGGCATTAAGATGTTATGATTGGCTATGATTTGAAAATGAGTGACTAGCCAAAGTAGCATTGGTCGAAGGTGAAGGATCTAGAATTAAAGAGGTTGAAGAGTTTCCTATATGAAACAAAAAACCAACACCTACAAAGCAAAATAGAACATGATAAAGTGATATGATTATATTTATTGTATATTTAGCATTAGGCATAGGTGTCATGTGTGGTTGATTCTAACATGATTCATCCTTAGTGCTAAATTAAAGCAGCAAACATACCAAGCGAGAGTAATCATAGAAAATAATTACCTTTACTGCATAGGTAATCTATAAAATTAACTATTTATATATGTGCCACATTGTCTATTTTGTAAAGCAATATATAGAGGTAGGTGCTCACACTAATAAATTACCAAGCGAGTCATTTAGGTGGGGGTTTGTCAAGTGTGTGGGCCTTAGGCCATTTTTTTTTCTCTTTCTTTCCTTTCATTTTCTTTTCCTTTCTCTTATTGAGCTTGGTTTGGCCAAAACACGGACTGAATTAGAGAGTTATTGAAGAATCAATTATTGAAATAGAGAAATGAGAGAGATTTTTCCGAGTGCGTGTATTACATGTGCTAGCATATGAACAAGACTGCTCTTTAATGTGGTGTTGTGGCTTTGATGATGGCCTTCCTTGTTGTTGTTGAATTTGTTTCGGTAGGGCCTTCGTTCTAATGTGGCTCATATTGTTGATGAAGCTCGGTGGTGTTGTGATGACTTGTTCTTCTTTTCTTTTCTTTTCTTTTTCCTCTATTTTTATCTCTCTTCTCCTCTGTTTCTATTCATGCTTGCTTCTCATTGCATTCCTTCTTTTCTTTTCTTCCATATCCATTGAGGTGTTTGACTTGGTTAGGCATGAAGTATTAGAGCATCTCCTAGTAAAGAGCCAAATTGATAAAATAGCCTTTTGAATAGTGTAAATATAGTTTTTTTTGTTTATGTGCATTCCAATAGTAAAAAACCATTTAGAAGAGCCAATTATATTTTAATATATTTTATATTAAACTAATTTTATATTATATATAATATAAACATGATGTTATTAATTATATAATTAATATGAATAATTTATAAATTTAAATTTAAAATTAATGAAGTAATATGAAAGTTAAAAGATATAATTTTAAGTTCAAATTTAGAACTTTTAAATTTAAAATTTATTTATATGAATATTTTTAATTTTTAGTTTTATATATTACTGTTAAAATTTTGATTTTTGAAAGTAAATTCAAAATTCAAACTTTGAAAAAAACCGCTAACATTATAAATTTTTATTTTCAGATTTTTTTAAAAAAAATCAAACTTTGAAAAAATAACCACCAATATTTAAATTTTGAAAAATATAACCATCAACATTTCAAATTTTAAGATTTTGAATTTTGAAAAAATGACCTCCAACATTTCAAATTTTAAGATTTTAAATTTTGAAAAAATAACCGCCAACATTCTAAGATTTCAAAATTTAAAAAAAAAATCCATCTATAAATATTCTCATATACCTAAACATTTTTCTCATCATTTTCTTCTCTCTAATCTTTATTTTATTTCTTTAAAATTCATCATGAATCATTCTAATTTTAATTTTTATGATGCTTTTGATTTTGATGATGACATTCCCATGTTCGCCTTTCAAGTTGTTACCGCAATGGCTGCTGAAGAAGAATCGAATAATCAAGGGAGGAGAACAGAGTATCATGGCTCTATTCTTTGTCACAATATTGTCTATCATAATAGAAAGGAATGTGAGTTAAGGTTATATAATGATTATTTTACGAAATTCACTAAAAGTCAATTTTGAAAGAGATTTAGGATGAGTCGTCGTTTTTTTTTCGAATCACAAATGCGGTGGAAGCTCACAATCCATATTTCAAACAAAGGACAAATGCTCTTAGTGTTTTTGGTTTATCTTGCCTTCAAAAGGTAACTGCAACTCACAAGATACTTGTATATGGTATTCATGTAGATCTTACTGATGAATATCTTTGAATTGGGAAAAGCACTGCGATAAAAAGTCTTAGAGATTTGGCTTTTATCAAAGCAAGTGTAGAAGTTTTTGGTGATTAGTATCTAAGGGCACCAAACGAGACCGATATTGCTCGATTATTATCAACAAGAGAGCAGCGTGGATCTCCGAAGATGTTAGGGAGCATTGAGTGTATGTATTGTAAATGGAAGAAATGTCCAACTGCATATCATAGGATGTATATTGGTCATTGTCGTGAACCAATTATAACTCTAGAGGCAGTGGCTTGACAAAATCTTTGGATATGGCATGACTTTTTTGGAATGCCTGGATCACTAAATGATATTAATGTTCTTGATCGATCATCCATCTTCATTGCACTTGCTGAAGGTCGTACTACTCCTGTCAATTATACAATTAATAGGCATGAATATACAATGGGATATTATTTAGCAGATGACATTTATCCTAATTGGCTAACCTTTGTTAAGACAATCCCAAGGCCATTAAAGGCAAAGAGAAAATATTTTGCAAGTAAGAGTCTGCAAGAAAAGATGTGGAGCGGGCATTTGGGGTGCAACAATCTCGTTTTAAAATTGTATATGGACTTGTGCGATACTGGATGAAGAAACGCTTGCAAATATTATGAAAGCTTGCATAATATGATTATTAAGGATGAAGAAGCAATGAACATTGGATTTGACGTTCGTGAAGTCAATTCCTTTATATCAGTGTTATATGGTGAAATACCAAAACTACATGATTTTCTTCAAGCTCATTATCGAATCAGGGATAGAGCAACTAGCTCTCAACTTCAAGAAGATTTGAACATTTATGATAACAATATGACAACGAGTAGAATCATTAGATTTGAGCTTCTCATGTTATCATAATTTTCAACTATTTTATGTTTTTTTTTCATTATGGGTGTTATCTTTTAAGTTAATTAATCCTACTTATTGTTGTTGAGTGTTAGAAGAACTTGAAAAAAGTATTATGAATTGATATCAATTTTATAACAATATATTTAAAATAACTAAGAAATTTCTACATATTTAATTAAAAATACATTACATTAAATAATAATTCAATCAAGTTAATTAAAAATTCAAATCCCTCCAACTTTATCTTTTCCTTATCTATGTTTAAGTCATCTCATCGCATCCTTCTCATCAATTGGTCTATCTTGATAGATCAACGGTCCACTATCTTCTCCTAAACTAACAGAATCAGGGGTAGATGAAGCTGATGATGTCGGACTTGTATTGGCATGACTTTTTTTATTTCTTGTTTGACCTTTAATGTTGATTTGCACACTTAAATTGCTATTTGGGTTCTTTTTTTAAGATAACCCAACAATATTCTAGTTGAAATCGTTTGCCAGCGCAAAAAGCATACATTTGCCGAGCATCATTAATATGGTTAAAAATTAGAGAAATTCAACAATCTTAAAATATGTGTTAAACAATTTAACATGAAAATGAATATTAAAATTACCTTTGATTCTTTGGTCATTCCACTTTGCTTACAATTTTTAATTTGAGTAACAAATCTAATAAATTTATCAATTTCTCTATTTATTTCTTGCCATCTACTTGAGATGCTTATTTGAAAATGATTATCCAAGTTTCCTCCATTCTCTACAGAGTAAGCATGTACTTGAGCCCAAAATTGTTTTGTTTGTTGTTCAACTCATGTAATTGGATCTTTGCTTGTATTTAACCATGCAGACACAAGTAAACAATCTTCCTCCGGTGAAAATTTTTTACTTCTGTGTTTTTTTTATTATATGGACATTTAAATTCGAGTATGTTAAGTCATTAATTAATTTATTAAAATCACTTGGTTGAGAGAGAATATCTTCTAACTCGTTTAAAAGAAGGTTGGTAAAGGAGTTTGGAAAATTTGAATCCATCTACATATAAAAAAAAAAAAAAACTCAAGTTAGAACCTCATAAGAGAGTGTAAGGGAAGCTCACATTCGATGTCTAGCAATTTTGTAGTTTCCATACATGTGAATTAATAATACGTATTGCCTCCTACTTATTCTAACATTAATTTGATCATACAATCATTAGAATTTGGCCATCTTTGGGAACTAAAAGAGGATTGATATACTGGTTTGATTGCAATTACAATAAAACAAAATATAATTGACCCTGAATTAAAATAGGCAATCAATAATAAATTTAAGATATGTCACTCTATGCTTTTATCAATACCAGTTACCACCATTACTTCCTCTTAATTTTTTCATAGACAACAACATATATGAAAATTGTCTTCCTTAACCCATATCAAAATCATAAAATAACAAAGAAAAAAAGAAAGTAATCATCACAAATAATAGATTAACACCAAAGGGTCTTAAGAATTAAGAGATAAAAAAAAAAGTCTTTAAGCAAGCATTCCTTTTGGTTTCAGCTAATTAACAGAGCAGGGACAAAACTGATTCCTATTGGCCAATGGATATATGTACTTTCTCTTTCTTTTGGTTGTTCTATAGAGAAGTATAAAAATGACATTTTAGAGTAAGAAAAAACATTTTAGCTAGTCATATAGATATCCCGTTGGAATTGTTAAAACTAAAAATAATAGGTAAAAATATATTTTTAATTTTAACTATCCCATTGGCTCCTGCGTTGGAGTTGCTATTAGACCTAGTTGGGCCTACGGTGTTGGGCCTATTAGTCTAGTTGAGACTAATTTATTTATTTTTTTTCTTCTCTTCATCTTTTCCTCTTCTTTTTCTTTTATTTATTTTTGTTTGGGCCCAATTGAGCCCTGTTCATTTTCTCCTCCTTCGTATATCCGCCGGCTACTCTTTATTGCCTAACTCAATTCCCAAATTCCAATATGCTATTCAATGAATCCCACACAAAGAAACAAAAAAAGAAGAGTAAAGAACACTTCATATTCATGTGTGGAAACTTGGAGGCAGCAAACAAAACCACAGGGTCTTCTTTTGAACATATAGCAGGAGCCTTAATTCCGTAATCAGAAAAATCTCCCTCAAATCTCCAACTCCCCATATGCCTTCTGATCATCAAACAAATACTTATCCTTACCTTTATTATTAAGTTTCAAAAGGCAATATTTCTACGAGACATGAAAGCACTTGGTGATGGTATGGGACGCACGTGATCTTCCACTCCACTATGCTTCCATTCATTAATAAAACATATATATATATATATATATATTCTGCAATGCTCGGGTGGCTAGCAGAACAAAAATAGTACAATCAAAGTCATTCCCATTATCCCTCCGGATGAAGGTACCAAATGACATTAGCCCCCACTTCATTTAAAGGAGGTGCCCGTGATAAAGATAATTGTTGTTTTTTTAAATATTTTTTATTTAAAATAATAATTTTTAAAAAAATAAAAAAAAATTATTTTTAATATCAGTATATTAAAATAATATAAAAATATTAAAAATTTATTAATTTAAAACAAATAAAAAATAAAAAATATATATTTTTAAAATATAAAAATAAATATACCCTAGCATTGCTTCATATACTAATTAATATCTTACTCGTCCTTGCATTTATACCCTTTCTACCTTTGTTCTTGTTTGCATCTTTCTTGGCAACTAGGAATGAATCTAAATAATAGATTTAGCATGTATTATACAAGGTGGTCTAAAATATTTTTTTTATTTAAAGATATAATAAATCAAAGATATCAAACCATAAAAAAAACATAACAAAACATATCTTAAAAAAATGCAAAAATAGCAACACTAAATATGATATAATGTGAAGATATTTTTATCTCGTCGTCGGCGTCGTGGGAGGGTGTCCTATGATACCACGACGACACCATATTGAAAATTATTACAGAAATATATAAATTTTCAAGGTGGAAGACAAGAGCTTTGACTAGGGTGCTTTCGGCTGTTAAAACATGCACGAGAAAAGAGTTGGCACGTGAATTTTGCTCTTTGATTTTACCCCACCACAGAAAACCATTCTGATCTTCTTTCCTTCGCATCATGGAATGAAAACAAAACAAAACAAACAACGTGGGTCAGGGCGTTGGTGTTGTCCTTTAATGGCAGGGGCGACAAGACTGCTGACCATTCATGGTATGCAAGAATGCAACCTTTTGTTTTCTGGTTGGTTGTTGGGTGTTTGATGGTGCGGTAGATAATGCTTTTTAAAATGTGTTTTTTTTTAATAATATTTTTAAAATATATATATTATTAATATTAATTTATAAAAATATTTAAAAATATCAAAAAAAATTAATTTAAAAAAAATTAATTTTTTTAAAAAATACTTTTAAAATATAAAAAATAAATAGACTTTAAATAAAAAAATGGATTCGCCTTTTGCACACCTATATGAGTGTGTTTATTTGTTTTTGATTTATTTTTTATTTTTGATTTTTTTAAATTATTTTTTAATTTTAAATTAGTTTAATATGCTGATATTAAAAATAAATTTTAAAAAATAAAAAATATATTTTAATATATTTTTAAATAAAAAATACTTTAAAAAATAACTCTATTAGAATCTCATCCAATTATACCTTACTAGTTTTTTTGAAAAGAAAAACCCAACTTTGTAGGAGTAAAACTATACTTTTAATTAACACAAAAAAATAATTTCTTAATTATAATTTTAAGATTGTGACAGTTTTGTTTTTCAAAATAATTTTTATTTAAAAAAATATCTAATTCAGATTTTTTTAAAGTTTTTTTTATAATTTTGATCTACTTATGTCAAAATATATATATATATATATATATATATATATATATATATATATTATTTTGATGTATTTTTCATTAAAAATAACTTTTAAAACATACTTTATACCTAATTTTATATTTATAGAAATAGATTCTACATCAAAATCAAATCTATGTAAAGTAAATAGATTCTATATAATTTTTAATACACATTAAATAAACATTGAGATTAAAGGTCATCAGATTGGCTACTTGCTTGTCTCAAAGAGGTAATCCTAGCTCGGAACTTCTTAAACCCATAATTATCATGTTAATGACAGCTTCTTTTTCCTGAACCAGGCATCATGATATTTACGTGCAAAATAAAAACATAAAAAATGTAAGGCCCAAAAATCAAGAGGGTCAAATACGGCAATTTAGATTTAAACAAAACAATAAAGAAAGAAGGCTTAGGCCCAAATACAGCTCTGCAGTTTTTTCACTCTGGGCATTTTAATGGACATGTACATGAATGTCTGTCCCCACTCCCCATTGTTTAAGGATCTATTTTGGTTTTATGTTTTAAAAATATTTTAAAAAAAAATTAATATATATTTTTTTATTTTAAATTAATATATTTTTAAATTATTTTGATGTACTGATATCAAAAATAATTTTTAAAAAATAAAAAATTTTATTTTTATATATTTTTAGCAAAACTACTTTGAAAAACAATTGCAATCACATTCTCAAATACTCAAATCCGCTTCCGTGAAAGCTATGTTTAAGATTAAATTTTATTTTATAAAATTTTATTTTAATATTATATTAAATAATTTAAAAAAAATAAAAAAAAGTAATAGAATTTTATTGATATGCATGAAATTACCACAATAATTTAAGTAAAATATATTATATATAAATTAAACTGAAAAAAATTAAAAAATATTTTATTTTTAATAAATAAAACAAAAGAACACAAGTATCAAACAAAATCATTCTGCAAGAAATCTATGCAAAATAAATTTTTAAATTCAGTGTCGGTGTCTTGCTTTTGAAGTGGCAAGCTTTGTTTTAAGAGGAAAAAAAACAGAGCTAAAGCTCTTCCTTTCAAGGTCAAGCACATGTGGGATCCCAAGAACAGGCAAAAGATAGTGCAGATCTGAAAACATTAGCTGAAGATCATTCGGAACAGATCCCGCATCTATTTTAGTCCACAGTCCACAACTACTGGCTGCATTCCATGCTAGATCATCAATCACGCCCAAACCCGAGGTTTAGGATGCTCATTGTTGTAACATGGTCCTGTATGATTATAAATAGGTATTTGTTTGATATTGCGATGCAAAGTATTTTTTAAAAATATTTTTTTATTTAAAATATGTTAAAATAATTTTTTAAATTGGATTATTCTGGTATAATTCTAAAAATTAGATTAATTTTTCTTTATATTTGATAGTGTCATAAAAAATAGGTTAGAAATTTTTTTTCAATAATAGGTATGCATGTCATGAAAAATGAGCTGAAAATTAACTTTGATGTTTTAATTTTTTTCAAGTTTATTAAAAAAATTAAATTAAATCTGACAGATGAAACAATTAAAAGATAATAAAATTAAAAAAAAATCTAATCTCATAAATTATTTCAAATAACATGAATAACAATAAAAAGAATGGAAACCAAATCTAATAGATAAAAAAATTTTAATTAAGAAAAAAATAAGAGAAAAAAAATAACTATTAAAAATATAAAGATCCAAGTTAATATAGAAAACAAATTAAATTAAATTCTAAGAGATAAAATTAAAAAAATTCAAGAACAAATTAAAAAAAACTATGGAAATAAAAAGATTGAGGATCAAATTTGATATAATCAACAAATAATAAAACACTTTTGAGCATAGTTTTGAAACTCGATCCGGCCCGGCGGGTCGACTCGGGACCTGGCCATCCCGGGGCTGGAACCAGGCCGGGTTGATAAAAAAATAGAAAAAGTCATGACCCGATGACCCGGTTGACCCCGCAAAACCCGGTCAAAAACCCGGTTGCAACCCATTGAGTTTTTTTTTAACTAAAACGACGCCATTTTAATTTTTTTTTTACATGGGGATTGACCCGGCCAAAACCCGGGGACCCGGAACCCGGGCCTTGGACCGGACCGGGTTTAAAAACTATGCTTTTGAGTTTTTTACAACTTTTAGAAAGTATATTCCTCTAGAATGAAAGAAAAACATTTTCCAAAAACCAATCTAATTTTTTTTATTTAAAATTATTTTTTATCGAGTAACTTTTCTAATGATAAACAAACATGAAAAAATTTTAAAAATAAATTATTTTCTATGAAACATACCGGCCTTAAAAGAAAAACCTTTTTGCCTTCTTTTTATTTTATGTATTTTTCTCTTACCTTCAAAATAGAGAAAAACAATTATTTCTTTCTTTTTTATATAATTTTCTCTTTCTTGACAAGTTGTAAGATTATAAACCTAATAGAATGGGTAAATAAATATATTAGAGGAGAAATAAAAATCCATTATTTTTTTTTAATAAATTATTTTTTATTAGAAATATATTAAAATTGCTCAGCCTTTCACTATAGTAATCCACAGTGAAAAGCTGAGTTTTTGTTTTCATTTTTTAAGATTTTTTTAAGCTATTTTTCTTCATTTTTTTATTTTTTCTTTTTTGATGTCTTTAGCTTTTTTTTCTTTGTTTTTTTTCTTTTAATAAATTTTATTTTTTTTAATTTAGTTTGTTAATGTTAATATTTTTTTTAATTTAGTTATCAGACTTTTATGACATTGATCTCGGGTTTAACAGGTTAACTTGATTTCACGAATTAACCCGGATTTTTTTTCTTTTTAATTAATTTTTTTCGTTTACTTTAGTTTGTTAATATTAAATTTATTTCTATTTAGTTATCAGACTTTCATGACACATATCTCAGGTTTCACGGGTTAACCTAGTTAATTCTGGATTAACCTGTCCATTTTTTTTTGTTTTTTTATTTTGTTAATGTTAATTTTTTTTATTTAGTTATTAGATTTTCATGACAAGGATCCCAGGTTTAATAGGTTAATATGGTTTGACGAGTTAACCCATAGTTTTTTTTTTGTTTTTTTCTTTTTAATTAATTTTTTTCGTTTACTTTAGTTTGTTAATGTTAAATTTCTTTCTATTTATTTATCAGACTTTCATGACACATATCTCAGGTCTGATGGGTGGTTTTACGGGTTAACCTAGTTAATTCTGGGTTAACCCGTCCATTTTTATTTGTTTTTTTTCTTTTGTTAATGTTAATTTTTTTTATTTAGTTATCAGACTTTTATGACATGGATCCCGGGTTTAACAGGTTAACTTGGTTCGACAAGGTAATCCGAAGTTTTTTTTTCTTCTTAATTAATTTTGTTTGTTTAATTTAGTTTGTTAATGTTAAATTTCTTTCTATTTAGTCATCAGACTTTTATGATACATATCCCAGGTCTGACGGGTTAACCTAATTTTACAGGTTAACCCAGTTAATTCTGGGTTAACCCGTCCATTTTTATTTGTTTTTTTCTTTTATTAATGTTAAATTTTTTTATTTAGTTATCAGACTTTTATGACATGGATCCCGGGTTTAACGGGTTAACTTGGTTCGACAAGGTAACCCGAAGTTTTTTTTTCTTCTTAATTATTTTTTTTGTTTAATTTAGTTTGTTAATGTTAAATTTCTTTCTATTTAATTATCCCGGGTTTGACTGGTTAACCTGGTTTCACGGGTTAACTGAGTTAATTCCTGGTTAACCCATCAACTTTTTTTTTTATATTTAGTTATCAAATTTTCATGACATGAATCCCAAGTTTGATGGGTTAACCTGATTTGCAGGGTTAACCCAGTTAATTCAGATTTTTTTTTTCTTTTTCTTTATTAATTTTTTTTTCATGTTGGTTTTTTTTTTGTTTTTTTCTTTCTAATTAATCTATTTAATTATCATACTTTTATTACACGATCTTGCAGCTAGACTCACATCCAAGGCTCTTGGATTTGGTGTTGCAGTTAGACTCACTTAAACTTGAGTCATGTAACTTTAATATTATTATTAATATTATAAATATTACTCTTGGGTCAAGCGTTGTAGTTAGACATAAGACTTTTGGGTATATCTTTGTAGAAAGACCTAAAACTCTTAGATCTTAGCCTTTTTTATATTTTTTATGCAAGAAAAAAAAATTAATCTGTGGGTATGCCTTTGTTTTTTTCCCTTTTCTTTTCCTTTTTAAGCCTTTTATTGCGGACTGCACAGTGCAGTCCACAGTGAAAAAACTGATGTCTTTAGTTTTCTTCTGGCTTTTTTCCTTTTTGTTTTGTTTTTTAATTATTTTTTTTAATTTAGTTTCTTAATATTAAATTTTTTCTATTTAATTATCAGACTTTTATGACACGGATCCCGGGTTTGACGGGTTAGCCTAGTTAATTCTGGGGTAACCCGTCAGTTTTTTTTTTCTATTTAGTTATCAAACTTTCACAACACAAATCCAATGTTTGACGGGTTAACCTGGTTTGAAGAGTTAACCCAGTTAATTCAGATTTTTTTCTTTTTTTTCATTAGTTATTTTCTTTATGTTGGTTTTTTTTTAATATTTTTTTCTTTTTACTTAATTTATTTAATTATCACATTTTTATGATACGACCTTGTAGCCAGACCCACATCCAAGGTTATTGGGTCTGGTATTGCAGTCAAACCTACTTAAACTTGGGTCATGCAAGTTTAATGTTATTATTAATATTATAAATATTACTCTTGGGTCAGACGTTGCAGCCAAACCCAAAACTCTTGGGTATAGTTTTGTAGAAAAACCCAACACTTTTAAATCTTAACTTTTTTTGATATTTTTTATGCAAAAAGAGATTGATCCGCGGCATCGCACGAGTCATCTAACTAGATAAAAATTATAACTTTTCAGTACAAGAAATTGATTTTGTAATGTTTCTTTCCCTAAACAATGAATGTTTTCATAGCACTGTTTGTTGTTTTTCAAATATATGGGCATATATTGTAAACTATAATTTTATGAAATTTTGTTGTTCATGAACGTGTGAAAAGTATTAATTATATAATTAATATTGAATTTTTGTTATTAAAAAGATTTCAAACCTATGAAATATAAAACACAAAGCCTCTTATTTTCAATTAAAAAGATATAAAGAGAAGGAGAATGACCTAAACCCATCCCTAACCCCGAAAAGCCACCAAAAGTAGGGTTTGTTTGTACATGTTTTTAGTATAGGGAGTAATCTAACTAACCACTTAAACTTGGAGGACTTCACGCGTACTCAGCCCTACAGAGTATACCTAGTTACGGTAACACTGTAAGTCTGTAACAGTAACCCCTCTCAAAAAAACGAAAAACACACCTAAACTAATTTGTTTTTTCTTAAAAAAAAAAAAAACAGATCTTAGCGCTCATTTCTTGTGATTTGAGTGCTTATATTATATTTTCCCTGATCTTCTGGATTTGTCTGCGAGTGATTGAAATCAGCAGTCATGGTTTCAACGAACAAGCTCAAATCCGTCGATTTTTACAGGTCCGATCGATCTCCATTTCTTCAAAGATTTCGCTTTGTATTATGAATCTGGAAGCGTTAGATATCTATATCTATTTTTTATTTAGCTCATGAATGAGGTTTGTTAATGTAGTAAATAAAGTATGTGTATGTGTTGATTTTTCAGGAAAATTCCTAGAGATTTGACAGAGGCATCGTTATCAGGTGCAGGATTATCGATAGTAGCTGCCCTAGCTATGGTGTTTTTGTTTGGAATGGTATGTAGCTTCTTCTCTGCCACTTTTTCAGTGCTAAATACGCAGATTGCTGCTGCGTTTTAATGATTATTTTGATTTGCAGGAACTTAATAATTATTTAACTGTCAACACCTCTACATCTGTGATTGTGGACAATAGTTCTGATGGAGAGTTCTTACGTATTGATTTCAATCTTAGGTAATTTTATGTTTTTTATTTTTCATTATTTAAATCTTGCCTATGCCATGTTTCACTCTCTGCATAGGAATTCTTTCCATTGAATTAAGGTTGTTTGGATTGAGCATATGATTGTTTCATTTTAAGCTGAGGTCTAGAAGAGTATTATTATTTTGGGATTTATCCCTCGTACAAATGCATACCAGGAGTTGCGTTGCTGCATTTGGTGCACAGTAGATAAGCAGGATGAGTGTCATTTCCTTGAAGATGTTTTTTGTTTTTCGATAAGTAGAGGGGAGTTGGTATTATGTACATAGCTGATTACAGTGTCCGGACATGGTGATACCTAGGCCTTGGTCTCTTGTTAATGTAGTGTTTAGCTTTTGGGATTTTGTCAGGATTTATGATGTTAGGCTGCAGTTGTTGTTCAAGTGGCAACTGTTTTTTCAACTTCTTTTGTCTCAGTTTCATCAAAGAGGTCTGGTTTTATATTGCCCCTCATGTGCTTAACTTTGAACTTGATCTATAGGTGTGAACCTAGTTTCGACTGTCAATCTGTTTTTGTTTCCTCTTCAAAGCTTTTAGGTTTGTGGCTGATTTTTTTCGATGTAATGCTGTAATGCTTTTGTTTCCTCTTCAAAGCTTCAAACCTCTAATGATGCTGTAATGCTTTTCCTATTTAAATTTCTTGGCTTTACATAAGTAACTGTTAATCTTGTATTAAACTAGCTGACAGATAAATTTTCTTTTTAATTGTAGCTTTCCTTCACTCTCATGTGAATTTGCATCGGTTGACGTGAGTGACGTGTTAGGAACTGTAAGTTTTTTCTATCTATTGTTGTGTTTCTTCAATTTAGTTTTATGAAAATGATTATTTATGTTTTTTAAAAGGCTTTTTTATAAATTATTTTTCATTTTGTGAAAGTGACTTGGGTGTTGACAGGTGAGATAGCTGCCCAAGACTTGAGAAATTATGGTTCTCTAAGTTTTTAGATTGGTGATAAGCTGGAAATAAAAAAAGAAAAAAGAAAAAAATACAGAAGTAGGTGCCTTTGGTTTAGTAGGATTTCATTGAAAAGTAAAATAAATTGACCAAGATGTCCACAAAGCTATCCTCACATGTGAGTGGAATCATGGAAATTTCTAGAGATAATAATTGTTATTCCTCTTGTACTCCAAGATAAATTAGAATGCCATTTTTGCTTTGCCTTATCTTTTTTTTCTTCTATTTAGAGTGCAGGTGCAATTTTCTTCTCGACAATTTTCCCATATTTTTTTAAGTTTGATGTTCACTGCATGCTTGCATTGTACAATATGGTGAAATATCCTTGAAATTATTGAGCTTGGTGTGCGCCCTTGTGGTTCACAATCCTTACTGCCAATTTATTTTCTGAACACATTATTCTTGACTGGCCTAAAAGTTTACATTCATTTTTCCAGAACAGGTTGAATATAACAAAAACAATCCGCAAATTCTCAATTGATCATGATTTGAAGCCCACTGGATCTGAGTTTCACTCTGGACCAGTTTTGCATCACATCAATCATGGAGATGAAGTTCATGAAGAAGGCAGTGAAGGTTCTGTATCACTCAAAGCTCATAATTTTGATCAATACACGCATCAGTAAGTTGCTGAATTTCAATTTACAGATGTTTGTTAGGTTCTGAATTTGGAAGATTTTCTTGTAGTGATTTTAGCGATACCTTTGTTTGACTCATATGGAGTACTTTCTTCTCAGGTATCCAATTCTAGTTGTCAATTTTTATGCTCCTTGGTGCTACTGGAGTAATCGCCTGGTAATTTTACAATGTCCATTTATTGCTTAGAGTTTAGTTTGAATATTGGGATAGAAGACCATTTGGGGTGTCAGATTAATAGATTGCACATCTTTTATGATCTTTGCAATGATACAGCTTCTGAACCTAATTTTTCAAGCAATACACTGCATATTTAGGTCTAGGTGTATTTGAAATTGTCCAATGAGTAATGTCATGTGATCTTAGTGTCAGGAGACTGCTCTTTGATGTTACTGAGAGATAGGAACTTATAGATTCATGATAATAAGCTCATACTCTGGGCGTTTTGTGACTTTAAATGTCTTGATAAAATCATCTAAGGATTTCAAATTTTTTGTCTTATTGTTTGTTGTTGAATAACTACTCAGTTATACTTGGCAAAATCAAATTGAACCCATCCTGCATAAATACAATGATGACTGGTGGACTCAGTGTTTTGCTTTCTTCTTTGCTGACTATTTTCTCTTGTTTCAGAAACCTTCATGGGAAAAGGCAGCTAAAATAATAAGAGAAAGGTGTTTTTCTTTTCTACTTTTACATTTTTTTTCTCGCTGAAAATATAGACAGAGCCTTCATTTGAAGTAAATTGTTCCTTGATTTGGCATTATGTTATTTAATTCCCACAATGTACATACATTTTATCAGGTATGATCCAGAAATAGATGGGCGGATTCTGTTGGCTAAGGTTGACTGCACTGAAGAAGGTGATCTGTGTAGGAGGTATTTTTTAGATCAATGTTTCCTGACTTGTAATTTGATTTCTGTTGGTGAGACAAAGTGGTAATGGGTTTAGCATTTGGGGGTAGCATTTCTATTCTGATAATGTAGCTAATAGATTTTGAAATTCATGATGCACTTCTAGTTTAGTGTGTACGAAAAACACTGCATTGCTGTAATGTGTTGAAAGATTTCTTCCAACTCAATATTAATTCCTGTCTGCTTAGCTTCATTGTAGTTCATGGGGTTGTTTCTCCATTCTCTTTTACCCTTGTTGTAGGGTTTAGTTTCCTGAGTTGATTGTTTCTTAATGTAAGTATTTTTCCATGAATTTTCAGGAATCACATACAAGGGTATCCATCAATTCGTATTTTCCGTAAAGGAAGTGATCTTCGGTAATATATTTTCATCTATACTCTTTGTATGCTGTTGATGATTATCTTTAACTTATGTTGGATGTTTTCTTGGTGCATTTTTATTTTTAAGGCAATTGGAATGCATATTTGCTCTTTAAATTTACCATTTGAGGTAAATCTATTTTTGTAAACTTCCGTATTCTCTTCTGTTTATTTAGGAGACTTTCTTTCTTTCTTTCTTTTTTGTAAGGAAAATTGGATTTAAAATGTGGAAACAAGGGCTGGCTTCTTTATGGACATGAGTACATGCAAGAAGCTAAACAAACTAAAATCATTAAAATTGACAAAACCCTGGAAAGAAATATGAATAAAAAATCAAAAGGCGCACAAGACAAGAAATGACGATGACCTATCTCTTTAGCAAGCATACAGATATCTTGAGATTTTGAGATGCTTTGATACAGTCTTAGATATGAGATTGACTTGTAATCATTTGAAGATTGTCTAATTTGTTTGGTCTTCCTTGGTTTTCAAAAGTGAATGTGAGGCGGAAATAATTTGGTAGACTGAGCCTCGAAGTGGTGTGTCTTGCATTCGAATTAACTTTTTTTGTTTTGTTGGGTACAACATCCGTACATGTAAATTTAATTATCTACTATCCTTGACATAGTTTTTGGTACCCTGTTTTGAAGTCTTCCCTCAATTTCATATACTTGGTGGCCAACACCAATTCCTTCGTAAAATTTAACCTCCTTCTTTAAATCAGTCAAGTTGAAATTTCCTAATCAAGTTCTGCTACGTCCAAAATGCAACACTATAAAGATTGTCATATATAAGCTAAGAAACAAAATATCAGAACAAAAATGGAGGGTGGAAGGAATATACTCCTTTTTGTAGTTTCAGGTCCCCCTAACATTCTCAATCTTCACAGCATTTTTTAACACCTAAGAAAAGGCTGCTTGCAGCAATAGATGTCAACTTCTGCTTTGATTTATTGCTGAATACAACATTTTTGTTTCCTATCCTTTTCCTTTCTTTAATATCTGGCTTTGTATTACTGCTTCGTTGGCCAACTTTGGTATCGGGCATCTTCAACTGTCACAGGGATGACCATGGACACCATGACCATGAATCTTATTATGGAGATCGAGATACAGACAGCCTGGTTAAGGTATGAACACTTCTCTTTTTCCTATTTTAATGTGCAAACTTGGGTTGTTCAAGATAATTGATGCAAACCTGGCATACTTTCTATTGTCCCTTGCAGACAATGGAAGGTTTGGTTGCACCTATTGCAATGGAATCTCAAAGGCATGCTTTGGAGCATAAACCTGAAAATGCAACAGAGCATGTTAAAAGACCAGCTCCTTCAGCCGGAGGATGTAGAATTGAAGGATATGTGCGTGTAAAGAAGGTAAACCTCCCATTCTGCATGGAAATCAATGGGATAGACCCTATGGTTGCTTGTAGATATGCTGCATGTTAGTTGATGATGGACATGATCAAAATTAGTAAACAAAATGACAGATCAATAATCATTCAGCCATCCTCAGATTCTCACAATATTGTGGTCATTTTGTGGGTCTCTAAATTGATCCTAAAAGGAAATATTCAGCATTACTTTTGGTAAGTTCTTGGGTTTTAAAGTTGAGCTGTAATGTGCTCTGCAGGTTCCAGGCAACCTTGTGATCTCAGCTCGCTCAGGAGCCCATTCCTTTGATTCTACTCAAATGAACCTGTCACATGTCATATCCCATTTCTCATTTGGTATGAAGGTTTTGCCCAGGGTAATGAGTGATGTGAAGCGTTTGATACCTCACATTGGTCGAAGTCATGACAAGTTGAATGGCCGATCATTTATTAATCATCATGATGTAGGGGCTAATGTCACTGTAAGTTGTCTCTTGCAAGCGATCCTCTAGATTCATTATTTTATTTATTTCTGTAATGCTTACTGCATGCTTGGCCATAACCAATCAGCATTTCAATGTGCCGTAGTTTGACACCTCAACTACACCAACAACATTTACATGCATGGGGACAGGATGGGCATAGAATGTGGATTCCTAATTTTTCTTCATATGGATGCATGAATGTGCATGAATATACCATGGACCCACAATATGAAATTATTCATTTAGGATATCGTCTTGGACCACAACCATTTTAAATGTACAAATGGTGAAGAGAATGCAGGTCTTGAGCAGGAGTTTTGTTAGGGTGAGCCATTGATGGTTGATGGATTAAACATGCTTGTTCTTTGTAATGTTAATCAGGGTTGTTGCTATCAATATATGTTTAAAATAGGACATTGATTCTTTATGTTTGAGATAAATTCATTCTTGTTCCTGATCATAAAATCTTGAACCACCCATGTCCTGTGGGCTGATGAATGGATATAATTCTAGACAATGTGATAACCTTGCAATTTAAGGATATCTTAACATTCAATTTCTATAACATGGTAATTGCAGATAGAGCATTATCTCCAAGTTGTTAAAACTGAGGTGGTTACAAGAAGATCTTCAGCTGAGCACAAATTAATTGAGGAGTATGAATATACAGCTCATAGCAGTTTGGCACAGACTGTCTACATGCCAACTGCAAAATTCCATTTTGAGCTCTCTCCCATGCAGGTTCAGTAATAAATTAAAAAAAATTGATTCGTCTTTCTCTTTTATTATTATTGGACTGGAAGATTATTCGTTGTGTTTTCTCTGCTTTTGATCTCTCATTTGTTTCTGACACTTTTTTGTTGTACTTCTGATATCAGGTTTTGATCACTGAAAATCCCAAGTCTTTTTCACATTTTATCACCAATGTCTGTGCCATAATTGGAGGTGTCTTCACGGTTCGTATTTAAATTTGTGTTTCTTTAGTCTTTTATCTCCAGCCACAAGCAGATGCAGTTTCTGATAGTTTTTCTCTTTCCATTTCAGGTGGCTGGTATACTGGATTCAATTTTGCACAACACATTTAGAATGATGAAAAAAGTAGAACTCGGCAAAAATTTTTGATAGGAAGATGAAATTTGATGTATAAATTCTGTTCTCATACTCCTTTTTATTTAGCAAGGATTTGATTAGAACAATTACTGTATTTACCTGGTTTTGAATTGTTATAAGCTATTCTAATTGCTAATACAAGAAATTTTCCATGGCTCTCTGCAACTCCAACCTAGGCTGTTTGACTGCTTGTTCATTTTTTTTCCCCTTCTAGTTGAGGAATAGATGCCCCTTGAAACAAGAGTCTGTTTCAATTGCATGTGTCCATGATCAAGCACAATGGATATTGGCCCTGCAGCCCTCCCCCTCTTTCCTCACCGCCTCGTCGAAAATGGGAATCATGCAGCTTTTACAAGGAAGAAGTTTTGTTTTCCAGTGCGGGAACTGGGATATTGCTATTGCTCCAGGCTGGAAGTGCTCTGTTTACCACTGGTATGTGATGGGAGAAAAGAACAAAATTTTCCAAATTTCTTGCATCCACACAGTGAAAATTTTATTTATTTCGTTCTATACAATAATGTGACATGAAGTAATGAGCACACCATAAACTTTATCATCCGGAACAAATGAATGTTCAAACACCAATACACCTTTGAAATACCCAGTTGAAATCACTGAGCTCAAGGCAAGAAAATCATAGAGAAAGCCAGGGGGGTAAAAAGGGGGAAAAAAAATGGAACAGGGTCAAAAAAAAAATGGAAATCAAATACTTGTTTGGATAATTTTCCTCCTAAAACGATAAGATAAGAGATGAAGCAAAGAATGCTCCCATGGAACCAATGAAACTCGCGAACAATGAAGAAGCTGAGTTTGGTGGCACACCGATGGGAGCTGGAGTTGGGTTTATGTCGGCTATTCCTGTGGGAGCGGGAGGAGTCTCAACGCCGCTAGGTGTAGGAGCTGGGACAATGTCGGAGTAACCCAGAGACGGAGAAGGAGCTGCAGTGGTTTGGTTTGTGTTAGCAGAATGATTGCTTGATCTGTCTGCTAAAACGACCACCTCCAACTTCTCATTCTTGAGACAGTTATCTTTGTTTCCACTGATGAAGTAGTGATGTCCGGAATGGTTGAATGTGAAGACAGTCTTAGGGTCACTGAATGCTGCAATAGGATTCTTTGTGGTGCAATTTTCATAGTCCCCCTTGCTTACTTGAAGCACCGAGTCTTGGCTAGGATCATAAGCAAACACTGCAACAACCGAGAAGAAACAACTTCAGTTATCGTTAGAGATATGTTAACAAAATACTAAGATTTTGTACATGTTCTGTCGGAAGATGAAATCTTGGGACAAAAGGTCAACTTACAGAGGGAGTCTCCGATCCGAAATCGGGTACGTTCAGCCCAATCGTTGTAGTAGCTCTTCGAACTGGAACTGGTATTATCGGGCACGGTCCAACCTTTCGAACCGCCTCCGACTTGATATTGAAATGCATTGTTCTTCTGTATCAAGAGCAAGAAACACAAGAGCCCCAAAACATGAAAGACTTTGTTTTGGGAACTGATGTTGGCCATTGAAAAACAATAAATGAGATGTAGAGCAAGTGAAGTGTCTTTCACCCAAAATCTAAAATCTCAGTCTTAGATGAAGTTGAGCTGTGACAAGGATGGTGTTATGTTCAGCGTTTTTGTAGGCCAAGTTGCATGAACTTTACAAGCTGTGGCAGAGAAGCTTTTTTCTACTTTTTCATATTCTCATTTCTTGGGATTTCTTCGATGCCAGTGCAAAGCATATATTTCACTCTTTTAAGCAGTGTTTAGCATAATACTTTACTTTGACTGTTATCAAGAATATTCATGACTTCTGCATTGGGTAAAGCTAATGACATCTAATACACTATTAACATGTCTGTTACCACTATAAGATATAATACTTTCATGAGTTCATCTTGAACCATTAACTTGCTTGATTAAGCTACTCTGATATGCTAGTTTCTTTTCTTCTTCTCAGGCACAGAAGAGCTCTGGATGGCTTGATTCCACTTGGAAATATAAAGTTCTCTCTGTTTATGTTTCAGAAATGGAATGTCATACAGGTTGCATTTGAGCTGAGTTAGAAGTTTCTACTTATCTCCTTCATCAATGGAAGACAACCAAAGCAATGTCATGCAGTTGTCTGCCAATTTTTTCTTTCGAATATTAACATGATAGATGATGTTAGTAACTAGTGTCTTTTTCAAATGATAGATAAAACTCCTGATGAATTTAAACATGCATGCTTTCACATGTTTATCAGGATGGACTACAGGAAAAAGGGGGCCATTAATGGTTCTGGTTGACAATTTCGAGGTATGAACTTTTCTTTGGTCAAAAGCCTGGGGTTTTACAGTGTCCAGACTCAAAATATGACTGGTTTGATTATTTTAACAGATTTTTATCTAGTATTTATATAAATGAGCTTTAATATAGGTATAGCAATCTTGGTAAATACAAGATTTTTCAGACCAAAAAAAACATGAGTTAGATAAATATGTTAGATTTAAAATACTTGAATTTGATAATTTATCTAACCTAAAAAAACATGAATCAAGCAAGCTTGAGTTTGGATCTAACATGGATTTGGAAATGATACCAAGCCCAAAACACTTTTCTTGAAATTAATTTTTCAACAACCACAAAATTCTACTAACTTTTTTTTAAATAGTTATAATTTTTAATTCTTCAATAATTCTTTTATTTTTGAATTGTTGTAATAAATTTTTAATTTTTAATTTATTTTCTGCGTAGCTATTATATTATAGCAGTATATATATATATATATATATCATGCACTCTTAAAATAAAAAAAAAAGTGAAAAAATTATAATATTATTTTTCTATATTTGCAAGACTTACTGATATTTTTTTTTTATTGTACTTGTTTTTTCTGTAACTCTTTAGAGGAGAAATATATTGGATCCTGGAATATAACTTTGTGTTGAAAAAATATCCTTAAAGATAATATTTACACATGCCTCAGGTTTTAGTTTGTTTTCGTTTATTATAACTTCAATTTATACAACAGCCAATAAGCTGAGGTGCCATTACTGAAACGAAGATCTTCCTCTTTGGCACCTCCAGCATTAGGAAACAAGCTCAAAACAGAAGAACATTAGTTTAAAAGAGCACTTCATCATGTTCGAATCACATGCTTGATCTTCTGGCCTGTTGCTGGAACAGAAGAATCTGCCTTGTACAGAGCTCTTCAAGGCAAAAAAATTAGTATGAAAGGGATCGAGCTAGTTTGTTAATGTAGTAGCCAAATAGAACATGCAAAAATAGTCCACGGGAAATAGAAATCGGGAAGATTTGGTTAGAAGCTATGAACACAGTAATTATAATAAGAATGACAGAGATTTGCAGAAATCGACGTTGGTGGGATAGTGCCAACTGCCAAGCTATAGGTAATTTCCGTGAAGTTTCTTGGTATTTTCTTGAATGTAAACAAGTACGTTATGGGGGGTTTTTTCTTAAGACAAAATGGGTGGTAGATAGGCCGCTTCCACATCTATAAGAGAAAAACTGTGTTAGCGCTGTGCAGTGGTAAAGATTAATTTTTTCTTAGATGCATTTATTTGCTGGAAAATATATTTTTTTAAAAAGTAAATTTTGAAAAAATAAATTTTAAAAAAATAAATTATTTTTTAATGTTTGACAGTGTCATGAAAAATAAATTAGAAAATACTTTCCAGTATTTGGTTATATCATGGAAAATTAGTTGGAAAATAACTTATTAATATTTTATTTTTTTTCAAGTTTATTAAAATAATAATTAATAAATTTTACAAATTACAAAGTTGAATGAGAATGAAATTAAAAAAAAATTCATAAATTATCTCAAATAAAATAAATAATAGTCAAAATAATAGAGATCAAATTTAAAAAATAAAAAAATTAAAAGATGAAGAAATTCAAATAATAATAATTAACATTTCATAAATAATTTCAAATAAAATGAGTAACAATCTAAAGAATGATGACTAATTTCATAGATAAAAAATTTTAATTAAAAAATAATAAGAGAAAAGCAAATAACAATTATAAAAATAATGACCAAAATTAATATAAAAATTAAATTCTAAGGGATGAAATTAAAAAATAAATATTCAAAACAAAATATATATAGCAATTAAAAGTTTAAGGACCAAATTTGATATAATCAGCAAATAATATGACATTTTTAAATTTTTCACAATTTCCAGAAAGTGTTTTCCACCCAAAATAAAAGGAAAACACTTTCCTGGAAATCAAGCCAAATTTTTCTTTGACTGGAAAGTGTTTTCTGTTGACCAACTTTTCTAATAGCAAACAAACACAGGAAAGTTTGGAAAATGGTTTTTGACAAGAAACAAACACAGCCTTAATATAAAAAAATAAAAAGGTGTTATTGATGTTATTTTTAGCAGTAAAAACATGAATTCATATTAGACACTATATTCTTTAGATACTAAGGTAGTGATATATTAGATGATATATTTTTTAAAAATAATATTAAAACGATGATATATTGTATAGATTCAAACCAATCCTGGTTAACATGTAAAATTCTAGACTTAGATGATGATATTATAATAATCCAATAAAAAATAAATCAAAATAAATTATAAAATTTAATTCTCAATCAATCTACTACTGAATGAAAAAGATAAAATAAAATCAATTTAAAAAAAACCCAAGAAAAACGATTCGAATCAATCCAAATAAACTAAAGTTTAGAGGATTTTCATGAATGATACTGAAACTGAATGTAAATATACAAGATTTTTTTTTTAAATCAATCCAATAAATTTTTTTATTTTAAATTAATTTTTTTAATATTTTAAAATCATTTTTATATACTAATATAAAAATTAATTTTTAAAAAATAAAAATATATTATTTTAATAAATTTTTAAATAAAAAATTATTTTAAAAATAACTTCAATCACACTCATAAAATCGGTGATAGTAATCGAAACATCGGTCACTCAACAGCTCAAAGTAAACTAGTAACCGTTTTTTTCCCTCGCATTTTCTCTTGGGCCCACTTACAACACACGTCAATCAACATGGGCACCACCACGCCTCCTCCAACAAGCACGGCGCGTTTGCTTCACCCACCAACAGGTTCCCGTGGGACAACTCCTAACTCTACAAAATCCGGGGAGTAATGTCCTCTCATTACCCGCCAAAAATGGCAAGTGGACTTTGGGAAGACCAACTGACCAAGTCGTATGATCACGCGCTTTTCTCGCTCCTTCTAAGCTTCTCTGATCACCCAATAGAAATCAAGTAAACTACCTAAACCCAAAAGGAAAGCGGGAAAGAGTGCAAGGGAAACAGTACAGCCAAAGAAAAAGAAATAGGTATATGTTGATCATAAAAAGGTAATCCCCCAATAGAAATTATAATGTTATTTTAAAAATAATTTAGTTACATTAGTAAATAATTAAATAAAATAAGAATAGGTATATTTTACTCTAAAAAAGGTTAAGAAGAAAATAATTTTCTTAAAAAAGAAAAAAAACAGACAAAGAAAAAGAAAAAAGGAATTTTGGTGATGCGAGATGGAAATAGAACTTTGACAGAGTAAAACAGCATGAGCATGACCATGAAAATAACCCCACAACACCCTAACCTCTAATTATAATTATTACTCTTTAATTTATTATTAAAAACACAAAAACAAATCAACAACTAAAAACAGAAACATTAAAAAAAAAAAACACTTTTGTTTTTGCTTCTCATATTTTATTGTTTTGAACTTGTCTTTGTTGTTGTTATTGTTAAGGAGCTTTCCCCCTCTTTGAACCCTTCATCTTCTTGTAAATCTCATAATTTTAAGGGGGTCAAGCTCCTGATTTCTGCTTTGTGAGTTCTTTTTCTTGGCTATTATAAATGTGGAGAGATCCCGGACAGCCTGCTGATTCATATTATCAGGTCCGGCCTGAATGCACGGATGTTCCAAAAACCAGATTCAAAATCAAGGTTTGCGTTAAAGATTTGGTTTTTTCTTTTTCTTTTTCTTTTCCTTTCTGGACTGCTTTTTGATATTCGTGAAATGCCCATTTGATTCATTTAGATCAAAGTTTTTCAATCTTGGTCTCTTTTGGCTTTGTTTTGATGTTTGTGACGTGCCCATTTGGTTGATTTGGTTCATAGTTTTGAGATTTGGTTCTTTGTAGCTTTCTTTTATATTTTCCGGATATCCATTTGAATAATATGGATCAATGCTTTGGAATTCGGTTCATTGTGGCTTTATGTTGATATTTGTCGGGTTCTCATCGTTTGGTTAGTTTGGAGTGAAATGGTATTTGTTATGATGATATGGATCAATGTCTCGCAGAAAACGGAAAATATAGCTTACAATATGAAAATAATGCTATTATGATCATTACATATGGTTGAGTTCGAGAAAAGATGTTGACTTTGGACCAGAGATGAAATGGTTGCGTGATTAATGCATTAAGAAAGGCTCCTTTTTTCTGGTTTATTTTAAAGCCGGGTTGAATAGTCAATTGGATTGTTTACTTGATTTGTTTAATCTAATTTCAATTGTTTAGTGAGAAAGGATTTTTCCAGCAATAATCACCAATGTAACATAAGCTAGCTTGTTAAACTGGCAAGTCTATATGGACACTTAAGCTAGCTTGTCGTGAAATAGATAAACAATAAGGTCAAACTGTTCAGCTCCAATAGTTCATATTGATTGGTGTTGCCAGCTGAACTTAAAACACATTACTTGTAATGGAAATAACTGCAGCTTCCTTTGGATCCACTTTTGCAGGCTGGTAAAACTCTAAGTCCAAGGAAATGGCAGGCTGCATTTACACCAGAAGGATACCTGGATATAAGCAAGACCCTTAGTCGAATCTACCGTGGGGCAAGTGTTCTTTTAAGAGATCTTACAATCAACTGTGAGATTTAATGCTCATAATTTTTCTTTTCCTTTTTTGTAGGGGATCCATCCATCAATTAGAGGAGAAGTTTGGGAATTTTTACTCGGCTGTTATGACCCTAAGAGTACATTTGATGAACGAGATGAGATACGGCAGCGCAGAAGGTAGTCTGTTTTCTGCTCTTCACAAGTGTAACATATTGGCAACAAACCACAGAAGAGGATCAGGATCTACTTATTTAGTTCAATCAAAGTTAATGACCAGACATTGACTTATTAATTGCTTTTCTTTTATTGTGACAATAGGAATTACAGTAATGTGAGACAACTTGATAATTTCAATATTTGGTTCTTGTCACCATCTAGAACCAGGCTTTCTCTTTGGGCTAGGCAAGTTTGATAATTTATGGACCATGTAGATGAACGTACTCAACAAAAGATTCTGCTCTCATTAGGTTTTTTAATCTGACTCTGGAGATCTCTTACATAATACTATAATGGGGACTTCATCTCCTTGCATGGATATAAATATAATCTAGTTGAGTCAGAATCTCCCCTTTAGAAATGTAGGTATATTAATTTTGAGTTAAGTACTGTAATTACCCTTACTTTTTGTGCATAAACCTTTGAAGTTTGGTGATGCTTTATTCCTACTTTAGAAGACATGTATAAGTTGTTCTTATGTTGCACCTTCAGGATACAATATATTAGGTGGAAAGAAGAGTGCCGCCAAATATTTCCTGTTGTTGGAAGTGGCAGATTTATTACAGCGCCTGTAATCACCGAAGATGGTCAGCCCATTCAAGAACCGTTAGTAATATTAGAAACAAATCAAGACAGAGGCCCCTCTGCTGAAACTGGCAATGCAGATGGCAATGGCACAAATCAATCAAGAATAAATGCTTCCTGTTCAGAAATGGTGAGAGATCTTACTAGCCATGGTCCTTTGGACCAGAAAGTGATCCAATGGCTGCTCACCTTGCATCAAATAGGTTGGTGATGTTCATATATTAACGCGCAGATTTCTCTCTTCATTGGTGCAAAATAAGTTCTTGTTCTCCTGTCAATGCTTTGCTAGGTATTAATGGAAATTTAAAGCTTTTGCAAAGCCAATTTTCTTGTTATGCAATAGTTAATGATTAATTGATGTTCTCTCATTAATGCACAAATGTTACTTTTAGACTCTGGCTTTAATATTTATAATCACTGTTTTACCATAAATCTCTCTCTCATGCAGGATTGCAGAGTTTGAGTTAAACTGTTCCTCTAATGCTCTGGTTCTTGTTTATGTTTTCTTTTATGGGTATTGAAGTCGTTCCTTAGAGATGGGGCGGAGCGGCAATTTTATGAGAAGGAAGGTGGGGATAGGGAATTAGGTAACATTGAAAATGAAACAACATAGGGAAAGACACAGTTAATAATATTTGGGGGTGCAAAATTTTCAAGTCCTATGACCTTAAATTGAAGGGTATAATTAAGAATTTTAAGAATGAAATGTGCAAAATATTTCAAAAAGTCTAGGGTGCCATTGCCCCTCCAACCCTCCAATTAGTTCTGCCCCTGCATATAGAAAAGATATGCATGTTGAACTCTGTTAATTTGAACCTCAAGATTTAATTAGTCATAACTGCATTATTGTAATCCTGGATTTTTTTTAATATTTTTTTTCTATCAAATGATTCTTTCTGATTGAACTATTATGGGTGGTAGGTCTCGATGTGCATCGCACTGACAGGACGTTGGTGTTTTATGAGAAGCAAGAGAACTTGTCAAAACTTTGGGACATTCTAGCTGTTTATGCCAGGATTGATACAGATGTCGGCTATTGTCAAGGTAGATGATAAAATGATTGTCATATTTGTGAATTTAATATATATATATATATATATATATATATATATATAGAGAGAGAGAGAGAGAGAGAGAGAGAGTCTCAAGTCACTTTAACTATCATTGATTAGTCTATTATAAATTAAGTGCCAGAATTGATGGTTATTTATTGAATGAGAAGAGGTATCTGGCTATCCAGGTTACAGGGGGAATGGGGATAATAATAAAGAGAATGGTCTTTTATTCTACCAGTTTACAGAACGATCTCAAAATGTCAGGCACATATATATTTCAAGCATTAGCACTTGTCTATAATTAGGTTTTGAAACTGTGTTTGAATCATATGTGCCTGTTATGTAGATCAGGTCAATGAAATGACAACAGTGCACATGCCAAGATCCTATATGTTTGAAATTCTGTTGACCTGAAAATTAATATTGATATGCATGTACACAGTCATCTACACAATATTACCTTAATATTACATGAGATTTGAAATGATCTGGAAATGATGTATTGGGTTATAATAGATTGAGCTGTTAAGAAGTAACTCCACAAATGTCTTCTTTGTCTCTTTTGAATAACTATGTTTGGTTGCTGAAGGTCATAATGATTATGCTACCTTTATAATGATGTGTCTACCTATGTCTACATTGACGTAATGAAGTGTAAATTCTAAAATCTCAAATGCATGAATGGCGGACAGGAATGAGTGATCTTTGCTCACCCATGATAATGCTGCTTGAAGATGAAGCTGATGCGTTTTGGTGTTTTGAACGATTGATGCGCAGATTGGTACTTTCTCTTCATTTTCTTTGTCTCTCAATTTTGTGCACAAGATACTTTACAGTGTGATGGTGCTCTTGGATAAAGCACATAGGTTTTTCTTACTATTGTTGTACTGGATTCTTATTGCATAGAAGTGGATGATAAGGTTAATTTTCTTTAGGTTATTTGAATTTTTATACTTGATGAATCACTTGATGGTTTCGACTTTCATATCTCATGAGTTAACTACTTCTTCATGTCCTCGTGAATTTTCGAGCATTTATTATGTTGCTTACCTTCATAAATTGGTTCCTGACCTTCATTGCACTGATCACTTGTTTTTCTTCTTTTGTTAGTTATTTGGGATTTATTTTTCTCTGAGTTGAAATAACTTTTATGATCAATCAAAATGCTTTTGGAGGTTTCCACAGCTCTAGCTTCAGTATTTTTTTCCTTTTGATTTCCACATTTTCATGAATTTATATTATTTGAAATTTTGTAGCGAGGAAATTTCAGATGCACTGAGAGCTCTGTTGGAGTGGAGACACAACTTAGTAATTTGGCCGAAATTACTCAGGTTGTCGATCCAAAACTTCATCAGCATTTAGGTATTGTCTTAAATTTATGCTTTCCCCATTATGTGTTTTAAGCCAGCCTCTATGTTATTCAATATACTGATTGTTAATTCATAAATCCCATTCAGTTTAATAGTTTATTACTCTTTACTTTTTCTTTTTTCTTTTTATTAGCACTTACCAAAAGAAGATACAGGTTATTGAGAAAGAAATAGATAAAGAAATTTTTTTTACTTTGGAATCTTGAGTATAACCAATGGACGAATGCCTTAATGTCACTGTTTGTTGCCTTGTTGCATAAAGAAAAGGGACAGCACCTGGAGAATTTTTTAATTGACTTGTCTGTGATGAAAGTGTTTCTCTATGTTTTTGCTCCTGTAAGGTGGCTTGTTTGCATCAGTGGACCTACACATACCTTTGGAGGAATGTGGAACCCCCAAAGTTTTGTCAATATAGGATGGAAGTATCATGATTGATGTCCCTGTCCCAACCATAGAAGAAAAAGAAAACTATAATCAACTATATCCCTTACATTTTAGTTAGCATTCATTCATACCGTTCATTTCATAGTAGCTTTGGTCCCCTTGAACTTGAGTTCCTATAAAATTGGAACAAGTTCTTCAGGAAAAAACAAAATAAGTATTTGCTTTATAACCCCTTTAAATACCCTTTTTTAATATCTAGATGCTGCATGGGAACAAGGGTACAGGATTAAGAAAGCCTGATCCTATGTGTACATGAGTGTTTGCCTTAGTGTGGTATCAGCCATGATATGGAAACCAACTTATGTTATGATATGCCTTTCAGATTGCAGTTTTCAGCTGTGATTCTTTAGCAATAATAACAATGTTATGCCGTGATTCTTGTGATAGTTTTTAACTTTTCCCAACTTTCTTCATTTATGCTGAAAAAAGAAATTAAAGATGTGTTTTGGTCTTTGAACACAGATGCACTTGGTGGAGGCGACTATTTATTTGCTTTCCGTATGCTCATGGTTTTGTTCCGCCGAGAATTTTCATTTTGTGATTCACTCTACCTTTGGGAGGTATGGTTCAAGTTCGCTATATTATTTTAGTTTGGTTTATTGAAAAGATTATGTATATTCAAGTGATTTTCAGATTGCCTGTAATGAAGGCAATGTAAAATTCTAATTTTTTTCCTTTTAATTTAAAGCTATGGGTAGAACTGTTTATCTACAGAATTGGTCTTGTCAAAAGTTCGGAAAACTCATTCTAAACTGATAATGTGTATGCATATTCCAGTGATCATTTCTTCACCCTATCCTGTAGTTCATCGCCAAGCTGTGGAGTTTATTTACAATTTCAGAACAAATGACAGTCAAGGACAAATCTTAGATCCTTCAAAAAATCTGCTGAGCCAGCTCAGAGGACTCCAGACCTATCAATAGACAAGCCCAACCCAATTTCCCCAGCTTGATTCCTAGATTGTACATTCCCATATGTGAGAACAATTGCTACTCAATCACCAAAACAAAAAAATCCTTTTACCTTTATTGTATGTATGTGGTTAGACATACATTTATTTTCTTGGGTGGGTAGAAAAGGATTGTAGATAAAAAAAAAAAAATCCGATAAGCCTCCACTCTGTAGCTACAGAATGTTGTAACAAGTCACTGGTACCTAAATGGTGTTTTTCTTCTAGTTTCTTTAATCCTGAGCCTATATATGTGAGCACTATGTCATTTTCTTTTCTTTTATCTTTTGTTTGTTTTCTGTCATGTATATGCATCTTTGAATAGAGATGTAGGCATAAAGGTTTTTTTTTCTTCGTAAACTACGTTATCTTAGTTACTTACCTCTCTGCTTGCAGAACATAAAATCCGCACCTTCTTATATGCGCATTCTTTTCTTTAATCTCTACAGATGATGTGGGCCCTTGAATACGACCCTGATTTGTTCTCTGTATATGAAGAGCCGGAATTGAATGGTGAGAAAGCTGAGGGGTCTAAGGGAAGAACAAAGTCAATACGGCACTATGGGAAGTTTGAAAGGGAAAATATGAAAAATGGGGCAGTGAATTCTGAAAGCCCCCTTCCCATCTCTATTTTCCTTGTTGCCAGTGTATTAAAAGATAAGAGCTCTACGCTTTTGCAGGAGGCTCGGGGCCTGGATGACGTTGTCAAGGTAAGCTTGATGAGTTGATTTGTGCCCTATCCTTTAGACACCTATAAAATACCATTTAGTTTAGGAAGGGCAATGTACCACCAAGCAGAAGCATGTAGGAGAAAGTAAATAAAAGTGGAAGTGTTTAGTAGTGAAGATGGTCCACGAACCCTATAAGTTTGCATGCAGGGGGTGACGGGTGGTCGCTGCAGCTTGAGCATCACCCTTTCTGCAAGCATGTGTCTCAAGAAAGATTCAAAGCAGCCCCCATTTCTCGCTCTAGTTGCTATAGTTGTCTGTTGAGGATCAGTCTCGAATCCCAAGCATGACACTGTTAGGTGGAGTCAGAAACTGAAAATGTGGCAAAAGTTTGTCTGGTAACATGGGGATAGTTGAATGAGTCCTCCCCAAGTTATTCAACACATCCACTTAACCAACAGATCAACACTGACCGTGCTTGTAGGTTTCTAACGTTCATTTATGCTTGCATCTAGTGTAGATTTGTAGCAAGAAAGACTACATAAAACTTGCAAAACGTTTTTATTTTTTTATTTTTTGGTAAATAGTAGTGCATGTACTACCTAGATAATATTCCACGAGCTAGCTCATGTGCTGTGAAATATGATTTTAACCTGATTATTTTCTCATTCATTTTCTTTTGCAATGCCTTTCAGATATTGAATGACATGACTGGAAATTTAGATGCCAAGAAAGCATGCAGCAGTGCTATGAAACTTCACAAGAAATATTTAAAAAAGGTGCTTTTCTTACCTTGGAGTGCTACTATAATTCCTGATGTTGCGTTTGAAATGTTCAATTAGAATTAGAGAGAGCAAACAGTTGGAAAAAAAAATCCAGAAGAGTGTTGTATCAAGCCTTTTTTATCTTTAGTTTTTCTTAGCATTTTGTTTCTATATCAAATAAATATTCAGAGGGCAGGGAGTAATACCTTTTTCATTACACTTATGTTGAGAGTTTTTTTATTCTGAAGGAAATTGAGAAAAAGAAAAACGAAAACCTAGCTACATCCAAAGGGTTATAACAGCACAATGTCCTGATTCCAATTGCTTGCTGATGATTTCTTTTTTATTGCCTAGGCAGTTTATATACATGTTTTTCCTGGGGATTCTCAGCTGCTTGTTTATTAGCTAAGTTCTTTTGGTTATTTCTTGAACTTACAGTCATTCATGCTCTTGCAGGCGAAGAAGCCATAGCCTACAATGAAACACATGATTTTTTCCCCAGCTGATAAATATTGGGAAGCTTTCATTTTGTATTTTAAACTTTCAATCGATGCGGTATACTACCACACAAATTTTGGCTTGGAGATACCAAAACTTTATTATTGCTCCAACCTGCAAAATGGTCTTGCAGAAAGTAAATTGTTATCTGTAAACCAGCCTCTTCAACATAAGAATCCATGTACAAATACAACCATGTATCCATCCATTTTGTGTTAACATATACATTTTAACTTAATCATCAATGAAATACAAAGAAAATCATTTGCGTGTATGGGACTTGATCTCTAATTCTCCGTTAATGTTCTTGTTTTAATGTTTTTCCTTGTCAAAAATGGACTAGCGGATGAAGATTGCAAGGCATAAGTTCCTCAGATTGGAAAGTTTCTTGTAGTCTCCCATGCAAAATCCCTCTGGGACAGGGATGAGTTATCCATACCTTGTAAAATCATCCAAGTATGACTAATGTCTTCATTGATAATTGTCTTTCTCACAATCGTCTTTTAATTTCAAATCTGAAATGATAATGTGAAAATTAAAATTAAGCACATATATCCCGGCATAGCTAAAGAATAATCACAACTAAATTCTTGAACCTGCTTGAATTTTCTCCACGATGGACTCTTAAAAAGTGCTAGAACCCAGAAGGCCGGAAGATGCTGATATCACATAGCTTGACAAAACAAATTGGGCCATGGTGGAGGATTACAATCGGGGAACTCACCTAATTTTAACAGTGGAGTTACTGCCTTTTTTTTATTTTCAAACTTTTTTTCCTTTCAACTTAATCTTTTTATAGACTAATTAGTGAAAATTAGTCTTGACATTGAAAAAAAAATCAAATTAATAAATAAGATGAGGAGAAAATACATAACTCTGAGTTCTTGATTAATCTGAAAACTATAATTATAACCTTTTTAAATTATTGTATATATGATAATGGAATCAAATCCAATTATAGAATCTTTCAAGGCAACATGATTGATCATGAATGGATGGAATTTGTATATTTGATGTATGATCACTACTAGTGTTTTCGAACTAAGTTTGTGGACTTTAAAAATTTTAAATCTTCTACGAATAGACTATTATTATCCAATAATAAAACACATATAAGAGTGAAGTTCGATGATTTCATGCAATCTTTCTTTTATTTGAAAGCTCTAAGTTTGGTGTTTTTCAAAAAAAAAAACCTCAAATTATAATTTTATTTTCATACAAATATTTATTTTGTTTAGTTATCAGATTTTAGATAAAAACAAAAAAAGTAATATGAAGACAACAAGGAGAAAGAAATTCAAGTTTTTTTTTAGTTCTTTTATGGTGTTTTAGGATTATTAGGTCTCCCATCATTCGACTCTTCAGCCATCATAATTGTACCTAAATAGGTGAAAATTGTTTTTTTTTTTTTAAAAAAAAAGATTAATGCATGTGTGCCTCCTCTAAGCTCTCACACTGCTAAGCCACTCAAGACAGCGTGTTATGGTTTTTTTTTTTGTCTTTTTGAAAATTTTTTATTCTATTTTTTAAAATTAAATAGTTTTTTATTATTTTTTTAATTTATCTTTTAATATTTGATTAATTAAAAAAAATTATTAAACTTAGTAGACTCAGCTCATGGTTTTTATAAATTGACCTGAGTTGATCTAATATGTTGTTATATTAATGTTAAAAAAAATATCATCTTGAATTTCTTTTAAAAAATAAAATTATATTTTTATTGGTTATTTTAGTTACTTACCTATATTTTTTTTATAGGTCATTTGATTTTTACTTTTTTTAATTTATTATTATTATTATTATTATTTTACCTTTAAATCTATCAAATCAATTAAATATAACTAACTCCAGAAATTTTGATTTGTCGGGAGTTTTTAAATTTGATCCATGGTTTGGAGATTCTTTTTCACGATTCAAAAAGATTATGTTTCGATCCACATCATACTGTGAAAAGTAACCTAGTCAAAATCTATTTCCTCACTGAACTTCAGAATTCATGTGTTGATGACGAAGCACAATCAAAATTATTAAATCCAACTCGGGGTTGACTTGGTGCAAGTTCATTATGGGTCGTACGGGTTAGCAAAGATCAATGGAGAAAATTTAAATAAAGATGAAAATGATGTTGTTTTGAAAAAAAAATTATATAAAAAAAATTAATAAATTTTGATTGGGTCAACTAAAATGCAGGTGAACCAGGATTTTTAACCGAGTTGCCAAGTAAACTTCCAAATCATTTTTTTTAAGCTCATCCTGGATCAAGTCCAAGTTGACTTCTAGGACACTGGGTGAAAGGGAAAAACTGTGGTTTCATTAACTCAGCTGCATGAAAAAAAGCAGATCAGCATATATTACCTAACTTGGCAAAACATCAACACTTGCAATGGAATATCAAGTTTTTTTTTAGAAAAAAGCCCCAGATAATAAGCTGATCTTGTTGAGTATAATCTGTTTCAGTTGATATTAGACAGGTTCAAATTGGAGCCCCCAGCAGGTGGTCTTAAAAGGTTTGCCACGTTAAATAACAATTGAAAACATTTTCTCCATTTCTTAGTCACTGCAACTTTAATTATTTTCCTTTTGATGGAATAAACTAGCGAAAGCCCTTCACTATGTTCCTATCTTAGGACAAGAATATGGCATTCTTAGTTTCTGTGAAACAACATTGTCTGAACTGAATAAGCAGAAATATTTCCTAGTTTTAGGAAACATGAGTTGTTGAGATTCAAAAAGCTAAGACAAACCTTGCAGGCTGCATAAATCTTATTTCAGGATAGAATTGCAAAATTAAACTGTATGGTCTCATCATTTGATGCGAAAATCAAGAACCCTACGGATCAAATGGACTGAAAGTTATTCTATTACCATTAAAACCTCATCAAGGCATGCTAGATAAACAAAAAGACAGGTATGGAATCGGTATACAGAGGGCAATTCATCACTGTTTTGCATATAATTAACTGCTGGTAGTAGTTGGAGTTTTTTAAAAATTATGATATTTTTTTCAGTTTTGAACTTGGTTACAACCTTTCTCATCTTCCGTTTGATATTCAACTTCAGAAGATACAGGCCCTGGACTCATTGTTGCATCATGCTCCATTTCTTGTCACAGATCCTGCTCCGCTGCTGAGGCAGAAAAGTTGTGTCATGAGCAAGAAAGTGGTTACTGTCTAGTCTTTACAAAAGTGCTAAAAAGCTTTCATTGAAATAGATACAGGCAAGACAAATGCTCACCCAAGCGAATTCCATACAAAAAAAAAAAAACAGAATTTTAACCTTGAAAGACGATCAATGAAGGTGATCTGTCATCGTAATGAAAGTCATGATTGCCATGATTATGACTGTGAGGAACTTAAAAGGAGATTTTTGCTCTGCACTCGACAGGGGGATTTGCTTAGGCAGAGCACACTCTTCTCCATTGAAGAGTATTCTTGTAGGAAACCCATCACCCCGTGCTATATTTATGCCCGGGGTATGTTTTTTGGTAAATGATATCTTAGTTTGTTGCTTTCCAGGAATCCTTGGATCTCCTGGTTTAGTTCCATTTACCTCTCCCACCAAGAAATTCAAACCTGGTAGGCCTTGAAGGAAGATAGTTTTGTTGAGGTTGTCAAACGTGGTTCCGTTGAAGGAATACACACCTTCAAGGCCCTTATAGGCTTTGTTTATTTGGATTGCAGAAAACCAATCCTCGAAAGGAGAATCACCCCAGTTGAAAAGAGTGACACTAGCAGTCCATCCAGTCTTGTAATCAGAGTCAATATGCCAATTGATGCTAACTGGACAATTATCAGGACAAGGTCTTGGGTTTGGAACTTTGAATTTATTGAGATCAGCCCATGCTAATGCCTTGTTTGTCCTGTTATCAAAAGGCACAAGAAGACTCTCTGCTGGGAGAAGCATTGCTCTTGCAGTCTTGCTGCAACCTATATTATTGTCACAACCACAGGCACAAGTATTGCAGGGAATGGCAGATCTGTTGTAATAAGCAGAGAAAGAAACACAGCATCGTGAAAGCTTCTCCTTCGGACGCGTTATGTTGCAAGTCACTTGCCAACTTGCAATAGCATAAGTTTTAGAATCAAGTCCACTTGAATCAGGAAATTCTGTTGGATCTACTCTGATTGGAGGGCCACACTTGTATTGAGGATTGACAACTCCATCAATCTTCCATTTCTCGGGTGGTACAAGAGCAGTTCTGTTCAAGAAAGGAGGCATTTTGAAGACTTCCAATTGGAATATGGACCTTGCCTTGCTCTCATCCATTATAGCTGGCAAAAGGGTACCATTTCTACAACAGTATGGCAACTTCCCAACTTGTGAATCATTTTTTCTTTCCGGAGGAAGATCTGCGATGACTGGCTTTTTTTCACAGTTCATAACAGTGGAGAAGTCGAGATCTTTGTAATATTTTCCAGCAGGACCGTAAACGCATTCGGAAAAGTCTCTTTTGTGAGTGTAGGCTCCTCTCATCTTGGAAATGAACTCTCCATTCATCCATTCCCAGGTTAGGTTCCAGTGATCAAGCCGGCCTAATGGATTGATATTATCAATAGTAACTTGGGCCTGGTAGTTGCTACCGTAGGCTTGAAGTACATCGTAAGTGAGAGAGAGATCCCCGTTTCGACGAGGCAAGAATTTGAGCACTTTCTTGTCAACCTTCTTGGCTTTGGGATCCTTCTTACAACAAACTTGCATATAGGTTTTTCCTAGAAGGAAAAGAAAATAAATTATGAATATTGATTTTAAGGAAACTTCTGTTGCAATTTGTGACATGATATCAAAGATGGGTTTATATATATATATATATATATGACAGCTGAAAATTGTAGCAATGTTGATTGTAGACTTTTGATGACATTTATGAAGCATGATATGGAAAAACATATAAAATTTATCTGAAATAATTTTGCTTCAGTGTGATCGTTGGCATGTGGCGAGAAGAGGGCAAGAACTCAGATTCAAGTCCCTGCCTTTTGGCCTGGTCGGGAAACAAGAGAAGAAAAAGAAACAAGCTCTCTGTATGAACAGAATCTATCTAAATAGCATAAAGATAAACCAAGTGCAATGCTTAATTTGAACGAAAAAACATGTCCATCAAGACGTGAGGATTGTTACCTTTCAAAGTAGCTTTAGGGCATTTGTACCCAGCATTAACAAGCTTTATATTCTTTGGCATAGGCACTCCTGGTGGCTTAATTCCAAACACCGAGCCTGTAATCTCAATCTGTGCTGAAATCTGGGTGAAATCTCCTGCTGTGTCAATTGCAGTCTTCAGGTCAGTCATCGGATTTCCTGCGAAGGTTGTCCCATTGCCAACTTCCAGAGGGAAATCATCACCATCGACGACGATTGCCCCGGAAGCAGACACTAAAATTTCTTTGTGCTGAAAGCCTACAAACATCTGCCAACCCTTTAGTTCATATTGGCCTGTATTGGTTATCGTTGCCAATGACTTGAACGCCCATGCCTGTGCGGATGCATTCTTTACCCTTGGATATTCTTTTTCGCGGGATATGAAAGAATAGGTGAGAAATAATCCATTGCATTCATCCAGGCCAGGTGGTGGGGCTGCAGGATTTTCATAATCATCGGTTTGGCCATGGCAAACATGAAAAAGCACAGATGGTAAGGCAATGAGAATTAGCATTACCAGTTGCCATGGAACCTCCACTCCTAAATTTGCTTTCATTTTCTAGTTTCTTGCAGGGCAAGAATGAAATTACTTTTTCAATAAAAAAATATGGAGAGGGAAAAAACAGAAAGTGTGGTTATGGGTTAGCTGGTGGTGAATTTGCCGCGTTCGAGAACGCGGCTATGAATGAGAAATGGGGAGTCACTGAGAAGGGAAACCCAAGTTAGAGTGAGATGAGAAGCTTATAAATTGGAATAGAGATAGCCAAGACCGAGTCTTATACCAATTCTCTTCCTCTAGTTTTCACGGTTGGTTCGGAGGTGGAGGATGTCAGCAGGGTTCTTACTATTTTTAGAGGGTAATTACTGAATTTAACTGCAATATAAATATTTCTTTACTTTATATATATATATATATATATATATATATATAAACAAAAATTGCATTGTCAAAATGATTCCAAGGGACCAAAAACTAACCTGAACCAGCTCACAAAGAATGGATTCTGTTACCCTTCTGCCAAGTGATTTTTGAGTTTACGGTCTTCTGCTTTCATGGTCAAGCAGGCTTGTGTGGCTTGTGTCCAGTTGGCTCTAAGTCTCTATTAACTGACCAAAATGCAGCAACAGCCAGCGCGATATCAGTTGCGAGGGAGATCGATTATTCGTCATCTCCCTCCCTCTTTCTATTCTAAAGCTCCATGTTTCTATCAACCATTGCTTTCTTGATTAACAAGAGATGGATAGAACTAGATTTGATGGATAACAGCAGATGATAAACAGCCGACTTGGATGGTTTTCTTTTGTAAAGCAAACATGTTTTTCGATTTGATGGAGTTTCCATCAAACCTCTTTTCTTATCGGCATGAACCCCTGCCAGAGAAATATAACTGGCAAATTTTGGTCAACCAGGATACCTGAAACCTGTGTTACAGTATCAGGAGATTCGGTTTCTGTAGAACCAAAACAAGTTTCGGTCCGAGAAACGGAACAGGACTCGAAAAAACACAGCTCAACCATCAGCAATCAATGCATTCTTCAAGAACGATTCCTCATATCTGATTCTCTATAAAGGGTTTAAACAAAACGATTAGGATTAGGCAGATCAAATTAAGCTCCGAAACATTTCCTGAGTTTTTCCCACGTAAAATCTACAGCATTCTGCCTGCACATTGACTGCTTCATGGTCATTTTCTTTTCGCTTTTATACATCACAAAAAAATGAAAAAGTTCTAATATTTTCTGCTGCATGATTTTCTTCTATCTATATGACGCTAAGTCAGGAAAAACACCAACTCAAGCAACAGTGAGTTCTTCCGCATTGCTGATTTCCTCAACAAACTGTGCTTTTGGCTCCAAATCAATGAATTGGTTGGACTTGCTTGCCAGATGCGAGATGCTAACCCTCCCTTGACGCTTAATATAGTCAGCAACAGCTCTCATCTCTTCTTGTGAGATGTATATGTATTTTCCTCTATCATCCATGACACCAGAAAGTCGCCCTGATACAAAAATAAATCTAACATTAAGTTTCTAATCAAGGGTACCGAACCATCTTAGAGAAACTCAACTCTGCATCAGAAACTATTTACTGAAGAAAGAATATATTTACTTTGCATCAATCAATGACTAGGCATATCAATTTCATATTTTGTTGCAAGCTAAACCACAACAGAAAACACTAGCATTCCAGTGGCAATGGGTAATTACATCTTCTTTTTGGCATTTCTTTTTCTTTTAATCGGAAAAGATGATTTAAGAGTTGTTTTTCATTATAAATTATAGTTAGATGGTGGAATGTTAAAGGATATAGACCAACATGCCACAGTCAACCTTCAGAGAAGATTCTACAGTATACGAGCAAAAATTACAGAACCAACCTTACATTAGAGAAGATAAGGAGTGGATAAAACTAGACAGAGAAAAAGGACAAATTCGATAAAGATGTTTATACTTGTGAGGGTATTGCATGAAGAAGGTTGAGTTTGAAAATTTGATAATAAAGTTCCAGAACCCAAAGTGGAAGGAAAATAAAAGAGCAGAGAAGTAATTAAAGCAAATTAAACTATGAAAGGTTGCACAGGGCACTAAAGATTACTTAAAACATATATACAATGAATAAAAGAGATGCAAGAGCACATACCCATACTTTCCAAGGAGGTGATCCGGTTGATACATTCCTGAATTAACCAAAGGTATTAGGCACCCATATTAGCATAAGAAGAGGCAATGATGTCATATTTACATGATTTAACTCCTACTTACTTGGACAACCAGATGCATATAATGAAACAACCAGTGAATGAGGATTGTGAACAAATTAAGCTCAGATCCATCATTGTTCAAGAACTATCATAATTTAGTATATGCATTGCTACTGTCAAATTAGATCCTTATATACTGCTGTGTCCAGAAGGATGAAATGGGAATAATGGGGAGTGATTTAGAGAGAGTACCTGAGTCCGAAGCTTAAATTCTGCAGCAAGATCTTCCAAAGGAAGACATTTATGTTTCTGCAAGATCAGATTAAAGAAAACAAAGCAAAAGAATGAGTAACATGACAACTTTGACTTTGCTTTTTGAAACCTTATAATCACCAATGAAGTTTCCTTTTTACCAACAGCGGATCAGTGCATGATAGCAGATAAAAGTAAGATAATTTTTAAATGTTTGCTGAACTTCCAATACTTCACATTTGATGGAGAAATTCATTTGCTCACATTACAGGGAGAAATTAACAACTAAACTTACCAGCAAGAAAAAATCGCATATTTATCATGAATTAAAGGACAAATAACTTAAAGAGAGAGCTCACTATGAATTAAAGGACAAATAACTTAAAGAGAGAGCTCACTAGGTGTAGGACTTAGAGTACCTTTATGTATTCCACAAAATCAGACAACAAATCCTGATTTCCATCTTGCAAATCATTTCCTGTTGATCCTTCAGCATCCACTGAAAACTCTCCTTTCCATTTATCAAACTCCAACGCAGCAGTTTCCTCCTCCTTAGCCTGTCGAGCCTTGGCTTCTTCTTCCTAAAAGAATCATGACAAATTTCCTTACTAGGAATCCAACAATTGATATCCCTAAATACCACAAAAGGAAAGCTAAGCAACCCACTAGCATGCGCTCTTTTGCCTCACGTTCTTCTTCCTTCCTCCTCCTTATTTCTGCATAACGGTCTTGTTTGGTCAGCCTTGAATCACGTGCCGCTTCCTCAGCCTTCACAACAATAAGTAGCTTTATCAAGTCAAATACCGACACTCCAATAGAGAGGGGAAAAAAAGAAAAACACGAAAAATCAGGACCAACAAAAGAGCCACAACAACTAAGAAAAATGACTTTCGGTTTCCTTTGTCACACTTTTCCTCTATGCCTCACCTGCTCTTAAAGCTACTCTAGATTCTTACAACTTGTAGGCAACTTCACTAAAATTCAGACAAGGAAAAAAACTGCTACTTTTCTTGAAAAAATCTTAAGGAAAGTAAAAGCGCACCTGTCTTTGTGCTTCCCTCTCCTGCCGTTTCTTCTCCTTCTTCGATGCCTTATCCTCATGATAAGCACCACCAACAACTTCATCATCACTTTCAGCACCAGCATCTGCACACTCCACAATTCCATACACTCAACACAAACACCAATTTCCAAATCCCGCAGCCAGTCATTCAACATGGCAAGCACAAAAAAACTAACGTATTCACACATCATAATACCCTTTTACATCTCTTTGTAACTAAGAACAAACACACAGGACAGGATAGGGCATGCCAATTCAAACCAATTAAAAAAAACGCACACAAACAAACACACGCCTGGACTCCAACAAATTTACATTCAACTAGAAGTGCAGAATCTTCACAAAAAAATAAACACCAAACCTTCAACAGTTGCTTCAACATTTCTTGATGAACTCGCTCCAGCTGCTGGTCTTCTACGCATTCTACGCGTACCAGTTGCACGCACCACTGTCTCTCCTCTCGGAACCTGAAAAACCCCAAAAAATTCATTACTCGATTCTTTAAACCATAAATACCTAGAAATTTCTTAACCTTTAAAAATTCCTAACAAATTGTAACCACTGACTGACCTGCCGTTCTTCTTGTTGTTGCGGTTCGTCTTGCGATCGATCTTGACGGCGTTTCCATAGATATAACGGTATTAAACCGACGACAAGAAGCATTGAGAGAATCAAAACAAATAATTCTTCCATTCTTTTATCAAATTACGATTCAAATTTTTTTTTCTCAAGATTAAAATTTTTCTCTACAACCAAACAGACCTTTTCAAAATTTTAATTCTAACGCGAGAATTATTGTTTTTAGAAAAAAACTGAGGGAAGAGAGATTAAAAGGAACTGTTACTGCTCAGACGACGTGTCAATTTCATGACAAAGTAAAAAGAACGACATGTACATAGAGTATTTTAATGTATTGGATGACGTGTAGTCCCGTTCCGGCTTCATTATTTTTTATTTCTTGCTGGTTCCACCGGTACTCTTTTTTTCGAGGCTGCTTCTCTTCTTCAATGGAGAAACTGAGGAGAGTAGTGAAGGAGATAGCCTACGTGCAAGACTACACTAAGCTCTCTACACTGCACCAATCTTTAATTCCCATCCTCTCATTAGCTTCCTCACTTTACAGAGTTGTTCTCTCTATCCGCCACTATCTCTACCACTTTGGCTTCTTCTCTAAGCACAGGTATGCATGACCCTACTTACTGTTTGGTCTCTGATAAAGTACAAAGAAAGAAGAGAAAATGAAAGAAAGCTTTGATTTTTTATTATTTTGGCATGTGGGTTTTTCGTGGTTTCTAGTAAGTTCCTATCTTTTTTTGAATTTTTGTTTGCCTTTGCCATTGTGCGTGACTAACAAGAGCGTAGCTTAGGCTAGGAAAGTATATTTTTCTATTGGTTTTTGCTGTAATCTGTTTATTTTTGAAGGTTGCCAGTGCCGGTGATAAGTGTTGGCAACTTAACATGGGGAGGAAATGGGAAGACTCCAATGGTTGAGTTCATTTCTTCATGGTTAGCTGATTCTGGAATTTCACCTCTCATTCTTACTAGGGTATTTTAACCTTTTTCTCTTTTTTGGTTTCATTTTACCTAGTGAATGATTACATTTCCTACTGGTTAATGATATGATGATTGCTAGCGCGACTATGCAATCTAATCTCAGCGTGTGGGTTCGCACATTGGCATGCACGAACCAGATTGCATAGTAATGACAAGTGCAGATTTGCTTATTGTTTGTGTAGTTGTATGGAGCCATTGGCTTAGTTGAGAGATTAATGTTTTCTTCTCTTGTTGGCAGGGTTATGCTGGTGGAGATGAAGCTAGGATGCTTACTAGGCATCTTCGTGGGAAAGCAGTAAAGATTGGTGTTGGTGCAAATCGAGCTGCTACTGCTGCTTGCTTCTTTAAGCGACATGGTTATGTAGATCCTCGTGATTATTTAGTTGAGGGCAAATGGCATGAACAGAAAGAGGGAAGTCGGATTAACTCAAGAAAAGTTGGTGTTGTGGTTTTGGATGATGGAATGCAGGTATTGTTTCCTTTATGTTTTTCCTATTATTTGTGTCATTTTGCCTTCACTCTCTCCGTGTTTGCTTGCATATACATGCTTATGCTCAGTAATTCGTGTGCATGTGTTTGTATTACATAACTCTGTGCAGCATCAGGCTGTACTTGCTTATTTTTTAACCCATGCTTTGATTTTTCTCACCCAAGTATTGTTCTTTATCTGTCTATGTGAAATGCCTGTCTATGTGCCTTCTGTCTTTAATTTATTTTCTTGATAAGCTGGCCCAAATATAGTGTGATTCTTATATTGTGAATTGAATTCATGTCATATTCAGCCAATTGATTGTTAATAGTCCTCTAATCTTGAAGAAAGAAATACGTGGCTTATACATATGCTGGTAATGATAGTGTTTATTTACATGGAAGATAGCACTGGAGCCTGCAGCGTGACATAGAGATTGTCATGGTTAATGGACTAACACCATGGGGAAATCATCAAATACTTCCTCTTGGACCTTTAAGGGAACCTTTGAAAGCCCTCGGAAGAGCAGATGTTGTTGTAATTCATCATGCAAACCTGGTACCTACCACTGATTTTTTCGTAGTTTGTCGGTGTTTTTTAAATTATGTTTCATTTAAAATTCTGCTTTTCTTGATGCTCTAAAGAACATAATTCTCTTACCACTCATGTTTAAGATGAATATATATATATATATATATATATATATATATATATGTATGAGCAGGAAATTGATTCAAATATGTTGAAATAAAAGTTTTGCACAGGTTTCGGAGCATAATCTCAGAGACATCAAGTTAATGATCCGAGAAGTTGAAAACTCTCTTCGTATTTTTTTCACTAGAATGTCTCCCTCACACTTCTTTGAAGTAGGAAATATCAACACCAGAATACCATTGGATATCTTATGCAATGGTGTTGTGCTATGTGTTTCTGCAATTGGTTCTGCAAATGCTTTTGTGCAGGGGATAAAGAAGGTATTTTGCCCCTTTAGCCATTTGATCTTAAATATTATTTGCTTAATTATTTTATCTGGAGAATCTTCACACATGTTAATGGAAGTCCAATAAAAAATACTGGGAGGCAGATTACAGGTGATATATTATTCTCAAATCCTTGCCCCTTGTCCCCCCCTACTGTTATGTATTTTTATCTACAAATGAGAGGTGTTTCCTTGGCAGATGGGAACATTGTATGTTGATCGACTTGATTTCAGTGATCATCACTCACTCCAAGACACGGTACAATTCCCATACTCTCCCGTCTAAATTTTACACTGCTTTATACACGCACTTCAACATTTTATAACTCAAAGATGCTTATGACTGTTCTTTATAAGTTCAAATTTAATCTTGAACTTAACCTTAGTGACCATTTAATCTCCTGAATCTGTCTTTTAGTTTTTAGACTCTTTGATTGCATATGCACAATTGAACTTTTGTGGGAGGCAAATTCATTTGTGAGATATATCATGATTTAGATTGCCTCTACTGGCAGTATCCATATTATCAGTACAACTCATCCCAAACTGCTAAGTAATTGTTCGAAAAGAAGGGGAATAATAGCGAGAATGAATTAAAAATGAAATAGCACGTGATATATACCAGCATATTATCTCATCCCTACTCGCCTGTTGTTGCTTGTGGTACCAATTCTGTATGTCAATCTTATTGTCCTTTTGTCACTTAATTTAGGATATTGAGATAATCAAAATGAAACTCAAAGAGCTGGAGGATAAGTTTGGCTCCATGCCAGTTGTTGTCATAACAGAGAAGGTGAGTAGGTATTTATTGTTCTTGGTTGGTGGTTCCACGCTAGTTGTGCTTGATTACAACACTGCTATATCTTTTTGTCCCTAGCTTATTTAGGAAGACTAAAGGGACATATGCTACTTGACTTCATTTTACATGCATGTCCGATTTATGGTACATGTAATTTGCAGTTTATTTACTTTCACTGGCAAGACACCTTCCCTTTAAATGGAAATAAGCATACCTAGTTTTCTTTCCTGATGAGAATGCTTGTGCAAATTTTAGACCATATTAAAACTGAATTGACTGCAAAATCCTGGGCCATTGAAGATGTAAATTATTTAAATAGGAATTTTAAGAAAACAGCTCATTACTTTGTGTGTATTTATTATTTTTCTCCATTGAATTACCAGGATTATGATAGAGACCCTGAAATTCTCAGGCATTTGAGTCCTTATAAAGCTATGGCACTCTGCTCAGAATTGCAAATCATTCCTTGTAGAGACAACGGGGATGATGATTTCAAAAAGCTGTTGAAGGAGCTCGTGGAGGTAAAAGTTTTAGGAGCAAACCAGAACTAGCTTTCAGATACCAATTCCATAGGGTCTGAGCACAGATTAATTGATCCACCAGTTTTATCTATTCAACTTTTATTTACGGAAAGGTTGAAACATAAGCAAATGATGTCTCAAACTTCTAACTCTAGAATGCAGGGCATGACACAACTACACGTGCTACTTAAATTATTCAGAAGGAAATCCATGAGGGGGTGCATGCTTTTCCTATATTACAGTCCTTGAGTAAAAGAAACTCCAGTGGATTCTAGCCAGGCTTCTCCTTGTATCAGCTCTGCCACAGTGAATTGCTTGGCCTCATTTGGATCAGTAATGACATGATATCCAGGCCGATTCACTCTCTTGCTAACACCTGCACCTGGCTCTCTATTTGAAGACTCGCCATAATACAATGTTTTCAATGCAAAATCCTTGCTCTATTCTGCCCAAACAGTACGATTAATATGTCCCCCAATATAAGATTGCATAACTACAGTACGTAGGAACCTTTTCTGCCCCAATTCAAGATCAGGTTTTGGAATAATGATACAGTTCTGGATTGAGATCCCAGTATTTTGATTTGGATCAATCCTACCTTGTGCAGTGACCGTGTTCTTTAGGTTTGCCGTAGGCTTCCTTGCAATGGGAGCCACAGCTTGGTGCTTTTCTGGTCCTATATTTTGGAACAAAATTTTCAAATATTGTCTAGCTTAGACCAAAATAAATGCTTAATTAAAGAGTTAATTTTGGAATCTTTGTAATGCCTAACAATACTGCCGCATAAACAAATGCTTAAACAACAACAAAAATAGTAGGAAAACAGAGGGTTGTTACCAAGCTAGCTGATCTAAAGGTTGGAGATCCATCCAAGACACCGAGGCTACCAGTTACGATGGTGAAATCCATACCTTCACCAGCAATCATAACATTTTTGTTCTTTGCAACTTCCACTTTCTCCTCATAATTCCAGCTTTTCACATACATCACAAACCGTCTTTTACTTTTTTCTGGAGCCGAGTTCACAGCTTCTTGAACTGTGGTATAGTCCCACTTCCATCTATACCTCGACCACTTTGGCCTCAACATTGCCTACTGAACTTTCCAATTGTTTCCGGTCCCTGCAAAAGATCCATGATGGGAAACCTCTTTAATGGCTGAACAATATCAGTATCAGAGGCTGAAAGACTAGCAACAACTGCCAGAGAAGTTTTCGTTCTTGAAATCAAATCCTGGATCAATTTTTTCCATCGTGATTGACCTATTGTGTCAATTCCATCCAGGCTTGAACAACAGCACCAAGACACCAAGATTATTAGCAAAACCCTCCATGCATGCACACCACATCAACCGTAAATATCTCAAACCCTCCATCTGAAATATTTGACACTATTGCTACCATTTAAGCCTCTGCAATATCAGCAGATTCAGCTCTGGATGAACGCCTCCCCCAAATGTTCCATCCAGTGCAATAGGCAACCCCAGTGACTTCAAGGCAAGGTGAGCTGCCTTCTGCCCTGATATCATCATTGCACCAAATGTTGGTCCCTGCATTACCAGTAACTACAACAAATGCATCAGTTTCATAAACCTGGGTTTCATTTTTGGGCACTAAGTTCTCATCACAAGCAGCTCAAAACATTGCTATTTTGTCAAATGCTCTAGCGAAAACTTGAAGCCATGACCTTTTTCACTTTCTCATTTCATGGTCCTAGAAATTATATCAGGAAAATGACATGGTGGTCCCTCAAGATAAGATATTTTAGTACCCATCTTCTATGATTTGAGGGGACCATAATGAAAAGTCCAATCTATCTATCCACTAATGGATGTATATAATCGAAGGCCACACTTCAAGATCATAGAATGGACTGGAAATGTGGCCCGTGACAAAGAAGTCCTGATTACTACAGTATAAAGAAAGTGCAAAATACAGATATGGCTGCACAACCGACATCAGTGAAGGTCACCTCAGTTACACAGCTTCAGAAAGTGATGGTTCAACCAGCTTTAAGTAAAATAAACAATAATTCATAGAGACAGAAATTGAGCTTTTTTGGCAATAAACAATAAAGATGAATTGAGAACACTACCTTCACAGCATGATGCAAGTCTGTTAACAATTTTAGTTTCAGATATTGATTATGTAGCTCATAAGTTAAAGAGCAAACGAGGGAAATCTCAATTGATCATTAAAATCCCGACAACATTTGAAATAAAGGGAAATTAAAGGTTACCAATATTCTTGGAGAGCCGTCAATCTCAGCAACTTCCATGCCAGTGACAATCATTCCAGGCAGAGTCTCCCTAGGAAGCCTCTCGATGGCATCTTCAGCTGCATTTATGTCAAGGGCCTTCATTCCTGGCACACTATCGATCATGCCAATGCTCTTAACCCTCTTGATCCCAGTAGCACCAAATGGTCCATCATGGCCACAGGAACTCACAACCACCTTGGCCTCCATCACATTAGGGTCCATACAAGATTGTGTGTCATGATTCATTGACACAAGAGCCTAATTAATGACCACTCCACCTACTCTTCCTTCCTTCACTATCAAGTCCTCTATGTTAGAAAATAATATAAATCATATTCTAGAACCTCACCTAAAAGCTTAAGCTTTTAGATGAGATGGTTCTTTGGTATCAGAGTCTTGATAACCAAGCGGTCACGAGTTCGAATTTCACCATCCTTATTTATTTGATAAAAATTAAGCACAAGGTAAAACAAGTATGTGCAAGTTTCAAGCCCAAAGAGCTTTTACTTGAGGGGATATGTTAGAAAATAATATAAATCATATCGTAGAACCTCACCTAAAAGCTTAAGCTTTTAGGTGAGATGGTTCTTTGACACTATGCAGCCACAGCATTGAAAAGCTTGACATTTGAACGGGCAAGGAGTTCGCTCATGATTGTAGAGGTGAAGAGAGCAGCATGCTTGATTACTACATAGTCTTCTTGCTCATCATACTCGATGCTTAGCTCATCAAGGAAGAGATGAGCAGGTTTGCGTACAACCTGGTCAAGATATAGATGTACAATCAATTTCAAAATTTAATTCATAAAATGTAGATTGTAAAGATAGCTATATTTTTTTATAAAAAAAATGCAAGTATATCTAGAAAATCAAGAACCTTGTACAAGCCAGTTCCTTCGAGAGAAATTAAATGAAAATTATTTTCATTGATTAGGAACCAAGCCCCTTCTTTCTCTTTTTGATTAGTACTTCTACAAATGAAGCATAGAAGTAACTTAACTTTCTACTCAAATTTTGAATAAATGATCACAAGCCCACAACATTATAAATTACAAATCTTGGCCACAATGTAAAAGAGTCTAAATAGAAATTAGTGGCTATTATTCAACCAGAAAGCCCCATCAATCCTAATCATCATGTTGCAACCATCAACCATGCCCAAAATAAAATAAAACCAGGAAAAAACTAACAAGACAACATAAGTATTATCAGCTTTTTCTTATCATACACTAATTAATAAAACAGTAAATAACATTAATTGCATGCAAAAGGGAAGAATTTTGATTACCATGGCAGAGAAGACAGCTGACCACCAAGCCAAGCACCACCGCCAGGCCTAACAATTGTTCAACAATGGCAATGTGGACAGAAGGGTTCTTGCTAAGCTCATAAGCACAGGATAACCCAGCAGAGCCAGCACCAACAATAACAACATCAGTGTATCTGCATGACTTATGGTTTTGTTTGGAAACGCGGTTGAAATCGTGTTTTTTTAAATTTTATTTTATTTTATATTTTTGTTAAAAATTAATTTTTTATATATATTTTTAGATTGTTTTGATGTGCTAATCTCAAAAATAATTTTAAAAAAAATATTATTTTAATACACTTCTAAACAGAAAGTATTTTAAACCGTTACCACAATCTCAAGCAGACATATCATGTACCTTCTTGTCACTTCCCTTGACACCAGAGAAAATTTTAAAACATAAAATATATAATTATTATTAATGTGCTTTTTAATTATAAGAAAATTTTTAACTATCAACTCAAAATCAAAAAACTTGACACAACCAATTCAAATCGTGGTTGATTAATTTTGAAAATCCAAAAAACATAACCTCATATAAATAGTGACTTTTTAGATAGCGCACGCTGCGTGGTAGATTAGGTCAAAATTTTCTAACATAAAACAATTAAATAGGTTAAGAATTACTTGGTTGATCTTCTAAGATACGAGATAAAATAAATAATTTTTTGAAAAAAAAAAGAACACGGAAAAAAAGATCGAAATTAAATCTATAGAAGAATGCTAAAAAAACCCTAGTTAATCCAAGTTAACTTGACTAAACTGCAACAGGATAACCTCATGGAAAAGAAGTGGAAAAATAACAAAGCTCAGGGGCTAATAATTTAATACCAAATGATAAAAATAAAAAAAATCAATTTTATACATAAAATATTGAGAGTAAAAAAACTAAGTTAACTTAGGTTAACTTGAAAAACTCATTACCTTAGAATATGAGATCGGGATAACCCTATAAAAATAAAAATGGAACAAATCATGAATCTCAAAGGCCAAAAACTTAATGTTGAATGATAAAATTAAAAAACAATAATAATTTATAAAAAAAAAACCTAAAATAAATCAAACTTAAATCGGGCTAATATCTGAAAGCAATGACTTAGATTATGAGACTAAGATTACCTCATGGAAGGCAAATACAAAAAAAAATAACAAATCAAATTTCCTAATAATAAAAAATTAAAACAAAAAAAATAGCAATCATAACAACAAGGACCAAATTTGGTATAAAACTAATGAAAGAGTAATAAAAAGAATGGGGGTCAAAATTGGATACAAAATAATTATGGACTAAATTGAAAAACAAAATAAATTAAGGGGAAAAAAAGAATAATCAAAACAATGAGGGCCAAAATTAGATTTAAAAATTAAATGAAATAAAATATTGAGGGACAAATTGGAAGAAAAAAATCAATAAAATGATATAAAAAAAACAATAATAAAAAGAATGAGGATCAAATTGGATACAAAAATTAAATGAAATAAATATTCATAGATGAAATTGAAAAAAAAATCCATAAGACATTAAAATCAACACAAATAACAGTCAAATTAATGAGAACCAAAATTAAAATAAACATAAATTGATGGACACTATTGAATTTTGAAAGGGTAAACGTGAATCTTAATGTTAAGACAGAAAAAAAAAAAAAAGGGAGTAAAAAACAATTCTACCACCATCAAACCATTGCGACTAGCAGCACACTCATCACCTTATTAGTTGAGCCATCACAAGATGTTTTAGGCAAAATAATATGTGGTCATTTTTGGTAGCTAGATGGATCATCCAAATGGTGCAGACAATGTTCACTCTCTAGCGCATGCAACGCATATGCTATGAACTTTTTGTTGTTTTATAATATTTTTATTTGTTACCCTCATTCAATTTGTTAATGCTAATTGAACTACATTAAAAGACCCCCACATTCCCTTGGCTTGTATTGTATTGTAAAGGGCAAAAATATCAATAATACACTATAGCAATTCATAGGACAATAAATCTTGATTCACGATACATTACCAAGCCCCCTTAACTTCTTTTAATAATGGTACATTTAAAAAAAAAATTCCTCCTAATCATCCAGGAGGTGTTAACTAAAATGTATCCCATGCATTTTTCACAAGAAAGGGATGCATTTCCATGTTTGCCATTTTGGCCTAGCCCAAGTGGTTAAAATTTCTAGTCATTTTGAGCATGGCTTGGATAGCTAAAAGCATGGTATTTTGAATGATGTTTGATTGTGATTTATCTTGATTTATCTAATTTTATCTTAGCACGTCTCTTTTTATATTTTTTATTTATAGGAATCATATCTATAAATTTTTCATGCATATAATTTGTTATGTGCATATACAACTTTTCTATGCAAAGTAGAAAAATAACATTGCTAGCATCTCTATCAATAACATGCTAATCATCACTTAATTTTTTAGAAAAATATTGTCATTAATGTCTCATATTGCTTTCTATATTATTTTATGACACACATGGCACCGGCATGAGCTAGCCAAAGATATTTTTCTATTCAAAAAAGCAGTATGGAGCACCAACAAGCATCATTTTCTCCTCCAATTGATTACTAGCTCTACGATCAATGGCGAGTATCAATGATATGCTAGTTATCCTTCTCTATAAAGTAAGTCAAGGGACTTTGATATGCTAGTTTTCCCTCTCTATAAAGTAAGCTCAGGGACTTAGATGTATAAATAAACTTAATTACTAAGTAAAAAAATTCAAGTCTATCATTGCCCTTAAAAAGCCAGAGCTATACATAGTCAAGTCAAGCTCATGCAAATTCAAGGCCATACAAATCCTAAACACATAAACTCTTTTATGGTCATTTAACTCCACATATACTATACTCCTCTTATACTTGCTAATTTAAGCATGCATATAACTTGTTTTGCAGGTAAACTCATGGGCTTGCGAACAAACCTAGTCACTAGAACACAATCATAAAAAGCTCATTTTCTATCTCATTTTTTGTTATGATTTCATAAGATACCTCCCTCTAAATATATATATGTAAAAAACAAATTCGTTACATGTTATTTTTTACTCATTATGGACCATATTCTGGTATCTTTTTGTGATGTTTCGTGTGACGAGCTCACTGTGACTTTGAAAGGCTTATAGAAGAAGGTAGTTTTTCCATTATGCTTTTGGAATATTATCATCGATCATAGTGATTTTTTGGAATTCTTTAAAAGGAGCTTTTGTTATTTGGATTTCTTAGGATCTGGTTCAAGATTTTAATTGAACGAAGCCATATCTTAGGCGGCTATTTGTCAACCTCTTTTTTTTGGGTTGATTCTCCAACAGGTAGCAATATCTATAAAGTGTGGTTTCAAAATGTATATATAGTGACATTTAATAAAAAAAAAGCTGCAAGTTATAAATTTTTATAATACACAGTAACGTTTTGATAAGAGCAGCATCAATGGCGTTTTGGTTTGAGGTTGTTTAAATCACAGTTTTAACTAAGATCGATGGAGTTTCTGAAAAAACGAAATCATCAGGTTTTATGTTGTATAAAGAACAGGGAACACTACATGCTACCAACAACGCTGGGATCCAGACAAACTGTTCAACATTTGAGAAGAATCCCCGAAGTTAGATCATACAGAGACGAATTCATTAGGCATAACAAGGCTCTCAGCTCCTTGCAACAGCACAATGGAAGCCTGTTCAGCCTTTGTTCGTTAAGCAAACTTCAAGAGTGCTTTAACTAAATATAGGAAAAACAATTGAAGAGCACCCGTTAAAAATGAAAACGATCCTTATTTCATGGCGTGCTTGGGATCGCTATAGAGAGCTTGTTCGCTGAAGACACTGTTCAGGAAAAAAAAACATAGCTTTTACCTGCTAAAGAAACGCGGCAGCAGACCCATTGTCTCTGTTCTCTGTTGTAAGGATGGCTATAGGGCACCCGCTGAATTTCCTGTCATTTTGTGCCAGTTTGGGTGAGTTTCAAACTGGGTGAGATTCAAAAATCGATTTGCCTCGAATTTTTTTTTTCTGTGCTAATACTAGAAAAAATATCTGAAAAAAAATTTGATGTTTTTTTTAATAAAAATATATTTTAAAAAAACATATGGCGCCAACAGCAGTTAAAAGAGCATTAACCAGGAACACCCCAACACTTTATCGATAATTTATTGTTCGACTCGAGAGAGCAATAGCTATTTAATACACAAATACAAACTGTGAAGTATTCCATTATCATCCCACAATATAGAGACCAGATATCTGGACAACACCAGAAACAAATGATGCATATGTCATACAACCAAACATAGGAAAGATAATAATAATAATAGCTTTGATATCTCTAAAGTTCTTGATAAGAGCAGGGAGAGCACGGTGTGGAGTTTTAAATTTACTGGAACAGCTTAGAAACCATGAATTTTAATGTTCTCCTTCTTCACAATGCCAGCCTGACCAAACAAAACAAAAATAAAAATTTGGATCCACCTAAATATCAGTATTTGGAGACAACCCAAAAGAGAAAAACTGATTGTTAAACTCATCAGCTCGCACAAGGAATGAAAATTACCTGAACAAGAAAGGTAGAGACATTCTTGCGCTGGTCACCTTGAAGTTGAATAACCTGTATTGAACAATCACATAAGCAACAAGAGACTAAACATTCAAAGGCTATTTTAAATGCTAAGCTGAAACACACATACCTGGCCTAATTCAAGGTCCTGCACCACTGTACCATTACAGCAGAATTCTTTCTTGAGGTCCTTGAGTATCTTGTTATAGCTGAATTCTTTTTTCAAACCTTGCACAGTTGTCAAGCTTTTTCTACCATTGCGTTGCTGTGTACGAATGTGCACGTACTCTTTTGCCCCAGCACCGGAGTCCTCAGCATTTGCATCAGCAAAAGGATCTACCATGGCAAACCACATAATTGTCAGGCATCTAGGTGTAGATTAGGTAGAAGGTTTTGTCACATCTCAGAACAATAAATGTATCAGTACAATACAATTCGTAGGCATACTAGCAACAAAATTTAAGATGAGTAAAAAAGGTAGCTTACCAAAAGCGGTGGGAGTTTGGACGTCGAGATCAGACATAAAACCTTAACTGTTCAAGGAAGCCCAACAACCTAAAAGCTCAAAACCTGAATAGAAATAACTCCATATTAACAGGGACTGAAACACTATTAAAAACTCAAAAGGATAAGATTAACTTTGCTAGGAAAATATATATTTTTTTTATCCTTTCCAAAATCACAGCATATTTCTTAGGAGACAAAAACAAGTCGCTCTATTTTCACCATAAAAAAAGGAAATCACCTAAATAAACAAGAAATAAATGGAAACAATAAATTACTTCCTGCTCACACTGGGGCAAGCAGGTAAGGCCGTTTATGAACTAATCAATCATGATAGAGAAAACTCACATAACAAAGTTGTCAACCACATCAAAAAATAAGATCCTAGATTAATAAGTTGCTTGTCACCGAACAGAACAATACAAGCTACAAAACTCTAACTAGAACATGTCATAACGTATTACTAATCGCATCCATATTCTAAACACAAAATCATCAACAAACAAACAAAAACACAAATACCCATTTGATGTAAAACAGAGCTTGCTTTATTCAACAAAAATACAGATCTTAACTGCCTAATTGAACATATAGATATGATCACTCCCACATGCCAATAAGCTAATCAGACAACAGACACAAAAAACCTAACTTCAAAAAATGAAGAAAAGAAGAACCCATCAATTAAGACAACAACAAAAAGGCGATCTATCAAGACAAAGATTATAGCTTGCAATCAACTCACAAAGATCTGATCTTTTTAAACAAGATTCACAGAATTAACGCGGACAATTAATAAGTAAGCTAAAAATTAGCATAAAAAGAAGATGAAATCAACTAATTAGAACAAAGAGAAATTACTTGATCCGGTGACTAGGGTTTCAATGTGAGAGATTGGTTGATTGATTTGAAGCGAAGCGAAGCGAAGCTATGTCAAGATAACAGGCTGTTTGGTTGCAAAGAAAGCAGAGCTCTAGAAACTATATAGCGAGAACAAGCGAGAGGGTGTTGGTTTTCGAATTTACATTTTTAGGGTTGGGTCGGTTAATATAAGTTCTACTCTCAAGAGTGGTGAGTGCCTGGACACGCGTTGTGATTGGTATTGTCTAGCGTATGATTTTAATAGAATGAACACATGGCGGGTGGATCATGCGAGTAAAGAAGATTTGGTAGTTCGAGGGCGTGAGTGAAGAAATTTGATAGAAAAGCGTTTGTTCTTACCGAACGACACCGTTGATGAATTAAGAGTTTAGGACCGCTTGTTTGTTTCTTTGGGCTTTTACTATTAAAAGTATTAAATTAATTTTTTAAGTATTATTTTAAAGTTTTAATACCTTAAAAATAAAAAATTATTATTTTAATAATTTTATAAAAACATTTTTTATTGCATTACTAAACGCACATTATTTTATTTTTTTTAAGTGTCAACATGTTTGAAAACTATTTCTATTTAATTTTATAATAACCAAGAAAAATATTCATAATAATTTTATTAATTTATATCTCAAATGAAAAATGTATTTTTCAGTAAAAAAATTCTTTTTATATTCATATATTTCACAAAAACATTTCTTTTTTTACTAAAATCAAGGTTTTTTTAAAAATAAAAATTATTTCAATAATAAAAAAAACATGTCCCAAAAGTAGCAAGTTGTACAGTTATTCTATTTCCATCCATAAATCAGTCAAAGGCAAATGAAATCAAATTTCTTGCAAATCATTCATCATCCCATTATTAAAAGTCACATGTTTTTGGATTCCTAGCACAAGCCTAGTCTCCTGCAAATCGTGGAAAGCCCATAATTAAACAATTCATTATTTGATGGAGAAGCTCATTTAATATTAAATAATAAAATTAAAAAATATTAATTTTAAAAAATTATTAAAATAATAAAAATAATAAAAATCAAATTTGATAGCAAAAAATCAAAATAGAATGAAATCATAAAAACAACCCAACTATAAAAATTAATTCAAAAAAAAAAATATGATCCAAATCTAATATACAAAAAAGTTGGAGGATGTAATTGAAAAAAATTCAATTTTATAAACTACTTCAATTAAAATAAATAGTAATCAAAAGAACATGGACCAAATCTAGAAAAAAAATTAAAAAACTATTTTGAAAATTTATAAAGACAAACATGAAAATCAAAGAGAAAAAAAAATAAAAAAAAGTTAATCAACTTCAAACCAGGCTCCGTCTTCCTCACATGTCGACTAGGGATGGAGGGTGCCAAGATGACTCCAACATGGCCATGGAAGCCACTGTTTAGCCTCATAAAAGCTCTTCATGAGCTACCTCAAAGGCGCAAGAGTAACCGACACACTAACATGTGTATAATATGCGTCAACAACTTTATTTTTAAATAATATTATATTTTTAAAATTACTAAGTTGCCCTTCCATCAATATGATTATATTAAAAAAAAAAACATTGTTAAGAAAATGATAGTCATTTCAAGAAAATTATATGATTTAGTTTTTTATTTGAACCTCGGTATCTCCAACCAATTAGGTATAGTTATTATCATTATATTATTTTATTTTTAAAGATTTTAAATTCATTTCCCTCAAGGAATTATACACGAGTTCTCTCGATAAAACTTTGGTAGTAGATCTGCAATATTTTCTTTTTGATTTTACAGTCAATGAAAATATTTTCATTCGAAATCAAAGTGTTTAATGATATTATATCTATGATGTATATATCTAAATTTACCATTATACATATTATCTTGTGTCTTTTTTATTTTTAACAAACTATCACAATAGACATAAATATTTAGCATTGAGTTGGCTAACAATGAATGTCCTCTAATAAATTCTAAAGTCATTTAGCTTTCCCTTAAGCTTTACGAAGAGCAATAAGCTTTGATTCTATCATGGATCTTGCAACACATGTTTATTTAAAGAATTTTCATGGCATAGTGGCTCCACCAAGTGTGAAGATATATTCACTAGTGGTTTTCAATTCCTTAGTATCAAATATTCAATTGACATCATTATACTCTTCAAGTATTGTTAGGTAATCAGTATAGTGTAGTCTATGATGTACCTCAAATATTTGATTACTTATTTGTATTGCTTTTCAATTATCCACCCATGAACTATTGGTAAATCTATTCAGTTTGCTAATCAAATAAGTTATAATATACATGAAGCTCTCAATTATCCGAGAATATTTCAATTGGTTTTTTCCCTCATTTTTTATTGTCACCTTTAAAAATTTTATCGAGTATTTTTTCAATACTAATCCATCACATATCCTAGAGCTTTGGTTTAAGCCCACAATTCACTCTGTTTAAAAACCTCTATCCTTTAAAAACTTGGGTCTCTTTTGTGTACAATTTTAACTTCTCAACTTTACACTTTATAAATATAAAAAAAATCTTGTTTATTTTTTATGTAAGATAGAGTTTTTTTAGAGAGTTTTGTGTTCCATCAAAATATACAAATCGAGAATTCTTTGAAATCAATTTTTTATTCACCTGTATTTTTAAAACACGTTAATATTCTATGCTAAAAAGCTTATCTCAAATATTAAACTCCAGCAAAGTCTCCCCCCTGAAAATAATGGAGCCTCTCAAACACCCCCCATTAATCATATTCTTATCCAAATTTTCCAATATTTTAATCATCACAAAGGTAGAAGTGTTGAATTTCTTGGTCTGAAAATTAAGATCCGTAGATGCATGCCTTTAAAGAAGACAGAACATCTAACAAGTGAGCAATTACATGATTCTCGAGTGTGAAACAATTTAATCACAGTCGAAGAGTATCCCATCACCAAACAAAACACACATCACATGTAGTTAACATGTTCTTGTTGTATAGTCTGCAGACAAATCATTCCAAACTAATCCTCCAACCATTACATGCTGCTTGCAAGGAAGCAGTAGAAACTGTGAAATTAAGACCGCAAATCTTTAGCCACTACATGAGCAAGCATATATCAGGATCGTTACAGATTCAGGATTTCTATATATTTGAGAATGGCACTTATTGTCTCACCCCAAATGCACATAACTTGCAGCCAAGAAACTCCAGTGTAGAGTGGCAATAAGCTTGCAAAGAAAATCCAGAAAGCAACACTTAAAAGTTCCTGAACACATCCTCTGCTTCTGTATTTCTCTAAAGAAATTATTAGGTAAGCTTTAATCTTAATCATGTATATAGTTTTTGATAATTTAATCAAAAAAAAATATTAGTTTAATTACATCTCTTGGCAACCAAACAAAATTTAGAATCTTCAAAGAGCTAATAAGCAGACAAGACCAAGAACGGGAACCTTTTTATTCATCAACCACACCATAAATTTTGGATCATAATCTCTGAATAAATGACTCCAAGTGATCTAGCCTCTCAATCTTGTAGACACTTGGCAGAACAGAAACAATTCTCGATTCTCTAAACAAGAGAGGAAAAGATTTCCAATGTAATACACATCAAGGCACAACCAACCGTGGACGCATCTGCTTTTTTATGGGGAAGCACAAACGCTGCGGCTAGACATCCGAGGTTACAAACGAGCAGCCCTCTGGATCATGAGCAAAGTCCAAAACCAAACGACGAAGCATATTTCTTGGCAGAATATGCATACGCTAATATCGCGTGCAAGTATCTACCAGGTCACCAAACCCATGTCAAAACACAACACAGCAAAAAATCCCCTGTTGAAACTACAGAAATCATGCACAACAAAAGGAGCATATATTGCATAAAAAATCTTATTTGCATAGATATTAAAGCTTCCAATGGAATGGCCCTTAACAGCCACTCCAAACAGTACATGGGTGAACAAGAACAGATAATTTAAACGAGTTCAACAAATTATTAAAAGCAACCATTCTAAGATTGCTACTGAACACACACAATAACCATAATCCAGAGTAATAGCATATAAACCAAGACATTATCTTGGACAACATGAACAGCACATCTTAAAAACCACCACGGAGACGAAGGACAAGGTGAAGTGTGGACTCCTTCTGGATATTGTAGTCTGCCAGGGTGCGCCCATCTTCCAACTGCTTTCCAGCAAAGATCAACCTTTGTTGGTCTGGGGGAATACCTTCCTTGTCCTGGATCTTGGCCTTCACGTTGTCAATGGTGTCTGAGCTCTCGACCTCCAGAGTGATGGTCTTTCCGGTCAAAGTCTTGACAAAAATCTGCATTCCTCCACGGAGACGCAGCACCAAGTGAAGGGTTGACTCCTTCTGAATGTTGTAGTCAGCAAGAGTCCTCCCATCTTCAAGCTGCTTCCCAGCAAAAATCAACCTCTGCTGGTCTGGGGGGATGCCTTCCTTGTCCTGGATCTTGGCTTTCACATTGTCAATGGTATCAGAGCTCTCCACCTCCAAGGTGATGGTCTTTCCTGTGAGGGTCTTCACAAAGATCTGCATACCACCACGAAGACGAAGGACCAAATGGAGGGTGGACTCCTTCTGGATGTTGTAATCAGCAAGGGTACGGCCATCCTCAAGCTGCTTGCCGGCAAAGATGAGTCTCTGCTGGTCTGGTGGGATACCCTCCTTGTCTTGGATCTTCGCTTTCACATTATCAATGGTGTCAGAACTCTCAACCTCAAGGGTAATGGTCTTGCCAGTGAGGGTCTTCACAAAGATCTGCATGCCTCCCCTCAAACGGAGCACCAAGTGGAGTGTGGATTCCTTCTGGATGTTGTAGTCAGCAAGGGTGCGACCATCCTCAAGCTGCTTGCCGGCAAATATCAGCCTCTGCTGGTCTGGGGGAATGCCCTCCTTGTCCTGGATCTTGGCCTTCACATTGTCGATGGTGTCAGAACTCTCCACCTCCAAGGTGATTGTCTTGCCAGTAAGGGTCTTAACAAAGATCTGCATGCCACCTCTCAATCGGAGCACCAAATGAAGGGTTGACTCCTTCTGAATGTTGTAGTCGGCAAGGGTACGGCCATCCTCCAGTTGCTTGCCAGCAAAAATGAGCCTCTGCTGGTCTGGTGGGATCCCCTCCTTATCCTGGATCTTGGCCTTTACATTATCAATAGTGTCAGAGCTTTCCACCTCAAGGGTGATGGTCTTGCCAGTGAGAGTCTTGACGAAGATTTGCATCTGAACACAAAAAAAAACCCAGATCAAATACATAGTATTATTTATGTTTGTAACCCACAAATCAGACAGAAATTCAACAAAATATATGAAAAAAGTTTCAACCAACCAATTCAATATGAAAAAAAAAACTTTTGCCTGATCGGTAGTATATAAAAAAAAGATTTTACAATATTATATCTACAAATCATCTAAAACTAAGCTAAGAAATTAAAAGTCAATGGATCAAAGTTGAAAAATCATAAGAAAATTCCTTTCCTTTAAACAAATTAACATCAAAATTATACCAAAAAAACCATGATTTATATTAATTAATCAAATCTTACAAGGCCCTAGCAAACGAGGACCAATCAAGATCCGAACAACAAAATCAATAAAACTTCAAAACATCAAACAGATCCCTAGTTATTAATCAATCAACTTTTCAGAAAGGGATTGATCCATAAAAAACTAACAGATCTTAAGAATTAAGCATCGATAAATTAATATATTACACACACACACACACACACACACAAACATATGAAAAACAAGAAATGGAGACGAGGAGGCATACCTTGAAAGAGTTGAATGCTTTGTTAGGGAAGAAAGATAATATCACAAATGTGAGGAGAAGAGGGCTAGCAGACCGTCTTCATATATAGTAGAAATTCGGTGATGCAATTACCAGAATGCCCTATCAGAATACCCAATTGAAACACGCCACGTATTTGGATAATTTTTGCCGAAGACTCAGGTTTATGTTTTTCCTTTTTTTCATCAATTCTCATTTCTAGGTGGTTCTAGTGGAGCCGGATATTGTTAAGGAAACCGAGGTGAAAGTACCACGCTCTTCCAGTACGCGTGCTTACGCGCTACAATCACATATGTTAAGTGGAGAATCACAAGTAATGAACTTTTTTAAAAATAATTGGGGGAGTGTCGTGCACGCAGTATGAACGATTATTAGTCTAGATCTTTCTTTTCCGGCGTCTTGCCGTGTTGGAATGAGTAAACGGTAGGTAGCCGTTGCTTTCGCCAATAGAATAGATCACAAGTTGCAAACGGTGTTAGGGTGTGGTGGACTTGTTGATAAAAAGCTAAAAAAACAAATAAAATAATTGTAAGAAGATAATGCGGTGACGCAATACCAAGTTTTAAGCTCGTCCTTATTCTTTCTGATAAATTTAATTGTATCCCTACCATATGCCCACAACGATTACATTGAAAAAACTGCATATGCATGCACATTGCTCCTGCTAGTAAAGTGTCCATATTCATTTCAACTATGCATTAAATGCTCATTACAAGGCCATTTAGACTAATCTACCCGATGCCCAAATTCCATGAAACTATCACCTTCTTGCTGCTGGAAAATTATTTAAAATCTTTTATATTTTTATTGCGGCAACACTTCCTCTTCAACATTAAAAAATTATATTTACATGCTGAGTTAAAATTGACTTTGAATTTTGATGAAAAGATAAAAATTAGCTAGTAACAAGTGTTGACTTTAGATCACACATTTATGTTTTTATATGTATTTTGATGATAAAAGTAAAATGAAATTTGAACTAATAATATAATTGGTTGAGAATAAGTTTTAAATAGGTTTATACAAACATTATATAAATAAGCATAAAGAATTTCATGAAAAAATCAAGAAGAGATCCTGTCGCACCCTCCCGAGCGCTCGACGTCGCGGCGACCCATCCTTCGTAGCGAGGGATTGAATGTTGGGGTCTTTCTGTTGTGAAAAAGGGAGTCGCCACCTAGTATTATGGTCACTAGGAAACCTAAACTGGTCTTTCAGAGATTCTAAGGCAAGGGACTGGTTGCGTAAAGGGAAGGTTTTAGCACCCCTAGTACGCCCTACCTAAGGTAAGCTGCTTGGTGTTTGATTTGCCTTATAAATGTTATGGTGTTGATGTTCTCTAATCCCATCAGTTTCCTATGATAAGTCTGCTCTGATGAACGAAATTTAGGGTGCTTTAAAAACCTATTTTTTGTCTCGTAAACTGTGAAGAAAAAAAATTGAAATGTCCTCGATTATAATCAAGGCTTCTTTCAAGGATTTGTGCGGATTTATTATTCCTAGAAAATTATTTTGGATATTTACCACTACGGGTTTCTTTATCCAAATATTAACAGTGAATAATAACAAATTATCCCCAATAATATTTTGGATATTCGTCCTTTAATGATTTCTTTATCCAAACATTAGTGGTGAATAATAACAAATTATCCCCAATAATATTTTGGATATTCGTCCTTTAGGGATTTCTTTATCCAAACATTAGTGGTGAATAATAAATGAATTCCCCAAAAATAAGATTTTTATATTTTTTGGAATATTGGCCAATACCCTTTGGAGTTTTACAAACATGTTGTAAAATCCAGAAATGAAAAAAAAAATGATTTTTGTTGTGTTTAAGAAATCCATGCGAAAACACATTTTTGAAACTTCAAATATTTGTTTTTTAGATAAAAGACGTAAAAACAATGTTAGGGTATTGGCCGTATGCATGAAAACAAAACATTTTATTTTTTTGATATCTTGACGAAAACCGGGTATTTTTCATACTGAATTTGTATTTTTTACAATATAAAAATACAAACCATATTGATCCAAAATACAATAAACATAATTTCAGAACATCACATATTTTTTTGAAATAAATTTCGAAGAAGATTTCATTTTTTATTTTTTTATTTTTTCGGGTTGGGCCCCGCCCGGCCCATGTGACTGGGCTGGACCTAGCCAACCTGCATAGCTGGGCTGGGCCTAGCAAGCCAAGCCTGGTCACTGGCCCATGCCAATGACCAGTCCCTCCAGTCCACACCTGCACGTGTAATATTTTACGCGTGCATGAACAGTGTGAAGGTAATTAAATCACCTTCGCACTGTTCATCACCTTCCTTTGCATTACAGTGCATGACAAAAAAAAAAAACGGGATAACAGAGTGTTGCAATAGTGATGGTTTTCTTATGATTTTCTTTTCATTTCTGCATATTAACACAACATTATACGAAGAAAGCAGCAGGCATACCTGGTTTTTGCGAAGACGGCGAAGATGGTGGTGCTGTGATATCTCTTCACCGTGTCCTCTGCTTCTGTTCGGTCAGCTCCTCTTCTGCTTCCTTACGTTCTCCTTTTCTGTCCTTACGTTCTCCTTTTCTGTATTCCCCTCTCCGTGGTTCTTGGTATGGCTGCTGGAATCTTCCTCCTGGGGTTGCTGCTACTGCTCTTCTCCTGGTGTTGCTGCTGCTGCGGGGATGGAGGACTGATGTTGCTTCGGTTGCTGCTGGGCGTCGCTGGAGGAAGGAGGACTGCTGTTGGAGGACGGCGTTGATGGTCTGGAGGAGGAGGAGACGCTGCTGAGAGGGAGATAAGGAAGGCTGTGTCGGTTTTGAGAGGAAAATGGAGTGGGAGCAAAATGGCTGCTTTGGTTTGGCTTTTGCAGGAGAGGGGGGGCTGTCGGTTTTGGGAGGAAAATGGAGTGGGAGCAAAATGGCTGCTCTGGTTTGGCTTTGCAGGAGAGGGGGGCTGTCCCTCGTTGCTGGCTGCTGAGGGGAAGAAAAAAAATCAAAAGCCCAGGGGGAGGGGGTTGGAGTTGGCGGCCAACGTTGGAAGTAAAGGAAGAAATCTGCAGAAATTGGGTGAAAATGCTGGTTTTTTGGCTGACTTTGGACCCGATTTTTTTCGTCCTCAGGTCTTCAACAGAGATTCTATTTATAGGCGGTGTAAGAGGGCCATATTGTCTATGTTGAGGAAAATTTTCAGCCCTTGATTCGACTCGAGGAATCCAAACCGTTGGTTCAAAGTGTGCACCTCGAGCTGCCAAATTTGGCAGCTCAAGGCTGTGAACTGCCCGAGGTGGACACTTTGAGCCACTCAACGGAGCCGTTTCTAAATTTTTCGACCCGACCGGACCATTCTCCGGGATAAAGGGGTTTCATGTGGACATGTTGGTGCATGTTTTGTCTGATTTGAAGGCCAGACGAGCCGGCAAATGCGCGTGGAAAGCAGCCACTCAGGCAGCTTTTTGAGGAAGAAAGTGAACAGTAACAGGCAACCTGTCACCTGGTTTTCCCTGCGCTGTTTTCAAATCAGTCCTCCAGTTTTTAATTTCTTCAATTTGGCCCCGGATCAAATCCAATACAGCCCCTCTGATTTACTCGCCTTTTCCAAATTGGTCCCTGGTTTCGGATTTTCTCAATTAAGTCCCTAATTGGCCATTAAACTTCAATATTTATGCAATTAAGCCCCTGATTGGACCTAATAAAATCCTAAAAATTATAATTTGGCCCCAGAACTTTAATTTCTTCTAATTAAAGCCCAAATTGACTTAAAAATCAATTTTTCTTGCAATCAAATCCTCTATAGATTCAAAAATGAAAATCCAATTAAGTCCATAAACATCCAAATTTGGGTTTTTCCCCTCAAAATTCAAATTTTCCTTCTCAACAGGGCTCTCATCCTTCAAGAATATACTGTCAAAAATCAAATCTTTGTATTTTTAACCTCCTTGACCAATTTTCCGACCTTTTTCTGAGCGCTCCTACCTCCTGTTATTTTTCTAACCTCCTTTGGGCTTTTTTATTTTTTTTTTTTTGTGGGGACCCAAAAATGGGTTACAACAGATCCAAGAATGAAGCATATTGAAGACTTAGAACTAAGTGTTCATTTTGGTGTTTTATGTAAGTATGTATATGTCATCTTGATAGCATAAATTAAAATGAATGCACACTAAGCATACATTTAAAAGATTGATAAAAACTTGATAGACGATTCTAAGAATTCACCATTTGTTTATTTGTTATGAACATCTGAGAATTCTACAGGAATTAGTCGATTGATCAACTTGACCAATTTGAAGTGGTTGACCGCTTCATCAGTTAACATGGCTATAATGACTATAAACAACTAATTTTTGCTAAAATCATAGATATAGTTTGCCTAATTGTAAAATTAAAAAGAGAGTCCAAACTTATATGATATACAAGCTATTATAATGCAAAAACACTACAGATTCATCAATACTTGATTTTACTCTAATTAGCGGTGCTATTAAACCTTCAAATTCTAGTACAAAAATATTTAATTTCATTTCCATTACACTTAAATAATTTCAAATCCTTTAAGTATTATCTTAAAAGATATAAAAATATTAAAACTTTCAATTGTACTATCCACTATATGAAGAGAGTTATTTGTTGTAACAACCCCAATTATAAAAACTCAAAATATATGATATACATTCGTAGTTATATATATATATATATATATATTATTGAAATTTCGACAGAGTTTTCTCTGTATTTTTTCGATACCAAGTTATCGACTCATTATTTTTCAACCTCTAATATCAATCATAATTTTCATCCCATCATTTAGACTTTAAAAGCTCAAGCGTATATCAATATCTCATTTCTATTTTCTATAGAACAATTATTTAAAGCTAATTAATTCTTAGCATGCATCATTTGTTTTTTTTTAAATAATTGTGCTTAAAATATATAAACAACCAACCATAATTCAACCTAATAATAACAACATCATAAATTACATCATACATAAGTTAATAAGTTAAACATTACAATTCTTAAACATATAAGTGTATTAAAACAAAATATTAGTTCTTTCAATTACATCAATCACTTAACAAAATTATTTATCCATGCATCTACTTTCCGGTTTGAGGGTGCGAAGTACCTAAAAACATGATTAAAATTGCATATTTTGATAAATAATTGCTTAATGAATAACTATTCATGTACATTGAAGTAATTCTCACATCATTGAATGAATTATTTTATCCTTAGTAATTTAATAATTTCATAAATTCTTTTTCATATAAAAAGATAAAGTTTACAAAAAAAAAAAATACCAAGAGTATCTCCAACAAACCCATATATTTATCTTCAATATAAATCGATTAAATTTTACAATTTATCTATTACATTGAATAATTATCCCATTAACCTAAAAAATTAATTCTTTTAATATGTCAATTCATCGGAACATTATTTCTAGTAACCAGGAAATAATAATCTCTACTTGTCCATTCAATAAGGCATTATTTCTAATAACCAAGAAATAATCATCTTGACTTGCCTATTCAACATGGCATTATTTCCAGTAACTAGGAAATAATCTTCTCGACTCGCTCATTCAATAGGGCATTATTTTGTCTCTGTTTTTTTTTAACTTTATACTAAAATTATAATCTACAAAAATTTCTTCTACAATCATTTAAAATAAACTATTTAATTACTTCAAGGTCACCTACCTGGTGTATGTGTGCGTGAAGAGGTCCCTTGTTGCTGATTAAGTCCTGCAGCTTCCTTTGTACTAACACAATTTACTACAGCATTGTTCATTCATTTGAGCCGGTAAAATTCTAATACTAAATACTTATTTATTGATAAATCCAACACCCTTAATTAAGCTTAATTAAACTTTTAATTCGAGCAGGATAAAACCCTCTTTTTGAATTTTTTTTTTTACAAAAGTCATTATTCAATTTAACCTATCAACATCAATTATCTTCAATTTGGCAAGATTTCTCAATAATATTATCAAAACTCAATTTTCTTCTTCTTTTAGCTGAAATTAACCTAAGAAAGAAAGTGAAGATTTTTCTTTTCTCTTTGAAAAATTTTTACTCCTTTCAAATAATAAAACTTATTAACCTATATCTTCCCACATTTTCTAAAAAATTGTATTAAAACCTTAAATCCCTTAATTTTTTTTCTTTTAGTCGGAAGTTCAATAAAAAAGAGGGAAAATAATTTTGTTTATTTTATTTAAAATTAAACACTTACTTACCCAATCATAATTCATGCTTTCTAACATGGTTCAATCATAATTTGCATTATTCTTATACTTTATAACATAAACCCACAATTTCATATAATCATAATTTTACATAATCCTCCATCAAACATAAAATTAGAGGAACTAATAATTTGAAGCATGTTATTTACCTCACTTTGATAAGGATTTAAGGAAAGAATGCAAGAAAAATCAAGTTTTCTTCTCCTCCCTCTTCAAACCCTAGCTTGAACTTCTTCTTCCAAAGCACTCACCACCTTAAAATACCTTCTCTTGAGGTTAAACTAAGTTAATTACTTTAGTTACTCACTTTAATTGGTGAAATCAATAAGAACTTAAGTAGAAAAATCACACAATTTCTCCCCTTCTCTTTGTTTCAAACTCTCGGCTAAGAGAGAAAAAGATTGAGCATTTATAGTCTAGTTTTTACATATTTACACATTGGCCCTCATTACTTCTTATTTCTATTTTGTCACTCAATTCTTCTTTTTATTTAATTTGCACCATAACACCTTATCTTTTATTCTATTGTATTTATTTACAATACCTGAAATCCTTTTATTTAATCTATTCGGTATTTTATTTATTTTATTCAGATTATAATTTATCAAGTTTTCACATTTGTGATAACAACAATCACTAAAAGTCAGGTATAAACTCTTGGTATTAATGATGTAACTTCATCAAGGAAAAATCTTGAAGATGACATATCTTCAAGTAGGAAAAATCTTAATGTGGATTTATCAATTGGTGAAAAATCTTAAAGATGAAATATCTTTAATTGGTGTAAAAATTTTGGTGTGGATTCATCAAGTGGCTATTGTACTCATAAACTTGGACTAGTGAATGAATACAATATTCAAGTATAGTTTGGTACTTAAGGTGTAGATGTAGACTTGTCGAACCATATTAAAATGAGTTTGCAAATTCCCTTCTTTATCTATATATTTTAAGTACTTTATTTATATTGTTAGTTATTGTGTTTATTTGAATTAATCTGTATTGTTTATTAATATTATTGAAACACTTAATTCACCCCCTTTAAATATTATAATTGCCTTAATCCTAGAACAACGATAAGGTCAGGAAAAAACCTCATTTGAATTTGGGCTTTTCTTGACTGACAAGTGGGCTTAGAAATATAATTTTGGCTTTGGACTTTATTATGCTCTCCTGCAAAACAAGTCCCCTTGTTATAGGAGGCCCTCTGATGCTTAGGTATTACATGTGTATGTGATATGTAGCTTGTAAAAATATCACAAAGATGCTAGAAAAAAGCAAAAAAAAAAGTGAATGAAGAGGACAAGTGTCATCATCTATTAATGTGTGCGTAAAAAGATAAAATTGTTATATATATATATGAAAAAAAGTTGTATAAAATATTATAAGGACGTTAAATAAAGGTAAAGGTAAGAGTAAATGAAGAGAATAAATGCTCTAATATGTCTTTTATTTTCCTTTGTTGCTCTACGCTTTACCTATTTATAAGCAATATGCACACAAACTTCTATTAAACAAATGGAGCATTAATTGATGGAGCTTTCATCAAGCATTAATGGATCTTTCATCAAGCTTTAATAGAGCACTAAATGCACTTAATTATGTTTTTTTTTGTTTCATCATTTGCCACTGGTTTTTAAAATTGCATTCTGTTTTTTAAAAAATATATTTTCTTACCAAGTTGAGAAAGGACCACTAGAGATCTAGGGATGAATATTAAAAATGTTGTTAATGTCCTCTTTAGGATGTTAATGTCCCCTTGGTTAGGGCAATCAAAGTATTCGTTATGACTTGTTTAACAAAATTATTTTGTTGTTTATTTAACATGGAGATTTAGTCAAAGAATAGTAAAATAAGATAAATGTAAAGGAAAGTAATATGGTATGTGTATGCATTTAAGAATGTATTTTGATGGATAAGTGTTTCGGATACTGCTAAAGATGTGTGATCATAAAAACCTATTGAAGGATTTATGATTCATTTGTAAATAAACAATACCAGAGACCTGGTGAAGGATTTGTGATCCTTTTGAAAAAAAAATGGTCATAAAAACACTACTTTATTGAAAAGTTCAAGAGATGGAGATACAATTCATAAATATTATCTAATCTCAAGCTGTGCATTATAGGGATTGTTCCTTTTTTTTTTAGGTTGCACATTCTTCTTCTTTATAAATTATTGGAGGTACCCTTTGGTAATCAATGATTCTATCACATTTTATAGGGCATGTCATTTTTTGGTGTCATGCTTATGATTATAGTGAAATAAACATAACTTATTAGGGTTCTTTGTGTTTGAACCATTTTTTATTGGAGGTGAGTATTACACGTAGTTTTTTTTTATGATAGCCAATACCTCAACACGTGTGTGTCAATATATTCTTCTATCCTTATTTAGTTTCTTTCATAACTATATATCCCTTGATTAACTCTCTAAAATTTTCATTATTGTTTTATATATTCTTGCTGTAATCTTTGCTATAATAAGCCTAGGATTAAGGGATCTGATTATGTTTACTATATTAGACCCTAGAATTAAGGGATTTTAGTGAAAGAACTCAGCAAAACATTTCAAAAATTATCTTTTATTATTCTGTCATGGTATTGAGCCAAAACTTTGAAATCATTTCATCTTGTTTCTGATTCTTTATCTAGCTTCAAGATCTTAATGTTTTGTTCCTTTTCTTTTCTCGTGTTCTTCTATTCATTTTTCTGGGACATGATCTCTTAGTTCTTGTTTCTGGTTAAATCATGTCTCTGAAACAATCTGAACATTTTCTTATTCGATTTAATGGCAAAAACTATTCTGCCTAAGTATTTCAATTTCAAATTTTTATTAAGGGAAAGGAATTATGGGGTCATATTATTAGAACAGATCCTGCACCTAACAGTGAGAAAGAGAAGGAGAAATATGTGAAAAGAGAGGTGAAGGATGCTCATATTATATCTTGGATCCTTGAAAGTATAGAACCCTTTATGCTTCTCAATCTCAAACCTTATAATTCCTCTAGAGAAATGTGGGATTACTTAAAGAACATTTACAACCAAAGCAATACAATATGAAGGTTCCAATTGGAACTCGAGTTGGGTCAACTCAGTCAAAACAACATGTCAATACAAGAGTTTTATTCTTCTTTTATAAATATTTAGGTTGAATACACCGATATTGTGTTTACAAGTGTACCTCATGAAGGACTTATTGATATCCAAAGTGTGCATAAGACTAGCAAGCATGACCAATTTTTAATGAAGTTAAGAGGGGATTTTGAAGCAATCAGGTCTAACCTGATGAATAGAGAACCAGGTCCTTTATTGGATAGTTGTGTAAAAGAGCTTCTCAGGGAAGAACAACAGATCGTTACATAGGTTGTCTTGGAGCAGAAAGCTCAAAATTCTACTTCAATACCTGTTGCTTACGCTGCTCAAAGGAGGTTTAAATGAGGCAAAGATATGACTAATGTTCAGTGCTATAGTTGCAAAAGATTTGGGCATATTACCACTAATTGTACTAAAACAATTATGCAATTATTGTAAGAAAACAGGGCATATTATCAAAGATTATTCCACCTGGCCTCCAAAGAAATCTAAAACTGCCTATAATGTCTCGGTTGGTCCCTCGAATGCTTCTAATCCTTATCAGTCTTCTATTACTCCTAAAATGGTCCAACAAATGATAGTTTTTGCCCTTTCTACTTTAGGCCTTTCAAGTAACAGAAATTCTATTCCTAAGCCTTGGTATTTTGATTCTGCTGCTTCTAATCATATGACCAACACTGCCTTACCTTTAAATAATGTTAAAAAATATAAAAGAGATTTTCATATTCATACTGTCGATGGTAATCCCTTGCCTATCACAACTATTGGTGATATTTCAGCCTTTTTGAATACTGTTTTTGTGTCTCCTAAGCTATCCACTGATCTTTTATCTGTTGGCTTAACAATAATTATGATGTTCATTTTTCAAATTTTGGTTGTCATGTACAGGATCAAGTGTTCTGGAAGATGATCGTGAAGGGACCTAAAGTGGGATGTCTATTTCCTTTGCTTTTATCTCCCTCTCCTATATTAAATTATGTTGCTTGTAATGTTGTTCAATGTGATAATCAGGTCTGGCAAAGACGTTTAGGACACCCTAATTCTCATGCACTTCGAGTATTGTTTAAATCTGGTTTACTTGGAAATAAAAATTCGACTTCTTCTAATAATGATATTATTGATTGTGCATTTTACAAACTTGGTAAAAGCAAAACACTTCCTCTTTCATTGCATAAAACTCGCACCACCAAACCTTTTGAAGTCATCCATACTGATGTGTGGGGTATTGCACCTGTAATTTCTCATGAACATTACAAACACTTTGTTATATTTATCAATAATTTCACTTGCTTTACTTGGGTATATTTTCTTCGGTCTAAAAGTAAGGTCTTCTCTGTGTTTAAATCCCTTCTTAACTTAGTTGAAACACAATTTTCTACCAAAATAAAAAATTTGCATTCTGATTCAGGTGGTGAATATATGTCAAATGAATTTCAATTTTTTCTTCAAAGTTATGGGATTATATCACAACGTTCTTGTCCTTTCACCCCACAACAAAATGGTATGGTTGAAAGAAAGAATCATCGTCTTCTTGATGTTGTTTGAAATCTTTTAATTAAGTTATGTGTTCTTTCTTATTTTTGGTGTGAAGCTTTGTCTACTGCTGTTTATTTGATTAATAGATTGCCATCTCCCAACTTGAATAATGATTATCTCTACTTTTATTTGTTTGAACAAGCACCAAATTATTCCAATCTTCATATTTTTAGATGCATTTGTTTTGTTCACCTTCATGCACATGAGAGAAATAAACTTACTGCCCAATCTATCAAGTGTGCTTTTTTAGGATATGCTGGAACCCAAAAAGGATTTCTTTATTATGATCTATATGCCCGTCGAACTCGTGTCTCTAAGAATTTTATTTTTTTTAAATCAATCATTCTTTCACACACAATAGACTTTAAAATTTCCTTCTCTATTTGTTTTACCATATTTTCCTAAGTTGCCAACACCAGTACAAAGGTTTACACCTGGTCATGTTATTGTAGACACACTCTTCCTGTATCTGATCCTTCTACGGGTCTCACTGAGGTTCCTTCACATCTTCCTGCGATATATGATCTTGTTCTTCCTATTTCCTATGATCCATCTCCTCTTTATAGAAGCTCTAGACCTCACAAACCTCCTGAAAGGTATGGTCTTTCAACCCTTGTGGCTATGTTTACTACTTTGTCTTCTATTTCTATTCCTACTTGTTATAATCAGGCTATAGAACATAAGTGTTGACAACAAGCAATGGAAGCAAAACTTCAAGCACTTGAGGTAAATCATACTTGACACATTGTTTCTTGTCCTCCACATGTTAAGTTCATTGATAGTAAATGGGTCTATACTGTGAAACTCTAGATGGCTCTTTAGATAGATACAAAGTTTGATTGGTTGCTCTTGGCAATAAACAAGAATATGGCCTCGATTATGAAGAAACATTTGTACTAGTTGCTAAGATGACCACGATGAGAACAATTCTTGTTATTGCAGTCTCTAAAGCTTGGCCTTTACATCAGATAGATGTAAAAAAATACCTTTTTGAATGGGGATATTAAGGAAGAGATTTACATGAAACCTCTACGTAGTATGTCCACAATGACTTCTGATGAAGTTTACAGGTTGAGACGTTCTTTGTATAGGTTGATTTCTTGAAAGTGTAAGGAGTAGGATTGTGTCTCTAAATTTTCTACGGAGACTAAGTATAAAGCTATGCCTGCAACTTGTTCTAAAATTGTGTGGTTACGTGGTCTTATTTCTAAACTTGGATTTCCTCCAACTGATCCTACTCCACTTCATGATGATAATACTAGTGTCATTTAAATAGCTACGAATTTGGTATATCATGAATGCACAAAGCACATAGAGGAGGACTGTCACTACATTAAAAAGGCTTTTACTCGAGGTGTTATCACTCTTCCTCATCTTACTACTGATCTTTAAATAGCTAATGTCTTTATGAAAGCTTTGACACACCAACGACACAAGTTTCTCAATAGTAAATTGATGTTGCTAGACTTACCCACATCAATTTAAGGGGGGATGTCGATATATTCTTCTTTCCTTATTTAGTTTCTTTCATAACTGTATATCCCTTGATTATATCTCTAAGATTTTCATATTGTTCTATATATTCTTGTTGTAATCCTTCCTATAATAGGACTAGGATTAAGGGATTTGATTATGTTTACTATATTAGACCCTAGAATTAAAGAATTTGATCATTCTTGATGTATATATATTGTAATTCTCTTAGTGAAAGAACTAAGCAAAACATTTCAGAAATTCTCTTTTATTATTCTTTTATTATGGTGGTGAGATATATGGTTAGGAGCTCGGGAAATATCAAATGATCATGAATATGCCCTTTAGTGTTCCTTTTAGTTACTCTAGTAGGAGATTGATGATGTCGTGAATATTTTGTTATATGAAAACAAGAGAGACCTTATCTAGTCACACTAACTTTGCTTGTTTTGTCTAATTCCTTCATGGAATTGAGGTTATCTATATATATATGGTACATGTAATGAAGCTAGATATTGTATTGAGAAAACAGAAGAGTGCAAAGCTTTTTATATAAGGCTAAAACAACATTATCAAACACTTACATATGATGAGTGAGTTGTTGGAGATTTAGAAGGGCAATAGTTATTGTGGTAGGAATATTGATCACTCTCTCCTATCTTAGAGTTTCATCAGTCATGAAAAGTATTTTGATAAGAACAAAATTGAAAATGAACCAATTTTTTATTCAGGTTCCTACAGACAACACCACTGAAAGGTTAAGGAAAAAACCTTAGTTAGATTTGGGCTTTCTGTAAGTGATGAGTGAGCTTGAAAATATAATTTAGGCCTTGGATTTGATGCACACTATCCTACAAAATAAGTCCCCTTGTGTATAAGGGTTCCTTTTATGCTTAAGTTAGTAAAATATGACGAGAAATATATCATATATAAGGGTTCAAAGTGTGCACATAAACTTCCATTAAACATTGATAAAGCATAAATTAAGGAAGATTTCTTGAAGCATTAATGAAGCACTAAGCATATATATATATATATATAGAGAGAGAGAGAGAGAGAGAGAAACAATTCTTTTTTTCCCTCAATTTAACCAAAATTATTTTCTTTTCTCTATCTCTCTTTAACCCATCTATTGTCCTCTTTTATTTCATCTTTTACATTTTTTGTATTAAAAAGATAAGTTTATAAATTGATAATTTCATGTGATTTTAGGGTTTTTTTATTTGTTTATAAAAAACTTAGATTCTCATAACTATGTTTTTTTTTATAGTTTTTTTTTAATCTGTAGATTTATTTCTTTAAGAAATTTTAGATTACTCTAAAAAAATATTCATGAGCTTAGGTAAAAATATTCTTATAACTTTTGATAAAGTTCTAATGTAATTTTATCTTTCATCATCTAATCAATTCATTGTGCCATCTCAAGATCTATGTGAAAGTCAAGATCTATATGAAAACCCACCTACGACTAAAAAGATAAAATGAACAAGCAACTTTAGGGATGAAGAAGATATTTTCCTTGTAGAGGCATGGATTAACACTAGCATGAATCCGAAAAATGAAAAAAAGTAAGGCATATTGGAAAAAAATCACAAAAATTACAATGAAACAAAAGGTTTATATTTGAGCGCATATCAAGTTCTCTAATGCATCATTAGTTAACCATTAAACTACTAGTTACTAAGTTTTGTTTGTACCATACTCAAAATAAAAATAGAACGAGAGTGGTTTTACAAAGATAAGATATTGTTTATATTATATAAAACTCATATATTTAAATTCATTTAACTCATCAACATTTTAATTAATGCATTCCAAATTGCTTTATTATTAAGTCAAAGAAGCGAATATCACATATCAAGAAATTTTTAAGATAACCTTCTTATTTCAACATTGCTCGAAGAAATTAAAGAGCTAACTTAAACGAATGATTGTAAATTCAAAGAACAACTCTAAGAATATTAGAAATGCAACTCCCATAACTTATTCTCCTCTTATTCAAAGTTCAATCAACTTAGAAGAAGATAATGTTGTAATTGGCGACAACAACAATATAAAGAGACCGATGAGTAAAAAGGTAACAAAAAAACAAGCTGAAAAGACAAAGCTAGCACAAGTTCTCATGTTGAATCAATCTTAGAGGATTACAAAGAACATAAAATGAAAATGAAATATAAGAAAATGGATTTTTAAAAAAAATCATATGCTTTAGAGAAAGAAAAAGCAAAGGCAAATTATGAAAAGACAAATATAAAATGAGACATGATTATTATTATTATACAAGAATAACTTTAATTGAAACAACAATAAAAATAAGAAAGAATAATGTTAATAGATATAATAAACATGCCTCGACATTTGGTTGAATATTATAAAATACATCAATGGAGATATTAGCTAAACAATATAAACATATATTTGAATATTCATCTCACATATAATTTAAATAATAATAAAAAAAATCTTGACTTCTTGTATAAGAGAGTATGGACATGGTAAGAGTATTTGTATTTTTATGTTTCTCATTACCAAAAAAAAAATTTAAACAATTCAAGTAGCTAAAATTTAAGGCCTTAATTTGAAGCAATAAGCATTCTTTGCTTCCATTCCATTATGGTGCCTTTAAAATTTATGATAGCCAATACCTCAACACATGTGGTGATGAGAGGTATGGTTAAGAGCTCGTGAAATATCAAATGATCATGAATGTGCCATTTAGTGTTCCTTTTAGTTACTCTAGTATGAGATTGATGGCGTTACAAATATTTTGCTATATGAAAATGAGGAGACCTTGTCTAGTCATACTGACTTTGCTTGTTGTTTTATCTAATTCCTTTATGGAATCAAGGTCATCTATATACATTTGGTGCATGTAATGAAGGTGGATGTTGTATTAAGGAAATAAAAGAGTGCAAAGCTTTTCCTATAAGGCTAGAATAACATTATTGAACACTTGCATATGGTGAGTGAGTTGTTGAAGATTTAAAGGGGCAAGAGTTCTTATGGTAGAGATATTAATTACTCTTTTCTATTTTAAAGTTTTATCAATTATAAAAAGTATTTTGATAAGAATAAAATTGAAAATGAACAAGCTTTTTATTCAAGTTCTTACAGACAACACCACTGAAAGGTTAGGAAAAAACCTCAGTTAGATTTGGGCTTTTTCTAAGTGATAAGTAGGCTTGAAAATATAATTTAGGCCTTAGACTTGATGCACACTTTCTTACAAAATAGGTCATTTATGTATGAGGGACCTTCTAATGCTTAAGTTAGTAAAACACGACGAGAAATATATCATATAAAAGTTCAAAGCATGCACATAAACTTCCATTAAACATTAATAAAGCATCAATTAATAAAAATATATCATATAATGGTTTAGAACATCCTTTTCTTTTCTCTCTTCAACTCACCTTATGTCCTCTCATATTTTATCTTTCACATTTTTTTTTAAAAAGATAAGTTCATAAATTGATAATTTAATATGATTTTAGGGTTTTCTTATTTGCTTATAAAAAACTTAGATTCTCATAATTATGTTTTTTTAGTTTTTTTTTGTAATATTTAGATTTGTTTCTTTAAGAAATTTTAGATGACTTTCATCAATTTATTCAATCCATTGCACCATCTCAAGATTTATAAGAAAATCAAGATCCATATGAAAATCTACCTACGACTAAAAAGATAAAGCAATCAAGCAATTATAGGGATGAAGAAGACATATTCTTTATAAAGGTATGGATTAACACTAGCATGAATCCAAAAAATAAAATAAAAAAGTAAGGTGTATTGAAAAAAAATTTACAAAGATTACAATGAGAACAAGAAGTTTATTTCTGAGCGTACATCAAGTTCTCCAATATATCATTAGTTGACTATTAAACTAGTAGTTAATAAGTTTTGTTTGTACCATGCTCAAAACAAAAATAGAACCAAAGTGGTTTCACCTTTAAAAATAAGGTATTATTTATATAAAATTCATATATTTAAATTCATTTAACTTATCAATTTTTTAATTAATACATTCCAATGTGCTTTACTATTAGATCAATGAAATGATAATTGTATTCAAGAAATTGAAGATAACCTTCTTATTTCAACATTGCTTGGAGAAATTGAATAGCTAACTTAAATGAATGATTGAAAATTCAAAGAACAACTCTAAAAATATTAGAAATGCAACTCCTGCCACTTATCTCATCTTATTCAAGGTTCAAAAGATAATGTTGTATTTAGCGACAATAGCAATATAAAGAAACCAATAGGTAAAAAAATAACTAAAAAAAAAATTAAAAAGACAAAGCTAGCATAAGTTTTCATGTTGAATTAATTTTATAGGATTTTAAAGAACATTAAATGAAAATGAAATGTAAGAAGATAGATTTTTTTTTTGAAAAATCATATAATTTAGAGGAAGAAAAAACATGAAAAGATGAGACATGATTATTATTATACAAGAATAACTTTTATTGGCTAAACAATAAGAAGAAGAGAGAATAATATTAATAGATATAATAAGCATGCTTCTACTTTTGGTTGAATATTATAAGATAAATAAATGATTAAATGAAGATTTTAGCTAAATAATGTAAACATATACTTGAATATCCATCTCACATATAATTTAAAAAATAAAAAAATAAAAAAAATTCATGACTTCAGAGAATGGATACGGCAAGAGTATTTATATTTTTAAGTTTCTCATTACAAAAATAAAATAAAATAAAAAAGCTCAAATTTAGGGCCTTAATTTGAAGCCCAATAGCAATTGCAATAAAAAAAACCCAAAGCTCCACATCCCAGCCCATGCCCTTCTCAATGCGACAACAACAAAAAAAAATAAAATAAAAATAGCGCAGTGAATGAGTTCTTCCTACTGAAAGCAGCAAAGAAAGACATCACCATAAAAATCACACGCATCAGATCTCTTTCCCCTATCTGTTAACACAATGGCTCCTGTTGCTCCTCGATCCGGCGATGCAATCTTCGCTAGCGTTGAGCACGTGGTATGCCCTAAACTTTCTCTTCATTTTCTCATTAACCAAACACGAACTCGTGAAAACCTAGAATTCAATCCGATTTAATTTTAGTTTCCTCCAATTTTACTAGAAAATCAGGAAATTCTTGTGATGATAGTGGTTTTTAGATGCGTAATTTATGTTTTTTAGTGAATTTTGATGTAGAATGCGGAGTTATTTACGTTGACTTATGGAGCAATTGTGCGTCAGTTGCTTACGGATCTTGAAGAAGTTGAGGAAGTTAATAAACAGCTTGATCAGATGTATGTGTTATGTATAACCTCTCTGTTCAAATTTTAATTATGCTGTAGTAGTCATTTTAATTGCTTAATTATGATTTAAAAATTAAAGTATTGATTTTTATTTTGTGTGTGTGGCTTTTTTTTACCTTTAAGTATGAAGATATATGGATTCAATGTGGAAAACTAGTGAAATAACGATGGTACTAAAATTAGATATTTACCAATAAAAGAAAAATGTTTGGAATTTGAGAAGCATCTTTACATCTTGTTTGTTGATTTAACTTGGTGATATGATCGTCTGTGTCAAACTCTGAATCGATCATATGATTAGTTGATTATTGTTGCAGGGGTTATAATATTGGAGTTCGACTGATTGATGAGTTTCTAGCAAAATCCAATGTTTCCAGATGTGTGGACTTCAAGGAGACAGCTGATGTAATCGCAAAGGTCTGCTTACATTATTTGATTCATCACACAAAAAATTAGTTGGCCCAAATTTTCCCTCATGATTGTTTTGAGGCGAGTTGTTAGACACGGTTATTTTGGCTTCTTGTTTATGATGCATGAAGTGTGAACCAAAATAAGCTATTGCTTATTTCTCCAGCCAGTCAATGTGCTACTGTCTCTGTTATCTTTCCACTGTTTTCTTGTGTATATTGAGCAAGTTGATAATGTGAATGATAATAAAGAGTTGAATCTGTGGATGAAGATAGTTAAGTTGATCTCGTCTCTAGCATTGAGCCAAAAAATGATCAACGTTGAATTTGATCATTAATTAAACCTTGTTTCCAGCATGTATGATACACTGTTACTGTGTGCTTAGTCATAGCCTTGAAGAAAAGGCAATCTGTCCAACCTATCTTGACTAATCCAATCTAATATCTGTAGTTGAATTCGCTTCCAAAAGCATGTACAATGTCTTTGGTTGGGAAAGGAGCTTTCAAACTATTCCCCACTGCCTGGTGAAGTGGTGATTGTTTCAGTTTTCGTTGGCTATTTGGCAGTCTTAGTTTAAGCTGAGATTGTTCTGGAATGCACTCATATTTTTTGGCTTTCTTTAAGTTGTGTCACTCTTTGGTATATCATTTTTCATGACATGTTCGCGCAGCTGCAATTCCAAATAACATCTCAATTTTGTCATAAGCAAGTAAATAATAGATCATATTAATAGACTAACAGAGCTCTTATACAGGTTGGATTCAAAATGTTCCTAGGGGTAGGTGCCTCTGTTACCAACTGGGATGCTGATGGGACATGTTGCAGCATTGTTTTGGAGGACAATCCCCTGGTAGACTTTGTTGAACTTCCAGACACATGTCAAGGTCTATACTATTGCAACATCTTAAGTGGAGTCGTTAGAGGGGCACTAGAGATGGTGAGTGCTGTCCTCTTCTATTACACATAATTATCATTGTCCTTTTACTCAAATGCATGTGGGTTTTTCCTAATTTTGGTTTTTGTCCTTGTTACAAAAAAATGGCTATAGAATAGTGGAAACTTGGTTTTGTGCTCCCTTGCATTCGTTGATTTTTTGCCGAGTAAATTATGAAGGTGACATTTAGTTAGTACAGTAATCACTTCCCATTTAAAGTTTTGATAGCAACACTTAAGGCTGAGAGGACCAGCTCTTAGGAAGTTCAATCATTAAAAAACATAATTTCCCCAGTGGTATGGCAGAGATGACGGTAGTTTCCCTCAATTTTTTACCTTTGAGCATCATCACCGGTCTTCATATAAATGATTGTCATGAGCTTCCTTGCCGCCTTTTATATTCCGCAGACTGTATGTTTTAGTGATCTTATCAGCGTGAAAAGAAATGCTAGATAATGTGCCTGTTGCTCTGAAATTTCTTTAAACATCAAGCCTGTATTTTGAGGGCATGAAAGCTGAGCCTGGATCAAGGTTTTCTTATTTGTCGTTGAACTGATCTGTCTCATCTTTAATTTCAGGTGTCAATGAAGACTGAAGTGACATGGGTTCGTGATATGCTTCGAGGTGATGATGCATTCGAGTTGCAGGTGAAACTTCTAAAGCAAGTTCCAGAGGAGTACCCATACAAGGATGATGAGTAACATAATTGGGCTTTTGGTGTGCTCTTTATACAGTTTATGCTCTTTATTTCTCGTCTTTATCTTATGAAGAACATAGATTTTTCAACATATTGTCTTCTACTAATGCTTATTTACATGAACGTTAAATGCACTTATTTTAGTATTTGTATTCTTTTAGCGAGTATAATTAGACATAACCACCGGAATACTGGATTGGTTGTTGTGTTTGGTTGATTTTGTTTATGTTTTGGAAGTGAGTGTGTGTGTATCAGACAACCAGCCTTGATGGAACCATAGCTTCAGTTATCACCTTCAGTTTATATATAACAGTGGGCTGGTCGCTCCAAATAACCTTGAAATATTTTGAGACTGATGTGAATTGCCGAGGCAGAAGAATATGATGGAAGGACAGCCATAGTCACTCATGGAAATATTTTGCTTGGCTCTTAATTGAATTTTAAGGTATGCATTCATCACTTTCAAAAATGTTGTATACATCCTTATGAGTTTTTATTAAAATTCTGTTTTCATTATACATAAAAAATGAAAAATGATTTTTTTTTATATAAGAATAAAGATTGCAGGTGTAGAAGTTAGAAAGCCTTTATTAAAAATCTTGTAGACTTTACTATACTGAGAAAAGAAAGAAAAAGAAAGTAAAGTTCCTTTGCAATGAATCCATTTACCTTCTTTTATAGTTTCTAATCCTTCAGTATCATTGGGCTATAAGAGATTTGTCAAGGCATTAGCATCATAATGGGACTTTACACTAGAAAATTCAATATTGATGACGGAATATGCTGTCAGTATTTGGGGAAAATTATGTTGGAATTAGAAATTACTACGGAATATTGTAGTTGAAAACTTGCTCATTGAAGTTTTTATTCCGCCTATAATTTTAATACCGATAGAATTATTAATGAAATATTTTATTTGTATTGAAAAGAATATTCTGCTGACATTTCCGTTAGTGTTTTCAATTTTTTTATTGTTTTATTTATTATGATCCCCAGGCCAATAATTATTCATTAAACTCCTAACCACGATAACAAAAAAAAAATCTCTAAAAATTAAAAACCTAATAAAAATTCTCCGTACATTTAATTTTATTTTCACTAATATTCGTTGGACATCCAATATAATCCTACTATTGTTCCTACAACAATTCTCCAATTAAACTTCATATATATTATGCTCAGCAAAAAATGTTTTGTAATAATAAAACTTAGCATATGAAATATGATTATAATGGTTAACAAAAGTAATAATCTAACAATAACTCACAAGTTATTAAAGAAACTCATTCTAATTAATCAAAGTGTCTTATTTACAATAATGATCATATTTGCTTAACCTGATAAATAAAACATCCTTAACAGAACTTCATATGAGAAGATTTTAAATGAAGCAACTAACATAATCAAGGCAAATAAGATCGATCAAGATTTTAGAGTAGATATCTCGTCTAATCTTGAAAGATGTAAAAACTAAATTACACACATGTATGATTTCTCTTATTACAACCAGAGTACACATTTAAAGAAAACATAAATTTATAAAGATTTAAAATACCTTGCACTCTTTCTTATTATACACGACTTTGCAAAATAAGAAGCTTCCTTTTCTTTCATTTTGCTATCCATTTGCTTCAAATTGAAACATATTATCAAACAATAAACACAATTTTAAAATTTAAACATACAATTAAACACAAATTCAATTATTTATTAAATTTGAATCACAATTAAGCTACACAATTAACCAACTAATAACTTAATAACCCATTATTTATTTAATTTCAAATTAACTCAATTCCTTCTATTTAGAAAAATATAATTCATAATCCAATAACTATCATATACCTCTTAAGTTGAAACATACTTCAACCCTAATTGATATCAATTCCACACAAATTCATTTTTTTCTAAATTTTTAACTAAACCATAAAATTGACACAAAATAATTAATACCCATTAAATCACCCATCATTTCTTCAATTTTAACACATCTAAATTACAAAATCATACTCAGTTTCATCAAGTGGCAAATCAAATAATTTTCCCTCAAATCCCAAACAAACCTTAAAATACAAATCATACATTAATACTATAAAACTATCATTATAAAATAAGTAAAACACTTAAATATACAAGTAACTCACATATACTACAAAAAATTTTTAATAAATAAACTTAAAACATAAATAAGTGGGTTTTCTTACTTAGTAAAGTGAAACTTGACAAAAAATAGAACTAAGAGAGGGAAACTTAGGCTTTTAAAGAGATGTTGTGTTGGCGCTAATAGGTTGTATGTGGTGGCTGAATTTGTAGAAAGGGGGCTATTAGAATTTTTAAGGGAGAGATGGGGTTGCTGTAATTTAAATTGAAAAAAAAAGATGAAATGGAGAAAAGAGAAAACTGTTGAGTTTTAATTCCTCTTAAAATCCCCTTTGGAAATTTTCCATCAGTAAACTGCGACATAATATTTTGTGTCAGTGTTTTCATTGCTTTTTCTAATTTTATATTAGTGGAGCCAAATAGTCTTATCTAGTCTAGGACATAGTGGATAGTAACTCATTCTAATTTATTGGACTCCATCAACTCTTTCATTTCCTCAACACCATTTTTAAACCTTTTGCAATATGACTCTAAATTTTCATGGTTACCTTTTCAACTCTGTATAATAAATTCTTGAAGTCTCTCTTAAGTTAAAATATGATAATTTAAATTGAAATGAAAAAATGCTAAATAAATTTACTAATTTCTTAAACTCTAGCCTTAATTTAATGTGTTTTAACTTCAACTAGACTCCTAGTTAAGGAAATAAACCAAACTGCAAAGGATCCACTTTTATGTTTGTGCATATGGATTTTGGGTCCCAGAAAGAAGAAAGGTTAAAAGATAGATACTTGAGATTTAAAGAGAAAAAGTTAAATAACGAAAAAAAATACATGACTCATTCTAAATTTGTGACAATTTTTATTTTAGTCAAAAAGTTCATTTTTTAGTTCAGAGAGGAAAGATAAAGTTGCTAAAACATGATGAAAAAGAGAAAATGATTGAATATTCTTTTTTTTTTTACATTCAAAATTTTTTTATAGCATATCACGAGAAGTAAACTAGTTGAAGACTAATTTCATTAGTTTTATATCAATTAATTAGAAAGAGATCAGTTGTGATTGGAAGATTACCTGACCATGAAGGAGATTTCAGTGCATAAAGAAATTAAAAAACTCCAATAAAAGTTGTAGGTTCTAAGCACGAACTATATTTGAGTACTTACTTGTGAGTCTGGGGTCACAAATTAATATTGGTTAAGTGTAGATCATAGTCGGTTTTCTTGCGCCTCAATGTAGCTATAATGTGAATCAGTTTGACTAATTAATAATGAACATAATTGTGTTCCATTTATTATCCAAAATTATTAGAAGACTAATAAACGAGTATAAAATTGTTAGTTTATAAGCATGATAAAATATAGAATTATTGTAACTTGAAATTATCACATAAGACTAGTAAAATATTAAATCATGCATAAAAGATTGAAACCAATTCCTAGCATGCATACTAAAACATATACTTAAAGGCATGTAAGGCACTTGATGAAGCTTTTAGAATTTGATCAAGCTAAAGTCTTTTTGTTGTTAAGGATCAATCATTTATCCTTAAAGTTTTATTGCTTTTTACTAAGTGTAAAAGAACTAACTTCAATAAATATCACAAAATGCCAATAACTTCTTATTTAGCTGCACACTTAAACAAGGTTTAACAAACCAAGAAAATAAAACTTAGAAATCACTTTACAAGAATTGAATCTATTCTTTAGATTAAGAGGTAAATAAAAAGAAAAGTTATAGGTTAAAAAGAAAGAAGCTAAATGAAAACTTAAGTGAAAGAGAGTGTAAAATAGTATGTATAATTTGTGTAGAAAATGAACCAGAAATACTCTTCTTCCACCCTTTTTATAAAAAAGTTTAATAACCAAACCTAATATAAATCCCTCCATTATCAACTTTCATTACCCTCTATAAAATTATAATTAAACCTATTAGTTTTTTATTTTAAAAAGTTGTAAAAAATGTCTAGGTTATGAATAGTCAATTTTGAAAAAAACTAAAAAAGCTGATCAAACTTAATCCATGGGTTAGATAAGATAATGAGTTGAAGAAAATAATTTCTCTTGCACCAGACCCAAGCCCAAAGTTAAATTGGCAAAAACTAATCTTTTGTAACCTAAAAAAATATTTTATAGTAAACCCAGGTCTAAGCCCGACCCGAAGCTCGAGCATGAGTGGGGCCAGGCCGTGCACGGGGGTTTAAGCCTAAAATTTACTTTGCTTAGGTCCTTTCCCTTCTAAAAACTTGGGTTCTCTTTGGATCTAATTTTAACTTTTCACATTTCCACTAAATAAACCACATAGAAAAGATTGTTTATTTTCTTTGTGGGATTAAGCTTTTTAAAGGGTTAAGGGTTTGTTCAAAACATAATAACCAAGGTTTTTTTGAGATCAATTTCTTATTAACCCATTATTTGTTTAAATCATGTTAATGTTCCATGTTAAAATATTTATGTTAGATATTAAATTCTAATAAATTTTTAACCCAAAAAATAGATGGGTTTTATTTTTAATTTGACCTTAAATGTGTCCATTAACCATATTTTAAACAAATTTCCCAACACCATTTCAAAAGACTTACAAAACCGTTTTTAAACACACTTGAGTAGAAAAGATTAGAAGCAACTTTTCAATATGAAGAAAAAATATGAGTTGTCTCTTATCAATATCAATCACTCACTACAAGATTTCACAGTTTTACCGACGGAAAAATTCCGTCGGTGTGTGATTAGAAGTTCGTCGGTGATTTTTTTACCGACGTACTCACCGACGGATTACTTCCGTCGGCTTTCCCTTCGTTGGTGATTCCCCATTCCGTCGCTATATCGGTCGGAAAAACAAAAAAACATTTGCCGATGGTTTTACAGAAGGAATTTGCACGCCAAAAAAAAAAGATTCCCGCTTGAAATATACCGACGGATTTTTAGTCCGTCGGTATATTGTGATTAACCGACGGAAACTATCCGTCGGTAAATCTGTCGGTGAATGTATGAAATACCGAAAGAATATGTTCGTCTGTAACTTCGTCGGTGATTGTGGAAGCTACTGTTAAATGCCGACGGTTTAATTCCGTCGGTAATTCTGTCGGTGAGTGTTTAAAATACCGACCGAATTAATCCGTCGGTAAAATCCTTGGTAATAGTTTTTTTCTTAATTTGTTTTTAAAAAATTATTTAGGATATATAATATAAAACTATATAAATTAATTGTAATACAAACCAATTATGCAAATAAAATTTATATTAAACATAAAAAAAAAAACAAAGTTAAATAATATTCATTACAAACTGAATATGTTTCAAGAAAAATAATAAATGAAGTTTTAAAGGTAAATAATGTTGATTACAAATTAATATAAAGATGATGGAGCTTGAGGAGGAGGAGGAGATCCTGGCGGAGGCTGGTGGTTATACGACCAAAAAGGATTAGGTGCACATGTTCCGCTATTTGATAATTTCATAATCATTTCGTAAAACTGGTCATAAGCCGCTTTTTGCTGTTCATGAGCCGCTTCATACTCCGCTTTTGGTTGTGCTTGAGACGCTTTGAAGTGCTCAGACTCCGCTCTTTGTTCCGCTCTTTGTTGTGCATGAGACGCTTTGAGTTGTGCGTACTCCGCTTGTAGGTTATCGTATTTCTCGGTGAGTTGCTGCAAAGCCACGAACTTCTTAGATTGGGAGCTCCCAACGGTTGAAACACTACGGGTCGACCGCAAGTTGTCGGCCGTAGTGTTGGGAGCCCGTAAACCTGATTTTTATCGGGTCCACCTGACGAGCCAACCTCCATCCACAAATCCGGATCGAATTCCGGATGGGTCAAAGTATCGTCCCCGTATCTCTCCCTCAACCGATTATTATAGGTCTCCTGAAAATAAAAAAAAAGTAATCATCATATTCAATACAATAAACATAATAACTTACAAAATAAAATGGTTGAACAAACATACCACGAAATGCTGAGCACGGTTATCAACGAACTATTGCGCCGCCTTCTGACGGTCTTGACTCCGCACGTGGGTCTCCACAAACAGCTCCATCGGGCTCGGCTCACGTCTAAGAAACGCAGCCTATAATGAAAAAAGATATATTAACAACAACTGAATTTAACGATATATTTCATTTAAATTAATCTTACCATCTGTTTCGCATGTGCAGCAAACGGAACGGAGCCGCCAGTGTGAGTTGTCACCATGAATTGGCTGATTTCGGTTGCCAGCACCGGACTGTGAGCGTCGTGTGAACCACTCAGACGTCACGTGCTCAAGATAGTGCGGCCATATATCTTCCGGGATGTATATCGGTTTGAAATCCCTCCAAACTGCAACATCGTTCCAGCCTTGAAAACCCCTATCCCTCGCGGTTTTTTTTGCCTTTTTCTGTGCTTCATACCAAAAATCACGCAACCTGCTTCACGCAACCAAAAATTACATTTCGAAACATAAATTTTTGTCTAAAAAAAATCTTGTATTGTTTTCGATCTTACCTAGTTGCCGCGTGATTTTCTCACACCCTCCTCACAACAGTGTTATGCTCAATGTCCCAGCAGAATTTGTACTTTGTATAAATAAACAAGTATAAATAAAAATAATAATTTATTTACAATTATATTAATAAGCTGAAACTTATAAATTAATACCAACCTCAAACTTGTTAAACCATGCATTGATTTGAGGCATCCATTTAGGATGCTTGGATATCTGACTCCACTGAAACAATGGAATCTCCATCGACGATTTAAACGCCGATGATATTACTCGGGCGGCTTCAATGTTTGTGAACCTGAAAATAAATGAAATAAATTCAATAGTGATTACTTCATACATTATGTTGTAATTTTTTTTTAAAAAAACTAAAACCTTAACAAACTTACATTGAAAGGTCGTCCTTCCACTGTGCCTCGTACTTGCGGGTAAATTGATTCCGCTGCGAAGGCACGCCGCCTCTGCGCTGTGAAGTACCGCTGGAAGAGGCAGCATCGGTTGACGGCGCAGGTGGTGTAGGTGCCTCTTCTTGAGAGGCACCTAAGAAAATATCATCATCGCTGCTAGACAAACTAGCTGCGACCGTACGTGAGCGACCAGCTCTGCTTTTCATTCTACGCATCTACACAATTTTATACAAATAATTATATAATTAAATTCAAATGTTAAAAAAAAATTCGACAGCACCTCCCCTATACCGGATACTACCCAAATCCACAAACCTGCACATATTAACAATAGCCACAACTAATTTACCCAATCTATACTAATTATTCCAACATATTCAATTACTAATCCTAAGGTAAATTCAACATTAACAATTACAATTCAAGTAATTATTCAATAAATATGCCAATACAACAAAACAATAAATTAAAAAAAACTCTAGAATAACAATCAAAATAAATGGAAAAAATTAAACACAAATCATGCAATAATAAAGTAAAATTAATAATTATTCCAACATATTCAATTACTAATTCTATGGTAAATTCAACATTAACAATAAATATTCAACAAATTAACTAATAATAATTATGCCAAAAAAACAATAAAAAATATTCAATAAATTCAAAAAAAAACTATAGACTTTAGCAATGAATTATGCAAAAAAAACTATAGATTTTATCTACATTACAAAAAATACACCAAAACAAAAAAAATAACAAAAAAACTAGCAAAAAAAAACCATGAAAGTAAAATGAAATAAAGGAAACACTAACCTTTTAATCTGATGGAGATTCACGATAAAAAAAGCTTGAGATCGGAGTGAAGAACGGAGAGGAAAAAAATGGTGAAAAACTAAGGAGAAGAGAAAATGAACTGAAGAGGCGGTCGGGGTAGGTTAGAAGCCAGTTTTACCGACGGATTCACCGACGGATATAAAATTAATTATTATTTTAATTTATTCCGTCGGTGATGTGTTATAACTCCGTCAGTAAATTTTGAATTTCGCACCAAAATTTTTAATGCCCCTCTGTGGTCCGTCGGTAATTCCGTCGGCAAGATTACGCGGTCAGAGGCGCATTTAATGCGCAACCCTTTGAAATTCGTGCGGTCCGTCGGTAATTTTGTCGGTAAAATTAACCCGCCGACAATGTACCGACGGATTTAAATACGTCGGTATTTACCGTCGGTGATCGGGTGGCATTTCAAGTAATTATTTCCGAACTCTCTGTGAAATGCCGACGGACTTAAGGTCGTCGGTGTGGCCGTCAGTGATCGGGTGGCATTTCAAGTAATTATTTTCGAACTCTCTGTGAAATGCCGACGGACTTAAGGCCGTCGGTGTCGCCGTCGGTGATCCGGTGGCATTTCAAGTAATTATTTCATGTCATAAAATATATCATCCATGATCAATAATTATTTCAAGTAATTATCTCATAATTGTGGCATTTGAACTAATTATTTCAAGTAATAAATATTTTGTGTTTCAAAATATATATATCATTCATAATCTAAATTACATGAACAAAAGGGTTTTACACAGGGCTTCATTTTGGTAGTTAGTCAGAATTTTCTTCTTCTTCGTCATCAATTGAATTGTCATCACCTTCATCGCAATCTTCAATATGAATATCATCTTCTTCATCGATATTTGGTTGTCCGGTAGAGCTCAAAACAAAATTTAACTCCTCTGCGTCAACATCAACAAGACTATCATCAAAAACACGAAAATTTGAATTTTTTTCGAATTCAATCGAAGGAGCAACTTGATATGGTTCAACCACCTCACTAACTTGAAAGACTTCATCTCACACACTTGTGTCTTCGTTCTCATCCTGAACAACCTCGACACGACCCCAGGGTTTCGTTTTTAAAACGGACAACCAATCCACTCTTGATCGATCCTTTCTAAATGAAAGGGTGTATGTGTAATAAACTTGTTGACATTGCTTTGCGAAAACAAAGACATCGTTTATGTTGCGGAGTCTAGCTTTTGAGTTGATTTCGACCAGACCATAGTGCGGATCAACTCTGATTCCTCTGTCAGTCGTGTCATACCAATAGCATTTGAATAAAAACACTATATTCTGCTCTTTATGATATTGCAGTTCGACGACCTCTTCTAATCTACCATAGTAGTCAACTTCTAACTCACTACTAGTGGATCCCTTAACACAAACACCGCTGTTGTATGTCTTTCTTCCTTGCCCGTATTCTTCAGTATGGAAAACATATCCATTGACAAAATACCCGTTGTAGCACTTACATTTTCTTTCAGGCCCCAGGCTTAGTGAAGACAATGACTTAGGTGCACTCTTTCCCATTTGATAAACCTTGTATGTAATGACATCAATAAACAGTAAATGAACGAGAATCTCGTAATGACATGCATACGTACAGTAATTTTGCAAGTTAGAATGAGTTTGTGATAGTGCTTACATGTGTTCTGAATCACGTGGCAAACTGCTCATCTTGTAATTGAAAGATTTGGGATTCGGTCAGCTGTGAGTTATTGGAGAGCAAATATTGACGATGTTGCCTGCAAGTGATAATGAGTGTATGATATTACAATATATAATTAACAGTATATTACTAACAAAGTTTAATTAGTATAAACTTACTAAATAAAAGGTCTCAGCTCATCACAGTTAAATAGAACATAGTTGTGTGCTTGTTTGAACTCTATTTCCGACAAATATCTTCCTCTTACGACATTTTTAGGTGTGGGTCGTCTAGTATTGGAGAATATTGACAAGTTCCCACTGGAAGGCACTTCACCGCCATCATCATGCCGTGGAACGCGATTGATTCTCGTTCTTAGATGAGGTTCGAAATAGTACGAGATAAATGTTGAGATCTCCTCAACAATATAGGCCTCACATATCGAAGCCTCAACATGCGCCTTGTTCTTAACCTTTTTCTTGAGATTAAACAAGTACCTGCATTGAAATATTAATAAAGTATTTTCAATTAAGAAAAACATATAAAATACTTTTATATATGAATTACATTGCAACTGTAATATCTAACCGTTCGAATGGGTGCATCCATCTATAATGGACCGGTCCTCCAGCTTTTGCCTCAAACGGTAGATGTATAGGGAGATGCTCCATTGAGTCAAAAAATGATAGAGGGAATATCATCTCAAGTTTGCATAGTGTCTCAACGATATTCGTTTGAAGCCTCTCAATGTGATCAACATTCAACTTGCTGGAGCATATATCTCTGAAGAAATGACTGATCTCCGTAAGTGCATCCCATATTCCCTTTGGCAACAAATCACGAAAAGCTAATGGGATGAGTGTTTGCATAAACACGTGGCAGTCATGACTCTTCATTCCATACAATCTGCAGTCCTCTATATTAACCAGCTTTGATATGTTCGATGCATGTCCATCCGGAAAAAGCAGACTCTTAAGCCATTTGTAGACTAGCAGTTGTGCGTTTTTCTCTAACACGAAGCTTGCTCTTGGTTTTGCGACCCGTGACTCATTATAAACCAACTTCATATTTTTACGGTTACAGTATAAAGCTATATCCAATCTAGCCTTGATGTTGTCCTTTGTCTTCCCCTTCACATCTATGACGGTGTTGAAAATGTTCTCAAACATGTTCTTTTCGATGTGCATGACGTCAAGGTTATGGCGGAGCATATTGGTCTTCCAATAAGGAAGCTCAAAAAAGATACTTCGCTTTACCCAATTATGGGTCAAACCAAAACCAGGAAACTTTTGCTTACCTGATTGAAGGCCAAACACAATGTCACCGTACTCTGAGACAACATCATGCAATTCTTCACTAGAAAGACGCGGGGATGCAACATCTTTTTCAACTCTGCCAACAAAGAAATCTTTTCTGTTCTTTCTGTACCTGTGATGAAGTGGCAAGAAGCGACGGTGACAGTAAAAAAAAGAAGCTTTACCTCCATTTGCTAGCGTGAATACCTTGTTGTTTTCCATGCAGTATGGACATGCGAGTTTCCCATGCGTGCTCCAACCAGAAAGCATTTCATAAGCTGGAAAATCATTGATAGTCCACATCAATGCCGACCCTCATAAGGAAATTTTGTTTCCTCGATATATCATAAGTCAGAGCTCCGGAGGACCACAACTGCGCCAACTCATCAATCAACGGTCGAAGACAAACATCTATATTCCGCCCCGGGCTTCTTGGACCGGGTATGACAGTAGATAAAAACATGAACTCCGACCTCATACACATTCCCGGTGGCAAGTTATAAACTGTGAGTATGACCGGCCAACAAGAATAAGGAGCAGCAAAAGACCCAAATGGGTTGAATCCGTCTGTACACAACCCAAGACACACATTCCTTGATTCAGCTGAAAAGTGAGGATGAACACTGTTAAAGCGTTTCCACGCTTCGCCGTCAGAAGGATGAACCATCACTCCATCAACCGTATGGTGTGCTTGGTGCCATGTCATGTGCTCAGCAGTCCTTGGTGACATGAATAACCTCTGCAGTCTAGGTGTGATCGGGAAATATCTAAGTTTTTTATATGCCACTAGAGTCTTTCCCCTACCAGTTCTAGGTTTGTAACGGGAATGCCCGCATGTCATGCACTCGGTCATCTCAGCATTTTCAAGGTAATATAACATGCAGAAGTTAGGGCACATGTCAATTTTCTTGTATCCTAAACCGAGGGGTTTCATCATGGACTTCGCAGCATAGAAGTTCTCTTTCAGCCTGTTCCCTTCAAGTAAAATGCTTCTTGCCCATTCAATAATCTTGTCATACCCGACCTCACTCAACCCGTGATTTGACTTGATGGTGAACACCTGTGCTACGGCCGATAATTTATTGTGGTTCGTGTAGCCATCCCATAATGGTTAGTCAGAATCTTTCAACAAATCAAAAAACCTAGCTGCATCTACATTAGGTTCTTCTTCTACGATTGGACATTGACTGTCATTACCTTGATTCATTCTCATTGCATCCATAACCATATTTCTGTAAGGATTAGTGTTGTCATTTGCCGTTTCATGCACGTTGCTAGCACTAGAAGTAGACCCAACCACCGTTTCTTCCATTCTCCTCTCACTCTCGCTAACAAATACTTCTCCATGCGCATACCAATATTGGTAATTCTCCATAAACTCTTTGTGTAGAAGATGCATCATTATAACATCTGGATGCATATACTTTTTATTTTCACACTTCCTGCATGGACACCTAATACCGCCTCCGGTAAAATTTCTGGGAATAGATGTTGCGAAATTAATAAAACCCTGAACCCCATTACAATAATCCATCCTCCACAATCCTTGGGGTGAATCTCGATACATCCATGAACGATCATCCATGACTTATATCGAACCTCTATAAAATTATGATGACATCATGTATTAATTAACTAAGTTAGGTAAATAAACTTGTAAAAATATTACTTTACCTCGAGATTATCCAACAAACCATTCACAACTTCTCATAAATATTAAATATTCATTATCATTTATCAACGTCCATACGAATTAAAATATATAAATTTACAGAAATTACCACTTCGCAATACCATTGATAAAACTTTAAACGGGCCCATTAAGCAAGCTATTAATTATTTTAAAATAGCACATGTAATTCGGTAATTCCATAAAGAAATAACAAATTACAAACAAATACAATCTTACAAAATCTAAAACAAACCATAACAGGTACAAAATTATACATTCATATACTACAAGTTTGTTTGAGAAATAACAATAAAACATGTACATCTACTAACAAAATACATATACTAAAAAAACAATAAAATTGACATTTAATTAAATCTTAAAATTTAAAAAGATATAATTACTTACAAAAATTGATAAAATCCGTCGGTAAATCAGAACACGGATGTTGTGACCACAAAACTTCAAGAAATATAACTTGTTGTGCTGATATGAGGAAGATTTTTTTTTGAAGGGGGAGGGGGGGCTGGTTGTTTGCAGATGGGGAGAGTTGGGATGAGGAAGAAAAAGGAGAAATAGGGGATGAGAGGGTCGGCAGAGCTGTCATATATTAACTTTTTCCGACGGTTTCACCGACGGAAACTCCGTCGGTGATTCTGACGGAAACATAGACACGTCACCGTACGGATCTGCCATTTCAAATCCCTCGGTGAGTCCGTCGGAAATTTAAACGGCGAACCGGTCGCATCACTGTACGGGCTGTCATTTTGAATCCGTCGGTGATGCCGTCGGCAACAAATAACCCGCCAAAACCTCCACGTTAGCGACCCGCCTTTTTTTTAAATTCGAAAACTTTTCCGTCCGTAATTCAGTCAGTAACTACCGACGGAAAATTTCTGTCGGTAGTTACCGACTGAATTACGGACGAAAAAGTTTCCGTTGATAATTACAATTACAGACGAAAAGTTTCCGTCGGTAATTTCAACCTCAAAATACTGACATAAATATTCCGTCGGTAAATCCGTTGGTATTTAGCGAATTTCTGGTAGTGACTTAAATTTTGGATATTTTGAGAGAGATAATTTCATAAAATATATGGCTGAAGTTGCATCCCAATGGGGTTTCTTTCAAGTTGTTGAATCATGGGGTTTCAAGTGAGGTTTTGGAGAGCTTGAAATTTGAGCAAATGGAGGTGTTTTATAAGCCCATTAACAAGACGGGTGACCGCAATTTCTTGAATGTATTGGAAAAAAGTTGTTGTTTTTGTATATTAATGTTTAGTTTAACTAGATGTAATTTTGCATGAATATAAAAATTAAATAACTTTGATTGTATTAATTAGTTAGGTAAACTTAGCATAATACCCAACACATTATAGATAAATTACTAATAGTTGATTTAAGTTTATAAAGATTAGTTCAATATAAAGTGATTTGACCAAGTTACCTAAATATGTTTTAGCATAAACATAAAGGGACATAATAACTTTATAAATTTAAAAATTAAAACTAGAGCATTATAGATAAAGCATTGACAAGGGAGTGCATATAAAATTTCTTAAACAAAATGTTAAGTATATTTGTTGAAGCACTTAAATTGTATAAAAGATGTAGATCATGTTGTTGTAAATAATTATATCATTTATTTTTGTAAATTTATTATTCATCTCTTGGTGCAAATAGAACGAATGTAATAACCTTCTAGAATTCCAATAATATCACCTTAATTAGTTACACTCTTAATTAATATCAATAAGCTTAAAACAAATTATATTTAATATCTCTCTACAAAGTACTATAACCTAACCTCTAGAACATAAAAAACAATAGAGCAAAAACTAAGCAAAACAAGAGGTAAAGGAAACTAAAAAAAAAAACCAAAAAAGCAAAAGAAAAGATATTGTGTCGGGTTGAGTATGCGTGCCCATATGGTTTAAGTTCAAAATACACTTAACCTAGGGGTTTTTTTTAATAAAAACTTTGGTGCCCATATGGTTTAAGTTCAAAATACACTTAACCTAGGGTCTTATTTTTAATAAAAACTTTGGTGCTCTGCATGCTTAATTTTAACTCTTCAACTTTTACCTATATAAATTATAATAAATTTTTTATAATCTTTTAACATGCAATTGAGGTTTTTTAGGTTTGCAAAATATTTCAGCTAAAAGTTTTTTGAAATTAATTTTTTATTTATTTACAATTTATTTTAAACAAGTTAATTTTTTATGTTATAATATTTTTATTAGAGAATAATTTTCAACAAAATCTTAAATTACTCTACTTTTAAATTAAACTCAATTATACCTATTAACCATTTTTTTAAAAAAAAAAATTTCCAACAATAGTTACCGGTGGAGGAACCCTAAAGCTTACTTGTTTGAGTCAGTTGTGCTGGTCAGAAGCCTTTCACATATCTCTAACTGATGTTTCTAAGATGAGATAATACAAGAATCTCAGGTACTTCCTATATATCTTTGAAATCTCTAGCTGCTAGCCTTGAACCATGAACTTTAAAGTCATTGCAATGAACATAATTAGAGATCTTTGGCGTTATCCTGATGATTTAATAGCACCATCAATTTCTGTCTTGTCAATGCAGCCCTACATCAAAACCCTACTGATGTTATGATGTTTGCTTCATGAATTATATATATATATATATCTTGATAAAAATCGATAACAATGCATTATGGAAACAAGAAAGCCATCAAAAGAGTGGTAAATTACACAAAAGTCAGGACAAAGAAAGCCTAAAAACAACTAAGATTAAACCTAACTTGCATCAGAACTAAGCAACTATGTCATCTGATCTGTTCAGGCTGTCTTTTGCTAATGAATCAGTAACGACATTGCCTTCCCTTGTAATATGAGCGCACCCGAGTTAAGAAAATGTAGTTCATTGGATGGGTTTGGACATTGCTAAGCCATGAAGAATGCGGGGGCAGTTTAATGAAATAGCGCAAATTAGGTTCAGTCACGTAATCCGACCCACCTGAGTCGCCGGAGAGGAGGCACTTAATTCCAAAGCTTTCCTTCCTTAATACCAATTGGGTTAGAGAAAACACACTTGAAGAGCTCGTTGGAATCTCTCAAAACCCCTCCAATAACTGCCCGACCAGGTTTCCCCAAAGAGGAGCCGTCGACATTCAATTTTAGAGAACCTGTCCAAGGCTTCACCCAGCTGCCAGCAGGCCTAACACATAAAGGATTAGACCGAATTTTTTTATCTCATTCGAACTTCGCATTAAATCCATATATACCAGTATACATAAAGCTATCCAATCAGCATTGGTGACTTATTCCAGACGATGATGCTTAATCTAAATAGTGTAAATGGAAATTAAATATCTAAGAAAAATCAAAATATATATTGTTAATTCTCATGTTCATGAGACAATGAAATGCATGCATTTAGCAATGATATTTCCAGAAGCATTGAACACAGAGCGGCGGCTCCGCAAGAGGTCGAAAGATTTTCATTGCATATTTCTACTGTCCCTCTTATGATGCTGTAATAGAGAGCAGAATCAAGCCAGGTAGGTATAGAAAGTTCAGTTTCAGAGAGTATAGGCAGCAAATCCAGAAGGATGTTCGAGCTACTGGAGACAAAATTGGGCTGTCCAGGTTTCTCTTGTGAAAAATGTACAACCATGTTTCCATGCTGGTTATTAAGTCCAGGATTAAAACATTTCAAGTACAGGTATCTTGAAGACAGGTTAATATTGGTGGTCTCCTCAGGTTAAAAAGGGAACATGTTGCTGTTCATCCACATGTGGTGTATTCATCCCGGTGGCAACGTCGCTAGAAGGTGCACCTACTTCTGTTCGTGTGTGGTTTTGTTTTATATAAATACACACGAGTACAATATCGCTCTCACTTGGTCCCCATAAATGGCTTGGATTTTTATGTAATTCAGAGCCTCAGCAGACGTCCCAGTTAACAAAAATTAAAAGGGATGCGGTGCTTTTTTAGTATAGTATAACGCTTTGTAATACCAGGTATAGAGAGTTGTGGATTGCAACAATGCTATGCTTCTTTTTTATTTTTTTTCTAAACCTTTTTAATTTCATCCTTGTAGTACTAAATTGATGGTAATTTAAGTAATTTTATTAAGAAAGTCAAGATTTAAATACCGAAGACTACGGTGAAAAAAGACAAAAATAAAAATAAATGATAGTTTCAAAACTGTTGTGCAAAGTTTACTTTGTTTCTACTACTTTTTAAATGATAAAATTTCTACTCTTCCATCTTTTATAAAGTTAACTTTGGTTCAATTTTTTTTCTAGTTGAGAGAGGGGAGAGACAGTCATTGGATTGAAGAGAGAGAGAGAGAGTCTTCCTTGTAATATAGATTAATATGGTGTTAAAGAGTTTTATTTGATTATAGAAATTCTACTGTAGTATTTTTTAGTATTTTCATCGCTTAATATGACATATCAAGCCTCAAAAAGTTGTTTTTTATTTAAGTTGGTTTTTTATTTTTGAATAGATTTTAGGGTTACTTGAGACTATAAATAGATTTATCAAGATCTCTAGAATATTTTTAAATGTTTTAGATAAAAATAAATTGAAAAATAAAATTTTAAGCATAAGATACACCTTTCATAATTTTTTGACGACCCTCCAGTCATCAATAGATAGCGTATTTTCAATTTTATTTTTTATAAATGGTAAATAACACGTTGTCCACCCTTTAATATATAAAAAATAAAGAGACACGTGTTAGCTAGACACACAAGCCCAAATATGCGTTTGACCTGTTTTATTTTCTTACTTATTTTGTTTTTTTTAATTAACACTTTGGTCCATTCAAATAGATTGATGGCAAAATGATTTGAATTTTTTTTTATTAAATACCAATTTTTTTTCTTATGAAATCTTAGCTTTTTTTTATATATTAGTGAATGTTTTTTTTATACAACCTTTCATGATTATTGTTTTTAGATTTTATTGGATCCCTATGTTTTTCTTCCCGTTGTTTAATTAAATACTTTTTGATATTTTTTTAAGAAATTTTATAACATTAATTTTTTTTTATCACATTAGCTGTGTTTTTTTTCCATCCCTTTATAATGTTTTTTACTCACGAATTTGTTTTTTAACTCACAATAATTTTTTTTTCTTACGGCTATACGTGTGTGTGTGTATACTTAGATGGACTCTTATCCTTCCATCTTTTTAATCTTCAATCTTTTTCCCTAAATGGATGATAAATCAATATATCCACCACTTCACTTCACATCCTTTTTTTACTTTACTCAATTTATTCTTCCCCTTATCCATCTCCCCTAATAAAAATAATTGAAAGGAAAATACTTTAAATCAGTAAGAAATTAACAAATAGTAGTGCGTGGACACCATGACCCTTGAAACTGTAGGAGTTTGGAACTAAGGAAGTGTTTATTGTTTCGTGGTATTTTAGAAATTAGAATGCTTTTTTTGAGAATTTTTAAATTTACTTTAGCTTTAAATCAATATTTTTTTATATTTTTGGTTAATTTTAATATACTGATATTAAAAATAAATATTAATAAATAAAATAAATATTAATTTAATATATATATATTTTTTAAAAATACTTTAAAAAATAATCTCTAACAAAATTTCAAAAACACAATGAAAACCAAATGCGTGCATACAGCCAGGACCAGCCAGTACTATACGATTGGATTTGAAAGGGATCAATTAAACCAGGTGTGGAAGAATCAGAGGGAGACTACTCTACGTAACTCATGGTATCATTTTCCTACGTGGTATCAAATCAAAAGCTTGTTTAGGATAGGAGGAGGTACACGTTTAGGTGATGACCTAGAGACAGTGGTGACCCTTGAAGTTGGTTCATATTTTTGTCCTCCATAGCCACAAGCTGCTAGCCATGCCGGCGGCAGACAACCCCACTTGAATGTCAGGTGGGCAAACATGTGTATGGTACTCCGACGTCTCTACCTCCTACCAATCGAGGATTAGGCTTGACAAGGATAATGCACCTACTCTAGTCGTTGCTGCAGCCAAAAGAGCAACAGAAAACAATCGTACGAAATTGAAATCTATCGTCACTTAAAATTAACGAACATCATGAACTCAATGCCATAATTTGACATATACCCTCCTAAATACATCAACAATTAATTTCTTGACACCTATCCTGGAACCATCTGTAGTCTTCCAGAGTCCCAGGAGACATGAATAGACTTTCAATGCGTATGAGATGACAGAGGTAATAAAAAATCAATTGTTTTTTTTTAAAAAAAAATAAAAGGATATGTAAAGACTATAATGCTAACATTGTAGTGTTAAAAGTTATTGGATTTTAAATAAAAGATTTTATATTTTCTTTCGATTCTTTGAGAGTTTTTAATTATAAACATTACATAATATAAGAGAAATCAAAATAAAAATATAAAAAATAAAGATTTTAGGTTATGATTTACCATATTTTAACTTTTATATTTGATTTTATGATGATAAAATCAAACTAACTTCACTTTTAAATAAAAAGGACACGATAGATTTTTTTTTCCAATTGAAACAATTATTTAAGTGAGTTGCAAGAAAAGTTGAAGATCGCTCTTTTATATATATATATATATATATATATATTACTTTTTAAAAGAAAATGACATTAAAAACTTCTGATAACAACATGATATAAGGATATTGTTTTAAAATTATATAAATCTTTTCAAAGATTATTTTTTAAAAATTATCATAAGAAACATACATGATTTTTATATTTTTAATATTAAATATATAATTTAATAATACATATACGAAGCGCAATGACAAGAAACTAGCTAACCATATTAAGTGTAAAGATAACCGAACTCTACAAATTAAGATCTATCTAGCTTGTACCATAGGATTGACACTGGCTGACCGAAACACTCTTGTTAACTTATAAGTTCATTAGCCTGGGAAAATTCATTCGGAAAACACATAGTGTGTGTGTATTATAATAATCAAGTGTATTAATCAAAAGATAATTATTTAGAAAATGATCCTGAAAAGTTAAAAATTAAATGATTGTTTAAAATAAAATAATTATTTTATAAATGAAAGAAAAGGAAACATAAAGAAACATGATAGAACAAAGCATTCAAATTAGTGATGTGTATTTATTTATATTTGAATATCATCTGCACTATAAATGAAGTTATTACTAGTGTAACTAAAATTAGATTTATTATAACACTGAGGGATGCAATTCAACTGGTCAAACTCTATATTTGCTCCCTAAAAGTTATCAATTTAAATCTTACAAACCTCAAGGTCACTGGAGGTTTACATAGTCGTTAACTTTAGGACCTGTAAGATTAATCGAGGTACGCATAAGCTGATCCGAACATCCATGTTAATAAAAAAAACAATTAGATTCATTACATTTTATTTACCTTTTTCTTTCTTTACCCGGTTAATTAATCTTACCAAATGCTAAAAAATTGTAACAATATTGATATACGATTTATAAAGACAAAGATAAATTATTATTATAGAAGTAATGGTTAATACCGTACAAAAGCATGTGCGAAATTGTTTATAGTTTTTCTAGGTGTGTATCTCTCTATCTCTGTGTGTGTGTCTGTCTATATATATATATATATATAATGGATTCGATGAGAACAAAACTTTAGATACATTAATAGCTCCCCAGTAGGCTAGGTGTGTGGAGCTAATTTGAACCTGTTCTTATTAATTTATCAATCAATTCACAATAACAAAATTCTTGCATTTCACACAATGACAAATCAATCAATTAATATGCAATAGTAAAATTGTTGCATTTCAAAAAAAAAAAAAAGAGATACGGTTAATTATGACATGTTAAAATAGCCTTGTTTGTAGCGAACTTGAATATTAACTGATCATATTAAGTCTCAAATAAAACAAAAGGTACAATGTGAGATGGATCTTTTATGTCATTTAACCAATTACAATGAAAATAGAAAGAGTGAAATTTTTTTTTTAAGAAGTATGATGATATGTTATTTTTATAAATAAATTTATTAATAGATTTAAATCTGTCAATTAAATCCATCGGTAAATCTATCTTTAATATTTAATTTATGATGTGATGAATGACTTTTCTCTTTCCCTTCCCCATTTATTATTCTTCCTCTATTTTGTTTGAAACAAACAAAACATCCCCTTCAATTTTATCACAAATCAACTTCCCATCACAAATCCAGCCACCCCCAACACTAAGTTTGTCAGCATTTCTATTCTGATTCAAATTTTATTGAGAATTTTCCACTTTCAGTAAGCATAACTACATATCCTTTTTTTTATTTGAAATTAATTTTAAAATGTTATTTTTTTCTTGCATATTTTTATACTATATGTATTTTGTTAATTTAGGTGTTTACTTGTTTTATAGTTTTTTTTCCCATAAAAATTTATTGAATGAATATATGATTTGTACATGTTAGGGTTTGTTTGATATTTTGTAAAATGTATTTGTTTGTAAATTGATACAATTCAATTTGAATTTGTGACTTAAGTGTTTTATGATTAAATAAATAATGACTTATTTAATGAGTCCGTTTTATATTTTGGCAATTTTATTATTGAGTTGAAATTTTCGGTAAATGTATAGAAATTTGAATTCATGTAGATAATTGATAATGAATTAGTTGCACTATTAAAATAATTTGAATAAGTTTGAGTTAAACCAATATTCTGTTATTTTTTTAGTTTACGTAATTAATTAATACATGTTGTCATTAATATTCTATATAGGTTTGACATAAGTAATGGATGATTGTTTATGAATGTATTGAGATTCACCCAAAACGTTGCATAAGATGGATTATTATAATGGGATTTAGGGTTTTATTAATTATGCACTATCTAATCCGAGAAATCTTAATGGAGATAATATTAGATGTCCATGTAAGAGGTGTAAAAATAAAAAGTTTCTCGATCTGGATGTTGTAACGATGCATCTTCTATAAAAAAAAAGGTTTATATAGAGATATTTGTGTTGGTTTGCACATGAAAAACCACATGTCCCTTACGAGACTATAACAGAAATGATGGTTGAGTCAACTTCTAGTTCTAGCAATATGCATGAAGTTGTAGATGACAATAAGAATATTGTTATGGATGCGATGATAATGAATTAGGGTTATGTCAATCAATGTCCAATAGTAGATGAAGAACCTAATGCAGACACGACCATGTTTATATATATATATATATATATATATATATATATATATATATATATATATATTGAAAGATTTCGACGAATCATTATAGGATGAGTACATAAATCACAGTAAATTATCAACCGTTGCACATGTGTTCACCTTTAAGTCGAATCATGGGTTAAGTAAGGCCAGTTACCACAAAATTATTGAATTAGTGAAAAAATTTTACCTAAAGGGAAAAATATTTTAATATGGTACATCCTCAGTTTTCAGTAGAATCAAGGAGCATGCATCTTAGGTTATGTTCAAACAAATTCAATTCATTTGAGCCATTTGCTGCTTCTTATTCTTATTGGCCGGTGATACTCACGGTTTACAACTTGCCACCATAGATATGTATAAGGTTGAAGTTCATATTTTTTTTCTATAGTTATACTCGATCCTAATAGTCCTAGTCAAAATATAGATGTTTGTCTTCGTCCGTTGATTGATAAGTTGAAGCAGTTGTGGTCATCCGAGACTTTGACATATGATGTATTAAGGAAACAAAATTTCTAAATGAAGACAACTTTGATGTGGACAATCAATGATTATCCTACGTATGAAATGGTTTCTGGTTGGAGCACGCATGAAAAACTAGCATGTCCATATTGTATAGAAAATAACAAGGCCTTCACATTAACAAATGACATTCCTTATTCTTTTTTATTTATTTATTTTTATATATAGTTCTTGTCAATAGATCACAAGTACAATAAGAATAGAAATGATCTTTTTGTTGGCAGATTTAAAAGGAATGTTGTATAACTATTATTATCGGGTGAAAAATTATAGGACGTGGTGTTAAAGTATGATGACATTGTGTTTTATTTTTAATCTGGTAAGTAGAAGTTTTTTGGTTTTGGTTTGACCCACAATTGGGTAAAATAAAGTATTTTCTAGGAGCTTTCTTGTTGGAAGACCAATATCCTCTGCTATAATCTTTATGTCATGCATATTGAAAAGAACGTGTTTAAAAATATTTTAAAAATAATTATGGACGTGAAAGGGCATGACAAAGGTGAAGAAGTGCCTTCGAGTGAGAACTTATCAATATTCTCCCATTCCAACGACCCGTACCAACAAATATTGTGAGGAGAAGATATTTGAAAGAAATAGAATTCAGATAAGCATATAATTATATGTTATTTAACTGCAATGAACTGAGACCTTTTATTCAGTAAGTATTATACTCTATATGTTGTTACTTTCTAACAATTTATCTCTTATACTATCATAAATTGATAGATTGCTGAATTCTTCGTAGGCAACATTGTTAATTTTTATTGTCCCAAAACTCACAACTGACTGAATCTCAAATCTGTCGATTACATGTTGAACAATTTTCCACATGATTTAGAACACATGTAAAGATTCTTTAATTATTCTTATCTCTCAGCATACTTAATTTCATTATACATTTCTCATTAACTATAATAGAGATGTAATTCATATACCAGGTTTATCAATTGAGTAGGAATGCTAGTTTTACATTGAATTTACTAAAACTGGGTCTTGAAAAAAAGGTGAAGTACTATAACAAGTATTTTATCAATGAACATGTGTTTTGTACTGAAGAGTATGGTTAGGGTAGAAAGAGATACAATAGTGAGGTTTGTATTAAGAGATTGACTTTTAATAATTTTGAAGTTAACTACTATGAGAAGTTAAAAGAGGTTATTGAATTGCAATATCATAGCGAGCAGAATATAATTTTTTTTATTTAAATGTTATTGATATGATACCACTGACAGAGGAATCAAAGTAGATCTCCATCATGGTTTGGTCAAAATTAATATAAAGGCTAAACTCCGCAAAGTCAATGATGTCTTTGTTTTCACCAAGCAATGCCAGCAAGTTTATTACATATACAATACTTTCTTTAGAAAGGATCGCTCAAGAGTTGATTGGTTATCCATAGTGAAAACCAAACCAAAAGGTCATGTCTAGGTTTTTCAGGATAACAACACTGAATTAACCGTGGGAGATGATGTCTTTCAATTTGATGAATTAGTTGATCCTTATCGAGTTGTTTTGTCTAATGACTTAGAAAAAAAATTCAAATTTTCACGACACTGAGAGTAATTTTGTTGATATTGACATTGAAGACTTAAGTGATGTTTTGAGAACTAGCGGGCATACACAAGTCGATGAAGATGATAATAGTGACAAAATCAACGTAAAAGATTGCGATGGATATGATAATGATGAAATTAAAGAAGAAAACAATTTTGATTAATTTGCACAACTTGAATGTGTAATGCCATATACTGTAATGTAATATTTCTAGATGAAATAAACTTTAATGTAATGAAAAAGACATTTATTTATTATTAAATCACAATGAAACATTTATTTTATGTGATTTTATTATTACAAACAAAACTGATGTTATTATGCTGTGTATGTTGCTATGATTTTAAGTATTTATAGGATGGATACATAAAAAATACAAATACAATCTGACAATAGAAATTGTTTTGCACCGATGAAAATACCAATAAAGCTGTAAAATACAAACAAATACACTGATGGATTAAGTCCATCGATATATTTCAAAGAGTATTGGAATTATTCCTTTCTTACTGACGCTGTTCATTGTGTTTAATACATACAACAATTAATGGTCCGTCGATATTTTTATGAAAACTAAGGTGTTGTTCACTTTTCACTTGCATTGTTTATTATTGTTCAATATATATGGAATCACCAATGATTAACGTACGCCAGTATTTTCCCGAGAGCGCTAAAGTATTGTTCATTTCTTATTTGCACTGTTTATTACTGTTCAATACATATGGAATCACCAACGGTTAATGTACGTTGGTATTTTCTCATGAGCTAAGGTACTGCTAACATCTCACTTGCACTATTTATTACTTATCAGTATATACAAAATCATCGAAGAATGAAAAAGGTAGATAGTGATAGTTGGCGGGTTTTTGAAAAATTTTGATTAAATTGAAAGTTTAAATTAGACTTTACAGACAAATATACCGATGAAAACAATATTAATATTTAATTGTATGTTGGTAAAATCATCGGTAAAAAAATCCCAAATTAAAATACCATAATCACTAAAATCAAAACAGACATGCACAATTCTCTTCATCTCTCTTCCTCTACAGCTTCTTCTCTCCTCCTTCTAAATCTTCATCTTTCTTTCTCTTCTCTCTCCCCTTCTATCCCTAACTCATTATCTTCTTTTCGCTTCTTCTTCACACACAAGAATATCTTCTTCTCTCTCTCTTTTTTCCTTTTCTTCTCTATTTATTTAATGAGGTGTTCAAATTTCTTTCCTTTTCCCAGGCTTAGGAAAACTCAACATTAAGGTAAGATATTTTTTTTATGGTTTTTTTATATATTTTTTTGTTATTAATAATTGTATAAATGTTATTGAGAATTTGTTATTTTTTGTTATTAATAATTGTATAAATGTTAACGAAAATTTTTTATTTTTTATTTTTATGTTATAAATAATTATATGAATGTTGATGTCATTTTTTTTTTAATTTTTATTTTATAAATAATTGCATAAATGTTATGGGAAATTTTTATTTTTAATTTGTTTTTATGTTTGTTAATGATTGTACATAAATTGATGGAATTTGTTTAATTTTTTAAAAAATTCTTCTATTCTTTGATGATTTTATATTGATTGGTGGAATTTTCTGATTTTTTTAATCTTTTGTTATTTAATGATTGTATATAGATTGTTGAATTTTTTTTAATTTTTAATGTGAAAATAGCTAAGATAATAGTTAGGATAAATAAATAGTTTTTAGCGTGAAATATTGATACTAAAAATCCTTTAATGTGTTTATATTAGCTTGCTATTATCATTATGCAAATAGCCATAGAAACGTAAATTGAAAATTTGATTAAATTAATATAATTAAAATTATTCAATTGACATAGATTGAAATAAAATAAACTAGTTTGTGTAAATCCAATTTAAATTGTTGTGTATTTACAGGTTTTAAAATTATGGGTAGTCTTCCATTTAGGGGAGGTGCTGTTGATTTTTTATTTTATTTTAAACATGAATGGTTCACAGTACCATAATTCTTTAATTTATGTAGACGCTTAGAAAAAAGTCAATAGCACGTCATACAGACATGATCATTGCTAGTTCATTTAGCAACGCTTCTGACGACCATGAGTCATTAGGTACTGACCAAAAACAGGCACATGAGACACATGTATCCACTCACGATGCAAACTTGTCTAGTGCGATACCGCTATGTCAATGGGCGCCCTTTTACAACATGATCCATTTACCCGGAAGTACCAATCTTAGTAGAAGAAAGATATTTCAATGTAAATTTATTTTCCATTCACATTAACATGTTACTAATTTTTGAAAAATTAAGTTCAATTAACAAATGCAATTTTAGATTTACAAACATTGAGGCTGCAAGAACCATAACGTTGGTGATGAAATCGTCGATGTAATTTTCATTGTTTTAATGGAGTTAGGTTTCTAAACATCTTGAATGGAAACCTATGATTGATGCATGGTTCAAAAGGTTTAAGGTTAGTATTAACTTAAATATTTTTTATTATGTTAATTTATTTAGTTTATTAACTTATTAATGAAAATTTTCTTGTACAAATCTTAACTAAAAGGAAAAATTTGAATGAGATAGAACTGACAACGCTATTGCAATAAGGGTTTGAGAGAATCACGCTGCCACTATGTAAGATTGAAATCAAGATAAAAAAATTTAATCCTTTTATTCAATTTTATTATGCATTTACTAACAGATAATTTATTTGTACAATATAGGTTGCATGATTTTTGGTATGAGGCGCAAACAAAAAATATGTGAAAGAAAGAGAGCTTCCAAGCTAAAAGAAGGTGGTGGTTAGGAAGGATTTTAGACCTCAGTACGTCTTAGAGGCTATATTGATGAAATATATTTAGCACGTGACATCTGATAGTTTTGTGCAACGATCACACTCTAGTGTGGAGAACCAAAATTGGTATGTTGTTAGTTTTGTTACCACTCTCATCGATGACTCTATTCCTTTCGTTTCACATACAAAATGGATGATAAGATTCACTTTTAATTACATCCATTTTTTTATTTTTGTTTTTTTATAGATATATTTAACTAACAACAATTTTCTCTTGCAGGATATAGTTCTTGAATGCGAACCAAGTCCAATGGATCTTTTTTTTTTTAAATTGCATGTGTGGATTGATAACCACCAAAAAAGGGTGTAGCAGTTCATTGATAGTCAAACTCAGCACTTTGTGATATATTGGTTTTCAATTATTTTTTTCTTAAGTTATTATTTTTTTTCTTTTTAAGATACATATAATAGTCAGTTGAAGGAGAGATATGAGAATTATCCTTCAACCCATCTAGATATCGATCCAGAGTTGTGGTTGAAAGCAGGATCGTTCAATTGGGCCTAATAAAAATCGGGTGTACGAACTCCCTAACACTACGATCGAGAACTTACAAACAACTGATATTGCTTTTATAATTGGATGCTTGCAATCAATTCCAAGTACTGAAACTCCAAAGTTCAATGTTATTTTAGACCAGTGAGTTAAAGATCGGACGACTCGTCTTGTTGCTGATTATGAATGACTTAGTGTTGAGACGGCCAAACTCCGTCAATTGGTATTGAAGATGAGATTACAAATGAGTAGTGTTGTGCTCCCTCATATTCTCTCCACGGTCCAGGCAAAGACCCTTCTCCTCCTCCTCCTCCTCCGCCTTCAGCGCCTATATTCTAGATTAATTGTATTTAAACTTTCAAATGTTTAAATTTGTAATAAATGTTTAAATTTTGTATTAATTTATTTTTTAATTTATTTTATGTTTATGTTTATGTTTAATAGATTTTTAAATTATTACTGATGGTGTTACCAATGAAGATAGTCCGTCGATATATTCTAAGAGTTAGAAAATAATTATTGCAAATATCACTACCACTGTTTACTCACCGATGAAATAACAGACGTTTTATTTCACAATTACATTTCAAATTCACCGTTGGACATATCGAAGGACAAAAAAAGTCACTGATGGAATGAAATATAATTTTTCTGTTGGTGATATGTTATATTCAGCGATGGAAGTATCGACATAATGAAGCGGGTAAAGTTTTTTTTTGTGCGCTTTGTCCGTCAATGTATCCATCTGTAAAATTATTACTACCGGACTCATCAATAGACCACAAATCATCGACAAAGTTTTTCCGATGGATTATTTTCGTCCATGATCACGTCGGCAAGTTTCTTGCCAATAGACCGTGAGTATAAATACTAATAAAAAATTTTGTTGATAAATCTAAAAATCCTGGTAGCGCAATAAAGAAATTTGATAATTAAAAAAATTGTTAGCGAGGGAAAAAAGAAAAAATTGGATTATGAAAAAAAAATGTGATAAACTTAAAACAATATATATTTTCTATATCAATAATAAATGAAACATTCTACATTTTATAAATTTAATCACATTCATAAAAAAATCTAAAAGGCACAAAATAGTGGATGCCAACAAAAAAAGATTAGTATACAAAATCTCTCACATTATTTTAACTGTCTGTTAATTTCTATGACACTGTATAAAATAATATATATTGAAAATAGTCTTCCACATTACTGCCAAAAAACAAAAACAAAAAAAGAAGAAAAAGAAATCCATACCAAATTATAACAACAGTCACGAAATGAAGAGCTATAGCAAATTAAACCAAGGGAGATAAAAAAAGATAGTATTTCACTGCTAAAATTCTCAAAAAGGTTTACCAGTAACAACTAGATGGCTAATTAATGCGAAAATATAATATGAAATAATTTAATTATATTTAAATATATCAAAAAATTATCTTAATCTAATAATTTAAACAATTTAAACTTTTAAATGAAATAATAATTATATAAAAAAAACTATTTCTCAATCTTAACTAAGTATTAACCATGTTATAAAAAATAAAAATCATAATAAAAACTAAATAAACGACTTGCACAAGTGAGGGCGTACAACTAGTTAATAGTGTGCATCCCTTGATATGTTAAGTAAATTTGGTCTCTCCTTTAACTTTTTTTTTAGTTCAAATAAAAAAAAAAAAGGTTAACTCAAATGGAAAAACTTCTTGTATGATAGTGTACTAGCTAGGTGCATAGTTTTAGGTAGATGGAGGAGGGTAACAAGTTGAAACTCTATAAGCTATATTTTTTTTTATTTTTTTTTAAAATATAATCAAGAGTATATTTGTTTAAAAGGTATTTCATGGGATGCATTTCATAAACAAATAAGATTTTAGTGATTCAACCAATTAAATTTGACTAAGTGTTTTTTAATTTTTTTAATTAAATCTCTTGAAAATCCGGTTTTTGATATTAATTCGGATAAATCAGATCGTCAGGTTAACACTAGATTTCTAATTAAATCAAAATATTTAATATGAATTTAATAACAATTGACCAAGATCAGGTCTCTCCCTATTTCGAGATAAGGGTGGAGTAAATTTCAGAATTGGATGACAAAATAAATTGTATTAATTTCTCCTTTTAGATGGATTTTCTTTCTTTTTAAATAGATGCACAGATGAATGATCTTGCTGTCTTGTACATATACAGGTATGTAGTGGGTATAGAAAAGTGAATCTGATCCATGACCCATATGTATAATTCTCATCAATAAGTAACAAGGAAAGAGGGGTGAAGAACATTCAAAGAGATATGATTGAGATTCTCTCATAATATTTTTTGTTATATTTATTAAAATTAAACTATAAAATTCAAAATAAATGGAAATGATTGTTTTATTTAACACATGAGAAAAACACAAAGATATAAACACTTAATTTTTTTTTCTTTTATCTAATTTACATAGTTGAATTCAAAATAAATACTGAGACTTGAATCCAGATTGGATTGTGGTATATATTCACAAATATATATTGCTGGATGAAAAGAATTTTCTACAATGCACCTTCCATATCCGAAACAGTTTCCTTTCTTTTCGAAATGATTTATATTTCTTCCCAAAAAACAGATGTATTATTTCTTAATTGATCGGTCTAAATATCAAAGGGCATCGATTCTAGACTATGAATAGGTCTGGTTGCACAACAGGGTACAGCCAATGTGTGCGAACACCGCAGGTTGCCATAAGCGGTTGCATGCCATTACCAAGTTTGTACTATACTGCACTCCCAAGTTTTCTTGCTCTATTTATACTGATGGATTACACATCTCATATCTTCAATTTTGACAAGGATCACATTCTTTCCTTTACCTCATCCGTCCCATCTCTCCCTTCATAAAAATGGATCCTCCATTTCAAGAGAAATACAGATCCCTCTTCAACGATTATACCATAGTATCAAAAGACAAGGATGATAGTCTAATGAATGCTAATGATGAGTGTGAGCTGCCTCTCATAGATCTTCAGCGTTTGAAACTTGAATACTCGGAGAGAGAGCAATGTGTAAAGGAGATAAAGCAGGCTGCAAGTGAATGGGGATTCCTTCAAGTTGTCAATCATGGGATTCCACAAGAGATGTTGAAGAGCCTTCAATACGAGCAAAGGAAGGCTTTCCAACATCCGTTCAGAAAAAAGGCTGAAGACAACATTCTGAATTTGTCTGCAAATAGTTACAGATGGGGAAACCCTAGAGCCACTTGTTTGAGGCAGCTCGCATGGTCAGAAGCCTTCCACGTACCTCTCACTGATATTTCAAGGATCGGTGATGCATACAAGAGTCTCAGGTAACTGTCAAATTTCCTATTGTAGCTAAATGATATATGTAGGCTAATTAAAAACTAATTATGAACATTCTGTGAAATAAACAATGATCAAATGCTTCTGGGATAGGACAGTAGAACACTTTTCTTTTTATATCAAATTCTCAACTATGAAATCCTATATGCAATTTAAAGAAGTTCAGTTTATCAAATGAATCTCATGTGTCTACAAGTTAATGTTCTAGCTAGAGATTTGCAAAGTACATGCATATTGCTTTATGAAATTAAAGAAACAAATATATAGAGCTCTTATTAATCATTGCTTCCGCACCCCTCATGAGCTCTGTCATGAACCTCATGTTTTGTTCCAAGGTTACATCTCTTCGGTTAGTCTGTTTTGTTGTTTGCTCTTTTTTCACTCGCTGCCATTAATTTGTGGCAGCTTTACTCTTGTTTCTATCTTTCCTCCAATTTGGTCTCCAAAATTGGTGTTTTTTTAGTCTATTGACTTATCAAAATATATGCGTCTCTGTGTGTGTGTGGAAGGGAACAATAAACCATATACAGCTAAAATATAGTTAATTAAGGAGGCCTGACCTAATTAAAATCAATTAATTCTTCAATCTTGATGTTCTTTGAATGCAGTCACAAATTCAAGGTTCATCCAATAGTTTGCTAATCACCTCAGCTAGTGTGATTAAGTAAAAATGAACTATCCAATTGCCTACTATAATGACCATGTGCATCTAGTACTTATATAGTTCTGAAAGAACTGGTTTAACATAAGTAAATCAGGGGTCCCGGCAGCTTGGTGTCAATCTTACAAGGCCTTCGAATGTTACAAAAAGAGATTGTCCACAAGGGTCTCATATGTTGGAGATTCTACATAATTAAGACAAATAGAGACATAAATAACCATAGATTTCCTTTCCAAAGCTTATCTAGGTCATGTCAAGCTCGTATGTTTTTATCCATGCATGGTCGATGTTTCCTTACCACCTAACTGCCAAACATTTGCTTGCCCCATTTGTTCAATCATTTCTTCTATGCTCCTGCTGTTTTCTATTGTGGACAAGCTGTGCTTTTTACTTCGCCTGCGTTAATTTTCTTCCTCAATTTTATTTTGTTGCTGTGTTAATTTTTCAGCTTAAATGCAGCTTCTATACACGTTTGTCTTCTTTTCTCTGTATCCCTTTATATGTTTTCGTGCTGTTTTATTTATTTGATCTCATCCTTGTGTTTATTATTTTCCCAATTAAGTCCCTATAAAAAGTTCACTTATTATAATTGTGAACTTATCTCCTTTCTTTATTTTCATTTTGACCTTTCAGGTTTTTCACGTTGTCCCTCCTCTCAGTTATTTCTCTCTAGTTTTGCCACAAAAAAGAGGGTAGTCCTATATATCTTATCTCTAAATCTCAATATCTCACTTTCTTTTGGGCTTTAACTAGTATATTTGGATGGAAATCTCAAATCTTAATCATTTTGTTGTATACAAGGATGTTAATTCCATTACGTTATGCTGAGAATAACTGATATTTTATATCATTTTAAAAAACAAAATAATCAAAAATAAATTTTATCTTGTTCTGAATCTTACTTTATTATGGATTTTTCAACCGAATTCCAGTTAAGATTGAGTTTTATTCTGTTTGTTTTGTTATATGAATTGTGTTTTTCTATCTTTTTTTTAAAAAAAACCAAAATCTATATTTTTTCTCCTAATTTTATATTTCAACATCTGGTTTATTGGAGACTGGACTCCATAATTTATTGTGCTTTGTTTTTTTTATGGTTATTTCAGTTACATGATCCATGTTGTAGATTTGAATGATTAATGCAGTTGATTCTAAGTTTTTTTTGTCTATTTTTTTAATTGATATTTTTTTTAGTTTCATCATTTAATATTTTTAAGTTAATTTATCTTTAAACTTGAATTAAGATTCTGTATGTTGAGTGTGTGTGTTAAAAAAACATAATGTTAACTGAAATAGAAACTTATTTTTTAAAAATAATTTTTTATAATGTATAGTTGAAAGAAAGAAACTTACATACTCTAAAATTATCAAATTAAAAATTATATTTATTTTTGCTAGTAAGCTCGTATGATCGAATCTATTAGAGGTTCCACATTAGTTATTACGAGTCCCATGTGAATATTGGAAAATAATATTTTGTAAGAAAAGCACTCGAGATATAGAATTTTTACCTTTCTTCTCTGGCTATACTGCGGTTTTTGAGACAGAAATCACCATCACACATCTTGCAAACATAGCCCAATAATTGATGACCAAAAGGTGTTTCAATTTTCATTTCTCCATTTCAAGGCAAACTTAAGTACATTGATATGGAGGGCAGAGCCTCCTAGTGTATATCGTCCTTTAACTTGATTATGCACATATATTTGGTTATACATATGTATTATGAACTCGTATCTAATCTTTTTAACACCACTCCATCTTTCCAGTGCAAGCATTGAAGCTTTCACAACAACAGCTAACGCATTAGCTAAAGGCGTGGCAGAAATTCTGGCTGAGAATCTGGGAGTTTCATCCACTTTCTTTGAAGAGAATTGTCCAGAAGAAACTAGTTATCTTCGAATGAACAGATATCCGCCATGTCCATTCTCTTCTGAGGTCTTTGGCTTGATACCTCATACCGATAGTAGTTTCCTCACTGTACTAAATCAAGATCAGATTGGAGGATTGCAACTATTGAAAAATGGAAGATGGATTAACGTTAAACCTAATCCAGAAGCTCTAGTGATTAATATTGGTGACTTATTCCAGGTATGTTCTGTATGTATAAACTTGCACCTACGAGCTAGCTGTATATAAATAAGCTTGAGATTAATTTGAAGGCGAAATCAATAATTCCCAAGTGAAATAAAAAATAAAAATCAAGGGTGGATGATCTTGTTGACTATAATTTTAAAATTTAAACCTAGTAAATCAAAAAGAATGGAGCAGACTTGGCCATAATCACCCTACTATCCTAGATATCAAGAAAATATACTATAGTTAGCCTTGGGTATTAAAGTAATTAATTTTTCCTTTATACCCTCTGGTATTCCCTTTTAATTCATGTTTGTGTTTATTAAAATTCAGGTATTGAGCAATGATGTTTACAAAAGCATCAAGCATCGGGTGCTTGCCCCCCAACAAGTTGAAAGGTTTTCTTTGGCATTTTTCTATTGCCCCACTTATGAGACTGTGATAGAGAGTAGCATCAAGCCATCAAAGTATAAGGAGTTCACATTCAGAGAGTTTATGATGCAGATTCAAAGGGATCTTAAAGCTACTGGTGATAAAGTTGGGGTCTCAAGGTTTCTTCTGTGAACATGAGCCCCTGTGTGTGCTGGAAAATTTCAAGATAGAATAACTAGTTAAATCAAAGTTCCCTCTTCGTACTGTTTCGATTATTTGAACTGCAACTTAATTGGTAATTTCCATTTCTAAATTACATCGATCAAATGTTTTTGCTTTCTTTTGTTTGAAATTATAGAACATGTCAACATGGCACAGCAAGTCTTCTTTCTTTTTTACTTGAAGTAGGAAGTGGGATTTTCCCTAAGCTTTGGACTAGCTAGTCCTTCGCTCTTTGAGTTAGCCATGATAAAATATGTCAGACTTTGGTATAAAAACATGGGGTTCTTAGCCTTGTATGCTCTCTTAAATATTTCCAGAACACCAATCAAGCTCAAGCTTGGGGTAACATGATACTTAATGACTAATGATTTGAGAATAATGAGATTTTAACTATGATATTTGGCACGTTGGTGGCATTAATTATAAAACAAATCTACTTGTAAAATCTGAACGCACCAAATACTTGGATCGAGTTCATCCCAATAAACTTACCGGAATAATTAGTTTTGAAACAAATTGATTTTATTGTTTAAACATTAGAGATTAGTAATTTCTAAGGTTAAGAAATGAGGGAAAGTACTGATTTATTTATAATTTTTTAAGTTGAGGCAATTTACCAAGCACCTTCAAAGAAAAGTAAGGAAACCAGAGATTTATAAAGGATACAAACCTGCAATTTATCATGCATCAAACCTCTTACTATGATTTTGTATAAATTAATCCCGCAAATGATGATTTTCCAGGAAATGAATACTTTGGAAGACACCAACAGACAACTGCGTTTATCCCCATATTCAAGTACAGTTCCTTATCTTGAAGACAGCTTCAAAAGCGAGACGTCATTCAATTAAAGATGACTACTGATGAATTTTGTCCACAAGTTGTGCATATGTCTTATGTTTCACATATGGTTTGATTTCTTCCTTGCACAGAAGAGCACAATTTCCCTACCATTTTGGCCTAACTCCAACACAAGATCAGGCAACGTGATTTCAAGGGTGTCTCGTACCTGGGGTTTGGTGGTTACATGTTTTCACTCACAACTCGCAAGTCCTTCTAGGATCTAGCCCGACAGGTTATATACTAGGATCTAGCCCGACAGGCTAAACAAATCTCGTAGATCACCTGCATTTGACCTCATAAAAATAGGTCAATCAATTTACTATTAATTACAAGCAAAATAATTTTACATCAAACATATGAATGGGAGATTATGTATAGGATATATTGGGAAATTACCACAAAAAAAATACAAATAAACGGTGAATTAACAACATAGTATGAAAAGTTTGGGTGAAATAGAATAGTTTAAGGATGTTATGTAACCTTTTTTCAAGGGTATCAAGTTTAATGTGCCAAATATTTAACCACTGGTCATTAGTATTACGATTAAGAAAAATATCAAATTCATCAACTTATTAATAATTTAATAAAACATTTAATTCATTATAATTTTACCATATGTATGTTCTCATCCATGAAATCATCAAGCATAATTAATTATATTATTAATTAATTCTAACAATACACATAAAATCTCTAATATGACAACTTAATATCAATTAAACGCAACACATAATTAATTAATTGAAACTATCATTTTATAATTAATTTAACTTATTTTCATGTTCAACTATATCAATTCAATATTAATTGATGATATTCTTAACTAATTTCATATTAATTCAAAAACTTTAAATTTATCATAAATTTTAAATTCAACCTAAACAATTATTTTATTTCAATTAAAAAAATTATAGTAATACAATATGTTTATCTTACTTGTAGGACTAGAAATAAAGTTAGGGTGGAGGTGGTAGTGACGTTAAAGAGAATTGTTGATTTAAAAAAAAACATCTAATAATGTTTATAGACCTCTAGTAAGTTTGATTTTTTGTTGTTTTAAGGGTTAATGCAGGTGTTTAGTGGGTTTTTAGAGGGAAAGAGAGGATTCCAGCTGTGTCTATTCTATGTTTTTTTATCTGAGTTTATTAATAAACGCTTAATGAAGGAACTAAAATAGCAAAGAAAATAAAAATATAGGGACTCGGTATTGAGATTCTTAAACAAGAGAGACTAACTAATTATTTTGCTAAAAATATATGACTATATCAATGCAATTAAAATTAAACTACGCACCTTTTCATTTTTTTTACACCAAAAGAAAATTAGTGTCAGGGTTTGCAAACTATATATGTGCTTCTTTTATTTTTATTTTTTTATTGGACAAACCTCAAATATAGCCTCACAATATTGGATTGTGTCAATTTTTCCTCTAAATTATTTCTTATATCAATTTTACTATAATTTATTTTTACTTCTCAATCAAGAACTTCTCTTAATTAATTTTATTAAATTAAATACATTAAGTTCCTTAAAAAATGACACCATTTTGCCTCAAAATAAGAAATACAATCTATTTGGATGAAAGTATTTAATTAAAAATAATCTAAAAGTTTGAAAATAAAATTGGCAAGAAATTGTTTTGGAAAAAAAACAGTCTATATACTTTGGAGACATTATTTATAATTGTTTTTTGTTTTATAGAGTCTTGAAACAGGTGCGAGAATCATAATTAGAAACTATGTCTTTTTATATTTTAAAAATATTTTTAAAAATAATTAATTTATTTTAAATTTATTTTATTTTGTATTTTTAAATCATTTTAATATATTAATATTAAAAATAAATTTTTTAATAAAAAATATTTTTTTAATATATTTATAAATAAAAAATACTTTAAATAACTTTTCACCATAAAAGGTCATGTAACCTCAGTATACATCCAGTCCTCAATCATGTTGGTTGGACAATAGTAAATTTTCTTCGTCGAACTCGATGCCCTGCAAGAAATAGAGGTGTACCACTGCAAGGCTAGGCTAGGCCAGGCCAGGCTAGGGTAGGCATACGGTGGTGTGGCCACCACATCTGCAATGTTTGTCTGCTTATCACCGTACCGAAGAGACAACCTTGACCCCAAAAGTGGTTGACATTTGTCCATAACTTACAGATTGCAACCCGCCAAGACAGCTCCCGTCGTCTATTGAAGGGAAAATGAAACTTGTAGCATCCAGGAAACCTGAAAAGAAAAAACACCAACCTCACTCAACCCTTCCAAAGGAAAAATACACATTCTACTTGATCAAGAGCAATGACTATTGGTTTGAGAAAAGTCCATCAAGGGAACATGCATGACTTTTTGTTGGTATTTATATTAGTAGTTCATCGAGATATATATTACCGACAAAATCATGAATATAATAGTTTGTCAAAAAAATTATTGTTTGTTATTTATAGATTATCGGTAAATTTATCTGTAATAAATATACCAATAAATTTACAGACAAATAAAAATTATTGTTGGTTATTTATAGACTATCGGTAAATTTATTTGTAATAAATATATCAATAGATTTACAGAAAAATAAAACATGTCAAAAAAAAATATGCACGAACATAAATAGTTTGTTAGAAAAATTCTCATTGGTAATTTATGGACTATCAGTAAATCCATCTGTAATAAATATACTGATAGATTTACAGACGGATAAAGGATGTCAAAAAAATACATGTTTTATTTCATCGGTAAATATAACATAGCATCGACAAAATACCATTTGTAATTATGTCGGAGTGTTAACAATGTCAGTGAAATTTGCAATAATTCTTTTCCAACTCTATAGAATATACCAACGGAATAGTTCTGTCGGTAACCCCATCAGTAATAGAGGTATTTGCAGTAATTATTTTTCAACTCTTTGGAATATACTGACAATCTAATTCTATTGATAGTCTTGTCAGTAATATTTTAAAAATATATTTTTAAAAAATATATATTGAACAAAAGTAGAAAAATAATTAAAATAAAATTTTTTATAATTTTTAAATAAATTAGTATAAAAATCAAATATTTATTACAAATTTAAATATTTATATGTTCAAATAAAATAAATCTAAAATAGAGGCAGCGCTGGAGGAGGATGAGGAGGAGGCTGGTCCTCGCCAGGATCGCAGGGCCAATTAAAAGGTGCACATGAACCACTCATCTGTGATCTCATCTCTATTATCAATCAGTGGAGTTATTCATAATCAGCAGTGAGTCAATCATATTTATCATTAAGATTGGTCATCCGATCTGGTACCCGTTGGTCTAACATTGCTATGAACTCCAAAGTTTGAACACTTGGAATCGAGTATGGGCATCCAACTATTGAAGTACTATGGGTCATCCACAAGTTCTCGGTCCTAGTGTTAGAGAGTCTACACACTTAATTTCTATAGGGCCCATCGAATGATCCCGCCTCTAACCATAAATCTGGATCGATATTCGAATGGGTTGAAGGATCGTCCCTGTATCTCTCATTCAATCGATTGTTATATATATCTTGGAAAGAAAAAAAATTAATTCATCAAATTCAATGAAATTATAACTTAGAAAAAAATGATTGAAAACCAACATACCACAAAGTGTTGAGCTCGGCTATCAACAAATTGTTACACTCTTTTTTGGCAGTAATCACTTTACATATGCGTTTCAATAAAAAGCTCTATCAAGCCTGACTCGCGTATAAGAATCGTAGTCTGCAATAAAAAAAATATTGTCAGCTAAATATATTTATAAAAAACAACTAATAAAAAAATAAATGCAATAAAAAAAATCCTGCAATCTGCTTCGCATCCGAAATGAACAAAACAAAGTTGTTGGTGTTCATGGTAACAGAACCGTGAACATGTTGGTTCTAGTAATTCGTACCAGACTATGACTGTATAGTGAAACGCACTGACGTCACATGGTGAATGTATTTCACCCATATAGCCTTTGAGATGTACGATGGTCTGAAATACTTCCACACCACCATATCATTCTAGTTTAGAAGCTCTATTTCTTTTGTATATTTTATTTTTGAGGTGGGGTTTGTGCCTCATACTAAAAATCACACAACCTATTATCTATTAGTAAATGAAAAATAAAATTTCAATAATTGGAATAAAAAAAAATCTTGAATTTGATCTCACCTATTTGTAGCGTGATTCTCTCAAACTATCCTCATAGCATTATCATTAGCTCTCTCCCATTCAAATTTTCTCTTGAAATAAAAATTTATAAAAGAAAAATTTCAATAATTTCAATAAACAATCCAAATTAACATAAAAATATTTAAGTTAATAATAACCTTAAACCTTGAAAACCATGTATCGACCTGCAGTTTCCATTCAAGATTTTGGAAACCTAGCTCCATTGAAACAATGAAATTTTCATCGACGATTTAAAGACCGATGTTACTGTTTTAGAAACTTAATGTTTGTATTTGTTAAATGAAATTGCATTCGTTAAATGAAAATAAAACAAACTTACATTGAAAGGTCATCCTTCCATTAGACCTCGTACTTGCAGGTAAATGAATCCCATTGCAAAGCGACCCCACTTTAATGTTGCAACATTGCACTCGACGAGCCAGCATCATAAGTAAATGTCCATGTTTCAAGTGCATGTTCTTGGTTGGCACCTAATGACTCATGGTTGTCGGCATTGCTACTAGAAAAACTAGCAGCGATCCTGCCCTCGTAATGCGCAATAAACTTTCTCCTGAGCATCTACACAAATTAAAGGATAAAGAAATTAAACAATTTCTATTTATAAAAAAATCGCCAGCATCTCCCCTATACAGGAAACTACCCAAAATTATAAAACTTGCAAATACACAACATATATGCCACAAATCAGTTGACTTTATTCAATTTCTTCTAACAATTTACCATAATTTAATTTCATAGAAAATTTTCATTTTCTACATGATAATATTTTTAATTATAAATTTACAACAAATTATTATAAATTTACAAAAATTAAAAATATTAATTAAAACCAATCCTACACATTTAATTGAAATTGAACAACATAATTGAAAACTAAAACAGCTAAAATTCATCAAAATAATGCAAAAATTATCACAATAGCAACTAAAATTCAACACAATTATTTCTAAGTGATAATATTTTTAATCCTAAATTTAAAAAAATATTCTAAAATTATTCCTACACATTTAATTGAAATTGAACAATAAATTTGAAAAAAATAACTAAAATTCAAAAAATAATGAAAAAATTATACCAATAACAACTAAAATTCATGTCATTTATTAATTCATAAAATTATTAAGAACACAAAATTGAACAAAAATAATGCAAAAAAATAAATAAATAATGCAAAAAAAACACAAAAAAGAAAAAGAAATGAAAAAATCTTACCTTAAGGCGTGCTTGATTTCGACTCTTAATTAAAAAAATGAAAAAAGAAAAGAAAAGAAAAGAAAAGAAAAAGAAAAGGCATTGTTATAAACCTAAAAAAAAGAAGAAAGAAGAAAGACAACATACCTTAGAATGAGAAGAAAAGAGAATGCTTGATCTTGGGTTTGAAGGAGAGAGAGGAGAGAAGAGAAAGAGAGATAAACGGGTGTGTGAGAGAATAAAAGAGAAGAAGATAAAGCCCTGATCTCTCATGGTTCAAGTCTTTTATTTTAGTTTTTACTGACAGGATTACCGACAAAATATTTAATATTATTATTTTTAATATTGTCATTGGTGATTCCGTTTGTAAATTCAAATTGGCGAAGAGGAACAATTTTCATGGTCTCTAGAATATAGAGACGAACACATTCCATCGGTATACTTGTATGTAATGTGTTTGATAACAAAATAGTGTTTGATGACAAATTGTATATGTATTCCCTATTTATCCATCCTACAAATACTTAAATTCATAAAAAAAAAAAACACACACACACACACAACACAATAACACGAGTTCACATCATAATAATAAAATAAATATTTCTTTGTCATTCAATAATAAATTAACATCATTTTCTTTACATTGAAGTGAATTTCATCCATAAATATTACATTATAGGTTATGGCATTACACATTCGTGCTGTGCAAATTAATCAGAATTATAATTTTCTTCGTTAGTTGACTTATCCTCATCTCCATTGCAATCTTGCATGTTGATTTCATCGCTATCATCTTCATTGACTTGTTTATGTTTGTAAGAGCTCAAGATTCAACTCTTTGATGTCAAAATCAATAAAAATATTCTCAGTAATGTGAAAATTTATATTTTTTCTAAGTCATTAGACAAAGCAACTTAATATGGATCAACTAACTCATTAAGTTGAAAGACATCATCTCCCACAATTAATTCATTATTGTCATCTTGAATAACCTTAACACGACCCATGAGTTTGGTTTTCACTATGGATAACTAATTAGTTTTTGAACGATCCTTTCTAAAGGAAGGATTGTATGTGTAAGAAACTTGTTGGAATTGATTAAAGAAAACAAAAACATCATTGACATTACGGAGTTTAGCCTTTAAATTAATTTCGACCAACCTATGATGGGGATCTACTTTGATTTCTTTGTCAGTGGTGTCATATAAATAGCATTTGAATAAAAATACTCTAGTCTGCTTGTTATGATATTGCAATTTAATAACCTCTTCTAACTTCTTATAGTAGTCAACTTCAAACTCATTAAAAGTCGATCCTTTAACATAAACCCCATTGTTATATGTCTTTCTACCCTACCTATATTCTTCAGTATAAAGCACATGTTCATTGACAAAATACCTTTTGTAGCACTTCATCTTATTTTTATGACTAAGACTTAGTAAAGACAAAGTAACATTAACATTCCCTCCCGATTGATAAACCTGGTACATGAAGTATAACCATGAATAGTTAACATGAAATGTGAAAGGAAATTAAGTATCTCGAGAGATAAAAATAATTAAATAGTACTTACATGTGTTTTAAACCAAGTGAAAGTTTTTCCATCTTATAATCAAAAGATCTAGGATTCAGTCAGCTGAGAGTTTTGCAATAGTAAATATTAATGATGTTGCCTGCGAGAAATTCAATAATGTATTAGTTTATGATATTATAATAGATAAATTGTTAAAAAATAACAACATGTTAAATAGTATACTTAGTAAATAAAAGATCCCCGTTCATTACAATTAAATAACATATAATTATATGATTGTCTGAATTCTATTTTTGACAAATATCTTCCCATCACATAATTAAATGAATGTTTTGAAATATACAAAGAAAGACAATAAAATTTTAATTATGATGTATGTGTAAATCCTAATCTCTCAAATGCATATATTCATATATATTGGACCGGGCCTCCAACTTTTGCCTCAAATAGTAAAGGCATGGGTAGATGTTTTATTGAGTAAAAAAAAGATGGAGGGAATATCATCTCAAGATTGCATATTATCTGGACAATATTCGTTTCAAGCCTCTTCATGTGTTGTTTCTACAATTTGTTGGAGCATATATCTCTAAAGAAGTGAATGATTTCTGTGAGTGCATCTCATATCCCCTTTAACAATAAATCTCGGTACGCTAATGGAATGAGTATTTGCATAAACATGTGGCAGTTATAACTCTTCATTCCATACAATTTGCAATCCTCAAAATTCATTAACCTTGATATGTTTGAAGCATGTCCATCAGGAAAACACAGATTTTTAAGCCATTAGTAGACAAGTAACTGTGTATTCTTATCTAAGGCGAAGTTGGTTTTGGGCTTTGTGATCTGTGACCCAATATAAGCTAACTTTATATTTTTACAGTGACAAAACAAAGCTATATTCATTCTAACCCTGATGTTGTCCTTTGTCATCCCTTTTATGTCTATAACCATGTTGAAAATATTCTCAAACACATTATTTTCTATGTGCATGACATTAGGGTTATGGTGGAAGAGATTGGCCTTTCAATAAAGAAACTCTTAAAAAATACTTTGTTTTATCCAATTATGGGTCAAACCATAACCAAGAAACTTATGCTTATTGGATTGAAAACCAAACACAATGTCACTATATTCCGACACCATGTTATACAATTCTTTACCAAAAAGAAGTGGTGGTGCAACATCCATTTTAACTTTGCCAACAAATAAGTCCTTTATGTTTTTTTTTAACCTGTAATATGTTAGCAAGAACCATAGTTGACAGTCGAAAAAAGATGCTTTCCTATTGTTTGTTAGCATGAATGTTTTGTTATTTTCTACACAGTATAGATATGCTAGTTTGTCGTGCGTGTTCCAACCAGAAACCTTTTCATAAACTAGAAAATTATTAATAGTCTACATTAAAGTTGTATTCATCAGAAAATTATGTTTCCTTGATACATCATAAGTCAAAGCCCTGGATGATCACAACTGCTATTGGGCAAAAAGATTTGTATTTGGGGTAAAGATATACAAATTTGGATGAGAAAAGACTTAATGAGAATTTTAGAAGGCTTAATAAATTTTATTAAGGACTTAATTGCAAGGAAAAGCAAATTTTTAGAGTCAATTCGGGTGTTAATTGGAAGAAATTGAAGTTTGGGGACTAAAATTAGACTTTGTAAAGTTTAATTAGTCAAATCAGGGGTTTAATTATGAAAAATTAAAGTTTGATAGCTAATTAAAGGTTTGATTGAAAAACTTCAAAACCAAGGATGAAATCGTAAAAGGCACAAGATTTTAAAGGTTAAAATTGACCAAATCAAGGGGAAAATTGAAGAAATTAAAAGTTTGATGATTAATTAGTAGTCCAATTGAACAAATCATAAACCAAGAATGAAAATGAAAATGACGTTAAACTTTGAGGCTGATATTTGAGTCTGGTGGGGGTTAAATTGCATGTAATTAAAATTTTTAGGTCAATTAAGGGTGCATGTGCCTCAATTAGAAGAATAGAGATTAAATTGAAACTTTGTCAAATCCTAAATTAAAAACCCTAAATTTTAGAGTTTAACCTAGACGACGTGTCATTTAGCATTTGCTCATCTTTTTCTTTCACAGTTCACAATGATTAGGTTAGCACATTTCAAGAGCTCGTTGTGAAGTTCTTAACCTCTACATGGCATGTGATTTTTTGCAAATGAAAGAGGAACATCCCCTCTGCAATCCCATTTATATGAAATTGGACGTTTACATCCAAATTCTTCCATAGAAAAGCCCAACATTTTGTCACTGATCAACCATAACTTAATTTTCAAATTACAGGATGATTAAGTTGGCACTTTCAAGCAAGTGAATATGGAGCTATAGATCTCTAAATTGAGCAAGGTTGGATCCAAATAAAAGATGTCACCCCTTTTACCAACTTCAAGTGGTCTTCAATGATAAGGACGTTAGAATTGCTCCAACGAAGCATAAAAATAGCCAACACGATCAGCCCTAACTGAGATATCTATTAGTGCAAAACCACCTAATCTTTTTGTGTGTTCACACTTTAAAGCTCTTTAAGGGTTTTTATTAAAGGCTATAAATCATTCCTTTAAGATCAGAAGGTAAATAATGCATGCTTTTGTCTTCAAATGAAGGAAAACCATATAAGCATAAATCACCATTGTAAAAAACATTGAATGATAGAGGTTCCAGCTGTGAAATTTTATTTAGAACTCTCTCATTTTGATCAAAGGGCTCAATTTTAATCAATCTTTGATGAAATCCATCAAAAACTCTAGAAAAAACCTATAAATACCTTTAAAAACTCGAGCTGAAGAGAGGAGGAAAAAAGGTGAGAAATACTGAGAAAGTACCCAAGTTATAAAGGTTGACAAGCCTAGCATAGGGTTTTTTCATTTTTCAAAGGGAAGCTAGTTTGTGGAAACAAAACCTTATAAAGGAAAAAAAAGAAGGGCGATAACTATTCTAATGGTTTGAAGGTATATTTCTTAACCTAAAAATGGAGTCCATGTGGCCTGTGTAAGTTGATTCTGATTGTCATTTGGTTTGTATTTATATTTACAAGTATGGAAATATGCTTGGAATGCTTGAAAAGTAGGGATATGCTTGTTTCTTTTCTTCTTCTTTTTTGTAATTTTTTATTTTATGGTTTGATGTTATTCTTTTAAGCATTTTAGGATGGGTTTGATTTTTTTGATGTAATAAAAGCCTTTTAGTTAAGTTAGTTTTTGATGCAACAATGCTTGTTTTCTTAGTTTTGTTAGTTTAGTTAATGCATTGATAAGTCATGCTATTAATTAATCCTGGGTTTATAAGGCTTTGGTAATGTTTTGAAAATCAAATTTGAATCCAAATTGCATGGATCAGCTTGCTGTTTTTATTTGCAAGTTTTGAAAAATGGGATTTCATGCATGTTTTTCATGATTTGTTATTTTTTGTTATTTATTTTGATTCAAATGCATATGAATATGACAATGTGGTTTGTGTGAACAAAAAATATTCAGTTTGGAGGCTTGGTATGCATTTCTGGGTTTGGCAGTAGGCTAATGCATTTCTAGGCAAAATCTAGGTTGATGTTCTTCATGTTCTTCCCAAGAATATTGCTTTAGCTAGAAGTTTTTTTACCTATTTTATTTTATTTCTTTGCATCTTCACTTTCGCATAACATCATTAGAGAATAATCTAGGGTCTTAATGCATCAATAACTGTTTTTATGAGTTTTAATCCAAGGATTTTGTTTTTGGTATATAAACATTTTTGGTCAAATTGGGATTATTGAGTGATAATTGTTGCTTGATTATTTATCCTTGTAAGATTTACAACCTTTATGTTTCCTTTTATTTCATGAAATATGGTCTGGTTTAGAGTTTGTGCTGCTAGAATCACTTCGAATGTTCATTTGTATTCTTTGTTTTTTCTGGGTTTTGATCCATTTTTCCTAAATTTTTTGAGTTTTTAACAAGTTTAATCTTTTTTAGGTTTGGTTTGTTTTTTATTTCTTCTTATTTTCAGGTTAAACCCATGTGTTTTAGTTTGGTTTATGGTCAAACCAAAGATTTTTGGTTATCCTGGTTGGGTCAAAATTGATTCCATGGCTAAGGCTTTGTTTGGCTAGCAATGTTTTTGCTAAAGTTTTTTTTTTTTTAAGTTGTATTTGGCAAACACCCCTTAGGCTTGTTTTAGGGTGTTTTATTTCAAATAATGGGTTTTTGTCAAATAAAACACGATAAAAATTGTAAGCAAAACTATAAAATAATACCTTTTTTTCTTGCAAATGGCAAAAAATCCTTAAAATTATTTGAGCCTTTTTTAATTTAAAAAATTGAAAATACTTTGGCATATTTTTAAAAAGATATTGCATGGATTTTACATCAGGTTTGTAAAATTCTAAAAGATTTTGGTCAATATTTCAATAACTCTAAAAATTTTAATTCATGAAAGTTAATGGTCAACATCCTAATATAAGTGTTGGAGCTATAAGTAAGATGATATTTAAATACCAGGAGTTAACTAGAAAAATTTAAGAATTATTTTATATATTCATCAATTTTAATCGGGAGTATTTTTCATCATAATATACGAGTTGTGGAGAATCCTTTCGCCTTCCAGGATAAGTGAACCTTGTCAAGGCATCTTCATGGACCCTTCCTTTAAGAATTTATCTGGGCATACAAGCCCGTACTAAATTTAAAATGTCAAATTTATTTATAAGAGTAAATCAAACAAACTACCAATTAGAAACCCATCAAAACCTTTAAACTATATCTATTAACAAGTCCAAGATGCAAAACAAGTGAAGACTTAGGTATTAAAGATTCATTTTAGAGCTTATTGTTAAATCTTTATATCTTACACAATAACAAACTAACATGAACTCACACACTTCACATTGCATACATAAATAGGATTGATATACATTTAATATATTCAAGTTTTACCAGGTTTGAAAGTGCTAAAACTGGTTTTTAAGCTGAACTAGTCGACCGCTATTCATCTGTGATGAACTCTTGAGAATTTTGCAGGAACCGGTCGACTGAATGATATGGTCATTTTGACTGAATGATATGTTCATTTAACTGATCGACTGTTATAGCTATCAGAGACATTCCAATGACTATAAACGACTAGTTTTTTTTGGAAACATGTGTGTGTGTGTGTGTGTAACTCTCGTGAGATTTCTGAACATACATGATATAGAAGTTATTCTAAAATAACAACCAACTAGAAATCATCAATCCTAACATACTTTAAGTTGTGTTAAATTAACTTTTTATATTCTAGCATAAGAGTATAAAATCTCACACTCATTACACTTATACACCTTTAATCATCCTAAGTGCTATTGAGTGAGCTATATAGATTATAGTTTTCAATTGTACAATCTACTATTTTAGAGAATGAATTTTGTTGTAAACAAATCATAATTGTAAACACTTGAGAGTTTGGATAAACTCTTGGCATTGATGAGGTATTGTCACCAAGAAAAAAATCTTGAAGATGAAATATCTTCAAATGGTGTAATTGTTTGGTGTGGATTCATCAAGAACATTATATCTTTCACTTGGAATAGTAAAATAATATAATATTCAAGTACGGTTGGTACTTGAAGTGTGGATATAAACTTATCGAACCACGTTAAAAATTAAATTTGTAATTTTTCTTCTCTTATCTCTCTCCTTTAAGCAATTTAATTAATGGAACAACTTATACATCTGAAAACTCAATATACCTTTTAATAGGTTTAATGACTTTTGCGAGTGGAGGAACAAGTCAAAAATTGTGAATATTTCATCCAGCACAATCAACTACCGAGGATACAAGAGTGAGGTAGTAATTTCATTGTTCGAAAATAATTCAATATTTTTTGAGGAAGAAGATGGTACGAACGGACTGCTACCCTTAAAAAAGCCTGGTTCCTTTGGCTGAGGCAGTGTATTCTCACCTCCTAGCATCCAAACCACAGTGGCCATGCTTGGCCTATCATCAGGATGCTGCTGCACACACAAGAGACTAATGTTTATGCATCTCATGATCACTTCTGATAAATTGCATGACTCTCCTGGAAACGCCTCAATTAAGCCCAAAGGTTTTCCATCTTTCCACAATCTCCATGCCTAGAAATGAAAAGGAACTTTCCGTCATCCACTAGTTCAGTACACGCTAGTAAGAAATTGAAACCTTGACACTTACATGTCCAATAAGGCTTAGGCTATGGTCTGGATGACAAAATCCTCTACTCTTCTTTCCACTTATTATCTCAAGCATTAAGATTCCAAAGCTAAAAACATCAGACTTCACTGAGAAGAGCCCATCAGTAGCATATTCAGGAGCCATATAACCACTGCCGAATGTCATTTAAACACAAACACATAAATGTAAGTATACTAGTATTGCATCTGGCTCAAAAACAGATTTCTTATGTTTGACTCTACAGCAAACAAATTATGTGCTTTGTTAACAAAATATAAAATAAAAATAATAAAGTATGGCAGGTAAGTGCTTACTAAGTCCCAACAACTCTGGTTGTGTTTCCTTCCGTCTGGTCTCCACCAAACATTCTGGCCAAACCAAAATCAGAGATTTTTGGGTTCATATCCTTATCAAGTAAAACGTTGCTTGCTTTAAGATCCCTGTGTACAATCCTCATTCTGGAATCCTGATGAAGATATAGAAGCCCCCTAGCAATACCACATATAATGCTGAAACGCTTGGACCAGTCTAACAGTTTGCCTCTTGTTTGATCTGTAAGTGTTTGTGAGTGCAACATGCCACTTAAACACTTAGAAACAAGCTTGATTGTATAACAAATCAAAGACATACGTAACGATAGGATAACAAGGCTTGTCTGGTTGAGAAAAGTACCGAAAATGAAGGAATCGAGGCTTTTGTTGGGCATGTATTCATAAACCAGAATTTTCTCTTCTCCTTGAATGCAACAGCCAAGAAGTTTTACAAGATTTCGGTGCTGAAGCTTTGTAATCAGTATAACTTCATTTTTGAACTCATTTAATCCTTGTCCAGAACTCCTTGATAGCGTTTTTGCTGCTATTTCTTGGCCATCTTCTAGAGTACCCTAGAAAATGCATCCCAAAATACTAACGCTTATCTCAATAAAACGGGGCGAAGTTAAAATAGTCATTTGCTTCAATTTGAGAATGTTGGACCGACCTATCTTCTACATAAAATGAGGTGCTTCGTTTTTCTTTTAGCTATTTCACTCGAAATTGAGAAATTTACCTTGTACACAGGTCCAAAACCACCTTCTCCTAGCTTGTTGTGGAATGAAAAGCCGTTGGTGGCTTTGGCTATTGTAGTGAACTGGAATAGGGGTAGCTCCAAGTCTTCCTTTGGTCCACTATCTATCTGATCATTTTCTACTCTGTTGCCTCCTGTTTTCTCAGACAGTAGAAAATGGGAATCACATACATGATAAACGAGGAGAAATGAATAATGAGCTAAGATTTTGAATGTTCAGATCAAAGATATATCGCAGTAGAGACAATGATTACAAAACGGAGGCAATACTGAACTTCACTCTGTAATTTTCCTGAATGCTACTATCTAATCAAGGCTAAATCATGTAGTTATTTCAGTTGTTCTAATTGTAAATCCATTGAACCTTCTCGGCTTCTCCAAATTCTAACCAACGATAAGCTCAAAGCCAGCTAAAAAGCTGTTCCTTTCTATTAAACTCGCAAAAAACAAGATAGGCGACCAAAAGCATCCCGCAGACCAAAAGCTCATTTACTGAAAGCAATCAGTGTAACTTTACCTATGAGTTTTGCCTTTCTTTTGAAGATGTAATAGGCGACCAAAAGCATCCCACAGACCACGGAAATAGATAGTGCAATTCCCACTGCCATCTGTATCTTAGATGCAGCTTTTGCCTCTTCATGGTCGATAAGAAAGAGGAAAGAAAGAAAGAAATACAGTTACAATACAGCTAAAAAATTAGAGAAGCTACAAAATGATGATTAAATAATAATCTATATACTCATGGATTAACTAAGACTAAGGATAAGCACTCACTTGATTCTGAAGCATTCATGCGAATGTATATTTCCTGCCCTGCAGCTGAAAACTGTCTAATATCTATCAGATCGCCAAACCAAATAGCACAGCCACTGCGTTCCTTAATATTTGTAGCTGTATATGCCATACAAGAACAGTTTTGTAAGCATTTTGACCTGCATTCCTTGAGATTCATAGTTTTGTTTACCCAAGAATTTGTAGCATCTGGCAATTTCAAACCAACATATTTAACGAATTCATCTCCCTTCTGGCAATCTAGTGGCTTATTTCGTACACACCCTTTAGACCAGTCCATTGAATTCCAACTCTCAGGTGATCTAGGCGTGAATTTTTCTAAACATTGACAAACTGGCGACTGGCTCATGATGCAATTTCCATAGGCACCACAAAGATTGTAAGTGTCACAGTAATCTCTCGGCACAGTTGCATAGAGTACCCATGTCTGATTGATTTCATTCCAGGTGTAACGCTGCCGAAAATAGGTAGTTTGGTTCATAACTATCCTCGTGATTAAAGATTTATTTTTGAGGTTGTATGTGTAATAAACCTCCTCCCCGTCGTCGACAAAATCAAAATAAAAAACTGGATTAATCCTTAACGCCAGCCCACCACTGAACCCGATACCATTCCATGGACCACTTCTATAGTACTTCTTGGACCCCTTCCACATAACTAACTCAGGATTACTCTGTAGTTGTGTTCCCCAAGTAAAATCTCCAGAAGATGGATCATCAGGGCTCTTCCATGCTGATAGCCGCCGATCAAGTCCAATCCGTAAGTCCCATCCAAGCTTCATTCCTGGAAGCAACGTATCAGATGGATAATCAAAACTCTGCCACAAATAGATTCCAGAATTGTCGTCTTTCTCATCTCTTAAGACCAGATTCCCAGAATCCAGGAGTTCTCCCATTGCACTCTGCGCTGCTTTCTTTGAGTTTGATGACCAAACAACAGTACTATTGTTGTTGCTGACAAGTACAAGATTTCCTGTGTTGTCTAACATCAAGAAGCCAGAGGAATCATTGATTGGGTTGTTTCTGTTTGCAACCCAAACAACAGTTCTAACCGGGATGTTCTTGTACCATATTCCGACATAACGGTTCCTGGAACTTCCAGGACTGAAGAAACCGAGCTCAAAACTTCCATCTTTCGAAACTAAGGTTCTTGTCCCTCCATCACGAATAGATTGAGACAAAGTAAGGGTATTAGCTGTATTACAGAATCTAGAGAATAGAAGGAGTAGATTCGCAATAATAATTAGCATTGAAGAAAGAGTGTCCATTAGCAACTGGGAAAACTTTGAACTATTTTGCTTTCTGTAACAGATGGAATACAGGTATGTTTTCCAATCTACAAGGGTGAAAATAACATAGAAGTGGACAAGTCGTATTTGTTTGCGTGAGCAAATCGCTATGATCTTTATTTCTTTTCTCTTCTCTTATGATAGCAGGAATCAGAACATCAGAAATACAATTAGTGGTTCAAAATATTAAACAAAATTTATAAACTTTCTCACATCATGCATATTCTATATTATAACAATTTCATAAATATTTGGATCACGACGAGGAATCACGAGAAACTTAGTTATATTTGATTAGTGTTTTAATATATAAAGGATAATTATAGAAAAGACCAAACATGTTTGATTAGATGAATAAAAATAGAAATATAAAGCAAAAATATTTTTAAAACAGTTTTGAAATAAATTTATAATACTTTAAAGCAAAAATCATACAGAACACTTCCTCTTTATCTTAACTATTTTTATCTTTTTTATTTTAAATAAATAGCCCAACACAACCTAATGTGAGAGAACTGTCCCTTTTTTTTTCTTTTTTTTTTAAGGATGACAAGGCTACTGCAGCTCTCCTGTACGGAAGCATTGAGGCAACAGTGGTGAGCAGACATGTAACAACCACTTTGACGCATTCAAGACTAGACTCACTACCCTTGACTCCAACGCCCTTGTAATCCGGCTGGTTCAGCGGCTGTAGTTATAATTATTTTTTAAAATATTTTTTATTTGAAAATATATTAAAATAATATATTTTAAAAAAATATTAATTTTAAATAAAATAAAATGAAAAAACGCTTCCTTGCTATAGCCTAATATAACATTTACCTTTCAGCTGTCACTTGTAAGCGAAGAAGTTCAAAAACGATTGTCCAAGTTTCAGAGAATCTAATTTCACCAGCCTTTACGAATGCAAAGAAAATTTCGCTGCCTTGGGACAGCAATGAATCCTTGTTAACTGTCGGTCTTCTTCATCTATAAAAAAAATCATCAACTTCATTTCTTTACGACATCCTTAAATCCTGAGATTCTAATAGATGGTGGGCCACTAGGAAGAAATGAAGGTAATCTGTTGCTATCTATCAACATCGAACAATGACCTTTCTGTGTCTCGTTTTCCAATTCAAAATTCATGTTTCCCAAGTCTGCACTGCAATCGCTCCAGGTGTGACGCTGCCGAAAATAGGTTGTATGGCCATTACCGTCCTTGTCGAGACAGATTTATCTTTGAGATTGCATGTGTAACACGTCTTTTATGGGGAAATTTGGTAGAACATGTTTAATGAATATATTCAGGTCCATATTTGTTGATATTTAATATTAAATATAATGTTGGAACCCTCCTCTCTATCTCCTGCGTTCCCTATCCGCCCTTCACATTTTGGAACCTATCCTAACACAAATGAAGTTCAGGGACCATTTTGCACAACCTCTAACTCCAAGGACTAAAGAGAAAACAGGTTTTGAAAAAACCACTTAAATTTTTTGAGAAAACAACATCGTTTTGTGCTAAAAAAATGTAAAATATCATGTTCTGGGTGTTCTAATAACTCAAGCTACAGTTGAAACATCATTCTCTTGTAGTTGCTGTTAAAATGTTGTTTACATGAATTTTACATGTTGGAGATGCTATCACAGTACATATTTAGCAAAACTATTACAACACATGTATTAAAGCTTGTGAAGAATCATCGATAAACTCATGGATGATGATAATCGTAAGTACCGTTATTTAACATAATGAAGTCCACAATCAACAATCCACAAACACGACCGGAGCTGCAATTTGAAACTTGTCTGTCGACACTATCTATCTACTTGGTTTGTGTTATCCTTCCATTTGATTTGTCCCGAACGAATTAACGAACTTGGATAAGATTGCAATACTTTTGAGATGTGAAAAGGGCTTTAGGTGAAATCTACTGCAAGCTTTTGTACTTCTTGGATAATTATCATTAATTTCAACTGATACTGGCCCGAGAAAAGAGTTCGGCATTCTTCAATTAGGTTGCCTTTTCATGTTCTTTTATGTTTAACCGACTAAATTGAATTTTGCATTTGAAGTAACTTTTTTGTTAGAGAGCTTAATTCCTGTGTTTAGGGAGAAGCATGGAACCTCCATGTACGTATTGGGCCTACGCATACGAGGGTTTAAGTGTTAAGATGACACTATCTCTAACTATTAGATCATATAGATATATAAACATTTCTTTTTTCCATTTCTTTTCATTGTTGAATATTTACCTCACAACTGCACTCAACAATTCTTCCCCTTACTTCTGAGTTTGATCCATTTGAACATAAGTAACGGAGGTATTTAGTAATTTGAGTGCGATAAGAATTAGAATTAGTTGATGAATTGCCAGAAAAATCATGGAATCTATCAGAAGTCATGAGATGTATCCAAATTAGCCTCTTAATGCATGCATGCAACAGCATCCTGAGGATAAGCCGAGCATGGCTTCTGTGGTTTTGACGTTAGGTGGAGAGATCAGTGCATTGCCTAAGCCCAAAGAACCAGGCTTCTGAAACGTCAACCTCGCTGGAGGCTCGGTGGCTAATTTCTGAATGAAAATGGTTAAGAAGGGTCTCGATCCCTGCTCTGTTTGTGCTTTAGAAATAAATTCTGCTTTTATAAAAAAAAGCTATATTGGACTTACTTGCATTTGTCTTGTGGGAAAGTTTTCTATTGCTGACTTAGTATAGACTAATGTCGTCGTCAGCTTAACTCTTAAGGCCCCGTAAAGAAAGCACTACCACTGTATCACCACTGGCAATCTACTTGCTGATGGTTTCTGTTATCTTTGTTTGAGAGTAAAAGTAAGGGTAAGCGACACAAACCGAAACAATACTAGAAAAATAGGAATCACAAAGAAAAAGAATTTTTGCAAAAAGACTCTAATAAACTCCTCTAACTGCAAGTTTTCCTTGAGAGCTTTGAGAGTTTTATCTGAAATTCTAAATCTTCATTATACTCGTATCAATTAAAAAGTTACCTCCTCATCTCCTCGTACAAGAGCATATTATATTTTTTAATCTTTTTTAATCATGATTAATCAATAACACAAATTATTTAATTACTAGAAATCATTAAATTTTGATACCAATTAATACAAAAAAAAAAAAACATAAGAAACATGGTAAACACAAAGAAAAAGAATTCTGGTTAAAAGGATCTCAACCATAAGAATGCTAATTTGAATTTTTATTATTCAATATTTTCTCTAATCAAAACTAAATATTACAACTCTTCAAGGTTGCTTATATAAAATGAAAAATATCCTAAACAAAGATGCAAATTAATAAAAGAGTTTTAAACTAATAAAAAAACCCTAAATTAATTTTTTATGTTGATTCGTCCAATAACCATTTAATTTAACCATTTAACCGATTAAATTCTGCAATGTTTTTTTAATTTTAAGTATAATGTGGTATAATTAGGCTATAAATTTTCTTTAAAATTACAACTTGACTTTCATATATCTTTTGGAATTCTCATTGACTTGCTTTCTCCATGTTGTCAGCTTTTATTTTATTTATTTATTTTTATTTTTAAAAATAAAAAGAATTTAAAAAATAACCTAGAAATGAGTTATGACACTAATTAAGAGTCATTCAAAACCAAAAGATAAAACTTCAAATATATCCTCAATTATTGAGGTAGTATCAATGCCTCCAAATAATCTATTTTGTCCCTAAACAATTTAAAATTCTCAATTGAATCCTTGTGGTAGGATTAACAAAATGACAAGAAGTTGTGCGCCAAGGCCGGAACCCACTCTCAACTTGAAATTGATAGCCTTGGCATATTTGTGGGGCCCGAGGTGGTGTCTCACATGATTTTCGGCCTATTTGTAACAAAAATTGAAATCGGAAGGTATATTTGACCCAAACCTAAAAATAGACTTATATAGGGGATTTAGCCTTCATGACAACCTTCCAATAGCTTTTGGTAGAGATAAGTAAAAAAACTAAAGAGTTAATTAAAAAATTTTAATTTAGTTATTTTTTTTAATAAAAACCAAACTAAACTGAAAATAATCCCTTTTATTTTCTGAGCAGATGTTTTGATTACCTGCTTCATGTCCTATGCAACGATAATATGGTGTTGTCTTGTACATTTTAGTATTATGTGACACCGGGAGGCAATTTACAAATCATTCGAAGTTCACTTATGGGAAAAAAAAAGTATAAATTGAATTTGAAAAATAAAATTAAAAACTATAAAAATTTAAAAAGAAAAATTTAAAAAAAAATTAAAAATAAAATGATTAAATTAAAAAAAAACCGATGGATCTGCAATGATTGCTAGATTTATAATAAAATACATGTTAATGCAGTAGCTAGAAGAGCTACATTTTTTCCCTCATTTTTTTTAAAATAAAAACAAAATTAGAAGCGTTTATTCATTTTCATTTGTAGAATCATAGGACTTTTGTGTTAATATTTTTATTGTTGGGTTTGATCTTTGTATTTTATGTTCTAATTATGTCAAACTTTATATCATTAAGTGAAAAGGATAAATTTTATTTAGAATCAACAAAACTTATTACTTGCTTCAATGTTAAAAGATATTGTTTTCTTACTACAGTTCATTGATAATTTTTTTTATGAATAGCAGTAATATAATGCAGGCAATCTAGCTAGTATATGAAATAAATTTATTTTTAAAATGGTTTTATCATTTCAAAATAAGGTACACATCCCTCTTAATTTATCTTTTTTTATTTTAAAATAATAACTAAACGTTAAGCATGAAATTACTAAGGACTAAGAATTATAAATAAAAAATATTATTCATACATAAACTCAACTAGTTTTAGGCCATGTTTGTTTCTCGAAAAATAATTTCTAGAAAACTACTTTCCAAACTTTCCTGTGTTTGTTTGCCATTAAAAACGTTGGTCAACGGAAAACACTTTCCAGTCAAAGAAAAATTTGGCCTAGTTTCCAGAAAAGTATTTTCCTAGAAAATTTAGGCGGAAAACACTTTCCAGAAGTTGTGAAAAATTTAGAAATGTCATATTATTTGTTGATTATATCAAATTTGATCATAAAAACTTTTGATTGCTATATATATTTTGTTTTGAATATGTATTTTTCAATTTCATCTCTTAAAATTTAATTTTTATATTAACTTTGGTCCTCATTTTTATAATTGTTATTTGCTTTTTCTTTATCAATTTTTTATTGAAATTTTTTATCTATCAAATTTGATCCTTATTCTTTTGATTGTTACTTATTTTATTTGAAATAATTTATGAAATGTTAATTATTATTATATTAATTTCTTCATCTTTTTTTATTTTTTAGATTTGATCTCTATTATTTTTATTATTATTTATTTTTTGAGATAATTTATGAAATATTTTTTTTCAATTTCATTCTTATTCAACTTTTTAATTTGTAAGATTTCTTCCTCGTTATTTTAATAAACTTGAGAAAAATAAAACATTAATAAGTTATTTTCCAGCTCATTTTCCATGACATAACCAAACACTGAAAAATGTTTTTCAATTTATTTTTCATTGCACTACCAAACATCAGAAAATAATTCATTTTCCTGAAATTTACTTTATCAAAATTTCCAATAAATAAATAGACGGTACTTAATATTTTTCAAGATAACTGAACTGAAATCCTGGGCTTTAGTGCTGGTGTAAGTCCTGGACAACGAAAGTGGACAATTGACACAAGGAAAAAACCAAAAAAAAAAAAAGAACACCAAGGGGGACAGTCCAGGAATAAAACAACATGGGCTCGAGGGAACAATCTAAGCTACAGTGTAAGTATAGAGTATAATAGCCCAGCTGTAGGACTTCCTCCAATTGAAATGGGCTACGTTTAGCCCATTCCTTCTGGAGATGAAGACCCATTACCTATTATATTTTTATTTATGGCCTTGTCGAATGTTTAATTTGGATATTTTTCTTTTAAAACCAAATATTATTCTCCAAATTAATAGTATGAAAATTTTAGAGCGTGTTGGAAGTGTAAAAATATATTTTTTAAAAAACTAAATATTATTCTTCAAATTAATAGTATGGAAATTTTTTAAAGTATTTTTTACTTAGAAATATATATTAATAATATTTTTTTATTTTTAAAAAATTATTCTTGAGATCAGCACATTAAAATGATTTAAAAATATCAAAAACGTATTAATTTAAAGATAAAAATTTAAATTTTTTCAAAAATAATTTTAAAAACCAATGCCAAACACATAAAACTTATTTACTAGCAACTTTCATCTCTAATTATAATAATTTTCCTATTTATTTTTATTTTTATTATTGAGGATTACATTATTTAATCTACACTATTTCATCTCTCTAAGGTTTTCTAATTTAGATTGGTTCCCTTTGTAGAATTTATTTGAAATCACACCCCAAACCCGTAATATCGAGAGAAACTAAAGAAATGAGAGAAATTTTGAACTCTTCCTCGTCATTCATGGTTGTCAGCCTCATTACAAAGAGAAGGTGAAGTTTTTTTTACTTATTTACAACAATGCCATCATTAATTGTCTCAGATGTTATTTTTTGTCCCCTATCCGATCATTTGTACTTTTCTGCTTAATGATTTATTATTTTATTTTGTCTAAATTTTTTAATCTAATTTATAAAGGACTTTCGCCCCTAATCATAATAATTTTCTTTCTAATTATTTTTTTAATCAAAGATTACACTATTTAAACCTGATGATTTACATAGCTCCTGAATGAACATAAATATAACAAAAACAAAACCATAATAAAAAGATAAAAATTTCTCTAAACACCACCATGAATTTTCCAAATAATTTTAGAAATAACCAATAAATCATATATGATAAAGACTATTTTGCCCTTGTTAACAAAGTTTATGGATTTTTTTAAAGGTAAAAATACCAAAGCATTATTTCACGGTTCTAATTTACAGTGAAATGTGTCTTGATTCAAACTAAAAAATTAATAATTTTTAATATTTTTTAAAAAAATTTATCAAATTCAATTAAAAAATAGTTGAAGTTTGATTTTAAATCTCGAGTCAATCTATTAAATCAAGTCATATTTAACAATAATATTTAACAACAAAAAATAACATAAGTTCCACCTCAGGTGTCTATATTTTGAAATGGCACATGATTTTCATTACTTTATTATGTAAATCAAAACATGTTGATCCATTTTAAATAGGGATAAATTAAATAAAAAAAAATCTTAAGTAAGTTCATTACATTTTATATCACATCTTTCGATGTCAAAATAAAAGTTAATCTTTACTTACATGTTTATTATTATATAATTTAAATGGCTGAAGTGTCATTGATAACTAAAAATAAGAAAAGAAAAGAGAAGAAGACCGTGTGTTCCTCAAGTATAAACACGCGCCAACTGAGTACTCCTCCACGGCACGGGAATGGGTGCAGACAGGGACTGTGGCCGGAAAACCTCGAGCAAATGAAATAAACAATGCCATGTTGAATTGCAAGAGAACGGAAATCGTCAAACAAGACAGTTTCTATGCTACACACTACAGAGCTAATAAGACTAAAATATATCCACAAACTGCTTCTCCAGGAAAAAGAAAAAAAAAGTGAGAGAAGGAGAGCAATAATGCAAGCAAAGCTTTGGCAGACAGAAGCCAACCACGGATTAAGTCGCCATCTCTTCCCCCTGCGTTCAAGCCACAAGCAAGATGAAGAAAAAAGCCAAGAGTGATTTGCCGCCTGGCAATCATTGCCAAATGTGTGGTTCCCAGTCGACAAAGAAGGGATTCAAGCCAAGAATTAATTGACCCTCTAGTCTTGGCATCCTCTTAGCATGCAGGGCTCGCTAGCTGGTGCGCAGAAGACATTTTTATGAGCTGCTTCCTCGGTCGCAAGCCTGGACGGTCTTCATCCTCCTCGTTCGTGTTTATAGCTTTGGAACAGTAACCCCAACTTATTAAACTGGAAGTTCTTATTATTTCCATAACAACATCCATTGACATATATCTAAAATATTTGTGGAAAGATTCAATTTCTTGGTTATCAAGTTAATTAGAATCCAATGCTATAAAAAAATACATTTTTATATATATTTTTTTAAAATATTATTTTTTATATTAATATATTAAAATGATTTAAAAATAATAAAAAAATAAATTTTAAATAAAAAAATAAATTTTTTTAAAAATACAGGTTGGACTGTATTTCTATACCGTAATTAATATTTTTTAATAAATGACGCGTATTTCAAAAGAGTGACAGAGAGAAAGAGAATCATGAGAAAACTATGTATATTTATATTTAATATATGCAATGGTGAAGTTTCTTCTAATTTAGATGATCACTTTTAACTTTATAAAAAAAACTATATTTTCTTTCGAAAACAGGATGTTAGGTGTAATTATCTAATATATTTTATGAGTTAATAAATATTTAATTCTGACTAATCAGAAGACCTTGTATTCCGATGTGAAAAATATTAATAGTCAATTAATACTATTGGCTACTTGATGTAAGACGCCAGGTAGGGCCTGAGGTGATGACCAATCAAAAGGTACCTGTGATTTTATACTGGCAAAGAGCAATGATCGACACACCTGCCATTCATGTACTCCTCTCACTGCCCTACAACCTCATTGGCCAATATAGTCAAGCTTCTTCATTTCTCTCACTAACCTAAGATCGCATTGGCCAAGATATAAAACCAAAACGACCTGCATGTACCTTTATCACATCTCTAAACCAACAGAAAGCTACAACGTGCACTGTGTCCCATCAACCCCTGCTTCTCCTTTATAAAGGAGAAAAAACCAGAGACCACAGCTTTAATTATTCTCTTTACGCAAACTAAACAATCTCTCCTTCTTCTTGATCTCCTCCATCGTTCCTTTAAACCCTTTTCAGCCTCACCGGAAAACCACCTCGTCATGCCGGATACCGGTGGAGGTGGCTGTTGTAGGTGCTGTTGTAGCTTCATATTCACTTTAGGGCTGACATCGCTTTTTATGTGGCTCAGCTTACGTACTTCATCACCTGATTGTCTACTTAGAAAATTTTATATTCCTCTTAACCAAACCTCAAACCTTACAACCCTTGAGTTTGAACTTAGGTTTAAAAACACCAACAAAGACAAGGGTGTGTACTATGATCCTATAAACGTTACATTTTTCGACAGTCCAAATAGGTCCCACTTTATTGGGAATTTTACTATACCAAAGTTTTATCAGGGGCATAAAAAGAAGGCTACAAAGAATTTTACCATTCCAAATATTGACCGGAAAGTGGTTGTCCAGGCGATTCCTGCAGGAAATGGGTCGACGACGACGTCTTTCAGGGTGGATTTGGCTACTTCAGTGAGGTACAAGATTCTTATGTTCAAAACTAAGAGGGATAAGATCAGGGTAGGGCTTAATTTTGATGTCAATGGTACCGTTATTAAAGTCAACCCCAAAGATTTAAAGCTCAAGTCTAATGCAAATAAGATTAGGAGCTATTACGGGCAAATGGGAGTTTTTCTTTTTAATTTCTTGGTTTTAGGCTTGCTTGGTTTTTGGTGATTTTTAGATGGCATTATTTCTACTTTCTTGTAGCATGTTTGGATTTTGTGATGATTTTTTTATATATATTTTTATTTCTTGGAAATCCTTTTGTTGCTGTTGTTGTTGTCGTCACTAACAGATTGTATCTGCAATTTATACATGGAAGTTGTGGTTTATTTTTTTAGTATTGAAATCGATTTGACCATATTGTGATGGATTTGCCAGTGATGTATTGAAGCATACAAGTTTCATTTCTGGTGAAAATATTCTGCTACCAGATGCTAATGACAGCTTATAAACATCTCCACCAGTTTTCTTTTAGAATGGTCAGCTTCACGAGCTAATCAATGGTTGGAGTGAGTGCATGCTTTAACTTGTGGGCTGCAGTCCCCTTATTTAGTTTTGAGGTGATGATTACATGAGATGAGAGGGGTTTTTCACAGATCAGAACGAGGGTCTGCATGCTAAGCTTGCTTGATGTTTTTATTTTCTATTCAAGACAATACGGTTTGCTTGATGAATGGTTCACATAGCTGGGAATCATGGTTCTAAAGCAGGCTTTTTATCTTTCCCCATATACAAGTTTTCTTAGACCATATGCTGTTTGTTGGAAAGAAAATTGGTCACCCAAAATGGCTGTTTTCCCCATATAAGCATCTTTTCTATTCGCCTTTTCACCTCATTGTTGGCATTGTTATAAACCTTAACGGATGGGTCATCTTAGCAACTTATTGACTTCATATCTTGGGTTGACTCGCCGGTCTAGGAGTTAACTTGTGACTCAACTCCTTGGCATGTTCGACCCTGGTTGGGTCGTATAACTATGATTGTTGGATCCTGATTTTGAGCAAAAAAAACTCATTTTCTTACTCTTTTAAGCAATGATATGGTAATTTGTGAAAGAAAATAGTTGCGTTGTTGCTTGCATTAGATTCCCTACTCTTCGTTAAAGACAAGATATGGACTTTTGAAGTACAATATGCTGATGATAATGGGAAATGTTTTTCAACAAGCAATTACCAGAGAATTTACGAGGACGTCTCTTGTGCGGCAGACCAGGTCCCCAGCTCTGCTAGGGATATGAAAGTGCTATCTAAAGTGAAAGCATGATAATCCTGTGCATGACTCACTAACGTTAGATCCTGGTAAAACATGAGAGCTGCAATGAACATTTTATGAGCATGTTTGTTGTTTCGATATTAAATTATTATTATTTTGCTTTAATTTTTTTTATTTAGGATTGAGTTGATGTAAAAACTAAATTTTTTTTAAAAAATATATTATTTTTATGTGTTTTTGAAAAGCATCTGCTATCACAAAGAAATTAAAACACTACCTGTCTAGCTTTCAAAGCAGACATGTTAATAATCTTTGTGTTTAATCTAGTCTGGTCTACTGCACCAAGCCAGAGAAAAAAAGTGTATTCTATTCTAAAAGGCCAGACGCAGAGAATAGCAGTTAAGTTGTGCTACTGGGTTTCAAATTTATGTAATCTAGATTTCACTTTCAATCAAGCTGAGTAATGGTGCACTGAAGGTTTTTTTGTTTGTTTGTTTTGGTAGCGAGAATTTGAACAAACAGGGTTGGACTGATAGTTAAAGGATCTGATTTAACGAAGAGCTAGACTTCCAGCATCCCAGTGTAATATCAGAAAGTTAAAAACAAATAAAAATTATGGGCACTAAAACCATCTTCTATTCGTGGGTGCTTTTGTTAATGTGTAACGAAAAACTTGGCTATAAAAAAAAATTGATTGGAGGTGTGAAAAGAGAGAAAAAGGTTCACTGTCATTGTCATGTGGGCTGAGATTCGTATCCTGACATGTGAAAAGAAGACTTTGAATGATCGAGGAAAGCAAGTAATCGGATGTTGGTTTCTAAGTTTTGCCATGGATTAAAGATCGAAACAAGAAGGCACCTGCCATTTTCCTTGCAATTTCACAGACATCATAACCCCTTTCGATCGAAACAAGAAGGCACCTGCCATTTTCCTTGCAATTTCACAGAAATCATAACCCCTTTCGTTGTATTTTTAAGCTGTAGTGCCACGCCTTTTGCTTAATTACTAGCTTTATACCCCCGCGATACCACGGGTTATTTTTTTTATATAAAAAATATTAAAAAAAAATAAAAATCTTGGGTTTTCCTGCAAAGTTATACCAAAAAATCTTAGATTTGACTGCAACGTCTGACCTAAAAGTAATATTTATAATATTAATAATAAAATTAAACTTGTATGACCCAAGTTTAAGTGAGCTTGGATATAACACCGGATCTAAGAATCCTGGATGTGGATCTGGTTATAAGGTCGTGTCATAAAAGTGTGATAATTAAATAGATTAATTAAAAAAACAAAACATAAAAATTAACAGGAAGGAAAAAACTAATGAAAAAAAAGAAAAAAAATTGAATTAATTGGGTCAACCTTTTAAACCAGGTTATCCCGTAAAATCTGGGATATGCGTCATGAAAGTTTGATAACTAAATAAAAAAAATGACGGGTTTACCTAGAATTAACTGGGTTAACCCATCAAACCAAGTTAACTCATCAAGCGCAGGATACGTGTCATGAAAGTATAAAAGTCTGATAATTAAATAGAAAGAAAATTAACTTTAACAAACTAAACTAAATAAAAAAAAATAACTCGTCAAATCAGGTGAACCCATCAAACCCAAGATTCATATCATGAAAATCTGATAACTAAATAAAAAAAATTTAACATTAACAAACTAAATAAAAAAATTCATAAAAAAAATTAAAAAGAAAAAACAAAAGGGAAAAACAATTATATAATATAATACAATATAATAATAATAATTATTATAATTATAATGAAAAAACATGGGGAAAATTTTTTTAAAAAAAAAAGTGGGGAAAGCTAAAGCTAAAGCTAAATTCTCAACCAACTCAATATTGAAAAAATAAATTTAACAAAGATAATTTTAAAAAAAAAAACATGTGGGGAAAACACTGTAGCTAAACAAAAACCATGTAAGGGAAACACTGTAGTAATTCATAGTGTTTTTTTTTAAAAAAATAGCTACAAAGCTAATATCTCAACCAACTCAATATATAAAAAAATAATAATAAAGGCTATCTAAAAAAAAATGAAGAAGTCAATTTTGGGTAAAAGAAATGAAAAACAAATGTACAAAAAAGAAAACAAAAGAGAAAAAAAAACACGTGGGGAAAGCTACAGTGTTTTAAAGAAAAAGGCAAAAAAACTAAATTTTCAACCAGCTCAATAGTAAAAAAATAAAATCAACAAAAATAATTCTGAAAAAAATAAAACAAAAAGAAAAAAAATATGTAAAAAATGACAATTTTGGAAAATAAAAATAAAAATAAAATAAAAAAACATATAGGGAAAGCTAAAGCTAGATTATCAGCCAGCTCAATATTGAAAAAATAAATTCGATAAAGATAATTTTTTAAGAAAATATATGGAGAAACACTACAGCAAAACAAAAACTATGTAGGGAAACACTGTAGTAATTCAATTTTTTTTAAAAAAAAAAACTACAAAGCTAAATTTTCAACCAACTAAATATAAAAAAGTAAAATCTACAAAGACCATTTTGGAAAAAAAAACAAACAAAGAAATCATAAAAAAAAATAATGTATAAGAATATTATAACAATCCATAATGTTTTAAAGAAAAAAACTACATAGTTAAATTTTCAACCAGCTCAATATTTTAAAAAATTTAGCAAAGATAATTTTGAAATAAAAAAATTTAAAAAAACAAAGAAACAAAAAAAAGAAGAAGAAATCAATTTTGGGTAAGAAAAAAAGCATAAAAAAACATGTAAAAAAAAACAAAAGCAAAAGAAAAAAAAACTACTTCTACAGTGAAAAACCTACGCATTTTAGAGTTCTTACCATGCAGGAAATTTCTGGGTACGCCTGTTGATGCACGAGGTTTTAATGTCGAAATTTCTTGGCAATGCAACTTTATTGGGAAATGGTTCATATATATTCATACCCTAGAAGAGGTCATCATCTTTATTTAAAATACACTATCTGCCCCACGAATACTCTCAGTTCTGGGGTAGAATGGCTTGGCTGATAACAATGATCATCATATTTTATTTCAGATTTATTGGAAAAGATATCTTCGAGCTAACATTAGATAGGGTATCGAATTCAAGAGATACTTGAAAGAAGCATATGAAGTAAAAGATGGAATTTCATTGTATTATATAGTGGCTTTATTTAGATGAAAGAAAAGGGAAAAAAAACTGACTTGAAATGGTAATTTCCTGCAATTCTTTCTTTGATGATTACGAGAATGCAATGCAAACTGCGATGAAGTGGAAGTATGAGAAATTTGTGGGTTTTTCGTACACATTTTCTACAAGGAATGAAGCATAGCAGGGTGCTGTCATATGTCATAAGCACGGCAAGAAATGGCATTTAGCTCAAGTGGGAAACATAATTTTCTTCCCATGATCTGATACTAATGATTTCGTTTAATCTTGTTTTAATTAGAAGAATGATTTCTGAGCTTGAGGAGCATGTAGCATGCTAAATTTAAGTTGCGGCACTACGGATTTTCAGACTCTGCTTCAAAAATCTTGCTATTCCTGACAGTAAGCAATCTTTGCATTGTATCATGTAGTTTCCTACAGTGATTCTGCTTCAATGAAAAAGGGAGCTGCCCGTTTGTGGTTCTGTAACAAAGTAGTATGCTCCATCAGGACCTAATGCGAGAAGTTCTTTGTGGCAGCCTTGTTCTGCAACCTTTCCTTTCTTGATAACTGCAACGCAGTTGGATTTCTGATTTGTTGATAGTCTGTGAGCAATAGCTACACACGAGCTGCCAACCATCAACTTCTCAAGTGCCTCTTGAACTAAGCTCTCTGACACACTGTCAAGTGCTGGTTGCCTCGTCCAACAACAGGATTGATAGATCCTTCAGGATTGCACCAGCAAGTGCAAGCCCTTGTTTTTGACCTCCTGATAGCTGAAATCCTCTTTCTCCACAGTAGGTATCATACCCATCTTTCATTCCACTGAAGAAAAGCACAAACAAAAAATTAATAGCTTCCTTTTTGCAGCGTGTTAAATCAAACAAGGCAAAGGATTGTTTTTTTTCCCTGTCAAAGCATGAAACTATGTCTGAAAAATTAGTACTACTCATACGAACATGGCTGAGTAGGATTTTTTATTTTTTTGACTGCAATATACCTGATAAATTCTTGTGCAGTAGCAAGAACTGCAGCCTTTCGTATCTCAGATTCTCTTGCATCCTCTACCATAGGCAATATTTTCACGGATAGTTCCAGCAAACAGTGTTGTTCTTGGCTGACTAGTGCAATATGAGATCCTAGAGTTCTCAAATTGAAGCTGGTTATCTCCTGTAGATCAATAAAAACTGCTCCATTCAAGGAATCATAAAACCTTTCAACAAGTCCAATGATGGTATATTTTCCAGAACCACTTGGCCCCACCAGTGCCACTGTCTTCCCTGCATCAATTTTAAGGTTCAAGACATTGAAGATCATTTGATCTGGTCTTGTTGGATATGCAAAGACATTGTTGAGTTCCACTTGGATGTTTAGCTTTCTCTTGATGTTTGAAGTACCCAACGAGTTATTTGGATCAATCTCACTTTTCCCATCGAGAATTGCAAATACTGCTCGCATGGCATTGCTACCTTTGGATAAATCATTAGTCATGCTTTCAGCTTCTGATGACATAAGCAGTGAAAAGAAGTATAAAAATGCTAGGAAAGGTGCTATGAGGTTGTTAACCCTTCTGTCATGAGCTCCAACCATACCAGTATGTTAGTGTGATAAAAGCTGTGTTAAAAAACTTGGGAGCTAAACAGGCCAAAACCTGAAGTGTTTAACACTTTCTTCTTTGGGACCTCTGAAGGTGGCTTTGAAAAACCTCAACATTCTCTTCTCAGAAGAGAATGCAGCTATAGTTCTGTGGTTAATAACGGCTTCCTTGCTTGTTGGCTTCCTTCCATTTGTGTTTTTTGTGCTTTCCCGGCGATACTTTTCATCAAAACAGTCTTTAATCAATCACAACAAGGGTTATCCTCCATGTGAGAACAAGTCCTAGTGCATATGCAAAGACAGAACCAAAGAAAGTTTGTTCTAGCAATGACATCCTATCCCCAACAAGGGACCGAACAATGCTGGCTTCAGTGGCTAGCCTTGCACAACTTGCTGCACTTGTATTCTCATCATCATCAAACCAACCCATCTCATAAGTCATCAGCTTTGCTTGAAGTTTCTTGCGTACTCTTTTTGTCAACCTCTCACCCATAACTGCAAAATTATAATGTTGAAGGAGGCTGGTGATGAAGTTGAGAGCACCAATAACTACAGAAATCAATGCCGATATGTTGGACTTATTTTTTACAGCAGATTTGTCATTGCGGAAGTATTTTGATACAAGTGATCCCACACAGTAAGCACTAATAGGTTGAATAGCTACAGCACCTATCGCAGCCAAGCATCCAATCAAGGCACGTCCCCATTCAGGTGCGTTCATTGTCAGCAGACGCCATTCAGAAGGGACTGGATAGTTCAGTCTTTTAATTATGTACAAGACCCTATGTTTTCGTGTATTGTTATTATCTCATTATACTGTTATGAAATGCCAGAAGCATCCAGCCATCTAGTAAATTAGCCGGCACTTGGTTCTTCATAAGGTGAACAAGGAATAAAAAAAATAGTCATATTAATATCCGTCGCCCTATGCTTTGGCTCACTATTTATTTTGTCTACATGCTGGTCTACAAACCTGCTAAGAGTCATTATCTCTCACTATTGCTGAAGATATAGACATTAGACATTAAATAAATAATAGTTTGTCCTTGAAGTGATGATTACGAGGTTAGAATCATTCTTTGCGTTTCCATAGTTATGTAGGGGCAGTAACTCGCTATGCTCCCTTTTTCTTGGTTGTTATTTGGTTTCACATTTTGCAAATGTTCTGCAAACAAATTCTGCCAGCAGTTTGTCATCTCCTGCCAATGAAGTAGAAACAAGTAGATTTTCCTCCAATGATTATGTAACAGATCTTTCGTTCCCTTAAAACTAGTTGTTAATTGCTCTTCTTCTATGAAAGAAAAAGAGAAATGTGTATCAGAGAGTTTCATTTATCCAAGACATTGAATATGTCAACTCGGTATGCATTTTTAGATTCTTGTTCTTGTAAGTGATCATTGCATAAGACATTTAGATAAATTCATCTTTCTCAGATTCCATCCATGTGCTGTATACATGACCTTTTCTCACATGTAACAATCAAAATGCTTAAATTTATCCTCTGTCAAAACTTTGCCGAGGATAATGTTTCACAGCATGCAGACAATGATCTAATAGTTTATATTTTGAAGTATTTCTTTGACAGTGATCTTCTTTATTCATGAAGAATAATTATATCAGCATTCACATAGTTTTTATCTTACATATTCCGTATGTTGAGAAACAACTGGTATTTCTCCGGGTGTTAAACTAGGGTTAAAGTGGGTATCAGAACTCACTTTCTGCGAAGAAGGATTAGTATTTTTCCAGGTCTTCTCACCTCAAAATACTCAGAAGACAGAAACCTTCCCTTCATAAAGTTTGAATTACAGGCCTCTGTAATAGCAGTTACTTCCATTTCCATATTCAATGACGAATTCACCTCCGAACATCTGCCAGGATTTTGCACCCTGGCAATCACTAATAATGCAGTGCATAAAAGAGCAAAAAATGGCATTTTATATGCTTCTCATTTCTCTTGCTTAATGCATGCATCTTCTCCGTGAGGGAACTTTGAGCCAACATCACACAAAGGAGTTGAAATAGATCTCTCAAGAATCAATAATTGAATAGAAGCTTCTGTTCCATAAATGGTAGTAAGTAACAAGAATTGATAAGGTAAATGAGGATGCAAGTATCATCATGCGAGCAAATATCAACAGATAAAAAGAAAGATGCAAGTTTTTAATACAAATCATATTGAATATGAACACCAAAATTCTGTACTCTTCATATTTTTTGTTTGGATTACAGGAAGGCCATTGCATAAACTAAGATGTTTAATAGCATCCAAGACGAGATAACTTCCAGCAACGTAAACAGAACCTAGGAAAAGAAGGCATTGCAAGATTAGGCAGGATGTTGTGGCCAAGTCCTGTCAGCTTGCAGAAATACGTACTACAAGTATAAACATTTTAAAATCCCTTTTGCGAGGGAAAGGATCGAGGATCGACAAATGATACCACAAGTGCCAGGGAATAACTTTTGCATAGATAAAGGACCCATTACCCTCCAGGTTATCTCCAGATTATTTGATAGGAAGGAATTCTGAGAAGAACAACCATCCTGCTTCAATGATAAGAGGAGCTTCCACTTTGTATTCTTGTCAGAGAGTAGTACGCTCCTTCACTACCCAATTCCATTAGTTCACTGTGTGAACCTTGTTCCACAACTTTTCCATTCTTGATTACTGAAATGCAGTTGGATTTCTGTATTGTTGACAGCAGATGAGCAATGACTACACATGTTCTGCCAACCATCATCTTCTCAAGTGCCTCTTGAACTAAGCTCTCTGACACACTGTCAAGTGCACTAGTTGCCTCATCCAGCAAGAGGATTGATGGGTCCTTGATTATCGCACGAGCAAGTGCTATCCTTTGCTTTTGACCTCCAGACAACTGAACCCCTCTTTCTCCACAGTAGGTATCATATCCATCTTTCATTCCACTGCAAAAAAGGCACAAATGAAATGGAATGAGAGGTTAATAGCTTCAATTTGCAGATTCTCAGATCAAAACCAGGCAAAGAATATTTACATATTTTGTTAATTTATATCATAATGCGTCCTTAGACAGCTCAATTTTCGCCCTTAAAAGTTATAACCATTACTTCTTTTGGATGGAAAATTAAATCTGTAACATTGACTATAACATCTTTCATACCTGATGAATTCATGTGCATTGGCAAGAACTGCAGCCTTTCGTATCTCAGATTCTCTTGCATCCTCTTTACCATAGGCAATATTTTCACGGATAGTACCAGCAAACAGTGTTGGTTCCTGGCTGACTAATGCAATATGAGATCTCAGCAACCTCAGATTGTAGCTCTTTACGTCCTGTCCATCAATAAAAACTGTTCCTTTCATGGGATCATAAAACCTCTCGATAAGTCCAATGACGGTAGATTTTCCAGAACCACTTGGTCCCACCAGTGCCATTGTCTTCCCTGCATCAATTTTAAGGTTCAAGCCCTTGAAGATCATTTGGTCTGGTCTTGTTGGATATGCAAAGAAGACATTGTTGAACTCTACTTGGCCTCTCAACTTCTTTTTGATGTCCAAAGCACCCCAAGAGTTATTTGGGTCAATCTCGCTTTTCCTGTCTAGGATTGCTAACACCGATCGAATGGCATTCCCTCCTTTCGATAAATCATTGGTCATACTTCCAGCTTCTGCAATGACATAAGCAGAGAAAAGCAGTATCAAAAATGCCTGGAAAAGGTGCTCTGGGGATATTAAACCTTCCGTCAAAAGCCTTCCTCCGTACCAGAAAGCTAGTGCAGTAGAAGCTGTATTAAGAAATTGTGAGCTAAACAGGCCAAAACCTGACAACCAAGAGTGTCTAGCACTCTCCTCTCTGGGACCTCTCAAGGTAGCTCTGAAAAGCCCCAACATTCTCCTCTGAGAAGAGAATGCGGTTATGGTTCTATGGTTAATAACAGCTTCACTTGCCAACTGACTTCCTTCCTTTTGAGCTTTTTGTGCCTTCCCTGCCATGCTTTTCATCAAAACACTCTTTGAATAATAGCTCCCAACAACTAATGGCTGTACTGCAATCATCACAAGGGCTAGCCTCCACGTGAGAATAAGCCCTAGTGTATAAGCAAAGAGAGACCCGAAGAATGCTTGAACCAGCAATGACATTCGGTCCCCAACAAGGGATCGAAACATGTTGGCTTCGGTGGCTAACTTTGCACAAATTGATGCACTTGTGTTCTCGTCATCATCAAACCACCCTATTTCAAAAGTCATCAGCTTTGCTAGCAGTTTCTCACGTACTCTCCTTGTCAACTTTTCTCCCATGACTGCAAAATTGTAGTGTTGGAGAAGACTGGTGATGAAATCTAGAGCAGCAATGCCTAAGAAAACAAGAGACAATTTGTTGGATTTATGCTTGGCGGCGGATTTGTCACTGAGAAAGTAGTTCGATATGAGTGATCCCACACAGTAAGCATTAATAGGTTGAACTGCTCCAGAACCTATTGCCGCCAAGCATCCAATCAAGGCACTTCCCCATTCCGGTGCATTCATTCTCAGCAGACGCCACTGAGAAGGAGCTGGATAATTCAGTTGGTATAAATCATCTTCGAAACTTTCATCTGCGGGATCGTAGATTGAGAAGGAATAAGGGGTGCCCATAGAGAATGCCGGGCTGAAGGGGTTTAACAGTGGAGTGCCTGGAACGCTTCTCCTCACACTCAGTGGGCTTGGCGCAGGACTCATCCTATGGAAGCTATGCCCATCATTGTGATAAGTGAAGTCATTAGAAGCTTCATTTTGTGCTGCCATCTGCAACTGCACCATCCGGAAGTATTCCCCGCCCTGTCCATCATTTTTTTGCATTAGCTGTTCATGTGAACCTGATTCGATTACTCTCCCTGCTTGTAGAACCACAATAAGGTTTGCTGTTCTGATTGTGGAAAGGCGATGCGCAATGGTGATTGTTGTCCTTCCTTTCGATGCCTCATCTATTGCGTCCTGAACTATTCTTTCTGACTGTACATCCAGTGCACTGGTTGCTTCATCAAGAAGCAGGATTTTGGGGTCCCTGATCAGAGCCCTTGCTATGGCAATTCTCTGCTTTTGGCCACCAGATAGTTGGAATCCGAATTGACCAACCTGAGGAATTCATGAAGATGGTGTTTAAATCAGGAACTACTGTAATCAATCTTACGTTCTGACCTTTTCAGACTTCAAGAATTCTAGTTAACTGAATTAAATGCCAAAAATGACAGTGTTGAATAAATGTCTAGGAAATCAAGAACAGCATGTTAACTTAACATACAGAATTTGGGTTAAATGCCTAGAAACAAAATTCATAAATTAATTGTTTTCCATTTTCTTACTAAAGAAACATCTGAGACCTGCTATTAGAATTTCTTTCCATCAATATTTCTATGAAATTCTATTGAAATGAATTCGAGAAATAAATTTTTATTTTAAAAAAGAAAAAAGATAGCTTACTTGAGTTTCATATCCATCTGGTAACTTGGTAATGAAGTCATGAGCATTTGCATCCTTAGCAGCATTTACCACATCGTCCATCGATGCTCCTTCCTTCCCAAACTGTATATTCTCCTTTATAGATGTTGCAAAGAGGACTGGTTCCTGGTTAACCAGACCCATTTGCGATCTCCACCATTTGAGCTGAAGCCTATTTACTTTGTGTCCATCCAAGAGAATTTGTCCTTCGTTGGGGTCATAAAATCTTTGAAGCAATGAAATCACTGTGGATTTTCCAGAACCACTGCCTCCCACAAGACCAACTGTCTTACCAGCTGGAATCGTGAGATTCAAGCCTTGCAAGATTGGTGTATCAGGTCTTGATGGATAATTAAAATATATGTCCTGAAATTGAATTTCTCCTCTTATATATGACAAAGCCTTCCCCTTCTTATCCTCCGAGTCTATACTAGGAGTTCGATCAATCATTTGAACAATACGAGTAGAAGCAGCCATTGCCTCTGTGATGGAAGTTAGATTTGGGAGTGCTCCTAAAACACTCCTGCAATTGCAGAGTAAAAACTATGAGTTCTTGAACTCAAATTAAATCAGTTAGTCTGCTTCAAAGAAATTATCAAAAGAAGAAAATAGAAACAAAATGAACTTACAATCCTCCCATGATGATATTGATTCCAGCTACGAAGATAGAGCCTCCTTTTTCTCCTTTTTCTGTCACCAAATAAGTACCTAACCAAGCCTGAAAAGACCAACCAACATAAATCATTCCCATGCTCCCCATCAACAGTCCCTTTGCGAAACCTTGCTTTATTCCTAATTCCATTGTTTGTTGAAGTGCACGACTGAACTTATCAAGTGTTTGATTCTCTGCTACATATGAATATACAGTTCTTATAGATGAAACAGCTTGTTCGGCTATCCCGCCAGCAACTCCATATGATTCAATCATCTTCATGATCACATCCATCATGAACTTCCCAAATACAAGTCCCGGGATAATGAACATCAATGTGAGAGGAAGAGCTGCCAGTGCAAGCTTCCATGACAGCATGTAAGAAGTCACGAGGCAGAAGACGAAGGTTGACATATATGCAAGGCAGTTGGGTATCTACAAGCAGCATAAGATCAATTTTATAATTTTAATCACAGCATGGAGATGAAGGAAATAGTTTTATCTAGATTACTTATTGCTTATAGTCAGGTCATGCATCAGGGATGGATGCTTGAGCAAGTGACCAAACATTTTATCACTTTTCCTCCAGGCAGAGTCAAAGCCAACAGGCTAACATAAATATGCATGTATTTGGTAGAACATTTTATGCTGTATAATATCAAATTCTCGACTCAAAATGCAGGAAATGTTTTTTTTTTTGGGCCATGCTTGTGAGGTTTGGCACTGTACAAACCTTAAATCTTAACTAATATGTAGTCTCTACCACCAATGTAAAAGCACTTTTGAAGTTGTTTCCATAGGAGTTAATTTCAACGCACAGGCTTATGTGCAAGTGAATTAAAGGAAAGAACAATACTAAACGCAAACCTTGTCGCATATTGCTACTTGGATTGAATTGGCATCATTAGAAATGGTTGAGACAACTTGATGCTGTTGGGAAATTCCGACCGGTGATGTACTGATATTTGCCCATTGGAGGCTTAAGCACACTGACACAATATTTAACGTGGTTCGGCAAAACCGCCTACATCCACGGGAGAGAGTCATTGTATTAGAGATAGAGAAAGAGTTACAATACATACATGTAGAGGAGGAGGATACATCCACTCTACTCAACTCGTCAACTCTCTTGCTGCATTTGCAGCTGCTGCAATGGCAGCAAGGTTGCTGCCATTGCAGCCCCTCACTTTCTCTCTTCTTCTCTACATTTCTTACAACTCTCACTCTCTCATTTTGCTCTCTAATGTATGCCTCTATTTATAGGCATCTATGGCAGCTCATCTTGCTCTTTTGTCATCAATGGTGGCTGCCAAACTTACCAAACTTTGACATTAGCCATTGGTTGTTGGCTGCCACCAACAACCCACCATTGCAGCCATCTTCTTTGACAATGGTGGCTGCTGCAATTGTCAATGGTTGTTGCACATTAATGGCAACCAACCTAACAATCACCCCCTTTGCCATTCATGTGGGGCAACTGTCTTCTTGCTTCTTCAGCACAGGCTTGCATCTTGCAGCTCTTCCAAGCTTACCATTCTGAGAGCGTCTGTGGCCGAGTTTACAGGTACTCGCCAAACCTTTCAATCATCAGAGTTACCAAAGCACACCTTTTCTCACACAAAAGGATCACTACAACCAGATGGTCTGCCACTTCACATCTGAAGAGTGTTAACGCTTGTCTCTGGAACACAACATTCCCCTTCGAGCGTATCAACCATGCTCGGTCCGGAATGATTCATCAAGCCTTACATCAAGGCTTACAACACCCCCTCAAACGGAAATTTCTTTTTTCAAGTGCGACAGTCATTATCTGAGTATCTTAATATGATCACGAGCTCACCACTCTTCCAAGAGTCTACTCATCCAGGAGTTGCGCCTGCCCTCTGTTCCACCCTAGGAACCACGCCTTACTTCTCCGTGAGTCTCTCGCTCTTAGTCGTAAGAGTCCAGGTAGCTCTCCACCTTCACCTATGGGGGCAGCCCATTAAAGGTTGATCCATATATGTCTTCATACTCTGAGTATTACAATGCCATTACCGAGCTCACCACCTTGACAAGAGTCAACTCGTGCTCGGAACCTGCGCATGCCCTTCTGCTTCTTCATAGCAGCCGCGTCTTAATGCTCCACAAGTCACACACTTATTGTCCAAGGCAAATGTCTTCTAGCTCATTGATCTTTAGCATGGGGGCAATATCCATGAAAGTCAATCCTGCATTTGTCTCCATACTCATCATAGCCACTTCATTGGCTATAAACCTGTCCACTCATATCTAGCCATCACATTGGCTCTGGGGTTGTTCTGAACTGGGCCTACATCGTGGCCCACACACCTTCTCCTTAGGTGTCTCCGCTCGTCGTCATGCGGCGGTCTAAACTGGGGCTTCTATCACGGCCCTCACACACCTTCCATCTAAGGTGTCTTCACCTTTCATAGGTGGTCGCATCCTCCTTCAGCTGAGATGCTTCAAAGTGGCTCCAGAATTCTCTACCACCATGTGCACTATGGGAGAGATAGCTGCCACTAATCACATAGAAAGAGAAACTTGCGGTATACTCCTCGCAATCCTCTACCTCGATTTCTATGTTTGGAGCTTCTATGCCTTTCTGCTTGACAGCTCCACCTACACCAACTCTCTTTGGTGTCTTCGCCTTTCGTCATAGGCGGTCGCCTTTTATCACAGGCGTTTGCACCCCCTCAATTAGGTGCCTCTGCAACAGCTCTCTTTCCATCCTTGCATGCATTGGAAAGGTCTTCGCCTGTTGTCTTCATCAAGAGCATAAGAGACTTCCTGTTGTACAAACTTTAACAGTCTTTGCTCTGAGCTTCATCTGGGAACACTTCTTCTCCTTGCACCTGTTGTCTAAAAAATAGTACCTCGTTGGATCCTACGGGTACTCGTGCACAATCTCTGCGTGCCCTCGTGCAATTTATGTTCTCCAGATTTCTCCCTATTCCTTGCTTATGTTTGACAGCAGCTCATCCTATCACAACATCTGTCCAAGTCAAAATAGGGTGCCAATCTTTATCCCCTTTCTATTTCTCTTCCATTATCAGGGTCTTCATCAATTCTCCTCTCGAGAAATCACAGTCACCGAATCTAACTTCTTTGGAGAAATCACCACTTCATCAGATCCTTGAACCTTCGGAACCCAACTGATCTCTTGTGCCGTTATCTTGCTAGTCTTCAACCGTTTCATTACAAACTGCTATATATACGAAAATAGTACCGTATGGATAATCCTTCCACTAAGCAAGTTCCCAGGAAAGATTGGAGGGGTCACACTGGTCCCGCTTAAAACCCAATCTCCTAGACAGAACTTCTCAGGCCATATCTATCCATCGTACTGTCTTTCCGTATATACAACCATTTGCTAGCTTTGTTGCGGCTTTCCTTTACAAGTGATCTGGAATATACTGGTTTAATACATGATTTCTCAACATCTGGCGAGACTACCAGTTCTTAGATTCGTCAAGATTGGTCTTAGTCAATTTCCACTCTTCACCTCAAATTATCCACATGATCAGGTGTCTAGAGTGTCCCAATTTTGCCTTCCCTCAAGGCAATTAAAATTCTCCCCACTTAGCAGTTTTAGCACATGTAATTGGGTAAACATGTGCACCTTCTTCTTCTTCTCTTCAACGACCACCATGATGACCTTCAGATGCCTCCTGATCGGGCAATCTCTCGTTAATAATTCACCACCACCACTTTCGGTCTCAAATCTCAACGATCGGACCGTACCATTGCATCCGGAACGATCAAATTAGCTGGAAACAAGTCTGAAATCGTCCAAATCGCACTTCAGACGGCTAAGATTTGATCAAAAACAATTCTGGCCTGATCAACGGCTCAGATTCAATATCAGATCCGGTTGCACATAGGATCAGCTACACTGAATCCTGTCCCTCGGCTCGCGGCTCGGCTCGGCTCCAATTCGGCTCGGCTCACTCGGCTCGGCTCGCGACTGATGATGTGGCGGGTGGGTCCCACTTTGCTGACGTGGCTGCTGACTGGTCGATGATGTGCCTGTTGACCGTCGCTGAAGTGTCTGCTGACTTTCGCTGACGTGTCTGTTGACTGGCGCTGACGTGTCTGTTGACTGGCGCTGACGTGGCACGCTGACTGGGCAGTCTCTTTGCCGGCCCGTGCGGCCGTTTTCCGACGTCCGATTTTGACGCCGTTTTCACCAGTGGCTTCGTCTCGGCCTCCTCTACATAGTGGTATGGTCAAAACACCATTTTGAGAACTTTCAATTTTGAGCAAAAATCAAACACCACTTTAAACCATCAGCTCTGATACCAATTGTTGGGAAATTCCGACCGGTGATGTACTGATATTTGCCCATTGGAGGCTTAAGCACACTGACACAATATTTAACGTGGTTCGGCAAAACCGCCTACATCCACGGGAGAGAGTCATTGTATTAGAGATAGAGAAAGAGTTACAATACATACATGTAGAGGAGGAGGATACATCCACTCTACTCAACTCGTCAACTCTCTTGCTGCATTTGCAGCTGCTGCAATGGCAGCAAGGTTGCTGCCATTGCAGCCCCTCACTTTCTCTCTTCTTCTCTACATTTCTTACAACTCTCACTCTCTCATTTTGCTCTCTAATGTATGCCTCTATTTATAGGCATCTATGGCAGCTCATCTTGCTCTTTTGTCATCAATGGTGGCTGCCAAACTTACCAAACTTTGACATTAGCCATTGGTTGTTGGCTGCCACCAACAACCCACCATTGCAGCCATCTTCTTTGACAATGGTGGCTGCTGCAATTGTCAATGGTTGTTGCACATTAATGGCAACCAACCTAACAGATGCGTGGTGGAAGAACCAGCTTCTTGGGTGTCAAAGAAACCAACTTCTTGTCTAAGGACAGATTTCAGATATTCCATTCTCATTATAGAAGTTTGTCTCTCAGCAGTTCTTGTCCAACACAGTCCTTCTGCAAAAGTAAAGATCAACCAAAATGCAACAAAGAACAGAATTAGCCTCCCTGTACCTGTTGATAAATGATTTACAATTGAAAATAATGAAACCTGAAAGCAGTTCATTAGATTTACTAATACTGAACTCACCAACAAAAGCAGAAAGTCCAACAGCAATTGCAACATATAGCAGCTTGAGAGAGTACTGACAAGTAGAAATAAAATAAATTCAAATGAGCTATGACAATCAACAATATTAAGAAGGATCCAGATGAATTCTGATGCACTTAAGGTGAAGAACTTCTAAGAGTTTACGCAAGCCTTAGGCATGAATTTACACCAATAACTTTTACATTTCCATTGTGTAGTAGGAAATCATGCATGTATAAGCACTGTGGAGGTAGTTTCTGCGTTGGATGAGCTAATTAATCAATCATTAAGCAGATTACTCTATTTTTTGTTGGATATATAATTTTCAGTTAAAATATATGGAGTCAAAACCTTCCCTCTCAACATATTTTCATGTCTTCAAGACATAGCCCATGCCAAAGTCCTTCATTTAGGTTTTTTCTACTACTGTAGACACATCAAGTAATGTCACTGGTGCAACCTTAACTATAGCAAGAAGGATAAATAGAAGGGATTGCTAGAACAAGATGGTTTCGAGGACTTCAAGATGCTCACCTTGTTCACGGTATCAATAGACACAGATGCACTGGAGCTTCCATATTCATTGATAACATGGCTAAGAACATACATTGTGAGAGGATATTGCAATCCATCTCCAATGCTGCCCAGAACCCCAAAGAACATCAACAGCTTGTCTTTGCTATCAGCATACCGAAACATGCTATCTTTGCCTCCCATTGTCTGTGCTATATCTAGGAGAGCAATGAAACTTTCAACGGTGGACTTAGCTTCATCAATGCTTGAAATATCAAAACATAGATTGCTTTTTATTTGCGTTGTTAAGGAAATAATTAATTATTTGCGTCCCTCTCTCTTGTATCGTTTTATCCGCTATAGTCTTAGGCTAATCCAATGCCAAATGCATTTAGTAAATTTGCCGGCACTTATTTTGCGGCAGGGAATCAAGGAATCTGAAAGCAATCAGGTTGCCCGCCCTCATTTTCTCTTTGGATTACTGTTTATTTTATCTACATGTTGGTCTAAAAAAGTTGCTTGGATTTATTGTTCATCACTATTGTTGAAGAAGATTTTGACACTTCATTCTTTTTTGGCTTTTAAGCAAGATTCTGCCTGCAGCTATGACCTCCTGTCAAAAATGTAAAAACTGGATACTAAATTGTAGTAAAGCACTCTGTTGGTGAGCATTGAGACTTTACTATTTCTTAAAGCAGAAAAAATATGTTCATTACATCTGCTGCAAGTCTCTTACGTAGGACAATAGAATTTTACACCACTAGTCAGCATGTGACACGTGTACAATAAAGACACTTGTTATGATCTGTTGCCCAACACATTCCCATGTCGTTTATGCCCAATCGTCTTTGATGAAGACCTGCCATCAATATCAAATTTGAGGCATTTGCCAAGGATCTTGCTTCCAAGACTGCAGACAAGTTTATACTCTCTTTTTTTTCTCTATGTTAAGAAGGTATCTTCAAACACAAAGTTTAGGGCTTGTAGAATCTTTATGTTGCTGAATAACTGGTGAATTTATTGCAACTTGCAATGGAGATAGCATTTTATTAACATTAAATTTCTTTCTGATAAATGTTATCACCTCAAACTACACATAAGACTGAAAAAAAACTGCAGTTCAATCTTTTTCAGTTTTCCTAAAATCCAAAATAAATATCGCATCTTTAAATTAATCCAATGCGAGTTTGACAAAAAAAAAAAAAAAATAAAAACCAAAAGATCAAGGTCTTTTAGAGGCTTGTGGATGAATTGAGAGATTAAATCTAGGGGTTTAAGTTTCATAAAAACTTGCAAAACAAATCCTATGTTAGACTTGGAAGACCTTTTGATAATTAAATTAACACTGGTGTATGCGAAATGAAGCCTTCTAAGCATAGAATGTGAGTTTCTAGATGGAAAACCTTTATCTAGTGACTCGTGGATGTTTATATATCCATGATACAGACTAACTTACATGAAAATAATGTAAGAAGTGCTAGGTTTTTTTGAAATGCATAAAAACATTAAATTTTTTAAAAAAATTAAAGTCTCAAAAATATCTTAGATAGATTTAGGGTATTTTAGAGTTCATACAAAGATTATCTAAGGATAATATATTCTTTTCAGCTTTAAATAATTACTTTAAAGCTAGATTGTCGCAAACTACAAAACGTTCACACAAACGACTAGTGAGAAATTCTTAAACCCTTCTAGGGGAGAGAGAGAGAGAGAGATTATTATACCTTTAAGTGTTAGTTTCTTTTGTGTTTATATATTTATATACTGTATTATTGTACTATTACATGCATAAAATAAAAAACATAACATTCTATTTATAGAGAAACTTAAACAAGTAGGCTTCTATGCATTTTTATGCAAGGATTACAAGACATAATCAATGTTGAACTCATGGTCCATGACAAAGCCTAATTAGCTCAATTTAAAATAAAAATATTCAATCATCCTCAACACATAGGCGTTCACCGAGGAGCCAGAACAATTTCTTAAAGGTCTCGTATCTATCTGTGCATTTAACTACATTAAACAACTCTTTGAGATACATAATTATTATTTAAGCATCCATATTCTCATGATGTGTTTGAAATTCAAATGACATGCTAGCTAACATCACACATGTAACCTAGTCATTGTCATGAATATGACGTTGATAACCAGTCCTAACTTTGTTATCAGCTTCCTCTTTAAGGACAGGAAGAATTTGATTTTCAATAACACATAACATTCTTTCTTGTTTGAGAACAATTTTTATATTTTGGTACCAGTCCAAGAAGTTTGGTTTAGTCAATTTATTATAATCATGTATGCTTTGTAGAGCAATATTTATGTTCACTCATGGTAATCTATTAACATATTCATGTAAAGATAATGAGTATTGGTTTAATGTATAAATATTTATAATCAAGTTTAGATAAGGTCTTTAATCATTGGTCTCCCATTATTTTTATGCAAATTAATAGCCCTCGCTATTAATTCGAGAAATCTCGCTTAGATATCCTAATATGTTAGGATCTCATTTAATTTATATGACTTTAAGTAACTTAATAACTCAAAATAAATTAAATCAGGCAGATAACATAGGTAACAACTTTATGTGACTTCATATCAGATAAGTGACAACTTTCTTTTAAATATATCATATATGTTTTGTCTGATTATTACCTTTAATCCTATATGATCATAAATAACTCATCCAAATCATATAAGTTAGTTAAGTAGAACTTTATTTTATAGCATTAAACATGTTCAATTAACGATAACGTTGAGTAGCTTAACAAATTATCCATCAATAAAACTTTAATTTTATGCATATAAAATTAAAAGACAACAAATCATGCTCTTAATATGTACTTAATGTATAAATGAAAGATTTATTATTTTAATTGAGTCTCATTCCATTCTAATTAAATGATTATGAACATATCTAAACTAATTTCTTCGAGCCATTGAAGGAAATTAGGTGGTCAAAACCTAGGTAGCTACTACAAATCTTATTAATTCCTTTATGAGCACTATGGTTGTGTCATTAACCGCCATTCTTTTTTCATCTTGGATTATAAAATAGTTTTCGTATCTAAATTTTTATATTTCTAAATTACATAAAATTTACATAATTGAATAAGAAACCTTCGATTATATTCAAGAGAAACTAGATGATAAAAGAATTTTACAGCCTTATAAGAAATATAAAGAAAAGGAAGGACATGCAGATCTTATTTAATATTACAACAATTCCATCATAAAAACACAACCACATTAGTCTTTAGTATTCATAATCATCTATCATGCATTATAACACATTAATAAGCATAAATAAAAATATTACATATTTCAATTCTAATTATTGGCTTTATGCGTAATTTTAAAATAATATTTCTAACAATTAAAAATATTAAATCAAATCTAATTTGATAATTTTCTAAATTTAATAAATTTTATTTAATATAAATTTTCTTTGAAAAAACATTTATTCAAAATCTAATAAGAAAATTAATCATATTAAAATTATTTTTAATATGCTAAACATTTTTAGGATCAAATAAATAAAATTCTTTAGCTTAAAAACTCTTTATATTTTAGAAAGATCATTTTTCTAAATATTATTTAATTAAATATTTTTAATTAAATCCTAATCCAATTACAACAATACAAAATCAATCAATTTTTTAATTAAACAATTTAATTCAATCCTAACCTAATTAGAAAAATCATTTTTACAATTAATTTAATCTAAGGTTTCAATTTATAAATATAAAATCAATATTTTATACATGGAGGGGTAAAATCATAATGTTGCCTCAATTATACCCTAGATGTAATTAGGTATAACTTACAATACACTACTCACTGCCAACGACAACAATGGAAGCAACGGCCAAGGCTGTCACCACGCTAAGCGGTGCAAGGCATCCTGACCGTCATTGTGCACAACCCTTTGTACAAGGTAGTTGCCTCATGCAAGGTTGCTGGCAGTGGCCTTGCTACCTCGCCATCTAGTAGCAAGTTGGCATGTGTGCTAGACCATGCGTGTTAGCGAGTGGCGCTGCTACTAGTGGAGGTGTAATGACCAAAAACTATTTTTTTTAAGATTCCAAACATATATGACCGGAACAATAGCTAAAAGTTCTAGAAAAGAATCATGAGAGAAAAAAATTACTTTGGGAGAAAACAAATTTGCACACAAATTTAATTTATAATTAATATCAATAATAATTAAAACATACAATCAACAACCATAATTGTCTAATAAAGACTCTGATATCATGTAGCGAAAACGATAAATTTAAGATTTTCAAGAGTCTCAAGAATCCCATTAGATGTATCTAGAGTTGTTTAGGGTTTATACAGAGATTATATTAAGATCAAATGTTCCTTTTAACTTTGAATAATTATTTTAAGACTAGGTTGTCGCAAATCACAAGTGAAAAATCTCTTAAACATTTTTAGAAGAGAGGGGTTGCTACACCTTTGATAGTGCTAGCTCTTTTCTTTTGTGTTTAAGTGTTTTTGTATTGTACTATTATATTATCATGTATAGAAAATAAGAGGCATGATATTCTATTTATAGAGAAAACTAAAACCCTACAAATGGTAAAATATCAATTTGCACCTTATTATATTACATATATTATTTTAAGATAATTTTAGAAATTATCCTAGGTCTAAAATTGCAATCACTTGTATTAATTACATTTTAGTCCTCAATTCTAAAATTTATTTACAGTCAAGTCACTCTTGATTAATCATCTTATTTTAATTTTTGACCAATGATTCTTATATGTGTAACTTGTTAGGTTCCCTAAGAAGTTGGCTCAAATATAAATCATAATCCTAAATAAAATAGAATTAAATAAATTTAATTTAATTTATTATCAATCCAATAATTATTGATTTATATTTGAAGATTAAGTATAATATGTAGCAACTTGTTATAGTCCTCTAAATATTAAGAAAGTTATAAGTAATTTGACTTAACATTTCAATTATTAATTTCTCAAATGTAATTATCATATCCATAGTATAAAGTATGTCTTTTTAGTTAAATCATTTTAATTCTCAACACTATAGTCATTGATAAACTCTTCTTAAATCTTATTTCATCCTGGCCAAAGATTTCACAATCAATACTATTTGAAAAAATATAAAATATTTTTTTTAATTCATCTAAGGTAATGAATTATCTCTTGATAACTCAAATATCTTTATATAGTTTATGTTATATCCATTATCTATTTGTTTTTTACCTTTGATTATGATAACATGTGGTTATGATCAAAGTATAATATTTTTTATATAAGATAACTTAGGGATTTTAAGTCTAATGATCATTTATACAACTATCATGTGAGTCTTTTCATAGACGTTGGTGATTTTTCTATATGAAATTCTCTTGCTAATTAGTTCAGTATACATGTGATCTAACAAACATTTGCATATTAGTTATATATATTTTCTCTTACCTTAGCTTACGAGAATAACTATTTTTTTTATAAAATAATGATTAATATGCAGTTTTAATAAAATATTAACAAAGAAACAATGACTTGCTCAATTTGGAATCAAACCGAACATGAAACTCGACAGATATGCGTGTTCAACGATGCAGCAAATACAGCCAAATTTATGATTCCCTTGCCGTAATCTTGCCATCTTTCTACAGATCACAAGGAGAAAACGCAGTCCCCTTCTTTCAGAAATAAAGAAATACTTCTTGAGGCTTTCAATTTGAAAACCATCCATAATCTGCCAACTGTCAACACCATTGAAGATAAAACATCATAGAAAACTCCGAAGTACAACCAGTAATTAAGAGGATGAGAAGCTTGCCAGAATGAATTATTAGCATCTTCCATAACAGTTAATAACATTCTCTATCAACAATATATAACTGAGGAACCTGTCAATTACTCAGAATTCAGTGCATAAAACAGCAAAAAAAGCCATTCTCGGGCTGCTGATGCCTTCTGCTCCATGCATAGATCTTTTTCATGGCAGAAATAGGTCAGCATCCAGGAACAGAAATTGAGATAGACCTTCCCAGAATCAATAGTTGACAAAAACAGAAAAAACAAGAAAGAATCTTTTCTCATCAGCACCGATAACACTCGAGTATTTTCCAAGAATCAATAATTGACTGGAAAAAAAAAACATGACAGAAGAAGAATTCTTTCTCGCCAATGCTAAGAACACGCAAGGAGCTCATTCGCCGTCACTGGTGAATTTGCTTTGGAAGTCTCAGGTTCAAACCTAAGATTTCTTTGGAACTTCCTAGCAGCTAGCACAGAAAAGCAAGTTACTCATAACAGTTATAATAACTATTATAGCAGTTATAATAACTCATAACAGTTATAATAACTATTATAGCAGTTATTGTTTAAGCATCCAGTAATGGAGGTCTTGACAAGACAAGGCAGGCTGCGTGTCTGGACAGGCCAGCTTATAGAGATCGTCAGGCGCACGTCTGTGATTACTATCTCGTTCTGTTATTTTATATATATACACTATTTAATTGACCCGCGCGGGTCAGAAAAATAATTTTTTAAAAAAAAACAAATAGCGAAATGGCTTAGCCAACATGAATACGTAGGATTATCCAACTCTTTTTATAAAATAACAAAATTAAAAAAATAATTTAAAAAAAAATTATGAGTTAACTAACTAAACCACTAATATAGATCTTGATCTCTATATTGCATATCACAATACATGCACCACTTTACTGGAAGCATCACCATGTGATAGTGTTGATGACACGATGATCAAGCATTTTTGGCCGTGTAGGAGAGAGCTCGCTTCGCTGGAATACAACGGCCTTTCCCATGTGCTAGCGCGTGTTCTTCAAACGACTACACACACACACAACTAACCTTCATTCACATTTTATATAGTGAAAAAAATATGAAAGCCTTTATTCATGCGTCGCTTGTATTTTTACTTTCTTTTAAGAGTATAATAGTATTTTCATTGGTCATATTTTTTGTGCAAAAAGATTAATCTAACCCACTCAAATCAATAATAACGAATTTATCTATTTGAAAAGAGAATCCTATCCCTAAAACCATGGCTAATGTTTTTGAATGGAGGGCTAAAGCAATTATTTTATTATAACAATTCACGATAATTCAAGTCTTGCATTATAGTGAAAAGCTACACCTGTAGGTTTTTGTTTAGAAGTAAATATTATAGATATTACAAATGATAGTGGATAAAAAACTGAAAAAATAGATACACAAACCGGGTAATGAGTTGGGATTTTTAAAACCCAATCAATCTGATCCAATCTATATATCCTTATGTAATATCCATAAGAAAATTAACCTAACATGATTTATCAAACTCGCTCAAGTAAAAAATATATAAATAAAAGTTATAATTTATAAAATATTTTAAAATTTAATTAAATAAAATCTCAATGGATGAAATTAAAAAAAAATAATAGCAATTAAAAGAATGAGAACCAAATCTAATATAAAAATAAAATTTAATTTAATTTAATTTAAAGGGATGAATTGAAAGAAAAAAATCAATAAAAAATAATATAATATTTTCAAAGATTAATAAAATGAATAAGAACTATAACTGAAATAAAAATAAAATGAGAGGACACATTTCAATTTTTGTTTGGCCATTGCACATCCCGAGGCCATGTAAGAGAGAGAGAGAGAGAAAAGAAAAAGAAAAAACTTGGTCGCCGCCAAACCACCGAGAATCACAATACATGCACCACTTTACTGGAAGCATCACCATGTGATAGTGTTGGTGACATGACAATCAAGCGTTTTTGGCCATGCAGGAGAGGGCACGCTTCGTTGGAATACAATGGCCTTTCTCATGTGCTAGCGCGTGTTCTTCAAACGACTACAATATATATATATATATATATATATATATATATATATATATATATATATATATATATATATATAAATTTAATTAGATATAATTATATACTCAAATCCGATACAACAACGCACACACTTCTATGATGAATCCAAGAAAAAATATAAGAAAACATCAAAGAATTTCTTTGGCAGAGAACATTAGTCCTAATTATTGTTACCCAGTCATCCCTTTGATGACTCTACTCACATTCTACTCAGAATCCTAAGTTCCTGAAATATTCAAGCGTGCAAGTAAACTACGTTATTTTTCTTATACGAAATGACGAAATCTCTTAAGCCATGTCAAAATTGCAAAAAACATATAATTAGTGCCAAGAAAAAGTAGAAGAAAACATCAAAGAATTTCTTTTACAGAGAACATTAGGTCCTGATTATTGTTACTCAGCCATCCCTTCGATGACTCTACTCACATTCTACTTAGAATCCCAAGTTCCTGAAACATTCAAGCGTGCAAGTAAACTGTGTTATTTTTCTTATACGAAATGGTGAAATCTCTTAAGCCATGTCAAAATTGCAAAAAAACATATAATTAGTGCCAAGAAAAAGTAGAAGAAAACATCAAAGAATTTCTTTTGCAGAGAACACTAGGTCCTGATTATTGTTACTCAGTCATCCCTTCGATGACTCTACTCACATTCTATTCAGAATCCCAAGTTCCTAAAATATTCAAGCGTGCAAGTAAACTGTGTTATTTTTCTTATACGAAATGGCGAAATCTCTTAAGCCATGTCAAAATTGCAAAAAACATATAATTAGTGCCAAGAAAAAGTAGAAGAAAACATCAAAGAATTTCTTTTACAGAGAACATTAGGTCCTGATTATTGTTACTCAGCCATCCCTTCGATGACTCTACTCACATTCTACTTAGAATCCCAAGTTCCTGAAACATTCAAGCGTGCAAGTAAACTGTGTTATTTTTCTTATACGAAATGGTGAAATCTCTTAAGCCATGTCAAAATTGCAAAAAACATATAATTAGTGCCAAGAAAAAGTAGAAGAAAACATCAAAGAATTTCTTTTGCAGAGAACACTAGGTCCTGATTATTGTTACCCAGTCATCCCTTCGATGACTCTACTCACGTTCTATTCAGAATCCCAAGTTCCTAAAATATTCAAACATGCAAGTAAACTGTGTTATTTTTTTTATTCGAAATGGTGAAATCTCTTAAGCCATGTCAAAATTGCAAAAAACATATAATTAGTGCCAAGAAAAAGTAGAAGAAAACATCAAAGAATTTCTTTTATAGAGAACATTAGTCCTGATTATTGTTACCCAGTCATCCCTTCGATGACTCTACTCACATTCTACTTAGAATCCCAACTTCCTGAAACATTCAAGCGTGCAAGTAAACTGCGTTATTTTTCTTATACGAAATGACAAAATCTCTTAAGCCATGTCAAAATCGCAAAAAACATATCATTAGTGTCACTGCCACTGTACGTAAATGGCAAACCCCTTTGTTTTGAAAATTGAAAAGGAAAAGGAAATAGGTAGAAAAAACACATCATTATAAACTCCACAGCATTCTGCAGAGACTTGTAAGCGGCAATGTGGCATGCCAATATCTGACATTTTTATGACTGTCTATTTGCCCGACTCACAATCAGTACATTTACATAATTTTATGCAATCACACCCTTATTGGCCAAGGAGCATAAAACTGAGCTTGAGCACTTCTTGGGGCTTTTATTTAAATGTCAAACTATAGTTGTAAGGATGACTATCTATTTTTTACTTAATTATACAATAAAAAATATAGATTAAAAAAATATTATCTATCTAGCTGTGAGAATCTATGTAAACAAGGAGGAATCATGAAAATGTGGAGATATAGTTTAATAACCTGATAACTAGATGCTAGATGACTAGAATTTATAGCTGCGTCCATTTACAACCTATAACATTTATGTCATCACACACTTGATATTGTCACTTTCTTGTTTCATTATCAGTATCCCAGGGCAAAGCTTGCTGCAAACATGAATGTAGTGCCCTGAAATGAACTGAAGCAAGAACTTTCAAAAGGAGGATAAAGCCAGAGGAGAGGACGCATCATTGAATATGCGAATGACGACCATAATGAAAGTTAAGGGAACCGTAGTATCTTCAACAACAACAAGAGAAGAAGAAGAAGAAGAAGAAGAAGAAGAAGAAGAAGAAGGCATGTACCTAATGGAATAGGAGATAAAAAGTTACAGCTCTCCTAGCATAGAAACCTCTGTGCTTGAAGGCAAAGAGTATTGGTCCTCAGTACTGATCATCTAATTGTTCTATACCAGTTGGCGTCGACTAAATTTGCTATGCAGGGACCGAAAGACTTCATTGTGCTAATCCCAACTTTAATGGCAGACCTATACACTGATTGACAGACAAGATGGCTTTTAATCTGGTACTGTCTGCTCCATTAATCTTCTAAGACCTTGTTTTGGCAGCCAACTCTTGATCTTTAAAGCCCCAGCAAACTGGTGATATCTAGAAGCACGTAAAAATATGTACTGAATTTTATCAGCATAAAGGATAGGCACTGAAATGGAAAAACTGGCAAGTTTGACATGAGGCTGGGAAATAAAGAGAGCGATACAAGAGGCTGTTAGGAATGGAAATGTGAGTGTTGTGCAGTTGTTGATAAGGTTTGATCCTAAGTTGGCTTGTTATGAAAATCATGCTGGCGAGCCTCCGTTATTTCTTGCTGCTAGAGAAGGGAAGAGGGATGTTTAGAATCAGATTCTGATATCAACTCCATCTTCAGCTCATGGGGATCAGGGGGGAAAACTGCTTTGCATGCTTCTGTGATGGAGACACATTCAGGTAGTGTCCCGTACGTGCTTGGAAAATTCTTTCTTTTAATTTATCACATTCAATTCTATCTTTTAAATCCTTTGCCATTCTTTGGGTTCTGATGCAACCTGCTAGCTGTGATCAAGGCTTCAAATGACTCATACTAAGTAGAAATCAAGCTTTTGTGCAGTTGTAGTTTCATAATTCATCTTCCATGTGATGTCAGGTATCATGGAAATCCTCCTGAGACGGCTCTATCAGGTTGCATCCCTTGGAGATCACAAGGCGGCTGAAAGACTGCTGGAATTTGATACCTGTAATGCGTATGTATTGAATAAAAATGGCCATTCACCCCTTCATATTGCAGCCAAGAATGGCCATGCCAATGCAATAGAAAGAATTATTCACTGCTGCCCAGATTCTGGAGAGCTTCTGGACCTAAATGGCAGGAGTGTTCTTCATTTTTTCCGTTCTTAGTAGAAAAGTAAGCGTGGTCAGGGGTGTCCTGGAAATAGCAGAACTACAATGGCTCATAAATCAAGCAGATAATGGATCTAAGAGCCAGAAATGAAAGCATTTGGAGGAACACTAATAGCAATGGTAGCAGTATTTACAGCAGCTTTCGCACTTGTAATATGCCTTAAGAAGTTCCTGAATTTCTCCTTGAATAAGTTTGTAATAAATGTTGTTTTTAAAAAACAATATTATTTAAAAATATATTAAAATATTTTTTTTATTTTTTACCAAACCATGTTAAAATAATAAAAAAATACTTGAAAATATTAATTTAAATTTTTTAAAAATAAAAATCTAAAAAAATACGGTCACTTATGAGAATTAAATAAAAAGTGTGTTTCTATATATATTTCTCAAAAGAAATCTCTCTCTCTCTTTAGGAATTTAATAGAAATAGTATACACAAAGTTTACATTTTTTTTTTTTTTATCAAGCCATATACAAGTAATTCACATGGAGAAAATAATTTTCTGAGCTCGCTTACATCTTGTCATTTCGAGATGGCAAGAAAGGGTTTTTGAGGTTACGGAAACAGAAAGCCTAAAACCCTCGTCAGTCCTCAGATCTTGTCATTTCGAAGACAAAGCCACTGCTGCTTAATCATCCACCCCCACCAAATGCCATGCCCAAACCCAACAGCCTAAGTAATCTCTTCCGTGCCGCCTTCAAAACCACCAATACCTCCACCGCCTCCGCTGGTGACAGAACTCGCGAAAGCTTCATCACCAATCTCGAATCCAAAACACACTCTAAAAAACCCCCCAAACCAAAAACTTCCTCTGAGTCCGAAAAACAACCTAAAGCTAAAGTTAAACCTCAACCTCCTCCGTCACCTGCAGTTAATTCTAGCCCTCATGCTCTCAAATTAGAAGACTCCGATTATGGTACTTTTTTTTGTTCTTTTTTAACAAATGAGAATTTTTGTTACATTTTATTTTAATGTTTTGGTTTGTGTGATTAATGCAGAGGAGTCAGTAGCAAACCCGACAATGCAGGACATAACAAAGATTATAAATGGTATGTGTTTTTTATTTTTTTACTACGTTAATCAGAAACAGGGTGGGGGTGCAATTTTTAGTAGCCAAAAGAAAGAAAAATTAGATGTTAAATAATTGGTTTGTTTAATGTAATGTTATTGTTTCATTTCAATTGCCAAGAAAAGAAAATTAATAGAGTATTTAAGTTGTTAGAGTTCTAGTATGGATATCTGAGTTCATTCAAGAAATGGGGTTTCATCATCATTATTTTTTTGCAAATTGGTTGTTTCTGTGTTATTATTATTATTATTATTATTTTGTTAGATGGGTTTTGATTATTTTTTGCAAATTGGTGTTTTTCATTTTTTTTTCATTTTTTTTGGTAGATGGTGTGAAAATTAACGCACCAGATTCCGAAGAAGCAGAAGATGAGGAGCTTGTAAAAAAAGCTTTGGAGATACCATGGCTTTCAAGATTGAAGAATAACAATATAGGGATGCTGCGAAAAGACGTGTCCCGTGAAAGGAAACAAAAATGGGTTTTCACATATAGTCAGGTCAATCATATTAACCGAATTGTTGATACATGTGCCGACAAGCTGGGGACAGATAATGCGATGGAGGTATTTGGAAAATTGGGAAGGGAAACAGGTTTGAAAGAGTTCAATGCATTGATGAAGAAGTACATCGAGCAATGCAGGGAAACTGATGATGAGAGTGTTGCAATGAAACATATTTCTGCAGTTCTTCAACTTTTTAAATCAATGAAGGAGCAGGGTTTCTCGATAGAAGAGGAAACTTATGGTCCATTTCTTATACTCTTAATTGATAAGGGTATGGTGGAAGAATTCCATTTTTTCTCTGACATTATCAAAGATACAAATCCTAGAAAAAATGCACGATTAGGTTACTACGATATGCTGTTATATATTGGTGTCAGTGATGAAGAGAAGATTCAGGAACTTTGCAATTATATTTGTATTGATGATGGGGACAATAATATCAGTTTACGAGGTATGTGCCTTTTGTGTTGGTCTACCTTAGAAAATAACTATTATCTGACATATATGTTTTCAATCAGCATGTTGAGTGTCTGGAAAAAAAATTGTCAAATCATGTTCTCTTGAGCCCTTTATGACACAATCAACTTTTGTGCATTGGGCATTAGTGATAACTACATGATCTTATTCCTGTTGCAGAAAATTATTTGCTGGCGCTTTGTGAAAGTGACCAGAAGAATTACCTGTTGCAGCTCTTAGAGACTATGGATATAACAAAATTTTCATCATTGGACCATTTAGCCAGTATCTTTAAATCCTTAGGGAGGCTATCATTGGAGTCCTTTGCAAAGAAGTTCCTTTTGGTGCTCAAAAGTTGTGGTATGTTACTTATTCTATTATTTATTTGAAATCGAGAATGCTGTACTGATTATTTATTGAAGGTCATGAATAGCTACTGATAGCTGGAAACTGATTTGCTTTTCTATATCAAATAAAAGGTGTTGGCATCTTGAACTTTTTCTAAGATGTCATTTTTCAAATTATCATTTCATAGCTACATTTTCCATACTAGCTTCTTTGAAAATGTATCACTTCTAAGAAATTAATTCAATTGGATTGCCTCCAATGACCACATTGTAGAACCCATACTTTTAATTCACAACCCTCTGATACAGGATCTCTAGAGGATCTTTTTCACTTTCTTTTTTTCCCTTTTAAATGAAGACCTTAAACCAGACTCTAGTTCTGGTATCTGAAAGAGACTGAGAATGTATGAGATCGGATGAAGACAAAACATGCATTTCTTCTTGACACCTTCATCTTATATGCATTGTAATGTATTACTATGATAAAGTGCAGATTATGGAGCAGAGGATATCTCAACTCTCATCTTTAGTTATGCTACTAGCATCCCAAATTTAGTGGTGAGGAACTTCTCATGAATGCTGCTGGTAATGTCCTCAAGGCCATGATTCTATGAGGCACAACTGCTTAAGATGCAGTTTGCTTCTTTGAAACAAGCTCATTCTGAATAAACTTGAGGGGAACTTGAATGTTGTTTGCATTTATAATTAGTGTCCAATAGTAAGCTGCTTGTGATTGATTCATTAGCATACTAGTGGTATTGTGATGTTTCAAGATTTTTATTTTCTATACGCTTAATTATTTACTGTCTATTTGGGTTAATAAGGTGGTGGTGGTGAGCCAACTTTGCTTTTAGTTTGATCATGAATTGGGAAACTAATGAGTATGAAAATAATTCGCTTATGGTAACTGCAAGTTTGGTAAAAATGGCTTTGCTGTGCTTATCAGAAAGTGATTCAGAATGTAAGCTGTGGAACTGGTAAAAATTGTCTGATTAACTACTTATTACATAATAGGACCTAATCTAGTTTCAAGGAGATCTATTTTGAGAGTCACTTTTGACTAAATTTTTTCTTCTGTTTAATTGATAGGAGGGCATTAGTAGTCATTGAATGGGATGCAAGATTGGTACCTGGGCAAGCATGAAAATGTCAAGATTTATTGACACTTTATGTCATTCAGACTGGTGCTATATATTAGAGCTCCTCATCTGGATTATGCCATATCAACTGTTTTAATGTTATCTGTCACTGTGGCTATCAGTATGTGCAATTTGTCAATCACAAGTGGCTGTTTTTTCATCACAACATCACTCCTTTGTCCTTACTTTTCACTTCTCTTTTCATAGGGCATGGTGTTGATTTCTCTTGTTTGCAATACCTTGACAGTAGTTGGATATGTTAACGGCCAAAATTACCATATTGACTGTTCTGTAACTCTGTCTTAAATTCTGTAACAAATACATATGAACTCAGATATTTGAAGTGTTTGCACTATGGAAAATCCATTTCAATGTCTTTATGCATGAGATTTTAAATTGGCTTTTAAACACGATGAATGTGATGTTGCCTGTTGTAGGTTGAGGATGTTGTTTCAAAATTCAAAACCTTGCACACGATAATGAAGATGAGTCCTTCTTCAACTTCATATGAGAAGCTCGTTGTATACAATTGTAATTTACTTAAGGTATGGCCTGATCTTTTTTACTAAAAGGGAAACAGATATTCAAGGTCCTACCTTCTTCAGGTTGCTATTCATTTGAAAAGTTTAAAATGGGAATTCTCTTCTTGTTCAGGGACTTAACTGCTTAAGAACCCACATCAAACTTATAAAATAATATCTATTTCCATATATAAAATTGATCTATATCTGTTCATCTTAATGCAGGTGCATCTTGCTCTTGATATAGTAGACCAAATGTGTAAAGAGGGTTTAACCATATCCATAAACACAATACATTCAATATTGAATGCTAGTGAGGAGAGCTTTGATTTTAATTTGGTATGTTTTGTTGACTCTACATATCTTGGCATTATATATATATTATATTGGTCATTTGGATACACTAGTCCATGTCTCATAGTGTGATCTTACCTCACCTGAGGCCACCAGAATTGACCTTTGAACTCAAGTTTGATTATGTTACTGAGTTTCACTGATGCTAACCTGTATTTCTTAATAGCTGCAGATGCGCTTACAAAATAACATTATGTGTCTTCTTTGCAATTCACTTCCCATGAATCATATTTGCTGTTTAAATTATTTTCGGCTTTATTCTACTATATTATCTATTGCTCTGAATTGTTTTTTCATGCCTATCTTTTCTCACCTTGTTTGATGTTTAGGTTCGGCGAATCTATTCATTGATTTATCACCTGGACTTGACACCAAATAATGAGACATTTAGGAGCATGATAAGTTTAAGTGTGAAAATGAAAGATGTAAGTTGCTAGTGGCTCTCTTTGTTGCTTGCTCTCTGCATGTATATCTGCTGGGCTGTGCACTTAATTTTATTTTCATTTCCTATGCTATCTTTTGCAAAATGATATTCCCATGTGCAATGGTTATTTATTTTTCTCCATCTCTTCCTATTCAATGCAGTTTGAAGGTGCATATGATCTGCTCGATGATTTGAAGAAATTGAATTTGGCACCAACGGCCAGCATGTATAATGCTATAATGGGTGGATATTTTCGAGAGGTAACTTAACATCTCAAGATATTCTTCCTGCTCTATCTCATGTGTTTTTTTATATTTTTTTACTGCAAGTTGGTTTTGACTCGTTGCACAACTTGTGACATTTTCTGCAGCTTTGTTTTATTTGGTACCTCATAATGCCAGTTAATATGGATGTTACATTTTCTGCAAGTATACTTTATATAGTTTTGACCTGTACATGGGATAACTGCTAGTTGCCTACTTTTACAACACTTGAGAGAGAGGGGAGAGGGATGGACATGTTGTGCAAAATGAGGTAGAGGTTGCACCTATTGGGGGGAGGTGAAGGTGGTTAATGATATGCGGTGCTTTTGAGTGACTGGATTTGAGGCAAGGGAGACACAAACACAAAAATATAGATTGAAGGTAGAGGGTGATGTAGCTCAAGGTACTGCCAAGGAAAGAGAGTTTCTTTTTATACCATTTTATTTCTTCATGTCCCAAGCTTTATGGGATGTAATGACCTTACTACAGATTCCTGAAGAAGCTAGGGATTAGTTGCTAGATATGTTTAGGACTGCATAGTTTATTTACTTTTTTCCAGTAAATTTATTCATTCACAAAGGAAAACTAATTGATTGTATGCAAAATAAGGATTCATGTAGTAATGTCACTTTGGTGGGACAGGGACTTTTATTCATCTCTAGTACCATTTCAGATATTTTTCTTTACCCTGTAGTTATGGGTCTGATTTGTAATCACATGAATATTATGATTGTGTAAACTTTTCTTTATTTGTTAGCTCGAACATTTTCCTACAATATTGAGTTGCTTCTCCTATATACGTTGATGCTACAGATATGATATTTAACTAGCACAAAACTTCTTATGTTACACTCTAGATTTTGTTATTCTTCTTAACCACATGCTTTTTTACTGTCTTCCTCTTATGCCAAATGATCTTCAGAAAAACATTAGGGGCGCGTTAATGGTTCTCAAGCAAATGAAACTCGCAGATGTGAAACCAGATTCGTCATCTTATAGTTATTTGATAAGCAACTGCAACAATGAAGAGGAAATTATCAAGGTAGTTTGAGACTTGCATTTTAGTCAAGGGGTCATGTTTCCCTTTCTGTATGAAAGGAGTACAAGCTAATATTCTTGTGTACTTGTCGACTTGCATACTTTTAAATAAAAAGAGTGCAGTGTCAATACATCTCAAACACAACACATTGTGGATTGCCATCTGGTTATTTTCTTTCAGTATTATGAAGAAATGAAGGTTGCTGGAATTCAAGTATCAAAGCAAATTTTTATGGCGCTTATTAATGCATACGCAACATGTGGGCAATTTGAGAAGGCCAAACAGGTAAGCCGTGTGTAGATTCCCTCAACCACCACATATTTTCAATATAATTTCATCACTTTCTATCCTTTGAATTGTACATAATTTTTTTGTGAACGCTTCTTCTTCCACCGCCCTGTCATTCCCCTGCCAATCCTATGGCTTCTTTGACAGGAACCTCTCTAGCTGACATTCATCAAGCTCACAAAAGCTCTTTTGTTATGATTTTCTAGTTTCTTATTTTCTTTTAGAGGATGCCCATCTTTCCTTTTGTGATCCCGTCCTCTATTTCTTCTAAAAAAAATTTCTTCTTGTATCAAAGGGGGAAAACCCAGTATTAATCTGTTTCCTCCCTATTTAGATAATTTTGTTTTTTAAGGTACCCATATCACTAAGCAGTCTTTATGATTCAAATAATATATGTTGTCTATGGTTATTTAACATGTCCAATTCAATGTGGTAGGTACTCCTAGACAAAGAGTTTCCAATTAAACACTTAAACGAAATTAGAAGTGTGCTCGTCTCAGCTCTTGCTTCACATGGACAAATGACTGATGCCCTTAATTTGTATGAAGAAATGAAGCAAGCTGGATCCAATCTGGAACCCAAAGCTGTCATAAGCCTTATAGTAAGGTTTTTGTGTATACATGCTTTATGCCCCTTGTTGTGGACAAAAATGAGATTCTCTCTAAGATTCTACTTGTTTAGGAGCACGTTGATTCTGAAGGAGAACAAAGCAGACTGCTTAAACTACTGGAAGAATTGGATGATCATAATTATTGGGTGGATGGCTGTTTCAGAGTTATCCTATATTGTATTCGCAATAAGGATTTAAGGTAAACTAACATTATGCTTTCACTTTCTTGAATGATCTATCTGCTTGACCAATTGCTTTTGTTTTTTTCTTGGGTTTTGCTTAATAAGGTCATTATATTTTAAATTAGGTCTGCTGTGGATTTGCTCAAGCAACTCAAAGATAGGTTCTCTGATGATGAATTGGCAATGGAAGTTCTGTTTGATGAGGTTTGCTTTTGGCTGTCCCTAGACCACCTTTGTTTTTGTTTCTGATCTGTAATTTGTAATGCGTTATGTAAACCTATGGACTTATGGAGCTAAGTTACAAGATTTTACTGTTCTGACATAATGAAATCTACTCTGGTTTGACTATCATTATTTTGTAGGTTTTCTCAGAAGTTGCTGAGACAGAGCCTGCAGATGTGCAGATAGGCATGGACTTGCTTCAAGCCATCAAGGATGAGCTCGGTGCTTCACCTTCACGAAAATGTCTTGATTTTCTCCTTACTGCTTGTGTTAATGCCAAGGATTTGGGTAATTCTCTCTTGGTTTGGAAAGAATATCAGGCAGCTGGGCTTCCTTACAATGTTACGAGTTATTTAAGGTATTTGATTCGTGTCCCATTTGTTAGTTCTAGGCTTCGGTAAGACGGAAATGTTTAGATTCAAACTCTTGGCCTTATATGGGGTTTTTCCCTTTCATGCTTTGTAGGATGTACCAGGCCCTTTTGGCTTCTGGAGGCCACGTATCTGCAAAGGTTATGCTAAATAAAATTCCAAAAGATGATCCCCATGTTCGCATTGTAATCCAAGAATGTCAAAGAACTTATATTGGGCACACTTCTATAAAGGGAGAAAAGATAAGAATCAGGGAAGAAGGAAGAAGGAAAAGGAGTTCTTAATAAGATAGGTTACAATTTTGATGGGTATTTGAAAGAAAACAAATCAAGGCTCTTGTATCAGATCATTCATTCATATATTCTTTGCAATAGTTATTAATAAAGAAGACATGTTAAAGGCCACGCCTCAAGTTAAAGAAACGGATTTTGCACTGTATTGAGCAGAGCTCCATGTTCGGGAAAGAACTTTGGGCTCCTTGTCTGTTTTACGATTGGGAGAAATGGCAGTGAATCAAGTCTTTAAATGCTTTTTCAGTAAACCTTACCTTGGGCAAGCTTTGTTTTCTGATCTTGGACATGAAATATGGAAGCAGTGACTGTAAGACTTGCTTGCCAGCTAGCAATATAAGAACGCAGAATCTAGGGTGAAGTTCCCTGAAGGAACCATCACTTGTCTGCAATTATGAGTTATGAATAACATAGCACCTGGGATCAAGAGAACTCCCTTTTGTACCAAGAGGAATCTCAGATATTAGATTTGAGCTTGGGGAGCTATAAATTGAGGATTTAATAGAGTTAGTAATCAGTACATGGAAAATGACAAATAAACAAACAAAAGTGAGCATTAATACGCATGCAAGGCATAATTTTACCCCTTGCCCTTTAGCATCTTTGCGACCCTTAGCTTCGGGTGAAGTCAAAACATGCTTTTTGGTTTTTTTTTTTTTTTGTTTTTGGTGTAGGCAGCCAATGGCGAACTATTTCTTGTAAGAGTATGGGACAGTTAGGGTTTTACTTATTTATCTGGGCCTATAAAATACACTTTCTAGGAGGTGGGGTTTCCTCAAATAAAAAAAAAAATATATATATATATATATATATATATATATATATATATATATATATATATATATATATATATCTCGTTCTTATGACTTGGATCTCGTATTTAGTAAGTTAAGAAAGGTTGATTAGGGTTTTTTTGTCTTTTTTTAAATTAAATATTTTTTTAATTTTATCCTTCAACATTTTCTTATGATTCAAGTCTCGTATTTGATATTTTTTATTCTTAAATTAATTAAAAATATATTTTAGATACTATCTTTTTAAATTCCATTTAATTTTTATTTTATTATCAAGTAAGATTACATAAATCTTTTCACAATATTGGTATGTGTTTTTTTTGTGCAGGCCATCATGATTAGTTTTTTTTTTGTTTAATTTGATTTGTTTATCATAATAGTCTATCTTTATTATCATATAATTAAATAAAACAAATTAATTAAACCCAAATAAACTCAAATTGCTATTTTTTCTTGCTTCTAGAAAACATGCTAATAGTGCCTGAGCTTTATTTTTTTATGTTAAAAACTTTTTGATCCAACTTGTGGCATAACATTTGTCATCAATCTAATTTCTTAATAAAATAAATTAAAGTTTCCTTTATAGTCGATATAGCTTGCCAATTAACAAAAACTCTAAATTATGTGGGTTTTTCATTGTATAGTAGACACGGTTTATTGAGGATTACTACAATAAAATTACTATTTTCCCCTAAATTGAAAAAAAATGTAATGATATTAAGAACGTTTTGATCTTTACAATTGGTCCATTAATAAAAAATTCTAAATTGTGTGGGTTTTTTACTGTAGTGATAAACACAGTTTACTATGGATTGCTATAATGAAATTACCATTTTTATCCCCAAGTTGAAAAAAAGTGTAATGGTATTGAGGGTATTTTAGTCTTTACAATTGGTCCATTAATCATTAAAAGGTTGTTTAAAGGTATGTTAGTATTTTCCTTCTTTTTTTTTTTGCATAGTACAAATATGGTTTTGTCTCTAGAGTCTAGATTTAACAATTTATTGAGTTGTTTCATATATTGACATGAGTAACAAGTTTGACAAATTCATGTAGTTTGGGATCTGTTTTTCTCAAAAAATTTTATGATTTTAACATTCAACATTACTTTTTTAAAAATTAATTTTATGGTTATCTTCAATTTCATCTCTATCAGTTTATTTTGGTACTCTCATGGTCTAGTTCATGGGTTTTGCAAATCTTTTTGGAATAAAACTTTTTTTAAAATGATTTTTTTGTATTTAATTTTTGAATAATTCTTTTTATTTTATAAAGGTGAGCTTTATTTTATATAAATAATATTTATTCTTAAATAATATTTCTTATATGTTTGGTCATGGATAATATTTTCAGTTTCATATTTGTTTTTGTTTCTATTATTTTTTATTGATTTTTATAAGTAAATTTATAGACACAAACAAATAAATATCTCATTTTGCATGATCAAATATTTTGGTTTATATCTATTTTTTAATTTTTCTAGTTTTTTATATTTTGTTATTATTGACGTTTTAAGTTATTATACAAAATAAATTTTAATAAATTAATTTAAAATATAAATAAGTGAGTTTATTTATTTGGTGGAGTGAAACTTGAGAAGAGATGGAACTAAGAGAGGAAAGTTGATGCTATTAGAGAGAGGTTGCATCAGTGCTGACAAGTTGGTGGCCGAATTTGTGAGGAGAATTATTGTAATTGATGAAATGGAAGAGAAGGGGCTGCTTTTAAAATGAAGAAGAATTGGGAAGAGGATAAGATGGTTGAGTTTTAATTCATTTTAAAATCGCCAATAAAATTTTCATAGGTAATTTGATACTTTGACAATATTGATGAAATTTTAAATTTTAATTTTTTCTTTTGTTGTTTTTATTAAAAATTACTAATGAAAATTATTTATAACAATTTTTATTGATGAATTTTTTTTATTGATATTTTAATTGTTTTATTATTATTTATATATATATATATAAAATATTTAGGTTTTTACATGCTGCTTAGTATAATAATAAAGGGTTTGAGATTTGTATTGTAGGTTTTGAGTTGAAGTTAGAACATGTATTTTTTATAAAAACTTAAAATAACTGAAATTTTATTTATTCATTTGAATCTATAAAATATATTTTTTGAGATGTGGAGTTTTTTTAAATATAAAATATAAAATAAAATATTTGGTTAAAGGAGAAGAAGAAGATTTATGAGACCTCCGCTTTCTCTTCATCTCTCAAAAGTCAAAACCCCAGCCTCTTCTCTTGTTCTCTCTGCCACTATTTCACCAGCCTTAACCAAAAGCGCAGTTGAACCAAACTCTTTATGCATTAACCCCACCAACTTGTCCACAAAGTCCATTATCACATACCCTACTGGCCCCTCTAGCTTTATCTCTTTACTTCTTTTCCACCCCACTTCATAGTTTGGTGGCTCACCGTTCACGAGGTCTGTTTTAGCCTTTCTTTCCCGGATTATTTGAGATCGTCTTCGCTTCTCGATAGGGTAGTCTGAGTTGTTCGAGTTTATGTGGAAGGTGGAGCTGGGAATGAGGAAGATTAATTGAAGATTAATTGCCATCATCAAGTTCTGTTGGAGCTGAGTTTGATGGTGTGCATTTTATGGAGAAGTACTGAGGGGTTTGATCTTTCTTGACTGGTAATAATGATGGGTTTGTGGAGGTTTGGCTGGTAGATGATTTTAGTAGTGAAGGAGAGTGGAAGCCATAAGTGCTCTTGAGCTAAGTGAAAGGAAGAAGATGAGGCCAGCTATTAGTAACTTGCCGATCGTCCCCATTGTTGAAATGAGCAATGAAGGAAGATTTTTGCAAAATATCTCAATGTGATAAATAGTAATTTTACATTTTTTTTCCACTTTTCTTTAAATAAGTAAATTTTTGTCACCATATATTATGGTTTATGATGACATTTTATTTCTAAAGAGTTTTTTTTTTCTTTATAAAAAAAGCATCTGAGCTAAAAGAGGGAATATACCGTAGTTTTAAAAGGGTAATTTGAGGCTGGAATTGGATCGGTTGGAAAAAAAAAAAAAACAGGAAAAGAAAAATTTGATGTGACCTTTCTCATCTAAAGGATTGATCCGGCAAGATCCGGTTAAAAATTCAGTTGTAATTTAATGATTTTTTTTAATTAAAATGATGTTATTTTAATTATTTTTTTTAAATAATTGACTCAAGTGACCCGGTGACTCAATCAAAACCCGGAACTCGAACCTTGGATCGAGCCGAGTCTAAAAACTATGGAATATACTATGAAAATTTCCCTTCATTTAATATGTTAATAAATAACAAAATTGAATTGTTTTTTTTTAGAAGCAAGAAAAGGTTGATTTTTATAATTAAATTTTAATTTTCTATTACATCTTAATAAATAAATATATTTATATTAATTTTTAGTAACTTCTTAATATCTTACTAGAAACCAAGAAAAAAAAGTAAGAAAGGTAAATAAAAATAAAAATTGCGAATTTTTTTCTTATAAAAAAGTTATCAAAGAAATTTTTTTATATGTATAAAAGTTATTAAGATAAAGCTATCTTTAATTTTTCAGTAAAATGTAAAAATATAATATAAAAACTATTAAGACATGCACTATACAAATTTGAGTTTTAGTGTATTCTTTTTTATAATTTATTTAAAGATTTAAATTTTATGGATTCATTGTTTTACTTAAAATTAAATATTTTTTTTCCAAAATTACTTTATAAAAAATTTGGACTAGATTATAAGACAAGTAGTTTATTATTTATAAAATTATTAATATAACTAAAAAATTATGAAATAGTTTAATTATTCATTTAAATAATGAATTAAATTTGTATATTATTTTAATTATTTTTTAATACAATTGTTTTGTGGCTCATTTAGTTGACGCATTACAGACATTATTACTCTGACGCATCAGATGATATTGTTGAGTAATAATATTTTTTATTTTTTAAAATTTTATTATTTGATATTAAATTAATCATAAATCAATTTTCATATTTTTTAATATATAATAAAATAAAAAAATTAATTTAACACAATGAAATTCATAGCCTAACACAAGTTAACTAATATAAATTTATCTCTTTTTTAAAAAAGTTATTTAAATTTATTTCATTAATAAGTTTATTTCAAGATAATTTTCAGGTGATTTAATTTAAAAACTTGTTAAAAAATTTTAATTTGAAATTATTATATTAAATTTAATAATAATATCAAAAAATTTAATTATATTATTTTTTATTTTTTTAAAAAAACAATTGTCCAGACTCCAAGCCGCTGTCGCAGCGTGGCCAGTAACCTAGTATGAACGAAGCAACCCGTCGCCCGAACCTCATGACTAAAGGTTGACACGACATGTCATTCATACACATTACCCTTCTGCCCAGCTTCCTGAACATCACAAGCCTGATTAGTGATTAATCAAATCTCCCAGTTCCTGAACTGGAAGCCAAAAAAACCCTCAAAGAAGCGATTTTGGGGAATCGAAAATGGCAAAAATCGCGTTAGGCTGCGAGCCAGTAGTAGGGTCACTAACCCCATCAAAGAAGAGAGAGTATAGACTCACTAACAGACTCCAAGAAGGCAAAAGACCTTTATATGCTGTTGTTTTTAACTTCATCGACTCGCGCTACTTCAATGTCTTTGCCACTGTCGGTGGCAACCGGGTATGCTATAGGAAAAAACCTCTTTTGTTCTTCTGGTTTATTTTTATTCTTTTGGGTGTTTTCTTAAGTTTTTGAAGGTTTTGCTTTTATGGGTTGTTTTTGGATTTTTGAGTTTTCGAGGTTTGTGATGCAAAGAAGATTACAGCTTTAGTCAAGCTTTTATGTGGTTGGTGGTGTAAAGACTGTAGCTTTGTTATGGATGCTTTTATGCTTTACAGGAATCGATTTCTTGGATCAAAGTGCCGTTTTTTCTTTCTTTTAAGCTTGATTTGTAGACTTTTTTTCTGGAAAAGAATATTGTATTTGAGAAATTTAGGAATTTGATAGTGTAATTGTATTTGTGTTGCTTCAAAGGTATTGCACTTTGATTGGTATTGCTATTAAAAAAAAAAAAAAACTCTTAGAGTTAAGTTAAGGTATGTGGCCACTAGATATTTTTATCTTTTGTTGGGTGTGTGCTGGTGAAATGTGTTTGATTGTTAAATAAAGTTGTGGTATGCATGCTTCTTTGTTTTCAATTTTTTTGTTTGAGCTTTTTGGGTAATACAAGCTGTTGTTTCTTCAGGTGACTGTTTATCAATGTCTTGATGAGGGAGTTATAGCAGTATTGCAGTCTTATGTTGATGAAGATGTAAGGAAATACAGTTGTTTTTAGCTTTATTATCTGAGCTCGTGAATAGTAATGTAAATCTGTTTCCTTAAAGAACATTTGGAATTTCCATGTGCTTTGTAGATCAGAAGGATGAGTCTTTTTATACGGTGAGCTGGGCATGCAACATTGATGGTGCACCATTTGTTGTGGCAGGAGGAATCAATGGTATTATGCGTGTCATCAATGCCAGCAATGAAGAGATACACAAGGTATCTTATTTCTTAAGTCAGTAGCTTATATCAAAAGAAGTAGACTTTCTTTCTCTCTATTTTTTTTTACTCAAGTGGCATGACACAATCTGTAAACAGAGGGTAGAATTCTGGCATCTTTCATTTTACATGCTGCTTAATTCAGTTTTATTGTTCTTTTCTGAATCATTAAACAAAATTCTATAGTGGTTAGTGTCTGTTTATTTGATGTTGAAATTTTCTAGAGCTGCTTTTATATGAGTAATATACACAATCATTAAATACATATATATGTGCACTATGCAGAGTTTTGTTGGGCATGGCGACTCGATAAATGAAATCCGGACTCAGCCACTGAAACCGTCACTTGTGATATCTGCAAGCAAAGTAAGTGACATAACCATTTTCTTTTTCATGTGTTCTTTTTGTGCGTATTGACAAATGTTTGATTGGACCAGGATGAATCAGTTCGGTTGTGGAATGTTCATACTGGAATTTGCATTTTGATATTTGCTGGAGCTGGTGGTCACCGCAATGAAGTTTTGAGTGTGGTAAGTTTAGATGATGTAGAGTTATGCCTCCACTCCTGCAATAGGAAGATATTATTATGTGTTCAGTAGTTCATCACTCCTTGTCTCATAACTCAGTTGAAACTGATTAGGGTTGTGGTGGTTATTGCAGGATTTCCATCCTTCAGACATATATCGCATTGCTAGTTGTGGCATGGACAACACCGTTAAGATTTGGTCAATGAAAGGTATGCTACTTATTATGGTCTGTCTTATTTGGTGTTGTCAACACTCAGTTTTATTGGTATGAAAAATGGCCTTATCCAGTCCAGTCTGACTGGATGCTTAGACTATAATGTACAGGTCATGAAATGATATATTGAAATGTAGAAGGTTTTAAATTTAAGTCCTTGCTTCAAATGTCCTCATTTACTGTAGAGAAAGGTGGCTTCAATTAAAAAGCGTCATTTTTTAATTGTTTTTCTTCCTTTTTTTTATTTGGTGTCATTTACCTATGTGCAGAGTTTTGGACATATGTAGAGAAATCTTTTACATGGACAGATTGTCCTTCAAAGTTCCCCACAAAATATGTGCAGTTTCCAGTAAATTTCTTTCCTTTCCTTCAACCTTCAACCTTCAACATAAGAGTGAGGGATATGTTCCTTGACATATGAGGTTACTATTTGTCTTTCAGGTGTTCATAGCTTCAGTTCATTCAAACTACGTTGATTGTAATCGGTGGCTTGGTGATTTTATGCTGTCAAAGGTGAATACTGCTTCATGAAAGTGTGTTTTGTGATCTAAAAAAATTAACTGAGAAGGATGCCTTGTACTATTTGCCTGGGCGACTATTATTGAACTAGTTTTGTTTGTCAGTCTCTTTAAAGTTGTGTATAGAATTTATCATTTCTGCAACAAATTCTGCTTCTTTTGGCAGTAGCATTGGAGGAGTTTAGCATTATGTCTAATGCCAACTCTCATTTACCATCCCCTAGAAAGATGTGAATAGTTTGGGATCCTAGATGAAAATACTTCAAGCAGATAATACACCTGAATCCTCAAAACAACCATCAATAACTTCATTTGAGAAGCTGGCAGTAGTGAGAAAATTGTTTGAATCGGTAAATTAGACTTGAATCGGTAACTGAGAATCATAATTCTTTTTTTAAAAAAATACTAATCTGACACCCTTGATCTATGCATTTTCCCTTGCTGGGAATTTGCAGTGACATTCATGCTTATCCTTGTAAGTTGTTTTGCACAATTGCAGAGTGTTGATAATGAGATTGTGCTATGGGAACCAAAAATGAAGGAACAGTCTCCTGGAGAGGTTAGGGTTTCTTCATTGATATTTTTTTCCGGAGACATCTTAGAGTTCTTGATCCACTCTGTTTATTAATTTGTATAATATTTCTTGTCACTTGCTGATTTTGGTGGGCCACATGAATCTTGGCCATTCATCTATCTTCTATTTAGGGTACTGCCGACATCCTTCAAAAATACCCCGTTCCAGAATGTGATATCTGGTTCATCAAATTTTCCTGTGATTTCAATTACAATGCAGCTGCCATAGGTAATGAGAGCCTTGTGGTTGCTTTTGGTGTTCTTGTCCATGGATTTTTGCAAACATAATTTCCCAAACTCACTGACATTAGTATTCCCTTGTTTCCTTTTTATATTTAAGGTTGTGCGTAATTCTTGTGGAGACTTGATCTGTCTGCATTCTATGTGACAGGGAATAGGGAAGGGAAGATCTATGTTTGGGAACTGCAAAGCAGCCCCCCTGTTCTCATAGCAAGGTCCTTGTTTTTTTTATGGTTTATCTTCTTCTGCTGTGGAAGAAACTCGTACTTCATCAATGCCTTGTGTTCACATGCATTTATTCACTAGTTGTGGTTCTCTCTCAGGCTATCTCATGCTCAGTCCAAATCTCCAGTTAGACAGACTGCGATGTCCTTTGATGGAAGGTAATTCCCGCATGAACTACTGCTCCACTTCCTCATGTTTCATGAAAATTTTAATTTGGTAGCTAGTGAAATAGCTAAATTCTCTGTGGTTTTGAATGTTGCAGCACCATCCTTAGCTGCTGTGAGGATGGGTCAATATGGCGCTGGGATTCAATACCACCACCTTCCTAAAGTTTATATCCAAGTGGTCCCTTCGGAGATTTGCTGTCACAGTTGACCTGCTTTAGTTGACTGGTTTAAGGCTAATGTAACTTATTTGGAATTCTAACAGCTATTTGACCCGTGATTAGTTGTGGGTTGCATATTTTTTAAAAAAGAAAAATGAATATGTAAACTTTTTCAACATATTTTTATATAAAAAAATTTAAAATATAAATTGAAAAGTTTATTCAAGCATCAAATTAAACAAATCAATAACTATTAGATAAAAAAAATTATTAACAATCACTAAAACAAATCTGAAAAAATCAAGAAATAGAGTACATCAAGATATTCAATGTAATATGAGATATTTATTCTTACTAATATTTTTTTATTAAATTAAAAAGTACTAAAAAGAAACAAAATAAAAAAAATTAGAAGAGTTTGTACATATTATAAATATTATTTAAAAATAAATGTTTTATTTTAAAAATTAAAGTCTATCTATATAAAACAAAAAAAATCTAGATTTATTAGAATAATATCTTTAAAAATTAAATATACAAAACAATTTTTTAAAAAATTAAAACTTCTATTTGAGGAAAAAAACTAAATAAGCAAAATGAAAAATTATGGAGATGAGAATAATTGAAACATAAATATTTTTTTAAGAAAAAAATATTTAAAAATATCAATTAAAAAAATTAAAATTAATTAAAATTAAAAATTAAAAAAAGCAACGATGGCCTAGGTGTAGCAAGTAAAAAGAAATAGAAAAAAAAATTTACTTGAGTTATAAGTCCAACCAGGTTTTAATAAGATGTATTTTAATTAGACGATAAAAAAACATGTAATAATAGTAAATAAATAAAAATTTTATATAAAAAAAAATCATGATAACTTGAAAAAATAAAACCTTGGAAGTACAAAGTTGGATAAAAAATGAACAAACAAAAAATGTCTGAATTAACACGAGTTAGTATGATAGACATATAACCTGAACAATAAAAGGTGAGCCAATTAGTAGTTAAATTGTAAAACTTGTGGCTCAAGTCATAAGATCGAAATAACTTAATAAAAAAGAATTAAAAAAAATCACAAAACTAATATTTTTTTTAAGAAAAAAGTCAAACTATAAAATAAAAAAATAAACAAATAAAAATATCAACTCGCATTAATTTTTCGAACTTGTAATCTAAGTCATTAGAATAAAAACATTATAAATGAAAAAATTATGAAACTCAATTATCAGCAAATTAAATGCTAAAAGATGATATTAAGGGAAAAGAATTAATTACACAAAATAATTTTAAAACATTATAATTAAAATAATGGTGGTAAAAATCAAAATATAAGCATAATTACAAAAAAAAACAAAAAAAAACTTCCTAAGAATTGATCATGCTTTTATTTTTCTATTATACTTTTAGAAATTACATTTTATATCCTAAATTTTATATCTATACTAACACTTAACTTCCTGTAAAAAAATCAAGAAATAAATATGTAATTATTTATAGGATTTTCATTATATTTTATTTAAATGTGATTTTTACTTCATCTTTTAGATTGTTTTTATTAAACACTTCATTTAGATGATATTTCATCATTCCAAAACACACTTCATTTAGAGTTCTGTTAATAATTTGACATGAACTTCAAGATATCAAATTTGAGGCTGAAATGGCAAGACTTGATTTAACAACAGTATTTTGCCAACAGATGTGGTGGTGGCTTGTGAATTTTAATTATTTTCTTGTATAAATCACAACAGGTGGTACGAGAAAGCCCTACGAACTTGCAGAGAAGCAGCTGAAAATGGCAAATAAATTTGGGTCAGAAATATGTTTCACTTAATTTTCCCTACTGAATTATTCACCATCAGATAATACGTTGATGAATTATTCTAAGCTAGAAAACAAACATTTCCAGGCATGTGAATTGATCCCTTGTTTTTTTCTTTCTTTGATCTTAAATTGAAGAAACATTTTTCTTTTTCATGGTAGCTCTTAAAAAAAAAAAAGAAATTTATTGATCTGGGTTCAAATCTCAACCATATCCCAATACTATGAAGAAAAAAGTAGGGGTATTAATTGGTTTCATTTTAAACCCTAATTCCATATGAAGAAATTAATGGAAATTTCTGTTTATTTCTCCAATTTCCTTGTGGGATATGAGAGAGAAATGTCATATTTTTTGGGTTTTAGCTGTATCTAGAAAAACCAATTTTGGTTTCCAGGTGTAGAAGCTCAAGCAATTCAAGCTACAAACTTTCTACAGCACGTTATATCTTGGAGTGTCTATGAGATGTTTGTTGATCTAACAGAGAGAGAACTGTATGAAATTCAGACCAAACTCTCTGCAACGCTAATAACAAATTCCCCGCAGGAAGCCGCTTCTGAAAACCTGCTAATATCTGCAATCAGTGAAAAAATTGATCAGCTCCGTGACCAAGATTTTAAACAGCAGGGTTTAAGCTGTCAATATAAACTCAGTTATGACAGGAAAAACCACCAGAAATGAAACTAGTTACGCGAAGCACAAAACATGTTTATTGAAAAATTGAACTATAACTCATATGGTAACTGGTCACCTAGGATACAAAATTCTTTACAGCAATTGAAAATATCTCCATTTTGCCTCATTGCAATACTCATCATGCATCTATGCCTATAATATATATACAAGAAAGAATCGGTATACTATATCCATTGGATCCATTTGTATCCCAAAACTTTACAGCAAGGAATCTTGAGATCGTTCAGATTTTGGTCCGTAATTGCATCACCAAACTCTGCATGATTTCAAGCTTCTGACTTAGTTGTTTAATATCAGCAAGATGCTGTATAGAGGATTCTGAACTGGATAAATCAGTAATAAGGGCAGCCAATTTGGCCTGTGAATCCAAAAGTGCTTCCTCGAGGGAAGTTACTGTTGATTCCATGGTTGTTTGTGGGCTTTCATTAACCAGATACGATGACGGAGAGAAAGCAATGCTGGCAGGACTAGCACCCCTGCTGAGCCTGTCTGGGGTGAAAATCTTGTCAAAGCCCCCACTTCCTGCAAGGCATAATAAATTGATAAATACAAAGCCTTGCAAAATATGTAAAAAGCAAGTATCAGAGCCATATACAGAAGAAAAGCTCAACCCGAGGAACCTTAATCATATATTCCTCAACTAGAACTCAATGAAAAAGGCCTGTGCACATTATCCGTTACAGGTGCACATTTTATTCCTCTAGTCCACTATTAAACAGTCCTTGCATATCAAGCCAAGAACCTCAACTCAAACATCCCACTCATATCAATTTCCAGTCTAACAGCTGTTAAACCACAACTTCTCATGCTTCCAAATCCCACGCTCTAGTTTTGAAACTAACTTATGAATTATAGGACAGTATTATGTGTGTATTTATTAAAACGTGTAAGAAAGTATAGACAAGGAGCTTGTAAAAAACAATTAGACTGTACCAAGGTTGCTAAGTTGATCTATGGCTGACTGGCCAATTGACCGTTCAAACTTGAGTAGCCTCAGGAAACCAGCAGCTATCCGACCCATCGCATCAACTTCTGACTTGCACAACAAAGCAAGGTGCTGGAACTCATCTTTGGTCACAACAGCCTCAATCTACAAGGAATAAATTATGAAATGTCAGGTTCCATTTAAGGTAAGAGCCACTGATCAAATATCAGGGAAGTTTGTATCTCATTACTGGTTGCTTGACAGAAAATTTCAAGTTTTCCACAGCCCACTTGGCCATCTCATCATCAATGTTTTCCTCCGATGCCACCATCCGAACTTCAAGATTGATTCCTCCAGATGTCTCCACAACTTCCTTTATCCCATTTGCAGGAGTAGAAATGCCCTTTTGTCCCTGTGGCTTCAATGTCTGCAAACCTTCCACACCAACCTACAGGCACAATCCCAGTGTTTAAAAATAGCAAGTTAGAGACACAATATCTGCATAAACTGAAATTGAATCCACACATATTGCCTAATCAACACCTGACCTTGTAAGAACAATAGAAAGTATAACACACACATCCTCCACTTCTTTATCTGAGTCTCAACCCCCAAATCAAGCAGTTCTGCAGGCCTAAAACTATGAAATTGCCAAAAGTAAATTATACTCCCAGTTAAGCCTAAAACTATGAAATCTATTGAATCCCCCAAAAGAAGACCCACTAAAAGTGAAGCCACTTGAACAAAGACATGTGTATGAAATGCGGTGATAACCCAATGTACTCGCAAGTCTATAATATTGGTAAAAGCTGACAGAGAATTGGCAAACATGTAAACTGATTTTACAAAGGATAAATCCAAACAACACTACCAGTAAAGTTTTTTGCAGCTTTGCAAAACCAATATTACCATTAAATCCTTGAGAGAGAGAGAGAGAGAGTTCCTTACTGTAACTAATTCCACAGGATATTTCAGTTTTCCATTTGGTTTTTCTTTTCCATTCAACTCTATCTTCGGACTACTTTTCGCTTTTAACTGCAAACTTTGGAAAGATGCGTGCCAACACCTCTCTTCTCTTCCCACATCTTCGTTGTTGTAAAAGAACCACCCACCTGCCATCTCCTGTGCACCTTCAAGAGCAAATAACCAGTCTTTTAATTCTATGCACACATCCACATCATCTGGCAATCTGAGGTGTAAAACTCCATCTTTGCCATCTATTAAACTTCCATCTGTAGAATTGATGAAGAGATAAGACAGCAGCAACTGAAGTGGAAATTAAAACAGAGCCTAAGCAGTACTGCATAATAATGACCGACCAATTATGTAGGTTGCACCATACCTTCTTTTAGATTATCAATAAGAGGGGACCCTTTAAAAAGTTTAGAAAGTGGCCCAGTTGATAAATTTTCTAGCCCTTTAGAAAGCCCCTCCCCTGGACCACCATCAGGCCCCAATATTCCAAACCGATGGAGTAGAGCTTCAGCATAGTTCATTCCTCCACCCAGGCGGACACCAGATATACAGGCAGAAACACTTAAACTATGGCACTCTTGATCCTGTTCGCTTAATGGAATCATGTGTACCATGCTTGTGTCTAGAAATGGGATTGTACAAGCAATACCATTTGCTTGGTATTTCTGTCCATTATGCACCCAAAACACAGCTCTTAGTTGAGGGTATCCATTCGCAGTTACAAGACGACCATTTTCAACGGAACTTGTCAGCATGCCATTTTCATGTGCCAAGCTTCCCTCGGTCTCTACACAGTCCACCTCAACACTCTGCCAGTATACAGAGGATGAAATAACAATGGCACCACCAAGGGTTCTATGAGAAACTTTTATGTAAAGATCTTCCCCAGTAAATTGAACCAAAGGCATTCCCTCAATATCTGAGGCAGAAGATTCTAAAAATCGAAGTCGCAGTTCCTTCACTGCTAAGCTTACTGCAGTGTCACAGGGAACCTTATCCATTAGCCTAACACCAGAAGATCCATTCCTAGTTATCTTTGGTCTCTTATCCTTGCCAACTGAGACAATCTTTTCACAAACCCTGCCAAAATATGCATAAAGATCAAGGACAAAGAATAGCTGCTCAACAGAAGTGTTGGAAAGATATTGTTGACAAGCAACTCCAACTCTGACAATACCACCAGGGGGAGGAACATTTGTTAATGGACTCCCATCAGCTGATATCATGGCAACTTCCACAGAAGCATCTTGTAGTTCAATGCATCTCCATGAGCCTGAGCTCATCCCATTGGAACTCGGTGTCCCATTTAAGTTGGTAGATGTTTCCAGAGACAGTGTAAGGTGCGATGCTCCAGTAGTCCATTTTTTCTGGCTAGCATCAATTGGTTGTCCCTCCCAGAGATAAAAGCAAGCAGGATCCTTCTCCAGCTTCAGTAGCCTGAGTTTTAGTGTTGGCGACTCTGAGAAGAACAAATTTTCAATGCGAAGCCTTGCTCCAGCAAACACATTGTGAAAAGTAGAGTTTCCATTTTCAGTTGGGTTGTTTGATTGACTCACATCCAACGGAACAATAACATCTAATTCCTTGAGAACAAATACCAAGGAATTTACTGAAAAATCAGGTAACACATCCCCAGGATTGATAACGATGCCATCAGCTAAGAAGGAAGATATCCTCAAACATGATTCTTCTTGAAGGTGAATCTGAGCAAACAACGAGAAATGGTGATTAGAAGAGAGTACAAAAAGAAGAAAAAACACCAACTACTGAGATTATCGATGCATACCATAAGAGGCTGACATGTGATAACTGTTTGTGAAGCAAAACATGGTGGGACTGGAGAGGGCTTAGCCCGAAGAGAGTGGAGGCATATCAAAGGAATACCAACACTTTTCTGCCACTGGTGGTCTCCCAGAGGATATATAGGAGGGCAAAAATCCTTTGCTGTGAATACAATTAAATAAGCACGATCAACTTTAATGATTTATCTTCAGTCCTAACTAGAAACGCATTCATTTGATTGAATAGTACCAAAATCAGGAATCCGTGCAACATGTTTTGTGATAGCTTGCAGGGATGGTTGCAGTAAAGTGCAAGGAGGGCGTGAGAAGGTGTCCCTACATTTCAGCAGTTTACAAAGTCATTAAACCCAGCTACATATGATCAAATCAACTCAAAATCAAGTCCCTGTTGTTTTATTGCCCAAGAAGGCCATTTTTCATCTGGTCTAAAATTAATCATGTGAAAACTTTAAGAAAAAACAAAAAGGTCAAAAGGTGATAAACAATGGTTGCACTGTCCAATGCCATGACAGTCATCTTGACCCAACCAATATTCAATCCCGTTTTGGTCAGATGTTATCCATTCCACCACTGCATTCCAATTTAAAGATGACCAACTAATATAGAAACTACTCTGTGGCTAATCAAATCAAAAGGAAGAATTCTATTAAAAACAAAAAAAAATTATACAGAATTTTAATCCAGTGACATGGAAAGTGATGAAGCCATCACTTGCCATACAAGTGAAATGACACCACTCTATTTATACAGTTTTTTGTATCATTTGTATCTGCATGTTGTTCATAGAAAAGGAAAATATGTGGTAACCACGCAACAATGGAATGCCACAGGCATAATGCTAATCCTCCAAACAGCAGCTAACAACAAAATAAAAGGCCAGACCAGTGAGCCTACTCGACGCAAGAACAGATTATTTGAAAGAGAAGAGATATTTACCAGTGCTAAACAATGACAAACAAAGAAGAATGAAGTTTACCTCAAGAACATTCCACCAAGCATAACCTTTGTCAGATTATTGGCAATTTTTCCATCAGATACTGTGGCCTGCAAGTTACATCCAAGCATAAGATTTCAGAATGGTAAATCATGTCACCATGCAATTCGTAACAGAAATACTCGGAAGCACAAAGAACATAAAATGCTCAAGAATTTCAGACTCGCAGCTTCTAAGATAGGAAATGCAAAATAGAATAATATCATTAGAGCTCCCTAGAACTTATCAAAATAGAATTACTTCAGTCCGTGTCACTGCACAGCTGCATTTAAAGTTTTTGCCTTCTAAGTAACATAAAAAATTTCAAAAGTATAATAACATTTAGATAAAGGATCAACCTTTCCAACTATCTTATACAGCTCAACTGATTTCCAGCTATCTCATATTGATTCTTTTGAGAGCTAAAAAAACACATTCTCAAGAAAAATAGAAATCAGATCTAACTTCTTCTTAGGTTACTTGATAAACAAAATACATTCTTAAACTAAAAACTTCGGACCGGCAAAGAGAATGGTCTTATTAGAAGGTTGAATGTCTAACTCAATTCAATCCTAATTATGATTTGAGAAAAACCATATGCAGGATTTAAAGACAGAAAGGTTACTCACAGTTGCTATTAGGTTTCTTAAGGCATGATAGATTATCAATAACCCACAAGAAAATGGGACCAACAAAGAAACAAAATGTTGTTTTAAAGCTCAATGTTTATAAGGAATGAGACAATACCCGGGAAAAAAGGAGAGACTGCATCAAAAGTTCAAGCTGGAACTCTGCAAGCAAACTGCAAACATTAGCAAAGTTTGAGTGGTGGAAAGCACAAGCTAAGAAAGAAAACTATCATGTGTTTCTGGCTGCATATCCTCTCCTCTACACATACTCTGGGCCACAAATGCAGCCCACAAGTGGCGTGAGGTCAAGAGATATGTACTCATAAGATATGTTATTTTACTCTAAGAAACAGAATGTCATATGTTGTACCATAGACAGAAAAAAAAACAACACAAATGAAAATCAAATTAATGTTTCAGGCATATGTATGAGCAAAATGTTAATAGAAGAATACAACTAAATACGAACACTGAGTTAAGGACAAAAGAAAAACAGACAAACCAGCATCTTTGATGCGGAGAAATATGTGGTCAACAACAATTGAGACTAGAGAACATCCTGCTGCTTCTGTAGATCGCTGCCAGGATTCACAGAGAAAAATAGAGCAGAGCACTTAGTTGAGACTCATCTTGACATGTTAAACTTTAAAATGCTAGAGAAAGGGGTAAGAGTAAGGACAACTATAAACCTGCTGAGCCTGTAGACCCACATCTCCTCTATTAAGACACACATATAACCCAGTCATGAAGCGAAGAAGAGCACGTAGTCCTGCTCAAACAGTACTATGTCACCAACTTGCTGCATTTATGCCAAATATAAGAAATGGATGGGAAGAAAACATTTTAAGTATACCTGGTTCACTCAATGCAGGACAGACGGCTTCTGGAATATGTAACTGAACCTCAAGCCCTAGTGGACTGTTTAGTTCAGTTCTCTGAATTGTGATCTGATAAAAATTAACAAGTTAGGAAATATATTCGACCACAGTCACTGCACAGCACAGGTGAATCCAGAAAAGACTCGATAACACTGCTCTACGGTCCAGAGCAAAGAAAAAATCATTAAAAAAAATTACTTCAAAACTTATGATTCACATTACATAAGCCTCTCCAGATATTCCTTCCAGAAAACGTTCTCCCCCAAAGAAAACTCGCTTTGCACCATCATCATCTCTCTGGGAGGCTCCCTCCTCAGCACGAGCTAAACTGGCATCGGTGAACATATCAGGATGAGGCAGGAGATCAACAGATAAAGATTCCCATTCAAGTTTCTATCAAGGAAAGAATGCATCATCGATTAGATGCTTCAAATAAAGCAAGCAGGAGACACACACATTTCCTACAGTCCTACCTCACAAATTCATTAAGTAAATAAGCCACGCTACAGGCTTCACCCCTACCACAAACAGTAGAAAAGCCCTCTTCGATACACAATATTTAAATTATGTGCATCACTGTATTGTCAAAAGCTTGTATGTTACCTTGAATGCATATATGAACTTTTTGTTAGTGGAGAAGTCACGTGCTTCCTTAAGGTTTACTACCTGTAATATAAACAAAATAAAAAAATAAAAACACAAGAAAGCGGTCAAGGTTTGAGGCTAAGAGGCTGCAGCAAAATTACCTGCCAGTTTTCATTTGTGGTATACAATAAAAGGTTGTGTATAGTAATTGATGCCAGTGGTGAAGCCCTGGAGATGGACAAGATATAGATAAGTGTCCATCCAAGTTCTCTCAAAAAAAAAAATTTGGAACAACGTACTGCATCACTTAAGATTTCCGTGAATCATGAAAACATTATGCTAAGATTAATTCAAACAAAAATCTGATCCTTATGTAAACATCATTAAACAGCTAGTATTTTATATTGAAAACGTTGTAGAGCCAACGGCAGTTAAGGATGCTGAGATAAATAAAAAAAGATAGAATGTTTGCATTTATATAAACAGAAAAGTTAATTCCCAAATGTCTATATAATGAGGGAGAAGACAACAACTTACCAAGCAGCCCCTCCCCCACGTTGAACACCCCCACGTGTTTCAAGTAGAAGATTAACAGTGGTAATCTGAATGGTCATTCCATCTGCGATCTGGTAATAATAAAAGCAAACTGTTGAATCCAAATTTCTACATTGCTTTGAATGTAATAAAATACGATAGAAAAATTGTTGGGTTGCCACGGTGCATAAACACTTTCACCCAAACTCTTATAGACATATATCCTGAGATATGTTTCATACTAATACAAATTACCTGCACGCATACAAATCATAAGCAACGGAAGAGCAGCGCATATATGCAGAGATACATGACTCGTGTTGGTCATGAAAAATTCAAAACTGAATTCATTAGGTGTCAGATTCAAAATAATTGAGGGCAGCTAGATCAATCCATTCCATTAAGTTCCTTTCTAATTCAAAACTTCAGTCGGTGCAATGGTTAATCATTTAACACATTATAGTTTGAAAATCCATGTTTATCAAGGAGGTTGGTAATGCTCCATTTTTAGCAATTCCTCATTTAACTATATATAAATCATTTTTTAACGCCAAGGAAGGACTGTGTGTGTGCGCCAATACAGAAAACACTGGTTTGAGGATGAGAAACTACTATGCTCACTTTCTGCCTTCCCCTTTCTTTGACGATTTCAATATTTTTTGTCCGTTCACTGCCTTACTAGGTTATTTTATGGTTGAATTCACCTGAGAAAAGTTTCAGCATCAGAACAGTCCGTGTATTTATGAGATTAGTTTCTGCAATTCATCTCCTCTTACTCTTTCTTTGCACCAGAAAGACTCTTCTGCATGTCCTACTTCAATTTTGACATACTAACAAGTTACAGGCCTTTCATATAGAGAATTTGGCGCAAATTGGGGCTTGGAGAAAAATTAGATTTTCAGATGCAGGCTGCAGTCACTGAATTCCAAATATCAAAAATAAAATGCAATCGCACCCAAGATGTCACCTAACCTTATCAGCAAATCCATAACCGCTACTCTTGCTGGAATCACCAGACAATTGTGAACTGCAACAGTAAAAAGTAAACACAGGTAATCTTTAACTTTGAACCAATAGCATAACAATCACTTCAAAAATTAAACCCGCACAAAAGCTCATTACCTGTTGGAACTGCTGCTCCCATCTAAATCACTATTCTCCTCTAAGACCAAATCGAGCTTATCAATTTGAATAACAATCGGTTCTACTTGTACATAACTCACATACGGAAGCTGAGAAAAGGGGGAAGAAAAGCAAAATGTAGTTAAGCCCATAAAAAATAAAGATTTCAATTTTTTACACCACTAAGATTAACTGCTAATCAACAAATAATCACAAAATGTCTCAAAAAATTTTAATTACATTAATAGCTAAGGAAAACACTTACAATTATCTCGAATTTGCCTACTTTCGCCTTTGTTACATTCAGCGCCGGCGGCAATCCCATACTCGCGTGCAAAGCGTCTCCATTTATTTCTGACCAAAAAAAAAATCAAAATCAAATCCAAAATTTCTTCTTAAACAGACGAGAAAATTCTAATTCCAGATTTAACATAGCAAAAAATTAAAAAAAAAAAAGAATAATAACTTAGGATTCCTCTCTCATTAAATCAAAATACGAAAATTTCCAGAATGAATGAATCACGATTAAGAAAGCAAAAACAAAAATGAAAGTTACCTAAATTAGAAAGTTGCACTGTCCGGCCTTGAAGCTTAAACTGGTCTCTAGAGAAAGATTTGAGCCAGTACTTGAGCGTGTACTCTAACGCGCATGCCAGTATCGCCTCCATTAATTGATGATGATGGCGTCACCTCCAAAATGAGAGATTTTTAGATCAAAAAATCACATTCACATGCAGAAGAAGAAGCGATTTTTTGAAGAAACGAATCGGTGAAGCTGGGGAATTTTGTTGATTAATGCAGAGTGCGTGTGTGGGTCTAATGGTTCAGTTTTGGTTTTACAGTTTTGGAATCTGAAGGAAGAGTGAAAGGGAGGGTGGCGGTGTGGCACATGCGAGAGAGTGTCGGTTAGTAGGTGTGAGAAAGCGGGGGCACGGTACATCGGATCGCGGGGTGCGTGTCAGGGTCCTGGCGATAGATGTCTGGGGTGGATTTGTCTGTGTAAGAGCTAACAGTTTTTAAAAATGTATTTTTAACACTAAAAAAAACAAATACAATATAAACTAGTAAAAATAAATTATAAAATTATAAGTAAACTTTTTGTATTGATATTTTAAATACTTTAAAATAAATATTTCAAGTAAAAATTAATAAATATTTTAAATAAATTAAAAATATAATACAATTATTTATTTTCTTAAATTTTCATTAACTAGCAACTAACAAATCTAAAATAAATAATTTACTCATGTATTATATAAATTCAAATTAATTTTATTACCTTCATCTTTCTTTTTATTTCTAAAATATTTATTAAGATTATTATTATTAAAAGAATTATTAGTGCTATTAATAGTATTAGTGTCAATATTATTAACTTTATTTAACTTAAAAAATTTTAAATTCTTTAAATTGATATTAATTTGAATCTTCAAATAATCTGCAATATTACTACTCGTTATTAAAAAAAAAACTTGTAACTTTTATCTTCTTTACTTTCTTTTCTTTTTTTTTAACTTATTATTATTATTATTATTTACTATGTTTAGAGGATAAAAGATTTTCAAGAACAAGTAAATTATAATTATTTTTGTCTTTATTTTTAGTTAAATTTTGATTTATTACAATAGATTCAGTAAAAAAAATTATTAATATAGTTTTTTTTATCTTTGATTAATTTGTTGTTTTTCTTATAAACCAATAAAATATTTATGATTTGATATGTAATAAATTTTTTATTATTTTTTACCGAGAAACAAGTTGATTCGATAATCAATATTTTTTTTTATTAATTATTATTATTATTAAATGAGAAGTGAAAATATGTGATGTGATATGAGAAGTGAAAATATATCTTTTATTGAAAGACAGCACTAGTAAAGGGTGCGTGAACCGTGTTCATTCTGTCTCAGCTAATTTCTATAATCCAGCTAATTTCTTGACATTCCTGAACGTGACCACAAAAACGCCAAAAAGCAAGAACACCATGCTTTACGAGGTGCAGAAAACCCACCTTCTTTTATTTTTAGTTATTTTTTATAATATTTTTTATTTTTTAAAATCTATTTTTAATATTAATACATCAAAACAATTTAAAAATATAAAAAAAATAATTTAAAACAAAAATAAAATTATATGCTCTTGAATCAAATGGCTTTCACGTTCCAAAAACGATGATTTCTTCAATCTTTTATATAATAGTATTAAAATACTTTCCAACAACGTCCAAAAGCTTGCCGATGCAATCAATGGATCAAGACAAGGGAGTAAGGAATATATATATAAATGTCTTTAATATAAAAAATCGATGTCCTCATGTAATGTTTTTGTTTTTTTTATTAACATAGATGTTCGGACCAGTTTATATGTATCTTAACTAATCTCACGAATCCTAAAGCCAACAACTATATAAATTTCTAATAATTCTAAAATTTATAAAACTTGAATTAAGAATTTAATAAAAAAATAAATTCAAAATTTAACCGGTTAATCCTATTAAATTTAACCTAAGGATGTGTTCTATCATGCAAATAATTGAATATCGACTGTCATAACTTTCATTATCACCCCATCACTGTCACCATTATCCTCGTCGTTATCAAAATACGTCTTCAAAATCATAATGTCTAGAGACTTTAGCCATTTTCCACCGACTTTAGCCGTTTTCCACCAGCTCTTTCCCATTGTAATTAGTCATTGGGATACTTGTGAATGAGGATTTGAAAATAGATGATGGTTATAATTTAAAGTGTTTTTTATTTAAAAATATATTAAAATAATATTTTTTAAATTTTAAAAAAAATATTTAACATTAGTATATCAAAACAATTTAAAAATATAAAAAAATTAAATTTTAAAAAATATAATTTTAACCGCCTCCCAAACACTGCCGACATCTCTTTGTTGATCAATCTTCAGTAAAGTTTTGAATCGAGGGGGAAAAAGAAAACAGAGGGTGGTGGACTGCTGATTTTACAGCTCGAGTCGAGTAGACGATGGACTTTGAAGTTCGAGCCTGGGTGAATTGAAGTCATCTGTAGGCTAAGACCCAGCAGTGCATCTTTGGACAAAAGTTCGGCCATAGGAGAGATGAACAGACGCCCAGCAACTATTCATGCCTCAAGGCCTAACTTAGTTCTGTGGAGAGCCTTCACTTCTTGGTAGGCCCGTTGTTTCAATGGGAAGAGAAACTTGCATCCTTTTTCTTTTTTACAAATGTTCGGAACTGATTTCTTTACTTTTCTACATTGAATTTAATTATAATATTTAATTTAAATTTAATTTAATTAATAAATAAGTTAAATTCATATATTTTTAAAAAATAAAATTTATTTTATTTTATTTCTTATCTTACTATCATCACCTTCATCTTATTCTTTCTTCAAAGGTTTCTGAAAAAAATGGATAGATAGATATTTTAAAAAATTAAATTTCATTAATTTCTTCTATTTAGTGTAGTAAATTAGAGGCATATGATTTACTTTTATATCATTTTAAAAAATTAAATTCCATTTAAAATTTAGTTTTTGATCTTTAAAATCATTTCAAATATAAGGTTTCAAACATGTTGTTAATGAATTTCAAGCATTGAATTTAGCAAAGGATATAATACTTTATCATAAATTTATCCATTTATCTAAATTTAGATGTAACCTCTCATCCATAAATTAGGTTCAAGCTATAAAACAAATTAACTTGTACTACAACGCTTTGGTATTTTATTGTAGTAATGAACAATGAAATATCAAGGTTTTTTTCACTCTGGTTCTTAAGGATTTTGATGATTTTTTTTAGAAAAAATAAACTTATTTTTTTTATTTTATCCTTCAATAATAAATTTATTAGGTATTGGTTTTCATAATTTATTTAAATTTATTTTCTATTAAGTTATCCCGGTCTTATGATCCAGGTCGCGAGTTTTATGGGTTAGTCGTGTTTATTAGAAAATGAGCTTCATAATTGTTTTTTATTTGATTTCTATGAGGTTATCACAGTTTTATGACTCGGGTTACGAGTTTTACAAGTTAGCCAAGTTAACTCGAATTTTTTTGTCCTTTTTTAATTGAATTGTTTTTTTTTATTTTATCCTTTAACATTGGATTGATTGGGGATTGAACTTTATGATTTTTATGATTTTTTTTCTATGGAATTATTCTGGTCTCCTAAACTGGGTTTGACAGATTAACCTAAGTTAACTCGAATTATTTATTTTGTTCTTTTTTATTTTATTATATTTTAGTTTAATCTTTCAACACTGAGTTTGGTTGATTGAGAATTGGATTTCATAATTTATTTATTTTATTTACATTATAGGTGATTATTGTGGTCTTATGATCCAGGTCGTGAGTTATGTTGGTTAACTCGAGTTTTTTTTTAGTTAGTTTTTTTTTAATTTCATCATTCAATATTGGGTTGATTGGGAATTAAGCTTCATGATTTTTTTTATTTGTATTTTATGAGATTATCTCAATCTCATAACTCGAGTTTAGCATGTTAACCCGAGTTGACCTGACTCATTTTATTAGTTGAATTTTGTTTTTAATTTCATCCAACATCAAGTTTATTGAGAATTGAGTTTAATACTAGTTTTTTTTTTCCTTTCTATAGGGTTAACAAGGTCTCCTGTCCTAGGTAGTGGATTTGAAAGGTTAAACCGAGTTGATTTTAGTCAATCTAATATGTTATCATTTTAACATTTTAAAAAAAATGACATCTTGCTTTTTTTAAGTCAAATTATATTTTTATTGATTGTCCAAGTTGTCTTTGAACCTATGAAGTTGATAAGGTCAATCCATTTACAGTTAAAAAAATCTACTAAAAAATGCATTAACAATACTTGGATATTAACAAAAGGTATTGGTGTTTCACTGTAGCAATGAATAATAAAATGTGGATGCCTATTTCACTTTGGTCATCAACATTTCTTAGGACATGTTTTATTTAAAAATAAATTTGTTTTTGAATATCATCATCTAACAATGGGTTTGCTGGTTTTAAACTTCATTATTTATTTTAATTTGTTTTTTATGGAGTTATATTGGTTTACTGGGTTCATTGAAAATTAAGCTTAATAATTATTATTTTATTTGCTTGCTATGGGGTTATCACGGTCTCAAAACCCGGGTCGCGAATTTTATGGGTTAGTTAGGTTGACTCGAGTTTTTGTTGTCCTTTTTAATTAAATATTTTTTTAAAAAAATCATCTTTTAACATTAGGTTGATTGGGTTTATAATTTTTTCGATTTGCTTTCTATGGAGTTATCTCTATTTCCTGACTTGGGTTTGACAAGTTAATCCAGGTTGACTATGTCATTTTCTTTGTTATTTATTATTATTATTATTATTATTATTATTATTATTATTATCTCAATTTAATCTTTAAATATTGGGTTGGTTTGTAATTGGACTTCATGATTTTTGTTATTTTCTTTCTATGGTGTTATCATAGTCTTATAACTCGGGTCACAAGTTAGACTGATTGACTCAAGTTTTAGTTTTTCTCTTTTTTATTTGATTTTTTTTTTCAATTTAATCCATAGATATTGTGTTGATTGAGAATTAGGCTTTATAATTTATTGGTTATCTTGGTCTCATGACCTGGGTCACTAGTTTAGTCGGTTGACTCGAGTGTTTCTATAGGGTTATTAGGGTCTTATGGACTTAGATAGTAAATTTGACAAGTTAACTTGAGTTAATCTAAATCGGTCTAATATGTTATCATTTTAATATTTTAAAAAGACATTATCTTGATTTGTTTTAATTAAATTATATTTTTATCGGTCGTTCGGGTTGTCTGTGAATCTGTCAAGTTAAACAGGTCACATCAAGTCAATCTCTATATAATTTAAATTTTTTATATTAAAAAACAACACATGGATTTTTTTTTTATATCCAAATAAAATTTTATATGATCCGCAATATAACATGTTGGATCTATTAAGATTACTAAATTGAATGGTCTATAACTTGAACAAATTTCAAATAGGACTTTTTGATTAGGTATTGAATGGACAATAACTTGGACTGATGGGTGCTCTCTAACCCATTGTTGCTTGTTCGGTACAGACTTTGGAAACACCTTTTTAAGTTTGATCATAAAACAAGAATATATACATTAGAAAATCATAATGCTTCCGTCGAGCTAGTTTATGGTTTCTAGGAGATAAAAACTATAGTTGGATCTAGATTGTTAATATATGTTGCCCTGTAGGTCAAATTAATTCCTTGTGATGCAAAAAAAGTAGGCATTGCTAGCATATTCTCTATTAGAAAACAAAAATCATGTGGAGGCTAGCTTAATATAACTCGATCTACTCGGTGAGTTCATAGGCAACTTGAACGATATAAAAACATGACAATAAAAATAAACACTCACAAAATTAAGCATAAAAAAATAACAAAATGTTTTATCTAAGATAGTGATAACTTTATAAAAAGCAAAGTAACAAATCATGAAAACCAATTTAAATTAAATATAATGTTAAATGATGAAATTGAAAAAAAATCATATATTTTTTTTTAAAAAAAACAAAACCAAATAATAAAATTGAACAAAAAAATCAAAGCACCTAAACAAAGGTTCAAATGTGTGCCCTAGGCCTTAAAAAGAAAAGCTTGGACACATGGGCCTATATTCGAGCCCACGTAATTAGGCTTTCATATTTTTTTATACGCGGCGAATGATATGTTATCTGTTCTAGTTTGTTTTTTTAAGAAGATTTTGCAATACATCGCCTGCTCTACCTAAATTTTCACGATGAGAATTTATTATGGTCTAAATAAACCTATTTTTGCCTTTAAAAAACAATTCAAAAACAAAAAACCAACTCAAAACTCATAATCTTCTTGATGTCAAATTTATTATCTCATGCAATTTAAAGGTGAAATAACACTCTAGTGAAACTATTCTCGTCAAATGAAACTTACTGACACCAAGATTAATCATTTTAGTGATCAAAATCAGTGTCAACGAACATCTTCTTTCTCTACAATAAAAATTTAGTGACTTTTTCTTTCCCAGCTCAAAACAAACACTGGAAAAGTAAAAGAAATGAGTTTTGGACCAAAAAGGAATTAAAAAAAAAACAAATAGACTGAAACTAGGTTAGTTATAAGGTAAGAGGACCAAGGTTAATGTTTTAAGTCAATTTTGAAACAATCATCAAGTTCCCCTGTATTTTCTACTTTTATGCCCCGACTATCAATTTCATCATTTCCTGACAAATTAGAAGCAATTGGCTTTTAATTTGACTATTGAATGATACAATCGAGTAAAAAAAAAGTTTGAGGACCAGATGGTAAAAAAAATAGAGAGAAAGGGCTATTAATCCAACCCACAAAAAAATATAACAGGATGAACAACATTTGGGTTCATGTTTGTCTTAATTAGGTTATCAAGGGTTGATTCTTCTCCTGCAAAACAAGTCTCCTTCTGTATAGTTAGGGGAACCTTTAATGCTTAAGATAAAAAACATACAAGAGAAAAAAATAAAAGAGATTGTGATGACTAAGAAGTCATACATGTTTGATAGGTGGTATAGGGTATTTCTACACCATACCATGATTTACCTGCTACTAGATTGTAGCTCATCTAACGAATTATATAGGGGTGATGATTCAGCCAATATAGATGGCTTATTTGGATAATGAATATTATGTAGACAATGTTTTATCCAATGAAAAGACTATCTAGATTGAGGTGAGGTTTCTATTTGTTTTTGTATTTTAAAAATATTTTAAAAAAAATTAAAAATATTTTATTTTTTAAAAATTAATATTTTTGGTGTTTTAAATCATTTTAATGTATTGATATTAAAAATGATTTAAAAAACAAAAAATATATATTATTTTAATATATTTTTAAGTAAAAAACACTTTAAAAAATAACCACAATCACATTTTCAAACACGTTCAAATGAGGTTGTTTGGGTTATAACCCTAGCGATGATGAGGTTGTAGTTTTAGTCCTTCCACCTCTAATTTTTTATTACTCTTTTTATATATATATAAGGATAATCTATCTAATTTTTCGTGTTCTTCTATAAACAATTTCTAACTCAGCCATCACTAATTAGGGGTGAAAATGGCATTCATTTAAAAAATTTAACTTGTATACTAAAAGGAATGGGGTGCATATGAACGATGAAGGAGGAGTTTTTTTTTCATCCCCCCCCCCCTCTCTTTTTCTTTTATTTTTTGTTATTTTTTTTAAAATTTTATCTTTCAATATTTTCTTGATTTTGAATTTATTTTTATAAATTGATTTACTTTCTATAAAATTATTATAATCTCAAATAAATGTCCTCATATTTGATTTGTGCTTGATTTTGTAGGCATCTCTTTTTGTTATTATATAATTAAATAAAAATAATTTAAAAAGGTATTCAAGTTACAGCGAAACGCTACCCTTTAAACTAGTTTAGATTAAGAAATGTGAAGATGATATATTTATAAAGTTAATGAGAGCTTTTGGTAGATTCAAATATTACCCTTGGATAAATTTTAAATTTTAAAATTTCATGGGCTAGGCTATTAAATTGTTTAAAAAAAAAAGGCTCTCATTGATTACAAAAATAGCATTACTTACTATAATTTATACAAAAATTCACCAAACATGAACATGTGAATTTTTAATTATCACTGGACTTGAAATTTTTTTTAAAAAAATAAAATAGTTTTTCTTTCTATTTGCTTGCATGCTTGTTTGTGCGCAATTGTATAGATAATTTTTCATTGATGAATAGGTGAAAGATTGAGTGATTTGATTATTATAGAAAACATTAAAAAGGTGTGGTATAAACATTGTAGATTTTTATTTCGTAAACTAAGATACATTTTACTATGAACTCATTGTGCAATTATTTTTTTCATTTGATCATTAAATTTTTTTTAGCAATTTCATTCTTTAATTGCCAAATTAGAGGCCAGTTACTTCAAATTTGTCGAGGCATGACAATATTGAAAGAGAGAGACCTAGAGTGAAAAAGGCAGAGAAAATAGGTTATAGTTTCGAAATTAGGTCAATAAGTTTAATTTAATCCTCTTATTTTTCAAATTTCAAACTTTCAATCACTTAATATTTATAACATTCAATTTGATCCAAAAATTTATTTTTCTTATTTTCTTATTCTCAATTTGAGAGAGAAGAATGAAAGTGGCTGGATTTTGATGATGGAGATAGAAAGTCTTGGTTAACACTAATTATAGCCATGAAAAAGGGTCAATTTTAGTGTAAATGGATCTCATTCAATGAAATTTATCCTAGGTGTTATTTGTCATTAACCTTGTCTAAAATGGTAGATATGAAATCATGAATGTTTTTGGTTTTTGGTTGATTTCTTGTTTTTGGTGGATTTTTGGGTTGTTTGAAATTATAAATAGGTTTATCTAGGTGTTTGTTATACTTTCCAAGTGTTTTGAGTAAAAACAATGGGTTTAAAATCAAATTTTTGAGCAAAACAAAACCTAATGCTCGATTTTTCAGTTACCAAGGGTCATTAGAACCAGGCTAATAGATGACACGTTGTTTGTATTAATTTTAAAATAAATTAAAGGAAAGATAACACATCGTCCACTTTTTAATACTAATTTGCTTATAATGGAGTTATTACGGTTTCATAACTCGGTCACAGACTTGATTGATTTACTCAGGTTTATCTATGTTGATATAATATATCATCATCTTGGTATTTTTATAAAATATCTTCAAGCACGTGTTAGATTTTAAACTCATGATTGAATTTATTTTCTTTTAGAAAACACATTAACAATGCTTGAATATTTTTTGCTTTTAAAAAAAGATTAACTTGACCCACTTTCTTTTGCATATTTTTTTATGATTATCCAATTCAATAAAAAATTGATTCCAAAAAATAAAGTTATTTATGTTGCTAAATTGTATACACTGACATACATCCATTTTTTAATTCTTCAATTTAGTTTTTAGTTATTGTTCATATTTTTTATATATATTTATCATTACAGATGATTCTTGATTTATTTAATTAAATACTTGAATAATATTTTTTATTTGTGATTATAATTTTTTTGTATAATTAAAATACTTTTTAATTATTTATATATTTATTTTTTTATATTAAAAAAATTTATTTAGCCCTGAAGTACGGGTGAAATAGCCAAGGCACTCCTAGTACTTGAACAGAGGGAAACACGTTCTGTGCGCGTGTCTAAAAACTGAAGTACGGGACAAACTTGCAAGTAACTTGTGGTTGTGTTTTGTTGCTTCGATGCTCGGACATCGACTCTTTTGGCACTTTACTTTGCTGACTTGCGGCGCTCCTACAGTGTAACCGTGTAACCAGGTTCCTAGCGGTGCTCGGCTAAGTGTCGGCTACCCTGTCTTGGCTCCTAATCCAGCTGGCTTGTCTCCATAATTTCCTCTTCAACGGCAAAGGATAAACTCTTAAGGATTTTTGTAAAACTTGTTTTTCTTGATTTTTTGTTTTGATTATCCAAACTAAATTTTTTATTTTTTATTCTTTTAGTTTTACAATTTTATTATTATATTCTAAATATGTTTTTTTAAATGTCAATCCATTAGTTTTAAAAAATAAAAGATATTCAAAGAATAAAAAAGAAGAGAGAAAATTATCTAATGACACATTTTGAAAACAAAAAAATATTTTTGGTGTCATTATATTTTTCTTGAGGAGAGTAATGTTATCTAGATGTTTTCGGACTTTTATCTTGTTTGAAAAAATATATATAGTCTCATAATTATTTTAAAAATAATTAATTTAATTTTCTTTTTCTCTCATTTAATAGTGTTTAAGGTTATAAATAACATGTTATTTGTTTATTTTTTTTAAATAGGAAAGATGATACCAAATAAAAAAATATTAAGGTCAACGGCAAGCTCAAGCAGAACACGCCCAGTACTGTATATGCATAGACTTTTTGGTATTAGGTCAAGCACATGGGCCTCACTTTCCATACTCAAGCACTTGCCCTTATTTTAAAAACATTATAATTATTATTTTAAAAACTAATTAAAGTTCATTATAAATAAAATAATTAAAATTATATTGAAAATACTATTCTATTAAATACAATACATACCATTTTGATTTTTTTTAAAATAATATTATAGCATTTTTTTTAATAATATTAACAATCTTTTCGTTAATTAGTATATATGGAACTATTATGCAAAAAAATATATAATTTTGTGACTGAGAATATTTAATAAAAAAAATTATTTTTTCTTATAAATATTTTTATAAAATTTTCTTAGATTAATTACTTTTTTTCACATTCAATTCGAAATAAAATATATAAACATGATTTTCAATGTTCTTAATTAATACTTGCTTTTGAAAATATGATAACTTTTTTAATTTTAAAAAGAAATGCATTAATAATGAAATGTTGTTTAGATTGCAAATACACATTTTTTCTAACTTATTTCAAATTATTAAGACTTTAGTAAAAATTTATTTCTATTGCTTGTACTTTTACTTTTAATTCAAAAAACTTGTTACTATTAAAATATCGAGACATGACTTTTTATATTTTTAATTGCTACTTTCTTCTCCAACCATGATAAGTTTTTTTTATTTATTTAAGAAACTATGCTTACGATACAAAATGATGTTTTCATTAAAAAAAAAAGAATTAATAAGGAAATAATGTTTAGATTGAAGGTATACATTTTCCTCCTTTTAAATTATTAATACTTTTACAAAAAAAATATTTTAATTCATTTTACTTTTAATTCAAAATACTTGGTAAAAAATGCATGAATAGAAGAATTCATCTAATAAAATATGTTTTTTTAACAATTTAAATCATAAAATTTCATGCTAATGGAAATATGATTTTTAATTGTAAAGGAACTAAATAAAAGTTGAATTAAAAACTATCATGCTTGATAATAACTAGCACATTACTCTTCTATTAGCACAAAAAATTTAAAATTTTAGTGAAATAACATAGCTACAAAAAGATTTGGTAAAATTATATAATTTGTAACTGTCACTGTTTCAAAAAGTAATATATAAAAAATCATGATTAGACACTAAATAAATGTTGTGTTTACAAAACACACGATGTTAAGAAAAAATGATGGGATTTAATTTCATGACATGGTAAATTGTTGTGATTCAAAATCATGATATACTGAAATTGTGTTATTTTATTAATTAATTTTTAAATTATATTATTTTTATTAATATTTTAAATTTACCATAGTAATTTTAGAAAAAGAAAAAAAATCTTAGAAATTGTGGTGTGGAATTTAGAGCACACGTCATTTAGTAATTACAAGATGGCATGTTCGCGTGTTGCCGTAGGCTTACAAAATAAATATACTTGATAGTGTTATAATTGTGAATCAGCGCTAGATAAGTAATAGAAACTAAAGGTATGATGGAACTAATATTCCATGACGGAAAAAAAGTTGTGTTAGTGATTAAAAACTTAGAGATTGAACAAAATAATTTGTAGCAATCCACAGTGTTTTGTAAGGAAAGATACAGTGTTTTCCCCACATAATTTAGCTTTTTTTTAATAAAAAACAAAAAAATTACAAAGCTAAATTCTCTACCAACTTAATATTAGAAAAAAAATCGACAAAGATAATTTTGGAAGGAAAAAAACCCATGAGGAAAAACGTTGTAGCAATTGACAATGTTTTGTGAAGAAAACTATAGTGTTTTCCCCAATAAAATTGACAAAAATAATTTTTTAAAAAATCATAAAAAAAAACCATTTAGAGAAATACCATAGCAATCCACAGTGTTTTATGAGGAAAACTACAACGCTTTCTCCATATGATTTAGCTTTATTGTAATTATAATTCCTAACCAACTCAATATTAAAAAAAAAAAATTGACAAAGATAATTTTGATAAAATCATAAAAAAATCATGTGGAAAAACACTGCAACATTTCACGGTGTTTTAAAGAAAAAAATTACAAAATTAAATTCTCAATCAGCTCAATATTAAAAAAAAATCGACAAAGACAATTTTAGAAAAAAAAACACAAAAAAACAGGGGAAAAAAACTATGTTGGAAACACTATAGCAATTTACAGTGTTTCGTGATGAAAGCTACAGTGATTTCCCACACGATTTAGCTTTATTTGTAATTATTTTTAATTGCAATTCTCAACGAGCTCAATATCAAAAAAATTAAATTAACAAATAGAATTTTGAAAAAATCATAAGAAAAAAAATCATGTGGAGAGACACTATGGCAATACACAGTGTTTTGTGAGGAAAGCTGCAGTGCTTTTCTCACATGATTAAGTTTTATTACAAAGCTAAATTCTAACTAGCTCAATATTAAAAAAATAAAATCAACAAAGATAATTTTTTAAAAAATTATTAAAAAAAAAAGAAAAAACAAAAAAAATTGAAAAAAAACCATGTGAAGAAAAACTGTAGCAATCCACAGTGTTTTGTGTGGAAAGCTACAATGTTTTCCCCATATGATTTAGCCTCACTTGTAATTGTAATTCTCAACCAGTTCAATATTAAAAAATAAAATTAATAAGATAATTTTAGAAAAAAAATATAAAAAAAACCATGTGGGAAAAACACTGTAGCAATCCACAGTAATTTGCAAAGAAAGGTACTGTGCTTTTCCCTCATATTATAATTGTAATTCTTAACCAACTCAATATTAAAAAATAAAATTGACAAAGATAATTTAAAAAAAATCATAAAAAACAAAAACCATGTGGAGAAACATTGTAGCAAGCTACAATGCTTTAAAGAAAAAAATTACAAAATTAAATTCTCAATCAGCTGAATATTCAAAAAATAAAATCAACACATACAATTTTGAAAAAATCATAAAAAATAAAACAGAAAAACCATGTGGGAAAACACCGTAGAAATCCACAGTATTTTAAAAGAAAAAAAACTACAGAAATAAATTTTTAACCAGCTCAATATTAAAAAAGTAAAATTGACAAAGATAATTTTAGGAAAAAAGCCAAAAAAAACAAAAAAAGAAGAAGAAAGGGGAAAGTACTATAGGAAAAAAAAGTGAAAAGGGGGAGAGTACTGTAGGAAAAAAAAAGAAAAAAGAAAAAAGAAAAAATAGGAAAGTACCGTAGTAGGATTAGTAACATGTGAGGAAAGCTACAGTACTTTCCCTTTGACAAAGATAATTTTGGGAAAAATCATAAAAAAACAAAAACAAAAACAAAATTATATGGAGAAACACTATAGCAACCAACAATTTTTTTAATTACAAAACTAAATTTTCAATCAACTCAATATTAAAAAATTAAAATAAACAAATACAATTTTGAAAAAAATCATAAAAAAATAAAATAGAAAAAACATGTGGGAAAACACCGTAGCAATCCATAGTATTTTTAAGGAAAAAAATTACAAAGCTAAATTTTTAACCAGTTTAATATTAAAAAAGTAAAATTGACAAAGATAATTTTGGAAAAAAAACAAAAAAAAAGAAAAAAGGAAAAGTACTGTTGCAATCCACAGTGACATATAAGGAAAACTACAGTACTTTCATTACATGTTTTGGCTTTATGTATTGAAAAAATAAAATCGACAAATACAATTTTAAAAAAAATTATAAAAAATTAAAATAGATAAACCATGTGAAAAAACACCGTAGTAATCCACAGTATTTTAAAGAAAAAAATTACAAACCTAAATTTTAACCAACTCAATATTAAAAAAATAAAATTGAAAAAAATAATTTAAAAAAAAACAAAAAAAAAGAAAAGTATCATATAAAAAAAATACTATATCAATCCACAATAACATATAAAAAAAATATAATATTTTCCTCTCATGGTTTAACTTTACCTTTTCGTATAATCTCTTTGTCTAATCATTCTTATTGCATTCCTTTATTATTTTCAACTTTAATTATTCCTCCTCTTATGAAATCCAGCTAATTCGGCACGAGTACTGAAAATTGACGGATGAAAGGAAAAAAAAAAGATTTTCTTTTTATCCCAAAAAACAAATATTCCCATTTCCTTTTCGAAAAAAAGGAAGTGCAATGAGTAGAGAATTTCTTTTTAGATAGATTTTTGATGGATTAATTTTCGCCTACCAAGTAAATGCTCTGGAAGATTATAATTAATATCATCTATAGACTAAATCAATAGATACAAAATATATAAACAATTAAAATATTGTAAATTTCACTTAATAATGTAAGCATTTTACAATAAAATATAGTAGTTTTTACTAAGATCCCGTTTGTTTGCTGGAAATTAGTTTTTTTTAAAAAAGTGATTTCATTGAAAAATGAATTCCCGAAAAGTGAATTATTTTTTGATGTCTGGTAGTATCATGAAAAATAAGTTGGAAAATATTTTTCAGTATTTGGTTATGTCATGAAAAGTGACCTGAAAAATAACTTATTAATATTTTTGTTTCAAGTTCATTAAAAAAATAATTTTGGGAAAAAAACAAAAAAAAGGAAAAAATGGGAAAGTACTGTAGAAAAAAAAAACAAAAAAAGAAAAAGGAAAAAAGAAGAAAGTACTTTAGCAAGCCACATTAACATGTGAGGAAAACTACAGTACTTTCCCCTCGACAAAGATAATTTTGAGAAGAATTATTAAAAAAAACCATGTGGAGTAACACTATAACAATCCACAATATTTTAAAAAAATTACAAAGCTAAATTCTTAATCAGCTTAATATTAAAAAAATAAAATCGACAAATATAATTTTGAAAAAAATCATAAAAAAATAAAATAGAAAAACCTTATGGGAAAACCGTAGCAATCACAGTATTTTAAAGGAAAACAATTACAAAACTAAATTTTAAACCAGTTTAATATTAAAAAAATTAAAATTAACAAAGATAATTTTGGGGGAAAAAAAAAGAAAAAAAGAGGAGAGTACTATAGGAAGAAAAGGAAAAAAAGAAGGGAAAAGTAATGTAGCAATGCGTAACATATGAAGAAAACTTTAGTACTTTCCCCACATGTTTTGGTTTTATGTATTAAAAAAATAAAATCAATAAATATATTTTTGAAAAAAAAATCATAAAAAAATAAAATAGAAAAACCATATGGAAAACACCATAACAATTCATAGTATTTTAAAGAAAAAAAATTACAAAACTAAATTTTTAACCAGCTCAATATTAAAAAAATAAAATTAACAAAGATAATTTTTTTTTAAAAAAGGAAAAAGGTACTATAGGACAAAAAAATAAAAAACAAAAAAAAATAAAAAAATACTATAGTAATTTACAATAAAATGTGTGAAAAAAATACGGTAACTTTCTGTAATATATAAAGAAAACTACAATATTTTCTCCACGTATTTTATCTTCATGTATAATCTCTTTGTCTAATCATTCTTCTTGCATTCCTTTATTATTTTCAACTTTAATTATTCCTCCTCTTATCGAATCCAGCTAATTCGGCACGAGTAGTGAAAATTGACGGATGAAAGGAAAAAAAAGGATTTCCATTTTATCCCAAAAAAAAATATTCCCATTTCCTTTTCGAAAAAAAGGAAGTGCAATGAGTAGAGAATTTCTTTTTAGATAGATTTTTGATGGATTAATTTTCGCCTACCAAGTAAATGCTCTGGAAGATTATAATTAATATCATCTATAGACTAAATCAATAGATACAAAATATATAAACAATTAAAATATAGTAAATTTCACTTAATAATGTAAGCATTTTACAATAAAATATTGAAAAATGGTTTTATTCAAAAGTGAATTATTTTTTGATATTTGGTAGTGTTATGGAAAATAAGTTGGAAAATATTTTTCAATGTTTGGTTATGTCATGGAAAATGACCTGAAAAATAACTTATTAATATTTTTTTCAAGTTTATTAAAATAATAAAGAACAAATCTTATAAATTAAAAGGTTGAATGTGAAGAAATTGAAAAAAAAATCTAATTTTATAAATTATCTCAAATAAAATAAATAACAATCAAAATAATGAAAATCAAATCTAACAGATAAAAAAATTGAAAGATGATAGAATTAAAACAATAATAATTACAATTTCATAAATTATTTAAAATAAAATAAGTAACAATCAAAATAATAAGGACCGAATTTGATAGATAAAAAAATTTAATTTAAAAAATAACAAAAGAAAAGCAAATAACAATCATATAGTGAATTTTCTAATGACAAACAAACACAAAAAAATTTAAAAAATTATTTTTCATGAAACAAACATGCTTAATAATGTATGCATTTTACATGATTTTATCTACGTGCCTTGCATTATTAGGCTAAGTTCATGAATGAGAAATCTTCTAATAATTCCAGGTAGATTGGGAAAGTCGAATGAATTCCTCTCTATCATGTGATCATCTCAGTGCAGGGGTTTGAGAATTTGTCAGGACAGGGATTTTAATTTTGATTTTTAAAAGCTGAATTTAACGACAGTACGCTAATAACTTAAAATTCAAGAGGAGCTTGACTATTTTGCCCCCTTACAGCGATCCAATGCAGAAATGACAAATAAAAACACCTTCAAAAGTAAATCAAGAAAACATATAGTGGCACTTTTGGTAATTATACCAAGTATTTGTCTATTTATATATGAAATTTTGATTTTTTTTCTTCAAATTATTTTTTTAAGGTTTTTTTAATCACTTTGATGTGTTAATATTAATAATAAATTTTAAAAAATAACAAAATATTATTTTAATATATTTTTGTGCGAAAAGTAATTTGAAAAAACAACCACTAACTCACTCTTAAACATCTCCTGTAACTTTGGGTCATTTGTTAACCGTGCCTATTTTACACTTAGAGCCCATTTGTTTTTATGTTTTTAAAATATTTTTGAAAAAAATTAAATTTTTTATTTCTTTCTTTACTTCAAATTAAATTTTTTTTTGTGTTTTTGGATCATTTTTATGTGCTGATATTAAAAATAATTTTTTAAAAATAAAAAATATATTATTTTAATATATTTTTAAATAAAAAATACTTTAAAAAACAATATTTTATATTTTTAATGACTTTTTAACTGTTATTATTATTTACACGAATCGTCTTCCAATACAATATTTTTTTTTTTAGTTTAACGTGGGTGTCCGGGCCAGTTTGCGCGCACCTCGACTAATCCCACGGGCCTTGAAGTTAACGACCATGTAAGCCTCAAGTGACCATCATATGAGCAACCATAGAGTTCGAACCTGAAACTACAAAAAAAACAAATCTCTTGATTTCAAGTTCTTGCCACTAAGCCAGTGCGTAGATGGTTTTTCAATCCAATATATTAATGTTATATGAGCTGGTTTCAAAGACTGTGGATCTTGCTGGAGACCTAAAAGTCTAACTTGGTGACCTGTCTAGCTGTGCTGTGCTGTGCTGATGTGTCCTGAGACAAAAGCAGAGTTCGTTAAGCATAAGCAATTAATAGAGAGGTGTTTCGTGTAGGAAAGTAGAACAGCCGCATGCCCAGATTGTGGAGAATTAATGGCAATAGAAGCACAGTTGCTTCGATTCTGGCAATGATCTTCGATCAATTTGCCTCTGGTGAAAAAAACAGATGGACAGGAGGGAAAAACCGGCTGAAAGTGACTTTCGTTATTGAATTGTTCGAGATGGTTTGGAAATACGTGTTTTTAAAAATTCTCATTTTTTTATTTAAAATTAATATTTTTTAATGTTTTTTAATTATTTTAATGTATTAATATTAAAAATAATTTTTTAAAAATAAAATAAAATATTATTTTAATATATTTTTAAATAAAAAATACTTTAAAAAATAATTATAACCAGACACCGTAGGATTTAAAAATATTGGTAAAGATTCACTTTGCATATAGTTTACATATTTTTATTGGGATAAAACGAGTACACTGAAAAAAAAAAAAAAAAGCTTCAAGAAAATTAGTATTATTTTGAATTATAGGTTGATAAAAATTTGATTTCATGAGAAATTAAGCAAAAGAACAGTGAAATTGATCTATTTTTAGCACGTGCCGATTGAATTTTTTTGCAATAAATCCAAGCATTTTTAGACGTAAGAAATTAAGTTTTCTTTTTTCTTTTTAAACCCGAATCCTCTACTTTAGCCACTCGATAGCCAAATGTTACCTTTTTCTAGCAATAATTGGGCAGTAGGCTGATTGAGGGAATCCAATGGGAAAGTTGGCTCGAAAAATGAAATTCCAAGCATTTTTCTTTGTTTTATTTACTTGAAGAATCCGAATTAAAAAAAAAAAAAGAATCTCACTTTCTTAAATCCTCCTATTTCCCCTTGTTGGAAGAAAAGTCATTTCTTAATTTAACTTCAGAAATCTTACTTTTCCACAGGAAGCAAAATTTTGCGTTGTGAGTTTGTGACGAATATATCCTCATTTTTACATTATATATATATATATATATATATATATATATATATATATATATATATATATATATATATATATATATATATATATATAAAGTGGGTGTTATTCTCGCTTTATTTTTAATCACACTCCATATTTATTGTAAGATTCATTAGTGGACTATATTACCCCTTATCTTAATTATAATTATGAAGCATCTCATTTTAATATAGCTTTCTCATGATTAATATTAAAATTAAAACAAGAGTATATAAAAAATGAAGTTTTTAAATTATTAAATTATTCATTTTATATATTATATATTATATTGGCTTCTATCATTATGATATGTTTTTATATATCACTTATTTATTTATTTTATATAAAAAAATATCCTCATGTACATCCCGTTCATTACTACATATATTTTTCTGTGAAATATTTATTAGTATTTTTGATTATTTATTAATGAGGGTTTGTTTTATGATAATTATGACGGTTATTCTTAGAATTTTTAGGAAACAATAAACAAACAAATACGATATTTTCTCAGAGATCTTATATTATTAAACAAACACAAAATTTCCAAGTTTCAACTGGTTTCTTTTCCTGGAATCACTTTATTAGAAGAGTATATCCGAAGAAGAAAATTATATTCCGCGGATCAAATTCCAGCTTTCATGCATTGAATGGCTAGGAAACAAATATTGTTTTTGTTGAAAATGTTACAACATATCCACCCACCACCTCTTTGTCAACTAGAGTGAGCAAGACAAGCTTGTCAATTGTTTTTACAGCGTGTTTGAAAGTGTAGTTATGGTTGTTTTTTAAAGTGTTTTTTATTTAAAAATATATTAAAATAATGTTTTTTTAATTTTAAAAAATTATTTTTGATATCAACGCATCAAAATGATCTAAGAACACCAAAAAAAATCTTAATTTAAAGTAAAGAAAAAAATAAAAAAATTTTAAATTTTTTCAAAAACACTTTTAAAACATAAAAATAAATATTACCTTAGAACAGCCGGGAATGGATTAGTTTGTGTTCAAATCATAGCTAGGGTTACAAGCACAGAGCATGAGAAATTATAATATGTTCAACGCACTAAACAGCAAAAAGAAAAACGAGTAGCGGGTTTGGCATTGATAGAAAGGAAAAGCTTACACGCTAGGAAAATTACCTTTCGTAGAAGCTAACAGGTTGCATGAAAGAAGTAATGAATAAAATCATGCATGCATGAATCAACCGGCAAAGTTGGACCCGCCGACTTAGATTAGGTTTAATAACTATATATTTTATATAGTTTTTAACATATCGAGATAAAGTTTATATATATATATATATATATATATATATATATATATATATAGATAGATAGATTATTCATATTTAAATTTATTTATTTATGTATAAAAACATTTTATATATATATATAATCTTGAGGTTAGAATGATAATTTGAAAGGCAACCCTGAATATAGGATCCCTTGTGGCATGCATCCATGTATCTAGCGTGATTATTTTTAGTTTGTTGTAGTTTTTACAAATAAAAACAATCAAATTAAAATTTTATAAAAAAAATCAAATTAAAAATAAAAACCAAAACCAAATTAAAACTGGTTCCAATCGACCAGTTTAGGTTTAATTCGGTTTCGGTTCAGTTTGATTTGATTTGATTATTTTATATTCAAAACAGAAAATTACATTGTTTTTTGGGCTTTTTTGGACTTTCTAATAGGTTTTTTCAGTTCGGTTCAGTTTATTTCTTAACTAAACCGGTTCGGTTCGGTTTGATTTTTTTATTTCAGGTTTATAAAACAAAAACTAAATTAAACCAAATTTTTTAAAAAGTATTTTAATATGTTTTTTTTTCATAATTCGATATTTTTAGTTATTTTTTATGGTTTAATTAATTTAATCGATTTATTAATTTTTTTACTTACCACTACACGCACCTACCGAGATGAAAGGTTGAACTAGCTAGCAATCTTTAATGCAGACAATCGAAACCAATCATAGGGGAGAAAAGAATATCTCAAGGCATCATTCGGCTCCATCTCTTTGGAGCACTGCCTGTGGCCGATGTTTTGCAGCAAACAGTTTTGTACATGTCTTTCTCGCGAGGTCTATTGTTGAAGTAAAATCCTTTGTTTGCATTATATAGACAATTCGACACCTTTTCCTCGCCTAGCTATTGCTCATTTATTTTATTTTTCTCCATGGATTTTCATTTCCCCATCTGGTTTACATATAAAAGAGAGAGAGAGAGACCTAGCTTTACTTTTGAAAGAGGTGGGTATTATCATAAAGGTTTATATATATATATATATATTCTATAATAATATCGCTAAATAACCTTTAACTTTACAACAAAACCAATATAATGACACAAAAATTACTATGAGAGAAGTATGTTGATTTTGTCTCGAACGCATCAAACTAATTATATTATTTTGAAAAAATAAAATAATCAAAACACTAATGAGTAATAGACATTGTATTATTTTATTGTGTAGTTAAATTAATAATTTTAATGTATAAAAAAATAAAAATAACTGATCCAACTTTGATAAATTTATAAAAGATAATTGTGTCATGGTAAAAAAAATTACCTCACTCTCAATACCTAGTTTAAAGATTTTTTGGGTCCATGATAATTTTATCATTACAACGTTGTAATGAATAATGTTTAGAGTTTTGGTGAACAATAATTAACATATAAGTGTTTTTTTAAAAAATTTAATATAATGCGATTAAGGCATTCTTCAACCCAGCCTCGGATTGGACATCAATCCTAGACCTCTTTTTTTCTTTAGTAATTTAATCTTGAAATGATATCATGAAAATAAACTTATTTGACACTTTTATATATAGCATTTTATTTTGACTATTAGAGCTTTAAAAATACTTGAAATATATTAAAAAAAAGTATTATTTTTTTATCATGGAAGATTGATAGTTAATTAAATAAACTATTTCCGATGTAGTTTTCAAAATTTTCAAATTTGTCCTTGGCCTATGTTTTTTTTTAGATCCTTTGATTTTTTTTGTTTTTTATCAATTTTTTTTTATTTTCATCATTCAATTATTTTTTGTTGTTTTTTTAAATAACAATTTTCTTAAAATGTTTTTTATTATTTTTTTATAGAATATTATTTAATTTAGTGTATGACCTATTTTTTAATTTTTTAATTATATGTATTTTTAACCCTTTACAATTAAAAAAATATTTCATCCTTTGTTTGTTTTTCAAATGTCTTTTTTATTTGACTTAAAAAAACTTCTTTTTTGTTATCAAACTTTTTAAAAACTAGAGCTACTTTTATTCCAATCTCAGGCATCACCTTTATTTCTTAAAAAAAAACAAATTGATGTTTGATGTAAAAAAAATCTCATATATCTGGTTGCAATATAATTAAATGAAAAATAATTTTAGAAATAAAAAAATTATTAACCAAGAAGGTTCATGATTTGATTTACGAGTTTGAGAAAGTAACCCTAATTATTTTAAGTTTTTTTTTAATTTAATATTTTTATCTATAATTTAGTTCTTCAATTGGTTTTTTGCATTTGCTATTAAAAAGCACATAGAACATGCTTATATATTCATTTTGTTTGTTGATAAAATAAAATATATTATATGATTTGGCTCCCCTGTTTGTTTTTACATATTAAAAGTGTTTTCAAAAAAAATTAATTTTTTTTATTTTTTTCTTTGCTTTAAATTATTTTTTTGTGGTATTTTTAGATCATTTTGATGCGCTGGTGTCAAAAATAATTTTTTAAAAATAAAAAAATATTATTTTAATAAATTTTCGAGTAAAAAACATTTTGAAAACCAACTGTAACTTTTATAATATCTTCTTCTAGCCTTCCATAGGGAGTTGAAATAAATTTTAGATGTCATAATTGTGAAAAGTTGAATGGAATATACATTGAAAGGGGATTGTGGAGATGCTTGTAATGAACCAACAAGAATAACAATGAAATTTAAAAATGTAAAAGAAAAGTAAAACAAATCATTTAAATTTAAACACCTGAAAATAAGCTCTTAAATCGATATATTTTAATTTTCTAACCACTAGGTAGGCATGTTCAAGGGATTGTATGAGCTCTACAATTCGCTATGTGTACACATATCTTCTCAAATTGATGACATGATAAGAATGCAGCTCATAATTTACTAGCATAAAGATTATAATATTATATAGAAATAATTTTATTATTAATTATTATTATGCAATTTACGTACAAGCTGTTAAAAAAAATCAATTAACAAAACAACTAAAACTAAAAGAGACCCCTTCTCAAAAATATTATTCACTTGAATAACATTTCATTTCATTTTTTTTTCTTTTTTCTTTTTTGATTTGAATTATATTTTTCAACATTAAACTTATTAGGGATTGACTCTAGTTGTTTTTATATATTGTTTTTAATCAAATTTTTTTAATACTAGGTTAATTAAGAATTAAATTTCATAATTTATTTTAATATATTTTTTATTGAGTTATCTCATTCTTATCACCTAAATTAGAGGTTTGTCATGTTAACCTGTGTTAATACAAATGATTTTTAATTGATTTTTTTAATGTCATTATTCAAGACTAAGTTTATTGGAAATTGAACTTAATAACTTGTTTTAATTTAGTTTCTACATGGTTATTATATTTTTGTGACTTGGCATATAAATTGACAGGTTAACCCAGATTCTTCCGAATCGATTCAATATGTTTTCATCTTAATATTCATACAAAAAATCCCATCTTCAATTTTTATTTTAAATAAAACTGAGTTTTTACCAATCATTTAGGTTATTTTTAGATCTATCAAGTTGTAATTTGTTATATCAAATCAATTCTCACATTGTTTAACTCTTTACTTTTATTATTTTTTTAATAATACTTGAATATTTTTTATATTAAAAAAGATATTTAATTCAACCCATAATATGTAGCACCTATGATGAAGTTGCATGGTGCTCAAATTCAAAAACCACCACTTTTGACTCTAAGGGTTTCATAAATGTTTGTGGAGTTTGGACACCAAGTCTTGACTAGAATTTTGAATAGTCAGCCACCCATACTGTTGAGCTGACCAGCCTTGGAAAACTAAGCTACCCGTCCATATTCTAACTAAAATGGAGATTACTAATGCCAAGGGGGGTTATTGAATGCTTGGCAATCAAGAAAACTTAGCTTCTCAAGCAAACTAGTGTTTGATTTTGTCGTAATAATAAATTTTTTAATATATATATATATATATATATATATGTATTAAAATAATATATTTTTTATTTTTTAAAATTTATTTTTTTTGATAATAAAGCATCAAAACAATAAAAAACAAAAAATATTTAATTTAAAACAAAAAAAATTTCAAAAATTTTTAAAGACAAGGTATAACTGCAAAAATAAACACTACCAAAATCCCTTTTCATACATTACGAGATACTCTTCATTGTATAAGCAAAGTTAGTTTATGGTTTATATTTAGATGAATGATTTTTTTCAAAAATATTTTTTGTTTAAAAATATATTAATTTTTTTATATATATTTTACTAACATCATCAAACAAAAACCATCAATTTTTTTTTTATCAATTTGTTGTTTTTAACATAAACAACACTTTTGAAATGCATATAAAAAAAAGCCATTGCAATTCTAAATATTTATTTAGATCTCGTTTGTTTTTTTGCGGTCGGAAAACTCTTTTGTAAAAGTTTGATTTTTTTTAATTTTAAATTATTTTTTAAATATTTTTATATTGTTTTGATATGTTAATATCAATAAATAAATTAAAAAAAATTATTTTTTAAAAAATCAATATTATAATACCAAATAAACTCCCGTAACACAATTCCTTGTGTCTCCGCATTAGCAAACTTAGCATGGATGCCAAGAATACTACACGAAAGACTTCAGTTTAACCGTGCAAGAAAACCTAAACAAAAACATGAGCTAGCATTCTCGAACCCAATAGATTTATAAAGATCCAAAAAGAAAATAAAAAAGACATTTAGAAAATAAAAATCCAACAAGAATAATTACTCTTCTAGCTACTAAAAAAAATAGGCTCGTCAAGAGAGACGTGAGCCTTGTCGGCCTCCATTTATGAGCTCACCTACCCATGTATGGCTCGACCTCGACTCGACAACTCATGCTGTTCGATTTACTATGATTATTTTAAAATATTGAATTGATATTCTCTAAATTCAAACAAATTTAAATAAAAACATTCTTAAACAAATTAAATTAATTTTGTAAAATCATTGACTAGCTGCCTTAACACCTATTTGTTTTAATATTTTAAAAGTATTTTTTAAAATAAAAATTATTTATTTATTTTATTTTAAATTAATATTTTTTAAATATTTTTAGATTATTTTAATGTGATTATATTAAAAATAATTTTTTTAAAATTAAAAAAATACTATTTTAATATATTTTTTTAGTAAAAAATATTTTAAAAAGTAGACGTTATTAAAATTATTTAATGAGATATATTATATTTGTTTTTGTAAATGTATTTTTAATATTATATTAATTTAATATTTTTTTAAATAAATATATTTTCGAGAACGTATAAAAAGAGAAGCCACCCCTAACATCCTATTAGCTCAACAACAATGAGGTAACTCAACATCGACAGACCTACAGTATTAAATTAAAGGAAGAACGAAGAAGGGTTAAAATCAAAATAAAAAAGAAACGACAGACGTGAAAGGAGACTCCTTTTTCTTCTGTTTTTTCTCCTTTACCAAAAACTAATAATTCCTCTTCTCATTATCCTTTCTCCCTCCCTCTCTCTCTCAAATTCTTCTTAAAAGTTAAAAATCCTAGAAAAAAAACCTATCAAATTCACAAAATCAAATTCTCTGTACCATAATAATTAATTCAATTATATTTTTTGAAACTATCAAAAACATTTATTCCTTTCTCTTTGTATATTCCTCCATTTCTCTCAATTGTTCTCTCAATTGGGTTTTCCTCGATCATTCCCCCCTCGAAACCCAAAAAAAAAGCCCGTTTTTTGAAGTTGAATCGGTGGCTCTGTGTATATTTATTTAATTTAATTTAACTTCTGCCAGTTTAAAAGAAAAAAAAATAAATTTGGAAGTCATGGACGCGGTTGAGACCTGAAAGATTTAGTTTTTTTTGGGTTACATTTAGTTTTTCTTTCCTGCTTGATTTCTATTAGGATTTTTGGATTCTTCAAAAAAGGAGCAGTCTTGTTTGTTATGCTGGAAGGAGAAATTGGAGAATCGGAGGCTAGCAAGTTGGGTGTTTGGTGCCATCGTTTTTTTGGCTTTTGTTACTACTATTATGAGGAAGAGTATTATTAGCAATGATGTTCAACAACAGCAGCAGAAGAATTTGCAGGGGAGAGTTAATGGTAATAAAAATGGGTTTTTGCCGAGCTCGTTTCGGGCGATTTCGAGTTACTTGAGGATTGTTTCATCTGGTGCATCGACGGTTGCCAGGTCTGCCGCATCGGTTGCACAGTCTATTGTGGATAGGGACGATGATGCCAATCACGACCAGGTACAAAAGAAAAAAAAAATTTCGATGTTTTTTTGTTTATATTTTTGTCTATATTGTGTAAGATTGTAGAGAAGCGAAGAAGTTAGATTGTTGATTTGGTTAGAGAGATTGAGTGTGCAATTTTGTTGTAAAGCTATATGTTCTTTTCGAATTTTAGGGTGGCCCATCTTCATATTTTTTTTATGGAAAGTCTTGTTTTTCTTAAGAGATTTGGGTAGATGTGTGTAAATATGTGAATCTGGAGTGCCCAAGTTGAGTTTGGGAATGGAGTGGGATTTTTGAATGGAAGCAGTTCATTTATGGTGTGTGATTTGGCTAGGAGATTTTAAGATGTTTGTGTTATATTTTAGCTCATTTATGGTGTCCTGTTACTATTATATATCGATTTGTTCTTTATTAATTGGAGGTGGTTTAATTCGGGTTAAGCAGGGAAAAAATTGAACTGGTTTTTTATTTTTAGTTTTAAAAGAGGGGATGGTGGATAGATAGTGAGGGAAGGAGAAGGAAGAGGAAAAGGAAAGGTGCTATCTTGCATGACTGAGTGGATTATTTACCTTCTCGAATCCATCCGTTCCTTTGTTTCTGACATTCTTTAAAGTGACTAATGTTGGAAGGATTATGAGAAAGCATGCATTCAGTAGGGTTTTGTTTTCTTGCCTTTTATCTTCATCTAAATACTCTTTTTTTTTGTCAGCTCAAACAAGAGAAGTTTGGGTTTGGGGTTTGGAGAGATGGATTACTTTTAATCTTCCTTCCCTCTTGTTCTAAGCCAATTCATCCGTTTCGTAACCAAATAAACTGTAAATTTGAAGGACATGCTGAACTCTGGTGCTAGCCATTTCAAACTTGTTGCATAAATTTTGTGCTTGGGGACTTCAAATTTACGTTTCAATTGATTTAGTGGACATGCATATAAACAGAAGTCTTCTGTAAATTTTTTGAGATGAAAAGGGTGATGGGCTTTTTTTTTTGTTCTCTGCTGCATTTCGAAAAGATTGAAAATTCTAGCAGGCGCATTTGTTCTTATCTTGCAAGTTAAATTACTGAAATTTGAACTGATGATTGCATAATCCACAATAAATTAAATGGAATGTTGGTGTGTGATTTCTGGTCATTATGGGTAGAGGTTGAAATACTGGGTGCTCATAATAATAATGTGATACAAGTTGAAACTTCAGTTTATCTCTGTAACTCATTCTGAGAGTGTTGGACTGAGAGATACATGTTTTGTTTTTTGGGCCATTTGAGACTTGAGAATTCTACCCTGTCCATTTCAAATTGTCAGATAGTTGAATGTTTATGGTGTGATCTAAATGAATTGTTCAGCCTTAATGGAAATAGACCATCTAACTTTCTAGTTGGATGCCGTGTTAAAGACTAGTGAGATTTACTTTCTTGTGCAGACTGTGCATGCATTTTACTTTCTTGTGCAGACTGTGTATGCATTTGTTTGTTAAGATATTGTGTGCTAATTGTCGAAATCGTGGATTTACCAATTGCATTTAACTTGATAAGCCCTTAAACATGAACATTTGATGGTTGTTTAGAATTATGGACATCATTAGGAAGTTATATCTTGTATAGAGGTGCCAGGATACTCAGTAATGCAAGGATAAGTTTTGATGGGAAATTAAACAGTTGCAATTTCATTGATGATAGATTGTACTAATTACTGATGTCTTGCATGCATGGTTTGTGATCATGTCTTTTTTTAATTTAATTTTCACAAGAAACTTCTTTGAGTTTTGTCTGAATGGGTCAGATATGTGAACCTGGATGGATGTAGATTATCTTGGTTTATGTGGCAGTGTTTCATGAGCGAGTATATTTTTTCTAAGAGCTTTCTCCATTTTGATAATCTACTTTGAGATGCATTTTACTGACCGGATTTTAATGCCATCAGCTGTTTGGCATGATGGTAAACTGCTGATTTGTTTTCAGGGTATTTAAAATGCGTTGAAAGTGTTGTTCAGGGTATTTCATGCTGTTTTGTTCCAGATATTCTTGCTGTCATTGTCTGTGGTTTTTCTATCTGGACCTGGTCATGGCATAAATGCATGAAATAGATGAGGTCATGGCATAAGTACATGAAATAGATGTATTAAGAACTTTGAAATCACAGGTTTAAAACGGTGGACACAGAGTTTGATTTCTGCATTTGCCCAGGAAGGCTTGTTCTGGACATTGAAATGGTTTGGCTAAAGCATAGTTTGTGAAACTTGGATAATTTAAGTAGTAGGAATGATATTTGCTTAGCCAATTATTTGAGAACCTTTCCAATTTATTTGGGATTTGTACCTTTTTTGTGTGATAATCAGACTGTATAATTTGACCTAAGCTTCATATCATGGTAACCAAAAATTGACCACCTCTTTTTTCACAAGTTTCATCACATTAAGAAAAAAATCGACTTTTCGCCCTAGGTTTGTGTTTTTTTTTCTTTTGTCAATGGAGATAAGATTATTGATATTAAACTCGTACGCATTTAGCGAAGGAAAGCTCTAAGCATAGAAAACCAGGATCTTCATTCTCGTTTCATGTTTTCCAGAGAGACTGCATTAAGAGTGTCAGCTTGAGAGTGGTCAGGTGTTTTTTCTTTCTCTTGCAAACAATCTCTTACTCCCCTCTCAGTTGGGAAGTTGCTAGTCAACTGGAAGAACTGGTATTACTAGCAGTTTAGTTCTTGAAGTTTTGAAAAGAATTTGATGTTTGGTTGAAAGATTCTGATTTTGTCTTGAATGAATTGTATGTCATTTACAATTGTAGTTTTATCCAGCATTCCTTACGAGGTTGGACTGAGGCTTTGAGTTGGTTTGAGCATCCTGCATTGATGTGGGCTTGTCATGTTCGTTGTTTTCTTAGAAGGAATTTGTTGGCATGTGCCTTTTGCATTCATCTGTTTCTTTCTTTATTTTTAGCTGTAGCTGTTATCCCGCATTCTATATCTTAGTCTTTGTATGTTCTTCTTATATTTCATTTTGTGCCTGATAGAATCACATCATTTCTGGACTTCCTGAAAGTTGAAATCAAGATTTGAGTGGTGATAGCTCTAATCCTATATCACCTGTACAATATGCAGGTTCGCTGGGCTGGGTTTGACAAGTTAGAAGCTGATGATGATGTCATTCGGCACGTCCTCTTGTTGGGATATCAGTCTGGTTTCGAGGTCTGGGATGTTGAAGAAGCTAATAATGTCCGTGACCTTGTTTCCAGACATGATGGCCCTGTGTCATTCTTACAAATGTTGCCAAAACCAGTAACATCAGAGGGATCACAAGACAAGTTTGCATACAACAGACCTCTTTTAGTGGTTTGTTCTGATGGGGCACAAGATGGGCCGGCTACTTCATGCAACGGGAATGTCTCTAACAACAATTATCCTGTTAATGGAAGCACTGTGCCAACTGTTGTCCGGTTTTATTCTCTTAGATCTCAATCTTATGTACATGTGCTAAAGTTCAGATCAGCTGTTTATTCTGTAAGGTGCAGCTCTAGAATTGTGGCTATTTCTCAATCAGCTCAGGTTTGTTTGCTTGTGCAATTTTTTTTTCAGGCACCTTTATTTTTTCTGGATGTGATACTTACATTTAATCTGCTACAGATACACTGTTTTAATGCGACAACATTAGAGAGGGAATATACTATTCTTACAAACCCTATGGTCATGGGGTCTCCTGCTTCTGGGGGTATAGGCTATGGGCCTCTTGCAGTTGGTCCCAGGTGGCTGGCTTACAGTGGAAGTCCAGTTGTTGTTTCCAATTCTGGATGCATTAACCCGCAGCATCTAACATCTTCTATGAGTTTTTCTGGTTTCACTTCAAATGGAAGTTTGGTTGCTCATTATGCAAAGGAATCAAGCAAACAACTTGCTGCTGGAATTGTGACCCTAGGAGACATGGGATATAAGAAGTTGTCCAGCTATTGCTCGGAGCTCCTTCCTGATTCTCATGGTTCCCTCCAATCAGGGAATCCTGGCTGGAAAAGCAATGGAACTGTTAATGGCCATTTTCCTGATGCAGATAACATTGGAATGGTGTGTATTGTGCTTCTCCTTTTGTTTTGTTAAAGTGCTTCTAGAACCATTTTTTTGTTCTCCACTCTGCTTCTTTTTACCCTTAAGCTAACTCCAAAGTAAATGTGTTTTGTTTGCTTTAACGAGCTTTGTTGGAGAGAATGAATGAATATTACTTGATAGCAATGGCATGACAAGAGTATTAAGTTACACTCCTATGTAAGTAATGTTCATTTGTTCTGAGGGATGAGTTTCTGCTCATGCATGTTATGTTAGGAAGTAGTTATGAGATTATGCTACTGTGTTTCATCTGCATTAGTTTTTTCTGCCTTGATTTTGATCTGGTACAAGCACAATTGTTCTTGTAGATTTTTGTCTCCTTATGCACTCTGTTTTTCAGGTTGTTGTCAGGGATATTGTTAGTAAACTTGTTATTGCCCAGTTTAGAGCTCACAAGAGTCCAATCTCAGCATTGTGCTTTGATTCTAGTGGGACGCTTTTAGTGACCGCCTCAATCCAGGGTCATAACATTAATGTTTTCAAAATAATGCCTGGACTCCAAGGAAGCTCTTCTGCTGGTGATGCTGGTGCATCTTATGTACACCTGTACAGGCTGCAGCGTGGATTTACAAATGCAGTAAGATCAGAACAAATGTTTTCATGTTTTTTTTTTTTAATTATTATGGCACCATTAGCAACTTAGATTCGATCTTTGTTTACTTTGTTTCTTCTGGATTTATTTCTCAGGTTATACAGGACATTAGTTTCAGTGATGACAGCTCCTGGATTATGATAAGTTCATCAAGGGGGACAAGCCATTTATTTGCTATTAATCCATTGGGAGGAACCGTGAACTTTCAATCTTCTGAATCTAGTTATGTCTCAAAACATAGTGGTTTGGGAGGAGTGAATAAGCCAACTGTTAGTTGCCCTCCCTGTTTAGGTTTACAAATGCATAATCAACAGAGCCTTTGTGCAACTGGCCGCGCAGTTACACTATCTGCTGTCAGCAGAATAAGAAATGGAAATAATGGTTGGAGAGGCACTGTAACTGGTGCAGCAGCGGCTGCTACAGGCAGACTGGGATCCATTTCTGGTGCTATTGCTTCATCTTTTCACAAATGCAAAGGAAATAATGATATGTATGGGGATGGGACCTCTTTCAAGTCAAAGTACCATCTTCTAGTGTTCTCTCCTTCTGGTTCTATGATACAGTATACTTTGAGGATATTGGATGGCATTGATTCAACACCAGTCGGGTCTGGACTTAATGTAAATTATGAATCAGCTGCAGAAAATGAAGGAAGATTAGTAGTTGAGGCAATGCAGAAGTGGAATATATGTCAGAAACAAAATCGAAGAGATCGAGAAGATAATGTTGATATATATGGTGACAATGGGAATTCTGATAGCAACAAGATACATCCTGAAGGCATAAAGAAAGGAAATAGTATTTATCCTGAAGATAGAGGTGCAGTCACAAATACAAAGATCAGTCCGGAGGAAAAGCATCATTTGTATATTTCAGAAGCTGAACTGCAAATGCATCAAGCTTGTTTCCCATTATGGGCAAAACCTGAGGTATTTAAAGAAACTGTTGATAAAAACGTGCACATTTTGTTTTGTCTGTAATTGTGTTAATTTCTGTCAATTGCTTGCCAGATATACTTCCAATCAATGATGACAGAGGGAATAGATGTGAATGATGCAGATGCAATGCAAGGGGAAATTGAGATTGAAAGAATTCCAGCTCGCATGATTGAAGCAAGGTCAAAAGACTTGGTCCCACTTTTTGACTATCTCCAAACACCAAAATTTCCATATTCAAGGTGCGCTGAAATTTTGTTTTAATTTGCTGATTCTGCAGATTGAAGTATTCAATTTTATTGAATAAAAACTCATTTGCCCTTCCAAAGAGGAAAGATCTCTCATTCATTGCTGCTTTCCTCAATGATGTTGAAAATACGTTGGATGATGGAATCATGCTTCATATCTATGACCAAGGAAAACTGTGTTTAATTTTTTAGGTGCTGCAAGCTGCCAAGTTTTAAAACTTGGCGTGTTTACTTAAACTTTCTTTATTGGAGTACACATCCTTGCATTTTCTTGGCATTGATTTATTTCTTATAATGTAAATATAATCTCACTCATACAGGGTTCCGTCCTTAGATAGCAATAGTAATGGGAGTCTGCAGCATCAAAGTTCCGGGCTGTCTGAAAATGGAAGGCTTTCTTGCAGGAGCAGCTCTGGCTCCCTCGACTCCATGGCTGAGAATGGTGCTGCAGTGGCTGAACTTCGCAATGGTATTGAAGAAACTGGGTGGAATGGTTCTAGGATGCCTGTAGAAACTAGGGGCTTTGTAGATAGCAATGGCAGTCCTAAAACAAATACTCGGCTCGAGGTTGTAAATAGTAGAGAGAGCTCTAGAATGGAGGCTCAACTCAAGTTTGTAAATAGTAACAACAAAGGCCTGAAAATTGAGAATCATTTCGAAGATGAAGGTGATGAATTTGATTAGAGGTACTCTTCTACCCTTTAAATCTTCAGTTCATCAAAATGAGGAGTGCCTTTAGATTTTTCAGCTCTGGAGTATCATCAAACTAAATTAAGCAAGCACACGATTATGCTGTCATGCTCTAACATGAAATCCCCCCCCCCCCCTCCTTTTTTTTTTTTCCTTTCAGGCCTGCAGTTATTCTTTTATTCCGTGGAATGTTCGTTAACCATGTTAATACTGTGGATGGAATTGTAGACAAGAGTGAGGCTTAGGTGGTTTGACTGTGAAGCGGAACCGTGGATACTATTATGTTATTGGGGTTTCGTACTTCCGTTGACATTGTAAATAACAGACGAATATTCCCAATACTCAGTTGTGATATGTAAATAATAGCATGACTTTTTGTTCTTAATTCTGTTCAAATCCTTTGTTTTTTCTTTTTACCATTCTCGTCCAGATTTGTTGACATTTAAGTTTGCCATATATTATGACGATTGAATGTTTCAGTGCCCCCTTCTTCAAATAAACCCTGGAAATGTCTTGTCCAGGTTTGTCATATAACTTAGGAGTCATGGTGGTTTTTTCTGGCTTGTGTAATACGATCAGGCATTATTGTTCTGTGGCATAAACTTCTGAGCTTTGGTCCACATCTTCCCATTTTTCTTTCTTTGGACCCGGTTTTATCATTTAACCTCTTCAATTGTTGAGGTTCAAAGAAAAGACTGATGGTCCATTTTTTTCCCTTAATCTTCCGAGGAAGGCTGGGGCTGACAAATCATGCCTTGTTTTTTCCGCAACAGGTCAGAGTAAACTGCCGGGGTTTCTTTCAAGTGCCACCGGATTTGGTTTCGAGAAGGGTAAGTTGGGGATTTGATCTCTCTTCCCTTTCAATTACCAAACATGTGAAGACATTGTCTGGCTTAAAAACCTAGAGGAAGACAGATAAACAAGCACTCAAGTTTCTCCTGTCATGAAGTATCATGTAAGAAAGTTGTCCTGTTAAGGTTTGAAGTAAACTGTTACCGAATGAAAGTGGAATCACGACTGGCAAAGGCTATAGGATAATCAATCGATCGATGTGATTGCTGCATGTCAAACAAACAAATATAGTTACGTCAAGAAGAAAGGAATTGCAAATGGAATTCTCTACTTAAATTCATGATAAATATTATTAAAACAATAGTTAAAACTATATAATAAATTTGACTTTTAAAAACAAGTATAAAAATGTTAAACAAGATTTTTTAACAAATCAAGATCTTATATTTTTTATAGCAACAATTATAATAAATATTCCCTACTAAGCGAAGTTGTTTTCAAATAGCATACCATACAATATGTAAACTAAAGAAGAATATAACATAATTTTTTTTTAAGATTGTTGTCTAAATAAAGTTCACAGGTAAAATTAGAGATGTGAGAAAAACCAGAACATCTTCTGCTGCTTAACGCAGCGAGGCATTTCGAATGAAGTGGCCAGAAACTTGTTTTTGTATGTCTGTGTCTGATGTAACCTCGTCGCCAGAATTCTGGGCTGTTTCTTGTCCTGTTTTCAAGCCTGTTATAAAAGATTCACTGGATTTTCACTAATCACCATAAAATTCTTCATGAGTCATCTTCCTATATTTGATAAATGGAGAAGAGGAAGAGATATTGGGAAAAAATATTACACATTCCATCTTCTGAAACCAAGACTTTTGATATTATTTGAGGTATAAACAAAAACCTAAAATGTTTAGTGAATGCATTGTAGCTGCATTCAAATAGCATTGCTCTTGGAATAGCACTCTCTCTCTCTGTTTTTTTTTTTTTTTTATTCCCAGTCCTCCAATTGTTTTTTGTATTTTGTTTTTTAATTTAATCCTTTAAAATTATATATTTTTTAGAATCTGTCTTCACAATTTGTTCTTCCACGGTTTAGAGGGGACTATTTTAGTCTCGAAAAAATACCCTGCCATTAAGTTGCTTCTTGATTTTGCAAAAAACTACTTGATTTTATTGTTTTACTTTACTCAAGCATTCAAAAAAACTTGCCTTACAGCCCGTATAAAGTAAGCTCTGATATCACTGTTGAAACTGCAGAGTTTGTGAAATAAAACTTGCAGGGAGCAAAATCTGATAAAAAACAATAACAAAGACCAAGTCCAACTTAGCTTGTTTCAAACTTCGAAGGCAGATTCTCATGAATTCTAACAAAGACTCAAGACAAGTCCTTCAAGCTTTGTAATTGGACTCTGTCAAAAGCTTTATATCAAGTCCAGTTACACGACCATTCCATTCTATTCTGTACTACAGCCATTTTCCTTTACCAAAGGTGTTGCAACAACCATCTACCTCCCTTGTAGCTCCGCTACCATGTAAAAATAGCGAGACTTAAGTCACACTACCCAAGACCATAAACAACTATGTGAAGAAAAATAAGCTGACGAAATAAGAGAATGGTTCTTTTATTATGCAGAATTTTTACAAAGAACGAACACACATTCTCACAACACACAAAAGAGGCTAGAAGATAAATACACTTGGAGAGGAAACCAGAACAACTCATCCAGATAAGAACTCTTAAGAGAACCAAAAGACACTTCGACTAAACATAGGAAACTAAGGTCCAGGGATGTGCCTGGTTGTGCTTGCTTGGTGATTTGAAATGACCATGCCTGCATGAAAACTTCCAGCTTTCTGAAGCCTTTCTACCTCCTTGAGAATTTTCCCAACTTTCCTGCCAAGTTTATACTGCCGCATGCATGTGCACAGATTTGTTTTATTGGCCATCATACCTTCCTGCATTGAATTTACTTCAAGTATTGCCTTTTCAATTCTTTGCAGCCACTCATTTAACTTGTTTTGTTGCTATTTTATCATTTCGATCAGCCAACTCAAGCTCATGTTTCACTCTTTTCCTCTGATCAGGTAGATTATCCATTTCTTTCTCGAAGGTGTTAACATTTGATTGGAATCTAACAGTATTGTAAATGTAAGAGAAGACAGAGCCGTTTAGAAGGCGGCCAGTTTCCAACTATAGTGAACTCACAATCGAAGCAACACCATGGCAAAACTTTTGGTGAACAGGATGCCAAATCCTTGAGGAAAAATAAAAAATAAAATCAAAGGCAAGGAACTACTGAAACTACAAAAGTGTTTATGGGATTAATGATCTTAATTTTGAAGGTAGACCACTGTGACCAAGATTTTTTTTTCTTTGGGCTGTATGCTGAATTGGTCAATGTTATGATATGGCATAGACTAATGAAGAAGATAAGCAGAAATTCCATATGCAGAGAATATTTGAAGGCAATGTTTACTGAAGGCAATTTCATTATTTATCTTTCTACTTCTTACAGCATTAGTTTCTCTTCAGGGTTTCCCAACAGAAGGCTGCCCACTTTCTTTATCTTGCAGCTTCTTACACGAAAAAATTGAGAAACGAAGAAGGAAGAAAAGGGAAAAGAATATTTGACAGCCATACAACGAACCCTTTTTTGGTGGAGGGGAGTATTGAACTTCACATCAAGATTGCTTACCAACTTCTCTCGGGTGTTTCTGGTTCTTCAGCCCTACAAACATTAAGAATAATCCAAAATGTAGTTAGGAGAAGGATAATTAGGAAACAACATTCTTCTTAAAGATACCACAACAATCTATAATCAGCAAAAATAGTTTCAGAACAGGAAACAAGGAAAAAAGCTGTTTCAGATGTAAAATGATCGACCTCTCTTCTTTTCCGAGTGATGTTGAGACTGCACATGCTTGGAATCGTCGCTGAACAAGCGATTTAATCTCATAATCTTGCCATGTGATATTATTCCACCATTCCAGCTCTCCTCTTATTTCTTTAATAGCTGCAGCGTTGTAGGCTGTGATAGGAAGCTTCATCAACAATGAGCAGTTGCTCACCCCAATCCTCTCCAGAACCGGCAAATGTACTGTTCTTGTGCAGACACCCTTCAGATTGACCATATCCCACATTTCTATTATTTTTAACTTTGGAAGCTCTGAATTAGACGCAGATCCAGCTATAAGACGTTTGATCCTTCTGCATTCACCTACCTTAATCTCTTCAAGGTTTTTTAGCTGTCGAAGAAAAGAGAAGGATATCAGCTGCTTCTCCAGTCTTCCGCAATCTACCACTTCTAAAGTCTTCAACATGCCGAGGCAGCCTCTTTTAGGGACAATTCCTTCCAAAATAGCTGACAGATTTTTCAAGCGTCTAAGTTTCAAATGCTCCAAATTAGGTAACATGCTTCTCAGGATAGTCTCCCCATTTATCAGACTTGTGATCCAATCACAACTTGATATCGTCAGAGACTTTAAGCCTGATAGGCCATGCAAATTATGCCTGACAACTACTTCAGATAAATTATCCATGCCTCCACAATTTACAAGGTCCAGTGCACTTGCATTGCAGAATAATCCTTCGAGCCCTCCTGTCATCAGATCAACCCCTCTAAGAATGACCCTCTTCTCATCATGTTGAGTAGGCAGATAATTTGAATGACAGCTCCTTGGACTAATCCTTATGTTGAACTTCCTCAAACGTTTCAACCAGTCACTTTCTAGGGTAAGGCAATTGGCAGAGTCTAGCCTCAAGTGAAGAACTGAAAGTTTCTGCAACGATAGTAACTCGTCAAATGCTGCTCTTGGTTCTCCTACGTTACCCGTAGCATCCCATTTATATGCACTGGAAGACATGTCCAAGGCCTCAAGGCTAGATAATCCCCGAAGTGTTCCAGTTTCGATGTTTTCTAAGTAAAGGGTGTGAGACAAGTTCAAATATCTGAGATTACCAAGCATACCCCTTTTCCAGGGTAGTTCTCGCAGCCGTGTGCCAGAGAGATCAAGCATTTGGAGTTCGCAAAGATCTCCAAATAGGGGTAGTTTTTCTAGATAACAACAGTCTCTTACAAGAAAGGCCCTGAGCTGGACTAGATGAAGTAGGGTAGAAGGCAATGATTTAATTAGAGTGCCACTTAAATTCAGGACTCTAAGTGCTCTTACTTCTTGAAATAAGTTATCAGGTATTTTCTCTAGAGGATTGCCCTGGAGAAGTAACACGGTCATCCTGGAGCATCTAAACAGTTGGCTAGGAATCCTTGTAATGTTGCAGTTCATAAATGAAATCCTTGTGAGAGATTTCTGCAACTTCTGTGGTATGACAGACACTGAAGTACCTGCTTGGCAAAAGAATCCTGTTTCTATTGAAATCCATATGGCCATATCCCTCGCCAAACCATGCATCCTTACAGTTCCAACGCCTTCACCTTGTTCTAGCATGCAAGAATCCTTCAAATTTTCAATCAAAGAAATCCCATAATTGAATGACTGCTCAAGAGTTTGATGGTCATCGATTAAGCCATCAGCAATCCAGCATTGTATCAGTTCATTTGCTTCAATTGAAAAGTTTTCTGGGTATAAAGAGCAGTACAAAAAGCACCACCGATGAATCTTACTTGGTAACGAGATGTAACTCAGATTCAATGGCAGATAAACTTCTTCCATAACACTTCTGACATGAAGCGTTGAATGTTGCAATTGGCAAAGCACGTTCTCCCAGAGCTCAATCATGTTTTTTTTCCTCATCGAACTCCCCATGGTCTTGATTGCCAATGGCAACCCGCAACATCTTCTAGCTATTGCTCTTGCTAGAGGATTTATTACTTCCAACTCAACCACATCTCCTGCGCTTTCTGCAAACAAATTCCAAGCTGCTGCTTCATTCAAAACATCCATTTTGATGTTTACAGTGGTCATCATTCCCCTGCACACATCAAGATTTCTTGTTGTCAATAGTATCTTGCACTTGGCATGTTCATCATCTTGTGGAATACCCACAATGTCCAGATCAAGTTTCTCCCAGACATCATCAAGAATGAGAAGAAACCTCGTCTTCATCAAAGTTTCATGCAGTTTTATAGCTCTTCCTTCTGTGCTCTCTCCAACGTCAAATTCTAAATTCAATCTCTCAGCAATTCGAGATTGAACCCTTCTCAAGTCCAAGTCCTTCGAAACTGTGACCCAAATGACTACGTCGAATGACTGCATCAAGGGAGGGGACTCAAGAAGGTTATTGAAGTTTTTTACTAGTGTAGTCTTTCCGATTCCCCCCATCCCCCATACAGCAATCCTTTTGATGGCACCATCTTTCAAGCATCGCAGAAGCTCCTCTAACATTTCTTCTGCTGCTTTCTGACCTGCAAGAGATGGTGCTGTCATATTTTCCACTGGTTTTATTGGAGGCTTTCTGTCAAGCACCATGATATGCAAAGTGCATGAATCAATAAGAAGTTGTTTAACCTCTCCACACTTCTTTTTCGCCGTTTTTCTGAGTCGAAGACCGGAATGCATGCAACAGTCTAGATTGCTTCCGCAGACAGAAGAATTGCCAGCATCCTCCATCATCAACTGCACATCATGCTCAATTTCCTCCACCCTTTTTATCCAATTCAAAGCTTGCGATGTTGGATTCTTCCCTTCTGTTATGGCTAGCCTAATATCTTCTTCTAACTCGTTCTTTCGGCTAATGAGTTTTTGTATTTCACTCTGCAGTGATTTCATATTACCATGGAGACTTACAAGGGTGGAAATCTTTCTAAAAAGAAAGATGGACATACATTGAGTAACTTCAGCAACAAATGCACCCACGATTTCCATGGCAAGTAAGGGTAGGTCCAAGAGCTGAAGATGAAAAGACTACTTATAGGCTTGTGGCCAAGACAAAACCAAAGGGTTTGGTTAAGACAACAAGAACAAGGTTTACTCGAGCTTGTCACCACCATATAACATTCCAAAAGAAGAAATTTCCACAGGCAGTTCTCTTCCGGCTTCGTAGAGATCGTTACATGGTTATTAGCTACCAAATAAAGAAATCATTGGAGTATTCATTCTCTGCAGGAAACACTCATATAAACTTTTTGTACTGACATGGACCAACCTAGATGCAATGGTCGAGGCGCAGGCATATCTTTTAAAATCCCTGACTGCTCATCAGCACCAGAGATTGGTCAGCATGCTAGTTCCTAGATTATTATATTGTAAATATATCAATGCATATCCCAAGAAATCAGATTGCTAGTGAATAGCATATTTGTCATTTTTAAGCGTTTCCCTGTATAGATAGCAAGCAATTCGCTGCGGCCAAGACAATTTTTTCTGCAGCGTAGAAAATAAAATTCAAGTGTTATTATTAGATTTTAGAGAATAATAATAAAAAATTCATAACTCTGATATCACAGGGAAAAAGCTAAAAAATAATGATAGTCAATTCACTAGAATTAAAATGTAGAAAAATAAAATCAGAAAAAAAATCAATGAAAAAAATATTAAAAAATAAAATACTGACAAAATTAAGTGAGGTTGTCAAAATCCGCGAGTAGAACCAAACGGGTCATCATTATTTGATAGGTAGCTTGCGCAATGCTGCGGACCTATAATTTTTTATTGCAGAAAAGATATCGAGACAATGTAATTTTTTTTTTATAAAAAGAACAAAATTCAAAATTATGATCATTGATTCAAAATCCAAAAATATTAAAGAGCAATGAAAAAAATAGTCGAGCCAAATCTAGTGAACTTGCTGAATCCATGACTTGAGACATGATACTAAGATAACTCAATATAAAAAAAAGTAAATAAACAAAGGATACTAATTTAAAAAAAAATTAAAAAAACAAAATTCCATCATATATTGCCTTAAATTAAATGCTAGGGATGCAATCAATAAATTAAATTTAATAAAAAACCAAAATAGGCCAATCATATTTTTCACCAGAGAAAAAATATCAAAATGATGCAAATCTTGTAAATTCGGGTTAAACTCTCAAACTCGCAATCCATTAAATTCTTGACCTGGGCTCAACACCTAAAAAAAATTAAACGTTTGATGATGAAATCAATTAATTCAATTCAAAAAAAAAAAATTCCTTTAGAAATTGAATCTAAATTTAAGAAAGACCAAAAACACTAAAAGTAAGGTTACCTATGTTATTTTAAAATTGACCACGAAAATCTCATAGAAAATGAATAAAAAAATAATAAAATGATAAATGATGAAAAAAAAGGTTTAAAAAGGCTAAAAAACCATGGAAATCCATGTCTGTGTCAACTTTGTAAATCAGAGTCAGTTTTTTAAGCTTACAAACTTTTAAATTCTAGATTCAAACTAAACTAAGAAGCTTAACACCAATCCAATTAAATGTTGGAGGATAAAAAAAACAATCTAAAAAAAATCTTGCAAGGTAAAAAAAATACAATAATAAAAAAAAGATTAGATTTGATAGGATAAAAAACAAAAAGAATGATGAAATTGCCAAAACAATTACAAAAACCATCTAAAAAAATAGCAATAAAAACAGGAACAAAATCTGATAGGTAAAAATATCTATTGGGGGTGAACTTAAAAAATATCTCAATTTAATAAAGAGAACAACGATAAAATTGAAAAATCCCTTTAATTCCACAATTTAAAAAAAAAATTAAAAACTATAATAAAGAGAATACATATGAAATCTTAAGAATAACAAATTTTAGGGGTTGATTTGATTTCTTTAAGGCCAACACAAAAATCAAGTAGGAGAGAATGAAAAATAAAAAAAACAAAAGGCTACATGCACCACTTTGGCCACCATCGAGCTAGACGCGCTGTTTATTCGTGGAGGGAACACTAAGATGCTTGACTATCCCACACCCAGGATAACCCTGGGCAAAGAAAGGTAGAAACAATGACAACACTTAAGGATCAATAATTTAATGACAAAGGATAAAATTGAGTAAAAAATCAATTTTAAAAAACCAAGTCAACCCATGTTAACCCGACCAACCTGCGACTTGAGATATGAGATGTGAATAACTCCATAAAAAAAAAAAGCTGAACAAATCACAAATCTCATAGCTCAGTAAGTCAATGTCAAATGATAAAAATAAAAAAATAAATTCTAAAAAGAATTTTAAAAAAATACTAATCTCGAACTAGGTAAATCATTGAAACTGGTGAATCGAGTCATGAGAATGAGACAACCTTGTAAAAGGCAGAAATAATCATAAAACAAAATCCTCAATTATATATATAAAAAAACAATGAAGACCAAATCTTGCACTAAAAATAATTGAAAGAAACTAACCAGGGACTAAATTGAAAACAAAATAAATGAAGAAAAGGATAGAAAAAGAGTAATGAAAAAATAAGGATCAAAATGTGAAAAAAATGAATTAAAATTCTAAAGGAAAAAAATCAAAAAAATAAAATAAATACAAAAGATGAAAAAACAGCAATCAAAAGAATGAGAACCAAAATGTAAACAAAAAAAAATTAAATTAAATATGGAGATGGATGAAATTAAAAAATAAACTTCAAAAACCATTAAAATTAAAGAAAATAGAAATCAAAAGAATAAGGATCAAACCTAAATCAAATACAAAATGGAGGACAAAGCTAAATTTTTAAAGGCCTAGTGTGAAAACCAAGGTCCATGGGAGAGAAACGAAAGGTAAGAGAAAAAACCTCATTGTTGTTGAATCGTTGCCTGTCTTGGTGAGCGTGCCACTTCAACAGCTTTTGCCATTGTAATTGTCTAAAGTCATTTTTTAAATCCAAAAAGTCAAAGGTTAACTATATAATTTTACTATAAAAAAAGAATGCAAAGACAAATAAACCCCTTCCTACAAGGCTTTCTAAGCCAAGGGTATAAACATTATTTTATTGTATAATTAGAAGAAAGGGACCAAAAAAAACCCTTTAATAGAAGCCCATTTTTTTTTTTAGATTTCAAGGGAAAAAAAGTATTTTTATTATGCATTATAAAGTTGAACAACAACTTTGCCCTTGATCAATTCTCAAATGACATTTGGGTACCATGAAAAATATAATTTTGCTCTCAGTGCCAAGGTAATTGTTAAGAGCAATGAAGGATAAAATTATCATTACATTGCTTGAATCCACAATGATTCTCCTTACATGCTACAATAATTTACTGAGGCCTTTTAGTTTTTTTTTTTTTGTTAATTTTACACTTCCTTTTACTATATCGATCTCATTATTACAATCGCTGTAATTAGTTGGTTGATGATATTTTGCGGTGACCATATTTGATAAAAAATTAATAAGAAAATCTTATTATTATAGAATTAAAACTTCAAAAAACATTTTTCTTTTCTGTTCCCAACAACCCAACCTTTATATTGTAAATGTTTGTTTTTTGAATTGCTTGGTTTTTAACAGTATTAGCGCCATATCTCCACATTCTAAATATAAATCATTGTATAATTATTAGAAATATATGTTTAGACTTTATTCTTGGGATCTTGTCTCATTTCCTTATGTATTATATACTTATTGTAACCATGAATGTAAGATATACATAACAAAAATCTTCAACTTTACATGGTATCAGAGTTGACTTCTCTGTATACGTTCTTTAACATCACTTGTTTCTTCTTATAGCCATGTCCAATGCCCCATTTTAGGAAGCCCATCTTCATCAATTTCAAATGTATCCTCTCCATATATCCTTCATTCCACTGATCACCCAGATGTCATCCTTGTCTCCATCCTTTTTAATGGTGACAACTATCCCACTTGGAAGTGGGCCATGAAAATAACATTGAATGCCAAAACAAAATTGAGTTTTGTTAATGGTGCCCTCCCAAACCAGCGTCCTCCACAATAGAAATCCAACTATGGGAACGTTGTAGTGACATGATCTTGGCATGGATTCTCAACTCCATTGATAAATCCATTGTTAATTGTCTAATTTATCATGATTGTCCCGTGATGTATGGCTCAATCTTGAGGATTGTTTCTCCCAAAACAATAATCCTAGAACTTTCAAATTGAAGCGTGACATTGCTACTCTCATTCAAGGCTTCATGACCATCTCTACATATTTTACCACGCCCAATGGTCATTGGGATGAACTTGTCATACCCACTCCCACACCAAAATGCACTTGTGGTATCCTAAAAGAATTCATCTATATGCAAGACATTGAACGAGTTTCTCAATTTATTATGGGGTTACATGACTTTTATGCTTCAATTTGTAGCCAGATTTTGGTCATAGATCCTTTACCCCTTGTTACAAAAGTTTATTTGATTTTACATGAAAAAGAAAAGCAACGCCTCCTTCATATCTCCAGTGTTCCAACTAAAGCTGCTAATATGGTAGTTCATCATCCCTTCTCTTATTATTCTGATAATAAGGGAAGAGGACGTGGCCATTGAAAATCCCACTATTATAAGTTATATGGTTATCCCAAAAACAAGTCTTAATATCGTGAAACATGTAATGGACAATCTGGTTCATCAATATCAGTGCATAATGTCACTAGTTATTTAACCTCTTTTGAGATTACTATTCCTGGCCTTACTAGTAACTAATGCAATCGACTCTTAGATCTTCTATCACCTTCGAATACCAACTTTGCCAATTTTACTAGTAATCTTGCCTCTTGCCATACTGCTTCTTTCCCTAATCATGAATGGATTATTGATTCTGGTGCCTCAGATCATATAACTTCAAATTTGTCATCATTTGATAACGTTCAAACCCTCCATCAACCATGTCCCATTAAACTTCCAAATAGTAATATTGTTTATATAACTCATACTGATATACTACATGTTTCCCCTAATATCTCCTTTTCTAATGTTCTATATATGCATTCATTTAAATTGAATCTATTGTCCATTAGCAAACTCACCATTACTTTTAATTGTGTTGCCATATTTTTTTCAACCTTTTATGTTTTTCAGGACCTATTAACAAGGAAGCTGATTGGAATGAGTGAATTACGAGATGAGCTTTATCACTATAAACCTTTCTCTGCCTCAATTTTCCATTCTTAAAAGGTTACTGACTCCATTATTTGGCATTAACGACTTGGTCACCCTTTTACTTCATGTATTCCAAAAACTTTACATATTTCTAATCAACATTTGACTTGTGATATATGTGGTAGAGCAAAACACACTAGTCTGCCTTTTTCTTTGAATACAAATAAAAACACATTTTATTTCAATCAAATTTATTGTGATATATGAGGTGGTTATCTTACCGCTTCACATTTATGAACATATTATTTCTTAACAATCGTGGATGATTACTCACGTACTACATGAGTTTATCTTATGCATATGAAATCTTGTACTTTTACTTTCCTTTAATTTTTTTTTGCCATGGTTAAAACTCAATTCAATTACATTATTCGACATGTGCACACTAATAATGATCAAGAATTTATGTTCAATAAACTTCAAATATTTTTTCACGATCATGACATTTTTCACAAACATACATATGTTGATGAGGAAGTTTATATGACTCCCCCACCAGATTATTGCACACTAAAGAAGACTCCTATTTGCCATCTTCATAAATTAATTTATGGCCCCAAGCTAGCATCTTGCAATTTTTTCTTTAAATTATGTTCTATTTTGTTTGCTGAGGGCTTTACCCAATCTAGGCTGATCACTCTCTCTTCAAACACTTTCGGGGTCAGTCTTTTACTTTCATATTGATTTATATTGATGACATTCTTCTGACATGCAATGATCTTTCTACTATTAACAATTTCAAGACCATGCTCGCTCATCATTTTAAAATCAAGGATCTTGGCAAACTAAAATATTTTCTTGGGCTCAAAATTGCTCATTCTCCCACTGATATATTCCTTAATCAACATAAATATGCTTTTGACATCCTTACTAATAACGATCATCTTGGTACTCCGTCCTACTCAATTTTTCTTGGAACAAAAGCTCAAGCTTAATAATACTGATGGTGATCCCCTCTCTTATCCAAGCTATTTTCAATGATTTATTGGGTGTTTGATATACCTCACCATCACTCATCTTGACATTGTGTTTCCAGTAAATATTTTGAGCCAATTTATGCATTAGCTGAGGCAACCATATTATGATGTTGTTCGCGTTCTTCATTACATTAAGACCACTCCAGGCTAAGGCTTATTCTTCCCTACTACCAATACTCTTCAAGTCTCAACTCAATCCAATTCAGACTGGGCTAGTTGTCCACTCACTCGATGCTCCACCACAGGTTTTTTCATTCAGCTTAGCATAAGTCCTATTTCCTAGCACACTAAGAAGCAATATACGGTCTCTTATTTTTCTACTGAAGTTGAGTATCAGGCTCTTGCTTCCATTACCTGTGAACTTACATAGCTCAAAACTCTTCTACATGATCTTAACATTCATTGTTCATAACCCATGCTCTTATATTGTGACAACCAAGCAGCCCTACACATTGCTCATAATCCTATTTTCCACGAGCGTATAAAACATATAGAAATTGATTGTCATGTTATTCGTGCCTTAACTAATCGCATACCTACCTACAATCAGCTTGCAAATGTCTTCACCAAAACTTTAAGACGAGAACAATTCCAAGCATTATCATGTAAGTTGGGCATTACAGATCTCCATGCTCCAACTTAAGAGGGAGTATTAGAGTCGTATCTCCATATTCTATATATAAATCATTGTACAATTATTAGAAACATATGTTTAGGCTTTATTCTTGGTTAGCAAATGTTTAGGATTTATTATTAGGATCTTGTCTCATTTTCTCATATATTATATACCTATTATAACCATAAGATATACAAAACATAAATCTTCAACTTTACAAATAGCATGATCCATGACGTTGTGCTATTATCCAGGAACTTTTTAAGGTTATGCTCGTCCTCTGAAAAAAGATTTTGGGATAAACAAAAAGATATGGCTTGTTTTCTTCCTAAACTTAGAATTTTTCTAATTGCTGTAATGGCATAACATGTATATCATACTTTATTAAAATCAATGACCATATTGTCAAAGACAATATTTAATATTTAACTATAAAGAGAAGTTTTTAGGATTGAATAATAATAGAAAAACATGTTTTTATAGAGTTATATTAAACTTAATATAAATTTCAATATTGTCTTTCATTTTTGTTAATCTAAGTAGGATTCTCATGGAATTATGAACATTTATAGGATTTACAACTATATATTGCTAATCTAAGTAGTTTGAATTAAACATATGCAAGTTGGATTTGTGAAATTAATATATTTCATTATTTATTATGTTTTATTTTAACTTATGTGGTGTGAATGTTTTATTTGATATATGATTCTTAATTATTTATTCATTATTAAATATATTTAATGAAATGATTTAATGACCAAGTAAATCATAATTTAATTATATTATATTCTTTTTTAATGTATCAAAAAATATCTTTTTTTATCATAAGCATTGTTTTTTAAATTAAGATTTATCATAATTTTAAAAGCAAGTTTCAATAAAAAATTAAAAAAACATATATTTTCAAAGTGAATGTATAAAAAAAATATACAAATAGTAATTATGAAAAAAATCATATAAAATATTTACAATAAATGTTTTTAAAAATAGATATTTCATTAGCACGGAATGCTAATGATTTTTTTTTTTAAATCAATCAAGCATATTAAGCTCATATATAATTATTAAGAAGGATAATTTTAAAAGCTCATATATTCTAATAAACTTATTTAAAATGAATCTTATTATAAAATATAAAAAAATAAGGATAATTTTATAATAAAAACCAAAGGTGTCTTTGCAAGAAAGGTTAACCTAGGTGTTTGACCAAAAGGTATGACGTCTAGGCTCGTATACTAGACAAATAGGTGGATGCTTCTAAACAAAATTAAGTTTTTTTTTTTTTTTTTTTTGTAGAAAGGGTGGATACTTATATATGGTGTGGATGATGTGTCGTCAATATGGACAAACAACGCTCCATCTGTCTGTAATATTTTTTGATCAACGGAGGTGTCTCTAGTAATTGAAAAATCAAGTGCAAGTTTTGAGACCCTAAAAACCCAAAATTCCCTAAGGAATAGGGATCAAATATGAAAAGTGTGAAACTTAAGGGATCAAAATGAAATTTTCCATGTCATTTAAACAAGATAAGCAGGAAAAGGTTATGTTTTTTTTTATATATATAATTTCGATAATTGATCTTTCAATTTTTATCTTAAAAATAACTTAAAATCTTTTTTTTGTAAAATTAATATGTAATTCAACAGTGGATTATCAAATGACACAATGGACGAGGGCATGCAGTTAAAAACAAATAACAATAAATAGAATTATGCCAGCATGACTTGTAAGGATTTAATTGAAAAGAAATAAAGTTTAGGGATCAAAGTGCAATTGAGAGACTAAAAAGAAAAAAAAAACAGCTATAAACATTAACATGAGCAATAAAATAACCAAATCTTTTAGTCTTTTTTTTAATTAAAATTATAGCACTCAATATAAACTAAAACTAAATTTGAAAAAACAATCTCTAATTATTGTTTTAAATATATCAAGTTTGATAATAATATAAATTAATGATAAAAAACAAAAAAAATGTATTTTGTGGTGTCTTATTCATTATCAATAAAATAAAATATGAGTACTCTATTTTATATATTATGAATTAACATAATTTTATCTTTATCTTCTATCTCAAATACCAACCAAAACATATTTTTAGTGTCGTAATATAAACTTTTTTGTCATTTTTCTGTTGGATTTCAATAATAGGCTTTGTCCTCCTATTATATTTTGATCATGAGAGGTTTTTTTAATTAAATTTTAAAAAATATATTCTGGAATCAATTTATGCATCAATTAAATTTTTTTTTCCTCAAATAATTTCAAAAACACATAATATTTTTAATTCTGTATTATTATAAATGAAGTGTTAAATTTTGATTGTGGAGAAGTAGTCATTCAAGGATAGTCCTCTATATATATATATATATATATATATAGTCCGTTCGTCCCTCTATTATTGTAGATAAATTACGACCAACAACGATGATGACAACAAAGTGTGATGTGGTCTTGACAACTCATAATATAATTAGCTACAAAGCAAGATAGATAGATATATGTTCGATTGATAACTCGATGTCAAAGCAATGTCTTTGCCCACAAAATAAACTAGTACAAGTTATTCAACCCTACTACTAGAAGGTTAGATAATTGACCACGAGCTAGCTAGTCTCTGATTTATTATTGTTGGACCTACCGTTTAATCCATGTTTTCAATTCATGTTAATCCATGGGTTAATTATTATTTATATATATAGTTCTTGTATTTTTTTTTATGTTTTCTTGGGCTATTCTTTTCTCTCTCTCTCTTTTTTTTTAAAAAAAAAACTACTTCTGACTATAGTTGATTATTGATCTAAGGATAAATTATTGGATTTATTAGACAAGTCTTCGTTACATTTTTAATTGTATTTATTAGACAAGGATAAAATTAAAAAGAAATGATTACAAAAACTCTTTTGTAGTTTGATCTGAATTTTATTTTTTATATATTCTTTAATAATTTACACTTTTCATCATCATGTAATTTATATGTTTAATAATAGTTTTTTACATCTTTAACAATGTATTTTATTTGAATTTTTTGTTTGACCCAAAATATAAAATATAATTTATGTAAAAACAAATATTTAAATATTATTAACATGTTTTATAATTATATTTTGATACGATAATATATTGGATGATATTTGTTTTTAAATATTGAGACATTAATATGTTCGACTGAAATAAGTTAATATGTTACATCTTTGATCCCATTCAAGAGACCGAATTAACCTTATAGAAAAAAAATCAAAATAAATTATGAAAATCAATTCCTAATTAATTTAATAAAGAAGAATGAAATTAAAAAAAATATCAAATTAAAAAAATAAACAAAACAAACTACTTGGATCAACTTAAGGTAACTTGCTAAACCAGCAACCTAGATCATATAATTAAAATAACCTCATGAAAAACAAATGAAGAAAATTATTAAATTTAATTTTCAGCCAATCAAATATTGAAAAATAAAATTAAAAAATAAATTAAAATAAACTTAAATTAAAATATTAAATTCACAATTTAAATTATAAAACTAGAGATAATATTTACTACGTTTTTTTTATCTTAAAAAACAACAAGTAGTTCTTTGTTTTAGAAAAAAATGCTCACCCATTAAAATTTTTACAACGTTTTTGGAAGGATTTTCTCATATGCGATTCACGTGTTCCACGTCTTTTCAATTTGTTGTTAATTCTTGACATACCAGAAAAAGTGGACACATGTCTAGCCCATCCCAGACCACGTGTCAAGAATTAACACTAAGTTGAGGGATTACATCGAGAGATTTTCTTGAGTATAAAGATCAATTAGTGAATAAAAAAAGTAAATAGACCACATCAAGAAATTATTAAGAATACAAGGACTGAATAATACGCTGCGTTTAGATTTGTTTGATGGGCTTTGGCCGAACATTTTAATTTTTTCAAAGCAAGCCCTAATATCATGTTAATGACAATTACCCATCACCTGCACACGGTAAGGGTCTTTAGCTGTGGATTTTATTCAAGACTGAAATGTCAAATTTTGATTGTAGAGAGGACTGGCCATGCAAGGCAAGGCATCTCTCTCTCTCTCTCTCTCTCTCTCTCTCTCTCTCTCTCTCTCTCTCTCTCTCTCTCTCTCTCTCTCTCTCTCTCTTCTATATATATTATAGTTTTAAAACCAGGCCTGGCCTGACGGATCAGCCTGGAATCCGGTCGATCGAAGCTAGAACCGGGCCGGGTTAAAAATAAAATAGGAAAAGAAAAAACCCGGTGTGACTCAACTAACCCGATTGATCTGGTCAAAAACCCGGTTGCAACCCGTTGATTTTTGTTTTTTTTTTGTTTTTTTACTAAAACGACATCGTTTTAAAATTTTTTATAAAAAAATTTGACCCGAGCAACCTGATAAACCTATCAAAACCTGGAACTTGAGTCTTGAACCGGGCTGAATATATATATATATATATATATATAAAGATGACGACAATGAGGATTATTTGGTCAAGCAAGCAAAAACTTAATTCATTTTACTCTACAATGGTCTAAATTAACATCAAAGCAATGTATTTTCCCACAAAATAAACTATCGTTAATAATTAGTAACGTCTAGTTATATAATAATAATAAAAAAAATCCCTAGAAGGTCATATAAATTATGCATTACCCTATCCTTAATGTCGTCTTAGCAATCTCATGGTGAATTGACGTCGAGCCTGTAATGTAAAAGGACAAGGAGATGCCACGGCCTCCATCATTATCATGTCTTAATGGTGTTATTTGCTCCCTCTACTCTCAATCTTCTCTTAATTTGGTCCTCCTACTCTATTTTTTAATAATGTCATCCAATTACTCTAATAAGATTGGTGTCATAAAGATAGGATGTAACTGGGCAATGATGCCAAGAAGTCAAGAATTTGGCACCGTTTGGGAGTTCTCAAAAAATTCAATTTTTTTGGCTAAAAATTCAAAAAAATTTGTGTGTTTTGGATTGTTTTGATACGCTGATTTTAAAAATAACTTTTTTAAAATAAAAAAACATCATTTTGATGCAATTCAACACGAAAAACACTTTGAAAATCAATTGCAATTACACTCTTAAACAGGCCTATAGTAGAGAGTAGAAGGATGAGATTAGGACAAAAGGTAAAAAAGGGACCAAAGTAAACATAATTAGAGGGGCCAAATAAAGCTAAAGATTCTTTTCAATAAATTAAGGGAATCTGCTTTTAGAGATAATTAATTGATTAACATCAAATCTACAACACATTCCAAACTATCGTGATCTTCTCTCTCGATCGCTCTCTCTCTCTTTCTTTCTTGTTTTAACAAAATAAAAGGTGTTATTATATGCCGGAAGACCAATTAATTACCGTAAAAGCCATTTCATGAAACAAACGACCTGCTACCGATTATGATCTCTCAGGTCTTCCCTTGATTTGTTTTTGAAGAAGAAGAAGAAGAAGAAGAAGAAGAAGAAGAAGAAGAAGAATGGTTTCCTGCCTTTACACTCCAAATTAATGCAGTCCAAGACGAAGAGTCACTTTCCATTTTAGAAGGCCTGTAATATCAGAGTCCAAACTCCCTTTAGCATGTCTCCAAAAAAAAACTTCATGTGTTGGCAAAGCTATGTAACACCAAACAACGTAACCTCTAGTCAAATTTATGTAAATTTTCTTTAGATATATATAAAAAAAACCCATTTCTCTCAACTTCCCACCTTCAATGCCAAGCCAAAGTCTCCAAACCCTTGAAAAACAAACACCATAGCCTCTTCTAAGTCCCATGTCTCTTTCTACTTAACAACCCTCCTTCCTTTCTTATGTGTATTAAAAGATCCGCAGCACAAGTTTGAATATATATATATATATATATATATATATATATATATATATATGTTATATGTATATATGTTATATGTATACATCCAGACGCACGCACATGTCTAGCCTAATTGCTAAGCAAGTTTAGGTGACCGATAGCAACCTCTTTAAACTCCCATCATCAAATCCTTCCTTTTTACAGCAGAATCCTTACTTGGGTTTCTCGCATTTCTACTCATCGCCAGTTCTTCTTTGGGTGTGATTGCCAAATAATGACATAGCCAACCAAGAGAAAGAAAACGAGGCACAGCTCTATTTCGGGCTTCTTGTTTCTTGGTTTCGCTGTGTTGTGCGCGGTTTAAAACAAAATGCAGCTTCATATATCGCCGAGTTTGAGGCATGTTACAGTTTTTCCTGGAAAAGGTGTTAGAGAGTTTATCAAAGTGAGGGTTGGAGCTAGAAGGGTTTCTTATCGAATGCTCTTCTATTCTCTCTTGTTCTTCACGTTTCTTCTCCGGTTTGTGTTCGTTTTGTCCACAGTTGACTCCATTGATGGAGAAACCAAGTGCTCTACACTAGGTACACATTTTGAATAATATTGCATTCGCCCTGCTTTGATCTTCCCAGCTCTTCATGTCTCTCTTAATAGATTTTAAGAAATGCTAAATATAATTGCTAGCTTTAATCGATGATATTGATCGTTTTAATCAAGAAGGATGTTTTTTGCGAGATGAACTAGAGATTAATCATAAGATAAAGCTTCAAATCTTGATAATGGTGTTTGATGGACCAAAAACATTATTAAGATAGAAAACATAACAACTACTGGCCGGCTTGTTTTTTTTAGTTAATTAATTATTTAATTAATTCAATAAGTCATAGAGTTTAGGGTTTCTAGGCAATATCTAAGCTTCACCACTAGAGTTAAAAAAAACATCGTTTCAAGACTTTATTATGCTCTATCTAATTATATTTATCATAGAATTTATACATAAATGTCTGTTCTGATCACTCTACAAGGTCGTTTGTCTATATTGGCTTAAGAGCTATAAAATCGAAATATAATTCTCCAAGGATGTTTTATATATAGTCTAGCCAGTGATGCTAATATTCTTCTCCAAAGTAGAGAGAGAATATATAGGTACTGAAATAATTATTTTTTTTGGTATTTATTTTTTTAATATTATTATCATGTATTATCCTTAGATTTATTCATTTAGAGGTTGCTTCAACCAATAATAATAACACGAAAAAATCCTCAAGCTTTGATTTTTCTTTTATAGTTACTTTTATTTTTTAGCTTACAAAAAAAAGAAAAAGAAGGATCCAAGTGATTTTTTTTTACTAAATGCCACACGTGTGTTTGTTATTGTGGTGTATAATGTTTTTTAAAAGTATTTTTCTCTTTAAAATATATCAAAATAATTTTTTAATTTTTAAAATCTGCATATTAAAACTATCAAGAAAATATTAAAAAACATCAATTTAATATTTTATCAAATGAAATATATTTTTAAAACGCACTAAAAAAACAATAGCTATCTTACTTCCAAACATCATGAACATTAATTGAATCAAAATGTCATGTTTAGCAAATTGATTATTAGTAAGCATATTAATTTGATATCCAAATTTAATTAAGAAAGTTGGTGAGAAAGTATGTTATTATTTTCGGACACAATGCATATCTATCATGAGAAAATTAAGAATTTAAGGACCAAATTGGAAGATATAAAAGCATATGGTAGTTCAGCCCTTGCGAAGCACTCATTCCCATTGCCCACCATTTGGCTACATGAATTTACGCACATGCCCCTGGTTTTCACAGAAAATGTCTAAAAATCCTGTGAAAGTGAAAGATGGACCGACATATAACATTTATCTACAATAGTTATTTCCCAATTATAGTTAGTCAATTGGTATATTCAATAATTAATTAGCGTGTCAAAAGATTTGATATAGAAAGATGTAATAATTAACCATTTGATATATTAACCTATGGTTGGTGTGAACAGCCTTAGCTTATGAGAGGCTAATAATATATTAATTACTATTACTTATTAATATATATGCAATATGATTTGATTATCATTTTTATTAATTAATCTTGCCTTGATAGGCTGCTTGGGGAAAAGACTAGGGCCAAGGATATTGGGGAGAAGGCTTGACTCAGCTGTAAACTCCTTGAACCCTAGGATTTTTGTGGCATTAAGCTTGATTAGTGTAATTTAAGTATTGCTAATTGAGATTATTGTTCGGTATCTGAAGGTACCAGAGGTTATGTTTCAAGTGCTAGAACAACCACTTGGCAATGATGAATTGAAGGGAAGGAGTGATATTCCTCAAACATTAGAGGAATTTATGGACGAAGTCAAGAACACAAGATTAGACGCGAAAACTTTTGCTCTCAAGCTCAGAGAAATGGTACCACACTTTTCTCTCTTTTGTTTGATGTCAAACGCTTGTTGTGGGAATTTTCTATCGCAAAAATTGTCAACAATTGATATTTCTCAGGTCACTCTGCTTGAACAAAGGACTAGAAATGCCAAAATCCAAGAATATCTGTACAGGCATGTAGCATCAAGTAGCATACCGAAGCAGCTTCATTGCCTTGCCTTGAGGCTAGCCAGTGAGCACTCCACTAATGCAGCTGCTCGACTTCAGCTCCCCTTGCCGGAACTCGTCCCTGCGCTTGTTGACAATACTTATTTTCACTTTGTCCTGGCATCAGACAATGTGCTTGCTGCTGCTGTTGTTGCCAATTCACTTGTCCAAAATGCGTTGCGCCCCCAGAAGTTTGTGCTGCACATAATAACAGATAGGAAGACTTATTCACCTATGCAAGCATGGTTCTCACTGCACCCTTTGGCTCCGGCAATAATTGAGGTCAAGGCATTGCATCATTTCGATTGGTTCGCAAAGGGGAAAGTGCCAGTCATGGAAGCAATGGAAAAGGATCAAAGGGTGAGGTCACAGTTTAGAGGGGGTTCATCTGCAATTGTAGCAAATAACACTGAGAAGCCTCATATTATCGCAGCAAAACTACAAACACTTAGTCCCAAGTACAATTCAGTGATGAATCACATCCGAATTCATCTACCTGAGGTAATAAAATAGTCAGTAATTCTGCACAAACATAAGCTTTTTAAGTCGATGCTTGTAATGCTCACTGTCAATGTTCTGTTTTTGCAGTTGTTCCCAAGCCTAAACAAGGTTGTGTTCCTAGACGATGACATAGTGGTGCAGTCCGATCTTTCGCCTCTCTGGGACATTGACATGAATGGAAAGGTTAACGGAGCAGTAGAAACCTGTCGAGGAGAAGACAAGTTTGTCATGTCAAAGAAGTTGAAGAGCTATTTGAACTTCTCTCATCCCTTGATATCAGAAAATTTCAAGCCGAACGAATGTGCCTGGGCTTATGGCATGAACATATTTGATTTAGAGGCTTGGAGGAAGACCAACATAAGCACAACATACCATCACTGGGTTGAAGAGGTAATCATCAATATAAATATCCACATAGTTTTCAAGCATTTCGTGACATTTCTTGGCTACTAAGTTATCGAAAACTTGTTCTCATTTTCTCCTTTCAGAACTTGAAATCAGACCTGAGCTTGTGGCAGCTAGGAACACTACCTCCAGGTCTGATAGCATTCCATGGCCACGTCCACGTTATCGATCCCTTTTGGCACATGTTGGGTCTAGGCTACCAAGAAAATACAAGTTTGGCAGATGCTGAGACTGCCGGAGTCATCCATTTCAATGGTCGAGCAAAGCCTTGGCTAGATATAGCATTCCCTCAGCTCCGCCCCCTGTGGGCTAAGTACATCAACTTTTCTGACAAGTTCATAAAGGGCTGTCATATTAGGCCATCTTAACTTGAATTTTGAGATGAAAATGTTGACTGCGATCGTGATTAATATATGTCTATATATAAGGAGAAAAAAGCAGAGAGGAGAGAGTTCTTCACAAATCCAAGGCCTTGAATCCAGAAAGTAAAATATTCATAACCAGGCATTTGTCTGCTTGGTTTTTTTAGAATTCATCCTCTGTGGGTGAACAACCCGTCCCTATTACTTCAAATCTTGATTCAATTTTAATGAGAAATTAAGCATGTTATGGATTTTCAACCGTTACCAGCATTTAGCACTATTATTCTTGCTATATATATATATATATATATATATATATATATATATATAAAGTTCCGGGGTGCCCAAGCTTGGGCAATCAAACCCACTAATTGCCAGGCCGAGGCTACTAGGCTTGGTCATCTGGACCTAGCCCAACGACCACTATAATTTTTTTTTCTCTCTTTAATTTTCTTCTCTTTTTTTCTTTTGCTGTCACATTTATTTTTCTTAAACTGTACTTGTAATATATTTTTTTTTAAAAAAAACAAACACATCCATAACAAAACAAGTAACAAATCCTCTTCATACAGTTAAAAAAAAAAACTCTATATCAACAACAATAATAAAATAAGTTCTATATCAATAATAATAATAATAATAATAATAATATAAAAAAAAACTTGGCAGCCTTTATAATTGGCGAATTAATAGCGCCATCAAATTATACAAAGCATTCTCTATAGATGTGCCTTAAACCTTGAAACAGCCTTCAATTCTCCTCCTTCAACAAGAACAGTCCATTTCTCACGCACTTGAAAATCACTCCTTTTAGCTTGCTCAAAACACCCCTAACTTCCAGCCTCATAAATGAATAAATCACCTGCAAAGATCCCACAGAGCCACTCAAATCACCAAAGTCATTCTCCTCTTCAAAACCCCATTTCGGTTTGAATATGACTACTAGCTTTGGGCTACCGTTTTGATATCAAGCAACTGCCAACTCTCTGGCGCCAAAAACACTGCTGCACTCAAGATTCTGCTCTGTATTGCTGGCTGAAGAAATGTCAACGTGCTCCACGTTGCTAGATGAATTATGAGATTGAAATGCTTCGATGCCTCTGTTCTTCAATGTGGGACTCGGCCGGATGAATGACTTTATGAGATTGAAATGCTTCGATGCCTCTGTTCTTTAATGTGGGACTCGGCCGGATGAATGACTACATCTTTGGAAGTGTGAGGGGAGCTGGAGGAAGCTAAGGCGGAGTGGAAAGATAGAGAAGGACTTCTGAATTGGTGAAGGAGAGGCGAGGGGAAGGAAACATGGAAGTAGAAATGGACATGGTGGTGGTGGTGGTGGTTTTCAGAGAGAGCCATATGTGGGAAGAGAGTTTTATGTTGTAGAAATTGTGATCTGTACTTTTGAATGATTGGATGTGAGAATTTCAGGGGATTCGAGAACATGAATTTTTTTAGCAGGAATGCAAGATTTAGAAACCAAGATCGTACTCGAGCTGCAAGCAGCATGAGATACCATGTCATGGCAAGTTGACTTCTGAGAAACAGATCCAATTTTCTCAGAGTTTTCACAGAACGTTTGCCTGGAAAATGAAATTTAACCATCAAAACCGTCTCATAACCAAAACTCCACTCGCTATGTGGATTGGATCCAGGTTGGGTGCGGGTGGGTCGCCCAGACTCAACCCATTACCATTCCTAGCTACAAAGAACAGGGCACATGCATGCTTAATTCCACGACCATTGAGGACAAGAGATTAGTACTTAGCCAAAGTGAAATTTTTATTTATTAAAAGAAAGCGATCCCCTAGTTCGGAGGGCCCCGAGTCCAGCTGAGGTTAAGGTGACCCACAGACTTTACCAGTAACAGGTGACCTAGAAGAAACCAGTGGATTTCTAAAGCCTAAGATTACATTGCAATCCCTGGTTTACAAACTCAAGGAAACAACAGCTAAAGAACCCCCTACAAGTAAGCCAAACCTAAAAATAGGTTGCCAGACTAAACTTATTTAATTTACATGTAAACACCAGCGACAATTAATAGAACGTCCAGATTGAAATACAATCAGTCAACCACCAAATCCAGTGAGAACTTCAGCAAAAACTAATACAGACGAAGAAATGACAAAATAAATGCACTTGTTTTGGTACAAAATACAAACCCAATTCATAGCACGTCGCCAATTTACGCAACTGGTGGGTGGAGCACATGATCTTGCGATGTATCCACTGCAGCTGGTGGCAAGAACTGCCACATTGCAACTCCTGGATAACCAATGAACGGCATTAATTTGCCAGGTGCTTGGCCTTGAGTAGCAAATGCAGCAGGGATTGCAGGAGGGGCAGGCATGAAGCTGGGTTGTGAGCTCATAGCTTTCAGCTGATGCTCCAGCTTCTCCTTTTCTGCCTTCAGCCTCTGCTTCTCATCACGAAGCTCAATCTTCTCAGCCTATCCAAGACAAAGGACAGTTCAAAAGAATATCAGTAGTTGTATTAGGATGCAGGATATTATGCAAAGGGAAGAAATCAAATACGTGAATATATAACTAAAGCCCACAAGTCCATCAAAATAAAAAAATAGAATTGGAAGCACATAAATGCCAAAAGACCTTTAACTCTTTGATCTTCTCTTGAAGACTTGAATTTGAGTCCCTCAACTTCTGGGCTTCACCTCGTAACTGAGTCACCATGCGGACAGCATCAACCAAAATAGCAGCCTTATCTGTTTTGGGAGTTCTTCCAGGCTCCAAGATAGAGCCCAATTCTATAAACCTGGTAGACATTCCAAATAAAAAATGTGAGTGCCCAGGGGAAGCAGAGACAGAGACAGATGATAAGAGAGAGAATAAGAGAGTACTTGTCATTCAGCCTATCCCTTCGCAGCTTTTCCCTACATGCTTTGGAGCTAGATGCACTACATGATTCAGATCTACCCCTGCAGCAAGGAAACGTGAGAGAGAGAGATGGGATAGCATCACTCCATGACAGACTTGCTCACTCCAATCCACTTACTTAAAATGTAAAACAACAAATAAAAAATTCATCCATGCATCACGCTTTGGTAAATGCAGAACAGATCAACAAAGTACCAAATAAAAAATCACTTCATCAACTGCATTCAGAATAGAAGATTAGGTTACATGATAACTCTACACTGGTACTAAATGTAACATCATCTTCATGGTGCTTGTTTGGAAACACCTCCAATATACATAGGTCCCACTGGGGCGCTAGTAGCAACAGTTATCATAAGGCAGTACAAAAACAAATACAATGAATGCACTTGGCATGGTTCTGATTCAGATCTAGTGCTGTAGAATCTTTCAGACTTTCACTTCAAAAACAACCATTACCAGCAAGCTTGATTGCATGTGATGGCATCTAGAAAACCATTAGACCATTAATTATGTAAACCAGGTCTTTGCTGTCCTGTCTCAGCATAAGGGCATCAAAAGGTGGTTCGGATTCTCAATGAAAATACATATAGGGGGATAAAGTCGTATCAGCTCAACATGATTAATAAACACATAATAATTAAGGTTGAATTCAGCAATGAACCCCACCCCTTCCTTTTTAAACAGAGTAGAGCAGAGAGAGATGAAAGAAGTAATGTACCTCTTCTTGGAACATGGTTCCTTCTGCACATCACATTCCCCGAATGATCCATCAATTTCCGCACTGCACAGATGATCACATATGCACATAGAAATATAAGAGATGAGATGAATAACCACAAAAGCAGCAAGAAAAAAGCCGTCCAAATCAATTTAAGTGCTTGCGACAAGTATGTTTTTACATCCAAAACAAGAAGAGTATACATCCCAAAAGAAAGAAAAGAAGCGAGTGAAAATAAACAAAACAACAGGGAACTTAGAATGGAACATTATAAACTGCCTTCAAGTGAAAATATTTGCTCTCTCTCATTAATGGAATTGCTGAACACTAACTACCAAGCAAAAATGAAAAGCTGCCCGATTTAAACTACAAAGGAAAGTAAGTAAAACCTCGCTATTTGCAGGTATCAGACTTCCAACTAATTGATTATACACAATCACTCCTCTCATTATACAGCATAGTTGTACTACAATTTCGTGCGCAAGTGATGCAACTCAAACTCCTAATACTTAGAACTGAAGCTCACGTCAGTAAAGCACATTAACCTCTAAAGACAATTCAAGGCAAATACATCCCACAGTAACCATCCTTCAAATCTCGGCCGAGCAATTCATCTAGCAATAAAAATGGCATCAACCACCAAATTCTCAGAGGAATAATTCAAAAGTGGTCATATTTTAAGCAATTACATAAGCCGATTTTAAAACTCACCTGACCACTAGCATTTACCAGGCACAAAACAGAATCTAACATAACTCTTAACAAACCCTAACCACTAAAACCCCTAAAAACTACTATTTATTGATATGATCTAAAGCTAACAAAAACCCTAATTTAAAAGAGAGAGAGAGAGAGAGAGAGAGAGAGATCCTACCCGAAATTAGGACAAGAGACGGTGGCTGTATGAGCAAAAGCGTTTAGGGTTTGTTGTTGTTTTTGTTGTTGTTGTTGTTGTTGTTGTTGTTGTTGATGTTGATGGTGATGATGGGGTTGAACAAGGGGTGGCCAAGAGAAAGCAGAGAAATTGGGATCTTGAGCTGGAATATTTATAGCATCCATATTTATGTATTGATCGTAGTCGAGCAGCAAAGCCGCGTTTCCAGGTGACACCATTTCTTCTTCCCTTTTCAATCTAATTAATAAATCAACCAATTGATTGATGATTGGTTTTTCCTGGGAAACAAACAAACAGGAGGAGGGGAAGGAAGGGTTATGGTTATGGGTGTTTCCTTAGGTTTTGTTTATAGGGGAATCTTGGGGAGAAGCAGGAGACGATTATTTGATTGGTGGGGGTGGGAGGTGGCGTGCTGCTGCTGCTGCTGCTGGTGGTGCTGAATATTCGTTCGTTTTTTTTTATGTTTTGCCAGCGTATTCTCATGCCCCTTCCGGACAAGGAGACCTTGAAACGGATTTCATTACCAGCAAGGATTCACTTCACGGAGAGAACTGGCCCATTGCCGCTGGACCCAACCCCTAGTTATTGCAATGAACCTGGATTTGAGTCTTGGAATTTTTTATTTTTTCCGACAGTAAAAGGATTAAAATTCAAGATTTTAAATTTTATTGATAAATTACCTTATTAAATGTTTAATAGGGCTACGTATTAGTTTATTAAACACTCTTTTTAAAGATCACATCATCGTTAAAAAAGAGTCTTCAATCTTGATCACCAGTAAATGGGCGTCCCAATTATAGTTTTTTTTTTTTAAAAAAAAAAGGAAAATGATTTGATTGGATTGAAATTGATAAAATATATGAAAATCAAGCCCAGCAGGCAAAATTTGAAGATCATGATCACACGGTCCAATAGCTTGATAAGATTAGTTGTCTTCGTAATCTTTTTATTATTATTATTCTTGTTAGTCTTATTAACAATATTTAAGAGCTGGGTTAGGAAAAAAAAACATTGAACACTTTTTTTTAAGATAAAAATTAATTTAAAAAAATGATTGAATTTCTAGTTTTCAAGTAATTATTATTAATAATTTTAAAAAATTAATCTAGTTATAAAAAATATATAAAAATACTTTTAAAATGATCAATAATTAGCTATTATTAAATAAAAAAATAATTTTTAATATTATATAATACCTAACAAAATATAAAACAAAAATATAGAACACTATAGCCATCATTTGTTTACAATAAAGATGACAAATTAATTCAAACTCGTTGGATAATGATTAGTCCCAACATAAATAAATGAATATTTTTTGATCTAATGAATAATTAATGAAGTATAGATATTATTAAATCTGATTTGAAATTTATCTGAATCTAATCAAAATACATATTTATATTTATAAAGTATTTATATTTATTTAACACAATATAATATATGGACGTGAATACAAAACATACTTAAAAGAAATATTTTACGTGTAATTTTTTTTTCTATCCAAGTATTATTTTTTTTATTTCCTCTCCTTTTTTTTTGGTCTTAGACAGCTACCTGAATGAGATCCTCTGCTGGTCCAAACTTGGATGCCAGTAATGTCTCTGGCAATTTTCATAGGTGGAGATAGGAATGAGATTCAACAAGGCTGAGTTGTAGGAATGCAATTGGCGGGTAATGATTTTTATACACAGGTGATGTGATGGTGTGGGCATGGCATGGCATGGCATGGTGAGGAGAGAGAATTGGCCTTTGGCCTTTCCACCTACCCCTTGAATGCTTCAAAACAATACGAAGGCAAGCGGGCCCCCCAAATTCCTTTGGTTTACACTAGCACGCGTTTTTGCAGCAGGTTGTCCACCATTGTTCTTGGAACGTCAGCACAAATATTTAGATTCTCATTTTTATATATATATTATTATTAAACTCAAAATAATAATTTAAATTTTTAATATATATATATATATATAACTTCTTATTAATATTTAGTTAGTTTATCAATGTGATTTAGGTTATAGATTTTATGGAGTTGAATTAATTTTTTTATTTTTTTATATAATATAAAATTCAAAAATTTATTTGTTATTAATTTAATATCAAAATATAAAATTCAATAAAAATCTCATACTAAATAATGAAATTAAAAAAATAATAAAAAGATAAAAAATTCAAAGTTCGACTCTTTATTTAATATTTAGTTTAGCTGTTAAACTGATGACTCAATTATAGACTCTATTGGGTCATTAAATTTTTTTTATTTTATGATAAAAATATTTAAATTAATTTATTATCAATTCAATACTAAAAGATAAAATTTAATAAAAATCTCATATTAAATGATGGAATTTGAAGGGAAAAAAAAGATATTTTTTATAAAAAAAAGTTCAAAAATTTCAACCCGACTCTTTAATTAATATTTAATCAACGCATCAAACCTCTACCTAATTTATGAACTCCTAATTTTCTTCTTTTAATATATGATAAAACTATCAAAAATGATTTACCATAAACTCAATACAAAATAATAAAAGTGGATAAAAATCATATGCTAAACAATCAAATTGAAAAGAAAAACAAAATTGATAAAAAAAAAAAAAATTATGTTAGGTTAGACTTGTTCCAAAGAGTTAGGTGCGTAAGGCTAATAAAAGCCTCTGCACCTAGCCCATATTTTTTATATATATATAAAAGGTGAATAACCTCTTGTCTATCCTTTATTTCATATATATATATAAAATAACACACCTTCATGGCACCTACACACGCTTTAACCAACTAAGCCATCAAACAAAGTTGATAACAAATTATTCAAATAATTTATTAAAGTGGTTTATTATTCATATCAACAATTAAACCAACTTTCAAAAAAATTTTATTTGTTAATATAATACATTAAAAGATAAACTTGAAAATAATACAAAAAAAAATTGATATGATATGTCCCGATTAAAAAACTGAGTTGATTCATGACATGATCAAAGCTTGGTCAGAATCTATAAATCTTTTTCTAATTTTTCTCATAATAACAACATTTTAACTTCTTTTTTTTTTAAGTGTTAACCTATCCAAGTCGTCATCAAAACCTTTCTTCAAATAAATTTACGGCCTGTTTGTTTGCTGGAAAGTAGTTTTCTTTTGAAAAGTGAATTCTGAGAAAGTAAATTATTTTCTGATGTTTGGTAGTGTGATGGAAAATAAGTTGGAAAACACTTTCCAGTGTTTGGTTATGTCATGAAAAATGAGCTGGAAAATAGCTTATTAATGTTTTATTTTTTTCAAGTTTATTAAAATAATGAGGAACAAATCTTACAAATTAAAAAGTTGAATGAGAATTAAATTGAAAAAAATATAATTTCATAAATTATCTCAAATAAAATAAATAATAATCAAAATAATAGAGATCAAATCTAAAAAATTAAAAAAATAAAAGATGAATAAATTAAAATAATAAAAATAAAAATTTCATAAATTATTTCAAATAAAATAAATAACAATTAAAAGAATGAGGACCAAATTTGATAGATAAAAATTTCAATAAAAAAATGATAAGAAAAAAATAAATAGCAATTATAAAAATAAGGACCAAAGTTAATATAAAAATTAAATTTTAAGAGATAAAATTGAAAAATAAATATTCAAAATAAAATATATATACATATATATTTATAGCAATCAAAAGTTTAAGGATCAAATTTGATATAATCAGCAAATAATAACAATTCTAAATTTTTCATAACTTCCGGAAAGTGTTTTCCGTCCAAATTTTCCAGGAAAACACTTTTCTGGAAACTAAGCTAAATTTTCCTTCGACTGAAAAGTGTTTTTCGTTGACCAACTTTTCTAAAGAGAAACAAATATAGAAAAGTTTTGAAAGTGATTTTTCGGAAACCACTTTTCGAAAAACAAACACAGGTAAAAGAAAAAACACTTTCCTAGAAACTAAGCCAAATTTTTAGTTGATCGAAAAATGTTTTCCATAAACCAACTTTTCTAATAACAAACAAACACAGGAAAGTTTGGAAAGTGATTTCCTGAAAACTACTTTATGAGAAACAAACATGCCTTAATAATTACTTGGAAAGGATCTTAATTCCATCTTTAAAAGGAGAAGAAATCACCTTTTTTTTAATTCCTCCCTAACAAGGTCACGAGCTGGACAGGCATATAAATGTGGTCTTGTTGGTGGGTATATACTTCTCATTTTATATTATTTGTTTACTATATGTTTGATGCGTTAATGCAATGTGTTCTAGCAAGTGTCTTCATTATCACGCTCAACAATGCTAGCGATTGATAGGAGAATGCTCGCATCCTCTAGCTTTTTCCCAAAAGGAGAAATAAGTGGTGAGAAAAGAACTGGCAATTTTTTTAACCATTGAATAGGGTTTCCAAGCCCTGGAAACCACAATCAAATTACAAGCAAGTCAAGCCCACAGATCACAGAGGAAATCTTCAAGAAAAAACACTGCAAAACCCTTCATTTACAGCAAGTTCTTGTACAACCTTGAGGATGCCATGTTTGGCACTTTGTCCACTTCTTAGATTGCTTTGTATCCATGAATAGTGTGAACAAAACCACCAATCCTTCTCCTTATCTCTTCTGGATTTGCACCCACCAGCTTATCCACTCTAGCCCCTCCCATCATCAATAAAAATGTTGGCATGGCCTTTACCTCCATCCTCGTAGCTATCTCCTGGTTATTTTATACGGGCACAACACCATTATATATCAGAAAGCACATGACATGCATTGATATTGAACATGTTTAGCCTGAATTGACATAGATCCCAATCATTTTAAGCTGGATTTCAAGAAGATTAGGTGAAAACTGACCGGAAAATCCACTCAAAACAGAGTTTGATTTTAATATTTTTTAAATAACATTGTTTTGAATTTAACTCAGATGAATCTAGGTTGAATCATGAGCTGTGATATTGACCAAATCAAGGGCAACCATGATTAAGCAATGATTAGATTATTGATGCAATAAAGAAGTAGGTTATTGCTTCTTTGGATGCTCTGGGTTGAGTTTTATATAATTTCATTTTATAATTGTCCTTTTTATATTGGTTTCATAGATAAGGTCTTGTGAGCTTTGTGATTGGTGGGGTGCCAAAATAAGAATAAAAATACAAGTCATGTGACGTTAGATCAGATTTTTGACTTATTTCATTTAAAAATTTAGGTTTTTTTTTTAACCGTCATATGGATTTGATTTGTCTTCACTCAGTACAGAGCAATTCTTTGATTTAACAAATTCCAAGTTTTAATACCAAAAAAATATTCCATATTTTGACCAACACTCTAGCAGATCAAAATCCCTGTTGCAGGCTTGCACATGTTTTGCTTTCCAATGACTTACAACTGGGCCAAAAGTTCATCAGCTTTAAGAATCAATTACACCAATTTACCAGAGTTTCGAAGATAAAACCAGTCCATACACTTTTGTGAAACAGAGGAAGGAAGCCCTAGTAACTGTGGCATGTCAGCATCAATTTCTATATGGTTGATGAGATTAATATGTGTGTGTGTGTGTGTTAGTTTAGGATTTTAAATGGTTATGTTGAACAAATTAATTTACCTTCACTTCATCAACATCCACTGAGAGAAACAGAATATGTTTATAGTTCGAGGCTACTTCCTCAAAGAAAGGATTCATGGCTACCGAGGGCATGCACCAACAAGCTGTAAAGTGCACCACCACCTGCAGGGAGCCAAAAGGAAAGACTAATTCTTTTTAATTTTTATAAAATTCTAGCCTCTAAAATGATAACTTCTCTGTATAAAAGCTGGCGGAATTGAGTAGAATTTCTTGAAACGTAAATTCTAAGTAGCTGGATCATCAATACAGCGGCACGCATGAAAAAAGAGAGAGAATTACTTACAGGGCATTCTTTATTGGTAGCTTGATTGATGAAGAAATCCCATGATTTCTCTGAGTCTATCCTGACAACTCTAGTCTTAATGACCTGTGAATGTCCAGCCATCTTTTCTTCCCTTTCTGCTCTGTTGCTCTTATGGTCTACTTTATAGAGGCTTGGATTAGCTATTGAGTGCGGCAAATTTAACTCGGGATGCTGCTTGTTTTTTTCTATTTGGTTTAGAATCAATGCAATCTCCCTTTGAATACGATGTGGCTGAATCGATAATATTGGACCCACTTTAGATTTTAGCTATTCTAACATATGTGGAAAGTAGTTCTGCTTTATCCAGTCAATCATGCATCTTTGAAATTTGTCTAATGATCTTCTTAATATCTAAATCTCCATCCTGTAATTATTTGTCTCTCTTGAAGTGTGAACCTTGATGAATCATGAACAATCTTTTACCGAAGTAAAAGAAATTCAGTGTCATCAAAATTAAGATGGCCTTACCTGGCTTACAATACGTTGATCGCTGTAATGGTGAACTCTGTGTTGACTTTAAGGATTGCAGGATATAGGAACTCAAAGTCAGTTTTAAGTATTTTACTTTTGTTTTCTCATTTCTAGTTGAGTTTGTGGGATCCAGATCCTCCCTTAATTAGTCATCTTGATTGATCATAGCATTTGTTGACTCAAGCTCAAATTCCTAATCTTCCTCGATCCATTGCACAATCTTCCTCGTTTTAAGGGAGATAATTAACGTTGTAAAATGAACTAGTTAGCTTTATTCAATTCTCGATGATGGAAAGATAAGACTTAACTACAATCAATCAAGAAATTATGGACGTATTCAGACAAGTTCTGTAGTAAGCTGACAAAGGTTGTTGGTTCTATCAATATTCCTGGCATTACTTGTCGATCTAGTAAGTTGATATACAAATTCCGACTTCCTCCCACTTCCATTAGCTTTTCTATTTTGATGGGGAACGTCTAGAGTTTAGCTTTGCTTTTGCACAAATGTCAATGAATTCTGCTTCTATAGCCCACCCATGTTTTTCCCTCACTTCTATATCCATAAAAGGGGCTTGGGATTATCCTTATCATCATCCTGATACTGAACTGACAGAACTTAGACAATATCTGCCTGCTGTCCCGTCCCTCCTACGTAGGGCTTGTTTTTATATCAATATATGCTTGCTTCTGTCTGCCACATGAGATTGTTTGAAATAGGTTTTATATGTCTACTTGACCTCTTGCTGCTAAAATATACAATGAACATTGCGAGGATAACTCTAGCATTTAGTTGATATAATACCTCTGCATAGAGCATGCTAGATTACTAGGCTTCCTCTTGACCTTGGACTTGAAGACTGAAGAGGCCATTCTAAGTGGGGTGGATTCTCCTGGCTCAAATCTTGGTTTATGATTCTTGCAACTAAGAAATGAAAGTTTTTATGCTCCTCAGGATGAGTAACACACAGATTACCACTAAGCATCTGATAAAAGGGTGGATAGGAGTTAGGGGGCCTAATATGATCTATTTAACAATTCAAGGTCTGAAATCTGCTACACTTTTAGAATATAGACTGTAGACAAGGGCATAATTGAAAAGGCCATAACTAGTTTACCACATAGTGAACAATGTGCTGAAGATATAGTCTAAAATTTAAATCCCAGACTAATTGGGGGGAAATGTCCAAACTGTCCTCTGTGAGGATATACTTCTGGTGGTCACAAGTAACCAATACTTCCTGGAATGGATAAAACACAAAACCTAACAAAGAACTCAATACAGTTGCTCAGAGCTGCCACTCTTCACACTACAGAATGGCTCATTTAACAAACTTAAATGGAGTCACTGAGACCCTGCCAGCCATACCAAAACTTGTCAACGTGCAGAAACATCAAAGAAGGATGAAAATAACTGGATTGCTAGGCAAGAAGCCGGTTAATCTTCAAGAGAATTCATTTCAAACTACAAGAAGACTAGCTTTAGGCCTTGCTTCAATAGCTCTCATTGGAAATCCCAGTACTGGTGTCTCTCTCGCGGAGGATAATTGGTGGGCTCGTGATATCCCCTTGCCCGTGCCTTCTGTGGAGAACAGTAAGCTTTCTTATAAGCATCACATCAGAACGCTAAGTTTCTCATTCTCTTGTATCAAAATTGTTGCCCGAGTGTAGAATTCTGATATGTTCCCTTGATATTGCAACCATTCATCATTGTTTATGTAGTGCAGAACTTGCAAATGAGGAGACAGGCACACGTTCTTTTCTGAAGAAGGGAATTTATATGGCAAATGTTGGATTGGAAGGTAGCGCACGTAGGGTAAAGAGATATGCATTTGATCTCTTAGCTCTGGAGGATTTGATAGGACCAGACACCCTGAATTATGTCAGGAAGTACTTGAGAATCAAGTCCACCTTCATGTACTATGATTTGGACAAGATTATCTCTGCAGTTCCTGTAGATGACAAGCAACCTCTTACTGATCTGGCTAACAGATTGTTTGACAACTTTGAAAAGGTGAATCAACGGTTACAAGCAGAGATTCTTCTCTAGTTTTAATTGCTGAAAGTTCCTTTTATAAAAGGTTGAGGTACTTCACAAGCTTTCTTTGAACTAATTGTTCAGTTTCTGATTCATTGACAGCTTGAAGATGCATCAAGGAGGAAAAACCTGCCTGATACAAAATCAAGTTATCGAGACACAAAAGCACTTTTGCAAGAGGTCATGCAAAAGAATCCAATTGATCTGAAGAGTAAATTTACCTATTACCCGGATGGACTTCAAAGCTAGTTGCGCCTTACGGGTGATGAAGACAATATATTCACATTACAATGTACTTTCTATTTATTCTTAATTTGCAATTTAGCCTTCCCACTTACATTTCAAAATTCCTCGTGTATTTTTAGGCAAATGGCAAAACTATTAAGTTATTATGTAAGAAAATGAAAGAAACTAGGAATTAAGCAGGTACATCAGTGTGAACAGGTAATTACAACAGAATTTCGTAGGGAACTCATTCTCTAGTAAACAAAATAATAATTGGGCAAAGCCTTTTAATAACAACAATGTAATGCACTATACAGGTTACTAACTATCAGTTCGTGTTAGGATCACTCTCACTTTCTCAATTTACCAATACTCGTGACAGAGATACATAATACTATCATCTTGTGTTAGAATCAGCCCAAACTCAAGCGAGAATCAAACGACCGCATGTTGGCATGACGTCGAGGAATACCTATCTCACAAGCATTAACCCTGGATGCAAATCGGAGTGAGCAAAGTGACTCACCCAGTGAAGAGTGATCAGGAGAAATGTTTACAAACATCAGTGTCTTCGAGTCTCCACCCAAACATGGCTGAAAGAACATGGGATTAAAAGAAAAAAATATTTTAGATCACCAAGATAAACAAAAACACTGGGAAAGAATGGTGTGGAGTGTTCATGTTAGCCAGGATTTAATTTGATAAGACACAAAATTAGGTTTTACTTCCAAGATAACCAATCAGGTAGTTTTCTTGGGATGTGTTTTCACCTACTACAGGTAGGCCAAACAAAAAAAATAATAGAACGAAAGCTCCAAGAAGAGCTATTAATTTATCTATAAAAACCTTTTTTTGCGCCAATGATGGCATAGGAGATCTCAATAAGATATATGCAAAATACTTTATACAGAGTGGAGAAGAGATGAACCTTATATAATAGTGTAGCGTGAAGATCTTAAAAGAAGAATCATCCTCACAACAAGGAAGTCTCTTTAATAGTTGTGTATGAGATTTTGCTACTATAATCATATAAAGATGAAAGACTTGATTTATCAAAGATAATTCCATACAAGTAGCACATAAAGATTAAAATTCTTTGAAGTCTTTTAAATTATTTACCTGCAATAGATAAGTAAGCTTCGAGTTTCTAAATGGTACATGATCCTCCTTCTTTGCCAAGGAAAATATAACATCACTTAAAGATGACAAGCTTTTATTGATAGCCTGATAAAGATTGCACAGAGAAATTAATTTGATTACTAATAGTGAATTAATTAAAAAAAAATACTATCAGGTCACAATAGTCAAGTCACATACTTGGGTTTCTCTCAATCTATCTCCAGTCGAGCCACTCTTGGATAGACGTTCACTCCCAGCAAGATCAATAAGATTCAAAACACCTTGTACTTGTTGTTCTGTGTTCTAATGGATGCAAACAGACATTCAATTTAAAGGGGATAAAAGAAAAGGAACAACAGAAAAGAACTTATGGAAAACAAAGGTATTGTTACCTCATTAACACCAGATATTCGCAATGTGAAAACAAAGTGACTTCTAGATGATTGCTCATTCATTTGGGTCTTGCCAACAGACCTACAAGAAGCAAAAATTTCAAGTTTTTATCATATAGCACTGTAATTGAGGGTAACAGGTTGAAGGGTCTGTTTAAGAGTGGTATAGGTTGCTTTCCAAAGTTTTTTTTGCTTGGAAATGCACCAAAATATTTTTTTATTTTTAAAAATTAAATTTTGATATCAGCACATCAAAACAAACGATGTAAAAACACTAAAAAAATATTAATTTGAAGCTAAAAAAAATTCAAAATTTTCAAAAGTACGGTTGAACCGCAATACCAAATAGGAACGAAGACATACACCACATTTGTTTGTGTGCATGTCAAGCAATTTTCCTTTTTTGAATACAATCAAATTAGATTTTTTTTTATTGTGAATTTTTATCTATAGTAGCAAGTATCAACAATAAGAAGAGTTGGAAATACAAAAAGAAAATATGGAGATTCGCAAACATTGCACAATACAGTATTGCATAAACATATAGATGGTTAAACAGCACCAACAAAAGTATTAAATGATTAAAATGTCTATTTTGGACAGCCATATTTTAAGAATAGAGAAATGACTAGGAAGAGCTTGAGAAAATATTCATATTCTAAACATTACTAACCTACTATGAGATGCCTGATCCAAGAGAAAAGAAACCTCTCTAGAACTGCAAACATCCACAACAGTGAGATCGGAAACATGTGTGTTTCCGTTGGCATCGTGCTTAATGGTGTATTGCTTTCCATTACTACCATACTCTGTTCTTGATGAATCTTTAGTTGACAATAAATCTCGGATTGTTTCATTGTATATTTCCAACATTGACACCTGTTATTGTTGTAAAAAAATGCTTAATTATGATACATAAAATTATGTCATGGATTCTAACAACAAATGAGATTACTTTTCACCTGCATTTCATATTTCCAGCCTTGGGATTGAAGAGATTGCCTAGTTTGGAATATTTGTTCTAATGACCTGGGTATCAACCCCTTCTGCTCCGGGTTTCCTGGTTTGCCCATCATGGTATAGGTTTTACCAGAACCAGTTTGGCCGTAGGCAAAGATGCAAACCTAGAAAAACAAAGCTAATCATCTCTTACCGCAAGAGAAAAAAAAGATTCAAGATTTCTCTTTTTAATCATTGACTAGATGAACTAGTTAAGATAAATTTAGTGACTGAAAAAAATTAAGATACAATGAGTTGAAATAATTAACTTAAAGTTTCTCAAAGGGCTCAAAAAAAAAAAAAAAACAATCAAATAAGCACATAAGTGCACTCATGCAGTTGCCATTTGCCACATATATGTTCGTGAAAATGCAATAAAAAAGACTCAGTGCTGGATAAATCACCTTATAACCATCAAGAGCACTTTGAACAAGCTGAGAAATTTCTACAAAAACATCCTCTTGTGTTGAATCAGGCATAAAAACTTTATCAAAAGTGAAAGAATATTTTTGCCCTGGTGAGAAAGTAAGCATGACATTAGTTTGAAAGGTTCAAGATATGATTTGAGCAAGAGAAATAGTATTCTAGCAGTAAAACAAAGTTCAATCAAATATTAAGTTATTTCAAGAATACCATTTTGTGTCAGATCAATGCCTCGCCCGAGAGCTTCTGTTGTGGTGGGATACGATACATCTTTTCCATCAGCACCAGGACTATCCTCTGGCAACAAAGGCCGTACACGACAAAACACACGAATATTTCCCTTTAGTTCCTGCAGCATAACAGAGCTTCATAAGATAAATGTATGTTGTACTCAAATAGAAAATAGTAGGAGATTATGATTACCAATATTGTATTGTGTAGCTTTTTCCTTAACGTCTCTCCTTCAACAATTTTAAGTTCTGCATCTTCTAAGCGGTTTTGTAACTCACATATAAGTTTCTTTTGTTCTTCAAATTCAGTTTTTGCCTCAAATGCAGATAAATCAGATACCTAAAAAGAGAATAACCTTAACCATTATAATAAATTCAAATAACACTATAAAATAGCAGCAACTAATCAAGCACATGGAAAAATCTCTTGCAAGCTCGATAGTAATACCCTTAATTTATTTTGGGCGGCATCTAGCTGATCCTGCAATGTCTTCAACTGGTTGCTTTGGGATACACATCTTTCCTGCACATAACATTTAAGAAAATATAATTGTAAATGCACTAGACTAGCGAGGGAATGAAAATTTAAATTTTAAAAACAAACCTTTAATTCATTTGATTTTATAACAAGCTCTTCACAATTAACTACTTCAGCTGTTAAAGTTTGCACTTGCAATTGCAGTTGATCACGATCCTCTCTCACCTGTTGCAACTCTGCCCTTACGGATGCAACTTCTTTCACCAGCGCATCCTTTTGCTTTGCAGCATCATTCACGGATGCCTGATAGTTTTATCCATCAATGATAGATTAGGAATGCTAAAAGAAAAGCAGGAAAAAAAGGAAAAAAAAAAGAAAAAAAAAATTATCCTATGCTTCAACTGGATAAAGTGTAGTATAAAAACAATATACATCCAGAAAACCATACAACACTGCCATTATTAACATGCCCCACTAAGATCTCATGACATGAGTTGACAACTTTTAACAAGGCTGTGCAAGAAAATTAGTTAGTACTCCTATAACTGAACATTTGTAGACTAGACAAAAATCTTATCCAAATGATTGCATGATCAGGGCAAGCAACCTAATTTCACTATCTTTGGAGAGGCCCATTTAAATTGTTTACCCATCTTAAAACCCTTGGCAAAGGGATGCCGATTGCAGAACTTTCCCATCTAATATTGACAACATTTTCCTAAAGCAAGGATGCTAAGTTAGATCACTGAAAATTGACAAGCTCACCAGATAAGCAACGGCACATCAACTCATTTAGTGACATTGTTTGCTTCTCTACACAGATGGTAATTCCTATAATGCTAGGGTATAAGGCTAATAATTACATATAAATGGACCAGGCTTCCAGAACCGCAATCTTTGTACTTCCTTGTTGATTGTTATATTTTCAAGACCATGCCCATTGGCATGGAAAATCATAACTAATGTTGAATGACAAGTGGTTGGATGAAAAGTGCTTTTCAACTTTCCTTGCGTTCCAAATTTGAGATCTATCAGTGAAGATATCCCTAACAGCTTAGAATCTTAGGTTGGATGTTTCTTCAATGTTACTTAACAATATTTGAGATGAAATTAAACCATTTTAGCAACTTCAGATCATAATTTAGACTGCTTACATAAAGAAGCTTTCAGAAAGGAATTTATTTCCTCTTGTATTTGGGTTACATTTTTTTAGCAATGTGTATTCAAGTTTGACTTTGGACTTCGCACTCGTTTCCCACCTAACCAGTTATATTCACCACATTCCTCATTTTGGGGAGTCATACATTGTAAACAGATATGTTCTCAAAAAACGGGCCCGTTTAAAATTTCCAAGCATTAGTAAACACTAGATCTATGAGAAAAAACAAGTATTGGCGGCCTGCTTTTTCAAAGCAATAGCTCCAATAGTGCCTGCAGCCTAAGTGCACTAAAAATCAATTCCGATCCTGATAAAGAGAGTTCAAACAAAAAACCTGTAGGTATTTTTCTCATGGGTGCAATAATGATGCCAATTAGGAGTACTTTTATTTCTGTACTTCAAGCCAGAAAAAATGGTTTCTAAATACCTCAAAGGTAATACCTAGTAATAACATTTTTTTTCTCCTGAAGACTGAAAGCATTCTTTTTCAAAAGTGTCTGCTCTTGCAAGAACATTGAAGTCATCTTCCTCACTATTCATTAAGAATAATATTGTACCATGCGCTTAACTAGTAAATGTCACGAGAAATGATTCAGCACTTCAACCAAGAAGAAAAGGAACGAGACCAGCTTACTTTGCACGAATTAAATTGATCTTGCAATGACATGTATTGACCCCCCAAGGTGCTTAGGTTCTCTACTATAGCAGCTTTCTCTTTTTCTCCACGCTTTACAGTTTCATGAGCTGTGTCAAGATCTGTCTGAAGCTTGCTATTGTACAGTTGTAAGCTTGAATTGTACTCCTGTAGCAACTTGTACATATCACTTACTGATGTTATCTGCAGAATTCAACAAAGCATATAAGCGCACAGGAAAGGTCACTTCATAAAATCATCAGGACTATTTCAAAGTACATTTCTTATATTACCCTTTGATTCGCATTTTGAAGCTCTCCTTGAATCTTTCCGAGCTCTTCAGAGAGGGAAGCTTGTGACTTTTCAACGGTAAGTCTAGCCTCTTTCTCTCTTGCAAGAGAATCCATTGCAGCCTGGAGAATCCAGAAAAGAAGAAGAATCATGAAAGATAATTAACAGATCAGTATCGTATCGGTGAAGGATACCAAAGTTTTCATCTACTCTTTCTTACCAACTTCTCAGATTCCTCTTTGGAAAGTTTCTCTTGTAGAGAAGCAAGGCTCTTTCTCAACTCCACGATAATCAAATTTAATTCTTCTTCCTTGTTTTTCACTATCAAATCTAAAATGAAAAAAAAATCCATCAGCAACCAATAAACATAAAGAAAAGAAAGGAAAACAAAAAAGCAAACATACCCATTTCAGCACATCTACTCTCAGCAAAATCCAAAGCATTTTGTAACTTTTCTTGCTCAAAGAGGTAACTTCCTTCTAGCTCTTGAAACCATTTGATACATAGCCTTAACCTCTTTATATAATCCATCATGTTTTCACATCTCTCCTACAGAACCCCAAAAAACAGTCAATCTTTAAACAAAAATTGCTAACTAAATCACTTGTAACATTAAAAACCAGAAAAACTGTCACTGACCTTGTAATTGAACTTGTTTTTGTATTTCATTCTCTCACACAATAAAGCATAAACATCTTCTCTTGTGAACTCAAAGCTACCATACTCTGATCCAGCATTACTAGGTGGTGCACTATTTAAACCAACTTCTTGCTCACCATTTACAACTGAAAATGCATGCCTCATTCTGCCATTATTTGCCGTCCCAACCATTTTTTTTTTCAAATCCAAGCTCTTGCCACTAATCTACACGCAACTCATCACCAATATACTTCTGAAAACCCAGCAAAGAAAAGAAAAGAAAAGGCCTTTAGCCCAAAATACGAAACACAAAAAATAATTGCTCACATGGAGATGAAAGCCCGGGTTTTAAAAATGTAAACTATAAGCTAAACATGTGAAGATCACAAATAAACTTCTCTCAAAAAACAACAAAAAAAACTCATCATCAACAAAAAAAGACCAGACCCATTACTAAGAAGAGCCTGAAGAAGAAAACCCACATTTTAGAAATTTAAAAGGCGCTCACTTGTGCAGGAGGATTAGAAGCAGTAGAAAAGAAATGGCTATTGTAGAGGTGTTAAGACATAAGTGGAGGTTTGTGTTCTGATCCTTGCAGGCCATTTTGAAGCAACAAGAGAGAGAAAGAGTGTGTTTGTTTTTTTCTATTTTTTTATTTATTAAATAAAGTTATTTAGAAGAAATATTTTATATTTTATATTTATATTTATATTTATATTTATATTTAGATAGAGAGATAGATAGGTAAGTTTGGTCTAGAGTTTGGTGGGGGCCATTGATTGTATTCAAAGCTATCAAGTGTAATCACAACCATTGCTTTTAAGAGCAGGAAGGAAAGATTCATATATTTGCAGAGCAGAGAGTGCTGAGCTCAGGTTAGAAATTAGAAAGGGAGCACTGTGAGATTTATATACCTTTATGTGGTCCTCATAGTTTCTATATTTTGTCATTTTAATCCCTTCACTGAAATTTTAGGCACCCAAAGTCTTGTGTAAGTTGTGTTTCATCCAAATGGAAGTGCTCAAATAAGAAAACATTAACGGGGTGTTTATTTGATGGAAAGTAGTTTTCTGAAATCACTTTTCAAACTTTCTTATGTTTGTTTGTTATTAAAAAAGTTAATCAACGGAAAAATTTAAAAATGTTATATTATTTGTTAATTATATCAAATTTGATCCTCAAACTTTTGGTTGCTATATATATTTTGTTTTGAATATTTTTTTTTCAATTTCATCCCTAAGAAATTTAATTTTTATATTAACTTTGGTCCTCATTTTTATAATTGTTATTTGCTTTTTCCTTATCATTTTTTAATTGAAAGTTTTTATCTATCAAATTTGGTCCTCATTCTTTTAATTGTTACTTATTTTATTTGAAATAATTTATGAAATGGTAATTATTATTATTTTAATTTCTTCATCTTTCAAATTTTTTTATTTGTTAGATTTGATCTCCATTATTTTGATTATTATTTATTTTATTTGAGATAATTTATGAAATTATATTTTTTTTCAATTTTATTATCATTCAACTTTTTAATTTGTAATATTTTTTTCTCATTATTTTAACAAACTTCAAAAAAATAAAATATTAATAAGTTATTTTTCATGATATAACCAAATACTGAAAAGTGTTTTTCAACTTATTTTTTATTATATGACCAAACAAGCGAGACATAGTTTCCATTTGACATAGCTATGGTTGTTGATGCTATTATAATTGTAAGAAAATATTTAGAAATATTTTATGTTATTTCTCCCGTAATATAAAGAATTTCTACTTGGTTTTTCACGTGGATTAAAAAACAATTAAATAGTATGTTAACTTATGAATTTTTTATTGATTTTATTGCTTTGTCTTTCAAATTAATGTGGCTGAATTGCAAAATCATGTCAATTTAATTTTTAATCAATGATGAAACAATAAAGTAAGATAATTAATTTTTGGTTTTTTTTTAATAAGAGAAATGCATTCTAGCATGACTAAATAATAAAAGAAAAATTCTTTTATGGGATAAAAAGAATATCGTGTAATCAAAAAGCCTAAAATCTTATTTTGTAAACTCTGATTTTAGCTTTTAAATAACTTTGAAAATAGCTTTTGAGATTATTTCCAAATACTTTATTGGCTTTTGGTGAAAAAAAACAAAAAAAAAAGCACCATTTAGTAAAACAGGCTCTAAGAAGTGCAGGGATTGAAACGCTCAAAGTTTTAGGTGAGGGGTTAAAATAACTAAATTCAGAAATATGAAGGACCAGATAAGTTAATTTATCCATATATAGTTAGGTTGTTCCTGTCGTATATAGTTAACCGTTGGAAATGGGACTAGAGCTTTTAAAATGAGGGATAGTTGGATGGATGCCATCATTGTTAAGAGACGGATAAGACCCAAATACCCTTGACTTTTATTACCACTACATTTTTGGCACGCACTCTCACCGCAGGTTAAATAAATATTTTCTGAACTTAAAAAAAAATGTAAAGATACTATAGAGAAAAACTTTGATATATGCTAGATAAAATATTTTTTAAATATTAAAATGGTGATATAGTGAACATCATATTATAAAAAAATATTGAGACATATGGGACGGGTCTAGATTAGTCATGATTAACTTGTAAAATCTGCAATATGCAATTCAAAACATAAAATCATAATAATATAATAAAATATGAATTAAAACAAAATAAAGAGTCAAACAAAATATCATGAAACGAATATATGATATTTATATTTAATCAATTAGTTTAATTCAATAAAAAAATAGTTTTAAAAAAAAACTAAATCTGAAATATAAGCAAGAAAAAAAGATGTGTTAATCCTTGTTAACTTTTTAAATATATGACTTATATCATTAGACCGAAGCACTATAAATAAAAAAAATTATAGAGCTTAGTCCCCAAAATATCAAAGGTTAAAAGATAAAAATAAAAATAAAATCAATTACATAAAAAATAGCAATTAAAAAATAGGGATAAAAATTGAAATAAAAAACAAATTAAATAGCAATTATAATTTTTTATTGATTGGTAAAATTAAAAAGAAAAATAACTTTAACAAAAAAACATGAAAAATTGAGCAATAAATTGAAAAAAATAATATACCATAAATTTGTATTAAATGATGAAATTCAAAATCATTAAAATTTTTATAAAAGGGTCTAGATGAGACTAGGTTTGTTGTTCATGCCTCCCCATGGACCTAATAATTTTTTTAATGTAAAAAAATATTATGATAAAAAAATTAAAGACTCAAATAATTGATTTAATTGATAATTTAAATAATATAAAAAAAAATACAAGAATAATAAACAAACTAACAACTAAAAAAACTTATATACCAGGAAAACCTGAAATTCAAATACCCAGGTGTTGAATTCACCAGGTTTAATAACTCATTTACCATGTGATCTGTAAATATTACAGATACTATACTTTAAAGAACTTGAGTGGTTTTTTTTTTCCTATAGGTCTCCAAGACATGATTAATAAAAAAAAAAAAAAAAAAAAAAAAAAAAGCTGCCACCTTTTACATCACAATACTTTTCCTAGAAGCAATCTCAAATAACTAAAAACAATGCGTGCCTGCCATTTTCCAACAAAAAAAAAAAATATTTGCACAAATGCAACATACGTGTCATAAATAAGACCAGTCCAAATAATAATAATAATAATAATAATAATAATAATAATATAATCATCTAGATGAAAGCTTAATAATAAAAGTTTGGGATCAATAAATTTTTTTTTTTTATGGTTTCAGGTTTTAACTTTGTGGTTACTCATATGATAGCAATTGAAGGCTTACATGATCGTTAACTTCAAGGCCCGTAAAATTAGTCGAAGTATACGAAACTGGCACGGACATCTAGTTAAATTAAAATAATAATAATGATAATATATTTATGTACATTGAAAAAAAAAAAAGGGGGTGGATGGCACGAATATATACGGCAACCAAATATTAATTTGGTGACAAATTGGGAAAGGTCCAAGCTATCAATCAAGCACCAAATTTTAACAAACAAACACTCTAGAGTCATCTGAATTCTCTGTCTTTCAAGTTCGGTTGGCCAATGATTACGTAATAAATACATGGAGAAATACTACAAAAATAAAGAAAATAATTGTTTTATATCATCGAAGCTACAAACATATATATAAACACAATGACACATGTAATGTAATGATGATAAATATAGAGTACTAATTCTTTAGTTTGCATGCAAAAAAAAAAAAAAACTTTGAACAGTACCTTTTTTCTTTTCCATGAGAAAAATAAATAGCAGAAATAGGTTTAACAATTGGATTTATATCTTTTTTAGAGTAAATTGGATTTTCAATTTGAACATTCTTTTCAAAGTTCAAGATGGATGCGGGAATTTAAGTAGATACGAGGAGAGGAAAGTTATTATTTTTATTATAGTTATAAAATTCAGTTACGAAGGATGTTATTTAGGATTCAAGTCGTGAATTAAGAATAGATTCAATTAAATTTAAAATTTAATATGTATTTTTAATCAAAACGATATTATTTTAATAAAAATAATTAATAATCTTGTTAGAGCGAGACCTAAAATTGACGAGTCATTAAGATAGTATTTAATATTGATGTAGCGGTTATTTTTTAATATTTATTTTTATTTGAAAATACATTAAAATAATATATTTTTATATATTTTTAAATTTATTTTTAAAATTAATATATTAAAACAATTTAAAAACATAAGATGGCAACGAAAAACATGGGTTAAAAACAAATTCCGGCAAAGTTACCAATTCGGGAAACCAGAAAAGTGGCAAATAATCAGGTTAAACGTCGTGAAAGGAGCATAGAGTCCCTTTCCCATACCTAATAATTAAACAAGCACATAACTTAGAGAAAAAAACATAAATAGTCTCTCTTTTACCAGCCCAGAGAGACGACTGCCTGACCTGTGGTGTATGGTATATACCATAAGATTGGACAAATAATTTCCCCTTTGCGTCAAATGGGTGTCAAGAATTTTCACTTTCACTTTAATAAAAAAAACCCTCTCATCACTCTCTCCTAGATTTGGTGACAAATATTATACTAAGAGCAAAAGTCCCCATCTCACATGGTGCGAGTAGTTGTTATATCTATTTGCCTTTGGTGCTCAGTTCCATTCATGTGATCCTTTTCATATAATAATAATAATAATAATAATCTCTTCTTGGATGCTTCTTCTTCAGCCATTCCCATCACTTTGTGTCCTTCCAAAAGAGTTTATAAAACTTTATCCTATGCGTGTTGCCCTAGCTAAGTACTCTTGAAAAGAGTGTTCCATGGCGATATATGCTACATTGTTTTTCCAACTTGAAAGATCAGCAGAATCTCTCCTCTCTATACCTGATGGAGCCATTAACGTCCAGGCATCTTTCTCCTGGAGCTGTTCCTTGATGTTCATGGCTCAACTATATATTATTCTGGGTCCAAGTTACTCACAGTCGACAAATTAATCAAACATCTTAATTTGCCTTGAAAAAATGTTACGGGTTTTCATTGATTTTGGATTTAATGCTGACACGCTCGCTAGTGCATGTGCATGTTGTCTTGTTGCTAGCTAGGGCACGTACGTGGATGATTTTATGTGGAGAATAATTTGCTGCCTGGTAATATATGGCAGTGTTAAGAATTTGGTGGCATTAATTTTGTCTTGATGGTGATATATATTTGCCTCTTTATGAAGCAAAATGAGATGAGATCTACACTTAGATTCAGCGTAAAGATGATGAACCTTTCATCTTGAAGATAACCCATTTTATTTGGTGCTGTGATCTGTAGTTAGATCGATGCGTAGTGAAGCATTAATAAAGAATGCTCATTAGTGCATATTGAAATTTCTTTTGGAAACAAAAATGGATCTAGCTAGCTAGGACTAGGAGGAGTCAACGAGCTAGCTAGTGGTGTTTTTAGCAATGAAAAATATATATGTAGTTTATGCTAATTATTTTGAATCTTTTTATTAAATATACTTATATTAATTGTAAGTTATTTATAAAAAATAATTTTTAAATTATGGCTCAAAATAAAAAATTATAATTCAAAAATCATATAAAAAAAACTAATACAGATGCTATGAAAATTTTATGGTGCTTAAAGAATAATGAGTGGCATCATATTAATTACTCCATTGGCCCATTCTTTTTTTTTTTTTAAATAGACACATGAAAGAGAGAGAAAATCAAATTCATGACTCCTCAAATATAATAAAAATATCTCTACATAGGCATTCTCTCGCATTCTTATATCTGTCTCTTTTAGTTATTCAGTAAGAGCATCTCCAACGCAACAGCTAAAAGAATAGGTAAAATGAAAAAAATGTACTTTTACCTTTTATTTTGCTTTTAACCATTTCAACCGGTCAGCCATATGAATAGTTAAAATAGCTATTTTTATTTTGAAGTGTCATTTCTACATTTCTCTGTAAAAAAGATAAAAGTAAATAAGCGTACACTTTTTCTGTTAGCCAACATTTTTTTCGTTTGTTTTATATCCGTTAGCCATCATCTTATTTTGTATCTGTTGGCCAACGTCTATTTTTTTCTTTAAAAGTAGAACAGAAGGAAGAAAACTTACTTGTAAATTTTAAAACCTTGCATTGTGCCTCACCTTCTCTCTAATTTAGAAAAACAAGAATCAATTGTCCTTCGGTTAATTAATAACATTGGTTATGTTAATTAGTTGAAATTAAAAGGTGTGCTTGCTTAAAGACTTTTTCTATTTTTTTTCTTTTGTATCTCTTGATTCTTAAGATCATTTGTTGTTAATTTGCTATTTATGATGATTTTTATTTCTTTTTTATTTTATGTTTTTGATACGGATTAAGGAAGACAATTTTTATTTATATTGTTATCTTTGACAAAATTGAGAGGAAGTAATGATGGTAGCTGATATTGATAAAAGCATGGAGTGGCATATCTTAAATTTATGTTTGATTGTATGTTTTAATTTAAGGTCAATTATATTTTGTCTTGTTGGAAATGCAATTAAATCAGCATATCAATCCTTTTTTAGTTCCCAAAAATGGTCAAATTGTAATGGTTGTATGATTAGATTAATGTTAGAACAAGTAAAAGGCAATTCTTGGCAATTCTTATTATTAATTCACATGTATGGAAACTATAAAATTGCTAGACATTGAATGTGAGCTTCCTCTACACCCTCTTATAAGGTTTTCACTTGAGTTTTTTTTTTTTAATGTAGATGGATTCAAATTTTCCAAGTTCTTTTACACTTTTTTAAGAGCGAATCAGAAGATATTCTCTCTTAACCAAGTGATTCTAATCAATTAATTGATGACTTAACATATTTGAATTTAAATGTCTATACAATAAAAAAATTACAAAGAAGTAAAAACTTCTCACTAGAGGAAGATTGTGTACTTGTCTCTACATGGTTAAATACAAGCAAGGATCCAATTACAAGAGTTGAACAACAAACAAAAAAATTTTACGCTCAAGTACATGCTTACTTTGTATAGAATGGAGAAAACTTTAATAATCATTCCCAAATAAGCATCTCAAGTAGATGGTAAGAAATAAATAGAAAAGTCAGTAAATTTGTTGGATTTGTTACTCAAATTGAAAATCGTCAGCAAAGTGGAATGATTGAAGAATCAAGGGTAATTATAATATTCATTTCCATGTTAAATTATTTAACACATATTTTAACATTATTGAATTTCTCCAATTTTTTACCAGATTAATGATACTCGGCAAATGTATGTTTCCTGCGTTGACAAACAATTTCAACTAGAACATTATTAGGTTATCTTAAGAAAAGAACCCAAATGGCAATTTGAGCGTGCAAGTCAACATCAAAGGTCAAACAAGAAACAAAAAAGTCATGTCAATGCAAGTCCGGTTTCATCGGCTCCATCTACCCATGATTCTGTTAGTTTAAGAGAAGATAGTGACCGTTAATTTATCAAGATATACCAATTGGTCAGAAGGCTGCAAAGGAACAACTTAAACGTAGACAAGGAATAAATAAAGTTAGGGAGGTAACTGTAACAAATCTCTAACACTTAACAACAATAAGTAGGATTAATTAATTTAAAAGATAACAACCATAATGAAAAAAACACATAGAAAACTTGAAAATTATGATAACATAAGAAGGTCAAATATAATGATTCTACTCGTTGCCATATTGTTCCCATAAATATTCAATCAAATCTTCTTGTAGTTGAGAGCTAGTTGCTCTATCCCTAATTTGATTATGAGTTTGAAGAAAATCATGCAGTTATGGTATTTCACCATATGACACTGATATAAAGGAATTGACTTCAAGTTCATGGTCAAATCCAAGGTTAATTGCTCATTCGTCCTCAATAATCATATTATGCATTATTATGCAAGCTTTCATAATATTTGCAAACGTTTCTTCATCCTAGTATCGAACAGGTCCACGTACAATTACAAAACGAGATTGGAGCACCCCAAATGCCTGCTCCACATCCTTTCTTGCGGACTTTTGCTTACGTGCAAAATACTTTCTCTTTGCTCCTAATGTTCTTGGGATTATCTTAACAAAGGTTGACCAATTAGGATAAATCTCATTTGCTAAATAGTATTCCATTGTATATTCATACTCATTAATTGTATAATTTACAGGAGCAGTACGACCTTCAGCAAGTGCAGCGAAGATAGGTGACCGATCAAGAACATTAATATCATTTAATGATCCAGGGCATTCCTAACAAGGCATGCCATATCCAAAGATCTTGTGAAGCCACCGCCTCTAGAATTATAGTTGGATCACGACAATGACTAGTATTCATCCCATGCCATGTAATTGGGCATTTCTTTCATTTTCAATGCATACAGTCAATGCTCCCTAACATCCCTGGAAATTCACGTTGTTCTCTAATTGATAATAATCGACAAATATCTCGATGTATTTGATAATAATTGATGATTTCATCGGAGAATCCATCGGCGATACACGATCAATTGCTAAAGGTTAGTCCATCGTTGAGCTGTAAGTAAAATTTACCGATGTATATTTCCAATAGAAATAATGGTCAACAAATATATTTATTTAGTGTGAGTATTTTGTCAATATTTTTGTCGGTAAGTCTTTTTATTGATTGAATTACTAATGGACCTGAAATCCTTAACAATAACTTTGCTGACGATAAATTTCAATCAGGAAATTCGTTGGTAATTTATATATTGATTGAATATAACTTAAATATTGACAAAATATTCCACCCGTGATAATCAAAAGCAACATGTCCTCTTTCTTTCTTTTTTCTTTTGATGATTTACATATCCCAAATAAAAAAGATTTACATCCACTTATGCTTCTAATAATTGAGGAGAAAAAAGTAAATACCTTTGTGATAGTAAAAAAAGCAATACTATTTTCAATAAAAAATAACAAGTCCATTTATGATGAAAATGTGTACTTTTTAGTCAATTTGCACTCCCTCGGATTAGATTAAATAAAACTTGGCACTCTAATTATGCTGTCTGTTGTTTGAGTCAACACAAATCCTTGAGAACCATACATTTGGCAGATTTGCTACTTTAAGGCCGGAGGGGGACGGCACTCCCATAGTTGAAAAATGCTTGCCAGTTTGCTCCTCCTTTTCTCTTGAGAAGTTGTGCTACACACCATCGTCATTGGAGCAACAAGATGAGGATGGCCTGCAACAACCAAAAAAAAAAAGAAAAAAAAAGAAGGAAATAATAATTGTGAGATTTAGTGCTGTGCTTGCTATTGATCTTGTGTTTGACTAATTTCATTGACTTTATGTTGATAAAATCATGATGCTCTGCACTGCACCATTTCCTTGACATTTGGCACTGTTGACTGTTTGCCTTGTTGCCTTTTTCTTTTCCAAGGGTGGTTCTTTTTCGAACATGACACCGAGTTCTTTTCCTTTTCTTTTTCTCTTTTTTAAAAAGCAAGAAACCGCGTCTATCCATTTAGTTAATTAATCCAGAGAAAGATTTCTTAATTGTTAGTTAATTAATGACAAGCCAGTTTTATGCATTATAAAGGGTCAAATTAATAGTCTTAAATATTTCTAGGAATAGAAAAAAAAAACACAATATTTTGAACATTATTCAGGATAATTATAGTGCAAAGTAAAAAATCATCAGGAGATTTACATGTAAGACTTCATGGGCCTTCTCATTTCCTTATTATGGACCAAGATGTGTTGTTAATGGGCCTAAAGAAAAAACATTTGCAAATTGCTTTGACTGAATATCCACAGTCATATTAAGAGCCCAATCAGGATCCATAATAAGGAAGAAATCAAATAAAAACAGGAAAAAGAAAACGTGGAGATGCGGGGTATCGATCCCCGTACCTCTCGCATGCTAAGCGAGCGCTCTACCATCTGAGCTACATCCCCTTCTTGCTCCTCTATCATTTTACTACTATATAACAGTTAGCATGAGAAAATGCTGCAGTTTCTAACCCTTTTCTTTTTCCTTTGGTGAGATGCGACTTGCATGCCAAATGCTGAGAACGGGATATGGTTTTATACTTCTTGTAGTGAATATTGTAGTAAATCACATGATTATGACATGTTAAAGACTAATCATTGGATATGGTTTTCCCTCTGCATATGTTTGTTTGCTTTATACTTATGGCAATTATCAGTTTGCATGAGATGAAGCTTTGTAAAGTCCAGCTTTGAGTCTGTGCTTTCTTTGTCTATGATGTTAATTTGAAACAGTAATTGCGTCATGTAAGAAGTATCTCCTCCTTCATCAGCATTCTTGATGACAATTTTCCCTTTCAAGAATTACTCAAACCAATGGTGTTTGGTGGAGCAAAGTACTTTTTCTTTGCCTGATTGACCATTTTCTACTTACACGCCATGCTGTTTGCTGATAAGAAGATGTACTTTTGAATTTCCAGTTTAGAGATCGACGAGGTGTGGTAGCCTTAGTCTTGTCACTTTCAGGTGAACAGTTCGTAACGTTCTAGGCTAAGATCCTTCAATCAACCTCTCCCTCTCTCTTGATATTAAGCCCTTTCATCTTCTCTTTGTATGTTACTGAACCTGTCTTGAAATAAGGCGAAGTCTTGTTCGAATTACCTACTTCAAGTCACTATGAATGGGCATGGGAATTATAGCTATAGCCGATTTATCATCCATCTGAGTTTTAATAGGAAATGTTTCGCCTTCTTCTCGTTGTGATTTTCTAGTTGATCTCATGCCTGGAATTAGTCTTGGTTTTCATCAGAAAAGAGCGGTCTCTTAATCCATTGCTTGTTAGAAAACATGTTTGTTCCAGTGAAAGTTCTCCGAATTCGCCATCTGCAAAGCATCCTTGCTGTGTTAGCAAGGATTGCTTGATAGCGATTGTCTCGTGCATGATCATTTCTTGGACCTGTCTCTTCTCTCTTACAGCAAAAGATTTGACATAAACTATATTCTAAAGGGGTATGTCATGCACACAAAACGATGTAAGAGAACTCATTATATTTGTTAGGAATTAGGAGAAACATGTCCTCGAGAGCAGTTTAATTTTTACACATCAAAAACTAACAGTTAATCAGAATTTTTGGTCATGGTGCCATTTCCTGGAGTACCAGAATCCGAAGTGCTCTTGGGAATTCTTACTTCCAGAAACATGTCATTGCTCACATATGCCTCAGTTTCCCTCCAATCGACATCTTCTGGTAGCTCAAGCCTTCTAACAAAACCAGGTTCCCACCAGTGGCCACTTCTCCAGTCTTTTGCTTTCGACTGATCTCTTTGCGGCTTCCATTGCCCACTAATTTCCATAATCTTCCCATTTTCGACATAAACTTGTACGGTATTATTCCCAACTCCTGATTTAACAAATCATAAGTTGAGAAAATTCAAAAACATTCCATAAAGGGAAAATTTGCTTCAGTTTAACCAATGGAGTATCGCCCTTATCTTTCAAGTCTTCCGATTTTTCCATTTCTAAGAGTTTATTGTTTTGAATACATCATTAGTAAATCATTTTCTAATTCGTTTCGAACATGGCAATGACAATTATATGACAGGTTTTCTTGTTCAGAAAGATAAGCCTGTGACTCCTGAGGTTTTATAGTTTCCTTGGTTCATGATCATCATCTCAAGCAAGGTTCTGGAATTTTAAAGATGTTTGAGAATTGCTAAGAACACTTACCTGGTAAATCTGCTTTTAGTACATAAGCATCATCTGTCTGGAACCAATCAATACTAGTCTTGCCAGAGCTCCGAAGATTAGATAACAAGACATCTGATTCAAAATCCCAGAGTGGAAATGCATCCGAAGGATCGAAAAATTTCCCAAACAACAATGGACTGAAAAGTGATCCATCACCAAATATCTTATGCACTGTGGGACTTCCATGGGCAAAAAATCTTTTGAACGTTTCTTCACTTAATGAAACACTCCATTTGTGTGGAGTTTGATCTTCTGTATGAACTTCAAGCTGTTTCCAACTTGCCATTACCAACTAGAGCTGAAAATCTTCAGAATCCTTTTTTTTTTCTTTTCCTGGAGACAGTTTTTAGGCTTTGGACTTCTTATAGTGAGAGAGGAGCCTTTTGATAAAGCATAGAACAAATTCCTTGAGAATATTTGAATGGCTGTAAAGCAAGTAGGAATATTTTCCTTCTAGGCCTTGTTCAACAGTAACAACTAACAAGGAATGGAAGAGCCATGCTTTGATGCCATGTGGCTACCTACTGAAATTAGTCTACCTACAGATGACTTTTGCAGGAATGGAAGAGCTCCCTTAGCCTTTAGGAGAGAATCTTCAGTAGTTTTCCAGGAACACCATATGCCTTACTGTCAACACAACTTACACGGCAGGACACTTCATCAGATTTTTGTCTCTAACTTGTCATAATCGTGATGTGTTTAAGCGAATGAAAACAACTGGATGAAAAACTATATATATATATATATATATATATAGCAATTAATTATACCAATTATTTAAGCTTGATAATGTTAATTACCACATGATCTATATGCAAAATACTGCTTTAGTAACTTAAACATAGAATCTATATGGAAATCCTGCGATGATCATTTGCAAAGTTTGCATGACCCACCAACTTAAAGCTTGCTTTTTGATGTAATTGCTAACCTGTGAATGGAAAATGCTGAGGACACTTCATATCTAAAGTTGTGTGAAAGGAATAATTTCTATGTAATGTCATGCTGCACATTCTTCCTCTTTATACATATACATATCATATCTTTAATCTCTCCTTTTTGTAGTGCCAATAATTTTATTGACTACTGGTTTTGAGGCTTTATGCATTACAATGCATCTGCGATAGCATCTATGGAGCTTACTTTTCCAAAAAGCAGCATTAGTATCTGCCTGATGGATGCTTGAATTTCTACTCACGGCAAGCGCAGAGCCACTTGAAATAATGGGGCACAGACAAGAAAGTCTTAACACAAAATACAAATGAAGTTTTCTCAAAAGGAAAGGGCTAATCCTGTATTGCCATTCTTAGACAAACCGAGATGACAGGCTTGGAGGCATCTGCTAATGGATAGGATAAGATGATAATACCATGATCAGTCGATCACCCACAGGAGAAATTGCAGCTATTTGACACATTCATTAATCAGGAATCAAGTTACTGTCACTGAAGTTGAAGACCGATTAAGGAAAAGATCATGTTCACTGTCAGGGGAGGGTGTATCATCCTTGGCCTCATGGTGTTTTTTTTTTTTTTCCTGCAAATTTCTTACAGAACTGACAGGAAAGTCATCAAAGTATAGCTCAAATCACATAAATGGTTACCCCCAAAGTTCAATTACTTTATCTCATTTTAGTTCATCACAGTCCAAGGCTCTCCTAATTTTACCAAATCCTAATAGCACACACTACTAAACACAATTACGAAGATCATTTACACAAAAAAAAAAAAAAAGAGCAGCAGACTAAAAAAAAAAAGCAGCAGACTGCACAAAAAAAAAGGTTTAAAAAAAGCATGCCAAAAAAGTTTAAATTTCAATTTTTATATCCATTGAAACATCCTTTTCGTCTCTATTAAACCTTTGAAAAACTCTAAAAATTCATAAAAATTGTAAACCCTCGAATCTAAAAAAGGCTCTCAATGAAATTTACCTAAGCTAAATTGATGGATGAAACTCCTCTTTCATATTATAATTTATAAGCATGTCAGAGTTTTTTACAATGCACAAATCTGCAACCCAAGACAGCTCATGGCTGAACTTGGAAGCCCATTGGGCTGGTTGTCATGGGTAAGGAGATGAGTTATTGGGCACTAGGGCCCGATTATGCAAGCTAACAAGGCCTATCCTGCAAAATCAAAACATGAAGTACTTCCCTGCAATTACTTCAATAATTTCTATAAGATATATCTATTGGAGGCTTAAATTGACAAGTGAATTGTTCCTGTTATCATTCAGAATTGAAAGTTAGTGGGAATTGCAATAAAATATTTTTTTTATAAATATATCATTTCATGTGTGGACATTTAGCTTAAAACTAGATTGGTGAATTGTTTCACGGGTCGACCAAATTTTTTCTATGTAAAAAGAATTATTCAAATGTTAGAAAACATGTTTTAAAGAAGTAAAAGAAATTCATGAGTAGGATTATAGACCAAACCAATTAATAAATTAGTTTTATTTAATTATATGATAAAAAAATAAATTAATCAAATTAAAAAAAATGATCATGATGACTTGCTAAAAAAAAGCTTGGAAAAAACAAACTATAAAGCAAGCTCAATTATTAGCTAATACAATAATAAAAGATGAAACTAAAAAATAAATGAAAAAAAACTGAAAAAAATTATTTGAGTCAACTTAAATTAACATGTTGAACTCGCATATTGGGTTGGAAGGTCAGGGTAACCCTATAGAAATCAAATTAATAAAAAAAATTATGATATTCAATTTCCAACAAACCTGATGTGAAATACTGAAATTAAAAAAAATAAATTTAAAACAATGACATATAAAAACACCAACAAAGTTGGGTAAGTCCACCGAAACCCGCGACCCCGAATTATGCAAACAGGGCAACCTAATAGAAGAAAAAACAGGAAAAATCACGAAGCTTGATTCATGAATCAACCTAATATTAAAGGACAAAACAAAAAAAATATTAATTTTAAAAAATGACTTTAAACAAACTCGAGTTAACCTTAGCTAACTTACCAAGCTCGCTAGCTAAGTCATAAAACTAAAGTAACCTCATAGAAAGATGAGATTGAAAAAGGAAATCAGTGTAAAAAAAACTGATGTTAACCCAAATTAATCTTTCAAACTCATGACTCAGGTCATGAGAAAATGATCACCCAACTGAAAAAATAAACGAAGACCAATTCCTAACAAGTTCAATATTAAATGATGAAATTGAAAAAAATATATATCAAAGAATGATCCAAAACAAAAAATAACACTCAAGAGAAATGAGGACCAAAATTGACACAAAACAAAATATATGACACCTTTCAATTTTGTTAGGCTACACGAATCTCAAGGAGATAAGAGAAAAAAAAAGGTGGAGAAGAAAAAATCATCAAAGACTCGCCATCGACTCAGGCCACACCATAAAAAAAAGCACCTCATCACTTTCAACTCAACCGTGGACAACAGTGTTACACCATCAGATGAAGCCTCATATGCTACTATGTTGCAACAGCTTCACCATACACTCTGGCATGTGTGTTGTATGCACTAACAAAATTGACATGTTTGTCCTTTTCAGTTCGAATTGGTATCAAATTGGATTTCTCAAGCTTTAATTATTTTAAATCTATAAAATAAAATTTTATTTTGCAAAACCAAGCATCAAATGCGTGTTGAAATTTCTCTCACCTCATGGCACCCATGTATAAGCAACCAAAAAAAATACCATCAAGTATTGAAAAAAACAAAAAATCAAGGGACCAAGAAAAAAAGGTTGAATCTTTCTCTTGGTCTTGTAATTCAGTCACTAATGTTTGCGAGAAAAAATGGTTCAATGCTAGTTTAGTGTTCAAATTCAATTCTTATTGTTTTAATTTTATTTAATTTTTTCAAATTGAGCATCAACTGAGAGTAAGTTTTTTTTTTAACACCATGAGTAGCCAATACCAAGCCAAACAAAATAAATAGTTAAACTTAATTCTAAATTAATCGAATGTAAAAAAATCAAATCGGAAAACAAAAAGTTAGTATAATAAAATTTATCATGATTAAAGAAAATAGTTATAAGATAAATAGAAAATGAGTTTTTTTCTTTCAACTTTTGAGGATATTTGAAAGTGTGAAAGTGATTATTTTTTAAAATATTTTTCGCATGAAAATATATTAAAATAATATATTTTTATGTTTTAAAAATTATTTTTGATATTAGCATATTAAAACAATAAAAAAAACAATCAGGCTTAATCCTAAATTAATCTAATGTAAAAAAATCAAACCGGAAAACAGAAAGTTGGTATAATAAAATGTAAAAAAAACTTCATGATTTCTTTCTCGCTAAGAAAAGAAAAAAATAAAAAAACATTAATTTAAAAATTATTTATTTTTGAAAATAAAAAACAAATAAATATATTTTTTATTTTTTTAAAATTATTTTTACTATTAATATATTAAAACAACTTGAAAATATTAAAAAAATCAAACGGAATCTTTATTATTTCTTTCTCGCTAAGAAAAGGAAAAAAAACAAAAAAACAATTGCTTGATTTGACTAGAGAGGAGAGCCCTTTTGTAAATGGCACTTCACTAGAGACTTTCGAAAGGGGTAGATAGCGAGGTGTTGAAGCTACCTGCCACGTCATCGTTCATATGGGATTCCCATTTGTCTAAAGAATAGTCAACATTTTGTTTGGCCCCCTTCCATAGTTAAATGTTCAGGAGCACTGTCCCCACAAGTCTAAAAAATTTAGTTTATTTTTATATTTTTAAAATATTTTAATTTATTTTAATTTAATATTTTTTTAATATTTTTAAATCATTTTAATGCGTTGATATAAAAAATTATTTTAAAAAAATAAAAAATATTATTTTAATATATTTTTAAATAAAAAATATTTTATAAAATAATCACAATTATATTTTCAAGTAAACATTCAGTAAGCAATACTTTATTTTTCTTATGAATATTATTATTCTACTTGCTTCACTTTTGTTTTTATGCACCTGTATTTTTTCTTTTTTATATATAAAAAATTCTGCTTCTTCGTTGCAATTCAGAGTCTTGAGAATTCTATTCTCCCATGAAAATATAGGCCCATCCTTGAACTATTTTTTATATTATCATCTTAAGATAAAATTAAACAATAATTTACAAAAGAATTTCTCGTAAACCTTTTAATTTGAATATAAATAGTATGTCTAATATCTCACCTAAAATTAGAATGGAGGGAATATCCTAACTACTGAGAAAAAAAAAATCTTAAAAACCTTTTCATGAACAATAAAGAAAAAAACATCAGCTTCACCATGCATCAATATCGCGTAAGATTTGTTCTTAAATTGTGATTTATAAATGTAATCACTTTTGAAAATGTACAAGTATGTAAACCTAATTTTAAACTTTATTTTTTCTTTCAAAGGTTATTAAAAATATATTTGGAAATATGATAAAAATTATTTTTAGTTTAAAAGTATATTAAAATAATATATTTTTTTAATTTTTTAAAATTAACACATTAAACTCATTCCGGTTAGCTCTAATAATTATTATTTAAATAAAATAATATTATTTTAATAAAAATTATTAATTAATAAGTTACAAGCTAAATTTGTTTTAGTCACTATCTAGTTCTTATTTTGAATATAAGTAATTTTTAAGATTAATGATCGCTTGAAAGTGTGGTTGCGGTTGTTTTTCAAAGTGTTTTTCGTGCCGAAATACATCAAAATGATATATATTTTTTATTTTTTTAAAATTATTTTTGAGATCAGCACAACATATCAAAATAATTTAAAACATAAAAAAATAATTTTTAATAAAAAAATTAAATTTTTATAGAATATAATTTACATCACCTCCCCAAAACAGTGCAAACAAACCTTCAGCTAAATCTTAATGGGGGAGAAAGTGGGACCACACTAAATTGGTAAATGCTCATTTGTATCTATCTTCACTTAAAACCAATAGTTGTATTTAATGCATAAAGATAATTTTTCTTACAACTAAATTAATTAAGACTGTTTGTTGTGAATTAATGAATCACCACTTGTCAATATTTAATAGGTCAATAAAAAAACCACAATTTCTTTTTCTAAAAAATAAAAAACAAAATTTATATATATAAAAAAAGAAAAAATAATAGTATTTGGGTTTTCCTTGTCGATTTCTCTCTTTCTATATCAAGAAGTCTAACAATGTCAACAAGTTTTTTTTTAAAAAATAAGGTTTTCATTGGTAATAATCATAAAAACCTTGAAAAGTTACTATTTTTCTCAAATTCTTTGTCAGCTCTAACTTTTCAATGAAACCTTGTTGAAGAAATTGAAAAAGAAAAATCCACCGTTTTCCAGGCCAACAGCATTGTCACGGCCAACGTCCTTTTTGCGCTTCTTTTGATTGGATCATGTCATTGATTTAACACCCTTTTGTTTTTCACACAGAATTTCCTGTTCTCATTTTGGATTTTCTAGGTCTATTACAGGTCCTAAATAAGCCTCATTTGTGCAAAACTTTGCATATTTATGTTATTTGATTCTATATTTTGGGCTGTTTAAGGAAGATAAATTCTGGGTTTTGTTTGGTGAATTGAGTTTTGATTCCAAGTTTGAATTTTTAGGCAAAAATTTTATCTGGGATTTTGAGAATTTGTATCTAGATTTTGGTGATCGGGTTGTTTTAGAGGCATAAAATCTGAATTGGGAATGAGTCCAATGGTAAAAGCTGGAAGCTTTTTGGATTGGTTTTGTACTATGAGGGTACTATAAGGGTTTTGATTCTTCTACAGGGGGTTTAGCTATTGATGAAATGAGAAGGATAGTTTATGCTTGTAAGGATGAATCATCAACCAATGGTTCATATGAAGTCAAGCTGTTCCAGTTTTTTGGTGACTCTGCTATGTGCATCTGTGGTGGTGAGCTTGGAATACAGGGGAAGGACAGAGGAAGTGTTTCTGAGGCAATTAGTTGACCCAGCAACTGGGTATGTTGATAAGGACGCGGTAGGACTTTGTACCACACTCTTCTATAATTCCATTGCTTGCAGTTTAATAAATTTGTGATCACAATTGAGGTTATTTAATTTCCAGTGCTTGAAATGCCCTTTTTCATGATGATAGATTGTGAGTTGGGAAACGGATATATTAACCTGCTGTCTATGTTTCTTAACTTCTAGAAATGAGAGATATGGCTTGTATGGGTCCAGATTCATCAAAACGTATGCAAATTGGTGCTAATTTGTTTCAATAATATTGACTATTGGCTGATAAAATTATTTGGCTCTGAGTTATGCTTAGTAATTTATGATTTAACCTTGTCGCGCCACCCAGGAATCACTACTGCAATACCATTTACTCTCAGTTCTGGATTAATTCTACTGTCTCACCCCCATGAGTTATGACAACAATATTATTTGCTCTCTCAGTTCTTGATCATTGATAAGGATCAGAATACCACAATAGAACTTGATAATTTTTATAATATACACTCTTAGGTCTGCTAAAATGTGACACGCATCACTACCTGGATTAAATTTTAGTAGGATATTTCTAAGAAGTATCAACACTACACTTTTCTTGAGAGAGTTGATTTGATGGTTAAGAGAGTGTACACTGTAATTAGCCACAAATTTTATATCAGGATGTGAGAAGTAAAATTCTCATAAACTTCATGGTTTTGTTATAAATAATCTGCTCTTAATGAGATTAAAGAGATGAATTAGTCTCCAAGTGTGAAAACTTACTCAAGAATATCCTTGGCCTTAAATCCAAAAAGGGAAAATTATAGCTATATCTTTCATGATTTGAACTTCTTATTTTATAGGTCTAAACTTAAATTACTAAAATTAGGGATCTGATAGTACTTACCACACGTGTATGACAATTTTGTGTTCCCTAACACTTGAGATGGCACACATTTATCATAATTTCTTCTTCTCGTCTCTGTTTAGGGTCTTGGATTTTTCTTTCCTTTTTTTTGGTTTCTGGGGGGCAGATTCAGAGTGGAAGAGTTGTAATTATGGAATTCTTTTATCATAATTTCTTTTTTATCCGAAAACTAGTCATTGCTGAAGATGAGCAATGATCATTGATGAGGATTATAATACCACAATAGCCTCTGACCTGAAGTGTTTGTGCACTATTGCATCCATGATCATATCCATGTTGCATATGCTGATGTGTATGTTTAAGTAGGGATATTCGCTTCCAAGCTCTTCCTTTTTACTGATTATTTTATCTTCTCTCTTCCCCCCTGCAAATGTGGCATAGCCTTAATGTGTTTGTGCTTTTTTCGCCTACTTAAACTTCCTTGTTCTTCATGTGTGTGTATGTGTCTACTGCTTGTTCTTAGTTCATATTTATAGATGTCTTCTTATTCCCAGCTGGACAAAAATTTACTGAAATTGTTTTGGATTGCAGGCAGAGCTACTTTGCATCATTTGCAAGGTAGATTTGATTCAACTGAAGGAAGCTGATGAAAATCTTAACTTCTGTTTCCCTGAGGAAACATTTAATGGGGCCAGTGAACTAAGGTCTAAGGGTTGGTCAGTGTCAAAAGAAAACATTCAGAAATTGATTAAAGTCCCGCAGCCCCAGTTAAAGGAAACTCTTTTAGATTGTATAAGAAAGGACAATCATCTGTTCCATGTTTCTGGAGATGAAGGTGGTGCAGATAATTATCACACAAGGCGTGCTGTTGCAAGAAGGAATTTGCTTCAGATCATCTCAGAGCCCCCAGCCCCAGTGCCTGTCGTTGGATCACCATTTCCTAGTCCCTCACCATCCCCAGATCTGGCACCTTCTCCAGCTTCCACTCCGAACTCTGTCCCTTCACCACAAGAACCATTTTTTCCTCACCTAACGCCACCTCCTCCCAGTCCCAGTGAAAACTCTTCTTCTAGTCAAACCTCTGGTCCTATTGAGCCAGATAATGGAAATAACCATAAAACAGTTGTTATTGCAGTAGTTGTGACTGCTGGAGTGACATTTGTTGTTGCGGCATTGTTCTTCTTGTTCTGTACTAAGGTTTGTTGGAGAGGACCTGGAGCTAGACGAAATGATGAAAGGCCCCTTCTTAGCCTAAGCTTAAGTGACTATTCTGTTGGTCAGTAAATAGTCTGTCGGATGTTTTCTTTTAACGTACAATTCTTTTATACAGATCTGATATTTCTTCAAAATCTGATCTTCCAGGTTCTACACATAAAACTTTTGGCTTAGGAAATTCTATTGAACAAGAGAAGCTTGGTCATCATTCTTTTGGTAATATATCAAGCCATGAGAAAATGGGATCATCTTTGGAGAGCCGTTTTAATAAGTCTGATGCTCTTAATGTATCGCTAGATGAAAGTATGTCATTAGGAGCTGTTAGTGCTGCCGCCAAATCCTCTGGTGACAGCAAGATGAACACACCTGTACCACATCCTCCAGGAAGGACAGGCAGCAACCCTTTTTTGAAGCCTCCTCCTGGAAGGGCAGAACCACTTCCTCCTGAACCGCCTGCTAGTCTCAGGCCTCCTCCCAGTAAGGCTGGTCCTACTCCTCCACCTCCCCCGCCTGCACCACCTGCACCTGCAAAATCATCCAGTAGTACGGGCCCTCGCCCCCCTGGTCCACCTCCTCCACCACCTATTGCTCCTAGAGTGAAACCTGGTCCACACACTCTACCACCTCCAATTGGAGGTTCTGCTCCTCGACCACCACCACCAATGCCCTCAGGTCCAAAAGTTCCTCGACCACCTCTTGGATCAAAGCATCCTTCCAATACTGCATCCAGTGAAGGAGCTGGTATGGAGGATGATGCTGATGCTCCTAAAGCCAAGTTAAAGCCATTTTTCTGGGACAAAGTTCTAGCCAACCCTGATCATTCCATGGTTTGGCATCAGATTAAATCGGGATCATTCCAGTAAGTTACACTTTTGAATTTTATTGTTATTTTTCTATTTTTTCATTCATGAATCCCTAATAACCTTTGCTGCTGAATATGCTATTTTACAGGTTCAATGAGGAGATGATAGAAACCCTGTTTGGATATGCACCTGATAAAAACAAAAATGAACGCAAGAAAGAGTCTTCTTCCCAAGATCCAACACCCCATTTTATTCAAATACTTGATCCCAAAAAGGCACAAAATTTATCAATTCTTTTGCGGGCACTGAATGTGACGATAGAAGAAGTCTGTGATGCACTTCGTGAAGGTGATCAACTCTCCTAATTTCTTTCAGTAGAGATGCATGCATGGATAGGTTAAACTGCACCAATTCCAAGAAATTCAATTTTTTTGGTTGAGGGGGGTGGGGATGGATATTTCATTGTATTTTATTTATCCTGTTCCTATTCTGGGAAAATCCTTTCACACACCTTATTTGTCTAGTATGGCTGATTTTCATGATAGTGTGGCTGTGTGGATGGTTGCAATTACCTCATCTCATTGGTTGTGGAACTTGAGTAGCGATAGTGTCTTTCGGTTTTAATGCATCAGCATATTCTAACCTCTGTTAATTAAAAAACCAGGAAATGAGCTTCCTGTAGAGCTCGTTCAAAATTTGTTGAGGATGGCACCCACAGCAGACGAAGAACTGAAGCTTAGGCTCTACAGTGGTGAACTTTCTCAACTTGGGCCTGCTGAGAGGTTCCTAAAAGCATTGGTTGACATCCCATTTGCTTTTAAACGACTGGAAGCACTTCTTTTCATGTGCACTCTACAGGAAGAGATCACCTCCAGTAAAGAGTCTTTTGAAACCTTAGAGGTAGGCAACTGGATATAGTATTTCTTCAACACTTAGTTTAATTCTTGCTTTTAGGAGCTGGTTGTCTCGAACAATATGTTGGAAGTATCCATGCTCATAGTCTAATTATAAACTTGGTAGTTGCACTTTTTCAACATATGGGGAAGTAGACCCTTGCAATGCTTCTTGATTTTGGGAAGGCATACCAAATCATGGAGACATATTTTAAAAAATCATTAAAAATATTATTGGAAGAAAAATAAATTTTTGTGAAGAACCACAACACAACATTATTTGCAAAAAAATTACATACTGATTTCAGTTCAGTGCCTCCTATCATTCTCCTTCCTATGTGTCTTGGAAAGTGCATGCATCCCATCTAGTTTATAGAATGAAAGAGACTAGCCACCTATCATACAAAAGAGTATGGGCAGGATATGGTAGAAAAGGTAGAACTGGTAGAATCCTGTGACTTGATGAATTTCACATTTAGAATGTATGAATGTTCTTGCATATAAGACACATGTTTGCATATAAATACTCACATTTATAAAATTTGAATATATTACTGTGCAAAGTGGTCAGTTTCTCACTGATCCGTCTCTGATTTCTGGCAATTTCTTGAATTTCTGCACTTGCTAACATCTAATGCAAATGCTATCTCCATCTAACATGGCAGGTTGCTTGCAAGGAGCTCAGAAACAGTCGATTGTTCCTCAAGCTTCTAGAAGCTGTTCTCAAAACAGGCAACCGAATGAATGATGGAACATTCCGTGGTGGTGCACAAGCATTCAAGCTTGACACACTTTTGAAATTATCTGATGTAAAAGGAGTAGATGGGAAGACTACTCTCTTGCACTTTGTTGTTCAGGAGATAGTTCGCTCTGAAGGTGTGAGAGCTGCTCGTGCAGGACGAGAGAGCCGGAGCCTTTCCAGTGTCAGTATAAAAACAGATGATCTCCTTGAGGAAATTTCCACCGATACAGAAGAGCACTATTGCAGCCTTGGTCTTCAGGTTGTTTCTCATTTGAGCAGTGAACTAGAAAATGTCAAAAGAGCAGCGGTCGTGGATACTGACAACTTAACAAGATCTGCTGCTAAACTTGGGCAGTCATTGTTAGTAACCCAAAATTTCCTGAATAAAGACATGAAGAATTTAGAGGAAGATAGTGGATTCCATCAAACATTGAAAGGTTTTGTGCAGAATGCTGAGGTTGATGTCATGTCACTTCTGGAAGAAGAAAAGAGAATTATGGCTCTGGTGAAGAGCACTGGTGATTATTTCCATGGGAATGCAGGGAAGGATGAGGGCTTACGATTATTTGTCATTGTACGAGACTTTTTAATAATATTAGATAAGGTATGCAAAGAGGTGAGAGAGGCACAAAAGAGGTTAGCAAAAACACAGAAAAAAGAGGCATCTACTGTATCATCTCCCTCTAATCAGCGCCAACAACCGTTGGCTGATCTTCGCCAGCAGCTATTTCCAGCAATTGCAGAGCGACGTACAGAAGATTCCAGTTCCAGCTCGGATGACGATGGTTAATCTGAAAGAGGTAAGCTATGACCCTATCAACGATTAATTTGTGGTTTCTTTCCATTTAGAATCCATACAATCGAACTTGTATATATTTATATATGGTCGAAGAGAATGTGATTCTGTGAACTTGGGATTGATATTGAAATTAAGAAAGTCCTTCACTCGTGTTATCCAGGTTGCTGCTATTATGGAAGATTTCGGATCTTCGCCAGTGGCTATCATTACCTATTGGCTCTGTTTGTTTGCAGGAAAGTTGTTTTTTTTTTAAAAAGTGAATTCTGGGAAAGTATTTTCTGATATTTGGTAGTGTTATGGAAAATAAACTGGAAAACACTTTTCAGTATTTGGTATAGAAAATGAAATGAAAAATAATTTATTAATGAATTCATTTTCTTTTCAAGTTTATTTAATATATATAAAATATTTAATATAAATATTTAATCACTAACAATAAAGAAATAAATATAAATATCTAACATCAAACAAAGTTATGCATAAATATTAAGTTTCGATGTCATATACATACATATTAGTTCAAATTACAAACATAAACATACTAGACCAAATTAAACAAGTAAACATACTTGTCAAATAACAAACATAGTCTGAACCCAAATTTTAAACATAGTCAAACCATCTTAGCAAGCAGGCCTGTAGTAGTGTTGGTTCATAAAATTCTGAACCTAAATTTTCCTTAAATTAACATTTTTTACCATAAATAGTTTTGCCAACATTTCATTTTGGACCAAATGATCAAATGCCTCCTCAAGAGTGATCTCATCAAAACCTTCAATTTTCATCACTTTCGCATACAACGCATTAACATCAAGTTGATTTTTGCTGAGGCTTTGAATTGCAAGTGCTACATCTCCAATCTGTTTAGACAACTTTTCAACACCATCATCTTCATACATGCGATTTCTCTTTCTATGTTGCCTTTTTTGTGTACTAGAGGAAGATGTCTCTTTTCCCTTAAAAGTTTCTTAATATTCCCTTTCATTTTCAATTGAAATTGATTGCTCTTCAGTGTTCTCTTTCATGTTGACATCAACATATGATTTAGCATAATTTCCGGTTGCCATGTCTTTTCCAACAACAATTGTCATTGCCTCGTACATATCAAGTTTTTTGTTGAGAAACTTGTCATGATTGGGATGTGCCTGTTCATAAAGTTTAGAATATGTAATTTTTTAGTTCATTGTATAACATTTTAGAAACAAAAGTAAATATAAAAATTACAAAGAGTATAATATTTATCATACCTTTACTTCTTCATCATATACATCTTTCGAAATTGTAATCATCTTCAGACAATCATCCCAGCCAAAGCCACTTTTATTTTTAAGTTTGGTTATTATTCCCCATTTTTTTTTCACAGTCTTGAAATGATTGTCTATATGCTTAGGCTCGCATTGCACGTTGAAGTTTTGACTGATTTCTGTTGCCATCTTAACAAAAGATTCTGCTTTAAAAGTGGAAGAAGATTTGCTTTCTTTAAGTGCCTCCTCAGCTAATATCTCAAATAATATGTGAGACATAGGTTTAGACCATATGAAGTGTTTGCCCTTGCATTTTTCATTTTGTGTGGAACTCATTTCTACAAAAAAGAAATTACAAATTTATACAAAATAAAATCATATAATATTTAGATTTAATAAATTTCATATAAAAACTATAATTAATATTTAAAAGAGAATTCATAAAAAAACATAAGAACTTATAATAAAATCAACATCTACTCCAAATACATAACAAAGATAATACAAACTCAAGCAAGACATAATAAAAACAAACATATATAATTAACACTCAATTACTAGTTTCTTTGAGTGTTATAATCATTCCACATGGTTGATGTAATCATTTCTCTTTTTGTTATCCAATCCCTATTCTCTTTCCTTTCCTCCTGTTGACTTAAGTTGATTGTTCGTCTAATTGGTTCACTTTCCGAACATATTTCTTCCATAAGAAAGTCATAAGGATCAACTCCCATTATGTGATTATGAATAATACAACATGCAAGCACAACATCTACTTGTGTTTCATAAGACCAAAAATATTTTTCATCAATTGATCTAAAACGACTCTTCAAAATACCAAACCCTCGCTCAATAACGGTTCTCAATGAAGAGTGTCGAAGATTAAATAACTCCTTTTCATTTTCAGGTGAACGTTCTGTAAACTCATTCAAGTGATATCAAACTCCACGAAAAGGAGAAATGATTCCTTTTCGAATACCGTAACCAACATCACCGAGATAATATTTCCCTACAAATTAAAAAAAAAAACCTATTACTATCTTTATGTAATAAGACATTTTATATGTTTATTGCATATAATACATACTTTATTATATACCTTCTGGAATTTTTAGACCATTAGGTCTTGATAATGCATCACCTAAAACCCGTGAATCATGGGCACTTCCTTCCCAACCAGCTAAAATATATATAAATTTCAAATCAAAAGTTATAGCTGCTAAAACATTTTGTGTTGTTCCTTCTTTTCGACCTCGAAACTTTCTTTGAATCTCAACAGGAACATTTGCAAGAATATGGGTACCATCAATTGCTCCCACATAATCCTATATAAACATGAAAAAAATAATTTATAACCTTTTCTTCAAGATATAATTACTTAATGTATCAAAATATTGGTATTGTTTTCATACCTTAAAATAAGGATAGAATCTTCGATTATTTATTATCTCTACTGGAACTGTATCCTCTAGATTTTTAATAAGGTGTTTGTATAACTTAAGAACTGCTTTTAAAACAATTCTAAAGTAACAATGGATAGTTTCAACAGACCTATAGTAAACACCACTAATAAAACGAAATCTTTGGTTTTGGCCTACAATTTGTAAGAACACAATTACTTGCTCCCTAATGGACACATTTTGAGTTGATCGTAATAGGTCACGACTTGTGAGAACATCACACAATCTATATAAGACAATAGGTTCAACGCAATGTCTATCACCTCGATTCAAAATGCTGTCAATATAGAATTCTCGTTGAGCAATTGCATTTATATGTGGTTCTCTTGTTATATAAATTCTATTTCTTTCTTGTTCAATAATAGCTGTCCCTGTTGCTATCACAGTTACAACTGCTCCCATATATGCTGCATAAATTATCTTACTATCCATGACATGAAAGTGAAGTTTTCTGATAACAAAACCTAAAAATTTAGGGAAATAAATATTAAAAAAAGCATATAAAATACATACACAATCAATACAATAAAACCGTTTTGAAAATTATACAATTCAAAGTTCACAATGATTAGAAATTGCGCAATGAAATCCATATAATTACTAGAATCGTCTCACAAATTTATCCATATGTAACAAATATAATCAAATACTAATTATGAATTAATCAAAGCAAAATAAAACAAGCACATATATAAATATAGCAAAATAAAACAATAATTGTGGCAAAAAAATCATGCTTTTTAGTGTCATCAATGTTTTTATATTTGATTATGTTAATTCCCTTTATTAACAACACAAGTTCATTCCTCTCGATCTCGGTGGATTCCCTGCAATCACCTCTCATGCCCCTTCCTCTAATTCCCCTTCCCCGGTTTCTCTCATCCCCTTCCCCTTCCCCTGTTCGGTTTCGGTTTCTCTCATCCCCTTCCCCTTCCCTTGTTCAGTTTCTCTAGGTTATTGTCATCCCCTTCCCCTTCCCAGTCCTCCTCCCTCTCTCCCCTGACTACTTCTACTGGGACTTGAAAAAAAGAGAGCAAGGGTTGATTAATTCCTTAATATGGTTTGATTTGTGGTTTGTTTGGTTCTGCCGGTTCTGCAAGATGTGAGTGAGGAAGAATGGAAAACATGTGTTTTTTATGGCTTGTTTGATGAGTTTGGGTTGTTTTAAACACACCGAATGTGATGAGGAAAGATGAAGAAGAAAACTATGTTATGTTATGGGAAAAATATGACAGGTAGTAGATTTATCAAGAAGATGAAGAATTTATGTCATAATTCTTACAGATCTAAGAAGATAAAAACATAAAGGAGAAGAAAATAAACATAAAGGAAATAATAAAGGAAAACAAATACCTGAAATGATTTGAGAGAGACCGTGATTTAAGAGCTTAAATTGTTCCAGAGAAATGATGCACTTGCTGCTTCCCAATTGTTGACGAAAAGAGAGAGACCGTGATTTGAGAATTTGAGAAAAATGTGTGTAATGAAAGAAAAGAAAAATGTTTTCCGGTTCTTATCAAAAGGAAAACACTTTCCTCTGTTAAAGTTGCGTTTTCTATGTTGACCGGAATTAAGTTTCTGTTGACTAGTTTTCCATGTTGTTGCTAAACATGGGAAAATAAGGAAAATGAATTCCAGGAATTGGTTTTCCTGGAAACAAACACACACTGAGTCTTTCACCGGTGTTATCCATATATTTCGAAGGAATGGTGAGAAAGTGCTCCAAAACCAAATAGCACTCCCACTTCTCTTCGACGCCAAATTGCACTGAAGCAGATGGATTAATAGAGCTGAAAACATATTAACCCTCGTCAATACACCCATTGGTATTTAGGTGTATCTGTTAAAGTAAGATTGATTTTTTTTTTTATGACTTGGGATCTGAATTCAATAGTGGAGCAATTAGAAAAATAGTTTCGAAAATACAATATGGTTGGGAGGGCAATCACTCTCGATTGGCTAGCTATGGAAGGTTCCTTTCTTTCTCTCTCGACAGTAGCCAACTAGTCCGATATGTGGAAGATTTTTGGGCTTATAACATAACATAACATAATTTATATTAAACTTCAATTCAAGAAAAACAAAACCTTGGTGTTTTAGTTGATTTTCTTGTAATTTTCTAAAATCCCAAGATTTATTAACCATAGAATCTTTTTATATTACCTTGAATAACCATAGAACCCTACCAATCAACCATTGTGTAACTCACTTCCTATCTTTTTCAGGAAATAATTAATTCATCCTTCACAATTTTAAATCTTTAAGACAATAATGAGTCCTATTTTTTTCACCTGTTTACAAGCAGGTCCTTTCACTAATTCTTTTTTTTTTTATGAGAATATATTGTTTCTCTTCTAAAATAATCCTTCATTTCTAAGTCAAAACTACAAATAAGACCAAAAGTGCATTAAATTTATAAAAGATGTTCTGGAATTTGAAAAAACAAATAAAAATCAACAGTCCATTCTGGTCAAAGGACGGACTTAAGATTCCTCAAGACTAGAGGGACTGATTTGTAACTCTATAGAAATCACATTCGGACCGTAACATAGCTACTCCTTTCTAAAGTTTCTTAAGCAAGTGCTTTTGCAAACTTAAAATTCCAAAAAAATAAAAAATAAAAATCTGTCCGATTTCGATATTCAACAGAAAGGGTTAAACCCTCACCTCTTTCTATACTTTCCCCGTCCCGTTACCGTCTCCAAACTTCGTCCTAGACGAAAATTCTTAAAAGATAAAGAAATTGTTAGAGCAGCCTTTATACTCAATCTACTGGTACGTATTCCAATCTTTTTTTTTTTGCTTCTTTCTTTGAATGGTTTCGATTTGTTAGTTTTAATCATAAAATTGGTGACAGAGAGAAAAAAAATTGTGTGAGGTTATGAATTAAGTTCTAATCATATGTTAAGTTCAATTTTATGATGTGTGGGCTGTGTTAGTTTAACTTTGGTAGTGGGTTTGGTTTTGTTCCTTACATATTTCTGTCTTTTTTTATTGTTGTCTCTGCAGGGATTTTTATTGTATTCAATTAAGTAAAGTTTAATCGATAATGCTTTCTGGGGTGAAGTTTATTCCCCGAGATGAAGTTGTTAAGGTAAGGTTTTTTTTTTTCCCCCGAAACATGGTTTAATTTTCGTGTTTAAAGTAGTTTTTTTTTTAAATTACCTTTCATTTTTCTAACTATTTGAATAATGGGTTTTAGGGGAAAGGTGAAAATAGGGATGATTTTGTAGAGAAGAGGAAGGAATCTGGTAGTAGAAGGGAAAAGAATAGGAGGAGGAAGAAGAAGATTTCGCGTCATGATAACAATTCTGATGATGATCTTGAGAGAATTAAGAAACGGTCTAAGAAGAGTAAGAAGTGGTACTCGTCGGATGAGCATTCGTCAGAAGAATCAAGTGATAGTGAGAGTGGTTCAGATGGAAAGAGTAATAGTAAGAGAAGAAAGAAAAAGAGAAAGAGTAGGAAACGTTTTTCATCTGATGAATATTCATCGTCTTCTTCAGAAGGTGAGGCTCAAAGAGGAAGTGCGAAAGGTGGTAGGAAGAAGAGCAAGGAAAAACAGGGTGAAATTGGTGATGACTTTAGTGGTATGTTCTCTAAGTAATTTTATGTTAGAATGTTTGATAATTTGATGATGTTAAGATTCGATAATTTATTGAATATTTGTTTGTAGATGATGGCAGAGAATCCCATTCTATAAATAAAATAGACATTGCCAGGAAAGAAATGGGCTTGGATTGGATGCTTAGGCCTGCAAAAGATGTTGAGAGAGGGCCAGCAGTTAGTGCTGATCATGACCTAGAGGAACCCCCTGCTGAAGAGGTAATGCTGTTTTTTTTCTTCTTTTCTGTCACTCTATGATCAACTTATCAGTTGCCTAGCTTTCTTTTGGTTGGTGGTCCTAGCTGTCCTTTGTGGCACTTTTTTCTGAAGTTGTAGGGGTGCAAATTCTGTGCAATGATGGGAGTTCGTATTGCAAAATTCTAACATCCTTAACTAAGTATCTTGCTTGTATTGGAGAAAATATAGTAATTAATTGTCATTTTCTCCTTGAATCTTGGTCCATTTCTTTGATTATATGGAATTGTTAGGATGATACTTGTTATGAGTATAAGATATATTGCTAACATGTACACTATGGGCATTTGTTTGTCAACCTTGTTTTACTTTTATGAATTAAAACTAGTTTTCCTCTATCTGCTTTCACTGATCAGTTCTTGTATCATTTGAATCATTTCACTGCTCAAAATTGTTATGCTTACATGATCTTTGCATATTCAGTGTGATATTTGTCACATCTATTCTTTCAAAATGGTGTTGAGCACATGTATGTCCTGTTCAAAATTATTGCTTACATGAGCTTCGAATATTCAGGGTACCACATGTCACATTTATCTGTTCATGTTCTAAGTTGCTGGGTAAATAGATGTCTTTTTCTGCGAAGCAGTTGTGCTATGCTTTTTCTCTGTTGATGAAGTACTCATTATTTAATTTGTTCATTAGATAATGAGAGTGAACCCTCGGGAGTTGAATCCATATTTCAAGGATAATGGAAGTGGTTATCCGGATGATGGAGTTGAGAAAAAAGTTGGTGGAGATCAACTTCCTTCGTCTTCACTTATTGGGGATGGAGGTGCAAGCTGGAGGTTAAAAGCCTTAAAGCGTGCACAAGAGCAAGCAGCTCGGGAAGGAAGAAAGCTTGAAGAGGTTTGTTTCCTTGACTTTCAGAATGAATCTATTTTGACTGAAGCCTCCAGCCTCCATTATTTGCATTTGATAGTTGATACAATTTTATTTTGCAGATTGTGGAAGAAAGATGGGATTCCCTTGGTCAATTGGCTGTCTCTGCAGCATCTCGAATGGCTGCCCCATCTCGTGCTCATCTGCATGCAATAAAAAATAGAAAGAAAGGATTAACCAAGGAACAAGATGCTATGATGGATGGTCAAAGTGGGAGAGACATTGGAAAGGTACCCGGCAACTCACTGAAACCACTGTTAATTTTTTTTATGAAGCAGTTGTAGGGTGTGAGTCAAAAATTGCTTTAATGTTACTTGAATAAAAAGTACTTTTCACTTGCATGTAATTAATATGATTGTTATTATCAGAGTGCTGATCGAGGCTACTTGAAGAATGTATCTGTCCGCCATCCTGAAATGCGAGCTCCAAAAGTCCATAACACTTTGTCATGGGGAAAACAAAAAAGTCAAAATATGTCTACTAAGGATGCAGCCCTTGTTTCCGCTGCAGCATCTAGCTTGAATAAGTTTTCTGATGATGGAAGTTTTATGAGCAAAATTCTTGGTAAGCAGAATAAGGATGCTGGAAGTTCTGTTGGTTCCTATTCAAACCAAGAGGAGAATTTGGAGTCAAAAGTGGCTTCACCCAAAATGAACAAACCCAGTGAAGGCAGTCTGTTGGTTAAGGAAGCACTAAGTGCAAACCAATTGGCAGCCAAGGCTTTGCAGCTTCGCATGAAAGGAAAGCATGAAGAAGCGGAGAAACTCATGGTGAGACAATGTTTCCACTTTTACGTACTTCTGTTTTACCCTTGGTTCTGATAAAGACTCGATCTTCCCAAAGGAATGAGATTTCTCTAGTCCTTCCTGGGAGAAATTTTAGTTAATTTTATCTATTTCCTCGTAGTATGAAAAACAATGCAAGGCAAAAGCTTTCAGTAAGTTGCCTTAAAAACATTGGAATACATGGATCGATGAATGGATTATTATACAATGTTTTAGGATGGAAATTAAGAGCATTCCAATGACATCGTTATTTCTTAGTCCTAACTTTTAGTCATTTTCTTAGAAATGGGATAAGAATTCAGGGTAAGATCAAGATCAGTGCAGGAGTGAAAGCGTCACTTTACCATCAACAGGACTTGGGTCAATCAAAAGCTTTTAAGAATGTGAAGATATTTTTTATAAAAACCTGCACTTTTGTAAGCTTAGCATAATGTGAAAGTGGTGTTGGTGACAACAGTCTCTAAAGTTCATCGTGACTTTTCAGATATGTTCTTAGAAGTTTTTTATGAGTGACTTTCTGGGTCTTGAATGAAAAAGCAATCATATTTTTATGATTCTTTGTATTTGCTAAGTCAAATTGTAAGTGCACGGCCTTTTTTATTGGTGATTAACTGTTTTCTTTTCCTTTGTTTTATCAGCAAGAAGCTGAGAGCATCAAAGCGAAGCAGGGTGTTGGAGAGAATTCAAACAGACCTCAGATAGTCAGTAGCACAAACAGGTAATTTTGCATGTTGTGATTTTTTCTTTTAAATACGTACACATTTTTTTTTTAGTTTCTGTTGATATACAGTATGCTTATAGTTTTGGATAGGGTAGTGTTCTAAACATGATATTAGAGTATCAAAGGCATGGTGATTCCTCCTTTTCCTTTCTTTGGGGAACATATTTGAACTCCTTGATCTCCTGCAGTTTCCAAAAAAGCTTATGTTTGCTCAACCTGATTCAGTTACTCCATATGCCATTACTTTGTTTTCTCATTCTTGAAACTTTCCAATTTATGGTCATCGCCGTTATAATAGTATTTCCTTTTTTGTTCTTTTTAGATCTGCCATTCAAGGTGTTTCTGCCAGGAGAAAGGAAGATGAAGATGCTGATAGGCATCTTGCCCAAACAATAATGCAGAATAAACTGTACAGTTTATCTGGCCGGGCTGACGATGAATATGATTTTGATGACGGCCCAAGGAGGAAGTCTGGTAGGAAGGGTAGAGACAGTGATCACAAGGTCGCTAACAAGAATGATCTTGCAAAGCGTATCTTGACTCAGCAAGAACGCTGCCATTTTTGCTTTGAGAATCCAAACCGGCCAAAACATCTTGTTGTGTCGATAGCAAACTTCACATATTTGATGTTGCCACAGTGGCAGCCCATTGTGCCAGGCCATTGCTGCATCTTGCCAATGCAGGTAAGCTTAGTCTAGTTGCTTAGAGTAGAGTAGGCTTGGTTACCAGTTATATGATTTGTATTTCTTACAGTTGAATCACAACTTGTCATTTGTCTTGGATTTGTTCTAAAAGACTGCATTTGGGAGAATTGATCTGTCTCATAATTATAGTAAGCAATTTGAAAATATGTCAAGTGTTTGAATCATCACATTCTGAAAGATTATACCAGAACAGGAAATAAGAGTTGTTTTGATGATTTAGGAAGCAAAATAAAGTCATTTGCAACATAATGTTGATGATACAGGATTTTATTTAGGAACAGACATAAGTATACTTTCTGTTATTTTTATTCTTTCACTTCAAGATTTTTTCTTATGGAGGCTGGGTTTTTTCTTTGTAGCATGACTCAGCCACAAGAAATGTTGACAATAATGTGTGGGAAGAAATTCGCAATTTCAAGAAATGCCTTATAATGATGTTCTCGAAGCAAGAGAAGGATTTAGTGTTTCTTGAAACAGTGATCAACTTGTCACAACAACGGCGCCATTGTTTGATCGAGTGCATTCCTTTGCCTCGAGAAATTGCTAAACAAGCCCCTCTATATTTTAAGAAGGTTAGCTTTCTTTTATTAATTTTCTGTTTTGGTGAGATAATTGTTGCTTCCTTTTTTAGTGTTCACTTAGTCTTCTAGATTTTACTAGACTATCTTTTTGGGGAGAAGAGCTGGTCTGTTAGTAACTGTTGATTGTGTGCACTTCAAAAAATATCTTCATTTTGTCTCTGACCTTTGTTTAAACTACGAGTTGTCATCACACACAGAGAGGAATGGAACATAAAGTTAACATGAAAGGGTTGCCAGTGTACCGCAACAATTTTGTTCTTTAATATTTATCTAATTGTTTAACGTAAATTGAGTCAAAATGTCGACTTTGGAACGGCAAAGAGAAACCATAGTGAAGATCATTTTATATCCATGAAAGATTTTGTGTATGCTTCTAATAATCAACCTGGTAGCGTTCTTGTTGGGTACAATGTCAACACCAGCCATTCACACATGTAGATTTTGCTTATATATATGGACAAATTTATGACTTGCACACGCATTTACATGTTCATCCATCCTTTTGTAATAAATACTTCCATTCCAGGCAATCGATGAAGCTGAAGATGAGTGGAGTCAACACAATGCAAAGAAGCTCATTGATACAAGTGAGAAAGGACTTCGTGGTTCAATCCCCAAGGACTTTCCTTATTTCCATGTTGAGTTTGGTCTAAGTAAGGGGTTCGTCCATGTTATTGATGACGAGAAAAACTTTAAAAGCAGCCTTGGCTTGAATGTTTTAAGGGGAATGTTGCGTTTACCTGAGGAGGACATGTACCGGCACCGGAGGCATGAATCAGTGGAGGCGCAAAAACTGGCTGTTGCAAAATTTGCTCAAGATTGGGAACCTTTTGACTGGACGAAACAACTCTGAATAATTTTCTGGCAAACAGCCTTTTGTTGGCCTCACTCTTTTGAACTTCAATATTCAATAGCTGGGAGCTCTGCATGTTTGCAAAGAATGCTCAGTAGAAACAAGCATTTGGATAGTCCATCAGATTTGACAGCCAATCCTTGAAGCTAAAAGTCAGGACAAGAAGAGCGTCCTGCCAGCAGCTGATGACAACACTTGTGCAAATTTTCAGAACTTCTGGCTGGATTTAAAAATGCCGTGACAAGGTTCTGTTATTCATATAATGCTTTATATTGGTTTGGCAGTGGATGGTTTTAGTGGAGATAGCTTCAAGTCATAGTGCAATACTTCAAATTTTATTTTTTCATGTAAATCTGGAAGCTTTTGTAGGTGCAAATCAACTTCGACTAGCTGCAAATCAATTGAATCCGTTCTAATTATATTCTTTTGTATTTTCAATTCAAGAAAACTACGTTATTTTGTCATGTTGAGCAATTCGAGCATTTTTTATAATAATTAAAAAAAAAAACAAGATCTTTGGATTTGATTCAAGGGAGGAGGAGAAGAAAGTTGCCTAATTTGGTGATTATGTCAAATCCAATTAAATTCACTTTATCATGGCTAAAGTACCAATTTATTATTAAATATATGGGAGATTCACTTTATAATCACTATAGCTCCTTTCCTATAATTACCGCGAACTGCTCAGTTTACAGTTTTTTTTTTCCTTTCTATTTTGAGTTTTTTTTTTTAATTGCAATTATTTCAAGTTATATTATTATAATTTTATTTGTTGATTTTTTTATTTGCAAAAAAAAATTACGATATGTTAAAATCTTGAGTTATAATTAAAATTAAAAGAAACAAGGATAGAAAAATAAATAAAAATAAAGTTCACTATTCAAAAGGCAAGGAAAAATTCAGGTTTGGTTTATGAAGTTCTAAATTATGTGTTATTTTTTGCTTGTGTCTTAAAATTCATTTTTTACACTTTAGGATAAGTGTTAAGAGAGGAGATAAAGTGCCTCAAAAATGTTAATAATTTTTTCTCCTTAATTAAACAAGATACATTTTTTCTCCTTAATTCAAGTCATTATAATTTTTATGAATATTTTTTAATTGCCATTCGTTTTTTTTTTTAATAAACCATATTGCTAATAACAAATACAAGTCATTGTGAAAAAAAAAATGCATGAATGAGATAAGATAATTTTGATTAAAAAAATATATTTTTCTCTAAAATTTAAATCATTTTATTTCTTAATATTACGAATTTTATTTTTTATATAGTTAAATAAAATAAAACATGCACGATGCTAGTGAAAAAAACTAAAATTAATCATGAGTTCATTATTTCTTCAACTATGGTTGCAATCTGGACCGTGGATTATTATAGTACAATTTATAATGATTATTTTTGTATTTTTTTTCTCACATTTGTTCTTGAAGAAATTACACAATATATAATCATTAAACTTTATTCTGTTTTCAATATTTTTTTTCTAGTATGCTAACATGGTTTTATGTTTAAGAATTTTTTGTATTTGCGTATCCTAATATATATTAATTTAAAATATTTTTCAATCAAAAAAATAGTTTTCATACAATAGTTTTTTTGTTTTTACAGTTTAATCTATCCTTCAAAGTGTTTTTTAAATTATTTTTTATTTAAAAATATCAAATTAATATTTTTAAGTATTTTTTTTATAATTTGAATGTGTTAATATAAAAAAATATCAATTTAAAATATATTTTAATTACAAAAATATTATTACAGAAGCATTGCCATATTATCTATCTCACACATAAAACAAATGAAAAGCCCAGTCCAATCTCAGCCCAATTTTCAAAGAAACTCGTCACGCCGTTAAATAGAAAACCATGACGCCGTTTTATTCTATTTCAAACAGAATCCCCTCTCTTCCCTCTCAACGGCTATTTCTTGCACTTTCTCTAGTTGTTTTCATTTTATCTGATCTCTCTCTTCACAAACCAAGAAAATCACAAGAAACTCTTTTCATGGAAAAATCTATGGGAAGAAACCCATAATAATAACAACCAGGTATGTTTCTCTTCTTTCTTTTGTGGCTTTCTCTTATTTTTTCTATTTCCAGTGTTCAAAGAATCATTAAGTAGTGAAGTTTCTTGATATGTGAAATCTTTGGTTTGCACATGTTTTCATGTTTTTTTGGTTGTTACAACGCATTTTAAGTTATCCCTTTTTTTCTTTCTTTCTGGGTCTCTCTTAATTTTGTCGGGGGCTTTACTTTTATTGTTTTTATGCTGGGTTCTTACGAGACTAGAAATTTAAGAAAGCTATTGTGTAATCTTGAGAGAAATTCGTTGAAAATTCGATCTAAAGGTTCTTTTTTTTCGGGTTTTCCATGATTTTGACAATAAGATACAATTTTTGGTCGATTATTGAATACCAAAGTGAAAAGAAATGGGGCCTGTGATTTTTTATATTTAAATAATAATCTTTAGTCTTTGTTTTATCTTGGGAGAAACAACCGTGGAAAATTTATGAAAAATGGTATCTATATCTTTGATTATTTTGTGTTTTGTTTGATTTCTTATAATCAAGAAACAAAAGATTAGCATTGCTCGTTGGCAATTAAGTTCTTTATAAACAATGAAATTACAAATTTTGGGTCATTCCATACAAAAGGGGGAAGAAATAGGGTTCGTGGTCTTTATGATTTCAATAACTTGTTAATAGTGGGTTTTTACTGTTCACATGTTCTTAATTAGACCTGGAAGATGAGATGCAATACCCTCTTGGAAGAACAATAGCATCATAGGAGTTATTATCCTGTCAAAAAGTAATTAATTTAATTTTGTTTGTTGGATTTGAACCTCTAGATATATCAGCAATGTGATCTTCACTATATATTTATCTGTGGTACTCTGTTCTCTATTGGCATAACTGCGCTTAAATCAACTTCAATTTGTTATCTGAAGAAGGTTTTTGCTTGTGAACAGGTGTGTCTTGTTTCTTTTAAATTTGCGAAGAAATGGACAGGATCTGTGAAGAGTTAGATGAAGCAAAAGCTGAGATTGAGAAGCTCAAAGCAGATTTGAGATGCAAAGCAGAATTTTCTGACAACTTGAAGAAAGCTCATGGTGAACAGCTTATCCGAACCCAAGAAGCATGTTCGAAAGTTGAGAGACAGGCCCAAGAATTAAATGCTAAGGAAGAGGAAATCTCCACTGTGAAGCGAATGTGTGAAGATTTGCAATGCAGTTTGAATGAAAAAGAATCCATCATCAGACGTTTAAGCACTGCAAATGATAAGCTTAAAGTTGATTGCGGTGAGAAGTATAAAAAATGGGAGGAGGAGAAAAGGGGGTTAGTGTTGGCACTAGATGAGTCAAATGAGAAGAACATAGATCAAGAACAAAAGATTCATGTGTTTATGGCAGAGATTGAACGTTATAAGGGGCTTCTATCTGCTTCGCAGAAGAAATGCTTGGAAGCAGAGAAAAATGCCAAAGCATCCATAGAGATGAGGGAAAGGGATTCTATGCTACTCAAGTTGGAGGAGGAGAGCAGGAAGGTTGAAAATCAGCTAAAATGGAAGAAAGAGCAGTTCAACCATCTAGAAGAAGCACATGAAAAGCTCCGATATCAGTTCAGGGAAAGCAAGAAAGAGTGGGAGATGGAGAGGTCCACATTGATTGATGAAATTTGCTCACTACAGACACGCTTAGATTCTCAGACTAGAATGTCAGAAGATCTTGAAAAACAGTTCAGGATGTGCAATGAAGCTTTAGCTCATGAAGAAACCAGGAGAAAGTATCTTGAAGTTGAGGTTTCTGAATTTAAAGCGCGCTTTGAGAATGTTTTCACGGAGTGTCAGGATGCAAGGTCACAACTAGAATGCTTGGCCACTCAAAGGGACATAGAAATTGCAGCTCTGAGACATTCTTTGGTTACCAAGGACACATTTTACAAAGAAATTGAGTACAAAGCAGGAAAACTAGAGCAAGACAACCAGGAGTTGCTGGTGTCACTCAAAGAGCTTCAGGAGGCTGGGATTCGGGAAGTGGGAAATTCTTCTTTGGCAAAAATGCAAAACAAGCTCAAGAGTTTGGAGCAGATGCACAGAAATTGCTCTGCAAATCTTAAAGCTAAAGAAGCTGAATGGAGCTCTCAACTGGAGAAATTGACTGGAGAGCTGGATAATCACAGGTCTGCACTACAGAGCAAAGAAACAGTAGTAAAAGAGCTTGACATGGAATTAGAAAATTGCCACTCTGTGATAATGCAGTTGCAGTTGCAGAATGAGGAGGCTTCGACAATGCTATTGGTATTGAAATCAGGAATAACTGAGGCTCAACTGAACATTGGGAATGATGAGACTGAGGTGAGGCTTCATGACAAAGAAAGAGGCGAAGATGTCTCTCTCTTGATGAGGCAGCTGGAGACAAAGAACACTGCTCTGGCTAAAGCAATGACAGATTGTGAGGAGGAACGTCAAAAGGTTGCATCTTTATTGAAGAGAGTTGAGTACCTGGATCTTGTTGAAGAGCAGCAATTATTGATGCAGAAAGAGCTTGAGACATACAAAGAATTGCTTGAGGAATCATCAAGGTGTCAACTTTGCTTCAAGAAGCAAGCTTTGCAGACAGAAAGTGACTTGAAAGATGAACTTAAGGCAGTTTGTGATGCCTTGGATGTGGCCAACTCAGAATTAGCCAAAGAACATCAGAAGATAGTATCTTTGTCAAGGAGAGCCATGTCCTTGGATTTTATAGAAGAGAAGTGGCTCTTGATGCAGAAAGAGTTGGAGAAGTGCAAGGAAGTGCTTGAGGAGTCATCTAGGCGTCAAAGTTGCCTAGAAGATCAAGCTTTCCAGATTGAAAACGAGTTGAAAAATAAATTTAGAGAAGTTTGCGATAAATTCGACATGGCCAGTTCAGAATTGGTGGAACATCGTGAGAAGGTGGAATGTTTATCTAGGAGGGCTGAGCACTTCGATCTTGTTGAAGAGCAACAACTCCTGATGCAGAAAGAGCTTGAGAGATATAAGGAAATGGCCGAAGAATCATCTAGGAAGCAGCTTCTCATAGAAATGAAAGCTTTGGATGTGGAAACTGACTTAAAGGAGAAACTAAGAGAAGTTTGTGATGAATTAGACACTGCAAAGGCTGAATTGGCTAAAGAAAACAAGAATGCGGCATCTTTGGCGAGAAGAGTTCAGTTTCTAGATCTTATTGAAGAGCAGCATCTCCTGATGCAAAAAGAACTCAAGAAATACAAGGAAATGCTTGAGAAGGCATCCAGGTGCCAACATAGCTTGGAAAAGCAAGCTTTCCAGAAGGAAAACGACTTGAAAGAGAAACTTCGAGAAGTAAGTGATGAGTTACACAGATTGAAATCTGATTTTGCAGCTAAAATTTGTGAAGGACATGCTGTGGAATTTGAATTGTGGATATGGAAATCGATTGCTCATCGATTAAAAGATGATCTTGAAGAAAGCCAGTTGTTGCGCAAAGACATGGAAGCTTCTCTTCTTTCACAAGCAGAAGTTGAGCATACTATCAAGCAGGAGAAAGATGGTCTCGCCCAAATGTTACAAGTAAGGGACGGTAAAATAGATAACCTGCAGCAGCAGATTGAATTCTTTGAGAAAGAACTTAAAACAAGAGAGTCAGCTGCCACTTCTTCAATGGAGACAGTAATGTCCTTTGAGTCAGAGAGAGAAGGTTTTCTACAAACCATGAAAGAGAAGGACAAATTGATAGATGATCTGCAGAAAGAGGTTGGGTGGCTGGAGCAAGAATCATTGAGAAGAGAACTTGAAGGTGCAATGTTGACACAAATAGAGGCAGAAAGAAAATTTGACCACGAAAAAGAACAAATTATCCAGCTTGTGGAGGAGAAAGATCAAAGAATAGATGACCTCTTGCAGGTTGTGAAGTCGATGGAACAAAAATTTAATGGCTCGTTGACCTCTCTCTCTCTGGAGCTTGCTGAGAAGCAGGCTGAGATTCATTTGCTCCACGAGGCTTGGGAAAAGACTGCTTCAGCTGAGATTCTGGCCCAACTGGAAATTGAAGAGAAGAAGATGATGGTAATAGAGCTGGAGGATGACATCTTTTCTATACGAAAGGAACTGGAATTACAGCAAAAATCACTCTCGGGTTCGAAAAAGAAGGCACTAGAAATTGAAGCTGAACTAGAAGCAAAACAGTTGGAAATGAAGAAATTGAAGAGTCTAATGGAGACACAGCTGAGAACATCAGAAGCCTCAGTTGATGAGCTCAAAAATGGGAACAGAAGTTTAGCTGGAAATGTCATGAAGTTGTCATCAGAAAGGGACAATTTGTTTGGCTTGCTCACGGAACTTGTTGAGAGAATTAACCAGTTCTCCGATGAAGACATGCAATTGATGGGAACCTTGGAAAGCATGATGCAGTCATTTGACAATAGTGGATCCGGTCCCATCTTGAAGTGTGATAGTGAGCTTTTCAAGGCTGTGAAAGAGAATGTCAATACTTGTCCTTCACCTACAACAAAGAGATTTCAGTCTGTTATTGAGGATAGATCACCATTTAGAGAGCTCAACTAGCTAACTGGGAAAGCAGCTGTTACTATTTATAGCCTGCTATATGTTAGGGTGATTCTTCCTTTAACATGTCTTGCTAATTGTTAGTTTCCATGCAAATCTTAAGAGTGGATGGTGATTGTTATGTATATGATGCACGTTTAAGCAATTTGTTGTGCTAAGAGAATTTGCCACAAATTCAGATTGATTTAACATTTTTCTACGCAACCTGTGTCTTCTCATTTTTACTTTATGTGTGTTATACAGAAGAAATGCTATTTAACATTTTTCTACGCAACCTGTGTCTTCTTATTTTTATTTTATGTGTGTTATACAGAAGAAATACTTTTAGATGCATTTCTTTTCCGGTACCACGCCAATCCTTTGAACTTTCTGCTGTGAAAGCTGCTGCTTCCGTCGTGCATTCACTTTTGTGTGAGCACTTGCATGAAGGTCTCCCCATTTTAACATCTCTCTAATGTTAATGGCTTCTGCGCGCTTGTTCTTTGAATGCCTGATACAAGGCATAGTTAAGAGATTTGGACCGGGTTGGTCAATCAATAAGTTAGCGAGTTGACTCGAGTTTATTGTTTTTTTATATAGTTTTTTTTTGTTCAAAATAGCAATGTTTTAGATGAAAAAACATAAAAAAGTATCATTTTGGAAAAAATAAATTAGTAGGGTCTCATCAAAGTTTTAATCAGGTCGTTCATGTCACGAGTTGACTACAAGATCACTTAGGTTTGATCAGATTAACTACATAAACGATCCAAAAAAACACGGTTTAACCCAGGGTTTAAGTTAATGGATCATTAAGTCGATCTACCTAGCTAAGTTGGGTTTTATAACACTATTTAGATAATTAAATCCAATTATGTTTTTCTTATGATTTTCTTGTTAGCATTTCTTGGTGCTTATAATTTTAAATGTGTTTTTTAATTTTTTAAAATTAACATTAACAAATAAACTAAAACATAATAGACATTTATTGTTCACCTAAAAATGACATTGAGAATTCTTGGATGTTACGATATGTTTTTTTTTCTCCTTTACCATTCTTTCTCTTCTTCATATCGCCACCAAACCAATATTTTCATTTCCTTCTTTTTATCTACACTCCTCCCTCATCATTTTCTTCTTTTTCTATTTTTCTCATTTTCCCTCTCTCCTCTTCATTTCCCTTGTTTTTTTCTTCTACACTCCTCCCTTGTCGTTCTCTTTCTTTTCTATTTTTCTCATTTTCCCTCCCTTTTTTCTTATTTGTTCATGATGTTTTTTATTCTTGGATTGTGAAAACACTTGCTTAGAATTTTTCCATTTCTTGCATGTTCTGAGCATTTTGTGATATCGATTTGCAGGGTTTTATGTGGATTATTGTGATGGTTTAAGCTTTTACGTTTCCAATGTTTTATTCCCTTTCTTGCACTTTAAATGTTTGTTTAAAGGCCTCGGAAGGGATTCCTTCTCTTTCTTTATCTTTTTGCTGCACTTAATTTCTTTGTTTCCACTAGGTTTTTTTGAATAAGTTGATTGATGCATATATGATTTATATAAATATATTTTTTAAGAGCACCAGAACATGATAACTTTGCAACTATAGGTAGAGTTATGTGATTGTAAAGCATACTCATGTATGTCTTATAAATTATGAAATAAATCTTTATTATGCTTGCACTAAAAAAAGTTAAAAAATACTTATAAAATATTCTATTGATGTGTAAACTCTATTCTATCAGTAATTTACATCACCAAAAGATTTACCAATAAAAATGTAAATATACTCAATGACATGAAAATTTAAATTTTCTAACTCAACAGATAGAGTAAGTCGATATAGATTAACTAGCACATCCATTTGAAATATATCATCTCCCTCATTTACTTCATCATTATCATATTCATTAACTACAACTTGGACACAATTTAGGTTTAGTTTTCACAACAGATAATCAATCAACTTTATTATGATCCTTTCTAAAAAGGAGTGAATTTATAAAACAATTGTTGGCATTGTTTGGTAAAAATAAAAAATATTATTGATGTTACGAAATCTATCTCTTTTATGTATTTCGACCATACCATGGTATGAATTTACTCTAATTTCTCTATCAGTATCATACCAATAATATTTGAATAAAACCAATGTATCTTCCAAACTATTATATCACAATCTAATAACCTCTTATAACTTTCTATAATAATCAACTTTAAACTCGTTGAAAATTGAACCATTTACACAAACTCCACTATTACATGTCTTTTTACCCTTGTCATACTCTTCAATATGAAAAACATGTTCATTGATGAAATACTCATTATAACAATGAACTTCTTTTTTAGGACCTGATGATTGAAATTTCAATATATCAGCATTGTCTCCTATGTTGAAAGCTTAGTTAAGGTTAACAATCATTAACAGTCAAAGAAAAAACATAAGTAAATCTATTCTTAAGAGTTATGAATTATTAAATACTTATATATGTTTTAAACCATAAGGCAAATTTTTCATCTTGTAATTGGAAAATTTGAGCTTTGGTAGCATTTGGATTTTGGAATAACAATAATTGATGGTGTTTCCTAAACAAATTATTGAATTAAGTCTACATAAGAATATAAGAGAAAATGGTTGAGTATGCAAATTGCTCAAACAAATATCTCTAAAAAAACTAACTAATCTCTATCAGTACATGCATCTCATATTTGTTATAAATCTTTATAAGCAATTTAAATGAATGTTTGCATAAATATATGACAGTCATGACTCTTTATTTCATACAATTTGTATTCTTTTAAATTCATCAATCTAGATAATTCCTAAAGCATATTCATCAGTAAATTGCAAACTCTTTAATCATTTGTAAAGAAGAAACTATGTATTTTTATCTAAGGTGAATATGGCTTTTGGCTTTGTGACACATAATCCATAATTAAGAAATTCCATATTCCAAAGCTAGATATATTATAACATTCATATTGTTATTTGTTTTCCCTTTTCACATTCATAATTATGTTAAAAATATTGTCAAACATATTCTTCTCAATATACATGACATCCAAAATATACAAATAATATTAGTCTTCCAATAAGAAGATCTAAGAATATACTCTGCTTTACTCGATCATAGGTCACATAAAAAACATGAAACTACATCATACAATTCTTTACCTGACAATATCAACTATTCAGCATCCCTTTCAGCTATACATTTCAAGAAGTCCTTTATGTTGTTTATGTATCTATGATGACTTGGAAAGAACCTCTAATGATAATAATAATAAAAAAAAACTTTACCACCATTCATTAAGGTAAAGGCTTTATTATTTTTTATACTGTGTGGACAAACTAATTTTCCATATGAGCTCCAATGTGAAATCATCTCATATGTAGAAAAATCATATATAATTCATATCAATATTGTCTTCATCTAAAAATTTTATTTTTCTTGAGACATTATATGTCAAATCCTCGATTGACCATAACTTATTCAACTCATTAATCAACAGTTAAAGACAAACACATATATTCCTACATAGATTGTAAGGATCAGGTATGACCACATACAAGAACATGTTTTGACTTCATACACATCATTGAGGGCAAGTTGTAAGCTGTTATTATGACCGATCAACAAAAATAGGGTGCAACAAAGGAACCAAATTGATTAAATTCATATGTACACAAGTCAAAATGTGTGTTTCATGGTTCCATTGAAAACTAAGAATGCATCCTATTAAACTGTTTCCAAACTTCACCATTAGAAAGGTGAATCATGATTCTGAACTTCATCATTGGAAGGGTGCATCATGACTCCATTCATCGTATCATGTAAATGATATCATGTCATGTGCTCAACAATATTTAGAGATATAGATAACTTTTACATCATCGAAGTAATTGGAAAGTATCTCAGTTTTTTATATGAGACAAGTTTTTTTCTTCTACAACTATTAGGTTTATACGGAGTATGCTAACAAGTTTTGCACTAGGTAAAATCTGTATATTCATCGTAATACAACATGCAAAAATTCAAACACATATTAATTTTTTGGTATCCTAATTCAAAAAGTTTCATCATGGATTTTACAATATAAAAGTTATATTTCAGCCTATTATCTTTAAGTAACATGCTTTTAACCCATTCAATAATGATATCATAATCAACCTCTCTCAATCCATAGCCTGACTTGATGGTAAATACTCATGCAAGTGGTTGGATTTATAAGAAAATAAAAGGGTACTGGTATTTTTTTTTTTATTTTTTTTGCAAGAGGAAGAAGAAAAGGAATGGGAGGGCTATTGGTTATAACTTATTTATATTTTTCAATGAAATAATTCCATCCACAATTACATCGATAAATAATGACATGTCAACTTTCCAACAGAATTGTCGATGGCATTTTTAATGATATTTTTTTATTTTTATACTCCATCAATAATTAATAGAAAAGTATCCAAGAAACATATTCTATTGTTATTTCCATCATAAACTCCCAATGGAAATTCTTTGTTGTTATTTCCATTGGAAATTAGCAATGGAATATTATCCGTTAGCCTTTTCATCTATTTGTTAGTTTTTTGATAGTATTGCAAATCACTAAAAAACCCTCTATGTCTTGCTAAGGAAGGTTATTCTTCAGAGTAGAAGTCATTTTTTCACCTTCTAATTAACATTATTTCTCTTTCTATACATCAATAAAAGAAAGAACAATTATTCCTAGTATCTTATAGCTTGGTCCATTTTACACTTGCCTGCTTTGTTTGGAAATTTACAGTTTTGGGTTTTGAAAGTGAATGATGCTTTCGATTTGAGATAAAAGACGAAGAAAACAAGGTAGAGTCAAGTATTATTACTTTTAACTCGTTGCTTAATTGCCTTGGTAAAGCACGGTGAGTGGACATGGTGAGGAGGATGTTGAAAGAGATGGAAGATAATGGTTTTATGCCTAATGGGTTTAATTACAACATATTTTTTATGGTTTACTGAAGTTCAATGGTGAGGCATGTACTGCTATGAAATTTTCTCGGGAGGCTACTGGGAATGGAGCCAAGATTAATAACCCCACAGCTAGTGTTTTGTTGAATGGATTATATAAAAACAGAAAAGTTAGAAAGGTAGAGGAGTTTTATTCCAAATATGGTGATATATAATACTTTTGTGAATGATTATTGTCAAATAGGTGATATATAATACTCTTGTGAATAGTTTTGGTGGTTCTGTAGTTATAAGGACAAAAAAGTCACCATCTTGAGTGGTTTTGATCATGCTAATATGAATACAAGGCATGAGGAAATTTTAGATTATAAAATGCAATTCTCGCCTAAACTTTGTACACTATGGACAAAAAAAGTTACCATCTTACTTATTTTTTTTTGCATAATGAATGTGTAGCAATGATGAAATCCAACTATAGGAATGATGAATTATATTATTGTGTCTATGAGCAAGTTTAAGATCTAGTTTCTTCTTGATGGTCAATCTTTGTTGGAAATCAATTTCTTCGATTGTTTTCCGATTCTTTGATTCTTGAAGAAAATTTAAGATTTCAAATTGAAATCGAAACTTAGCACTAAAATCTATTCCTAGAAAGATTCAAAGCAATACAAGAGAAAAGAAAGGAGAAAAGGTTAGAGGTGATGGCTAGAGCCTTTTTTTTAATTTAAAGGCAAAGTTATAATATTTAATATAAAAGTATTTTAGTTATTAAATGGAAATTAATTATAATATTTTAAATAATCGAATATATTTTAATGATTTTTTTAGAATGTAAAATGTTCGCATGTTACAAAATTCAAGTTGTAGACCGTAAATTTCTAAAACATGATAGATAAGTGTACAAGTGAACCAAATTACACGATATTAAAAGTAGTTTTTTCTTAAAAAATCAGATTAACTTTTGTTTCCACTCACTTTGCTGTATTAGAAGAGAAAAGGAGTTTTAGTCATTTATAAAACCCAATTTTGTCAATTATTCATGCTAAAGGGTTGTTTTGTTTTCTAAAAAAATGATTCAGCAATTTAACTTATTTGATTTCAATTTGAGTGTCATTGAATTCTTTCTATTCTATTAATTTGGAATGAGGGGAAATCACATTTAACATCACGTGATTTGGTTCTTTTTTAACTTATTATAGTTTGAAAATTGCAGTTGACATTTTAGGTCAAAGCCAAATTTTTAAATTGAACAAAAAGGCTTAAGTCATTCTCATATATAATGAATGTATTAGAAACTGAAACAAAAGACAAATTGAAAATTCTCTCTTCTGATGACAGTATGAACCTAAATCAAAATCTTGTGTTTTTAATTAATTTCTCTCTTCTCGTGCTATTGAAATCCCCTTTTTTTCCTTGAAAAAAAGGTAAAATTGAAGTTTAAAAAACCTAATTTCTTTAAAATGCCATCACTATTAGCTCATCGCGCCATTGATACAGAAATATATCAGATTAAAACAAGCAAGGAATAATTATGGCAGATAAAGCAATTCAACAAGTGAACAAGCTTACAACGCTGACCTTAAATAATTCTAATCATGGCAGATATATTCCCAGAAACAGAAACGCAGTCCATTCCTAATATCCAAATCATCCCTCTGCCCTTCCAGTCCTCCACATTCTGCTAAAAATCATCAGGTACAAGTTGTACAAGTTTAAAAGAGGTTAAAATAGAGAAAATTATATGAATCTAAACAATTGGAGTCTTCTTCTATTTCTGCCTCCCAAGTATCAATCAAAACACCATTGCCCACTTCCACACATCTCATTCAACTACTATCAAAACAACAAGCTACGAAGAAGCAATCAATAATAGCCAAGCAGGGAAGAAGGCACCTGGATGAAACTCAAATCGTGCAATAATTATCATTACGGGAAAGAAAAAAAAATTCAACGTTACAGGAGCACAAAGAAGACCAATTTATATTCACATCACTAACTACTACAACTACCCTTGCCTGAACGCAGACCTCCAAATCCTAAAAACTGAAAAAAAAAAATTAAACTAAAAGACTTGATATCATAGTGAAATCACAGTGACAGAAATATATTGCTTTAAATCTCTTCCTTCAAATCTAACTGTCATCATCAGCAGGGGCCTTAGAGGAGCCACCAGACTTCTTTGGGAGGAGAAGGTTGTGGATGTTGGGCATGACACCTCCATTGGCAATTGTAACATCACCAAGAAGCTTGCTAAGTTCCTCATCATTCCTAACTGCTAACTGGATGTGGCGTGGCACAATACGGGTCTTCTTGTTGTCTCTTGCTGCATTTCCAGCCAATTCAAGAACCTGAAAGCAAAGAAAACATAGAAAAAACCCATCAAACACAAAACCAATTTATAAATAAATAAAAATAAAAAGATTAATTAACCATGACCTAATTTTGGATTCAAAACAGGAAGTTCAGATTCATAAAATTTTGAACCCCGAATTCATTGAAAAATTAACACAATCAAGTTCCAGTACTCAAACATGTACTAAATTTTACAAATTAGAAAAATATTTAATTAAAGCTTGAAAACCCAAAATTAGACTCGGGAACAAGGTCAAACCCTAGATTCCGAAAAATCGAGATCAACCCACCAAACAAAGTCACAAGTGTGACCGTTGCCACCCCTTTAAAAACACAATTAACACCATAATTCCCAAAGACAACAAGCCAATTCCAAGAAAAATCACCCAAATTAAAGAACCCTAGATTCACGAACTGGAATCACACAACCATCGCCAAAACACTTCAAAGACACAAAATTGAAGAAAGAAATAAAGGCGTTATTACCTCGGCAGCTAGATATTCAAGAACAGCAGCAAGGTAAACAGGAGCGCCGGCACCGACACGCTCAGCATACTTGCCGGCCTTCAAGAACCTAGCAATACGACCCACTGGAAATTGCAAACCAGCCTTGCTACTCCTTGAAGTAGCCTTCTTTGAGGCTCCAGATCCTAGAGTCTTGCCTCTACCAGCCATTGATTGATTCTTGTCAGACAAAAATTCGAAACTAACCGTGGAGAGAGAAGCGACCCTTCTTTTTGGAGAGGGCAAACGCGAGGAGGGAGAATAATTGTGAAACAATAAACGGGTGTCTGGGGTTTATATAGGAGAAGGGAAAATGAGGTGGGCCAATGATAGTGGAGTACGCGGATTGAGATCTTTGGCCGTTGGATTGGAAGTGAAATGACAGTGGAGATTCTCTGAACCGCTTGGTTTTGTTTTTGGGAAATTTTCGTAGGGATTGGTGTGAATTGACTGAAATGGATTTTTGAATTTTGGAGGGCTTTGGGAATATGGGTCCAATAGGAGAACGACACGTTCACAGAGAAAGAAAACTTGGCAGCTGGCGTTTTTGTGGGCAGGGCCTGAGAGAATATGACCTGGCCTAACTTGGTCCTACTTTAAGGCTGTAATTTTGTTTTGGGTACATTAATTGGGTCATCTGGGCTGCAAACGATTGATAGAATTGTCTACGTACCCCTTTAAAGGATTTTTGGTATATAAGCATGCACTGTAAGATTAAAAAAATTAAAAATAACAAAAACTAGATAATTATTTGGCATTGCTATTAAATTTGACCTAAAAAACTAATTTTAAAATCTCTCAATACGACTTTTTACCTAATTCATTCAACTTAACTAGTTGAAAGACAACTTGGATAACTATTAAAATATTATGACGGTAAAATTAAAAAACATAATAAAATTTAAGGAAAAAACCTCGACACGACTCCTTGTCTTATCTGAAATTAAATTAAACGTGCAGGATTTCCCCTAACATGACTCGATTGACTTGCTCAATCTAAAAACAACATGGATGATCGTTAAAAAAAGTTTGAGTATGAATTGAAAGCAGAAAAAAAAAAACCTCTCGAGTTAACTCCTTGCTTAGCCCGAGTTTAAAATTAAATATGTGAGATTTGTCTTGACGTGATCTAGTTGACTTAGTTAGCTCAAAAATAACTTGGACTATTGGTTAAAAAAGACCAAGGATGAAATTATAAGGAAAAAAATAAAGTTGAAATAAAAATTCATATGAATAGTGAAACAGATGTGCATGACCCCAAGTTTTTTAGTTTAAGAGTATAATATTATATTTAAAGAGGTTTGAATCTTGTTATTGCCATTTAATTATTTCAAAACAAATTATAATCATAGTTTTAAAACCTAACTTGAAAGTTAATATAGAAAAAAGCATAAGTCATAGGTCAAGAGGGTTACATCCAGTTATGGGTTTACATGGTCAATTCGAGTAGGACTTTTTAAAAAATAAAGAATTAAAACAATGTTATTTTGAACAAAAGAAATTATTAAAAAAAAAAGAGTTGACATGTTGATGATCGAGTTTTCACCAGGTTGGGTCTAGGTCGTCCGGGTCACTTAAGGCTTACTAGCCTTTGAACGATGCATATTGCCTACTCTAATCACCATTGGTGATCTTTTTGGTGTCGTTAGATTTATCTTGTCGAGAAATTTTTTATGGTACTGGTTGTGTCATGGTGAGAGCTTCGGTGTGTCTCTAATATCTCTTTCTTTTTCTTTTTTCTTTTTTCTTTTTTCCTTTTCTTTTTATCTCTTTTATCTTTTCATTGTAATTACTCATTTGTCTTTACATGTAGAGTATGACTTACTCCAATCATCGTTGGTGACCTACTTTAATGTTGTTGTATTTGTCTCATCAAGATCTTTACGATGGTACCAATGATATTATAATGGAAGCTTCAGCGTGCTTTCAAAGTCTATTTCTTTCTTTAATTTTTCTCAACCTTCTCTCTTCTCATTTCATTGCTCATTTGTCTTTGGACATAGAATGTGATCCACTTTGATCACCGTTGATGACCTTCTTTCTTGTCATTGAATTCTTATCGCCAGGGTTTTTCTAATGTTATTGGTGTGTCATAATCGGAGCTTTCATTATAATTTGTGCCAATTCATTTAATGATTTCATGTAAATGTTGCTTTTTTCACTTGTGACAACATTAAATGTTGTGTTTCTCAATCACGACAAGTATCACACTATATTATCTCACTAAAAAAAATTATATATGTTATTTGGGTGATAATTTTTTTAATAGTGTTAATAATCGAAAATACCTTTCAAAAACTACTTTAAACAGTTGCATGGAGATTGGTGTTCAAAGCTAATAATGAGCTCTTCTTTTCTCAAATACCTTATATGTTTCGGAGTAAAGAGTTTCATAATTGATTTCATTTGATCCATTATTAAGGATGCATGAACATCCCTAAACCATACTTATTAATTGTTATTCATGATAATGTGGACTTCTCGATTTGCAATGTTGAGTTGATGGGACAATGGTGAAGCAATCAAGACTACATATTTACTCTCTACTTTCATTGAAAATACGCCCTGCAAATGTATTACCTAATCTAACCTATTTCTAAATTTCTGAACGTCAATAAAAGAATTTGCTAGAGCAGTCATCAATTCGACTATAAAATAATCACATTGCTTAAGATAGTAAAAAAAAAAGTACATATACACACTTCAGTCCTTTTTGTTTTAATTTTATCTCTCCTTAATAATTTTTGATAAATTAGCCATGAATTTGGGCATAAAAAGGATGTGATTGAAGAGAAATAAACTTTTAAGGACTAAATTATAAAAAAAATTCTCTTATACACGTAGGCAAACTTGTTCATTTAATACACTCGACATGAGATTGTTCTTTCTTAAAACGTAGTTCTTTGCTAGCCATGAATTTGACCGAGAGTGGATTTCTTTTATGTGGCTTTCGTACAACCCATTATATACAAATAAATTTTTAAGAGCAAACAGTTGGATCACCTTATTTCCTTTTAGTACAAAGACTCATAAATGTCCAAACAGATGATGGGCACTAAAGTGGTCCTATGTAACAACTATGGTGTAATTTGAAAATGACCATTGAAAAAGGTCGACCATAATATAACAGATATCAGAATCGCCTAATGTATGCAAGGGTATTTCTGTACTCTAATTTGGCAATTATTTCTACTTTTTCTTAAACAAGATAAATTATGCAATTAACTTAGTAAATAAAAAAAATTGTTGAATTGATATAGCTTCAAAAAGATTTGGTGAAATAGTACAGTTTGATCATGTGGGAAGCGCGATTTTTACTAAATGTAATTATTCAGAAGTGCGACAAGCACTTAGAAATAATGACATTTCACACTTCTAAAATGCGATATGGTCAAACAGTGTTATTTTTTTGCTTAACCGGTACACCGGTTTTGAAAATAACAGAGAAAATATCAAAATTGTCAAAACTAGATGGATCTCAGTGATATTTTTTATATCTAAAGATTCGACGATCCATGTAGCGATGTTATGCTACTATAGGGAAAACATCCTTCAAAACATCCTGTAAAAATCTGAGTGTGATCCAACAATCAGATCAAAAGTTATGACCCTTTTAAATTGTTATTCCAATCTAGCATGACCAGACATGCTCTTGAGTCTAGACCTATTCCCCTAGTCTATAAATACATATGATAGGCCATCAATGTAATCTGTTTGAGGCAAATCATCATTTAGTTATAGTAGATTTACACATGACTGCTCAAAATCATCTACTACTGTGTGAACAATAATTTTTTGAGATTTTGATTGGAATTTATTTTTTAGTCAACAAGTTGGACAAAGATGCATATTTTGACTCATAAAACATATTTGGAAGAAAAAATTCATAAAATTATAATTTTTATGTGAAACAATCAACCGATTAATACAACTAGATCCAATCAGTTGACTAGTTTAAGTAAAAGAATAGAGTTTGACCATGTTGCACTTAAAAATAGTGACATTTAGTAAAAGTCACTTTTTAAGCTTAACATGATCAAACTGTGCTATTATTTCAAATCTTTTTTAACCTACATTAGTTCGTCAAATTTGATAATATACTAAGATTATTTTACAAAAATAAATCCTCTTTAACAAAACACATGAGAAAACCAACAATTCCTTGTCTCACTCACTGGAAAAACTTTGTCGGTAAGAACAATTGAAATGACCACCTCCTTCTAGCATAGATAAAATTGAAATCTTACTAGCATAGATAAAATTGAAACCTTAACTTATTCTCTAACCTTGGTGATAAACCAAAGATTTTTTCATTTCTTTCTAATAATTATGCTTTGGTATATCATAATCATTATTATTATCATCATCATTATCATTATCATAATTTTTTTCATACTAAATATAATTTAGGATCAATTTAAACATTAACCAAAACTAAAACAATAAAAGAAATTACTAATGTCATAGTATAGTAATAATAGATATTGATGTTAGCCTAAATAATATTAACATTAATAATAAATTATGGAAGTTAAGCATTGTTAACTATTCCATAATTAGGATACAAGAAGAGATATTATAATTGTACTTGCTTCTATAGAGTTCCATAATGGATAAGGGTATGAAGGGATTTTTATCTCTACAATAATAGATTTAGGATAAATAAATATCCAACTTACATAGATATAGAAGTAAGTAAGGTGTTCTCTAACCCGGACCTGTGTGTGTGTGTGTAATTCGTCATGCTTAATTTTTTAATATATATCTTAAATGATTTATGTAGTTTTTTCTTTAAATTTTAATTAAGTTCATTTTTTTATGAACCATACACTTTACTAAATTGATCATAAAAGAAAAACTATCTGAATATAGACATTGGTATAAAAAATCGACAATTGCCTTTTGTTAAAATAGAGGTGGATATAAAGAGTAAAACATCTTTGTGGAGGTGTATAAAGGTGGATGGTGCATCCTTCTCTCAAGAAATCTCTATTAACATCATTAGACAAGAGCTTTAACCATTATTGCTTTAACCACTAAATCAAAAGGAAAATGGAGAAACAAACTAGTAAGGAGTTAATAACATAAAGATCATTTGCTTAAAATCGAGATTGAGTATGATTCTTGTTGCTACCCAATTTTTGACCCATATTTTGATAAATTTTCAAATAAAATAATAAATAAAAAAATAATAATAAGGGTTTACATGTGGCGATAACATAAAGCATCAAGGCTAATATCAAGGAAGCAATATGTCAAGGAGATAACTACTGAATCATATATAATTATTGCAATATAAAATACCATAGATATATGATTTGATTCGTGCTGGTTATGGAAAATAATCAATGCAATATAAAATATTATATATATGGGATTTGTTGGTGATGGTTATAGAAGACAATCTCTGCAATAATTATTGCAGTATTTCCTTAAATAACACACATGTAGAGATTTTCTATATAAATGAATCAAGGCTAATATCAAGGAAGCAATATGTCAAGGAGATAATTATGAATCATATATAATTACTGCAATATAAAATACCATATATATATATATATATATATATATATATATATATATATATATATGATTTGATTCGTGCTTGGTTATGGAAAATAATCATACCATAGATATATGATTTGATTCGTGCTGGTTATGGAAAATAATCACTGCAATATAAAATACCATATATATAGGATTTGTTGGTGTTGGTTATAGAAAACAATCTCTGCAATAATTATTGTAATATTTCCTTGAATAGCACGTGTAGAGATTTTCTATATAAATAAACCTCCAGCCATAATAATGAGGGGGGGGAATATTGAGAATGGGGTAATTTTTCAGAAAAGAGAGAAAACACAAAGAAAAACCTAAACCTATCCTCTCTAGCAAAGAAGCCGTAGCCCTCCCCCCTTCTCATCTTTTTAAAAAAACGAAGCAGCCACCCCCCTGATTTTAAAAAGAAAACAGAGATCTCTCTCTGGCCGGACACTGTCCCCTCTCCCTCTCATCAACATAGACCTTTTGCCCTGCTGGTCTCTGCTCACTCTGCTCTTTTGAGGACACGGCGTCCCTGAGCCGCATCCGGAAGGCTGCAAGAATGTTTCTCACCCTGGATGAGAAGAACCAACGCTGAATTTTCGAAGGTGAAGCCTTTCTTCGCAGGATGAACAGGTTTGACTCCCAGAAACACATTGATTTTTCTCTCATAAGTCCACTTGGAGGTGGCGGTCCTGGAAGAGTGAAGAGAAAGAATCAGAAGGCTACTGCCTAGTGGATGCTTGAGGCGAGAAGGCAGAAGCTCTGTCCATCAGCTTGCACATCATCTTCTACATTTAAAACAGGCCATATCAGCAGGTATGAGCCTCAGTTTTTTTCTTCTTTGTCGTATGTATATTTGGGGTTTGTTGTTCGTTCTTTTCAAGAACTTGTTTCTGTTTTCTTTAAAACGAGGTAGCTGCCATTTATTTCTTTAGTCTTAGTCTTTAACATACGGGGAATAGAGCATGCTGCCCAGGTTCTTCTCCTTTCGCATGAAATTAGTATGGCTGCACTGCATCAGTTTTTTTTAGCTCAAACTTTGGTGTCAGAACCTTGGCCCCCTTTGCGCATATAGAAGTATTCATTTTCCAGTTATAGCATTTTAAGTTAGTTGGCTTTTGAATGGGTTTTTATGAGTTGTTTTAAGTTTTTTTGTAAATCTTATAATATATATGATGGCTTGCTATTTTTTTATCGTAATGTTTGCGTTAAATTGCGATGCTTGTGATTTGGACCGAATACAAAAAATGTTTTTTTTGTGTGTTGCATACGGCCAATACTCTAACATGTTTTGAATGCTCTTTTTATATAAAAAATATTGGAAGTTTCGAAAATGTGTTTTCGCATGGATTTCTTAAACACAACAAAAAATTATTTTCTTGCATTTCTGGATTTTACAACATGTTTGTAAAACTCCAAAGGGTATTGGCCAATATTCCAAAAAATATAAAAATCTTATTTTTGGGGGGAATTAATCTATTATTCACCGTTAATGTTTGGATAAAGAAACCCCAAAGGGATGAATATCCAAAATATTATTGGGAATAACTTGTTATTATTCACCGTTAATGTTTGGATAAAGAAACCCCAAAGGGATGAATATCCAAAATATTATTGGGAATAACTTGTTATTATTCACCGTTAATGTTTGGATAAAGAAACCCCAAATGGATGAATATCCAAAATATTATTGGGAATAATTTGTTATTATTCGCTGTTAATGTTTGGATAAAGAAACCCAAAGTGGTTAATATCCAAAATATTTTTCTAGGAATAATAAGTCATTACACATCCTTGAAAGAAGCCTTGATTGTAATCGAGGACATTTCAATTTTTTTTACTCCGCGGTTTACGAGCCGTAAGAGTATGAAATACTAAGGGAAAAATGAGCTTTTAAAGCACATGGAATCTCCTTGGATTTCTATCTTAATAAATTTAGTTTGAATCAAACCTAGGAAAATTGATGGGATTAGAAAACACCAACACCATAGCAATTATAAGACAAACCAAATTAACACCAAGCAGCTTACCTTAGGTAGGGCGTACTAGGGGTGCTAATACCTTCCCTTTACGCAACCAGTCCCTTGCCTTAGAATCTCTGAAAGACCAGTTAGGTTTTCTAGTAACCATAATACTAGGTGGCGACTCCCTTTATCCACAATAAACAAACAAAGATCCCGAAATCAATCGACGGTCGCCGCGATGTCGCGCTCCGCTCGCGAGGGTGCGACAATTCTAAGTATATATTTGATATTATAGTGCAGTGTACTTTTCAAAAGTGTTTTTCATTTGAAAATATATCAAAATATTTTTTAAATTGTTTTGACAATAGCACATCAAAATCATCATAAAACACCTAAAAAAAATATCAATTTGATATTACTTTATGATTTTGATATGTTAATGTAAATTTTTTTTAAAAAAACCATTTTGAAGTATTTTCAAATGAAATATATTTTTTAAACACAAGATTTACCATTCTTTAACATTGTTTTCAAGGATGATTTGAGCTCTTATGATGTACAATGTATAAATTAGGATCTCTTCATCTTTTATGGATAGCTTGATGTTATATTCTCCTCTTAGTATAACGGTGTATTTTGTAGTACGGTATAAAGTATTTTAAAAAAATACATTAAAATAATAATTTTTTTATTTTTTATTTTTAATATCAACACATTAAAATCATAAAAACATATTTAAAAAATTACTTTAATATATTTTTAGATAAAAAATACTTTAAAAAACATATTAAACCATTAAAAACAAACATTCTAATGATGAGATAAAAGGTTTAATGGCTTTAGTTTGTTAAAATGGTAGTCAAAGAAGGTTGCCGCTTAGGTTTGGGGTATAGGAGTTCAAAGGGAGATGAGAGAACAACGAAAGAGAGAAAAATAAAGATATAGACAGAAAGAAAGAGAATATTTATACCAAGTGGGTTGTATAAGATATACAGATTGGGTCAGGTTGATTAAGTTTAAAAACTCTTGACCCATCAGCAGATTTATGATATTCATTTCTTTCTTCTTCTTCTTCTTTTATCTTACTATCATCTATAATATTTATATTATCTAAATTTAACGGGTTAGGTCGGGTCAAATAATGCAAATATTACAAATGAATTAGTTTTTTTAAACATCCTCAACAAAACTAAGTTTTCTCCCACTTGATTTTAAAGGTTTACCTCTTATATTATCATGGTATATTCATAAAAATTTAACAAAACCTTCTGGATGCTAGTTTTAAAGTTCAAACTAAAAAAGAAAAGAAAAGAAAAGAAAATATACATTTTTAACAACATGCTGACTTTATGAGATTCATATACTCAATTCTAAAAGTCTTTTAAGGGATGATAATGGAGATCAAATGGAGATGGATCTTTGCCTTCTAACATATATACTAGTTTTCACTTAAATTGAAGATAGGTAATTTTTAAGTACAAAATCTATTCAATATCATTTGTAGTCATTATGTAAATCAAACATATCTTACTCAAGCATCACAATTGAAATGTCACTCCAATGCTATTGATTAGTACTTAAAAGTGCATTTTTATCAATGTTTTATATCATCATTTTGCACTTAAAGTATTAATAACTCCTTAACTAAAGCATGTTTTATAATAACATGTCTAATAATATAAGATGCATTTAATTTATGGTAAATATTCATCTTAAATGCAAGCCTATCACATAAATCAAAGGATTGATTGATGAGTTTAACTACTAAAATTGAGAAGACAAAGAGAGAGCTAAGCTTAGAAAAGTCCAAACTGGAACACCATTCGGTTATTGCATCATAACTGGAGCTGTAGAACTTGGATTTAAGTCTGATTTATATGTATGGAAATTTAAAACATGGGCCTAAAACTTTTATAAGGAGTCCAAGATTCAAAAATACCTTTCTCAAGTTCAAATTGTAGCAACAACGAAGAAGTCAGAATCTGTTCTGCGGTCCAGACACTGTTCAGTGTTCAGCCCATATCTAGAGTTCTAGAAGTCCAAATGCGTCGATTCTTTTTTTGTTGGAAAGTTGAGACAATTTCTGAGAACTTTCATGGAGACTATCTGTTAAAATTCTGATATTAGCAATGACGTTTTCTGTAGACAAGAAGATAAGGAGTGTTGCCAAATCAAGAGCTAGCCACCCACTCAACAATTAGTCATTGACTCAATAGTTCTAAATTTTGGCCTGTAAAAGGAGGCATTTGCCATGCATTTAGGCATCTTGGTTTTCAGATAAAAATCATATTCTTGCTTTCTTTCTTTGTAGTTTTGTAATGTTTAAGTTTTGCTTTCATTAATCTCTTGTTTATGTTTTTCATCATAATTATGTTCTTATCTTGTTTATTTATGTTTATCTCTTTCATTATGTTTAGTTAAGTTTATCATGTCAAGGTGAAAAAGTTACACAAATGGTGTAAGAATAAGTATAGTGTAAACTCAACATGGACTTTAATGCTTGATACTAACATGTTTTATATTTGTTATCTTATTCACTCTTAATACTTTGCTTGTTAAATGGTTAATCTAGATTTATGTTGTATAACCCTTAGTACAACAAATACTTGATCCTTTCATAACCAACTGTATGGTATAACCGACACCTGTGTTATGAAAGGAACTTGATTTGTTGTTAACATAAATTAACATCATATATATATATATATATATATTATTTGTAATTTATATAGTTCACCTCCTTGTGATTCGACCCCGATTTTACCGGGTTATTTATTACTTCGACACTCCTGCACTTGAGAGAAGACATCAATCTTTTGGTCATGTCAGCTATGATCATAATCATTAAAAAATAATAATATAAATTATATATTATAGCTTCACTTAATAATTTAAACTATCAAATTTAGATAATTATATGACATAATACTAGAGTTGTAAGGCCAAACAATTATAAATTTGAATTTCACCATTTTTATTCTCTTAAACTATAATATATTAGAGAATAAGGGTGGTGGTATTTGAATTTATATAAGTTCATGATTAAAATTAATAGCACAAAATATGAAATCTTCTAGTAATTTTTTAGTACAAAGTATATACAATATCATTTGTAGCCATCATATAAATCAGACAAATCAAACAAACATGATGAGTAAAATGTCACTCCAATACTATGGTCATGGATATTAAAAAAAATAATACAAATTATATATTTGAGTTTCACTTACAATAGTAAAATTATACAATAGTAAAATGTCACTCCAAGGTATTTAGGGGTGTTTTTGCTTTTTTTACCTTTAAATGAGCAATGCAGCTACTAAAATGCCTTTGAGGTCAAAGACACCTTAGCTTTGATCAAAGGTGTCTTCAATGAACCTTTGATTTAACATCATAATTTTTTTTTCTTTTTAATTTTTTCTCAGTTTTCACATCTAACCATCTAGATTTTTAAGTTACCTGATTGTGCATCAAAAGTATCATTAAGTCTCTTATTTTACATATGTATTTATTATTTTTATTTGGTTTTTTTATAATAATTGATGTGCTTTTTAGTAATGAAGTTTCTTTTAATGTCTCGATAGGTTTTTGGAGCTTAAATGAATTATTTCAGAAAATTCAACGTCGGAATTCGGAATAAAGAATTGAAGAGAAATTTAGTTGAAGATTGAAGCAAATCTTGGTTCAAATAAGTGCTCCAAATTTGCCCCAAAAATCAATTCTAGTCCAATTCTAGAAAAGAATATCATATGATCTATTTCAAGCCCAAACATGCCTTATGTTGTAAGCAAACTTCAACCATCAAACACTCAAGGTTTCAATGTCAATCTTAGCCCAAATAATAGGTACATTTGTATCCTTATTTGATGCTTAAATTCAGCCCCAAATCAGCCCCAAATCAGCCCCAAATCACCCTCCAAATCAGCCCAAACACAATCCATGATCCTACATGTTCACACAATAAATAACATTTGATTTATTTGGGTAATTCATCGATCCAAGAGGGCAAGCACATGGATGGAAAGCTGGAGGGGACATTGTGACATTATTTTGGGTCAAAAGAAGAAAGAGACAACTCATAAAGGAGGAAGAAAAACGTGCACCAAAGTGTTCTCCAAGCTGGCCTGGTTTGATTTTCCAGAACACCTTTCGGTGTTTTGTCCATAACTTTTGACTCAGATGTCCAAATGAGCTGTTCTTTAATGATCTGGAAAGCTAACATAATGGCCTATAAATATGTCTCTAATAGCCATCTCCAGAGGAGGCTTCTAAAAGGGTCGAATTGCTGTCCAAAGTTAGAGTCAGATTTGTGTCCGAATTTTTACTGAAATTGTGTTGTGTTCTTCTTTATAGATTTCGGTTCTTTAGCTTGTAAAACTCATTATTTCAGTTTGATTCAAGTCATTTTATGTTTATTAAAGTGTTATTATATATAATCATGGTTGGCTAATCTTCTTCTTGGATCCAAATCAAGGATGATGGTGGTTGAGGTGAGTTCTTTAAGATATGAATGAATCTTAATGTCTATCTTTTCATTTTCTTCATGAATGTTTATTATTGCAAAGAAATTTTAGAAATCATTTAGGTAATGTTATAATCTTGAATTTTTATGCACAAACCTTAGTTTTGGTATAGAGATTGCTTGGTTCAATGTCTTACTTAATATGAAAATACTTGTTCATTCTTAAGCAATAATCAATCTTCATCTTTTTAAATTTCATTGTAATATCTTCCGATCTAATATCACCATCGTTGATATTAGGTTGAGTTATCTTATATATGTTGAAGGAATCACCAATACATCACCATTAAAATTGATTTGGACCAAGACTTACTTTTTCTTGTCATTTAAAATCTATTTACACTTTTTCATCTTTGAAAACAAATCCATCAATCATTTTCAACCAAGTTATTGTTAATTTAATTTCTCTTGAGTTTTGTTTTGTTACCTAGCTTAATTTCCAGATCTAGCTCTCTGTGGATATGACCTCGATCTTACCGAGTTAATTGCTACATCGCACACTCGTGCACTTGCGAGTTAAAACAAGCCGAACATAAAAAGCGGTCAAGCAATTTTGGCGCCGTTGCCGGGGAGCTAGCAAGCAAAGGTAACAAATTTCTATTTGATTATTGGAAAACAAAAAAAAAATACATAAAAATAAAAAATCAAATGGCTGGTTTTACCGCCTAAAAAAAATAAAATTTGACCTCAACTTTTCAGATATTGGACTGTGGACTGGACTATTAATTGTTGGATTTTTGTTGGTTCAACCATTTTTCTTTTATTGTCTATTCTAATTAGTTTATAATATTTATTGTTTATATTATAAGGCTGGTTTTACCGCCTCTTGTTTATTTTATTTTATTTTGTTGTTTATTGTTGTTATTTTTCTTATATTTATTGTCTGAAGTGCTTGGCTGGTACTACCGCCTTTTGTTTATTTTATTTTATTTTGTTGTTTATTGTTGTTATTTTTCTTATATTTATTGTCTGAAGTGCTTGGCCGGTATTACCGCCTTTTATTCATGCTTGTTATAATTATCTTTTAATGTTTATTGTTGTTACTATTGCTTATTAGTTAGAGAGTGAATTTCTTAATTTGTTGTATTTTTATTTTTGAGCTATTACTTTATCTTTTACGTTTCATTTACTTTTATTTGCAATCTTTTTTTTTCTTTTTCTTTTTCTTTTCCTTTCCTTTCGTATTCATATAATTGTTATATTATTGTTTTTTTTATCATGGCTAATGTTGAAGATGTAGAGGGTGAAGGGAGTGTTCAAGGTAATGGACCTCCACAATTCAATGATCAACCTAATTTTCGAACTCTTAGAGAGTATCTTCACCCGGCTAGACAAAGTACACCTTCGTGTATTATCTTACCTCTTAACCAACAAGCTTTCAATTTGAAACCGGGCATGATTCAACTTCTTCCCACATTTCACGGTATGGATTCTGAAAATCCATACATACACATTAAGGACTTTGAAGAGGTATGTAATACTTTTATTGATAGAACATGCACCGAGGAAACTATTCATCTTAAATTGTTCCCATTCTCTCTAAAGGATAAAGCCAAGCTTTGGCTAAACTCCTTGCGTCCTAGGTCTATAGGTACATGGAGAGAAATGCAAGCTGAATTTTTGAAAAAATACTTCCCCACTCATAGGACGGCAGCCTTACAACGTTAAATGATGAATTTTTCTTGTAGTCCAAATGAGTCATTTCACCAAGCTTGGGAAAGGTTCAAAGACTTGTTAAATGCATGCCCCCACCATGGTTTTGAGATGTGGAGGTTAGTGAGTTTCTTCTACGACTCTCTTACCGCAGATTTTAAAAAGCTAGTGTCAACCATGTGTAATGGTGAGTTTTATGACAAAGAACCAAGTGAAGCCTTTGATTTCTTTGATCAATTGGCTGAAAACACAAAGCAATGGGAGACTTCTCTCCCACTTCATGTTGAGTCTAGAAACACCATTTCTCATTCAAGTGGGAAGTTCCAATTGAAAGAGACTGATGACCTCAATGCTAGATTAGCCTCATTGGCTAGGAAAGTAGAGTCTCTTGAGATTAAAAAAGTGCATGTCATGAGTGAACAACAAGAGGAAAGTTGTGTTGTTTGTGAGAGCAAAGGGCATAGGACAACTGAGTGTCCTACCATTCCAGCCTTCAAGGAAGTGCTATATGGCCAAACTTCTGATTCAAGTAATGCTAGAAAGCCATTTTCAAACCAAGTAGGCAATCCCTACTCTGAGACCTACAATCCTGGATGGAGGAACCACCCAAATTTTGGATGGAGAAATGAGGGCCCTTCAGTACCTCAAACATTTCAACCTCCACCCCAACCATTTCATGCTCCCACACATAACACATACCAACCACCTCATAAGAGATCCCTAGAGGATACTCTTCAACAATTCATACAAACACAAGGAGGAATCAACAACCAAGCTTACAAATTTCAAGACCAGACCAATAGGACCTTAGATGACATTCGAAGTCAACTAACCAAGTTGACTCAATCACTAAGCATTCAAGAGAAGGGAAAGATCCCAGCTCAACCAATGCCAAATCCTAGAGGTCAGGTACACATGAGTGAATCCTCATCTAGTGAACCTTCAAACCATGAACAAGTCCAAGCCATCACTACCCTAAGAAGTGGAAAGATTGTTGACAAAGCTATAGGTTTTGGGATTCCTAGAAGTATTGTGGAGGAGGAATCTAGGGAAAGTGAAGAGGAAATCAAAACACAAGTGACAAATGAGAGCTTGAGTGACAAAGAAGGTGAGATAAATGAGAAAAAGATGAGTGAGAAAGGAGATGATTCAAGCAAAATTGGAGTCAAAGTGAGTGATTTAGAATTTGTTCCTAGAGCACCATTTCCACAAAGGTTAGGGAAACCTAAACATGATCTTATGAACTCAGAAATCTATGAATTGTTCAAACAAGTGAAAGTCAACATTCCACTCCTTGATGCAATTAAACAAGTCCCATCTTATGCAAAGTTCCTCAAGGACTTATGCACAGTCAAAAGGAGATTGAATGTGAAAGAAAGAGCCTTTCTAACTGAACATGCTAGTGCCATCATCCAGTTTAAGACCCCTCCCAAATACAAAGATCCTGGTTGTCCTACCATTTCATGCATTATTGGAAATCATAAGATAGACCAAGCTTTGTTGGATTTAGGAGCAAGTGTGAATTTGATACCCTACACTGTTTACGAACAATTAGGTTTAGGAGAAATCAAGCCTACTCGAATCACCCTTCAATTAGCTGATAGGTCAATCAAGATTCCCAGGGGTATTGTTGAGGATGTGTTGGTCCAAGTAGATAAATTCTACTTTCCTGTTGATTTTGTAGTGTTAGACACCGCACCAATTCAAGGTTCTAATGCTCCCATCCCAGTCATCTTAGGTAGACCTTTCCTAGCTACATCCAATGCTTTAATCAACTGTAGGAATGGGGTGATGAAATTGTCTTTTGGGAACATGACTGTGGAGATGAACATATTCAATGTCTCTAAACAAATTGGTGAACATGAGGACATTAGAGAGGTAGATTTGATCCAAACAGTTTGTCAAGAACACTTTGAGAGAGAGTGGATCAAGGATCCATTAGAGAGAACTTTAATTCATGATGAAAGATTTTATTCTTTGGAATGTGTTGATGAGGAAGTAAGAGAACTCGAGACTTATCTAGATCCAATGCCTCTTATGTCAATAGGTCAATGGACCCCATCGTTTGAGCCTTTGATTTCACCCCAAGTGAAAGCTGAGGCATCTCTTGTCCAACCTTATAAACCAGAAAGGAAGCCTTTACCGAGTGATCTTAAGTATGCATTTCTAGGGGAAGATGAATCATATCCTATTGTGATTTCATCAAAACTTAGCATAGAGCAGGAACAAGAACTTTTGAGAGTGGTGAGAAAACACAAAAAAGCAATTGGGTGGACTATTACTGACTTGAAAGGAATTAGCCCTCTTTTATGTACACATAGAATCTATCTTGAAGAAGAGGCTAAAACTGTGAGGCAAATGCAAAGACGATTGAACCCAAACATGAAGGAAGTAGTAAGATGTGAAGTGCTTAAGCTACTTGATGCGGGTATCATTTACCCCATTGCAAACTCAAAATGGGTTAGTCCAACCCAAGTTGTCCCAAAAAAATCTGGAGTCACGGTAGTGAAAAATGAAAATAATGAGCTAGTACCAACTAGAATCCAAACTGGATGGCGTATGTGCATTGATTATCGTAAGTTGAACATGGTGACTAGGAAGGACCATTTTCCACTTCCATTTTTAGACCAAGTGCTTGAAAGAGTAGCCGGAAGAGCTTTCTATTGTTTTCTTGATGGATACTCAGGTTACAACCAAATTGAGGTTTCTTTAGAAGACCAAGAAAAAACCACTTTCACTTGTCCTTTTGGTACCTATGCTTATAGAAGAATGCCTTTTGGCTTGTGTAATGCACCAGCCACTTTTCAAAGGTGTATGATGAGTATCTTTAGTGACATGGTGGAAAATTTTTTGGAAGTTTTCATGGATGATTTTTCAGTTTACGGGGATTCTTATGAGTTGTGTCTAATGCATTTAGAAAAAGTTCTTGAAAGGTGTGAAGAGAGCAATCTTGTACTCAATTGGGAGAAGTGTCATTTTATGGTGACACATGGCATTGTCTTAGGTCACATTGTCTCTTCAAAAGGGATAGAGGTAGATAAGTCAAAGGTTGAAGTCATTCAAAAATTACCTACCCCTAGGACTGTGAAAGATGTGAGATCCTTTTTAGGACACGCTGGTTTCTACCGAAGATTCATTCATTCTTTTAGTACCATTGCCAAACCATTGTGTAACTTGTTGTCACAAGATGTTCAATTTGATTGGACATCAAAATGTCAAGAAGCTTTTGAAAAGCTTAAAGGTTTGTTGACCACTTCACCAATCATGCAAGCTCCTGATTGGTCTTTACCATTTGAACTGATGTGTGATGCTAGTGATTTTGCGGTAGGGGCTGTTTTAGGACAAAGAAAAGATAAGAAGCCTCATGTCATTTATTATGCTAGCAAGACTTTGAATGATGCTCAATTGAATTACACTACAACTGAAAAAGAACTTTTAGCTGTAGTATTTGCATTGGACAAGTTTAGGTCTTATTTGGTTGGATCTCTTGTTATTGTTTTCACTGATCATGCAGCATTGAAATACTTGCTCACAAAACAAGACGCCAAGCCACGTTTGATTCGATGGATCCTCCTACTCCAAGAGTTTAACCTTGAAATTCGAGATAAAAAGGGAGTAGAGAATGTAGTGGCTGATCATTTGTCCCGTCTTTCAAGCTATGAGACCACAATTGATAAATCTCCAATAAATGAATTCTTTGCTGATGAAAATTTATTTTGTGCAGGTACTGTTTCCTACATTGGCTCTCCATGGTATGCTGACATAGCAAATTACCTAGCCACAAGTCAGATTCCTTCTCATTGGTCTAAACTTGACAAACAAAAATTCTTGCGCAACGTGCGTACCTTTTTTTGGGATGACCCCTACCTATTTAAATACTGCCCTGACCAAATTGTTAGGCGGTGCATCCCTGATCATGAAATTCCAAGTGTCATTAATTTTTGTCATGCATTAGCCTGTGGTGGGCATTTCTCTTCCAAGAAAACCACTGCCAAGATCTTGCAGTGTGGTTTTTATTGGCCCACCATGTTCAAAGATGTCCATGCCTTCTGTGTTGCATGTGACCGATGCCAACGACTAGGTAACCTTACTAGGCGTAACATGATGCCCCTAAACCCCATTCTTGTTTTGGAAATATTTGATTGTTGGGGGATTGATTTCATGGGACCTTTTCCAAGTTCATTTGGTTACCAATTCATCCTTGTAGCTGTTGATTATGTGTCTAAATGGGTGGAGGCCATTGCATCTCGAACTAATGACCATCGAGTTGTGGTCAAATTCTTGAAAGAAAACATTTTCTCTCGTTTTGGCATGCCCCGGGCTATGATTAGTGATGGGGGTAAGCATTTTTGTAACAAGCCTGTTGGGATTTTGATGAGAAAATATGGTGTAATTCACAAGGTCAGTACCCCCTATCATCCACAAACTAGTGGCCAAGCTGAGTTGGCAAATAGGGAGATCAAGAACATTCTAGAGAAAACAGTCAATCCAAACCGTAAAGATTGGTCCCTACGACTAGTTGATGCTTTGTGGGCATATCGCACTGCTTACAAGACCTCTTTAGGAATGTCTCCTTATAGGCTAGTTTATGGAAAGCCTTGTCATCTCCCTGTTGAGATTGAACACCGTGCATATTGGGCCATCCGGCAATTCAATGACAATGAAAATGAGGTTGGCAAAAATAGAAAGCTTCAATTGGATGAATTAGAGGAGCTGAGAAATGATGCATTTGAAAATGCAAAAATTTCAAAACATAAGATGAAAGCCTTGCATGATAAACATATTCTTAGAAAATCCTTTCATGTTGGTCAAAAGGTTCTCTTGTATAATTCACGATTACATCTTTTTCCTGGGAAGTTGAGGACAAAATGGATTGGTCCATTTGTGATTAAATCCATATCTGAGCATGGTGCATTTGAGGTAGAAAATCCTAAGAATGGAAATGTTTTCAAAGTAAATGGTCATCGATTGAAACCTTATCTTGAAAACTTTGTGGCTGAAGTTGAGACATTGGATCTTGAAGATCCAATACCATTGTAGTATCAGAAGTAATGAGTTTTTATTTTTATTTTTTTCATTTTTATTTTTATTTTTTTTCTCTTTCTTCCATCTCTTATATTTTCTTGTTCATGCATTAGGGACAATGCATTATTTTAAGTTGGGGGGTGTGAGGTTCTTTATTTAAAAAAAAAAAAAAAAAAAAAAAACATCAATGTTTTCTTTTAGTTGTGATATGCAGGTAAAAAAAAAATCAAGCAAGAAGTCAGCTCATGTCCAATTCAATCAGACATTCATCCTTGAGAACAAAAGGGGAGTAACAGTTTTCTAATCTTTATACTTTTCTTCTCTTTCTTTTTTATATTGAGGATAATGAAAAACTTAATTTTAGATATTTGATTATGTTGAATGCTTGAGATAACCATGCTTGTTAAAAAAAAAAAACTTGCATTCGTATGTGAATGAGACTTGTTTAAGATCAACATTACATTTTTGGATTCATTATTGTGTTGAACATTGCATGCTTTAATTTGGGATAGATAATATCTTATAAAGCAAGATATAGCATACTTTTTTCTTAAGATTATTGAAGTACATCTTTCCTTGTAAAAGTTGTGTGAGTTGTGTGATTATGCATGAAAGATGAGTGTGATGCTTTACTTGTGATCATCCCTTTTCATCTAGTCCTAAACAAGGTTTAAGTAAATAGAGTAATCATTATTACACAAATGTGTACAAAGTTCTATCTACTCCAATGTTTTGAGTTGCTCAGTAACTAGGGGTATTCATCACAAATGTTTATCTTTACGTCAAACGGCAGCTTGAAATATGAGTATGCAAAGCACTTTAAGTTTGTGACTTTGTGAGTAACCGGGTGCATTCATCACAAATGTTTGTATTCGCGTCAAAAGGGAAGTGACCACTTAAAGAAAAAAAAGAATGAATAATATCATAAAAAAAAAGAAAAGAAAAAGAAAAGAAAAAAAATATAGATACTTCTCTAGTTTGCTACCTTGTTTGTAGTAGTGAGAAGGGAAGATTACAAGTTGAGTTTTCGCGTGAATTAATTATGTTGGTTGCATGATAAATACGATTGAATTTGGAATTTTGTATGGATGTTTGATTTAGAGAATGTGAGTATGCTTATTTTTCTTTATTTGCTATTGTGTACACTAAGTTAAAGATACCAATGTTTGCATGATAGGTCCTTTAAGTGTGATGAGTCAAGCCTAATTATGTTATTATTATTCTTTTTATTTCAAAGGTTTTATGTTTTGTTTTGCTTGAGGACTAGCAAAATCTAAGTTGGGGGGTGTGATTGTGCATCAAAAGTATCATTAAGTCTCTTATTTTACATATGTATTTATTATTTTTATTTGGTTTTTTTATAATAATTGATGTGCTTTTTAGTAATGAAGTTTCTTTTAATGTCTCGATAGGTTTTTGGAGCTTAAATGAATTATTTCAGAAAATTCAACGTCGGAATTCGGAATAAAGAATTGAAGAGAAATTTAGTTGAAGATTGAAGCAAATCTTGGTTCAAATAAGTGCTCCAAATTTGCCCCAAAAATCAATTCTAGTCCAATTCTAGAAAAGAATATCATATGATCTATTTCAAGCCCAAACATGCCTTATGTTGTAAGCAAACTTCAACCATCAAACACTCAAGGTTTCAATGTCAATCTTAGCCCAAATAATAGGTACATTTGTATCCTTATTTGATGCTTAAATTCAGCCCCAAATCAGCCCCAAATCAGCCCCAAATCACCCTCCAAATCAGCCCAAACACAATCCATGATCCTACATGTTCACACAATAAATAACATTTGATTTATTTGGGTAATTCATCGATCCAAGAGGGCAAGCACATGGATGGAAAGCTGGAGGGGACATTGTGACATTATTTTGGGTCAAAAGAAGAAAGAGACAACTCATAAAGGAGGAAGAAAAACGTGCACCAAAGTGTTCTCCAAGCTGGCCTGGTTTGATTTTCCAGAACACCTTTCGGTGTTTTGTCCATAACTTTTGACTCAGATGTCCAAATGAGCTGTTCTTTAATGATCTGGAAAGCTAACATAATGGCCTATAAATATGTCTCTAATAGCCATCTCCAGAGGAGGCTTCTAAAAGGGTCGAATTGCTGTCCAAAGTTAGAGTCAGATTTGTGTCCGAATTTTTACTGAAATTGTGTTGTGTTCTTCTTTATAGATTTCGGTTCTTTAGCTTGTAAAACTCATTATTTCAGTTTGATTCAAGTCATTTTATGTTTATTAAAGTGTTATTATATATAATCATGGTTGGCTAATCTTCTTCTTGGATCCAAATCAAGGATGATGGTGGTTGAGGTGAGTTCTTTAAGATATGAATGAATCTTAATGTCTATCTTTTCATTTTCTTCATGAATGTTTATTATTGCAAAGAAATTTTAGAAATCATTTAGGTAATGTTATAATCTTGAATTTTTATGCACAAACCTTAGTTTTGGTATAGAGATTGCTTGGTTCAATGTCTTACTTAATATGAAAATACTTGTTCATTCTTAAGCAATAATCAATCTTCATCTTTTTAAATTTCATTGTAATATCTTCCGATCTAATATCACCATCGTTGATATTAGGTTGAGTTATCTTATATATGTTGAAGGAATCACCAATACATCACCATTAAAATTGATTTGGACCAAGACTTACTTTTTCTTGTCATTTAAAATCTATTTACACTTTTTCATCTTTGAAAACAAATCCATCAATCATTTTCAACCAAGTTATTGTTAATTTAATTTCTCTTGAGTTTTGTTTTGTTACCTAGCTTAATTTCCAGATCTAGCTCTCTGTGGATATGACCTCGATCTTACCGAGTTAATTGCTACATCGCACACTCGTGCACTTGCGAGTTAAAACAAGCCGAACATAAAAAGCGGTCAAGCATTACCCTTAAATTGTTTTGTCGTTGGATTTATTCTATGTTTTTTTTTCCCCGGCCATTGTGTAGAGCTATTACCCAAATAGGTGGTTTTTTTAAAAAATTTAAACCACGCTCCTAGTATAAAATATGGACCCGTGATATATGGCGGGGCCAATTCTAGGTATAAATTATATCTAATAATTTAATTTCTTAGAATAACACAATTTCTTGCAGAGGAAAGAGGGCATGAAGCCATGAAGTGGAGAGAGGGAGGGGGAGAGAGAGAGAGACTGCATTCGGAGGCAGAGGCATCCAATGAAACTGAAAAGATTTGAAAGGTTACCATCAAACGTCAAAATCAACTTTAATCATGAAAATATATTAGTCGTGGATTTTAATCATTTCATCCTTTTAATTATCAGCAAAAGATCCCAAACAGCTCTGTTACTCTGTACTTCTCTACTTGCGTGGCATCGCACCCACCGCAAAATAATCAACAAAAATACATTGATTACAAGCTGTTGCTTTTAAATTATTTTTTTATTTAAAAATATATAAAAATTAATTTTTAATTTTTTTATTGATAAATTATAATAATTTAAAAATATTTAAAAATTAACCTCAAATAAAAAAATTCAATTTTTTTTTGAATTTTCATACTTTCATATAAATATTTTATGTTATTGTCATGGTCGTGAGGTATTTTGGTATTTTTCATGATTTTAAACAAATTTAATGCTTAAAGTTATTGGAGCATGCTCGACACGCCCCAACATGTGAAGGGCGTCCGTGCTTTTCAGACGGCATGTGTAATGACATTCAATATATGTAATTGGGCTTCCGCTGTCTCCTTGGATGTGCCGCCGTGTCCTTTTCTATCTGAAGTGGCGTGTGATAGCTTACAGTGGTTAGACTCCGATAGTCGTTTGATTTCTCACCTTTTTTTTTCTCTTTTGATATGTAATGTACATCATTGTTTTATTTGTTTTTTACTTTTAAATTCTAATCTTTATTTTATTAATTTGTTATTTCATTCCCTTTTCATTTATAGAATTTTTTATTCTTTTCAATTTAGTCTTTCAATTGCAATTTCTCATATGTTTGATTTTTTATTTTGATCATTATTTTTTAAAATTTTTATTTTTTTCATTAGCACTTTTATTGAAGTTTTTTTTATTTTTTTTAGTTTGACCTTCATTCTTTTTATTTTTTTTCTTTTATTAAATCTGTTTAAACACTCAAATTGAAAAAAATTTCCCTTTAATTAATTTTTTTTCTCACCCTCGTTGTTTTTATTGTTTTTTGTAATTTGTTTTTTCCTAATTTAACATTTAATTTGTTGGAAACTCAGCTCTGTACGATCGTATTATTCTGTATTAGTTTTTTTTAATACTAGTTTTGTGATTATCTTCAAGTTTTTTCTATGGGTTTATCCCGATTTAATGGTCTAAGTCGTGATTTTTGAATATTTTTTTAATTGTTGTATTTCTATTTTATTTTTAAGGTATTATTCCAATTTATTTATAATTTTTTTATACAAATGAAGTTTATTTTTTAAAAAATAAAAAATATTTATTTTTAAAATTATATTGCTAATACATTCGATCTTGCATGATATTTCTTATGGCATGGATTTATTGAATTAGTTTCATTTATGTTTATTTTTTTAGTTATGAATTTTTAGGGTGTGTACTTATCTTTTATTTATTTAAATAAATATATTTAATAAATATAATTGGATCTATATCTCATTTTATATTATAAAATATCTTAAAATTACTTGCATAGACCTTTTAATTTATATTTTAATATTTTTATATAAAACATATACCAATATATTTAATCCTCAACAAAATACAGGTTAAAAGGCTAGATAAAGCCCATGTTACGTAGATATACAAAGAAGTGATGGGTTTTTGTCTAGATGAATAACGGTAGCTTTGTTTTTGTTTTTAATTATTTTATATCCCTCCATGTCATGCAAATAAGAAGGAGATATAATAATTTTAGTTATGATTTAAAAATAATGAAGTTTAAAAAATACATATATTTGATTAAAATTATTATAAGATGAATTTTTACATGAAAAATAAATAAATAATATTTTTTTATAAAATAAAAAGTAAATTATTTTAGTTTTTACAAAACTAAAGTTTTTTTAAAAAAATCTATGGAGGGTTTAGTATTTTATATAAAAAGCTATTTAACTAACAATTTTTATTTTTATTAATTATTATAAAAAAAACAGAAACTATCTTAATACGAAAAATCTTTTAATCATTAAGTGGCAATATTTTTACAACACTGTGTACCAATCCATGTCTTTAGCTGGGCTAGTTGAATTCAACTGATTGGACTAGGTTTTGACTGATTTGATTGCTTTCACTATTGTATGTCAAGTACAGCGAAATATGACATTTTTAAAATTTTTTTATTTAAAAATATATTAAAATAATTAATAAATTGTATCAAAATAATAATAAAATTATTAATTTATTATATTTTTAAATGAAATACCCTTTTAAAACATATTTAAAAACAAAATTTACTGTATTTCGAAACATTTGATATTGTGGTTTAATATGTTTTTAAAAATAATTTTTACTTAAAAATATATTAAAATATTATTTATTTTAATATTATTATATTAAAATTATATTAAATTCATATTTTTTCAAAAAAAATATATTTTAAAAAAGCATTCACCTCACAGGTCATTAAACCATGTCAAGTTTTTTTTTTCTGTCTAAAATGACGTCATTAAATTACAAGTTAACTTAATATATCTATGACTTGGGTCTTGTCGGTCTGATAACTATGACGTCATTATATTAAAATTATCTTAAATTCAGGCGAAAGCATATTTATTATAGTTAGTAGAAAAAAAAAAAAAAAGAAGTCAATTCAAAGAATGTCAGCTGTAACTGTCGTTTATTACACAAGACACCACAGACCATGTTCTTTTCACGTGGGGTTGTCATGTCGCCCAGGGACCAAAGATTCTCCATTTCTTGTGTACAAGTAATTTGTCTTGGTTACTGATTATCAGAAAAAGTATTTTTAGTTTAAAAAAATATTTAAAAAAAAATATTTTTTAATTTTTAACACTCATCCATTAAAATAACAATAAAAATATTAATTCCCTTTTTTGTCTTTTAAAATGGGTTTTCTTTTGCCTTTTGGTTGTCAGTTTGTCTTTCTCTTCCTCATCAGTATGGACACCCATTTTAGTAAAAGCGCCAAATTTTTTCTTCAACTGGTGATTGTTCTCAATATGGAATACACCCAACGAGCCTGCACTCTAGAAAAAGTTCAGATTTCTTTGGATGCTTCATGAGAAATTTTGGTTCTTGATTCTTCTTAGTTCTTAAGCATGCTTGATTAGTAGAAAGGAAATTGCAGGGAAAGAAAGTTCTGTAGCAAAAGTAGGCTATATAGTGACTAATGGTATGTATATTCAGATACTTCTTTTCAGCTAGCTTTCATGGTGGAAAAAGTAAAAAAATGGGAAATGCAAGGTGATGACGTGCTTTTTAGAAATGATGCATGTAGAGGAGTTTTACTTTGGAAAGTTGTGGTTTTGAAGCCCAAGAAGCAAAAGAAAGGAGTGAAGGACAGTAGAAGGTAGAAGCATGCCAACAGTTTGGTTCTCTTTGAAGAGATCTCTACATTGCAAATCAGAGCCATCAGAAGTTCACGACCCAAAATCGACAAAGCATATGAGTACAATCTTGACGAGAAAAGCAGGAAGGTCTGGGTGTTCAAGGTCCATAGCAAATCTCAAAGATGTCATACATGGAAGCAAAAGGCACATGGAGAAGCCACCAAGTTGTAGTCCAAGATCCATTGGAAGCAGTGACTTTCTTAACCCATTAACCCATGAAGTTATTTTAAGTAACTCAAGGTGTGAGCTCAAAATCACAGGTTTTGGCGGGTTCCAAGAAGGGGTTGGTAGTGGTGTTATTAGTCATGGTAACAGCCATAATGGTGCTAGTGGTGGTAGTAACGGCGCTGTTAGTTCAACTTTTGTTGGTACTTTAAGGCAAGGAACCCCAGGACCTGGAGGACATCCTACAATGCACTATTTCAACCCTTCAATTAGGAACACAGCTACTCCTCCAAGAAAGTCTCATTTTCTTTTATCAGACAGAGAAGGGCCTGGATTTGGAGGTTCTGGTATATTTGGTGCTGGTGGACATTCAAGCAGTAGGGTCTCTCTTGAGACAAAGTTTAATGGTTCTTCTACACTCACTTGCCATAAATGTGGAGAGCAGTTTAACAAATGGGAAGCTGCTGAAAATCATCATCTCTCCAAGCATGCTGGTAAGAAACTCCAAATTGAAATTATTTGTTAATCTATACATCTTCCATATAACTTCTCAATCCCTTTTTGTGTGTATTTTTTAGTATAAAAAAAAATCTGAGGTTTGCTTTTGTCCCTTCATTGTTCTCATATCCTCACAGTAGCAGCCACACATTTTATTCTGAACTCAGATTTGAGTGAGAACCTTCTCCCTTTCTACTTTTGAGATCATTGACTGCTCTAGATAGTGGTCAAGGTTTTTTCAAGACAAGATTACGCTGCAGGCTTTGCGGCAATTGAATTGAGTTTTCCATTTACCTTGCTGTTAATCCGAACCAGATTCTTAACCGGCATCAAATTGTTCTTTATAGTTCAAAATCTAAATTTTATAATTTATTAGATGCTCCGCAACAAGCCATTCCTTTTATCCTGCTAGATCCTCTTCTGAAACCTCCAAATTTTAGTGAAGCTGAAGAGAGGCGTAGTAATTGGTTGGTTTTGATCACTTTTAGCTTTATATACTTGTACACGAAACAATTTAAACTGGTATTTCATTTTGATGGTGGTCTCTCCAACTCCAAGTCAATTAATTTTAAGTGGTTTGCTGTTCTTGAGATTTCAGAGCAGCTTTCCTTATCAGCAGCTCATTATATTTCTCCTTTTGACAGTCACCGAACTTGTGGAAGGTGACTCATCACGAAAAATTGTTGAAATCATATGCCGAACGAGCTGGTTAAAGAGTGAAAACCATTGTGGTCGAATTGAAAGAGTGCTGAAGGTTCACAGCATGCAAAAAACTCTAGCACGATTTGAAGAATATAGAGAGATGGTGAAAATTAAGGCCAGCAAGCTCCCAAAGAAGCACCCTCGGTGCATAGCTGATGGGAATGAGCTTTTGAGGTTTTATGGCACGACTGTTGCATGTTCTCTTGGCGTAAATGGTTCCTCAAGTCTGTGTGTTTCTGAGAAATGCTGTGTTTGTCGAATTATTCGAAATGGGTTTTCAGTCAAGAAGGAGCTTAAAGGTGGAGTAGGTGTGTTCACAACTTCAACCAGTGGACGAGCTTTTGAGTGTATTGAAATATTTGAAGATGATCCATGTATAAGGAAAGCTTTGATAGTATGCAGAGTGATTGCTGGCAGGGTCCATAGGCCTTTGGAGAATATACAAGAAATATCTAGCCAAACGGGATTTGATTCTTTGGCAGGGAAGGTTGGTCTCTATTCAAATATTGAGGAGCTTTATCTGCTCAACCCTAAAGCTCTGCTTCCTTGCTTTGTGGTAATCTGCAAATCCTGAAAAAAAGAAAAAGGAAAATGCTTCCATTACATTATGAAGATATGTGAATCCCTTTTACACCTTTGTTTAGAGGAGTTTTTCTTGAATCTTATGTCTGAAGAATTATGATTCTTCTTTCAAGGTTACCGTCCCTTGTCAGTATATCAAATTTTGTGTTTCTTAGTTTAGTTGTATCTGCCCCTCAACACATTTGCATATCTCATGCTGCTGTATTTCTTCTTCTTCATTTAGGTTTTTGTGTTTTAATGAAAAAATGAATGAAAATGTTTATGCTACCTTGTCCATGATTGGAGTTTTAACATTCAACAAAGTTTTACTCTAGTTACTTGCTGGTTAGTAGGTAGTGACAGATTCAAGATCTGGGACACATTTATTAAGAAATAAAGTAGTATAAATGAGGACCCCGGTTACTTTGAAAACACATCTTAACATTGAACTGTATGGGTGAATTTAAGATCGAACACTTCCAAGTAATACAGGAATTTAGGAAAAAATTCTGTCTGATAATTCAATAATGAACATTTGAATTCTGTATTATAACATCAGGTAGCCCCAAATGAAAAGGTTACACATAATTTATGAGCTTGCAGGTAAATTTGAAATGTACTTGAAGTTGCAGACTTTTCCTTGATTTATATGCTAGCGCATTAATATTTGAAAACTTCGAAGTCTTGCACACATGCATCAAAATCTCTAGACACAATAAATCCAGTTGTTTATGTTGTTTTATTAAGCGATGCCTCACTTGAAAACAAAGTAAAAGAATAATCAAATAAATCATGCTCAGACTCCATTTTATATATTCACAGGGAGGATCACGGACCCATCTTTCCTCAGCAGAAATTAGTGAGCTTATGGATAGAAAATGTGATGTGAAGATGTGCATTCTTACAAGAATGACAAATTTTGTTGTCCATTAGCATTACTCGGTACAAAAACTGCATGTGGTCCTTGTTGGAGGGCTGTGCTTGAAACAAAGGCTGGGGCAAAACCAGCAGACAAAAATCTAGAATGATTACTGTACAGTTAGATTTATTTTGTCTCTTATATTCACATCCCAATATGAATTTGTGCTGTAAATTTTTTGATCAGGTTACTCTTTTCTTCTGGAGTTTCTCGTAGATCCTCATGGTGAAAAAGCAGCTAATGTTCAAGGTGAGGTTAGGGCCCCATTTATCTCTTATTTTAAAAATGGTAACTTTCCAGTTGCATTTATAAGGTATACTCATTTCATTTCCTTGCTGCAACATTTGTTAAGCTATAAATGCTGGCACATGCACCTCATAAATGTACCCCAACCGATGCCGCACATCTTTGAAATTATGATTCCAGAAAAATGAATGGAATTCAGTTTTCAGTCTTAAATATTTGCGGGGGGAGTAGTTTGAGATCAGATGAACACAAATTAAAGATATTTAATGCAGTTGATGTGGCCCCTGTGATTTGGACTCCTCGTTTGGTGGGATTCCACCTGCTGAGCTATGTTCAGATTAGGGGTTGCTACTACGTCGATATCGGCCTGGTGATTTGATTATAGCAGATTTTTTTTTATTCTTATATTCAAATCTAATAGCTGTACTAACATCGGGCATTTTACCATGCCGATATTCTAAACTCACCCTCAGATTAGGTCATTCTCTTGTAGAAAACAATGGCAGTATCGGCAAAATACCAATGGCAATCGAACCATTTTATTTGAATTTAGTGGCTTTTTTTCATCATTCATTCAAACCAGTGGTTTCACTTGTAGACTCATCCAGAAATAATAATGGGTATGGTAGCACTGTTACAAATAACAACAAAGAATCAAAGTGAAAAGACAGCCCAGAATAAGTTGAAAGAAGGATTCTGATGGAATAATTGAAGTGTTATTCTGAACAGATTCCTGCTGTGTTCATATCTGTATATATTTTTTTGTCCCTCTTATCTTCTGCTTCCTGCTGTTAAGTGTCTAAATGGCCATGTCCTAGCATGTGCACACTTGGTTGACAAGGATGCATGTCCTTCCCCTAAAAAATCATACGAGGCTTTAATGGTCCAGACATTGGACCAAAACAACTCTGCAACCTCATTGAGCTTTTCATGGGTCAATGTGGCTATAATGGATAGGATACAACTGAAATATGGTCCCACACTCCTGCTGATTAATGCATAGTAACAAGATCGATGTAGCAAGCAGCAAGGCAATGAAATTAAAAGCTGTTATGTTGAGAAAGTTGGTTTTAAACGGATCTGTATCCCTTTGATTTAATCCATGTTGCCATTATCTTTCATGACGTTGGCTGTTTGCTATTTCCTATGATATTCTCGTAGTTCTTGCAAAATCTTATAGTTGTTGAACTGCATTAAATCAGTGTATGCTGATTGTTGCGGTACCGTCCGGAATAAATGTTCACTTAGCTGCTTTATAACATGCATTTTATTACCATTCAATTGCGGAGCATCTCTAGTTTGATTACAAACTAGAGTTTGTTCTGCCAGCTGATATGGTATTTAGGTGCCCACAATCTGTGCCTTTAGATCAGTTTATGTTGGGCTTCTTTCGGCAATCGGATTCACGTCCTGTCAGCATTTATAATAGCAATGAATTTTCAGAATTAGCAATGTAGGGCTTTGGAAAACAACATGTACCTAACGATCAATAGTTGTGGTCATTCTTCATTTATTTCTGTTTGGCACTTCTGCCTGTCTCAATGAACTGTTACAAAGCCAGTCTTAAGCTATGAGAAATAAAGGGGTTGCGTTAAAATTACACAAACTACAATACTATAGCTATAGGCTATGAATATCAACACTTAATTTCCAGTGAGAATTATACCAGAGATTAGTCTTGTGGAGATGGTAAATGTGATCAGCAATATCAATGACATTTGCTTTTAACCTGCGGTAGAAAGCCTTGATCCAGGCAACAGGTGATAGTTTCACTTATAATATCTTTAATGCTATGCTTGTACTTAAACCCCATGTCTCTGAGCTTCTTTGAAGAAATCTCTGGAGAAATTGAACCTTCTTTTTCCGCTAACCTGAAGATGTAAAGAAAATGTTTCAAGTAGCAAAAGTCCTATATGAATTGTTATCCAACTTTACACATCCTAAGAAAAAACTTACCTCTGGACGTTTGAGCATGGATACTCTTCTACTAGATGATTAATCAATTGAGACAGTACACAACTGTGGGCACAGCATATGTATCGACCTTCTGCTCTAGTCTGCTCCATTAGAAATATATGTGCATCACATATATCGTCAATGTGAACCAATGCAATTGAACCCATTCTAGCATTAACAGCTGATAGTATTGAAAATAACTTGGTGTCACCTGTAGAAGTAGCAAAAATTATAAGTTACTAGATGTTCTTTATATATGCACAACTCATTCATGTAAATCATTGTTTTACAAGTGGATGTCACCTACTTGAATGGTTATTTGGCCTGAAATACTATGAAGATCCGAGTGTTAAAATTGTCATGGAATTGGTGAAGTCGTTGATAAAAAGTTCGGAAATGAATTTTTGAATTGTTGAATGATGTATGCAGACTAAGTTTATTTACTGTATGCATCAAGTAAGATTGGCTACGACCTTGCATGGTAGAATTGAATTCCCAGGTATCAATAAGTGAATTTTGCTAGCAAATTACCTGTTATTGGAGATAGGAGTACTCGAATGCTTGATGGGACACTTGAAGTTAGGAACGCACCAGCAACAGTAGTAGTTATTACTGAAATGAGATCGATACCATTATCCTTTGCATATTTGAATGCTGCTTCCTCCGTTAGACGCTTGGAGAGTACATAAATCTGTGAAAGCCAAAATATCTTTCAATCTAGGAAAGTGAATTAACTTTTTTCTTGATGTTGTTTAGAATTACAAGTAGAAGCTTTACCCATCCAGGTGGTTTTGTATTCCAGACATGATCAATGGGATTCTGGCAAGTTTCATCAACTACTTGTCTCCATTTACCAGCTCCGTCTTTAGCAGTAAGAGTACTAATGGAGGATGTGAAGACAACTCTTTTCACAGTATTGGATTTGGAGCAAGATGTGAGAAGGTTCAGCGTTCCTTCAATCGCAGGGTCGATAATATTACGCTGAACATAATTTTCTTCAAGTTTGCGAAGAATGAAGAAACAAAGAGTAAGCCTACCCTTTCATGTACGTAATCACACTGATTAAAGAACTTTATATTCTTCAGTTCCAGTTAAAGAGGTGCTTGAGGGCATTACCATTGTCTTCATTTCCAGCAACGTAGAATTCCATTGAAGCTGCAACATGAAATACACCATCACAGCCCCTGACTGCCTCATCAAAGCTGCCTTCTTCTCGCAGGTCAGCTTTGAATAATCTCAACCGGTCAGCACCCCTCCACGATGATAAAAGATCCAACGACTTGGCTGAAAATTTAGGTGCCATTTTTTTTTTCCAATTAGATGCTGGCAAAATAGCATAATAAACATGTTCGTTTCGTGAACTTGATTAATTCAGGGTGCATGAAATCTCATTTTATTTTCTCTTAATTATGCAATGTACATTTTGTGGGAGACACTCATAAAAGATGAGCATGACCTCTGCTAATTTTATTTTAATTAAAAAAGAACTGAGAAGATGGTGTTTTTACTGTGTATCTTTTTCCATTATAGTGATGGTTTTTATTTTTCAGAACAAATCCACTAAATTTGATTTATTAGAGATTGAGCTTGATGATTTATTATGGTTTGATTTTTATGTGGTTATCAAGTCTTATGATCCTTGTTGCGGGTTTAGTATGTTAAACCTTTGATTCAGTTTTTTTTTTTTAGTTTAATCTTTCGTTGATTAAGAATTAACTTTCATAATTTATTTTGATTTACTTTCTATTAGGTTATCATAGTTTCATTACCTAGATCACGAGTTTTATAGATTAACTTAGGATAACTCAGATTGATTTATTGTATTCTTTTTTTATATTTATATATCTTTCAATTTTATTTTTCAACAATAGGTTAATTGAGAATTGTGTTTTATAATTTTTTTTATATGAGGTTATTAAAGTTTTATGACCCAAGTTGTTTTTTTTTTTTTTTTGCTTACTATGAGATTATCCTAATCTCATATTCCAGATTATGAGTTTGGTGGTTTAACCGGGTTGATTCAGATTTTTTTTTCATTTTAATTAATTATTTTTAATTTTATCACTTACCATGATTTTAATTATACACACACTCACCTCTTCCCTCTCCTTTACGTTGTTAAAGGCTCATTCTAAAATAAGCCTAATAAATCAATGTTCCATTATCAATGAAATTTACTCTATATTCTCGTGAAGATAGGCATCTCAAAACCATGTAATATATAGTATTTTCTTTTTCTTCACCGGGAAAATTCTTTTTTTATCAGATCACATCCCGCTAACAATTATATTTTATGGTGGAAAAATATTAAAAACATGTATATTTTTATTTTGTAAATTACAATTCTATAAAAGTGCCATTATATACAATTTATAATTAATTAATCATATCCTACTAATAGACAAGACATTTCTAATTTAATGAAAAAAAATATTTTTAGAGAGATCATGTTATAAGTATTGGTTAATAGAGCTTTTAATTTATTTTTTATTAAGTCATCCTAGTCTCATGACTTAGATTGTAGATTTAACAAGTTAACATTGATTGATTTAGATTATTTTGTTTTTTTTTTATTTTTTAATTTCATCATTTAACATTGTGATTGAGTTTTATAATTTGTTTTGATTTGTTTTTTATAAAGTTATCATGATTTCATGATTTATGTTGTGAATTTGACAAATTAACTTGAATCGATTTAATAAATTATCATCTTAATATATTTTTTTAAAATATCATCTTGAATTTTATACTAATCAAACAATACTTTTATTAATTGTCTGGGCTGCTTTTAGATATGTTAAGTTGACCCTGTTATATGGTATCAAACCTTGTATGATTTAATTGTTTTCAAATAGAAAAAATATTAGTAGTGCATGAATGTTTTTTTGCCATTGACTGTTTTTTTTTTTCTTTTCTGCGTAACAATAAGTTTTTTCTTTCTATTTTTTCATTTTTTTTAGGAATGGGATTTATAGTTTGCCTAAGTGATTTATTACGAGTTTTTGATATATCAGAAACATCTTGACTTCGGATTGATGCTAAATTTGCAAAAATTATTTTGGATTTTTCTTTTGATATATGATTGGACACAAAGGGATTGAAATTGAGTATGAGTCAAGTAACAAACCCTTTTCTATAATAAAAAGAAAACCAGGCACAAAAATTGAAAAAAGACAAGAAAAAAAAAAGAAAAAAATTGATCGTTGAGACACTTAGAGATGCAATTAACAAAGACTGATGAAATTTGTTTCTTTTTCTTAAACTAGTTCTTAATGATGTGCATTTTCATCCTCAAGAATGAGCTCACCAGGTGTCCATGGTGATGCAAGCTCTTAAACAAACTAGAGCAAATTATAACTTAATACTTGTAGTTTAACAAAACTAATTGATTAATCCTTATTGTTTTATGAACTATATATCAAATGCCTATGTTTTTAAATTTTGTTTACAATTTAGTCCTTTTCTCAGTTTCCTGTTCTTTCTTTATTTCTTTAAAATAGAATAAAGAGAAGAGAGTTAGGTGAAATGGGGAAATTTGACTGCTAAAAAAACAATTTTTAGAACAATAAAGTAGTTATTATGAACTCGGGGATGATCAACATCAAGCTACTAGGACTAAATAGTTAGTATTGATAAACTACAGGGACTGACTTATGATTAACTCAACAAACTATCTCACACCTTCTAGTTCTCTCTTCCCTATTCTAGTTTTCACCATTTTCATCGTTCCCTTTGAAAACTCCGATATTGAAAATCATTCGTATTTCTTTTATGTTTTCAAGACCAGAGATCAAATATTAATCCATAAAAAAAGGGGGAAAATCAAATAAATGAAGATCATACACAGCATGAGCATAAAAGAAGTAAAGGGGGAGGAGTTCACGAAACAGACCGAGATCACGTAGGGTGGCATGAACCATGTAGCCTCTTTGAAGAAGAAGCTTCACTAGCCAAGACCCTATATAGCCATTTGCACCTGTAACACAGTATGTAGGAAGAGCTCCCTCTGTATTCTTCTCTTCCTCCATTTCCTTGACTCCACTCTTGGCTAGCTTCAGTATCCAAGCCAGCCTCTCTTGCTGGGTTGCTTTGATTTGCGTGTGCAATGTTTATTATATCAATGAGACAATAAAACAACTGTACAGCTCTTCAATTTGTATTATTTAATTAAAACAACTTTATTTATTTATGTATTTATCTTGGAAAGCCCACCTTTTTTTATAGTAAACTATTGAATTCAAACAAAAAATAAATAATTATTTTTATTTTGTAATGGATGGGAAATGAAGCACTGTCGGTGAGATGCAACGATTGCCTCTTTTACTATTCACATGCTGCCCATCGTACATTTCAACTGTAACTAGTTTAAATTTTGTTTTTAAAAATTTAATTTGTTTTAAAAATAAATTATTTTTTTATATTTTATATTTTAATATGTTAATGTTAGAAATAATTTTTTTAAATTAAAAAAATTTATTTTAATATATTTCTAAACAAAAAATATTTTAAACCTTCACTATAATCTGAATAGTTGTCTTTTAAATTTTTTTATTTAAAAATATATTAAAATAATATATTTTTTATTTTTGAAAAACATAAAAATTAACAGCTACTAAACCTGAATAATTAAGAATCAGTAAATATAATGCAAAGATTTCATTTCAGGATTGGAAATGAAAGTCTCCAAGTTCAAGTGGTCAGTTATCATCCTTCAATCAAAGGCTTTTATGGCTGTAGTTGACAAGTCTGGAACATCTCCTTGATTCGAAGGATCAATCATATAAACTTGTGCACGCAATCATACTTTCAAATACGTTAGGGACTTTGGCGGCTGTAAATACTAGTCAATAATCAAAGGTCTTTTCCCAGGGCTGCTTTCATTTGCTAGCTCTTGTTTGAACTTTGCCGCTGAATTTTCAAAGGACAAACAGGGAGAAGGATGAAGAGAAAGAAACTTAAGGCTGTGTTTGTTTTTTTGCTATTTAGTTTTTAGAAAATCACTTCTCAAACTTTTGATTGCTATATATATTTTGTTTTGAATATTTGTTTTTCAATTTCATTCCTTATAGAATTTAATTTTTATATTAATTTTGATCTTTATTTTTATAATTATTATTTGCTTTTCCCTTATTATTTTCTAATTGAAAATTTTTATCTATCAAATTTGATCCTCATTCTTTTGATTGTTACTTATTTTATTTGAAATAATTTATGAAATGTTAATTATTATTATTTTAATTTCTTTATCTTTTATTTTTTTTATTTTTTAAATTTAATCTCTTTTATTTTGATTATTATTTATTTTATTTGAGATAATTTATGAAATTATATTTTTTTTCAATTTCATTCCCATTCAACTTTTTAATTTGTAAAATTTATTCCTCATTATTTTAATAAATTTGAAAAAAATAAAACATTAATAAGTTATTTTTCAGCTTATTTTCCATAACATAACCAAACACTAGAAAGTGTTTTCCAACTTATTTTTCATTACACTACCAAACATTAAAAAATAATTTATTTTTCAAAAAAAACTATTTTCCAACAAACAAACGAGATCTAAATAATTTTATATAAGTCGAGAGTCTGACTCTGCCATATATAACTTGAGCATCCAAAACTGAAATGTATCAACTCCAAAACATTCAGAAAGCTGAACAAGTAATATGAGAATTTCTCATTACTAGAAATTATGTACAACAGAAAGTAAACAACATCTGCAAAATACTCTTGGGATAACAAGCTTCATCAGCTCCTGAAGATGCACTCCTATTCATCAGAATGAACTGTGAACATAATATGGTGTGGCCAATTGTAAATTCCGTACTCTACATTGAGTTTTCGTGAGTGGAAATTAATGTTGCTGCAGACGCTCTATATCCATGAATTGAATAAGATACAATACAGAATACTTGCAAGTTCAGGCTAGAATTGATATCCATTTCCACACAGCCAATGGTACAACAAAAGTCGGCAATATAGAAATCAAGAAAAGAACAGGGCAAAATAATGGGACCAGTGAAGAAAAAAACAAGGGCAGAAATACATCTAGAGTTTCAGAAATTGCATCAATTGCCAACTAATATGTTGTGTTCCTATGAACTATGAAGTAGTAGTAGCAGCTACTTCGGTTTTCTTACTCTCTTCTTTCACTTTCTTCCAGTCCTCCGCATTATCAATTATTTCCCCAGTTTTTATGAGGTACCGAACTTTCTTCCCATCATCAAGAACTTTATGACCCACCCGGCTTGCAATGTTCTTTTCTTTAGAATAAAGCATCACATTTGAACTGTGAATAGGTGCTTCAATCTGGAACATCAAAGTCCATTTGTGATTAAAGAAAGCATGCAACAAGAATATTCATGTATAAAGTCTAAAATGTAAAGATAACAAGGCATTAGTTAGCAAGTCAGAAATTTCTTGAATTTTCTGCAAACCTATCCACACTAGACAAATCTGAAATGAGTCATAGCAAGCAATTACTGAAAGAATATTTGTCGAGCAGATATCTAACATGATATTCTCTGCAAGTAATGCTGTCAGTTGCATGCTTCTAATTACAGAATAACTTGGGAGTAAAAATACTTGCTAGAATAAAAATGGATGAATGTATGAAACAAAAATTGGGTTGAAAATAACCTTTATAATCTGGCCAGGTTCACCCTCTTCTCTGCTCTTCACATGCTTTGTCTTCAGGTTTATTTCTTTCACTACCACAGTGCTGTTGTGCCTAAAAATCTTAGTAATCTCCCCAATTTTTCCCTTGTCATCTCCGGCAATCACTTGAATTGTATCTCCTACCTTAACATGCATTTTGTGTAAAACAGGAAGGCTGTTTTCCTTGCATTCCTTCCGCTCCCATCGCTTGAGCTGTAAGAGCGAAGAGCACGTATCAAAAAATGGTTTCTGTACAAGAAAGAGCAAGCAACTACATCCCATGAACACAACACAGAATTCTCATGGGAAGAAAGTTAACACATGAACCTTTATGTTGCTCACAGTGAGCTCATTAGTGGAGTTACTGCTCAAAATTCACGAAGGCGACAACTAATTTGGATACAAGGCAATAAAACAGTCAAAGGCTTTTCTCTTGCTTTAGCCTCATACAATAGAATAACCATCTATGGCAGCGCCAATGGCAGACAAATCAATGAAACACACTGTTTACACAAGTAAACTCTGAAAAATGTATTTTATCTAAATTAGTTACACACGGTATGCATTCAAATATCTCTTTGCTGGATTTTATATTTTCTTTTCTTGTAATGCATACTTCAAATTTGCTCATTTCATTACAGTTTGTTTGGGAAAGAGGTGAATGGAGGGGAGGGGAGGTTAATGGCATCTTAATCTTGTTTGGGAAGAAAACAATTTAATAGAGGGGAAGGGGAATGGAGGTTAGTTTTTAACCTTATTTCTTTTAACAAATAAACCTTTCCAATCTTATTTATCACTTCATCCTCTACCTCCAATTAAAAGGGTATTAATGATATTTATTATTTATTAAATTTCATTCATCTATCTAAACAAAGAAAATTTATTTCTCCTCCATTCCCTTTCTTACTTGTCCAAACAAGGCAAGGCAAAACTTTTTCCATCCCCTCCCCTCCCCTCCCCTCCCCTGACAATTTTTTCCCAAACAAATGGTAAGTGAAAAGAGAGTGGAATGAAAGGGGAAAGTAAGATGAGAGGACTTGTGACGCTTACCTTCACAACAATGAGACATGGCTTCTCTGGTGACTTGACCTGCATGTAAAGCAAGCAGAACGATCTATCAAGTGACTGTGGCAGGTATCATCGAAATTTGGTATATTACAGTAAATAAAACAGCAATCTACAAGTTTGATGACATGAAAGGAATACTAATTTCTAGCAGTAAGCACATCACAAAACAACATTGAAGCTATCTTGTTGTATGACAAAATGAACTCGCAGAGTTAATTATACAAATACAAACAAATAAATGTAATGCATTGAACGAAGCTGTGACAGAGACCAAGTTTACAAATTTACTTGACTGCCAACCTCATTTATTCCCCAGACATGTTAAACATTGGAAATCATCACCCAGCGAAGTAGAAATTAATTGTAAGATTGCAATCATATAAACAGGTCACAGCTTATCAACAGACAAACACAAAACACAAAAAGCTAATATTCATAATCTTACCAGCACCTATTGTCAAGCTACCAAAAGTTCAAAAATTTCACTGGCCACCATCTTCTTCTATAAATATCTCACATCCTAGTGTTACTAAAACAGGAAAAGAACATGAATTTGTGCTAATAGTTATATATCAACAAAGAGCCCAAACATTTCAATACCGAGAAACAAAAACAGTAATCATAACTTCAATTTTTTTCACTTTTGCCAAATTCATGTGGAAATTACCATCAACATTCCAAAATTAAAAAAAAAATGTAGTTTCAGAAAAAAATCACAACAAATTGATAGGTTTTGGCTATGAAGTTCTTAACCAACTACTAAACGAGCAATTAAACTCCAGTTTAAGCAAAACCCATTTTAGTATAGCAAACAAAGAAGCAAATTCTGCGCTAAAGAAAATCTCTTTAGGATTTCATACATAAAATATAAATAACCAACAAATTATGAAATTCGAGAGCATTATATATATAGAAGATAAAAGCGTACTTGTGGAAAGGAGAGAGAAGGAAGTGATAGGCGTTGGCCAAAGAAAGAGTTGGAGGAGGAGAGTGAAAGAGTGGCCATTGAGCTTTGAAGTGCAGCCATCGCTGCCATTTCTTCTTTGCTTCTTCTTCTTCTGCTACTTCTTTGTCACACTATGGCCTTTTGAGTTTTTGATAATGAATGGATAATGAAAGAGAGTGTTTTTTGTGCAGGTGATGCCTGTCTAATGAACGACGACGTTTTAAGTTCTCGTAATGAAATGATGGCTTTCTTGGGCCTCTCGTTTATATATATATATATATATATATATATATATATATATATATATATATATATATATATATATATATATATTTGCCTATTTCAGTATTTCTGTTTTGTTTAAACTTTTAAATAAAATAAAATACAACAAAAGTCATCTATAAAACACTATAGCTATAGTTATATAGAACAATGAAATAATGCTTATATCTTTGAACGAAAAACTTAGTCATTGACATTATAATGGAGGTAAAATCGTTTTTTTAATAACATTCATTAGTCATTGCAAAATTAATTAGGGATAAATTAATCATAATTTTTTTTTATTATAATAAAATAATTATTTTATCTTTAAAAACCAAAAAAAACATCAAGCTTTCGGTTATGAACTCTTTTAAAAAAAATTGCATTTTAATGTGTTTGAGAACGCGGTGCAAACCGCGTTTCCAAAAAATTCAAATTTTTTTTTGCTAAAATTTAATATGATTTGTATATTTTGAATCATTTTGATGTGATGATATCAAAAATAATTTTTAAAAAATAAAAAAAAATTATTGGCATGTATTTCGACATAAAAAGTTATTTGAAAAGTAATCGCTACCACACTGTCAAACACGTTCTAAAGTTAGGTCACTCTTTAAAAAAATAAAAAAGAACATGCACATAGGAGTTTTTCATCTTTTCTATTTTTTAAAATAGTTAAATTATAGAATTACCCTTGAATAAAAAAACGAGGCTAATTTTAAGAGCGTTTTAGTATTTTTATTTTGGATTTAGTAAGGGGTTCTTTTGTAATTAAATATTATTAAAAAAAATTGCATACACATGCAACGCACAGATTGATGAGATTGACTCATATTTTTTTCCCTCAATGTTTTTTATGAAATTGTTTTTTGTTTCAATTTTATTATATGACATTAAATTATTGACCTTTGATCTTTATCTTTTTTAGCTTTTCTTTTTATTAGGTTATTCTGAGGAAAAGTAAATAAATTTAACCTAGATTAGCTTAATTTTTTATTTTTTTAATTGAACTTCAGTTTTTTTTACTAGGTCCTTTTGAAATTCTATTTTTTTTTTATCTCAATCTCATATCGTGAGTCATGGGTTAGGCAAGTAGCGGATTGACTCGAGTTTTCTTCTTCAATGTTGTATTTTTTAAAAAATTATTTTTTTCCTTTGACATTTGAGCTTTGCAATTTCTTTTTGTTGTTCTTTTTTATGGTTATTTTATTTTCATATCTCAGGTATCGTGTTAGTAAAGTTAATTTGGCTTTACTCGAATTTTCTTTGCCGGGGCTTTGTTTTATTTTTACATTAGGAAAAATTTAAATCGGCTCACAACGTAACGGAACCATCTATCTAGTATTGTTTCTAAACCCAATCCACTAGTTCGAGATGGATTTGAAAAAAAGTTATATGGTAGTTGATTTTTTTTAATTTGACAGATTAATTCATAACCCAATTGATCTAATAAAACCTAGTTAGATTTTTTTCATAACAATATCATTTTAACATTTGTTTTAATTTTTTTTTTTGAAATAATGCCGTTTCAGATTGATTATGTTAACTTAAGTTAACTCACCTAACTTGTGACTTGAATCTTGACCAAGTAATGGGTTAGGTTTAATAACTTTGTTTTAAAAAATATCCCCTTTTAAGATTTATTTTTTCCATTTTAAGAGTTATTTTTTCCCAATTAAATATTTGTATGGATTCTGTGTTTTTGTATATTGTTTAAGGATAATTTACTATTGATGAGTATGTTCTAAGTGCATTTCATAACATGGCATTGACAAATTGAAGGGAGATAGTGAAAATACAGTTGCAGAAAAAAGGTTAAAAATGTGTAATTTTCCTTCATGATTCAAAGCATTCATGTACAAAATCAGGGATATGTCATTTTACCCAAGTGAAAGAGAAAGAAAAGGACCTAGTTATGTTACAAACAAGTACAACAAAAAAAACTATAAACAAACTGAACTGATCCTCTGCACTACGAAACCACTCAGGCAAGAAAGAAAAAAAACCAAAACTGAACTGCAACAAATCTGCTTGCCTAGCTCCTTTTGAACTGCATGTATAAACCACGAACCAAAACCAAGGACTTTCCCAAATGAACTGATTTTTTAAACAGTCATCTATACTTCACAAGTGTCAGCACTGTCAACCGACTCCTCTCTCCGGTGGCGATCAGAGACGGGAGTTCTGATTTCTTGTTGATCCATATCGAATGAAACTTCGTCTGCTGTGGCAGCAGAAAGGGATTTCTTGTGATGCTTCTTATTGTGCCTCAATTTGAGGATCCTGGAAAGAACTTGCACAATGTCTCGCATTGAAGGCCGTTTTCTTGGGGCACGGTTGACGCATTTGTATGCTAGAGCTGCCACTTCGTTAAGCTCTTGAACATCATATTTCCCATCCAGACGTGAATCCACTATTTCCTCCCACCCAACTTTTCCCTCAGTATTCATTGCTGCCTGTTCATCATATTAGAAAAAACATTTTCAAACTAAGAATAAAAAAAATGACTCTTACAGATATCCACTAGACCAACAGAAGCTATAATATAATCTCTCTTTTCAAGCAAGAACATACCACAACAATGCAGACCCGATTTTTAGAATAGCTTAGAACATCCATTTTAATTCGTTGACACTTTTCAGTTGTTCTGAAATGCACTGATGGGGGTTATACGAGGATAATTGAAAACTGTTCATGATGTAGAACATCCATTTCAATTATTGCCTTTATTGAAGTATTCTTAGTCTCTGTCACGAGGGCATAGTTTGTGCATACATCAGCAATATCCAGTGATGAATGTCAAACTAGATATTTTATATGGAAAAACCATTTGAACTTTCACAAACAATTTGTTTGTTCCATTTGAAGTTAACCATCCTGTTGAGAAAGAGTTGTAGAGACTTACAAGTTCAACATATTCCATAAGACCTTGTTGAGGATTTCTGCCAGCTATAAGTTCAAAAAGCAACACTCCATAGCTGTAGACATCACTTTTTTTTGTGAAGGTTCCTGTAGATACATATTCAGGATCGAGATACCCAAAAGTTCCTCTTATATTAGCTGCATGTCTGTCAACCATCTCTTCCCTTGAAAGCCCAAAATCAGCTACCTAATTGAACCAGCATGAACAGGAGTATGAAATTAACATGAGAAACTAACACTTGTTGAAAGAAGAAAAGCTAATTTTTTCGAAAATGAAAGGAAGACATCAAATGAAAATTTACTGTAACTTCTCATGAGTCAAAGTTCTTAAAACACACAATAGACATACCCTGGCTCTCATGCAGTGATCCAACAGAATGTTGGAAGATTTAATGTCCCGGTGAATTACAGGTGGAACTGCCTGCAGCATAATAAATAAAAAATAGTAAATTTATTAAGGATAAAATAATAAAGGAGTTTGATTACCATGGAGGACATGCATGCACATGTGCACTCACATTAGTTCAAATAAAAAAGGAAGTTTACCCCATCATGAAGATACTCCAAGCCCCTTGCTACTTCTAAAGCAATATGTACCCTCAAATCCCAGCTCAAATGTTTGATGTCTTCTCCTGCATGAAGAAGAAATCCATGTTATTTTTCACAATCCCCATTATAAAATCTGTCAATGGTGGTTCTTGCTCATTATTAACAGACAGCTGCAAAAAAGCCACAAGCTAAAACTTTCCCAGAGAGACAATTTTCAATTTCTAGCTTTTTTTCACGCAAGAGGTTTACAAGTGAGGCAAACTCTGATTCCTGTGAAAATCGAGGACCAGTCAAAGAGAAACTATTTACTTGCAATCTGACACACAAGCTGCCTATCAAACTACAGTTACCAGAAAGTGTGTACGTGTTTATTCTTCCATACACAAAAGGGAAGCCAACTTACGGTATAAATGAGAAGCCAAACTGCCTTTACTCATATAGACATATATAAGCATATGCTGGCCCTTTTCTGCACAATATCCAACCAAATTCACAAGGTTTCTGTGATGCAGCCTTCCCAATAGCATAACCTGAATATATTTAAAACAACTTTGAAACGTTAAAAGTAATGAACAATATGGAATGCAAAAACAACAGTTACAACACAAGAGAATTAATTGCATGAAACAGTAACACATTGCACATTTGCGCACCAGGGACAAAACAGGAATAATTGTTCAGCAGAGCAAAGAATTTCTTAATTATGATCTGGGTACATCTTTTTTCCTAAACTGAACATAATTCATATAATTGGCTCACTGTCTTGAATTCATCAAACTCCAAAACTTCTGTCCACAATTCATGTGCAAAGCAGAGTAACTTATTTTTCACCATTTATGCTTGCAGCTCTTTCCTTAATGCTCATCTTATTAACTTCTCTTTCCGCTAGTTACAAAACTTTATTGATAACTTCCTCATCTGTTGACTGGCATACCATTAGAAGTAAAACAAATGGGAAAATAAATTTAGTCAGACCTTAAACAACTAGTTAAAGACACTGATTCAGAAGCCAGATCCAGTTCTGTTCAAGACATGTTTGTGCCAGTTTTCATATCTTAAATGAGGATTAATATAAACAAATGCATCAATGTATAAGACACATGCCACTTGCAACTTGTAGTTATAGTATACAACCAATACAAGTATGAATGTGAAATTGTTAACCAACAATACCTCCGTCTGAAATTCCTTCTCCCCTTGCTTTGAATCAGTTGCAAGAACTTTAACAGCAACAGTCTCACCAGTTGTCATTTGAGCTTTATAAACAGGACCAAATGCTCCTTGTCCAATTAGTGTTGTAAAATTATAGGTTGCCTTTTGTAGATCCCTTCAGAAATAACACCAGGAACAAAATTTTAAACACGAAACTAATGAAAGAGAAGAATTATAAACTAAGAGAGATTAATCATCTGGTGTTAAACCCATTCTGAAATTAAAAAGCTCTAGCAGGTTTTTCCTTCTAGCTTAGACACCAAAAATCAGCTATTTGCAGTAATAATTCAACTTCAAAGCAGATCATTTTGAAGATTCTAAATTTGAAAGCACAATTATCCATTCACCATCATCAATTGTTCCATGCATCAAATGACCTTCTACATGTGCTGAAGTCAAGATACAGATAATAAACTCTAAAATCAAAATAATTACAAGCAGGCCAGTTAGTTGCAATCAGCGTCATCACTCTATCCTATGAAAAGCAAAAAGCAATTTCATTCAAAATCAACAGATAAAGTCATTACCGATATAGATTAGTGAAAAACATACTTGTAAGAATACACAGGTATCCCAGAAACTGAACCCACGCTACTCCTCTTAAATCCTTCAAGCCACAAGGACACACCATTTCTTCCTGCTTTCAAAGGTGAATCCGGACCAATGGTCGAGTCAGACATAATAGTACATGTATCTGCACCATTAGCCCGGATAGGGATAGTCGCTGCCCTCCTTGAACTGCTATTCCCAATCTGCGATCGCTTTCTATGGTACCTAAAACAAAACAGAGCAAGAATGGCCAAAAGCACTCCAATCACCACCCCTATCGAAATCCCGATAATCAATCCTGACGATTCCCCCTTCATTTTTGTGTTCTATTTCACTATTCGCTATTGAATCCTCCAATCCATTGATACAACTGCAACAATAGAAAATCTTGGTCATTGTCAAAGTCAAGCCACTTTGCATCTTATAACTAGAAGTCAAACAAAGCAATATACACACAATTTCAATAGATACATCCGTAGATAACAAATTCTTGAATATGACATAAATATGGCCATAAAATTCATATACTAGAAAATCATCAATATGGTCACATTTAAAATTCTATTTAAATGGCAATAAAAGTCAATCTGCAGATTAGTATTGAACTGCTAAAACGGCCAAAGTAAACAACAAATTTGCATTCAGACAGAATAGTCTACATTGTAACACAGTTTTGTCCTTAATTAACCTTCATTAACACAGAATCATTCACTAAAAAAGAAAAGCCGAGAAAAAAAACAAAAAAGAAGAAGAAGAAGAAGAAAAATCCACCATTCTGACTTTATAAAAGAAGTTTAAAAAAGGAACATACAAAGGTAGAATTCGAAGAAAAAGAGAAGTAAGAAACGCTAATAAGCACACATTAAATTCTGGTCTTAAATCAGATACTTGAGATGGGATTTTGGAAACGAGAATCATTAATAAGGAAAAAAAAATAAAAATAAAAAAACTTGAGCCATGCTTGCAAACGTAAAAAACGAACCCAGTCTAATCTGTATTGTATTACCACCAAAGACTTACTCAAAAAAGACAGCATCTTTAAGCTATTCACTATCTTTTTTTGATTACACAAACTTTCTAGTCATATATTAATCCAACTACATCAAAAACAGATACACATAACACATTTACAATCTGTTCGGTTGAAAAGAAAGAAAAACTCAAAATCCCAGATCAGAAATGCAAAAAAGACACATTCTTTTTAGAAAGCCAACAAGTTTTCCTAACATTTTTTGACTTGTTCAAAATGTTTAATACCTGTTTGTTTCTTTGGCAGAGGAAAGGAAACCATCGGAGAGTTTTTTCTTTTTTTTTTTGCGTGAAAAGAGAAAAATGAGGTTGTAATGATATTGAGAGAGAGAGAGAGAAGGGAATCTACAGAATGCGAGGAAAAAGAGCAGCAGGCAGGCAGATACGATCTGCTTCAAGGGGAAACACAGTACAGAGAAATGTCTAAACACTATTTGATATTGTACTGCGTGTGTGAGAGAGGGAGGGAGAGCTAAAGAGCAAAGACGGAGTTTTTCTCTTTTGTTTTTATTTGGGTATTTTAATTTTAAAATACATAGCAACTGCGTGAGTTGCCGTTTTGCACTCCGCCCACCTTCCTTTAGGTGTTGGGGCATGCCCCAGGAAAGTCTCCCAGAAACGCGCCTTTGGGATTCGAGTGCAGGAAAATAATTTGTTTTTTTTTTTTTAATAATCGATGTGCTTCTTCTGACCAAACTACCCTCGCAAGCCTTGGATAAGATTGCATTAGGTAAATTCTCATTAATCTTATCCTTAAGTGTATTATATAGCCTGTTTTGTCTTTTCATATTTTAAATTTTTTGTATTTGGTAAGAATATTAGAAGGGATATGTGTCCTCTAGAATGAAAAATATATTCGTCTTTTATGTTTTTTTTTAATTAACTAAATACAATTTTGAATATTAGTGAAATGTAACTCTTAAAATTTATTTCTAAGGGTAGACGTTAGAAAAATCCAAGGTAGAATGATTACAAATTATTCTTTGTATTTTTAAATTTTATTTCTTTCTAGTTGGAGGCTATAAAACATAAATTATTTTGAATAAATGCTCTAGACACGTTTGTAAAAAAAAAATCTAACAAACAAATAATTTTATCTCCATCCTTAAAAAATATATTAAATGAAACTTTTTAGAAATATGGTAACTTCTATTTTTAGATATTTTTGAAAAATATATTTACTTTAAAAAATATTAAATTAATGTTTTTTAACATGCAAATATTTAAAATAAAAAATATAAAAAAAAATTATTTTAATATTTTTTAAACAAAAAAAAATTAAAAAAAACACGTTACACCTTAATATTAAATAAACACTTAAATGTGAAAACTTAAAAAAAAAGTGTGGAGGTGTAGTTCAAATATAAAAATTAATTGCAGTACAATGTTAGAAATTATACTCACCCAAAATTAACAATGAAAAAAATAAAATCCAAAACTATTTTTAAAAATTATACTAACTCAAAATTATTTTTTAAAATAGTTTTTCACTAAAAAATATATTAAAATAATTTTTAAATTTTTTTTATTTTTAACATCAATACATTAAAACCATTAAAAACACACACAAAAAACAATTTAATATCTTTTTAAACTAAAAATATTTTTTAAAAAATCTAAAAATTAAAATTAAAATAAAAGTTGGTTGTGACAAACCCAACCTCAAATGGCAGGCCACCCAAAAGTGTCCTTGGATTTTGAATCCTTACGAAAATGTCCGGTAAGGAATTTATGCTTCTAATTTTGTCGGGATGGATTGAGTGTGTTGCGTCATGATTTATTAACATGAGGGTCTGGACACGTAAGCCCTGTAGGGTTCATTGATTATGACAGCTGTGTTCTTAAAACTTTGAAACGACAAGGATCAGAGGCTTTGCAATTTGAAATTAGTGTGTCATCATCCTCCCATTTGGAGATTAGTATGCTAATTGTCCAAGAAATGACAAGCACTAGAGTATTATTTGTTGACCCATGATAAACAAGTACAACTTACATGATCGATGACGATAATACCATTATGTAAAAGGAGTATCTTGTAATAATAATAATAATAATAATAAATTATCTAGGGGGTAACCAAGTGATAAGAGTTTAAGATCAAGAGATTTGCTTTTTCTGTAGTCTCAGATTCGAGCCATGTGGTTGCTCATATGATGGTTATTAGAGGCTTACATGGTCGTTAACTTTAGGGCTTGTGGGATTAGTTAAGGTGCGCGTAACCTGGCTCGGACACCCACGTTAAACTAAATAATAATAATATAAAAATAATTATATTTTACTAATGTTTAGAATATATAAAAAAAACTAAAATGTATTTAATCGGAGAGAATTTTAGAATAAATTCATGTCTTATCGAAACATGAACGATGTAAAACATGTTTTTATTATTTTTGTTTTTTCTATTTTAATATAATAGCGGGATTTAAAATTTGATTTTGGATAATTCAACGAAAATGAAATAATAAATTGGATAAATTAGGGTTGAGTTTCTTGGTACATGATACAAGAAATACCCTAAGAAAAGTTGCATAGTTGCTTGCTATTGGTAATCTACACAGAAGAACACGTAAGTTTTGGTAAGAATCTAGGGTTTAGAAAGTTGCTTGCTATTGATAATATATATAGTTGCTGCAAGAAGAAATTAAAGGATATATAGTTGGTAGCAAGCAACTATCAACCCACCACACCTAATTAATAAATATTAATGGAAGAAAAGTTAAAATCATAATTCAACAAGCAAATTCAAGGTGAGAAGAAAAGATGAACACTCACATAAATACATGGATATAATATATATGAGCTAAGCTTTGATGAAAGTGACTCAACTCCTTGTCATTGTGCTCAAGATATACACTAACTATTGAGAAGTTGGCTTCCCCTTTCAATTCATGATAATAATTATTATATTTTAGATGAAACCTAGCTAAAAGTATATATTATAAGCAATTCAACACCTCATCTATGCATCCCTTCTCAAGTCAAAACCTATGCTATCTGAATTATTAGGATTTGACACACAATGAAACCAATGTTTTTTACTCCTCCTAGCATAGTTTTGAAACTCGGCTGATCCGGGAATGAAACCGAACCAGGTTTAAGAAAAAATAGAAGAAGTCACAACCCGGTGTGACCCAGTAAAATCTGGTAAAAAACCTGGCTATAACTCGTTGATTATTTTTTTTGTTTTTTTTATCAAAACAATATCGTTTTAATTTTTAAAAACAGGATTGACCAGGTCAAAATCCGGCAACTCGAGCCTTGGGCTTGGTCGACCACAGAGCCAGGTTTCAAAACTATACTCCTGAGGACTTGTTTGCTGTGTTTGTACAGGAATTTAAATACATTTTAATTTTTTTTTTTGCTTTTAAATAATTTTTTTTGTGTTTTTTGATTGTTTTGATGTGATAGTATTAAAAATAAATTTTAAAAAATAAAAAAATATATACATAATTTTAATTTATTTTAAAGTAAAAAACACAACCCCGCCACATTTACAAACAGAAAATATACATAGATATTTCACATCAAGATAGATATCCTGACAATATACTATAATGTAAATGGTAACATTCCTTAAAGTGATTCACCAACGTCATGATGCAGCTAATTCTGTAGACGCCTCAATAATGGACGTCTTGAATGAGTTTAATTAAAAAGGTAGAGTCGTAGCAAGGCTTCTGGTTCAGCGGTTTTGATAAAGTTTTCTTGCCTTTGTTTTCTAGATTCGAGCATTAACATACATGCCTGTTATTTTTACAGTATTTTATTTATTTATTAGACTTGCAGAGTATTTAATGGATCTGTAAATTAGTTATGGTACCTGTAAGATGATCCAAACACCCTGAGTTATCAGAAAAAAAAATTAAAAAGGTAGAGTCCATTCCATGATATGGCTATATTTTTTTAATATAAGAAATAAGTATTCTTACCAATAAGTACATTAAATGGCATTAACATTTGGAAGATGAAGAAAAAGGGTGAAGAAGGGGGTGGCATAACTAGCTACACAAGTTAGATATTGTGGCCTAGATTTTTTTGCTCAAGAAGACTTTATTTTTTATTTTCTTCATATAAAATTAATGTAACATATATAATTTCTCAATTCTCCATGGCAACGTCAGATCCTTACGTACCAGCTGGGAAATTACTTATATTTCTGTCAAAAAAATTTATTAGTTTTCTTCATAGTTCAACGGATTTTTTCCCCGGTTGGAAAGAAATTCTCTAGTTTTCTGAAGGTTCTAATTTCACATGTTAGAATTACTAGGTGAACGTTTTTGACGACGACATGTATATTCCAAAGAATGATTCAAAGAAAGCAGATCAGGAAACAGTATTTAGTATAGAAGACGGTGTCTTCAAGAACCTGGGAGTTAAAAAAATACTAGTTGATTGATACCACGGAGTTTTGGTAAAAAAAAACACTAGTTGATGTGTTAATATAAAAAATAAATTAAAAAATATTATTTTAATATATTTTAAATTAAAAAACAACCTCATATATATATATATATATATATGAGATTTAATGAAATCGAGCAAATATAATGGATCACCCTTACCAACTCCATTAGACAAGAGCAAGATCAGATTCAATTTTTTTTCCCCTCAAGATTCATTAATTATTATTAATAATAATAAAACGGTCAAATGAGCTCAAAAGGGGACTTTAATTAGTGAATGTTAAAGAATGGAGGGTAACAACTGGAAAGTCACAGAAGGGAATTATTTTTTATTTATTTATCACGGCCATGGTTGCCTTAGCAAGCACTTATTCTTTGGTTACAGTAATCTTAAACGTGATTTTTTTTTTACTTTAGAACATTACTTTGGATCGGTCTTCCTACGTTCTTCGTTCTTGATAAACTATTGGCGCCCTTTGGCTCGATGCTCGATGAAATTGTTTCGCCTTTTGGTGTTAAAAAAGAAAGAAAAATCAATAAAAAAAAGGGGAAAACGAGTTGAAACTTTTGAAAATAAATAAATAAATAAAGTTCTTGATTGTTAACCACGCCAAAGCTTTGAATTCTACACATAGCAGGCAGAATCATATTCTTTAATTACACACAAGAAAGTTCCTAATTATTGTCATCTCATTGTCTGTGGAAGCGATTAATTAACTTGCTGTGGTATCAAACAACTTCAAGATTAATGTCATTAATTCTCGCTTAATCATAAGTTGTAAGGATGGGAGAGAATATAATTTTGATAGGTGCAGTTGAATTGATTAGATTCTAAATTTACTTTATAAAGTTTATCAGTTTAAGTCTTATAAACCGATTATTGGAGGCTTACATGATTGTTAACTTCAAAATCTATAGAATTAATTGAGTTACGCATAAGTTAGCCCAAACATTTATATTAATTAAAAAAAATAATCATGAGAAAATATAACTTTGATAGGTGCAATTCAATTGATTATGTTCTAAATTTACTTTTTAAAGTTTATCAGTTCGAGTCTCACAAACCAGTTATTAAAGGCTTACATGACCGTTAACTTTGACCATTAACTTTAAAGTTCATAGAATTAGTCGAGTTACGTATAAGCTAACTCAAATATTTATATTAATTAAAAAAAACAATAAGTAGAGCATATTAAAGGAATTGAGTACAGTTTTCTATAATGAGGGACAAGTTGTACCAAATATGTAAGTGAATATTCATTATTTTCATGGATTAGATTTGGGTTTAACAAATAAACATGCTTTGTTCATTAAGGTATATTTAACGCATATTATAAAGTAGAAGTTAGATTGAAAATATATTATTTTTGGCATGTTATTCCTGTTTCATGCACTCCAATGGATCAATAGTTATATAAAATGCTAAAATCCCATTTCTCCTGGGAAAAAAATCATTGATCATAAGACAAAACCCAACCGACACATAAAACAAGAGCAGAATACATTATTACATCAATGGTATTTCGTCATCTTTTAATACATCAAATATATATATATATATATATATATATATATATATATATATATATATATAGTGCATATACTCACTGAAATCTCAACTCTAGAAAGAGTACGGTAATTAAAATTACGAGGAGATTTATAAAACCTGCAATTCATGAATCGGAAATGGAAATCCCAAGAACTGGAAATAGCAAATTTGCAAAGGATTGAGAGCTGAGGAATCGGGGAAATTACCCATGATTTACATTTATTTGCTTAGGCTTTGCCTGCCAAATGCCAAGCATGTGAATTCCTTTAAATTAGAAGGGCATGGAGTTTTAGGGGATGAGAGTGGATCGCCATTAAAGGACCACTAGCTAGTTTCCTCTTCCACGTGAGATCATGCAGATTATCCTTATAGAATTGATTGTGCTCACGTTAACTTGGAGGCAAAGATATTATTACCACCTTATTATTTATGGTCTCCCATGTTCTAAGCAAGCAAGCATTCTCCCCTGCATTCCCAGGGTCCTTAGGGGCATGTGATATGCGAGAAGCAAGCACGTCATGCATGTGCACTTGTTCTCCTCGTTTTTTCGTATTCTCCGTAGGACGTGATAATTATTGATTTGAGCATCCAGTTGCATTCTTTTATATATATAAAAAAAATTATTTTTTTATGGTTGTTTATATATGTTTTGGGTGAATTATAGTTATTTATGTGTCTAGAAGGTGTTTAAAATCATAATAGTTTTTTTTTTTGTTTTATATATCAGAATAATATTTTTTTAAAAAAAATATTTTTAATATAAGTATATCAAAATGATTTGAAAACATATAAAAAAATTATTTTAATGCAATGAAAAACAAATAAAAAAATTATTGTTTTTCAAATATTTTTTAAACGTCAAAACAAACAAATATTTTAATTATGAATTCCGAGTTTGTTTTTATTGGTGGAACCATCAATTAAATAGGTTCAATCTCAATTTATCAAAAGCATCTTTAACATGTTTTTTTACGTGAGCGTGCAATGCGAGATCCCTTCTAATTGTTGAAAAGTTTAAAATGACCCTTATAACCTTCTCTCTCATTCTCCATAAAGATAACAATTACTATAACGAACAATACTTTTAAGTCATTTTATTACCGACATCAATTCTAACTATAGTTTTAACTAAATTCCCTTAACATGCTTCTAGTTTAAACATCAACTTCAATTACAATTTAAATTAACACATATAATTTAATTAAACTAACCACAACTAAAAGTGATTTTTTAAACTTTAACTTTTTCAAACTACAACCATAAAAGTTACATCAATAACAAATTAAACACATTCTAAATGCATAATTGAGTTTGATTATCCATTACAAACCACACTATAACAAAAAGTTCTTATCTCTAATACGAGTACTCAAACCAAATTCCAAATTAATATATAAATGTAACCTAAAATTAATAAATATACTCAAAATCACACACTCGTAAACCCAGGAATGCAGCAAACCGAGAAAGTAAGTAAGTGAATTTCATGAGTGAAATGAACATAAAAGGATGTGAATGTGATTTATTACATTCTCAGAAACAAGATTTGTTTACGCCTCCAAGCCGATGGAAACCACAACTACGAAAGCCTTTGTATAAGTGAAAACCACCGGCCCATCCTCTAATGGGCTATGAGAATTGTGTTGGGCCTTCTGATTGAGATTTAAAATTTCCAAAGTAAAATGAATATGGGCTAAGTTAATAATACAAGTCCCAACATAAAAGTTAATTATTGTTACCACAAAGGGGGAAGATATTTGAGACAAGTGATTTGTGCCCTTTTCTTTTCTCAACGCGAGCGGACCCATGGGCGACCACAGGACTACAACCCTAGGACAAACCACCCCAGCCCCGGTACTATCCAGGGATAATCGTGTCTACTTTTTCGTGCACAGTGGAATTCCAACTTCAAAAAATATCATGAAATGATTATTTTATGTTTATATTTAGTTAATTAATTTAAAATAATATTTTTAAAAAAATTAAATTTAATAAAAAAACGACAAGTAAAAAGATTATGGATAGCATGGGTCATTTTCAAAATCTGCAAAAACTTTATAGAAAAAATAATAAAGCTCAATCTTCAATTAAATAAATAGTGAAAAGTAAAATTAAAAAAATATGAGCTTATGAAAAAAAAAGCAAACTGGAATAAATATCTTAAACTTAGGTTAATCTTTCAAATTTAAAACCCATGAAATCTTATATTTGGGTTCTATTAAGAAATTCAATTCTCAACTAATTTAATGTTGAAAGATGAAATTAAAAATAAAAAATTTAAAAAACTTACGAAATTAAAATAATATCACTCAAAAGAATGTGGATTAAATTTAATAGGAAAACAAATAGAGGATGAAATCATAAAAAAATCAATTTAAAAAATTATCTCAAATAAAATAAATAACAATTAAAAGAATAAGAATCAAATATGATAAATTAAAAAATTAAATGGGGATGCAATAAAAAATTTTAATTTGATAAATTATTTCAAATAAAATTAATTAGGATCAAATGAATATGGATCAAATTTAAAGAAAAAACAAATTTAAGGTTGTTTTGAAAATTTAGAGAGTTGGGTGTGGAAATTAATAAGAAAAAAAATATAAATAAATAAAAATTGTCGTGCCAAATTTGAGGTTTGTTGACACACACATTGTCCAAGAATTGAAAGGATGTATAAACGATTCTAACCTCAATGTGGAATCCGGTATTTGGATGTCAAACAATGCTATACATGTTGCCTGAATAGCGTGAAAATGATCTGTACGTTGATACACACAGTGCATGTGTCAGCTATTTTTTTAAAATAATTGTGTTTATTTATTAAATTACTTAATTACCTCTCAGTAAACTTGAATATAAACAAAAAAAAAAAAACTATGATGACAATACAAAATAGCCTATGAACACCAATTTTATAGTTTTTTTATAAAAAAAATATAATTAATCCTTTTTACTATATCATAAAAATAAAAAGACTAAGAAATGCATGTACACTAGTATAGTTATTTTTGCTTTTAAAGATATTAGGTCATTTTACTATACTAAAAAACGAAAAAAAATTGATTTGTCCTCAATTAATATAATAATGATCAATAGACCCTAATAAAAAGATTATTTCACTCTAATAGCTTGTTCATTGTTTTTCTTTTGAAATGGTAAAAATATCATTATATTGTAGTAATCAATAATATTCTGAATTCGTGTGGACAATCCTTTGGTTTTTTATATATAATTATATGCAATTAAATCATTTATATATTTATCTATCTCTCTTTTTCACACACTCAACTTGTCATTTTATTGATTTTTCATCACCATTAAATTGTTTTTCGTGTATAAAATATACATTGATGAATAGATTTTCCAATTTTTTATTATATAAAAATAAAATGAATTTAAAAAGAGTAATCTAACTTATGATTTTCAAAAATAGAGGGATTATCTTACAACATTTTAAAAAACACAGAGGATTTGAATGTGATTTATTACATTCTCAGAAACAAGATTTGTTTACGCCTCCAAGCCGATGAAAACCACAACTAGGAAAGCCTCTGAATCAGTGAAAACCACCGGCCCATCCTCTAATGGGCTATGAGAATTGTGTTGGGCCTTCTGATTGAGATTTAAAATTTCCGAAGTAAAATGAATATGGGCTAAGTTAATAATACCAGTCCCAACATAAAAGTTAATTATTGTTACCACAAAGGGGGAAGATATTTGAGACAAGTGATTTGTGCCCTTTTCTTTTCTCAACGCGAGCGGACCCATGGGCGACCACAGGACTACAACCCTAGGACAAACCACCCCAGCCCCGGTACTATCCAGGGATAATCGTGTCTACTTTTTCGTGCACAGTGGAATTCCAACTTCAAAAAATATCATGAAATGATTATTTTATGTTTATATTTAGTTAATTAATTTAAAATAATATTTTTAAAAAAATTAAATTTAATAAAAAAACGACAAGTAAAAAGATTATGGATAGCATGGGTCATTTTCAAAATCTGCAAAAACTTTATAGAAAAAATAATAAAGCTCAATCTTCAATTAAATAAATAGTGAAAAGTAAAATTAAAAAAATATGATCTTATGAAAAAAAAAAGCAAACTGGAATAAATCTCTTAAATTTAGGTTAATCTTTCAAATTTAAAACCCATGAAATCTTATATTTGGGTTCTATTAAGAAATTCAATTCTCAACTAATTTAATGTTGAAAGATGAAATTAAAAATAAAAAATTTAAAAAACTTACGAAATTAAAATAATATCACTCAAAAGAATGTGGATTAAATTTAATAGGAAAACAAATAGAGGATGAAATCATAAAAAAATTAATTTAAAAAATTATCTCAAATAAAATAAATAACAATTAAAAGAATAAGAATCAAATATGATAAATTAAAAAATTAAATGGGGATGCAATAAAAAATTTTAATTTGATAAATTATTTCAAATAAAATTAATTAGGATCAAATGTATATGGATCAAATCTAAAGAAAAACCAAATTTAAGGTTGTTTTGAAAATTTAGAGAGTTGGGTGTGGAAATTAATAAGAAAAAAATATAAATAAATACAAATTGTCGTGCCAAATTTGAGGTTTGTTGACACACACATTGTCCAAGAATTGAAAGGATGTATAGACGATTCTAACCTCAATGTGGAATCCGGTATTTGGATGTCAAACAATGCTATACATGTTGCCTGAATAGCGTGAAAATGATCTGTATGTTGATACACACAGTGCACGTTGTCGCACCCGACATCGCGGCGGCCCTCAAATAATTCTAAATTATAAAAAAACAAATTTCGGGCATCTTGTTCTTTTAGGGGAAAAATGTTTTGTTTGAGGAGTCGTCACCTAGTATTATGGTCACTAGGAACCCTAACTGGTCAACAGAGATTCTATAGCTCGGGATTGGTTACGTAAAAAGGAAGATATTATCACCCCTTAAACGTTCTGCCTAAGGCAAATTGCATTGCTGTTTTTTTTCTTAAATTGCTAAATTTTATTGGTTTACGTTCTGATGATTTATCCACAATATCCCTGACTCTGGCGTCAGTAAATATTCAACTACGGATAATTCCAACTCTGGCGTTGGTAACTATTACGTAGCAATAAAATAAATTTAGATTAAGATTTTTTATTCCTGACTCTAACGCTAGTGAATAAACAAACAAACTAAATTCATTTTATTACGCATTCACATATTTTTTATTTCTTAGGTAGTAAAATAAAAAAACAAATAAACAAAAAAAACAATTAAATCAGTGTTTTTATTCCTGACTCTGGCGTCAGTGAATAAACCAATAAAATAAAATTTTATTTTTTATACATGCACATATATTTTTTTTATTTTTCTTGCTAAATAAAATAAAATATAACGAATAAAAATAATATAAATTTAAACCAGTATTTCATTCCCGACTCTGGCGTTGGTGAATAAACTAGTAAATTTATATTATTTTTATTCATGCATACACATATTTTTCTATTTTTCTATTTTTTTTATTTTTCTATTTTTTTGGGGCTGGGCCCAGCTCAGCCCACATGGGCTGGGCTAGACCCAGCCAGCCCAGCCCGGTCACTGGCCCAAGCCAGTGACCCGGCTGGGCCACACTAGGCACGCGTGATCTAAATCACGCGTGCATGGCCCTGTTATTGAATTAAACACGGACGGCGAAAATGAAAAAAGGCAAAGCAGGGGAAACAGAGCAGAAGACTTACCTGGTTCGTTTGCAGGGAATTTGCGCGTGATTGCTGAGGACGACGCTTCTGCCTTCGAATTTCTTCTTACTCCTTCTGCTTTTCACGTTGTATTCCTTTCCTGCGTCTCTGTTTCAGTTTATTTTTCTTCGTTTCTTTTGCTCTGTTTTTTTAGAACACCGTCTCTCTCTCTTTCGGCCGGTTTTATCTCTCGTTTTTCTTAAGTCAGAACTGGTGAGGGAAGCCTATTTCTGGTATGGGAGTTCTGGAGATGAACCTAAAAATTGTGTGCTTTGCTTGTGTTTCTCTTCTTTCGGTTTCTTTACTCTCTCCAGTTTGTTCCCTTTTTCTAGTTCTCTGTCCGATCTTCTCCGTCTAAGACGGAGACAATGGTGGTAAAAGCACGAGGTGCTGCTGGTTGATGGACCAAAATTTTCCCTGGTTCGGTTTCTCTCCGTCTCACTCCTCGGTTCTGTCTTTTTCTTTCTTAGTTTTTTTTTCCTTTTCGGTCGCTCCTGTTTTTTTTTTCTCCACCCTTTTTTTTTTCGCTCTCTCATCTTCTCTGGCTTTATAGCCAGAGAATGCCAAGCATTTGAAACGGCTTCCATCCTTTACTCCAGTAACGGCTCCTGAGGAGGAAGATGAAGAAGGCGATTAACAAATTCTAACAACGACGTCGTTTGTGTGATGGGAACAGCCACTTTCAATCTGGTCACTGAAGTTCTGAAATCGTGTAATCAAGTCCCTGGGTAAATTGTAATTGGATCCCTGTATGTATGCTCCTTTTACACATTGGTCCTTGGGTTTTAATTTCTTTTAAATTTGACAAGAATCAGCCCTATACTTTGATAATTGTTCAATTAAGTCCCTGATTTCATTAATTTAATTAAATCCAAGTTCAATTAAGTCTCAAAACTTATCAATTCTCCAATTAAACCCTTAATTGGATTAATTAAATTAATTCCAAGCTCAATTAAGTCTCAAAACTTATCAATTCTCCAATTAAACCCTTCATTGGATTAATTAAATTAATTCCAAGCTCAATTAAGTCTCAAAACTTATCAATTCTCCAATTAAAACCTTGATTGGATTAATTAGATCAATTCCAAAGTTTAATTAAACCTCAAAACTTCCAATCATGTTGCCCTTAACCCAAATTTTAATTCATTCTTCATTTATTTCATTTTACTTGCTTTTCATCATTATTATTTTTTCATCATCATTTTTTTTATATCCTTTTCATAAAATAATAATAAAAATAAAAATAAAATGGTCAAAAATTAGGTTATGACACACGTGTCAGCTATTTTTTTTAAATAATTGTGTTTATTTATTAAATTACTTAATTACCTCTCAGTAAACTTGAATATAAACAAAAAAAAAAACTATGATGACAATACAAAATAGCCTATGAACACCAATTTTATAGTTTTTTTATAAAAAAAAATATAATTAATCCTTTTTACTATATCATAAAAATAAAAAGACTAAGAAATGCATGTACACTAGTATAGTTATTTTTGCTTTTAAAGATATTAGGTCATTTTACTATACTAAAAAACGAAAAAAAAATTGATTTGTCCTCAATTAATATAATAATGATCAATAGACCCTAATAAAAAGATTATTTTACTCCAATAGCTTGTTCATTGTTTTTCTTTTGAAATGGTAAAAATATCATTATATTGTAGTAATCAATAATATTCTGAATTCGTGTGGACAATCCTTTGGTTTTTTATATATAATTATATGCAATTAAATCATTTATATATTTATCTATCTCTCTTTTTCACACACTCAACTTGTCATTTTATTGATTTTTCATCACCATTAAATTGTTTTTCGTGTATAAAATATACATTGATGAATAGATTTTCCAATTTTTTTATTATATAAAAATAAAATGAATTTAAAAAGAGTAATCTAACTTATGATTTTCAAAAATAGAGGGATTATCTTACAACATTTTAAAAAACACAGAGGATTTGAATGTGATTTATTACATTCTCAGAAACAAGATTTGTTTACGCCTCCAAGCCGATGGAAACCACAACTACGAAAGCCTCTGAATCAGTGAAAACCACCGGCCCATCCTCGTATGGGCTATGAGAATTGTGTTGGGCCTTCTGATTGAGATTTAAAATTTCCGAAGTAAAATGAATATGGGCTAAGTTAATAATACCAGGCCCAACATAAAAGTTAATTATTGTTACCACAAAGGGGGAAGATATTTGAGACAAGTGATTTGTGCCCTTTTCTTTTCTCAACGCGAGCGGACCCATGGGCGACCACAGGACTACAACCCTAGGACAAACCACCCCAGCCCCGGTACTATCCAGGGATAATCGTGTCTACTTTTTCGTGCACAGTGGAATTCCAACTTCAAAAAATATCATGAAATGATTATTTTATGTTTATATTTAGTTAATTAATTTAAAAAAATATTTTTTAAAAAATTAAATTTAATAAAAAAACGACAAGTAAAAAGATTATGGATAGCATGGGTCATTTTCAAAATCTGCAAAAAATCCTATAGAAAGAAATAAAAATTAATAATAAAACTCAATCTCTAATTAAATAAATGGTGAAAGGTGAAATTAAAAAAAACATGAGCTTAGAAAAAAAAAAAGCAATCTGGAATGAATTTCTTAAACCCATGTTAATCTTTTAAATTCAAATCCCGTGAAATCTTATACTTGGGTTCAATAAAAAAAACTCAATTCTCAATCAATTTAATGTTAAAAGATGAAATTAAAAATTAAAAAACTTGTGAAATTAAAATAATATCATTCAAAAGAATGTGGATCAAATTTAATAGAAAAACAAATGAAGGATGAAATCATAAAAAAATTAATTTAAAAAATTATCTCAAATAAAATAAATAATAATTAAAAGAATAGGAACCAAATATGATAAATTAAAAAATTAAAGAGGGATGCAATAAAAAAATTTTATTTAATAAATTATTTCAAATAAAATAAATAGAGATCAAATGAATATGGATCAAATCTGAAGAAAAAAAAATTTAGGGTTGTTTTGAAAATTTAAAGGGTTGGGTGTGGAAATTAAGAAGGAGAAAAAAAATATATAGATAAAAAAAAAATTGTTGTGCCAAACTAGAGGTTCATTGACAGACACATTATCCAAGAATTGAAGGGATGCAAAGACGATTATAACCCCACTGTGGAATCCTACATTTGGATGTCAAACAATGCTATACATGCTGCTTGAATAGCGTGGAAATGATCCATACGTTGATAAACACAGTGCACGTGTCAGTTATTTTTTAAAAAATAATTGTGTTTATTTATTAAATTACTTAATTACCCCTCAATAAACTTGAATAAAACCACGATGACAATACAAAAATAGCCCATGAACACCAATTTTATAGTTTTTTTATAAAAAAATATAATTTAATCCTTTTTACTATATCATAAAAATAAAAATACTAAGAAATGCATGTACACGAGTACAATTATTTTTGCTTTTAAAGATATTAGGTCATTTTACTATGCTAAAAATATCAAATAAATTGATTTGTCCTTAATTGATATAATAATGATCAATAGATCCTAATAAAAAGATTGTTTTACTCCAATAACTAGTTCATTGTTTTCTTTTGAAATGGTAAAAATATCATTATATTGTAGTAATCAATAATATTGTGAGTTCTTGTGGAGAATCTGCTTTGGTTTTTTTATATATAACTATATGCAATTAAATCATTTATATATTTATCTATCTCTCTTTTTCACACACTCAACTTGTCATTTTATTGATTTTTCATCACCATTAAATTGTTTTTCTTGTATAAAATATACATATATACGTTGATAAATAGATTTTTGAATTTTTTTATTATATAAAAATAAAATGAATTTAAAAAGAGTAATCTAACTTATGATTTTAAAAAATAGAGGGATTATCTTACAACATTTTAAAAAACACAGAGGCTAAATCATATTTTACTAAATGTGTGTAATAAGACTATATAAGAGTTTACAATTGTTGCACATAAAGTCGCCTTTATTTTTTTAATTTCAAAACAAAATACTATGATAAGTGACCAAGCTACGACAATCTCATGTCCCAACAAAATTCCATTTTTAAACTTTTTTTTTTATCATGGATATGATTTTTTTCATGAAAAAATATGAGCTTATAAAAAAAAACAAAGCAAATTAGAATGAATATCTTAAACTCAGGTTAATTTTTTAAATTCAAAACCCGTGAAATCTTATATTCGAATTCAATTAAGAAACTCAATTCTCAACCAATTTGATATTGAAAGATTAAATTAAAAATAAAAATAAAAAAACTTACGAAATTAAAATAACATCAATCAAAAGAATGTGGATAAAATTTAATAGGAAAACAAATGAAGGATGAAATCATAAAAAATAATCAATCAAAAAAATAAGAATCAAATATGATAAATTAAAAAATTAAAGAGGGATGCAATAAAAAAAATCAATTTAATAAATTATGATAAATAGAAATCAAATGAATATGGATTAAATTTAAATAAAAAACAAATTTAAAAAAAATAGAGGGTTGGGTGTGAAAATAATAATAATAATAATAAAAGATTATCATGCTAAACTGAAGATTCGTTGACTGTGTGTCCAGAAATGGAGGGGATGTGAAGACAATTCTAACCCCACCATTAAATCCTGCATTTGGATGTCAAACAATGCTACACATGAAAATAATAAGTGACCAAGCTACGACAATCTCATGTCCCAACAAAATTCAATTTTTTTTTAATTTTTTTTTATCATGGATATGATTTTTTTCATAAAGTCAAATAAAAAAAAATCTTTATTTTGTTTTTATCATCGGGCATGATCTTTCTGATAAAGCCAAAATATTAGAGAATTTTAAATCTTTTACAAAATACAAGTAAAATTACATAAATAAATAAACAATTAACACTTCGTTGATTTTATTTTTTCTTTTCTTTTAATTGGACATAAAAGGTATCCTAGCAATAAGATAGCTGGAACCTGGTTTGATTTATTTGGATCAAATTTTAAATTAAATTTTGTAAAAATTAATTTGTTGTCAGGTCATTTTACAAGTTAATTAAAATTTAATTTGTATTTAAAAATAAAAAACCACATCAATCATTTTAATACTTTTTAAATCTTAAAACAACAATAATTTAGATTAAATTAAATTAACTTCAGTTAACATTTCTAGATTTAATTCGAGTCAAAACGGAGTTTAATTACTTTGATAGTGAGACTTCATTTCTTGAATTAATCACTTTAAATATAGAATATTTTGAGGATATAAATTTGAATTTTAAATGAAATTTATTTTTTAAAAAATTGTATAAAAGCAAATACAAGAAGAGACCATTTAATTTTCTACAATAATTCATTTTAAAATTATTTTTAAAAAAATATTTTAAAAATAATTTTAACAACATAACAAGTATACTAAAATCGATGTGTGATTCACTGTGGCCATAGACTTGAACCACTATTCGCTACAATAATGGACTGATGTCTGTAGCCTTGGAAAAAATATTAGTTATTAGTTATTTGTTTGAGGGTATTTTAATATTTTTAATTTTTAAAAGAACAGAAAAACAATAAAGGGAGTACAAAAAACAGAAGTTTCGTGTGAGGGTATATAGGTATATTTTTAGTGTAAGTGCATAGTAAAATTACATATATACCTTTGAATCTAGAAAATTTACTTCATTTGGGATCAAGGATATTATGATCTTTTGCTTTAGATTTTTATTTTGTTAATTGTTTGTTTGATTGTGGACAATAGTGTAATTTAACATTTTAATAGGTTTTTTTTTTTGAAAAAGTTACATAACACGTATTGGCGCTTGGGAGCCGCCACGCACTTTAAGCGGCACGTGTGGCGGCTATCCATGGTGAAAAATAGCTTTTTGCCGTCTCATTTGATACCTAACTATCTCTTCTTCCATAATAAGTGGCACGTGTAAGTAAAAAATTGTCAGTTGTTGTTGGTGGGTTTATTTCCCCTCTTTATTTCTCTCTTTTACAGCAAAAAAAGCATTATGGTCCTCGTTCTTATTGGTATCTTAAATAAGTGATAAATTTTGAATTATTAAAATTAAGAATCATGATTTTTAAATGAATTATTAGAACTTAAAAATATTTTATTACAACACAAAGAAATGATTAAATATCACTATATATTACTAACTCAATTCATTTCTATTAATATCTCAAAAATAGAATTAAATATTATACTTAAACATAAAAATTACAATGAACTGTCAATCTAAACAAGAAGACTGTTTTTCTTTTTAGAAAAGAATACGGCAAGACACAAGTGGAAAATGGGAACGCATTTTTTTCCTCCTCTCTTTCTCCGACCACTGCATTTCTCATGTGGCGATTAGAAGATTATCAATGTGCTCATTTACTGGTTTTTGTTGTAGCAATCCATGGCGATTTCAAGCCCTCTGCTGCCGACTCAACAGTTACACTTGGGATCGTAATTACTTCACGATCCATCTACGATGGAGTGAGAGTGTTGATGCTGACGGGTTTCTCTTTCTCCATTTTTTCTTCCTTAAGAAAATTGAAGATGTTGACAGTTCTCAGAATATGTTATCTTTCTGGTCATGTGTTTGGTAGTGACGACACAAGTCCTCACGTGAATTGTGTACGGATATTTTATTTTATTTTATTTTATTTCATATTGTCTATTTCACACGTACAGCCATATACAGCTGGTCTCTCTTGGAGCTTTGTCAATGTCATGGATGATGCAATTCTCGACCTTTTACAGTATTACTTCGTCGATAATCCATCGCATTTCATTGGAAATCTTTATGCAATCAAGCTCAGAATTGGGTTTCTTCTTTTTTAATTCTAGTAACTCAATCAAGTAGGAGAAGCTTGATTATCTATAAAAACAGTATTAATTTGGAGGGGTTTAATTGTTTTTTTTTTTTTATGATAAAGTTAATATAGTTATAAAATATATATTAAATGATTTAGGGTAATAAATAACTTTAAAAAAAATTCTAAAATTTATATATTTTTATTTTAAAATATAAAAAAGTTGATATTTTATCTAAATAATTTATAGGGTATTTATAGCTTCTGAATATTGTTATTTTTAAAGAAGAGAATGATTGAGAACGTTGATATTTTACTTCACTGGAACTTGTTTTTGGCCATGTTCCCGCACTGGCTTATTATTTTAGCCATTTTATTTGGCATGCATCTAAAGATTCCAAATCATTTCTGAAATTGTTGGCATGGTCTCGTGGTAGCAATGTAGGAAAAGACGAATATCATGTTTTGTTTCATGTTCACAAAAGAGATACAAGAGTGAATGAAAAAAACTGACAAACTGATTAAATTAAAAAAACTAAAAATATAATTAAAAAAATCAAATTATAAAAAAAACTAATTAAACTGATTATAATATTTTTAAAAAATTCAGTTTGGTATGGTTTCGTAAACCTGAAATAAAAAAAACCGAACTAAACCTATTTAGTTAAGAAATAAAACAAACTGAATTGAATCAAAAAAGCCTATTAGAAAATAAAAAAAATATTCCAAAAAAAATATAATTTTCAATTTTAAACATAAAATAACCAAATCGAACTGAAACTGAACTAAACTGAAATCGGTCGGTTGAGTTTCGTTTTCCAACTTAAAATAATTGAACCGAGAACCAGTTTCGATTCGGTTTTATTTTTTTTATAAAATTTTGGTTTAGTTGTTTTTATAGATAAAAACTGAACCGAACCGAACCGAAAATAATTACCCTTAAAAAACATATTGTCTAGCTTGTATGTAGCAAATTATGGTGCGCAAGAATGTGTATATGTATGAATGAACAATAGTGTTATTTTGCCCGAGATACTTATTGATAAAACCAATTTAGCATTAAGGCAATGGTAGCACATCATTCTCACAATATGTATATATATGCGTAAAAACTTGTAAAGTCGATTGGGCGCAGCTTAATTCCCTCACGATTGAGAGTTGACACTAACCATAGATGATGGTTTAGTGGTAAAAATTTAAAATTAGAAGATTTATTTTTTTTATAGTTTCAGATTCGAGTTCTGTGGTTGTTCATATGATGGCTACGGAAAGATTATATGGCCATTAACTTCAGAGTTCGTGGGATTAGTTGAGATACGTGTAAGTTAGTCCGGATACTCATATTAAATTATAAATTATAGAGAGCTGAGACTGGATTTTGGTTGACTTTTTGGGCTAAAATGAATGAGAATTTGTCTTGAGACTGCTTGGATAGCATGAGAAAGAAGATTTTCACCATGTAGAGAAGTTGGAAGGATATTGAATGTTCGTAAAAACTTCTCTTTACTTCAGAACAGCGGCTATCAAAATTTAATCCGAACTTGATAGAATTTAATTCAAATTTAATAGATATTAACCCAACTTGAATAAATAAATATATTTTAGACAAATCTGCCCAAATTAGACATAAAATATATATTTATATTATATAAATATATATACTGTGGGCTACCATGGAGCTAGTGAGACAGACAGGTCATTTTTATATGGGCAGACGTGAATGATTCTCGAAAAGGAATTGGATTCCATTTACTTACAGATGCATGCTCCTAAGCCCACACTCTGTGCTTGGTCTTATCCTCTCGATAATGCCAAAATCAGAATGCATTACATCTGTTAAATATGGCTTTAACTTTCAGGTTTTAGAGCTGTTTTTTTAAACCTCGATTCAAGTTTTATAAATTTCGTACCTATCAAAAATTTATATAATTATTAATTTTAAAATTTATAAAATTAATTAAGATATATATAAATTGCTTTGAATATTTATATTAATAAAAAAAATATATCAAATAGAGAAAAAAAATGTATTTTCCACCTGGTGAGTTTTATAGAAATCAATTCAGATAAGGAAATGTCGTCCATGGGAATCTTTTTTATTTTTTTCAAAATCGATTTAAAAACAGTTTGAGAATACAGTGTAAATCATGTTTTTAAAAATTTTATTTTTTTATTAAAATTTAATATAATTTGTATGTTTTGAATCGTTTTGATGTGCTGATATCAAAAATAATTTTTAAAAAATAAAAAAAATATTATTGACATATATTTCAGTACGAAAAATTATTTAAAAAATAATCATTACTACACCAGCAAATATAATAATAGAAAAAATTACAGTTTTTTTTTGCCCTCTTACACGGTCCCTGTGTTTTTGTTAAATTAGAAATGATACATTACTGACATGAAAATCTTGAATGATAAATTTAGAGTTTTTTCTTTTTTTTAAAAAAATCAAGCTGAAAAAAATAGGATATTAATATAAAATAGAATTAATATTTTCTCTAATTAAAAAAATATATCTCTTTTATATTATAAATATCCTAGGTACCATGAAATCTCCCAGCAAACTATACATTAAAAATACATTATCTTATGTTGATTAATCTCTTGAGTCATGGGTGATGTCCTTTCCTTCTTTTTTTTTAAAAAAAACACAATTATGTACCTTTTGTTCTCTGGGATTTGAACCCATTTTCACTTTTGCTAGCTGGTCTTGTACGGGGTTCTGTGAACGCGTGTCAAGGGAGGTCAATTCAGTCAAAGAGATAGAATGGTTCTTCCAGCGTGTCAGCGTGTGATCTTCATCAGTGTCACTGATGACGTGGCCTGTCGAAGCCTTTTTCGCTGGCCTAATTAATTAACACGGCTAGCTAACATATAATATAAATGGTCACGCACTTGTCACGTGGTCGTTGGAACACGTTTGGGCCCCGCCGGTCTTTCTTCCCGTGTTCGACTTAAGACCCACTCTCGTATCTTCCTCGCGTGAATTCTACTCGAGAAGAGTCAACCAAAACACTTGTAGTTTTGTACTCGAAGATTAGCCCGCAGTGTCGGTTGTATTAAACTCTTTTTTTACGTAAAAGAAATCTATACGTTATTAATTTTTTTTAGTAGAAAAAAAAATATAGAAATTAATATAGTATAACTTAATATTTTTGATTGGTTAAAAAATAATCCAGATAAATGATAAAAATATAGTTTGATTTAAAATAAATGGTTAAGGTAAGATATTTTTATAAACATCGAGACGACAATATATTAGGTCGATTTGAGTTAACTCATTTTAACTTACCTATCTGTATACTGATTCATGAGACCATGATAACATCATAAAAAATAAATCAAAATAAATTATAAAGTTTAATTTCTAATAAACTAAATGTTGAATGATATAATTGAAAAAAAATTCAATTAAACAAAGAATAAAAAAAATGACCTGAGTCAACTAGCAAGCCTACGACCTAAGTCAACTAGCAAACCTACGACCTGAGTCATGAAACTAAGATAACTCAATATAAAAAAAATTAAAATAAATTACGAAACCCAATTCCTAATCAACTTAATATTGAAAGATAAAATAAAATAAAAACTGGTTAAAAAAAGACACAATATACTAGGGTTAACCCAAGTTTTCAATCAACCCATAAACCTAACATTGAAAGATAAAATTAAAAAGAAATAATAAAAAAACAAGTTAAAAAAATAGACAATACACTATTCTAGTAAATAGTATTTTATGAGAAAGGGTATAGTAACTTCCGCTTTTCTTTTAGTTTTTTTTAATTGATTTGATATTTTTTTATATAAAAACTACTGGAGACTCTACCTAATAATTGAGTAAATTTCTATTCTATAATTCAACATTATTGAATTTAAAAATTGAATCATTATGTTGGAAATTATATCTTGTTTTCTTCTTGCACCTAACTTATATTTTCATAATATTAATTTAAAATTCTTATTTTATTTCTAATACCACTTGTTACTACTAATTATTTTCTTAAACTCATACCAACCACACTATCGTCTTTTAGTAAATTTTATATCCTTATCATTCATTTCTCTCTTAAAATGATCGCCTCACATGAACACGACTTGAAATAATGTGTCTAACTAGCCTATTTATTATCTAATTTTGAGATTCAACGATCATGATTGTCAACGCCAACTCTCTTTTTTCTTGGATATGCATAGCAAGCAAGTCAAAGACAAATGGTGCCCAATTAGTCTTCACTAAAAGTCATAAGAATGACTCATATGTTTTTTTTATTCTTTATTATTATATAAGTTTCATACTTCCTAACATGGTGATGTAATTATCCGATTTTAATATCATCCCATCTAAAAACAATACATACACAATAAAAGTCAAGATCTTGATTCAATAAATTGTTAAAATATGTATAAACAAAGAAAAACATAAATATTTATTATATTGTCTTTATTTTCAGCAATCCACACGACTAATTTTGAACACTCATAAATGCTTCTATGTATTTTTTATAGGGTTTAGCAAAAAAACTGAAAAACCAAGAAAACCGGAAAAAAATAATTAAAATAACCGAACCGTGAAAAAAATCAATCAAACAGATTAAACTTTTGAAAAAACCGACCGGTTTAGTTCGGTTTTATAAGCCTAAAATTAAAAAAACCAAACCGAACTCAAACCGAAAAAAACTAGAAAAAACCAAGCCAAACTGGTTTTTGTCCTAAAAAACCAAACCGAACCGAAACTGGTTGGTTTGAACCGGTTTTAGTTGTTTTTTTTTTAATTTCAATTCAATTATTTTTTTTTAATAAAAACCAAACCAAACCAAGAATAACTACCTCTAATTTTTTTTTGAATGGAGTCTCCTATAATCCAGACTCACCATTCTACTACTACTGGTGCTAAAAAAAGACTCTATAACAATAGTAGATTCAAGTATAGCCAATAAATCTCTAGTAATGAATTGAAAGATTGGATTTTTGCTAGCTTGAACCTTCCACCATGACAAGATATCAAAGTCATTCCTTATTTGCCGAACCTTCCTATTAAAATAATGATTCAATTCAGTCATAAGCATAGTTTTAAAATCTAGCTAGACTGGTTGACTCGGGACTGGAATCAGGTCGGGTTTATAAAAAAATAAAAGTAGTTAAAAACCCGGCAGATCCAATAAGACCCGATTAAAAACCTGGTTGAAACCCGTTGGCTATTTTTTATTTTTTAGTCGTTTTGATTTATAAAAAATGAGGCTGACAAGGGTAATCGGGTCAAAATCTGGTAATTCTGTCAAAGCTCGTGACCCGAGTCTTGAGCCGGGTTGTATTTAAAAACACTGATCATAAAATATAAAGTTTTTGTTCTTTAAATTTATATCACATAGCTAACAAGTTCAGCCAATGAACTAATAAAGGCAACATTTAATTGATTAGACATAGATAAATCTAAAGTGCTTCACATGCTCACTTTTGTATATTTTATGAAGATAAAATTTAATAAAAAAGTTAGTTTTCTCGAACATTTCCTTTTTTTTGTTCTTTGAAGCTATCCAAAAAAGTACATTATCTCTAATTTTTTTAATCCCACTATTAATTACTTCTAACCTATCTATAGCTAACAAATTTAAAATATACGACGTATGAATCAAATCATCATTTTATATCAAAGAAATAACTTGTAATTTATCCTTGAACTAATTGTATTAAAAAATTATTTATTATTCAATTTTCTTATTGCAATAGTCGACGAGTAATTAGTATTGACATTTTAATCAATAAAAAATCAATAAAAACTTTCAATTAAACTCATAAAATTGTCATTTAATAGCCAATAATCTCAAAAGCTATTCACAGATAATTAATACAAAGAAACTGAATAATTAGGGGCTAAATATATAGTCTTAGTTTATGAATTTCTCCTTAATTACCAAGGATAAATTAACTAACGTGGGCCTTAATCCATTTTCATAATGTACACCAAATTAGGAAGACTGGTAAGTACTTCATACCATTGATGTTAATGACTCAGAAATAACGCATAATTAATTGTTTGATTACAAAAACAGCACATACATCTTTACATTCAAATGAAAAGGCAGACATAATTATTGAACCCTAATTAAATCTTAATTATGCATGCTATATATCATGTATATGAACTAAATTATCAAACTCCAAATCTTTTCTACATAAATTAATTAAATAATACCCTTTAAATAAAATTATAGACAAGTTAAAAAAATACTTCAAGGCTTGGCAAGAAGTAACATTAGTTATCTTTATCAACTATCCTATCCTATAATGCGACTCAATCTTTTTTATTTATAGTGTTTTACAAATTATATTTTACCTAAATAAATATTAAATTAATTATTTTTAAATTTTTTTATGATAATGATATAAAAAATATCTAAAAATATCATTTGAATATTTTTTTAATTAAAAAATATTTTTACAAAAATATCAATTATGTGTCAAATAACTTGTTGGGTAGGCTAAAACAATGATTCCCACGTTTTCAGTCATCGCGTGGGTGGGTCAGCGCAGTCAAGAAGGCAGAGGTCATGTAATAAAAAACAAAGAATGTTCTACGTAGGTGTAACGAATGGTCGGCGAGATTAACCTTCAAATTGTAAACCTATTAGCACCACTTGGTGCCGTTAAATTCCGTATAAAACCCTCCCCTCCCCCCTCCCCCCTCCCCTCCCCTCTATATATAGGACTGAAGATTGGCTTCTTGTTCTTTGGAACTCCTGTAAAAAACCAAACCAAACCTGAAAACCCATCAAAGAAAACTACAAAGAAAACAAAGTCAAATAGAAAATCAGACAAAAATCAAACACAAATTCTTTGATTCTTTTCTTTCCCAGAAAGTTAGTTTCTTTATTGTTTCATTTCTTCGAAGCAGTTTTGTTTTCGAGTATTATACTGGTTTTTCAAGATTGGAACTTCGAAGATTTTTGGGTTTGTTTTCCCGGTAAGTTAACCTCTCTCTCTCTCTCTCTCTCTCTCTCTCTCTCTCTCTTTTATATATTTGATTCTGTTTTATGTCTTTTCTGTTTCGTTTTTGTGTGATAAGTGAAGGGTTTTCTTTGAAGCCTTGTAGTGTTGTTTATTCAATAGTTGCTTATAGCTTGGAATCTGTTTCTTTGAATGATCTACGATTGTTTAAATAATTTGTTAATTTTACTTGATGCTCTTTTCTATTTTTTTTTGGTCCAATAAGGAGTCACAGAGGTTAATTTACTGTTCAGTTCTTTGTTTTTTCTTTTTTTAGCAAATTATAGTTTCTCTTGCCTTTCTTAGAGAAGAATTCTTACTTCTTTTTTGTTGAATTAGTTCCTTATTTTTATTACATGTTTAGATTTAGATTGATTGAGTTGATACAAAGCAGATTTTAGAAGCAGATTTTAGAAGCAAATTTATAGTTCCTGGTGCGTATTTGGTAACTGAAAATTTAATATATTGTAGTTTTTGTGGATTTATGAAGTCTTTGGTTTGGTAATTTGAAAAGTATTTCACTTTCCAATATGGTCTTGACGATGGCAAAGAAATTGGTGACAACCCTGTATTTGGTTACTGATTGATTCTGCAAGAGTACAGAGTTCAGCAAGAAAGTTTGAATGTTCTTCCTACATGTAGGAAATAAGGGACTGGAAGTCGATAGAAATGCCTGAGTTAGATTATGGATGTTGATAATGAAATCCTTTTGTTTTATTGCCTTTTGCTTCAATATTGATTGTGTCTGGATTTTCCTTGAAGATTTTTGTCATGATCTGTCTGAAGTTTTCTTGTACCTTACTTTAGAGTTTTGATTAATATGGAGTTGTCTTGTAACTGAAATAAGACTGACTTGGATGTTCATTTTTGTTCCTTTTGTTTTTGCCAGGCTGATACATATTTGTTTTACCTAAGATAAACAAGTTTGGGTTCTAAGAAGAGGGTTGTAAAGCTGCCTTTAATTGTTTACAACAGAGCCTAGCCAATCACTTTCTGTCTTGCTAGTAGAACAACTGATGCTAAACGTGTAGGTATGGAATCGCACCAGTATTTTGGATACGGTGTCACTGGTGCGGGCCTATCCTACTCATCTTCTTATCCGCCTGTTCCTTCTATACCTAATAGGTTGTTTGGCTCATTGAAATTTGATATAGGAAATTTACCCAGCTCACCCTTCTATACTCAATTTGATTGTGATACATACACCGCTACATTAAGTGACAGTCAGGAGTGCTACAGCTCCACAGATAATCTCTCAGGTGTTAGTCCTTCTCGTAACTCTTCACTTGAATCCAACAGTAATTTTAATAGGCCAAGCCCTTCTGTGGACTGTAGACTAGAAAGTCTACAGCTCTTTTCTGGTGGCACTTCGTCGTTGCAAGATGCAAGTTCTAGCCAGAACATAAAACACGCGTTGCAGGAATTGGAGACTGCTCTTATGGGGCCAGATGATGATGAAGATCTGAACACGTCAAATGCTTCTCTGGGGGAAAGTAGCAGGCCACAGACATCAGATCAGAAACCTAGGGCCTGGCGCCAGGGTTCTCATGTTATCCAGAATCAGACATCTTTTGTTTCAAGGCAGAGGCAGTTGGGTGAAGGTGCTCATGTCGAGAAACGCCAAAAGTCAATGGAAGAAGTACCTTTGCATGGTATTCCACCTGGGGATCTGAAGCAGCTGTTGATTGCATGCGCTAAAGCTCTTGCCGAAAACAACGTGAGTGCTTTTGATAATTTGACTGAGAAGGCCAGAAGTGTGGTGTCAATCAGTGGAGAACCAATCCAGCGTCTTGGTGCATACTTGATAGAGGGATTGGTAGCAAGGAAGGAGTCATCAGGCGCTAATATTTATCGTACCCTTAAGTGCAGGGAGCCTGAAGGCAAGGACTTGCTGTCTTACATGCACATCTTGTACGAAATCTGTCCATACCTGAAGTTTGGTTACATGGCAGCCAATGGAGCCATTGCTGAAGCATGCAGAAATGAGGACCGCATCCATATAATAGACTTCCAAATTGCTCAGGGAACACAGTGGATGACTCTCCTTCAAGCTCTTGCAGCCAGACCAAGTGGTGCTCCACATGTGCGTATTACAGGTATTGATGATCCTGTTTCTAAATATGCCCGTGGGGATGGATTAGAGGCAGTTGCGAGACGGTTGAGTGCAATTTCTGAGAAATTTAATATCCCTGTAGAGTTTCATGGGGTACCAGTTTTTGCTCCAGACGTGACAAAGGAAATGCTTGACGTTAGGCCTGGAGAGGCTCTAGCTGTAAACTTTCCCTTGCAGCTCCACCACACCCCTGATGAAAGTGTTGATGTGAACAACCCAAGAGATGGGCTGCTTCGTATGATCAAATCATTCAATCCCAAGGTAGTCACTTTGGTGGAGCAAGAATCAAATACAAACACAACCCCTTTCGTCACTCGGTTTGTAGAAACTCTAAACTATTACTTGGCAATGTTTGAATCCATTGATGTGACGCTGCCAAGGGATCGAAAGGAGCGTATTAGTGTGGAGCAGCATTGTCTAGCCAGGGATATGGTAAATGTCATTGCTTGTGAGGGGAAGGAGAGGGTGGAGCGCCACGAGCTCTTTCGCAAGTGGAAGTCTAGATTCATGATGGCAGGTTTCCAGCAATACCCTTTGAGCACATATGTGAACTCTGTGATAAAGACCTTGCTGAGGACTTACTCAGAGCACTATACATTGGTGGAAAAGGATGGAGCTATGCTGTTGGGATGGAAAGATAGGAATTTGATCTCTGCTTCTGCCTGGCATTGATAGCGGAGGCGATGAAGGTTGGATGTACTATATAGTTGTATTACATGTACTTTTCATAGGTGGGAATGGTGCGTGCCCCTTTCTAGGAGAGTGTTTAAACTGTAAGGTCATCAGCAGAAAGGTTTTTGTAATATTTGTATGTCATAGTCAATGTAATTCTATTGCATACTTAAATTTAATAACATTCTCTTTCTATATAGAGCTGACACTATACCCAATGTTCTTGTTGAGGATGCGGCCTGTTTCCCTCTTTTTGTTAACAACTGTGATTCATGCATCTTTCTGTAATTCATCAGGTTACAGAGGGTGAAATCTTTGTCCAACCCCTTTTTCACTTGATGCTGAATGAATTTTTCACATTGCCTTCCATTTTCTAACCATCTCTATCTTAGTGCTCTCAGTCTCAGGCAATACTTCACAAATCTGAGGTGAAATGGACATTAATCTGGTGATTTTGTTTGTATACAGGCTGGTCAATCTCAGTTTTATATCTGGCAACTTGTTATCATTATATCTTCATGATGCGAAAACAACCAAGAAGAAATACATCTCATGATCACAAGGGATTGGGCGTAGTGCATCTAACCTATTACTTTCAATTTTGGTCGACTAAATCCCTTTCTCAATGGACCTGTCATGTTAGCCATTTTCTGGCAGTTTACAAGCCCCACATAATCAAGTAATTTACTATTAATAATAATTGATTTGAACATAGCTAGTCTCTGACCTAGAAGTTATCTTCATGTTTGAGCCGAGTGCGTATTGCAAACCTGTCAGATACATTGGTAAGAAGCTCAAGTTCTTCATCTGGGCCAACATGTTGAGTCTTTGTTTTTCCTCATGCATGGTTCTATATTTTTACTATGTCCCTTCTGGTGGATTATTATAGAGACTAGATTCATGCACCGGAATGTTATTGTATGATTGATTGGTACATTGGATCACTGTAATGAACCCTTATAATATGATTAGGTCGGACGAGACCGATAAGTTAGATTCATTTAATTATCTTTCATCGGATAGGATTTGTTAATTCTTTTGTTTTCTGTGATGCCTCTAAGTTCCTTCTGATACAATCCCGGTAAAATATTGAAATCTGATAGATCCATGACAAAACTAAGCAGTAATATTAATTTTGGGTCGAGTTCAGGTTCTGGATAGGCTCTACTTAGTCATATTGGATACCTGAGTCCCCAGCTCTAGCCGGCCCACTAGCATTAGATAATCCGGTCTTCGTCTGGTTTGGTTAACCCGATTCTTTTTCTCTAGCATTCTCATTATTTTTACGGTACACCATGTGTATATCTTCATAAATATCTCTATAAATATATAGAATATTAATAAGATATTTATATAAAATATATTAAAATTTAGATGTTTTTTAAGATATTTAAACAAAATATAAATGAGAGCTTATTACTCCAGACTTCATGTCCCTGGACAACAATAAACTCAATATAAATCTAACACAATACAAAGCTTTTTTTAAGAAAACACTTGAAATGTAAAAGAAAAAAAACAAAAGGACTACACACTCAAACACTGCGATTAATGTGATCACTTCGATGACATATAGATTGAGATGGCAGACAGCCAGACACGCCTCTACCCTTTTTGTTATGTTATCAAGATTCAAGAATTAGCGTAAATTAACTATTTAGATGGTGACTCAGTGGTAAAAACTTGAAATTAAAAGATTTATTTCTTCTGTAATTTCAATTTCGAACTCTGTGGTTGCTCATATGATGGTTACTGGAGGTTTATATGGTCGTTAATTTCAGGACCTGTGGAATTAGTTGAAATACATGCAAACTGACCCGAATATCCATATTAAACTTAAAATAAAAAAAAAGGGTAAATTGGATGGAAGTTGGACTAAAGGAAATTTTAAAATCTTTCACTGAACAAAGGGGCCCAGGAAAAGAGTAGGAGGGCCACAATAAAAAATATCAAGAAAAAAAGGACTAAAGAAAGAATATTGCAGATGACATATTATGAGCATGATCATCAAAACAATGGCTTAAAAAACTTGGAAAACGAAGAGCAGTACTACAGAGATCATTCCTACGATCATTACTGTCATCTGCAGTTTCAGTTTCGTAAGATCTCTTTTATTAACAGTTTCAAATTATTATTATTATTATTATTAACAAAAACTAAAAAAAAAAAAGAGTTGAATTCATTGTTTTCCGCTTCATAAATCACTGTTTACTTAACAATATTTTATTTATTTTATTTTTTAATATTAAATTTAATGGAATTGAATTTCATAATTTATTTTATTTTATTTTTTATGGGGTAAGTGCGGTGAGTTAACCTGGATTAACTTCATGTTGTTTTAGGTATTTTTTTAATTAAGTTTTTTCTTTAATTTTATTTTTCAACATTGGATTGAATAAAGATTGGATTTCATAATTTATTTCAATTTGTTTCTATAAGATTATCCCGGTTCATAACTCGTGTTGCAAGTTTAGCCGGGTTAAATAAAGTTGATTTTGGTCATTTTTTATGTTTATTTTTTAATTAAATTTCTTTCAATTTCATCTTTCAATATTATGTTAATTGAGAATTGAGTTTCATAATTTGTTTAATTTTTTGTTTGTGGAGTTATCAAGGTCTTGTGATCCGGGTCTTGAATTTGATAATTTAACCTAATTTGACATAGATCGATCCAATATACTGTAATTTTAATATTTTTTTTAAATATCATCTTAAATTTTTTTTAGTAAAATTATATTTTTACTAGTTATATGGGTTTTTTTTTGAACTAATTAAGTAGATTAAATCATATTATATCAACCTCCACACAGTTTAATTTTTTTTAACCAAAAATACACTAATAATATTAAGTGCTGGTAGGAATAAAATTGTTGAATGCACAATGCTGTTAATAGGAAAAGAATCGTAAAATTTTAATGAATATTTTAATAAAAAAAATATATATTTTTATTAATATAGGTGTTTGAGTCAACTTATACATATTTTAACTAATTTTATAAATTTTAAAATTAACAATAATATAATTTTTTAATGATTATTATATATATATTGAGTTGTTGAATAATTTAAATGATTTTACCTTATAAATACACGTAAACTTCATTCTTAAAAACCAAGGACCAATATATAAATTTTCTTTTATAATTAAGCAGTCACTCAATTAATTAAACCTGTTTTACATTAAAAATAAAATCATACCTTTTAAAAGTGCATGGAATAAAATGTAATGTTATTCAAAACCTAAAGGTGCTCCTGCCCTCCCCTGTTCTTAATTCAAGGATTAGACAGATGTTTGGATTGTTTTTTTCTTCCTCTCTATTGAAAGAAATTAAAAGGCATGGAGAACTACTGTGGCCATTTTAATATTTTTTTTTATTATAATTTACTGTGAATGTGAATTGAAGTAGTATTTTGTTATTTTATTTTAATTAAAAAACTTCTTTTCTCTTCGAATTGATCCATATTTTATGACTAAAATGGTGGCCAATTGCTCCTGTTTTGTTAAGGAAAAATAAAATTAAAAGAAATAAGAACATATGGGGAAATTGGGTGGCTCTTTTAAAATCAGCATGAACTCAATTCAGGGTAATGATAATCAGTCGGGGGAAAATCACAATTTAGGAACCAATCGAACTCAATTCAAGGTAAATGAGATGACCTTCAATCTCTTTCCTGTTTAAGGTTGACCTGACCTTCAACAAACACCATGTTCATATTTTTCACTTCATCACATAATTAGCCAGGCGAGGAAAGGTGCTGTGAATAAGTGGAAAGGGTTGGATGCTAATTACTTGCAAAGTAACTTGGAATGCATGGTTGTGGCCCGATGATCAACTCTATATAAATATCACCAATCATCTATCTAAGTGAACAATCGGAACAACAAATTTATTAGCAATTTCTTGCTAATATTATAGAGGATCTCTTATTCAATTTTACAAATTTAGTAGCACAACACATCCATGCATGAATGGTAAAACAAAATCGTTGATTTGTAGGGTTGTACATTAAACTACAACATAAGAAATATTGTCCCTGCCCTATAATAAATAAAATTAATAACAATACTAATATTATCATTTTCCCAGGTAATATGTGTATTTACAAGACCTTGAATACATTTTTTTATATTTAGCTTGATTACTAACGAGCCACCATATCTAGAATTTGGTTTTGATTTAGAGATAAGTCATTTACAAGTAAGGGATATTGACATGAAATGTGTTGCGAGTACGTGTTGTAGGGGATATTTTGGTGGATTAAAGGTAATAATTAAAATAGAGCCAGAACCTAGGTTTATTGTAGCTACCCTTAAATGATTTTTGAAATAATTTTTTACTTTAATATAGGTGTTCAGGCAGCTTGTGCGCACCTCGACTAATTTCACGGGCCCTGAAGTTAACGACCATGTAAGCCTCTAGTAGTCATCATATGAGTAACCACAGGACTCGAACATGAAACCATAGAGGAAACAAACCTTTTAATTACAAGCTGTTATCACTGGGTTACCATCTAGATGATTGATTTTTTAAATATTATTGGATAGGAAGTTGATTATTCAAAAAAAAAAAAAAATACCCTAAAATAAGTAAGACTTAACCTAAAACTAGGAATAAGGGGTTGTCCTTTCCTCTGACGTGTGGTTGGCCACAAGCTCTAGAGGGCGTTTAGTAGCGAGGTTGCATCTGCGTTTTTAACAAAACGCAGATGCAACCCGTTTGGTAAAGAAAAAAAGCAATTGACTATTCATGGGACCCACGACATTTCAGCATCCAAAACGCAGGAGAAAAAAAAGCAGACGAATGCTGCTTCTTGTGCATGCTGCTTCCTGCGCCCTTCATGCTAATTAATTAGCATGAACAGTGAACTGTTCATGCTAATTAATTAGCACACGAATAGTGTAGCATGGCTACACTGTTCACTGAACAGTGTAGTCATGCTACAGGTCAGACCGGTTCCGGTTCAGGCCGGACTGGTTCCGGTTCAAAGTTTAAAAATGCATTGAACCAGGTCCGACCCAGTAAAATGAAAAATAAAAATTATTTTTTATTTTTTAATTGTGTTTTATTCAAAAAAAACTAGTGTTTAACATTATTCAATGACACTGCATAAATTACAGAGATCGCTTGATGAGGTAGCATTTATAGAATTTGATCGCAATTCCAATTTTATTCCTGATTATATTTTACCTGATGTTGTTGCGTGCTTAAAAAACAAAAAAAACTGTAGTCCTTGTCGTATGTATTTCTTACGTGATGGAATTGTAGATAGTTTAATGGAACAATAAAAAATATTTTATATAAAGTATTATTTATTTTATGATGTAATAGCAATAGTTAAATCCACAATATTTAAATTAAAAACCATTAATATAAATATATATTTTTTAAAATTATTTTATAACCTTAATTTCAAAAGCACTCTTAACCAAACATATTAAATTACTTTTTCTCCAACCTCAATTTCAACCACAGTTTTAACCAAACACCTATTTTTTCAAACCAACCTCAACTAAAAGTACTTTTTATAAAACAACTTTTTTTAAACCATAACCACAACAGCTACCGCAATACCAAACACACTCCTAGAAGAAAAGGAAGACGTACTCACGAGTCACCCACACATCAGGGGAAGGACCTAGGATGTGCCAGAAAAAGAAAACAAAAAACACATGTAAGATGCGGTTTGTAAATAAAATCTCAATAAATTGGTATATCGATTACCTGCAATTGCTTAAGATGTGGTCCTTTTGTTATGACCATTCGAATGCACGTAGCTTAGTGGCAAAAATGGAGTCTCTGCGAGGATCTGCTCTCTTTGTGTGGCCGAAAAATTTCTTCAATTTTTTCTCCCCTGTTTCTTATCATGTGATGCTGATTCATGTGATCCATTAATGCTCAGAACTATTCATGGTCGAAGATTGCACTACAGTCTAGTGGAATTCCATGTATGTTCGAAAATAAATCTCCTGAAAAATCAAGCCTGCAGAAAAAGATGTGATGGGGTCCGTGATTATATCCTTTTCGACAAGGTCACTTGCAGCCTTCGAATAATTTTGTCATGGAAAAGGAAGTTTGTCGCCGCATGAAACATGATTCGAAAACGTTGTACTCAGTGGTTAAGTTTATATCAAGTCTGTATTTGAGGTTTTGATTAACCGGTTATGAATGAAAAAATTGCCCACCACGGATACATCATTCTCATGTAATAAAAACAATCCATTGAACTGCTAATAGTTTGGAAGGGAAAATTCCAATCTTTGTTTTTGAACCCTTGTACTTCACTCCTGTTTTTTTGATAATTTTTTTTTAAAAATAAAAAAAATCTAAAAAAAAATTCATTTTTAACGCAATCTAGTCAATTTTTGTTACCATTCTATAATTTTCAACCCTTTTGCTTATTGTTTTCATCAATCTGATAATGCTCTAGCTGAAATCTCAAATAATACATCTCTTGTTCATTGAAATCTTCAGGATAAAATTTCTTAGCAAGCTTGTAAATAGCATCAACTTTAAATGATTTAAAGTTGTCTTTAGGTTCTAAAGAAGAGCTAAGTACAAGGAGTTCCATTGTCTCATCACTGAATCTAGAATTTAATTCTTCCAACTGAAAATCTATTGTTGAGTTAAATATATCATAATGATAATACTGGTAAACTGTCATTGAACCTTGTTGTTTACATGAACGACCTGTAGCCTTTTTATATGAAGCATTCATATGTGGTATGTCAATCTCATATTTTGTGCAAACAAATTGCACATTTGCAAGCAGAAGATCAAATCCGGCATCTCTCAAAGTTTGAAGCAATGCTTTAGTAGTTAATACAAGATCCATTGCATTTAAGATGTCAAGAGATTTTTGCTGCAAATCTCGACAAAGTAAATCAGTAATCCCTATTATTTTATGCATCAAATATAAGATGAATATAAATTCAAAAGATTTTATCACAATCAAACAACCACCAGCTTCTCCACGTATAGAATTAGAAGATCCTTCTTGAACCATACTTTCAAGCACAGTAATAATTGCACCATACATATCTATTAAGCTGCAAATAGAATCAAAATGAGAGTTCCAGCGAGTAGTTCCACTTCGATGTAAATTACCAATTTGATTAGCTCTTCTACCAGTCTCACGTTCTCCAGTAGCTACCATATGTGCAATTTCTATAGCCTGAGCATAATGTAACTCAGTATGACGTTTGGGAGAAGCACAAATAAGATTGATAATGGTTGTCAATTTTGAGAAAAATAACCAAATAAAAATCTCATTTCTAGCTACTGCAACTAATGCCAGTTGTAGTCGGTGAGTAAAACAATGTACATAATATGCATAAGGACAATATTTGAGAAATAGAGCTTGTAGTCCATTCCATGCACCACACATATTGCTAGCACCATCATACCTTTGACCTCGCATATTAAAAATATGCAAGTTATATCGAGTGAGCACATCACAAATTTCTTTTTTAAGTGTTGAAGAAGTAGTATTTGAAACATGCACAATACTAAAAAAATGCTCTCGTACAAAACCCTGAATGTCAACAAATCTCAAAACAATAGCCATTTGTTCTTTATTTGATGCATCTTTGGCTTTGTCAACCAAAATACAAAACTTTGCATCTCTAACTTCTTCACAAATCTTTTTCCTCACTTTGTTCGCAAGAATATGCAAAATCTCTTTTTAAATAGTCGGCGAGGTATACTTTGCATTTCTCAGAGCTTTTTCTAAGACAACATCATCAATGTCAATATTTAGTCTCCCCATAAGTCTTATCATCTCTAAAAAATTGCCTCGATTATTAGAAGCCGAAGATTCATCATAACCTCTAAATGCACATGCTTGTAAGCTAAGCCATCGAACACTTTCAATTGTTGTCATAAGCCTCAACTGATTTTTCTGAACTTCTTCAGCAGTTTGTGCATTCAACACTTTATCAATATGTCTTCTTACTTTCATTAAATCTTCAGCAGATTTCACAGCATTATTATGTGGTGAAGTGGGACTTCCCACATGCATCAAAAGTGCATATCTAACCCCATCATTAACCCTCTTCCAACTTCTAAAGCCTTCGGTGGTGAATGTGAGATGATGAGGCATTTTGTTTTCAAAGATAACAAAATACTGCATCCTTTGATGGAGAGTACTCTAACCAAGGAAATTAATCAAACCAAGTGTACTAAAATCGACAAAACTGTCTTTCTGATTCAGTCCTTGGATACTCTACTAACTTAGGTTGATATGGACCCATTTTGATATAAACTCTTCGAATTTCATCTTGTTGATTAATAGGATGTCTCCACACTGGAATTCATAACCCTGGATCTTGTTCAAGAGTATTAACATCAATTTCAACTCTTTGAGATTTGAAAGCGGGTTGTTCACTACGATTTGACACATCAATATTGGAAGGAGAATGTCCTTTACTAGTTGATGTTTGTTCGTTTGGTTTAAAGAATGAAAACATAGTTTTTCCTCTCTTGTTTCCTTGATTTTCCATTATAATTTATAACCTATTCAAGTAAAAAGAATTGGGGAAGTCAGGTGCAAGATGAAAAGATACTAATGCCACAATAGAATATTCATAAAATATAGAATATACAAGGATAAACTAGTGATGCAAACTATTGGAAGATTTGGAGAACTTAACTTTGAAATAACTAGTAAATTATTAGTACTAGACTACTAGTGTGTTAGCATGCATCCATTTCTAGGGTACAGTCTATTGTTTACTCCACTAACAATCTACTGTAATGAATGTGAAATATTGAATTCAAAATGAAAAGTCATGGTTTGTAAATTCTTACCTAATGATTTTACACTCTTGCGGCTCTCTGTATAGATTCTTCTTCAAAATCCAAGCTAAAATTGTATATTGTTGAGAAGAAAAATAGCTAAAACCCCAAGTTATTTAGAAGACATGTGAATCAATTAATTATTTATATTTAGATAGATTTGCTGTAAAATATAACTATTTAATTAGTATTGGAAGAGAAGTTGGGTGGGTAATTAGAAAGTAAAGTGGCGGCTGATGGCTAGTAATTAATTTGTATTGCAAAGAAAAGTGGGACACTAGGTTTGTTTTGTTGTAAAAGATGCGGAAAGTGGGATGTAGGTTTGTTGTAAAAGATGCAGAAAGTGGGACATAGGTTTGCTGTAAAAGATAGAGAAAGTGGGACAAGATTTGCTGTGTAAAAATTAAAGGGAAAATGGGTCATTATTTTTTTTTAACCTGGGCCACAGTCCTCCTTAGCCTTATAAAAGGCTCCGCCCCTGAATCCAGGACCATCTTAATAATATACTATAAAAGGGTTGGATGCTAATTACTTGCAAAGTAACTTGGAATGCATGGTTGTGGCCCGATGATCAACTCTATATAAATATCCCCAATCATCTATCTAAGTGAACAATCGGAACAACAAATTTATTAGCAATTTCTTGCTAATATTATAGAGGATCTCTTATTCAATTTTACAAATTTAGTAGCACAACACATCCATACATGAATGGAAAAATAAAATCGTTGATTTGTATATTAGGCAACTTGATTCAAAGAATATGTGATGACAAGTCAAAGTTGTGGGATTGTGCACATGCACAAGTAGAATTCGCATATACACCGAAAGATGTTAGATAAAAGTTGCTAAAAGCCAACACCAAATACAAAGAGGTTACCAATAGGTACCACCTTTCTAAAGTATTCAAGGAAGGATATAGGGTGATCTGTTTCTATGCAAAAAAGGAGTCCTAATATATAGGGTTGTACATTAAACTACAATATAAGAAATATTGTCCCTGCACTATAATAAATAAAATTAATAACAATACTAATATTATCATTTTTCCAGGTAATATGTGTATTTACAAGACCTTGAATACATTTTTTTATATTTAGCTTGATTACTAACGAGCCACCATATCTAGAATTTGGTTTTGATTTAGAGATAAATCATTTACAAGTAAGGGATATTGACATGAAATGTGTTGCGAATACGTGTCATGGGGGATATTTTGGTGGATTAAAGGTAATAATTAAAATAAAGCCACAACCTAGGTTTATTGTAGCTACCCTTAAATGATTTTTCAAATATTTTTTTTTAGTTTAATATGGGTGTCCGGCTAGTTTCCGCGCACCTCGACTAATTTCACGGGCCCTGAAGTTAACGACCATGTAAGCCTCTAGTGGCCATCATATGAACAACCACAGGACTCGAACCTGAGACTACAGAGGAAACAAACCTCTTAATTACAAGCTGTTATCATTGGGTTACCATCTAGATGGTTGATTTTTTAAATATTATTGGATAGAAAGTTGGTTATTCTTAAAAAAAAAGAAGAAAAATACCCTAAAATAAGTAAGACTTAACCTAAAACTAGGAATAACATGTCGTCCTTCCCTCTGACGTGTGGTTGGCCACAAGCTCTAGAAGAAAAGGACGACATGCTCATGGGCCATGGCCACCCACGCATCAGGGGAAGGACCTAGAATGTGCCAGAAAAAGAAAACAAAAAACACATGTAAGATGTGGTTTCTAAATAAAATCTCAATAAATTGGTGATAAGATTGGTTTAAATAAATTGTTATGTTTCTGTAGCTAATAAGTTCCTACTATGTAGGAAGACTTTTTCTTTGTTAGACTATTTCCTCATGCACATTACCACTTTCTATTAGTGTAGTTAGTGGGCTGTTTTTATTGACTTTCTGTTACTGTTGTAAGGCTATATAATAGCCAAAGCTTTTTTATCAATAGCACTGTCATTCTTCCAGTTTACTTGAATACATTGCTTGTTTTTCTCAACAAACTGGTATCAGAGCCCCCACTGGGACTGAGAAAAATAAAAGCCGCAGCTTTTTGAGTGACTTTCAAACACAGAGAGACAGAGAAAGGACGATGACTTCTGAAGGCAATTTTGTACAACCTTCCATTCCACGTTTTGATGGTCATTATGACCATTGGAGCATGCTCATGGAAAATTTCCTTCGAAGCAAGGAATATTGGAGTTTAATTGAAACTGGTTATGAAGAACCAGCACACGGAGAGCAATCATTATCAGAAGTACGTCAGCGAGAGTTAGATGCAGTAAAACTCAAAGATCTCAAAGCAAAAAACTATCTTTTCCAAGCAATTGATAGGAGTATCATTGAGACCATTTTGGACAAAGACACCTCCAAGAAGATCTGGGATTCCATGAAGACCAAATATGAAGGGAATGCTCGAGTAAAACGTTCCATTCTTCAAGCTCTACGAAGAGACTTTGAGGTTCTTGAAATGAAGATTGGTGAAACAATTACTAACTATTTTGCTAGAGTGATGACAGTGGCAAATAAGATGAGAGTATATGGGGAGATCATGACTGATGTCACGATATGTGAAAAGATCCTACGATCTCTCACGGACAAATTTAATTATATAGTTTGTTCGATTGAGGAATCTAGGAACCTGGATGCAATTACCATTGATGAACTTTAGAGCTCCCTCACTATACACGAAATTTTTTTTCACATAAGCAACAATGTGGAGCAAGCTCTGAAGGTGACAATTGATGACAAAACTTGGGGCAGAGGATGTGGAAGAAGTTACTATAGAGGAAGAGGACGTGGAAGAGGAGGACCAGCATTCGACAAGGCTGCTGTGGAATGCTACAAATGTCATAATCTTGGACATTTCCAATATGAATGTCCGAAATGGGATAAAGAAGCAAATTATGCAGAAGTAAATGAAGAATATGATATGCTGTTAATGTCATATGTTGAGTCACATGAAACAAAACAGATTGATGCTTGGTTTCTTAACTCAGGATGTTCCAACCATATGTGTGGCAAAAGAGGTATGTTCACAAACTTGGATGAGAGTTTTGTTCATTCAGTTAAATTGGGAAACAATAGTAGAATGAATGTGATTGGAAAGGGAAGTATAAAGCTGTTTTTGAATGGAATCAACCATGTTGTCCATGAGGTGTATTATGTTCCAGAGCTAAAAAACAATCTCTTGAGCATAGGACAACTTCAAGAACGAGGCTTGACTATTTTAATTCAAGGAGGAGTTTGTAAAATTTATCATCCGCTTAAGGGTCTGATTATTCAGACTGAGATGAGTATAAACAGAATGTTTATACTGCTATCGCATACACCAGCTTCTCTAAATGCTCCATCAGAAAGATGTTTTTATACAAGTTCACATGATCTTTTTCGCTTTTGGCATCGAAGATATGGTCACCTGAGTTACAAGGGATTGAAAACTCTGCAACACAAAGAGATGGTTCATGGACTTCCTCAGTTTCAAGTCTCAAACATTACATGCAGAGACTGCATTCATGGCAAACAACATCGTGGTAACTTTCCAACACAGAGTACGTGGAGAGCAAGCCAGCCTTTGGAACTTATTCATGCAGACATCTGTGGGCCAATTTCTCCTATTTCAAACAGTGGAAAGAGGTATACTTTATGCTTTATTGATGATTTTAGTCGTAAATCATGGGTATACTAATTGACAGCAAAAAGTGAGGCGCTGATTTGTTTCCAGTTTTTCAAAAAACTGATGGAAAAGGAGAAAAGATTGGGTATCAAATGTTTACGGACAGATAGAGGAGGAGAATTCACTTCAACTGAATTCACTGATTTCTGCAAAGCGAATGGCATCAAGAGGCAGTTAACCACTGCTTACACGCCACAGCAAAACGGGGTGGCTGAAAGGAAAAATCGAACTGTGATGAATATGGTTCGTTCTATGCTGTCTGATAAGCAGCTCCCCAAAACATTCTGGCCAGAAGCAGTGAACTGGACCTTCTATGTTCTGAATAGATGTCCTATATTGGCAGTGAAAAATATTACACCACAAGAGGCGTGGAGTGGAGTAAAATCTTCTGTTGAGCATTTCCGTGTCTTTGGATGCTTAGCTCATGTTCATGTTCTAGATGTTAAACGAGGTAAACTAGATGATAAAAGTTTTCCTTGTGTTCTATTGGGAGTTAGTGACGAGTCCAAAGGATACAGATTGTTTGATCCTATAGCTAAGAAAATAGTTGTAAGCAGGGATGTTATTTTTGAGGAAGACAAACAGTGGGATTGGGAGGTGTGTTATGAAGGACAAATCTTATTAGATTTGGAGTGGGGAGACACTGATGAAAACAATAGTGAGGGAGAAAATAGGGTGAGTGAAAATGAAAATGACAGTAGGGCTAATGGAGAGACTGTGAGAAGAGAAACACAAGGTTGTGATGAGGGAGAGAGTAATGGAGAAACTGTGAGAAGAGAAACACAAGGTTGTGATGAGGGAGAGAGTAGTATACCACGGGGCTGTGAGAGTGAGAGAAGACACACACGGGGTTTTGATGAGGGAGAGAGCAGTACACCCCGGGGCTGTGAGAATGAGAGAATTTCTAATGTTTTTAATGAGGATGCAGGGAGGGTTCATGAACAAAGAGTAAGACGTCCTCCTTACTTAAGTGACTACATCACTACAGATGAGCTAACAGAAGACGAGGCATACATGGTTCAAAATGTTTCTACAGGAGATCCTCTTTATTTTGAAGAAGCAGTAAAAGATGAGAAATGGAGGCGAGCTATGGACAGTGAAATCGGTTCTATTGAGAAGAATAAAACATGGTCTTTGAGTGAATTGCCTACTGGAGCAAAAACAATTGGCGTCAAATAGGTTTACAAGACCAAATACAATGAACATGGAGAGATTGACAAGCACAAAGCACGTCTAGTAGCCAAAGGCTACTCACAAAAGCACGGTGTAGACTACACAGAGGTATTTGCACCAGTGGCAAAGATGGACACCGTGAGGATGATCATTGCTTTGGCAACACAAAAGAATTGGAGGATTTTCCAGCTAAACGTCAAGTCAGCATTTCTTTATGGAGAATTGAGTGAAGAGGTTTACATTGAACAACCAAGGGGTTATGAGATGAAAGGCAAGGAGCACTTGGTCTACAAACTACATAAAGCATTGTATGGATTAAAACAGGCTCCATGAGCCTGGTTTAGTCGAATTGAGGCACATTTTATCAAGGAGGGTTTTCAGAAGTGCGATAGTGAGCAAACCTTGTTCACAAAGAAGAATGGAGCAGGAAAAATCATCATTGTAAGTATTTACGTTGATGATCTAATTTTTACTAGTGATGAGATCTGATGTGTGATTTCAAAAGGTCCATGTTGCGAGAATTTGATATGACTGATTTGGGATGCATGAGATTTTTTCTTGGCATTGAAGTACTTCAAAGAACAGATGGTATTTTCATATATAAAAAAAAATATGCTCTGGAGATTCTGAAGAGATTTGGAATGCTGGAAAGTAATGAGGTGAGTAGTCCGATTGTTCCAGGTTTTAAGATCAATAAGGATGAGAATGGAATCACTGTGGATGAGACATACTATAAGCAATTAGTGGGAAGCTTGATGTATCTCACTGCCACAAGACCAGACATGATGTTTGTCACCAGTCTCATAAGCAGATTTATGGCAAAACCAACTGAACTTCATCTACAGGTTGCAAAGAGAGCTCTTCGATATTTAAAAGGGACGATGAACTATGGTATTCATTACAAGAAAGGTGGAGATGATGGACTATTTGCTTTCACAGACAGTGATTATGCAGGAGATGTGGATGATAGAAAAAGCACAAGTGGTTATGTGTTTTTGCTGAGTTCGGGTGCTGTAACATAGAGTTCAAAGAAGCAACCTATTGTTACTTTGTCTACTACAGAAGCAGAGTTTGTAGCAACTACAGTATGTGTGTGTCAAGCTATATGGATGAAAAGACTGTTAAGGGAGTTTGAGTACAATAATGAGACTTGTACTCTGATTAGATGTGACAACAGCTCAACCATTAAGCTATCAAAGAATCCTGTGATGCATGGTCGAAGTAAGCATATCGATGTAGGTATCATTTTCTAAGAAATCTCACAAAGGAAGGTTCAATTGCTTTAATTCACTGTGGGAGCAAAGATCAGGTGGCAGACATAATGACCAAACCATTAAAGATCGATGTTTTCCAGAGGCTTCGAAGTTTAATGGGAGTAGTTGAGGTTAGCAGTATAAACTAACTGTTTGATGACAGTGAGTTTAAGGGAGGGATTGATAAGATTGGTTTAAATAAATTGTTACGTTTCTGTAGCTAATAAGTTCCTATTATGTAGGAAGACTTTTTCTTTGTTAGACTATTTCCTCATGCACGTTACCACTTTCTATTAGTGTAGTTAGTGGGCTGTTTTTATTGACTTTCTGTTACTGTTGTAAGGCTATATAATAGCCAAAGCTTTTTATCAATAGTGATATGAATTGAAGAAGATGTGAAAGGATGAAGAAGGAGAGAATTTACATGAAGGACGAAATCTTCACTGTATATTTCATAAATAATTCACTGTCTTACTTCTCTTTACATGAAGCACTGCTGTGTTTATATACAGCTTAGTATAACAACTTCTAACACACTATATCGTTCTATATTCATAACAGAATGGGAGAAGAAATGTAACAGATTTATTTTGTTGTATTTACAAATCTTGTTACAGCTGCCAGAGTGGCAAGCGGCTGGTGTGCAAATCGTGTTGTTACGTCCTGCATGTCCTGCGTCGTGTTGGCTACAACGTCCTGCATGACATGCTTGGTGTTAGCTAAGTGACATGCATTTGATGTGTCGTCTAATACCCCCCACAAGATGGAGAATAGAGATTAACTATTCCCATATTGGATAAGTGTGTCTGAAAAATGGAAGAAGGAATAACTTTGGTAAAGATGTCTGCGAGTTGACACTGAGAGGCAACATGAGTAGTTGTAATGCTGCCATCTTGTATCTTGTCACGAATGGCATGACAATCCAATTCAATATGTTTTGTTCGTTCATGGAAAACTGGATTGGCAGCAATGTGCAAGGCAGCCTGATTGTCACAGTAAAGCTGGGCTGCTTGAGGATGAGAGACACGAAGGTCTTGAAGGAGATAACGAAGCCATGTTAGTTCGGAACAAGTGGAAGCCATAGACCGGTATTCTGCCTCAGCTGATGAGCGAGAGACGATGGATTGTTTCTTGGATTTCCAGGAAATAAGGGAATTGCCAAGGAAGATGCAGTAACCCGTGACTGACCGCCTAGTATCAGGACATGAGGCCCAATCAGAGTCACAAAAGGCTCTGAGTTGAATCTGTGAAGAAGAAGACAATAGAATTCCCTGGCCAGGTGCAGATTTGATGTAACGAAGGATTCAGTGAGCTGTGGCAAGATGTGTTGTCGTAGGAGTGTCTATATACTGACTGAGAATTTGAACAAGATAACAGATATCTAGTCTGGTGATGGTGAGATATAAGAGACGGCCAATGAGGCGGCGATAAGTGCTAGGATCTGATAATGGAACCCCGGAAGTCTTGCTGAGCTTGAAGTTCTGTTCAAGGGGCAATTTGAGAGGCTTGCTGGCCAAGGTACCTGAATCAGCCAAGATGTCGAGAGCATACTTTCTTTGACAGAGATGAATACCTGTCGGGGATTTAGCAACTTCGAGGCCAAGGAAATATCGTAAGCAGCCAAGGTCTTTAATTTGGAATTGTTTGTGCAGGAAGGTTTTAAGTGATGCAATGGAAGAGGAACAATTACCAGTGACGATAATGTCGTCAACATAAACCAGTAAAGCAAGAAATGAGGTGCCAGCCACTTTAGTAAACAAGCTGTAGTCAGCTTTGGATTGTGTAAAACCAAAAGCAATGAGAGAAAGGGAGAGTTTGGAATACCATTGGCGGGAAGCTTGCTTGAGTCCATATAGACTCTTAAGAAGCCGACAGACTTGATTAGGACCACCGACAGAGTAGTCAGGAGGTTTGTGCATGTAGATTTCTTCTTCTAGATCACCGTGAAGGAATGCATTATTAACATCAAATTGTAAAAGAGACCACCCCTTTATTGCTACAACAGAAAGAAGAACTCTGACGGTGACAAGCTTTGCAACAGGGGAGAAAGTTTCTGTATAGTCAATGTCAGCTTGCTGTGAAAAACCTTTGGCGACAAGCCGAGCCTTCAGTCTTTCAACACTGCCATCAGCATGAAACTTAGTCTTGTAAACATATTTACAAGCAATGGCGACCTTACCATGAGGGAGATCAGTAACAGTCCAGGTTTGATTATGTTCCAAGGCACTCAATTCATCACTCATGGCTTTGCACCAACCTGGATGTTTCACGGCTTGTTTGTATGTAGTAGGGTCAGTGTGCAGTGAGACAGAAGTGGAAAAAGCAGCAAATGATGGAGAAAATCTTTTATAAGCAAGAAAATTGTGCAAAGAGTAAGGATTACCAGTGATAGAAGTGGAGCACTTGGACAGTGACTGAGAAGGCATAGCGAGGGAGGACTGGTGGTGATGAAAGTCTTGTAAATACTGTGGTGCTCGTCTGACCCTAGTAGATCTGCGAAGAGTAGGATCAGAAGGAGGTATGAGGGTAGGTGTGGTGTTTGACGTGGAAATGACAGAATCATTAGTTGCTAGCTGGGTGATAATGGTGGAAGGAGATGGAGCAGAAACATCAGGACTGGGAGTAGCAAGAGAAAAATCAAGAGTGTTAGGTAAAGGTTTAGTGAACATAAAGGTGGTGTTGTCAGATGGAAATGTGAAAGAATGAAAAGGGAAAATGGATTCATGAAAGACAACATCTCGAGATATAAATGTACTATGAGACTGCAGATCAAGTAATTTATACCCTTTAATGCCGAAAGGATATCCAAGAGATATGCACATGCGACTACGAGGGTCAAATTTCTTGTGTTGTCGTGAAAGGGTGGAGGCAAAACAAAGAGACCCGAAAATCTTCAAATGTGCATAAGTGGGAGGTTGATTGAATAGAAGTTCAAAAGGTGTCTTGTGTTTAAGTAAGAGGCTAGGAGTGCGATTTATTAAATATATGGCTGTTAAAACGCAGTCACTCCAATATTGAAGTGGAAGGTTGGCCTGAAATCTTAGTGCACGGGCAACATTGAGAAGATGTTGGTGTTTGCGTTCTACAATCCCGTTTTGTTGGGGTGTTTCAACACAGCTGGTTTGGTGAATGATGCCTTTGGTATGAAAAAAATCTTTCATGTGAAATTCCCCCCCATTATCACTTCGTAAGATTTTGATTTTACAATTAAACTGAGTTTCAATTAAATTGGCAAAAGATTCTATGTTACGCTTAGTGTCTGCTTTAGTGGGGAGAAGATACAACCATGTACTGCGGGTGAAACAATCAACTAAAGTGAGAAAATATTTGAAACCATCATAGGAGGGAATGGAGCAGGGTCCCCATAGATCACAATGCACAATTTCAAAAGGTTGCGATGCACGGTGAGAGCTATAAGAAAAAGGTAAGCGATGAAGTTTTGCTAAGGGACAAATGCAACAAGGTTTTTCATTGATAACAGAGATGTTGTGTTTTACTACAGGATCTGTGATTGAAGACAAAACAAGAAAAGATGGATGGCCTAGACCACAATGCCACAAATCAGAATTAATTTGCTTAGATGAAGCAGAAGCTGCAGCAGAACATTGTGAAATGGAATATTGAGATAATGTATGAACCAGTAGGGATGGATAGACGAGAGAGTTGACAAAATGATAGAGTCCATTCCTCACTTCACCCTTCCCAATCGTTGTCCAAGATAGAAGGTCCTGAATAAAGCAAAAATCAGAGAGAAATATAACACAGCAGGTAAGATGGGTGGACAATTTTGTACTGAAAGCAAATTGAAATTAAAAGAGGGAATACAGAAAACTTGTGTAAGGCAAATTAAAGGCGTGAGTTGGACTGTGCCAAAAACATGTGTGGCAAAAACATGTGTGCCATTTGGTAATTCAACTGGCTGAGAAATAACAGAGGTAATGGTAGTGAAAAAGGAGGTGCAACAGACCATATGGTCTGTGGCTCCTGTATCGATGATCCAAGGTGCATGGAAAAGAGAAAGATTAGTGTGTGCGTGAGCATTCAAACAAAAATTGATACCAGATATGGGAGGAGAGAAAAAGGTATCAGGTGGAGTTGAGGGCTGAGCAGGGAAAGAGGTTCCTGAGGGAAGTAGAGCCATGAGTTGGTGATATTGTGCCTGAGTCAAACCTATCCAAACATTGCTGGAATTGTCAGCAAGAGCTAGAGTTGATTGTGTTGTAAGAACATGTGCACCTCTGGGCTTAGTGAAGAGTTTGTGGCCTGGAGGATAGCCATGTAGTTTATAACACTTTGCCATTGTGTGACCAGTGAGATTGCAATGAGAACAAATGGGAGCTGCAGCATTGCTAGCCTTGAAACAAGTGTCCAGCATGTGCTCAGTAATCTTGCAGTGGGTACAGTAGGTGCGTTCCTGTTTGAACTTAGAGTGTAACAGGTATTTGGCAGGAAATGAAGACTGCCTTCTGACTGCAAAAGCCATAGCATCATGTTGTGTGGAAGGAGAAGCAAGTTGATGCTGGTGTTCCTGTTGCTGAATGATGGAAAAGACGCGAGCAATGGTGGGAATGGGATCAATCAACATGATTTGGTCCCGTATGGCAGAATAAGAGTCATTCAATCCCATTAAAAATTGGAAGACATAATCTCGCTGATAACGATCAGAGATAATCTTCATGGCACCACAGTTACAAGATGGAATAGGATCATAAATCAATGTTTCATCCCAAATGGTTTTCAGCTTACCATAGTAAATACTAACAATATCATTTTCTTGTGATAGATTGGCTAATGTTTTCTTCAACTGATAAATGCATGGGCCGTTTTGATGTGAAAAACGATCTTGTAGATCAAGCCAGATATCTCGAGCACTGTCAACAAATGCTATGCTAGATCTGATAGAAGTGCTGATGGAGTTCTGAAGCCATGAAACCACCATGTCATTGCATCGTTCAAATAAATCGAAAAGAGGGTCTGCTTGGTCAGTTGGTTGGTTGATGGTTCCTGTTATAAATGCCAGTTTATTCTTGGCCCGAAGAGCCCTTTGCATTGCACGAGACCAAGTTGCATAGTTGTCGCCATTAAGTAGCTCTGTTACTAGGATTATGGCTGGGTTGTCTCCGGTGTCTAGTCGAAAGGGGTTGCTGTGATTGTTGAGATTCAAATACTGCTGAGTGGTTGTTGCATGAGTAGTGTTTGGGTTAATATGTATATTTGGTGAAGATTGATGTTCTGAGAAATCCTCTATGGATATTATTCTCTATAGCTCTGATACCATGATATGAATTGAAGAAGATGTGAAAGGATGAAGAAGGAGAGAATTTACATGAAGGACGAAATCTTCACTGTATATTTCATAAATAATTCACTGTCTTACTTCTCTTTACATGAAGCACTGCTGTGTTTATATACAGCTTAGTATAACAACTTCTAACACACTATATCGTTCTATATTCATAACAGAATGGGAGAAGAAATGTAACAGATTTATTTTGTTGTATTTACAAATCTTGTTACAGCTGCCAGAGTGGCAAGCGGCTGGTGTGCAAATCGTGTTGTTACGTCCTGCATGTCCTGCGTCGTGTTGGCTACAACGTCCTGCATGACATGCTTGGTGTTAGCTGAGTGACATGCATTTGATGTGTCGTCTAATAAATAGCACTGTCATTCTTTCAATTTACTTGAATACATTGCTTGTTTTTCTCAACAATTGGTATATCGATTACCTGCAATTGCTTAAGATGTGGTCCTTTTGTTATGACCATTCGAATGCACGTAGCTTAGTGACAAAAATGGAGTCTCTGCGAGGATCTGCTCTCTTTGTGTGGCCGAAACATTTCTTCAATTTTTTCTCCCCTGTTTCTTATCATGTGATGCTGATTCATGTGATCCATTAATGCTCAGAACTATTCATGGTCGAAGATTGCACTACAGTCTAGTGGAATTCCATGTATGTTCGAAAATAAATCTCCTGAAAAATCAAGCCTGCAGAAAAAGATGTGATGGGGTCCGTGATTATATCCTTTTCGACAAGGTCACTTGCAGCCTTCGAATAATTTTGTCATGGAAAAGGAAGTTTGTCGCCGCATGAAACATGATTCGAAAACGTTGTACTCAGTGGTTAAGTTTATATCAAGTCTGTTTAAAATAAAAAAAATCTAAAAAAAAATACATTTTTAACGCAATCTAGTCAATTTTTGTTACCATTCTACAATTTTCAACCCTTTTGCTTATTGTTTTCATATTTATGAATTTTTAAAAAAATTCAAAAATAAAAAAATAATTCTAAGAAAAATCAGTCATAAAAAAATAAAAAAATATTTAGTGAGAAGCTGTAAGAGACTAATATGAATATTTGAAACCCTTTCCCACAAGCAACTTAAGATGTTAGGCAAAGAGAGAATAAAGTATAAAAAAAATAAAAAGGAGTATATGGTAGGAGTTTCAAGAGGTCATATATCCTTGTCCCACGCTACTCCGCGGCCAAATCATTTAAAAAATACATAAAAAATGTAAAGATGTTTCTAACAAGTTTAACATATGGAATAAATAATGAATAAATATTAGAAGAAACTTCTTTTTAAATATTAATGATACTGTTTTTTTTATTTTAAAAACATATTGAGATGATGACATACCGGATCGATCCGAACCGACCTTAATTAACTTGTAAAACTTGCAACTAAAATTATGAGACCGTGATAAACTCATAAAAAGAAAAATAAAATAAATTAGGAATCTCGATTTCCAATAAAAAAATGTTAAAGGATGAAAAAAAATCAATTTAACAAAAAAGAAAAAGAGGTTTGAGTCAACATGGATAAAACTGCTAAACCTACGAATCGAGTCACAAGAATGGTTATCTCATAGAAAATAAATAAAAAAATAAAAATTTATGAAGCACAACTCTAAACTAACCAATTGTTAAATAATAAAATTGAAAAAAAAACAATTAGAAAAAAACAAAAAAATAATTTGACGTATCTCAGGTTAACACAATAAACCCGTGACTCAGGTCATAAAATCGAGATAACTTAATAAAAAATGATCTGGGATAAATTATCAAACTTGTGATGATGTAACCTTGTGATTATAAAAATTTAAAAATTCATAGTCAAATTGACCATTCCTAAAAAAATTAAATTCAAACTTGTGATTCAGCTTAATATAATGATAACTTGGACTAACATACCAAAACTATAAGTAACTGAACCTCCTTCCAACACCTATAAAGTGACATGAACAAGAAGTAGAAGATGCCACTAAGCATGATTAATTTTTAAATAAGTCATAGTAGTTTCATGAGAAGCTAAAAGCAAACTCTCACATGAAAATTTTATTTATGAATCATTAAATTATTTTTTATTATTAAAAAAACTAAATAGAAGTTAAAAATCATATTTATAATAAGTGAAATATCCTAAAAAGACTAAAAATAATAATAAAAAATCTAATCACATCATGTGACCTGAGACTTGAGATCGGAACAATCTTATAAAAAATAAATAAAAAATTAGTAAAATCTCATCTCCAACAATTCTAATGATAAATGTTTGATATCGAGAAAAAAAATTAAATTCATGAAATCGATATATAACTTAAAAAATTATAGTTATTTTTTTTTAATAATCACAAAGTCAATTTTTATAAGGAGACGTGCTTTCTAGCTCTACAATAATTATTACTATTGTCAAATGGATGAGTTTTTTTTTAATTTCTTTGTGGTTTTATTTTATTTTATTTGTGGTTTTTTTATTATTTATATGCGGTGATAACATTCGTTTCTGAGTTCGGCCATAAATAGCATGTCGTCCTTTCCTCTGATGTGTGGTTGCCCACAAGCTCTAAAAGAAAAAGGACGACATACTCAGGTCAACCACACATCAAAAGAAAGGATGACATGTCGAATATAAAGTAAAATAACAGATATTTTAGATCCCATTAGCTTTGATAATATTAACTTAACTTTATATTTAAAATATTTGTGTTAAAACATTTTACTTTCATAATATTTTGATATTTTGTTTAAGTTGAATTACTTTAAATTAAAAGATTTGTTTAATTTTAACTATTTAGAAATATTTTAAATTTTATTTATTTGATATTGTGTTTGTATTATATAATTTATAATTAATTTATCTTGAATTTAAATTATATGCTGAAATATCATTTTATTCTAATTAAAAAAACAAAACATATATCAAAATGAAATTAACAATTTTAGTCCAGCCAACTCGGTACAATAACACTTGCTCTTTTTTATAATATTTATGATGAAAAGCTATTAAAAATTATTTTTTTATATAAAATTTATTGAAGTCAATCAGAGTATCTTAAACGTGGAAAAAGTGTTTGCTATATCAATAATTGAACTATCATGATGTTTAATTAAATGTTTATATTTTGTGTACAGAATCACCACAAAGCATGCATACAAGATGAAAGATAAAGAGATATAAAATCATCCATCAATTCTTCTTCTTTAAGAATTTTAGAAAAAGATTTTGCCCCCTCCGATAACTTTCTATACCTGCCGTTGCCCAGATCTCTTAGTTCTTTTTTTCCCTTGGAATCTGTAATTTATTCATGATCTGCTTTCTTGTAATAATGTTTTCTCATGTCACCTGATTTATTCTTGTCAATTCTTCCTTAAACGAACATGTTTATAGAGTTTCTTTGGTTTTTTTTTTTTGTTTTTTTTTCATAAATAAGTGTGTTATCTCTCTCTCTCTCTCTCTCTCTCTCTCTCTCTCTCTCTCTCTCTGTTTGCATAATGATAAGTCAAATATGTAAGGTTATTTAACAAGAAAAAACGTAGTTTATGAGGAAAATGGACTCAATTCCCTAATCCAACTCTTGTTACACGAGTTTATTTCAATTCAACATGTTTGTGTGTGTGTGTGTGTCACGTCCCTTTTGAATAATTGCACTGTATGAAGCTTATAAGGTGCCTTGGCCTATAAATAGTCGAGCAGAAGAGCTCCCGAATCACAGTATACCCTTCAAAACACAAACGATCGAACCTCAGAAACCCACTAATTCCCAAACCATACTAGGAAAATGTCTGTTGAAGGTTCTGCAATTTTCTCTACTGCCACTGTCGAGCCCAATGTTAGTCGCCGTTCTGCAAGTTTTCTTCCTAGCATTTGGGGTGATCATTTTCTCTCGTACGCAACCGATTCCATGGTAAAAATAATTATCTTATTCATGTGCTTGATTGCGTCCGGATATTGTCCTCCTAACACGCTTAAGTGAGAAGGCCTCAATTGTTTTTCATGGCCATTGCACTAACTGATTGGAACAAGTACAACTGAAATCACCGTCCCATATAATCCAACAATAATCATTGTTGTGAGCTCATTCAAGAAAAAGGATGATGAATATTATAAACGCGAATTTCTGTTTTGTAGCGTCAGTTTTTTAGATAAAAAATCCTTCAACAAAAGTTATTCTTTTTGTTGCTGATATTAGGAAACGAGTGACAAAGCAGAGCATAAAAAACTGAAGGAAGAAGTGAAAAGGGAGCTGATGACCAATATCAATAAGCCTTCACAAACACTGGACTTCATTGATGCGATCCAACGCTTAGGCATCTCTTACCATTTTGAGATGGAGATAGATGAAATACTAAGAGAAATGTACAGGTCCCATTGCGACTTCGATAATGGAGATGATGATGATCATCATCATAATGACCTATACGCCATTTCTCTCAAATTTCGACTGCTTAGACAACAAGGCTATAAAATCTCATGTGGTATGGACTTTTCTTCTCTTGTTTATTTCTTATTTAATATTCACAAAATTAGTTTCTTCATTCATGTAATGTTTTCTGTTCCAATGCAGATGTGTTCGGCAAGTTCAAGAACAGCCAAGGGAACTTCAATGATTCCCTTGTCAATGACACCCGAGCAATTTTAAGCTTCTATGAAGCTACACATCTCAGGGTGCATGGAGATGAGGTACTAGAAGAAGCACTTGTGTTCACTACTTCCCACCTAGAGTTCTTGGCCACCCATTCAAGCTCTCCACTGAGAGCAAAAATAAATCATGCTTTAAAGCAGCCTATTCGCAAGAACATACCAAGGCAAGAGGCAAGGAATTATTTCTCTGTCTACCAAGAAGATCCTTCATGTAGTGAAGTTTTACTGAACTTCGCTAAATTAGACTTCAACATTTTGCAAAAGCAACACCAGAAGGAACTCAGTGATATTGCAAAGTAAGCTTGCGAACTAGATTATTCCAAGATACTATACTGTGTTTTAGCTTTTGCTATATTGAAATTCAACTGAGAGTTTTCTTTTATTAATGCTGATTAATTAGGTGGTGGAAAGAATTAGATTTTGCTAAGAAGCTGCCTTTTGCAAGAGACAGGGTTATAGAGTGCTACTTTTGGATACTAGGAGTGTACTTTGAGCCAGAGTATTTCTTGGCTCGAAGGATGACGACCAAAGTTATTGCCATGACTTCCGTCATCGATGACATCTATGATGTCTATGGTAAACCGGAAGAGCTCGAGCTCTTTACTGATGCAATTGAGAGGTCGGATCCATTCACATCCTAACATTTTACCATCATTATGTATCAAATTTCTAAAATTATTTTTCCTCAGTAATTTTGTTTTCTTACTTTCGATTCATAACCATTTTTCTTCAGTTTATCCAATCTTTCAATCTTAATTATTTACAGGTGGGAAATTACTGCCGTAGATCTGCTGCCAGAGTACATGAAAGTGACTTACAAGGCACTTCTAGATGTCTACACAGAAATTGAGGAATATATGGTCAATGAAGAAAGATCATACCGTGTCTACTACGCAAAAGAAGCAGTAAGTGTCACAGGCTGATTGAAAATAAAAGATCGGTTCTCTTGAGGATACGCAGCTAAAATATAGTGATTGACACGTTTGATGATTTTTCAGATGAAGAATCAAGTTCGAGCCTACTACCTTGAATCTAAATGGTTCCACCAAAAGCACACACCAACAATGGAGGAATACATGGCTGTTGCATTGGTCACTTCGGGCTATGCATTGCTAGCAGCTACATCCTTTGTTGGAATGGGACATGTTGTAACTAAGGACTCCTTCGATTGGTTATTTAGGGGACCCAAGATTCTTAAAGCCTCGGAGATAATTTGCAGACTCATGGATGACATCGTGTCCCACGAGGTAGTAATTGTATCTATACTCCTGGAGTAAATAATTTCGACACATTTTCTGTCATTTTATTGCTAATTTTGCTGTGTGCGAACTTCTGTAGTTCGAACAAAAGAGAGGGCATGTTGCCTCGAGCATTGAATGTTACATGAAACAGCATGGCACCACAGAACAAGAAACTGTCCTTGAATTTCGAAAACAAGTTACAGATGCTTGGCAGGATGTCAATGAAGAGTTTCTCCACCCAACCGCTGTGCCTATGCCTCTTCTGACAAGGATGCTCAATCTTGCTCGTGTGATTGATGTTGTGTACAAAGATGAAGATGGCTATACAAATGCTGGAACTGCGCTCAAAGATCTTGTTTCTGCTCTACTCATTGATCCTGTGCCAATGTGATCAGCTAGTAATTAAGACTTAAACCTTTCATGTTGCTGAACTAATAGGATTAAAATCCTCTACCACCAATAAATACTGTACGTGATGCTGATTCAAGCCGTCCGATAAATTTTTTCTCTGTTTTATCATGTGATGCTAATTCATGGGGTCCAATAATGCTCTGTGCGATTCATTGACGAAGAGTACTCTCTGGTTTTTAGAATCCCATGAATGTAGAAAGCATTTAATATGTCTCCCGAAAAATCGAAGCCTGCAGAAAATGATTAGATGTGGTCCTTTATATATAAAGGTAAAAGGCATTAGCCTTTAAGATTATTTTGTACTCTCTTTTACTGTGGACTGGGCATTTTATTATTTAAAATTTTTTATTTGTTGCTTGAACTTTTATTTTATGAGATTTAGAATTTTGGAGCTCAAATTAACCCTCAATTACATATTTTTTTAGGAAGAAAGATTGAATTGAAAACTAAGGAATTGAAGTGAAAATCTTGGGTAAAATGAAAAGTGGGTTAAAAGTTTTGTTGAAACATTCATTTTAATTTCCTATATTTTTTAGGTGTAAGACAACTAATCCCTTGAATTTCAAGACAATAGATTTAAATACCTAACTTTATTTATTTTTTTCAATCTTTTTTTGTTAGGAGAAAAGAGAGGGAATCGCCAGATTCCATTCATCAAAATAATTGATTTTTATGTCAAAAGGTTCCATGTGACGAGGGAAGTTATGTTTAGAATTTTTTTTTTTACTTTGAAAACACATAAAATAACATATTTAAACTCGAAATTTTTTTTTGTTACGAGTAGATTTCGGGTTTTTAAGCGGTTTTTTGGCTTTTCGGTGGTCATGAATTGATTTAACAAGATCTCTAGAGTGTTTTCTAGGTATTTTCAATCAAAAATAGATTGAAATAGAATTTTTGGGTGAAAAACAACTCATCATGTTTTTTTGGCCTTTATAGTGGCCAGATTTTGGTTGAAGCAGGCAATGCGTTATTTTTTTTTGAAGTATTTGGGGTGGATGCTCTTTTAAAAAAAAAGCTCGCACTTGGGCCTAGCGTTGCAGGCCCAAGCATAGGCCATTGCTTCATTGGGTCAAGTGTTGGGTCAGGTTTATCAGGCTCACATGTGCATGGCCTAATTCTTTATATATATATTTTTAGTTTTTTAGTTTTTTAAAAACTAATGCATTATTTTTATATATTTTTTCAAATAAATTTTTTATTTAGATTATAATTATTTTTAAATGATATTGAGTATGTTAAGTTTTTAAAGAGGTGGGTATGATTTATCTGTGATTTTTTCTTAATTTTATATAGATTATTTTTTTAATATTATTTTTTTATAAGATTTTTCATATATGCAATCTTGCATTATTTTTTTAATTATTATTCAATAAATTTTATGTGTTATGTGCAGCCTTGCATTGCTTTTATATATATATTGTTCAATAAATTTTATGTGTTTTTATATTACAGATTTATTTTGATAGAGGAATTTATTAAATATGAAAAGGTAAATTACTCGTATTGCGATATGAGATATCTTGATCTTTATTTTTTGCTTGGTTTTTTTGTTGATGAATTTTTTTCAATTACTTTACATAATGATTATTGAGTTGTTTAATTAGATGTATGCATAAGTTTTGTCAATGCTTGCCCAAGAAAGTTTAAAGGTTTTAGGTGCTCCTAGGTTACTTTCTCTTAGGGGAAAAATTTACCTTCTAAGACAAGTGTATAAGGTATGTACTATATTTATTTTATACACTAGGTCCAAACATATAGATAGATAGATAGATAAAATATTTTTGCAAACACTTAATTAAGTTATTCTGGTCCTTGCAATAACAAAACGTTGACAAGCATTTATTACTATTTACTTGCTAATAGTTGTTAAACTTCACCTCTCGCTTAAAAATTAGTTTTTCATATTTTTTTGGTTCGTTATGTCACTTTTTATTTTAAATTATTCAAATAATGTCTATATTAGATTGATGTTTCTTTATATTTTATAATTTGATTTTTATATGAAATTCTAGATAATTTAAATAAGTTTTTTTATATATAACTTATATATTACATGAAAAACAAATCATATATATTTTAATGTTACTAGCTCTTAATTACATGTTTAAAAATCACTTTTTTTCTTTTAATTATCTTATAATTAAAAACAACTCGTGTTTTTATAAATAACGAACGCGCGAGCAATTTGTATCCTATTCAACAAGGTCACTAGCAGCCTTCGCATAGAGATGTTATCGAAAGATGGTTATATTCTCACGAAACATGGTTCGAAAATAACGTTGTACTCGGTGTTCAAGTCTCGGGAACTTTTTTTCCGGGGGAATCCTCGACCATATATCTCTAGAATCTAGGAATCCTATTAGTTTAATACTAAAACCATATTTTGTTAGAATTGAAAAACGTTAAATTCTTGTATGATACAAGTTAAACGTAACGTGGATCGGGGTGAGAAAAAAACTGAAAAATTAATTAAATCGAGAAAACTGAAAAAAAAATAATTGAAAAAATCGAACCGAAAAAAAACCAATTAAATCGATTAAAATTTTGAAAAAACCGGTCAATTTGTTTTGGTTTTATAAGCAAAAAACCGAGCCAAAACCAAGCCAAACAGGGAAAACCGAGCCAAAACCAAGCTAAACCGAAAAAACCGAGCCAACCGAAAAAAACCGAGCCAAAACCGGAAAAAACAGAACCAAAACCGAGCCAAACTGGAAAAACCGAGCCAAAACCAAGCTAAACAGAAAAAACCGAGCCGACCGAAAAAACCGAGCCAACTGAAAAAAATCGAGCCAAAACCGGAAAAAACAGAACCAAAACCGAGAAAACTGATTCAAAACCGGAAAAACCAAGCCAAACTGGTTTGACAGGGTTTTTCCCTAAAAAACCGAACCAACCAGAACCGAAATAGGTCAGTTTGACCTGATTTCGATTTTTTTAAAAAAATTTAATTTAATTATTTTTTTTGATAAAAATCAAATCAAATTAAAAATAATCACCTCTAAATATGGATGAATGAGGCTATGCCTGCACCCACTACTTCATACCTTCATTATAACTTAAAAATTGAAACATTATTCAATATATTAAAAGTTGTACATCCGTGAGTATTTTTCATGGTGAATTTTGTATTCATTTCTAATTTTTATTTTTAGTTATTTTATAGAAGTTTTATTTATTTTTTAATTTCATTCTTTAATTCTAATTTATATATGTATTTTTAAAATTTGATCCTCATTCTTTTAATTTTTTAAGCTTTTTATTAAAATAATTTTTTTTTTCAATTTCAATCTTCAATGAAAAAATTATTTATATCTTTTTTTAATTTTAGTTCTTATTCTTTTGATTTTTATGGTTTTTTTTGTTAAATTAATTTTCTTTTCACTTTCACTCTTCAATCAAATGTCAAATTTATTTGTATTTTAATTTTGATCTTCAATTTTTTAATTGTTATTTTTTCGTTGTAAGCCCTTTTGTATAATCAAAATTATTGGGATGACAAGTTTAGCGAGATAACTTGGGTTGACTCGATCCTGATTATTGGGATGACAAGTTTATCATGCTAACTCGAGTTGACTTAAACTAGTTTTTTTATATTTATTTTTTTACTTAATTTTATTCTTCTATGTTTAATAAAATAAAAATTAAGCTACATCATTTGTATATTTTTTTTAAAATATATTCCAAGTTATCATGATCGTCCATTGTATGAAAAGCTCAGGCTTTACCCTATTTCAAAGGTCAAGCCATTTTTGGCTATCAAGATGTCACTATACCACCCCCTCCTAAAGATATTGAATATTGATTGCTAGATTCATCAAGACTCTTTAATTGTAGCCACTATCAATTCTTCTCTCATCGATTCTCATCCAAGTCATGTCTTATTCTACATCTCACCTAAGCCACTATCAATATGGTATTTTTAAAAAATAATAATGAGAGGATATTATTTTTAATAAATTTGTTTTTATAATTTATTTAACTAAGTATATGATAACAAAAATAAAAAGAAAGTTATAGAATGAAAATGAAAGGAAAAAAAATCTAAAATCATTCCATATTAACTTGTTAAACTATCCATCTAGATTATAAGACCATAATAATCCTGTAAAATAAAAAACAAAACAAATTAATCATGCATAAACCAAAACAAATATTGATCATTGGATCCATTAAGACTCGTTAATTTTAGCCACCATCAATTCTTCTATTATTGATTCTTACCTAAGTCATGTCTTATACTATATCTCACCCAAGCTACTATCAATATGATATCTTTTTCTAAAAACATATATTTAGAGGATAATATTTTTAATAATTAAAAAAATTAGCTAAATATATAATAATAAAAATAGAAAAAAATAAAAAGTTATAGGATGAAAATGAAAGAAAAAATTAAAGTAAAAAAAATCCCGAGTCAACTCATGTCAACCTATCAAACCATAAACTTGAGTCATGTGACCATGATGACTCTATAAAATCAAAATCGAAACAAATTAATCATACAAAAACCAAAACGAAACATATCATAAAGACAAATTCAAAACAAACCAAATGCTTTCAAAAAAATCAATATGGGATGAAAATGAAAGAAAACATTAAAGTACAAAAAAATATTCTAAGTTAATCCAAGTTAATCTGTTAAATCTCTGATCCGGATTATGAGACCATAATAACTTTATTAAAAACAAATCAAAACAAATTAATCATACAAAAACCAAAACAAAACATATCATGAAAATATTGTTGAATTCATTTGTCCTGGACTATGCATAATGGGCTTTGGCTTTATAAATCTGGGTTGAATTCATTTTTTATTGTAGTATTCATGGGCTTAGTGGGTTTGATTTAGGCATACCAACGTTCAAGAATTCAAATACAAAATTCTGAATATTCACGTCCACGCCAACTCTTTCCAAAAAAGTCACTTTTTGCATATTCCATCATGGTAATTTTTTTAGTGCGTTTGTTTATAAGAAAAAACGAAAAAAAAATAAAAACCAAAAATATTTTTATATTTTAGCATCTAATAAAAATATTTTCCTTCGAATCTAAATGAGATTTTCCTGTGTTATATATATTGTTGTAAGTATATTTGAACTTAATAACAAGTTTATCAAGTCTATCTAGATATGGCCAAAATCAAAAGGTTTATTGGGCTGACATTTCTGAATTTCAAGAACTCCATTTTCACCATCCATATATAGACCCAAAGCTTAATTTATACCATCGATACAGATATCTAAATCCTTATCCTCCTCGCTTTCAATATAAGTCCAATGTTTGTTTTTAACAACTTCAACAATCTCTCTCTTTTTAAGGATAATCATAGTTTTTGACACATTTTTTTTATATAAAGGACGATGTCAAAATCTTTCCAAAAATTAGTTTTTTTTAGAGGATCAACAAATGTTTTTTTCTTCTAAATAACCAAAATGACAAGTATTTTTTTTAAAATGAACCGATGTCAAGATTTGAATTTTTTTTTGAATAACCAAACTGACCTGTGTTTAATTTTTTTGGACCGACGTCTTCTTTTAAATAGTTAAGAAGGAATTTAGTATAAGCTGAAAAAAATTAGGATAATTAATGACAATCACAAAAATAAAATAATAACACATAGCAAATGTAACATTTCATAAAAAAAGATGCAATAAAAACGACATCGTTCTTTTCTTATGTATAACTACTCTTTTATTTGAATCTCTATAACTAGTGTTAATTTTTAAGATCCATAATTTCCTCTAATTATTAAGTGATGATTCTATTTTTTTTATGATATATATTTTTAGCCCTCGCCACAACGTCCATCAAGGTATGAAAAAAATAATAGAGAAATTCATTAAAGAAACATCACTGATTCATAAATTATTTATAGGTAAATTTCCTAAATAAATCTAACGTGTAATTACTAATTCTGTTAGGTAGAAAAAAGTAGTTAACATGTTTTATTTTCATAGAGTTTATAATTACAATTGAATTGAAATGACCAAAAAAATATAAAAGTTAATATGTGTTTTAAAGCAAAAAAAAATATCATAAAAAAAGAAAGAATACTTTAATTATCTATGTTATAGGATTTATTATATCCTTTTAATAATTAGATAATTAGAAGTGTTATGCCACCACTCAGACTCAAACTATGCTTTTTTACTAATTTACCGAGTTATATTTGGACCCACTAAGTGATTAACTAAATTATATCAGAATAACTTTCACGCAAATTAATTTTAAATTTAAATTAGATAAAAAATCGAGTCAAAAAATTTTAAGGTTAACTTGTAAAGTTGAATTTAATAATAATATCAAATAATTTCTTATAATCTAAATATTTTTTTATATTTAAAAAATAATAATTCAACCCGTGTAACATTACCTCTAAATTAATTGAAAACTACATAATTTTTCAACTAAATTATCTCCGTGCATCTGACAATAAAGGTCTTTTTAAAAAAAGTTAGATGAAAAAAAAAACATGTAAATCACTTAAAAACTTGATCCATATATCAAGTTACTACAATCACATCATTTGAGTTGTTTTCTCAATATATAAATAGATTCCAACTTGAATTTTCTTAAGAAAATAGATATTAATAAAGATTATTTTCAATGATTTTGACTTTTTATATTATTTTTTCAAAACTATTGCAAAAATAATAATTGTTGTATAAAAATAATGAATAAATATAATTTCTTGTGCTATATAAGATGCTATAATAAATGTTTTTTTATTTTATTTGAAACAAATATCAACTCTGACTATAGATTAACATTTAGAGACAGAAAAAAAAGTCTAGGATCTTATAATTATTATCTTCTTTCATTTCTTATCTTCTTTCAAAATTAATCATGATGCTTTGACACGTGTTAAAAATAACATTTATGTTCAGAATTGCATTGATGTGAAAAAATAAAAACTATCAATGAGAGAATAAAGGGGTTTTTTTAATCAATAATTATTGACTCATTGATTAAAATAACTACCCTTTCAAAATAGATTGCTCAAGCATGCTTTTGTGGTTAATTATTGTCCTTTCCAGTTATCAATGCTTTTAATATGATTTTATTAAGTAACACATATATATATATATATATATATATATATATATATATATATATATATATATTTATGTTCGGGTGAGCTTACACATACCTCGACTAATCTAACGGGTTCTAAAATTAACAATCATGTAAATCTCTAGTAACCATAAAATTTATAAAATTCAAACTAGTGATTTCTAAAGAACAAATTTATAATTTTACCAATTGAGGTACACCCCTTAGAGTTAAGTAATATAAATAATTAATTACATATTTGCTTTTTTCTATTTATTGAGATCAAATATATATATATATATATATAAAAAATTTAGTTTTTGTATATCGAAATAAAATGTGTTTTTTCGGTTCGGAAAAACAAAACTATATCAAGAGATTCGTAATCCTAATTGTTTTTGCACCCAATTGTCATTTTAAAATCATCCATAATCGTTACCATGGTGTCGCCATCATGCATCCATCATAGCCCACCCGTTTTATTATTTAAACATAAGCAGTCGTCTCATTGAAAGTTAACTGATATTATTTTTTAAATTGTTTTTTATTTTAAAATATTTTAAAATAATATTTTTTCATTTTTAAAATTTATTTTTATATTATCACATCAAAGATTTGAATATATATATATATATATATATAAATAATTTAAATCTAAAAAAATAATGTTTTTTCAAAACCACACTCTAGCCATGATCTTAAACACCTATAAAAATGAATAAATAAACATGCGAAAACTTTAATGTAGTTAAAGCTATAAAAGGCTTCTTTCCATTAATTATTACTCCCTTTCTTCTTTTTTCTTCCTTGGATCACAACTCTATGGCTACCAAAAAAAAAAAAAAAAAATTGTGACTCACCACCCATTTGCTTAGATTTGGAATCATCAACTCGGAATTACAGGCAATACAGCTAAACCTAACGAAGAAAAGTTCCGAAGTGAAATTGTCCTGAAGGCAATTGGAATGGAGCATCGCAGATTTGACGAGGTAAAACTAAAAGCTTCAATATTTAGGTATTAACTAGTTATTTAAACTGTGATTTGCTACGACTCGGGTATTTTTTTTTAATAATTAAATATATCGAAAATCATTTATGTTGATAAATAAAAAAAAAACAAAAAGTTAATGTGCTTATTTAACTCATCTTCCTTCCTGCAGGTTAAATAGTTTTTCTTATAATGAAAAAAAATAATATATGTGTTATTTGCATGTTTTTTCACATCGAGTAAAAATTATAACCGTGAATTAAAAAGATACTTACATATAATAAAATATAATAAAGATTATAAGTGTTAATAAAAATATATAAAATCTCAAATTAATTTTTAACATTATAGAAGAATGAAATAATGTTTTAATTATTACAATAAAACACTATTTTCTTAGGATGTGTTGGGATAAAAGTGTGGTATGGTGTGGTTTGTTTTTTTTTTTTTGGAGCAACATAAAAGGTAAGAAAAAAAAAACTATCACACCTCACAACACCTCTATTTTAAATACCCTTTCCTCCAAGTATTTGTATAGTAATTTTTTTAAAAAAAATGCAAAGAAGAAAAATAAAAAAAATTATAAAAAAATAAAGATAAGAACAAAAAAAATAGCATGAATAGACCAAGTGTAGAGTGATAAAAATTTAAAGTATAAAAAGTTAAAAATAATATTTTTTTCAAAAAAAAGTGTAATGAAAGAAAAGAAGAGAAAACAAAAAAAATATTCCAAAAAATAAAGATAAGAAAAAAAAATGGTTGTAAAATGATAAAAATTCAAACTATAAAAAGAAAAAAACAATTATAAGAAAAACTTATTTTCTAAAAAAAATAAATTATAATTTTATCACCACCAGTAAAAACAATTAGCAGAATTTATAATTATACAATTTCTACGATGAAACAGCATTTCCTTTTAATACAAGTATAATAATTACAACACATGAAGCTTGACAACGTCGACCTGGGTGGGGTGAAGAAGAAGACAACTTCAGGAGAACTTACACTCGACTTGATAACAAAGCTGAGAAGCTTTTACAAGCTTTACTTCCCTACTTATTATTATATCTACATGCAAGCATCCAATCCAAAGTCTTAATTGAATGGAACACCATGGCCGCTAAATCATGAACGGAGCTGCAGAGAATGCTGGAATTACAGCCATTACCCGATTTCGCCTGGAAAATTCAAGAAAACAATCCACTTAATTATGAAAGGAAAGCGTCAGAAATACACCTGCAATTACAAAACTACTGCACAAATAATATTTTAAACCCAGTTTTTCATTTGGGGTAGGTTTTCATGAATAAAAGATAATAATAATCAGAAAATTCATGGTTCTTCATTGTCGATCATGATCACCTTATATAAATCTATTTTCTAGCTGTTTATTTCACCGCCTACTTAAAAACTGAGGTTTTTAATACATAATGGCCATCAATACTCAACCCACCATGACAGATTGTATTTTTTAAATTTCTTATCTTCATCTAAAATAATCATTATCTACAGAAAAAAGAGATCAGATATTATTGGTTGATCTGCTAGCCTTATCTTTACAAAAAGTTATCTAGAAAACCAATCAACACAAGAAATGGCTCCACTTGCAAATAAAGAAACAGAATCAGCATTCACACATACATATACGGTATAAACTTATATACATGAACGTATACAGAAGGTATAGTATGATCAACTACATCGGTGATGTACAGCAACAAATCAAGCATAGATCCATTCAAGAATTATATTACTACATACATACACAAAACTAAATCTTGCAACGTTCGAAACTAGATGAAATGGGTTAAATAATTCGTGAAATGATTTAGGAAAGCAATGTTCGAAACAACACGAAATTTAATATAACTAGTAGTCACCTGTAATTTTCAACGTAATCAGAAAGGCTAGCAATATCACGGGCCCTACCGCCACCGCCACCGCCACTACCTTTCCTTTTAACCAACCTTTCACCTCCTGTCTCCCCGACGACAGCCGCCACGTTATTCTCCGATATGGCACTCAACGTTGGCTTCCACTCTACCCCTGAATTATTATTCCCCACAGTCGAAGGCCCTCTCCCTCTCTTCTTCCTCCTATGATTCCTCCTTACCGCCACCAACGCATGTGTCTCCTCCTCCGACAGCCTCCCCACACTCTCAGGAACCTCCTTTGGTCCACCGCCTCCACTTGAGACCCCACAACAACCCACGAATTCTAGCAAAAACTTCATGTCATAATATATGAAAGAACCTTAACAAAAATATGTTAGTTAATTAGTTGTGTTCAATAAAACAAAAAAAAAGGAGAAATCAAGAGGAGAGAGTCTTTCATGGGGATGGGCTGTGAAGTTTTTTTGAGTTTTGGTGTTTTTTTATATAGAGAAGAGGGATGGAGATCATGAGAGAGTACTGTTGGCCTTATCTAGGCTACTTGTAAAAACTGGGCAAAGTTTTTATGATTATTTACGAGAATGTCCCATGCGGATCTGATGGCTGCCCCGCCGTGTTTCTCGGGGGAGAGTGAGATTTGTTTTGTTATTGGATAATTTGATAGGCTGTTCTTTCCATTCCATACGTTGTGGAGGGATTGAAGTAAGTAAATACTGCATTAATAGTAATTTAGATTTGGTGTTATTCTTTTTTTTTTCAACTATTTTTTTAGCCATCGGTTCATTGATTTAAAATTTAAGAATTTGTTTAAGAGTGTGGTAATTTTTCTTTTTAATTTTCTTAAAAAATATGTTTATTTAGATTTTTTTTTATATTTTTCGATAATTTTAATGTGCTGATGTTAAAAATAAAAAATTTATAAAAATATTAATTTGATGTATATTAAAATAAAATATATTTTAAAAATACACTTTATCCTACAATATCGAACATGCTATTAACATATTATTAATAAATTACATATAACTTAATTAATATTAATTTTTTTCTATATCTTTAAAAGGTATCGATTTTAATTTTATATAATTTCATAATTCTTCAACGTGGTTAATGAAATTTACCCTAATCTAATAATTATCCCTTTTTTTTCCGATTGGAAAAGCTTAACTTCATAATACGTACCTCAATGTGGTTTTTACATTATTTGGTAAAACCAATTTACTACATAAAAATTGCAGATAACATTGTATATTATGAATTACATCGGTTCAAGTTTTTTATCTAACGGAAAAGGGGATCTAGTGAAGAAATACGAATATTTCCTAAGAAAGAAAATTTATTTGAATAAAACATGTTAAAAGAGATGGTTATTAAATGGGTGATCCAATATGTTGATGCATATAAACACATTAAGATAAGACAGCTTTTTTTTTTTTAATTCATATAAAGTGTCCAGGTTAGCTTGCGTGCACCTCGACTAATCTCCACAGGTCCTGAAGTTAACGACTAGATAAACTTTCAGTGGTCATCAATATTAGTAACCACATGATAAACAGTGTTAACATTTTACCAACAGAATTACCGATGGATTTTACAGACGGAATTCTGTCGGTAAAAAATAACACGTCATCGTTTTTTTACTTTGTTTAATTTTTTTTCCTACTATAATTCGCTCGGTATATATCGAGAATATATTATCATCGGTAAAATTCATCGAAAAGTTCTCGAGAAAAATATTCTTTTAATATTTCTATTTGTATTTATTAATTTTCTAGTAGTGTTAGGAGAGACTATTAGCTGATAAGATAAATATCCCCGAAAACAAAAAATTAAAAAAATATATTAAAGGCAAACCCAATCGGCAAATAGGATTACAAAATTGTGAATAATATTAGATGATGTAATTTTTTTTCTTCTTATTTTCCTATTAGCCAATAAGATTCTGGACTAATTTTAAATAAATTAGGAAGGCATCAAGCTGATGGTACAGTCACTGCTGACCGCTAAATAAATAGTAGGATACTACGATGTTGATGAGAAAACCTCAACAGATTAGATTAGTAGTTGAACAAGTTTACTGTTTTTTTTTTAAATTAAATTCAAACCTTAAAATTAATATATGCGTTAATTTATTAAAACTTTCCGAATATATTATATCAATGTAAGAACTATAAGTCTATAACTTTGGAACGGGAGAGTATTTAGCTAATAAGGTAGGCACCCCAGCATAAAAAATATGAAGGGCAAATCTAATGGGGGAGCAGGGTTACAAAATTGTAAATAATATTATTAGATGATGTCATTTTTTTTCTTCCTTTACTTTAATTCCCTACTAAATTAGTGGTAAATGCTGTAACGCAGGCCAAACTAATTTTTTTTAATTAAAATAAAAACACTTAATACAAAAAATATACAATTTAAGTTAATTTGTCATACTGGAAATTATCATGAAAACGAGATAAACTCGTAGAATGTAATTTGAAAAAAAAACATCATGAAGCCCAATTCATGGCTAACCCAACGTTGAAGAATGAAAAAAAAATATTTTTTTTTAAAATATAAATCTGAGTCAACTTGAGTTAACCTATCAAATCCACGACGCATGTCATAAGACTGAGATAACTCCATAGAAAATAAACAAAAAATAATGAAGTCCATTTCCCAACCAACTTAATATAAAATAAAAAAATAAAAAACTACTAAAAAAGGATAATAAAAACAACCTAGTAGACTTAGGTAGGCCCACCAAACCTTGTGATTTGAATCATAACAATGAGATGACCCAAATAAAAACCAACTAAAAAATTATGAAGTGTGGTTCTCAACAAATTCAATCTTAAAGAATAAAATTGAGAAAAAAATCAATCTTAAAAAAGAAAAAAAAACCCAACTCAACTCGGGTTAATCTCCCAAACATGTGATCCGATTCATGAGACTGAGAAAAATAAAAAACAAATCACAAGAGTCAATTCTCAACCAACCTAATGGTAAATGATGAAATTAAAAAACAAAATCAATAAAAAAACTCATACCAAAACAAATAGCAATCAAAAGAATAAGGATCAAATTTGATATAAAACAAAATGACAAGACAACTTGCTATTTTTAAAAAGAGAAAAGAGAGAGGAGAAGAAAGAAAAGAAAAAGTGTTGTTTGAGACACACTTACATGAATAAGCCACCATGTGCCGTCACCCTAACAAGCCCTTGCCGAGATGTTGTGAACGCCACCTAAGAAGAGGGGGATGACAGTGAAGGAAGCATATACGTCGCTAGAGCGTGGCGGCCTACCTCACACGTTAACATATGGGTTGCACACGCCAACCAATTACCCTTTACATGTCCATTTCAATCCCTGGCCTTGCAAAAATGGGGTTGCACATTTGTTTCAATTTTAAATTTAGTCCCTAAAGCTTTAATTGTTTTAAATTACAAAAAAATTATTTTATTTTTTCAAACCAAGCATCAAATTTATTTTTTCCTGACATTGCAAGATCCCTATATATAGGCAACTAGAACAAAAAAATAGTAAAATTTCAAATAAAACCAATGTAAAATGATAAAATTAAAAAAAGAAAAAGTTGAGTGATCTAAAAAAATGGTTGAATATTCCCCTTGCCTATTTGATTTAGTCCTTCATTCCAAACAAAAAAAGGTCACACATTTATCTAATTTTCATATTTAGTCCCCAAAGCTTTAATTTCTTTAAATTAATAAAGTTTTATTTAATTTTGACAAACCAAGCATCAACCAAACCATGAAAATTTTCCTCGACATCATACGATCTCCTAACCTCCAAAACAAACCAATTTGTCCTGACTTGCAGCATATCACAAGCCAATAATATAGTGAACAAAAAACTAAAAAGAGGAGGGGTTTTTATTGTACACCTCCTCATATAACACTATTAACTAATATAAGTTTTTCACTCATTTGTTTGTATTTTTTATAACTTTTTTTTTCATCCTTCAACATTAAGTTTGTCATAACCCATTTTTGGGTTATTCCTCAATTCACATTTTTTTTTCTCTTCAAAAGAAAATAAAATATAAAAAAATATATAAAAAATATAATAGTGAAAAAAAAGATGCCAGAACGCTCAGAAAATGGTCAAAAATTAGTTGAGGGGGTTTAAAATACAAAAATTAAAATTTGACAATATTTTGTTGACTCATGAGAGCCCCATTGACAAAGAAAATTCAATTTGAGGAAGAAAAGTCCAAAATCAGATGTTTATGGACTCAATTAAATTTTATTGAAGCTTTAATTGAATTTATGGAGGTTTTGATTGCAAGAAAAATTGATTTTGGAGTTAATTTGGGCTTTAATTGGAAGAAATTCAAGTTCTGGGGTCAAAATATAATTTTTGAGAGTTAATTTGGTCAAATTAGGGGCTTAATTGCATAAATATTGAAGTTTGATGGCCAATTAGGGACTTAATTGAAGAAATTCGAAACCAAAGACCAAACTGGAAAAAGCGCGTAAATATAGGGGCTGTAATTAAAATCGAATCAGGGGCTAAATTGAATAAATTAGAAGTTTATTGATAAATTGAGAGTCAAATTGCACTAATTTAAGACCCAGGACTAAAGTGAAAAAGACGGCCAACTTTAGAGCCACTGTTTGATTTTTGGCAGGGATGCAATTGCATTATTTTTTAAATCAAAATTGCAATTAAGGACTTGATTGAACAAATCACAAATTGAGGACCAATGTGAACTATGACACATTTTTTCCGCCTTTTCCTTTTAAATGAAACGACGCGTTTTGTTCAAAACGGCGCCGTTTTATGCACTGTTCATGAAAAAAAAAGAAAAAGAAGGGACCGAAACAGTGCCGTTTTGAACGGCACTGTGAGTCTTCTTCTTCCCATGGACGCGTGAAGAAGATTTTTTCTTCCCCTTGTTTTCACCGACTTCTCCACTTTTGTTCAATATTAAAAGAAATATATATATTGTTCAATATTTGTGATTTCTCCACTTTTTTTATTTATGTTTTGTTTAATCTTGGTTTGTTTTTTGTCATACGAATCCGGTATTAAAATACTTGGTTTTCATCAAAAACTTCCAAAAATACCAAAAAAAATTGAAGAACAAATGTTTTTGTGCATACGGCCAAGTGTCTCAAAGCTAAAAAATCATATTGTGTTTTTCATACACCAAAAATCAATGTTTTAGCATGCATTTTGGCTTTAATAACCATTTTATTAAAAGTCAAGAGAACATTGGCCAAAATTTCAAAAACAACAAAAATTTTATTTTGTTTGTCTTTTAGTATCTGGGGTACGACATTATACATAATACATATTCTACATATTAAATACTCTTTTTCAGATGCTATAACGGTTAGGTTTTACCTCATTAAGATAAGAACCTCCTTACAGATGAGGACTTTTCTTAAATCTTAGATCCTTTAGACGGACCAACAATTAGAAAACACAACTAAAACATTAGATTTTATTAGACAATAAAACAATGCAGTTTACCTTAGGTAGGACGTAGTTGGGGTGCTAATACCTTCCCTTTACGCAACCAGTCTCCGTACCCCATCTCTGAGATCAGTTAGGGTTCTTAGTGACTAGAATACTAGGTGGCGACTCCCATTCAAATTTTCTACTGATAAGAGACAAGAATTCCTTGTCTCTTCATATTTGCCAGATAGACCCATTCCATTTTACCCTGAGGGTGGCTAATCGTTGCGACGCCGCACACGTGTGACAAAGTTTATTAGGGATTAAGCTTTATAATTTTTTTCAATTTACTTTTTATAAGGTTATTTTAGACCCATGTTTCGAACCACGAGTTTAACAAGTAAACTAAGTTGGCACGATTTTTTTCTCAATTTTTTTCTTCAATATTGAGTTGATTGGAAATCATGTTTCATGATTTTTTCGACTCTGTTTTCTATCAGGTTATCCTCATTTCATGACTCGAGTGACGGGTTTGGAAGGTTAACCCTAGTAGACTTATTTTTTTTAGTCCCTGTTTAATCTATTTTTTTTTTCAATTTCATCTTTCAACATTAGGTTGATTAAGAATTGAATTTTATAATTTGTTTCAATTTGCTTTTTATTGGGTCTTGGTCTCATGACCTAGATTGCGAATTTAATAGGTTAACCCGAGTCGACTCGGATTATTTTTTGAACCTTTTGTAATAGATTTTTTTTCTAGATTGATCGTTCAACATTGAGTTTATTAGAAATAGAGTTTTGTAATTAATTTTGATTTACTTTATATATGGTTATTATGATCTAATGAAGAAAATTTTTTATCATTTTACTATAGCTTAATTTTGTGCATTATTGTTTGTTTTTTAAAAGATTAGAATTCAAGGGACTGTAATACATAATTAAGAAAACATCATGCCTTTAAAGGTAGAGAAAACAAAAAAGCTACAAGATTCAAGGGGAAAATAGAAAAAAAAAATAGGAGGAGAACTGGTCACCGCCATTGCTACGGGGAGATGGTGATGACATACACCATCTTAACTGAAAGTTCCCACCAAGACACATTTGGAAATACCGAGGAAGATTGATTATGGAGTAAAACACATGCAACTAATTTTTATACTTCGATAACTTTGGTGCCTGCAAAACCCTTCAATTAAATCCAGAATTTCACCCCCACTTGACTCTAAGTTATTTTCTTTTAATTTAATTTTTTTTAATTTAAGCTCGAATTCCATCCTACTCGACTTCAATACAGTGTCAATCAAATCAAAGAAAAATTAATATAATAATAGTTGTTTTTCATAATAATTTTTATTTAGAAATGTATCGGAATAATTTTTTATTTTTTAAAATTTATTTTTAAAAGTAATATATTAAAATAATCTAAAAAATTTAAAAAATAATTAATTTTTTAAAAATACTTTTAAAATATAAAATAAATAAAAAAGATGAAAAAAATAGTTGAACACTAGAGCCAAGGCATTGTGATAATTTTCATTGCCTGCGTCGTGATTTTTCTTTTAACATTTGTTGACTTGGGAGTGATTCAACCACTGCTGACTGCTGACTGCTGGATAAATAACTGATTAAATATTAGGATGATGATGAGAAAGTTATTTTATTATAATTATCGTTTTCTTCTCATGGACACTGTGGAATCATTTTTTTTCTAGTATTAGTATATTAATTATTTTTCCACAGTGTCCATGAGAAGAAAACGACATGACATAATGTAGCTCATATATATATATATATATATATATATATATATATATATATATATATATGAGCTCATATATATGAGTGAAACTTGGACCCATATAACCTAGGTTAACATCAAGATATTAATTTTTTCAATCAACAAAGCTATATATTCAGGTGAAGGGGGACACTTTACTATACTAATATTCTAGTTTGAATCCCTTTTTATTTTCATCAGTAAAATTACCTATAAAAACTACCACGTCATTACATTGTTTTTTTTAAAAAAATTTTATATATTTTATCTAGAATTCTGTCAATATATAGCAACAAAATAATTATATCGATATCTACTAACAGTTTTAGCGATGAATTTAAATTAATCAATAAATATCATTATAAATTACCAATAAAAAAATTATATTCATCAATTTTAGTTGAATTTCTGCTGTGTCTGGTAGTGTTGGACCCATATAACCTAGGTTAACATCAAGCTATTAATTTTTTCCATTTAAGCAAAGAAGTTGCTCGCTAAAAGAATAGGAATTAACAACAGTATTTCAAGGCATTATTGTATATAAAAACAGGTGCCGGCACAGAAAAGGATGTATTAATGGAGAAGGACAAAAGGCAAAACCTTAGTTTGTGCCGCAAATGATATCACAAACACCTTTGTGATCAATATAGGATCTTCTCCCAAACTTGCACTTGTTTTCAGTTTCTCTTTCACTCTGGAAATTTCTCTTTAGCTAGACACCCCATCTCTAGAATAAAACAACCAGTCAAGAAACTAGAAACCCTACACAAAAAAATGACAAGACCACGTTGCCCTGTATTTGTGAAAATTATGCTACAGCGATATGTCAAGAAACGAAGACGCATTTAATTTTGTCATCATATTATATAGTTTTCCTCCAACCAATCTCGTCCAACTACAACTATATTTTGTTTGTTTTAAAGGGATGATTGAGAAACCTCTGTCAAGCTACTTTCGATGCTAACCTAAATCTGCTGTGTTGCTTCGAGGAGAAGGCAGATTCTGCATGTCCATTGTCCACTTTGGAAAACAACGTTGCATTGCAGTCATTCTAGGCCACCTGTAGTCTGCAATTAATGAAAGAATTAATCAGACATCTCATGCTCCGTCCATTCGAACTGTTGTGGTGTTGCCAAGTGTTTACATTCATCTTGTAATACATACTAGACAAAGATTGTGAATTGTAAGTGTTCCTTGTCGTGCACAAAATTGCAAGGGAAAGAGTCGTAGAAAATTGGCAGGGTTGATAAAGAAAAAACCCTGATAGAAGAAGGAGCTGATATGGTGATAAATAGGAGGTGGACCTGCAAGATTTTAGTAGAAAGCAATTGCAAGCGCTAAAAAATCTGTTTTTCATTGCTTTGACAAATACGGCATATCATTTTACCTATTAGTCTAGAGAAACCATATTTTAAAATTAAAGTTTGATTAAATTTCTATATACTAATTTAACTTACATATATCAGTTACACTAGAAATAATTTAACTATGATTCATGTTCTTCAATAATATAAACGACTATAAACTATTTTGAGTGGGTTTGTGTTTTCGACGTAAATTAGGAATCATATTTATAAATTAAAATGAAATATATACATAGTAAAACAAAAAATGGGAGAAAGTTGAGTTGCACTATAATATGTGATTTTGTGGGATATATCTTACAAGCTTTATACTATATTTATTAAACTATTAAATTGATTGTACAACCTATAAAATAAAACAATACAATAATATTTAATTAGGCATGTTAAGGGTAAGGAAAAATGGGCAGGAGGGCAAGAGACTAGTAGAATGAAATCATCATTTTATAAATTATCATAATAATAGCATAACAAGTTAATAGAAATTCATAAAATATAGTCAACTCGTCTGACAGGCGAGCACAAGGCTACAGAATATTAGCAAAACACTAAAATGAGTGGAGAAAATATTCTTCCTCACCCTACTTAAACTAAGACTTATTACATTGTAGATTTTCATAGTACAATTTTTTTTTTCACCCTTACAGTACAAATTGAAGGACAATTAAGTTGATTTGTTAGGAAAGGGTGAAATTAAAAGATAAGGAATTAAAATAAAAAAAACAAAGGAGATAATTGAATTTTCCAAAGATTTTGCGAAATATTTATTGCACTCCTCATACTTTCTGAAATATAATTATTGGGTCCCTCTAATTTATGAAATTTAAAAATTATTAATTTTAGCCCAAAACCTCTGTTTTTTCTTTCTTTCAGTTATTGGTTTGAGAAAAGAGAGAAAAAAATCGGATTTCAATGTTAGAGAAAGAGAGAGAGGGGGGAATCATCATTGACATCGATGCATTATAGTCTAAAAAAATCAATTTCTAATACTATTGGTGAACTTTTGGCAAAATATCCATGGTAGTCCTCATACTTTATGGATTATAATTATCGGGTCTCTCTATGATTCGAACCTCGTGATCACGTGGTCACGTAACCCACATGCAAAGACACCAATTCCCGAAAAGCCAAGTAAATCAGGTTTGATAGGAGTGTTACACAAAGATAACTTGTACTTAGGCACCAACACTATTAGAAACGGAGACCCCACCCAAGGAATATTGATTCGCGAACGAAAAGTATAAGGATGACGCCACGAAAACAGTTGTTCTTTGATAAGTCATTTTCAGTTCTTTAGAGAACCAAGGAAGGGAGATTATCCCACCAACACACAGTAAGTGCAGCAAAGAAGTTTATTGATATGAAAATTGCGTAACCTTACATGTTTGGTTATGCCTTTATTTATACTGACTCTAAACTTAAAGAAACCCTGATGGACCCCCCCTTAGGTGCACTTATATGAAGCCCACTTATAATTGACCCAAATAAGTAATAATAGCCCAAAAACTAAGAAGAAAATAATAAAAATTCAAAAATTATCATGCTAAATATGCTAGAATCAGATTTGTCATCTTTAAGAAGTCTTAAATAAACTAGAAAAAATCGGATTTGAAAAATTTGTATTGCTGCCCCCCTTGATGTCCTTGATTAGCTTGAATTTCCTTGTTTAACTTGGATAAATAAAAAAAAAAACAAATTTTCTCCTTTTGTTGCTGATTTAATTACTTTCCTTACTTAAATAGTCATCCCCTCTTTAGGAATAAGATATGGCCAACTTCCTTACTTAATTAGGAGAATAAATTGCTGACTTTTTATCCTTGTAGCATTAGGAAAAATAACAAGCCTAACAAGGCTGGTATTGGGCTGGACACATCAACCCCTTGTTCCACACGAATTTGGCTCTTCTTGGACTTGAACTAGATGAATTAAAGACTGTCCTTCATGCTCCTTAAATGTCTCAAGCCCCTCTAGGTCCATTTTGCTCCATATGTTCTGAAAAAGCCCATTCAATGCTTCTTTAAGCTTCTTTGCCCTAGCTCTTGTGATAGGCCCAATTGGCACCTCCAATGGGTCGTTGGCATGATTACACTTGGTGTAGGGCTGATCCGCATTATCCCCTCTCTCTTCAAAAGGATTCAACCTCGAATCATCACCTACATCAAACAAAGTAAGATCAGAAATATTAAAGGTAGCACTAACACCATACTCACTTGGCAAATCAACTTTATAAGCATTGTCATTGATCCTCTCAAAGATCTGAAATGGCCCATCTCCTCGTGGTTGTAGCTTTGATTTCCTTTGGGCCGGAAATCTCTCATTGCGTATATGCACCTAAACCCAATCGCCAGGCTGAAAGACAACATGTTTGCACCCCTTATTGGCTTTGATCACATACACACGATTTCTCTTTTCAATTTGTTGCCGCACACTCTCATGAAGTGTTTTCACCACCTGTGCTTTACGGTTACCATCCAAACTAACCCTTTTATCAATTGGCAAAGGAATCAAATCCATTGGAGTTAAAGGGTTAAATCCATACACAATTTCAAATGGTGAAAATTCAGTAGTAGAGTGCACACTACGATTATATGCAAACTCTATAAATGGCAAACAATCTTCCCAATTCTTTAAGTTCTTTTGAATGACAGCACGCAGAAGTTGTGTTAAGGTCCTATTAATTACTTCGGTTTGTCCATCTGTTTGGGGGTGACAAGTAGTTGAAAACAACAGTTTAGTTCTCAATTTGCCCTATAACACCTTCCAAAAATAGCTAAGGAACTTAACATCTCTATCAGAAACAATGCTCTTAGGGACCCCGCCCTCAAGAACAAATCAACAATGTTAGTTGCATCATCAGTTTTATGACATGGAATAAAGTGTGTCATCTTTGAAAACCTATCAACAACTACAAAGATGGAATCCCTACCCTGTTTTGACCTAGATAAACCTAAGACGAAGTCCATTGAAATGTCTACCCATGGTTCTTTTGGTACAGGCAAAGGGGTAACAAGCCATGTGGTTGAGTCCTAGACTTTGCTTTCTTACAAGTTATGCATTTATTACATATGCGTTGCACATTTTTTTTCATTTTAGGCCAATAAAAATGCTCATGCAACACATCCAAAGTCTTAACAACACCAAAATGCCCCATCAACCCGCCTCCATGTGCTTCATGTACAAGCAATTCACGCATAGAACTTAATGGAACACACAAACGACTCTCTTTAAACAAATATCCATCAAGTCACTTTCCAAAAGCCGAAGTTTCACAAGCATTGTAAACATTAGCAAAATCAATCATCCTTGTACAATTCTTTTATGTGTTTAAATCCTAGAAATCTAGCATCCAAAGTAGATAAAAGAACATACCTACGTGAAAGTGCATCAGCCACAATGTTTTCTTTCCCTTGCTTATACTTGATCACATACGGAAAGGTTTCAATAAATTCAACCCATTTGACATGTCTTCTACTCAACTTACCTTGCCCTTTTAAGTGCTTCAATGATTTATGATCAGAATGTATCACAAACTCGTTGGGCCACAGGTAATGTTGCCACGTCTTTAAAGTTCTTACCAAGACATAGAGCTCCTTGTCATATGTAGGGTACTTCAAGGTTGCCCTATTAAGTTTTTCACTGAAATACACAATGGGCCTCTTATCTTGCATTAACACAGCTCCTATACCAATACCTAATGCATTACATTTAACTTCAAAAGCTCTCGTAAAGTCTGGCAAAGCTAAAACAGGCGTTGAACAAAGTTTATCTTTCAACAAATTAAAAGCCTTATTCTGTTCATCATTCCATTTGAATCTAACAAACTTTTTCATAATTTCAGTTAAAGGGGTAGCAATAGTACTAAAATCATTCACAAACCTTCTATAAATACTAGCAAGTCCATGAAAACTCCTTACCTCACTTACCGATTTTAGTGTATGCCAATCTCAGATGGCCTTAACTTTCTCCTTGTCCATCTCGATACCCTGCGCAGTTACGACATAGCCAAGAAACACAATTTTTTCCATGCAAAAGGTACACTTCTTAAGATTAGCATATAATTGCTCACTACACAACACACTAAGTACATTACATAAATGATCAAGATGCTCATTTAAGTTCTTGCTATGGATCAAAATGTCATCAAAATACACAACAACAAACTTACCTATAAACGTATGCAATACATGATTCATTAAACGCATAAACGTGCTAGACGCATTTGTAAGTCCAAATGGCATGACTAACCATTCATACAAACCATGCTTAGTCTTAAATGCAGTTTTCCACTCATCATTCTCTTTCATCCTAATTTGATGGTACCCACTTTTTAAGTCAATCTTAGAGAAAATACATGATCCATGTAACTCATCTAGCATGTCATCAAGCCTAGGAATAGGATGTCGATACTTTACCGTTATGTTATTGACGGCACGACAATCGACACACATCCTCCATGTTCCATCCTTTTTAGGCACAAGTAGCACTAACACAACACAAGAACTCATACTCTCACGAAAGTACCCCTTCATCATCAACTCATCTACTTGCCTTTGAAGCTCCTTCATCTCCTCGAGGTTGCTTCTATAGGCTGGACGGTTAGGAATTAAAGCTCCGGGCACAAGATCAATTTAATGTTCAATCCCCCTTAATGGTGGTAATCCATTAGGGATGTCTCCAGGGAATACATCATCAAACTCCTGCATCAAAGAAACAACCACACTAGGAATAGCAAAATCAAGATCGTTAGTGTTAATAAGCCTCCTTATACACAAGTAAGATCATTGGCTTATTAGTGAAAAATGCAGATCTGATTTGAGATCATTTTGCATAAAAATTAGGTTGTTTCTTTAATTTTTCCACACTATTATCATCACATAAGCTTACTTTCTTCACTCCTCGGTTTTTACCTCCACTCTCAACCGATTTAATTAATGATTTAGGTTTAGCCGAATCTGATGCTTTTCTCTCACCATTGTCCTCACGTGAATTTTCACTCTTCCCATCCTCACATTCCTTTTTTAATTTTATTTGATCATCATACACTTGTTTTGGAGAAAGAGGTACAAGAGTGATGGTTTTACCATCCTTTACAATAATGAACCTATTTCTAAACCCATCATGAATCGCTTTCCGATCAAACTGCCATGGACGTCCTAAAAGTAAGTGACTAGCATGCATTGGGACTACATCACATAAAATCTCATCGGAATACTTCCTAATAGCAAACGCAATCAAAACCTGCTTAGTAACCCTCACTTCACCACAATCATTCAACCATTGCAATCTATAAGGCCTAGGATGCTTAATACAACTCAGATTCAATTTCTTCACAAGAGTATCACTAGCAACATTGGCACAACTACCTCCATCAATTATCATGTTACATACCTTGTTTTGGATGTGACATCGTGTGTGAAATATATTTTCCCATTGCTGATCTACATCATCTTCTTTGATTTGCATGTTCAGCGCACGTCTAATAACTAAGGCCTTCCCCTCATCATGATATGTAATCTCTTCATTACTACAATCCACCAAAGGTGGCATCTCTTCACTTTTAGATTTGTCACTTTCAGATTCAACCTCCCCATTGTCTTTTATAAGCCTAACTCTTCGGTTTAGACACTGAGATGCAATGTGCCCCTTCCCTAAACACTTAAAGCATTTAATATCTCTATCACGAGTAGGTTAAGATTTAGATTTACCTTTCCCATCCGTATGAGTATCCTTTTTGGCTTTAGGTAGTTCATCCTTTGCATAAGGCTTTGGTTAGACAACCCCCTCTCTCTTCAAATTCGGCCTCCATGTTGAGGAAGATGAAGTCGAATTGGTCTGAAAACATGTACTGCCCCTTTTCTTTATTTGCCTCTCCACCTTCATTGCCATATGAACCATGTCCTCCAATTCCACACAATGTTGTAATTCTACAACATTCGCAATTTCCCTATTCAGCCCATTTAGAAATCTAGCCATAGTAGCTTCTCGATCCTCAATCACATTGGCCCGAATCATGACAATCTCCATCTCCTTGAAATACTCATCCACAAACCTAGAACCCTGATTCAAACCCTGCAATTTCAGATACAAATCCCTATAATAATGGTTAGGCACAAATTGCCTTCTCATCAGCACTTTCATCTCCTCCCACGACGCTACGGGCCTCTCTCCACTCCTCCTTCTACTAATAACATTCTGATCCCACAAAATCAGTGCATAATCCGTGAATTTGATGACTACTAATTTCACTTTCTTCGCCTTCGAATAGTTATGGCAATAAAAAATCCAATCCATCTTTTTCTCCCACTCCAAATATGCCTCGGGATTGTTTTTACGTTAAAAAGAAGGTATTTTTAGTTTGATAGCATCCAAATCACCATCTAAATCAGCATGTCCCCCAACACTACAGAAATTTTCCCTTTGGCCGAATTGGCCCCTAGTTCTATTCCCAAAATCCCTTCGGCTTCTAGGCTGTCGAAAACCTTTCTAATGGCTTATGGCTTCATCCTCAAAACTTTCATCACCAATATCATCAACGGCCTCCTCAAAATCCTTATAATCAGCCCACCTTGGCCTTTGGACCCTACTGCCATTGTTTGCTTTCAGTCAGCCCTAAGCTTCCTCATATTTTGGTTGCTTGTACCAGCCTCGTTACCACGTTTCTCCACCCTATTAGTCTGTCACACACATTTCCCATCATAAAATTCATCATCTTCATCATCTGTGTCATGGCTTGCATTTGGAATGTAAGTTCTCCCTCGGGATGGGGTGGTGTGTTGTTTTGATCTGACATGATAGTACCTGCAAAAATTGGTTAGTGATAACAAAATTATCCTCACGTCGCTTGTGTTTCTCTTAAACACTCTTAATATCCTTACACGCTCACACCTCTCATCTCACCTTCTTGCGATTCTTGCAAAACTGAAACCAACACCAAATAGAACCAACTTGGCAGCGCAATCCAAGTGTGTGTGTGTGTGTGTGTGTGTGTGTGTGTATGATTCAAGAAGCAATAAAAACAAGAAAACAAGCAAAACAAAACTACGATGATAGTCTCGCGAGTAGCAAGCGAGTCTATCCGAAATATGAACGAAACTGAAGACTCGAATAAAAACAGAAACAAAAAATATATGAAATCGTGAAAAAACACCCAAATATGTTGGATATGATGAAAAATAAACTGCAAGAAATGAAAAAAATAGAAAGCTAGCGAATTTCAAAAGTTGACGCAAAACAGATTCGATTACGACGAGTTAAGTCCGATTCTGGAACCTAAAGTAAATGATGTCCAATTGAGTTAAAATTTCAGATATAGTGTGATATCAACCCAAATAGACAGAATATAAAGTTTGCGCAATTTACAATAAGGTTTGATATACTAACGCAAAAACGTTATGAATCAGACCTGATTAGACTTGAATTTGAAACCCAAAGCAAAAGATATCCAATTGACCCCAAATTTGATATGTGGTGCGATTAGGACCCCAGTAGTTATAGTATCAAATTTGAGCTAATTCCAAGTTGATTTGATCCAATTTTCTCTTGTTTAGTTTTCTGCGGTAGAATCCAATAAACGTCTTTTTGAACAATTTTTTTTTTGCTTTTTTATTTTCTCTTTTTTTTTTGCTTTTTGATGCTACTGACATATTTTGAACAATAACAAAATGAAATAACAATTTTTTTTATATGCCGCAAATCCAAGGAGAAGAAGAAATTGGATACTAAGGAATTTTTACGGAATCAACAAGAAACAAAAATTTCATAAGGATATGACCTGATTAATGGACCCAAGCTCTGATACCAAATGATGCGAACCTCGTGATCACGTGGTCACACAACCCACATGCAAAGACACCAATTCCCGGAAAGCCAACTAAATCAGGTTTGATAGGAGTGTGACACAAAGATAACTTGTACTTAGGCACCAGCACTATTGGAAATGGAGACCCCCATCCAAGGAATATTGATTCACGAACAAGAAGTATAAGGATGATGCCATGAAGACAGTTGTTATTCGATAAGTCATTTTCAGTTCTTTAGAGAATCAAGGAAATGAGATTATCTCACCAACACACAATAAGTGCAACAAAGAAGTTTATTGATCTTAAAATTATGTAACCTTACATGTTTGGTTATACCTTTATTTATACTGACTCTAGACTTAAAGAAACCCTAATGGACCCCCCCTTAGATGCACTTATATGAAGCCCACTTACAATTGACCCAAATAAGTAATAATAACTCAAAAACTAAGAAGCCCACTTATAATTGACCCAAATAAGCAATAATAACCCAAAAACTAAGAAGCCCACTTACAATTGACCCAAATAAGTAATAATAACCCAAAAACTAAGAAGAAAATAATAAAAATAATAAAAATCCAAAAATTATCATGCTAAATATGCTAGAATCAGATTTGTCACCTTTAAGAAGTCTTAAATAAACTAGAAAAAATCTGATTTGAAAAATTTGTATTGCTGCCCCCTTGATGTCCTTGATTAGCTTGGATTTCCTTGTTTAACTTGGACAAATAAGAAAACAAATTTCCTCCTTTATTGCTGATTTAATTACTTTCTTTTCTAAGTTACGAAAAGTATTAAATAGTCCTCCTCTTTTTAGGAATAAGATATGGCCAACTTCCTTACTTAATTAGGAGAATAAATTGCTGACTTTTTATCCTTGTAGCATTAGGAAAAATAACAAGCCTAACAAGGCTGGTATTGGGTCGGACACATCAACTGCTTGTTCCACACGAATTGGGCTCTTCTTGGACCTGAACTAGATGAATTAAAGGTTGTCCTTCATGCTCCTTAAATGTCTCAAGCCCCTCTAGGTCCATTTTGCTCCATATGTTCTAAACAAGCCCATTCAATACTTCTTTAAGCTTCTTTGTCCTAACTTTTGTAATTGGCCCGATTGGCCCAATTGGCACCTCCAATGGGTTGTTGGTATGATTACACTTGGTGTAGGGCTGATCCGCATCACTCTAATTTCTAAAATTTCAAAAAATATCAATTTTAGTCCAAAACTTTATTTTTTTTTATTTTTCAATCCCTCTTTTGAGAGATGAGAGAGAAAGTTATTGGATTTGTGTTAGAGGAAGAAAATCATCGTTGACACCGATTCATTGTAATACAAAAAAAATGCCAATTTTTAATACTTTTGGTGAAATGTTCATTGTAGTCGTCATATTTTCTGAATTATAATTATTGAGTCCCTTTAATTTTTGAAAATTTTAAAAATATCAATTTTAGTTTAAAACTTCATTTTTATTATTCTTCAGTTCTTGGTTTAAGAGAGAAAAGAGAAAGTCATTGAATTGCCAAAAAACAATGATAGATTTTGGTGTCAAATTATGGTTCCATTTAATAAGGGTAGTTCAACTTAGAATTTTTCTCACATTTAAATTGTCAAAAAAAATATCTGAGCTCAAGAATATTTTTTTTGTTCTGAGTTGATTTTGGGTTTTTATATAGTTTTTTGAGGCCATGTATAAGTTTATTATAATGTCTAGGGTGTTTTCTAGATGTTTTAGGTAAAAATATGTTGAAAATTGATTTTTTGAGCAAAAAATATATATGACCCGATTTCTCAGTGACCCCTAGTCATGAAAAATGTGCTAGTATACAAAGCATCATCTACAATTTCTTAAAAAGAAATTGAAAGGGCAAATGATGTTGTATGATGTTGTACGCTCTTTAATATTTAAAAGGTGGGGTGGGCAATGCGTTATTCACCCTTTGCTATAAACAAATTAAAAGTCTCGGCTCACGAGCTAGGCCTCTTTCATTATGGGCCATGCATGTGGGTAGGCCAACTCACCCGACTTGTTTTTTTTTCTTTATAAATTTATTATGTTTTTAACCCTTTAAAATTTAAAAAACAATACATCATTTCATGATTTGTATGTTATTTAAAGGTCTTTTTTATTTTACTTGAAAAACATACTCTTTTTTATGAGACTTTAAAAAAATTACGGCTATTTTTTATTTTAGTGTCTTGTGCAACCCCTGCTATTTTTTATTTTTTAAAAAATATTTTTATTTGATATAAAGAAAAAAAAAGTCTTATGCACCTAATTTGTGTACAATTAAATGAAAAATAATCTTAGAAATAAACATATGTTAAATCCAATAGGGGTGCATGACTCAAATCGCGAGTTTGACAGATTAACCGCAGTTAACTTGGATTTTTTTTTGAATTGAATGTTTTTATTTCCAGTTTCATTCTTTAATTATTTTTTTATTTATTAAAAAAATAATGTATTAGAATAGTCTGTATATAAAACAATGTATTAGAATAACCTGTATATTCACTTTTTTTTTACTAGAAAAAATATATCCAACTCATCATAACAAATAGCGATTCAAATGGGTAGTCTCTAATCAATTTTCGTGTCGTTAGCTAGATATAAAAATCTATCTTGTGATCGTACTTTTCCATACATTAACCTCTATTATGGGCAACAATTTTTGTATTTTCTTTTTAGATGTATTTGTTTTATGTAAAATATTTTATGAATATAAATGTATTACATGTAAAATCTCTTTTTCAATAAATATTTTATAAGAAAATTTTTTACACTTTTTAATAAATAACTAGTTATTTAACTCGTACTTTAACGCATGTTATATTGGTTTTTTTTTTTAAATAGATATGCAAATTTTTTCAACATGTTTTCTTACATAAATATTTTTAAATGTAAATAAAAAAGTATATTAAAGCATCTAATTAAATAAATTGATAACAATATATGTAAATAAATAAATAAAAAGTTATTAAAAATAACTAAAAGTAAAACTAGAAAAATCAAGAGATAGATGTAGATCAAAATATTTGATCTTGCAATATGAAACATTTACCCTATTGTATTTACTAAATTTTTTTATTAAAATTAATTTTTTATTCAATCAAACGCGTGATAATAGAAATAGATATACACATGAAACCAGTTGAATAAATAAAAGGAAAAAAAAATATCATGCAAAACTGCACATATTAGAAATGTTATTTAAAAATAATTTTTTATTATTTTTAAGAATAAAATTCATCTATATAAAACATAAAAAATTATATAGATGAATCAAAATAATACATTTGAAAATTCAATACATTAGAAAAGCTAAATAAGCAAAATAAAAAAGTATAAAGGAGGGATATCAAGTAAAATCAAAACCAAAATTAGAATAAAAAAAGACAGTGATACCTAGGTAATGATAGTAAACAGATAAAGTGTTTTATAGATAATAAGATAACGATAACTTGAAAAAAAAACTTGGAGTATGAAATTGGATAAAAAAAAAGTTTGAGTAAGTTCAAGTTAGCATGATAGACATGTAACCAAGGTAATAAGAGGTGAGCTAACTCAGATTAACCTGCAAAACTCGTGGTCCAGATTATGAGACCAAGATAACTTGATAGAAAAAAATTGAAGAAAACCATAAAGTCAATCTTTTTTTTTTAAATATTGAACGATGTAATAAAAAAATGAGCAAAAAGAAAAGATGTCAACATGCGTTAACATTGCAAATTCATGACATGGGTCACTAGACCAGAAGCACCATAAATAAATAAAAAAAACCAAAAATCTCAACTCCTATAAATTTGAAGGGTGAAACAGGAAAACAAATCAATTACACAAAATAGTCTAAAAATAAAAAAATATATAATTAAAATAATGAGTGTGAAAATAAATATAAAAAGTAAATTAGAGGGCAACCAAAAGCTGTTAATTGGAGGGTTAAATTTAAAAGAAAAATAACTTTAACAAAAGAAGAAAAATCAAAAGAATGAGTACTAAATTGAAAAACATACACCATAAACTTTCATTGAATGATGAAATTGAAAGCTACTAAAATTTTAACAAAAAGGCCAAGGAATCAAATTAGAAATCATAAGAATAAAAACTGAATTAGAAAAGATAATATATGACAAATTATAATTGAAGAACTAAATTAAGAACAAATCAATTTTTTATAAAAGGACCAAGAAAAAAATTATAAATCAAAATAATTAGGATTGAAATTAGAACACCAAAAACAAATGAGACCAACATGTACTTTTAGGGGAGGAGAGAGAAAAGAAAAAAAAAGGAATGGATCACTGGTGACAGACATCGACACACGTCGCACCAGTAGGAAAATGATATGTTAGCGCTTCTAATAACATGATGGAAGATTAAGTTTGGCCACAGGAGGCATTGCATGTTCCGTCCAAAATGCGTAGGCGCCTCCCATACGTTGGTGCTTGAATTACACGCACCAGCAGCTTTTTAGAATTAAATTATTAATTTTATTGTTCTAAAAAGTTAAAATGATGATGATAGCAATAAAATCGTGATGATATCAGTGGTTTAAATAGTTGAATAATATTATATGTGAATTGCTATATGCAAAATTTTATAAACTAAAAATATTATTTAAAAAATAAAGTAAGTTTAAAAATATATCATAAAATATGTTAACTAGTTTTATATATATATATATATATATATATATATATATATATATAAAACAATGAATTGTTTTCTATAAAATATACAAACATATTTCGTGGACGAAGAACATTCCAAAACTTATCGTCCACTACTCATAGCCCTAAACGTTATCCTTATTTCATCGTTTGGGCTTTAGCCCCAAGATAACTACGCTGCTTACCTTGGGTTGTCACCGAGTTTGATCCTTGCTAACATAGTCTAGTCTAATGGTTATATATTCAATAGCTTTTTTCAGTAAAGCATTCATTTCAACTAGTTGGGTAAATTAGTCATTTTGAAAAAGATAAGTAATCATTTTATTGTTCTAAAAAAAGTTCAAAATTAAAATGACAATGGTGGACAAAAGTTGAAATGACAATGGTGACAGTGAGATTCTAATAATATCAGTGGTTAAAATAGTTGGATCCCTAGTTACACACACACTTGATCCATTAAAAGAAAAAAGAGGAACACTCATCCTCCAAGTAGCTTAAAAGGCGACGCAAAGAAAAATAAATAATTCGGACTCGCAATGTATGCAACAGCTCATGCAAATGCAGGTTTGCAGGTATAATTTAATGATACATTCTCCGACATGAATGTGTAAAGGATGAACATGCTAATTTCTCAAAAGATAAAACAAGCTAAACAAAGATGGATTGCACAACAAACAGTTCCATCCTGGTTGTGTACCCATGCTCTGAAGGACACTAAAGAAAACCTGATTTTCAGCAATACATGATGGCCAGCTGAAATACCAGCATGCACTGCGGAAACTATACAGATTTTGGACGTCTGACTGTAATTTCTGTTACCAAAACATAAATTATGAACAGATTCGGAGGGCCCTCGAACAAAATTTTCCAGACGGATTTAACTTTGGTTCATAGAGTACATGCTTTGGACGAAGATGTTCATGGATAACAAATATAATGTTGTACAAGAAAGTCCCAACATGGAACAGTTGATTACCACATGGTTCTGATCACTGTAAGTTGATCTCCAAAATGTTTATACTTCCAAGCTGTGGAAGAGAAACCACAATAATGTCAAGAATTCATAATTCGTACTTGTGACCATGCTGGTTTAATAACTATAAACTTGTTCCCTTTAACACAAGGGTCACTGCCAGCGGTGATTAGGATTTGTGTAGTTTCCATATCCTGGACCCATGTTGTTCTGGGGTTGAGAAGGTGGTTGTTTGGGTCTTGCATACTCTGCAAATATAACCCATCCATCCAGAAACTACAATGCACAGAAATCAGAGGTTAAAATTAGACAACAACGAGAAATTAAGTTTCAATAATTATATCCATCATCAACATAAATCATCGTCAAGGGACAAACTGAAAAAAAAAGAAAAAAAAAAGTAAAACAACTTATTTGCATTCTCTCAAGTAAAATTGCCAGGGCAAACATCAACAATCTGCATTTATTCTGTAGCATTGGCCAACATATTCATTTAACAAGCAAATTCAAACATTCACCACCAGCAAACCTTATATAAAATTGAGATAAAACACTTTATTTGAAAGCTGGCTTCAGACCATATTTTTCTTTTCAAGACCCATATTTTTTTAAAAAAAATTTACACCCCAGGAAAAATTCCTGCACCTAATTCTTATAGATAAGGTTGGTGAGGTAATGAGGTATGTTGCCATTGCCATAAGGCAGTTGGTACCCTTGGTTGCCAGGTGAACATCAAGGGACAAAAGTATGTTTCGAACATGCATAGGACCTGAGAACCTTAGCTTCTATCCACACTACATGCCGCGTTACCTAAGCAATTGGAAGTCATCACACGAATTCATCCACAATCTTCACATCAGGAAAAAAGGGGGGAGACGGGTAAAACTCACCTGTCCATCCATGCCTTTTATTCCTTCTGCAGCATCTTCTAAGGTACCATATCTGACAAAACCAAACCCCTTAGAATAACCTGAGGTCCTGTCAGTTACAACTTTAGCTGTACAAAGAAAGAAAGACAATGGTTAGTAATCCAAAAAAGAAATTTTCACAAAACATTTACAAAAGGAAGAGACTAACCTTGAACCACTTCACCAAATTTAGAAAAGGCCTCTTGGAGTCCCTCTGTTGTTGTTCTTTTACTTAGCCCTGAAACCAATATAATAGAAGCGTCAAATAAAACTTGACACTTGGAAGTTAACTCAATGATAAAATTACCTACACTAAGTTTTCATAAACGATTTTATGAAAGGCATAAAAAGACAGCTTTATTTGGTTTACAAGATGAAAGGCAAAAAAGACTAAACTGAATGATTTTAATCAAAGCCTGCACTGTCATTATCCAGCAGCTCATACATCCCAGGAGGAGGGTTATCCCAAATAACTAACTGCTCAATCTAAGTGAGTAAGGTGGGAAGAGAAATCTGGAAACTATTTAATTCTTCCAAAAGCTCCTGCATCACTAAGACACACCATGCGTAGCAATTTCTCTCTCTCAAAGAATGGACAATACACCAAGTAATAGAGTGAGGAGCCATGTGCCTCATATCATGAACAAACCATAATAAGGATGAATAGTCCCACTTTCACTATACACCTCATAGCTTCAAATGGAATCATTGTAAACTTGAAATATGCTAGCCCCCAGGTTAATGACCAATCAAATTCCCAGCCTTATTGAGAATAATTCTGCATACATGATGCTAACAAAACCCCGCTTGCATGAAAACCTTTTGATCCATGTACCATGATGATCTTTTATAAGGCCACCAGCTCCAACATTATAACCTTGACCTGCCACTCTCCCTTTTGTATTATTTTACAGCAGTACTCTAGAAGAAATTTCAGTAAAATAAACCTCTCCTCGTCATCCACCCTGCAAACATCTTCCTCAGCAAAAGCCCTTTTAATCTCTTCAACTAATCTTCCTGCCAGGAAATTTTGAGTATTACATATAGATTGCATTTGTATCCCATAAATAAGCATTATCGTGTGCCAACAAAATATGCCAGCAAATACACAGGAACATGGTCTTCCAATTCTCATTCTTAGGCTCAAAACCCTCTTTTTATCCAACCACTTGAAGGTTACCATAGAAGAAATTCTGCAGACTGTTCAGAATGCCCTTCCAAACTTCGACCCCCTTGCAAAAGTCCCAAAATACATGAAATTTATTTTCCTTCCGTCCACCACCTCTAGCACAAAGACCACTCTCATGAAGAACTCTTTCCATCTAAGCTTTCTGGAGTCTGTCCCTTCACACTAGCCATAAAACATCTCTAACTTCCCCAGGATTTTTAATTCCCAAGCTCATCACAAATTATCATCATGAACAATTCCAGTATCCCTTCCGACTAAAAATTTATAACCCACACGAGTATAGGATCACAAGCTACCATGACTCCAAAGAAAGACAGATGTAAGTATCTCACAATTCACAACTACTTTCCAATAAATACTAAAGCATGTGTCAACTCTTGAAATAAATCATTTTTATTTTTTAAACATGTACTAAACAAGAATAGATTTTTAAATCTATCAAATAAAACCCATCACCAATCTAGCTTAAAATTGTAAACTACACACCTGTATTATCACATCATATCATTTACTAGTTTCCCAAATGTATGCTCATACCCATATTCAAATCTAAATTCCATAGGTTTTTCAACACCTAAATTGCAAGTTCCAGTAACTTTTTTTTTTTTTTTTTGCAAATAGCTAACGTATAATCAGCTAAAAAGCACACTTTTGATTTTAACCACTTCCATGCATTTACTTGCTATTGTCGAATCAACAAAGCGTCGAATCACCACAAAATTTGACGCAATAATAAGCAAAGGAAAAAAAAAATTCTTCCCTCAACTAATAGGATAGTAAATAAAACATCCTATCAATCTACTCATAATCAAATAAACACCACAGTCAAAATCACAGAACTCATAACCAAATAAAGAGCACAAAAATTTAACCCAAGAATCTTAATTTAGGAAAAAAAAATCTCATAAAGTTTTAGGCTTTCCTTTCATTTCCACCATTATATTGACGAAATCAACCCCGTAATAATCGCAAGCAAAGCGACTAACAGAACTCATATAGGAATTGAGGTAAATAACAAGTATATGAGAGCAACTGTAGGAGATATAAAGAAAGAGACACTTGCCAGATACGAAGAGATTGGTGCTGGGTTCAGCCTGTTCTCGTGCAGGAGTTTGCTGAGTGGTCTGAGGAAAAGGGAAGGAGGAGGATAAAGTAGAAGTTGTTGACAACAGCCGCAGCAAACCACCACGGGGAGCTGCAGCTGCCGCAGCCAAAGCCGACATCGTTGCTCTCATGGCCATGGTGGTTTGTTTGCTTTTTTAAGGGTTTTAGCTAAAAGTAGAACCCTTGTCCGACCAAAGGAAGTGCTTTGGAGCTAGGGTTTAGAGGGAAAAGAGGGTTTATGTCTGGGGTAAATTGTAATTTCCTTAGTCTCTCAAAGTTTGGAAAGGTGGATTTGGGCTTCATTTTTTTGAGGATCTGAGCTTTCTAAGTTAGTCTTCTCGGCCTAATAGATAAGAGTTTTTTTCTTTTATTTTTTTCTTGTAACAATTTCCAAATGAGAATAAGAGCATGTTTGTTTTTTAATTTTAAAATATTTTAAAAAAATTAAATTATTTTTATTTAAAAAAATTATTTTTTTATATCTTTAGATATTTTTTTGATATACTGTGTCAAAATAAATTTTTTAAAAAGAATTATTTTGATATATTTTTAAATGAAAAACACTCTGAAAAAGAATCGTCATCACAATACAAAACGGGTTTTAAGATAGTGTTTGATATGTGGTATTGGTTGCTTTTCAAAGTGTTTTTTACTTAGAAATGCATTAAAATAATATTTTTTTATTTTTTAAAATTTATTTTTGATATCAGAACATCAAGACAATAAAAGAATATAAAAAAATAATTTTAAATAAAAAAATTAAATTTTTACCAAACAGTGTTTGGATTGCAAACACTATCTAATACATTAGACTAGGTTTTAAACAACTTATCTAGTGCAATATTTTGTTTTAAAAAATTTAAATAATCAAGGCAGCATCCAAATAGAAATTTAGAAATTAATTTTTATTTTAAAATAATAAAAATTCATTTTAAAATTATCTCAATAACATATTTATTTTTAAACTTTTATCTTCATTTCAATCGGTTTCTATTTTTTCTATACCATGCTCTTCTATTCTAAAACACTACTCGAACCCACCTTTAAAAAGAACATGTAACCCTTGCTTAGAATTGCTCTTATAAATTCACCGTCTAAAAGAATCATCCCATATAACTTCTTGCTTTTTGATGATTCCCACGATTAGATAGATGGAGGGAATTTTATGTTTCAGCAATTTATTTTATTAGGCAGTATGAAAGAGGTGAGTCGCCCAATCTTGTTTGTTCGCCTCGTAGTAGTGTTTTTAAACCTAACTTGGTGATTAATTCGGCTCAAAGTTTAGATCACGAGTTTTGATCAGGTTACCAGATCATCTGAGTCATTCTTATTTTTTTATATATAAATCAAAATAATATTGTTTTGATAAAAAAAAATAGTCAACAGATTGCAATTAAATTTTTAACTGAGTCTTGCCGGGTCACCAAGTTAACCCATCAGATTAGCCAAATTTTTAACTATTTTTATTTTTTATTTACCTAGCCTGATTCGAGATTCAGATTAGTTAAATTTCAAGTCAATTCGACTGCATCGAATTTTAAAACTATTATATCAAAAACCTTGGCTGTCTGCTTCGTGGGTGTTGAACGCATGATAAGCCGAGACTTGTGCAATATTTTTTTCCCAGTTGGACAATTTTTCTTGACTTTCATAGAACATTTTTGTCATGTTTTCTTTGACCATAATTCAGACACCCCCCAAATTCCTACTTTAGATAGGGCTCATGTTGGAGCAGGCAGCCAGCCATCCACGCCCTTGTTCTTCGACAAAATCCACGAAAGATTAGACACACAGATCATCATAGTTATCTGTACCCAATAATTTAATTGCATTTTCTTTTTATGTATCTCTTTGATCATTGACCGTTTTGCTCCTGTTCGTTCTTGTTTTAGTATTACCTACCCCCATGAATTTCCCCGTGGATAAGCAAAGAATTTTTAGATAGGATTCGGTTGTAAGATAAACAAAAAATGAAGACAATTGAAATAAAAACGTGTTTTTATTAAAAAAAGAAGAGATAAGAGTATAAAACAAATCTATCATTGTAACGTTTTTGAGCTAAATTGTTATACTTTAATAAAAAAAAAATTTCTATTTTTGTCGCGAGTGTTTGAGATTGTGGTAATAGTTGTTTGTGAATGTATTTTTTATTTAAAAAATAATATATTTTTTATTTTTTAAAACTTAATTTTGATATTAAAATATTAAATTTTTTAAAAAAATATCAAAAAAATAAATTTAAATTTTAATAAATCTCCGTTTAGACCGCTCTGGGTGACGGCAGGTTATTCCAGCAGAACAATAATCAATCAACCTCATTTTTTATTTTGTTATTCCTAGAAGATTTTTTAAAAGGGGACCAAAGATTCCTTGTTTTACATTGGATATAATAATATTTGTTAAATCCTTGTTATTCCTTTTGTTATACTAACGTGCACACAAAGGAGGCAAAGACAGCTTCTAAGCCAACCTCTCTCGGCCACCCCAACCTATCCTGTGAACACCTTCCGGTTCAAGAGAAACCCAGATGTCCATCCTTTCCACACATTTCGTCTTCAACCATATATTCTTCACCTATAAAACCAAGTAATTAGTTTGTACCAATCACTCCTTTTCCATCTTGTACTATGAATTAAGATTCACACCTACTTAATTATATCTAACACTTTATAGCACTCCTCAAGAACATGTTGAGATCTTTCTTGATCACCATGACTAATATCATACTGCTCCTGATCGTGATCTTCTTAACAACATGCCTTTTTGTAAACTCAAAACCTATTAGCAGGGCTGATTTTCCTAGTGGCTTCACGTTTGGGACTGCCTCTTCTGCTTATCAGGTGCTGCTGCCCTTTTCGATTCTCAATGCATGAATCATCGTACTCTGTGCGTGTGTGTGGCAGGATTTAATGATTATGTGTTGTGTTTTGTGGTAGTTTGAAGGAGCCGTGAATGAAGGAAACAAGGGAGATAGCATATGGGATACCTTCACAAGGCAACCAGGTAAAGAAAGACTCGAGTTTATAGGGAATTAAATTCAATACAGCAAATTAAGACAGGATTTGACAGGAAAGAAATGATTGGATTTGGCATGAAACCTATTACTACCTGTCATGTAATGTGTTTCAACAGGAAGGATTTTGGACCTCAGCAATGCAGATACAGCAGTTGATCAATATCACCGGTTTAAGGTAAATTAATGGCTTCCATGTTGTAATTGACCTTCTCTTTTATTGTTTTATTCAATTTGCCTGTAAAACAGGCAAGACTTTATTATTATGTTGATGAACTTGTTCGTTGATGAATGAACAACAGTGGGAAAACAAATCAACTCCAGATCAATGGTTAGGGACAGGGAATTCATATGATGAGAATATTCAATAAGATTTTCACATACGTATCAATACATTAAAATAATCATATAATTATGGTGTGATGATGATGATGTGTCAACCACCTTAAGAAAATGGAAAATACGTAAAGAAATTGTAAGAAGACAAGTGGCTTTGAGTTAAAAGACAGAAAAAAAAATGTTTCTTGCTCAAATGCTTTTATGCTTTCATCAAAAGAGATTAAGAAAAAGAAAAACATAAATTTTACAGGGGGATATAGATTTGATGAAGGATTTAGGAATGGATGCCTACAGATTCTCAATATCTTGGCCAAGAATCTTTCCAAGTAAGTTACAATCAAGTCCTGATATTTTGCTTTACATTCTTCTTAGCCATTTATTTGTCACTGAATGCCTTGGAATTTATCAGATGGAACAGGGGTGCCAAACCAAGAAGGGATAGATTACTACAGCTGCCTCATAGATACTTTGCTAGAAAAAGGTTGCTCATAGATAAAAATGATCAGTTGAAGATCAAATTTATTTTCAATAAAGTAAAAGCAGTAATGAAGTTTATAGCCGTTGTTTTCGATCAGGAATCCAGCCTTATGTAACTCTATATCATTGGGATCTTCCACAGATGCTTGAAGATAAATATGAAGGATGGTTGAGCAAACAAATTGTGTAAGTGATACTCCATGTACTACAACTCTGCAACTGAATTTAGCATTTTCTTGAGAATATACTCAAACTTTACAAAAAGCAAATGAATCACTTACAGAGAGGACTTCGAGCATTATGCCTTCACTTGCTTCCAAGCTTTTGGAGACAGAGTGAAACACTGGATCACTTTCAACGAACCTCGTGGTTTCTCAATTCAGGGTTACGATACCGGTATTCAGGCTCCTGGAAGGTGCTCTATTATGGGCCATTTTCTTTGTAAGAGGGGGAATTCATCCTCTGAGCCATACATTGTAGCTCACAACATCCTTTTGTCACATGCCGCTGCTTATCGTTGTTACCAGTTACATTTCAAGGTACTCCTGCATATAACTATAACGATTTTGCTTAGAAATGGTGCTCTTACCTTACTGAAAAAGCTGATAGAAAATAATCTCTTCCAGGGAAAACAAGGAGGTCAGATTGGAATAACATTAGATTCCAAGTGGTATGAACCAATATCTGACGCTGAAGAGGACAAAGATGCGGCACAAAGAGCAATGGATTTTGCAATCGGATGGTAAAATGTTGTGTTCATAATTTTTGTCAAGGAATCAATTTGTTATTACAAATTTGATTAACAAATCAAAAACATATCAGGCTCCTTGATCCACTTTTCCTTGGAAAATATCCTCTCTCAATGAAAAAGCTTGTGGGGGAAAGACTACCTGAGATCTCTCAAGGGATGTCGAAACTCCTAGTTGGTTCTTTGGACTTTGTTGGCATAAATCATTACACAACACTATATGTTCGGAATGACAGGACAAGGATTCGGAAACTAATATTGCAGGACGCATCGTCCGACGCTGCTGTGATTACTACCTGTAAGATGTCAAAGTACTGTTCTATACATTTGAAGAAAAGAATGCGTTATCAGGCAATGAATTGATTATCTTTGTCCATCTCCTCGATTGCAGCTTATCGGCGTGGGGTTGCAATCGGAGAACGAGTATGTCCCAACAACTCACTGGCCCTTAAGATTTTGTTATAGATTTGAAACTAAATTCAGTCAGCTCACAAGTAATTCCTCCTCCAGGCAGCTTCCCGCTGGCTACACATTGTCCCATGGGGCATCCACAGGTTGCTCAAATACGTGAAAGATAAGTATGGGAACCCACCAGTGATTATAACAGAAAATGGCAAGTATTCACTCTTCAATCAAATGCCACTATTCTAAAACTTAGAGAATATTGCATAAACCTGACTCCATGATTTCAGGAATGGATGATCTGAATACGCCGTTCATATCTTTAAACAAGGCCTTACAGGACGACAAGAGAATAGAATACCACAGGGACTATCTCTCCAACATTTCTGCAGCTATAAGGTGATGGCAACTGTGTTAGGTTCATACATTTTTGGCTTTTTGAGGCATTTCACATTCCGGCAACCTAACAGAAAACTTAATCAACGCAGGCAAGACAATTGTGATGTTCGAGGTTATTTTGCGTGGTCTTTGCTGGACAACTGGGAATGGAACTCAGGCTACACCGTGCGGTTTGGACTCTACTTTGTGGATTACAGAAACAACCTTACAAGAGTACCAAAAGCTTCTGCTAAGTGGTTCAAAAGAACACCCAGATTAGAAGATAACCTGAAAAGCCAATTGTAAAATGTATAATATTAGTCACCATATATACACGTTGGGATGTAAATTGGGACACAGAATTGTAAAATTCATGGACAACAGAAAGGAAGGAAGAAAATTCTAACAGGTAATGAAACTTGGTAAAGAAAGAAACGAGAAATATACCATTTATCTTTAAGTTTTCCCTTTTCCCTGTTTTTTTATGTTTTCATTTAAATCTTTTCCTCGAGCTATCGAATTTGACCCTGTGAATCTCACTTCATGCGAGCAAGACAAAGTGTCTTAGTACTTACGTTTTTTTCCTGGTTCATGAGGTAGGAAATGTCCGCAGAGGATGGATATGCTAAGTTGAAAAAGTCATTCACATCTTAATTAGGTACAAGTTGGTATGCTACTTAGGTAACATGGGACGACATTTTACTTAATCCTGATCAAACAGGGATTTGCTTGAAGACCAAAGAAATTAAATGAAAATATTCTTAGAAGAACAGAGTTGCAGAATCAAGAAGAACTCACCTGTAACTTGGCATATAAAAGAAGACATGAATAATAAATAGAGAACCAGAAAATGGAATACGAAGCCATTGAGGAACAAGAAGACAAAAACTAATCCTATGATCTTTTTGTTTTAGAGTTAGAACTAGTTCATTTGCCCCGACCTATATTTTTAAAACAAAAAAAAAATAATTAAGAGTGTGGAGTTTTTTTTTTTTTTTTTTTGCAACGCTATAAACTCATAAAAGATGATAAATCTTTAAGAGCTAACTCAATGTAAATTAATTTATTTAATAAGTTTAAAGAAAATCTAGATAATTTTTTTTTAATTTCAAAAACCAATATTTAACGATAAAATTTTAAAAAATAATAAGACAAAAAATAGAAGAGAATGTTGATCCATGTAAGTTTTTCAAACCAATAATTTAGGCTATTAGATCAAAAATATCATACATAAAAACAGTAAAACGTAATTCCTAGCAAATATAACATCAAATGATGAATATTGTTATTATTATTTATACTATTGTTATAATTATTATCATTGACACTATAACTAATATTATAGTTATTTTTATTCTTATCATTATCATCATTATTATTATTACTGTTATAACCACAAGTACTACTACTACTACTACTACTATTATAATAAATTATTATTATTATTATTGAAATAACAAAAATTATAAATTTATTTTGAAGGATAAAATCATAAATCATAAATTTTTTGACAAAAGGGCAAATGAAATAAATAAGAAATCAAACGAAAAAGGACCACACTAAAATGAATATTATTACTATTAAAAAAATCATAAATTTGATTTGAAGGTTAAAATTAAAAACTATAAAAAAACTTTAACAAAAGAGCTAAGTGAAAAAATAAAAAATTAAAAGTAAAATGACCGAATTGAAAAACATAATATACACAAATTAGAATTGAAAGACTAAATTGTAAATAAATATAACTCAAACAAAACAGAAAATGACCAAAATCAAAACAAAGAGGATGGATTCTGAAACACCAACAAAAAATATGGACGGATTTCAAAGGACTGAAACTATAAAAAGAATAAAAATAAAATAAGAAATTAAAAAAATAAGGACTGAAATGAAAATAAAACATATAAGAAATTGTAATTGAATGATAAAATTGGATAAAAAACTCTATAAAAGGAATAAGAACAAAATAAAAAATTTAAAGAATGAGGACTGAATTTGAAAAACAACAAACAAAGAGGATAATTGTACACTTTAGCTGTCACGAGAGAGACAAGAAAGAAAAAAATATAAACAAATCGATCACTGGCGGTAATTCAACCATTATAAGACTACATGTGTCACACCATGTGAAAGAAAGCACAACAGCGCATTCAGAGAGACGACGGATGGCCAGAATTGGCAACTGAGCGGCATCACACGCACTACCTGAATAGCGCAGATGTCACCCACTCGCTGGTAAATATGGAACACGCACCAATAGCTTTTTGATTAAAAAATAAAACATGAAAATAAAAAAAAAAAAACCCTATGACCCTCTTAATTATACAAAATATCAATGTCAAAATACCAAAATATCCCAAAAGACAAAGCTTTTTTTTGTCTTTTGTAAGGCTAAAAACGTTATTTTATTGTACATGAAAAGTAGAAAAACCTAAAACATTCTTGTCCAGCAGCCCAACTTTTTTTTTTTTTATCTTGGGGTATATAAGTATTTTTACTGTTACAAAAATTGTGAAAAGTCAAGAAAGTCATTAGTTCTAATTTTTATTGATTTTAGGGGTAAAAAAATATTTTTACTATGTTAAAAAGATCGAAAAGACATATACATTGCCCAAACAATCTTTTAATGATCATTGAGCAGAGAAAAAAAATAAAAAAATCTCAGATCAAAGGTTTACATTTAATTCACTTAAGAGTAAAAAAGCAATTTTACTATATCAATTTACAATAATATACGTAAAGCTATAATGAAACCCTACATGATTTAGTTTTAGTTAATGATATGAGTTATGATTTATCATTTTATAAAAATATAAGTTACTGTATGGGACAATTACGCTCCTTATAAATTATATATTTATAAATTGAAAGTTCAAATCTTACTTGTGATAGTGATATATTTATACCTTCGTACATACATAATTGTAACTATTTTTCTTTTAAATCTATGTTTTAGCTTAGAATTATGCAATTTGAAGGTAGTTAAATTATTTAAAAGAGAGCCATAATTTTTATATTTTTTTCAGGATCCGGCCCTACCAACCTCCTTTGGCTCTCCACCAACTCACAACCACCTTCTCTCACGCATGCATGTAGATAGTTTTTTAATTTATATATTTACAAGCTATTAGAATTGAGTTGTTTTTTAAGTATTTTTTATTTAAAAATATATTAAAATAATATATATTTTTTAAAAAAATCTATTTTTAAAATTAATGTTTTAAAATTAAAAACAAATCATAAAAATTAATTTAAATGAAAAAAAATAATTTTAGAAATTTTTTAAAACATTTTTTAAATGTGAAAACAAACTCAACCTAAGCCTAATAACCTCCATGCTCTAAAGAGAGTGCTAAATAAAATATCAAAATAATTTTTCTCTTCTAAAAATTCTATTTTTATATATCTTTTAAAAAAATCAAAATCAACAAAATAGAATCAACAAAAAAATAAACAAATTAAATGCAGTCATGTGAAAAAAAATATATCAAACTCATTGAAGAAAAAATAAAACATTTATTTTTCTTACTCTAATATAATTAGCTTTTTAAATGGTTTTTTTCCACTAAAATATATATAATAAAAAAACTATAATTATATTATTTAAAATATTATTTTATCAATTTAACTTTTTAAAATAAAATATCATCTCCCAGCTGCATCTTACTGTTAAAACCGTCACCTCGACATGAAGCAATAATGGAGTGATGAGGGCTTTCTTTCCCTTTTTATCCGACAACAAGCAACACTAGAGAGAGGATGAATTGGGATTTTTAAGAATAGAAGTTGAGACTAGCTTTAGTGCTGCGTTTCCCACGAGATAAGATTATTTCTTCGTATAAAAAATAATATTCAAGGATTGAAATAGAATAAAAAAATAATATTAAAAACAGGTCATGATAAATATATAGCAACGTTAATTAGGGCTAAACTAACATGGAATAATCTGTTAAACACACAATCTAGATTATATAATTAAAATAATTTAATAAAAAAATAAAGATAATTATAAAGCCCTTAAAAAAATATGATAACTTTTTAAAAAAATATGATAACTTTTTAAACCATTAACTCAAGTTATTAAACCCGAAGCACTCAATATAGAAAAATCAAAAAGTTTAATTTTTAATAAATTAAATATTAAAGGATAAAATTAAAAAAAATCAATCTTACAAAAGAATTTTAAAAAATAACAATTCAAAGAATAAAAATAAAAATCACTATTGCTATTAATATTAATAACTAATATCAGTAATATTGCCTTTATCATTATCACCATTTCTATCATTATTAAAATCAATATTATTATTATTATTGTTGTTGTTGTTGTTATTTACTATTTCTCATTATCACTATTATCACTACCATTATTATTAGTGTTTTTATTATCATTATTATTCTTATTATTCTTCTCCCTCACATAATAATAATAATAATAATAATAATAATAATAATTCCTTAGCTTCTATGATTGCTGTTACAATTTTTAAAAATTAGTGCTAGTGTGTTTGAGATTGTGGTTTAAAAAAAGTTATTTTATAAAAAACACTTTTAGTTAAGGTTGGTTTGGTAAAATATATGTTTGGTTAAAACTGTGGTTGAAATTGAGGTTGAACAAAAAGTAGTTTAATGTGATTAGTTAAAAATGCTTTTCAAACTGAGGTTATAAAATAACTAAAAAAAACATGTATTAATATTAATAGTTTTTAATTGAAATATTATAGATTTAACTACTGTTATTACATCATGAAATAAACAATACTTTATATAAAGTATTTTTTGTTGTTCCATTAAACTATCTGTAATTCTATCACGTACGAAATTCATGCGATAAGAACTACAGTTTTCATGACTTCCTGAGCGTGCAACAATATCAAGTAAAATATTATCAAGAATAAAATTAGGATTGCAATCCAATTCTGCAAATGCTATGTTATCATGAGATCTTCTTCTAATGTAATCATGTAATGCCATTGAATAATGTTAAACACTAATTTTTCAAATAAAACACAATATCTAAGAAATTTTGTTGGATTTTTTTATTTTACTGAGTCGGACTCGGTCCAATGCATTTAGATTTGTGCTAGACTAGGTTCGGGTCATGAACAATGGAGACGCTCTCCACTGTTCACATGAATACTGGAGAGTGAATTAATTCACTCTCCACCTCTGCACTGTTCACGTGAATAGTTGATTCACTCTCCATCTCTCCATTGTTCACATGCAACGTGAACAGTGGAGACGGGGAAATGCGGTTGGAGAAAAAGAAGGAGAAGGGGAAGGGGAAGAGCATGCTACCTTGCATGATTTTTTTCCCTCTAATGGTGCTGCTGATGTTGTCGACAGTGACTCAAGGATATTCTTATGACGGTGACGAGGAAGGTAGGCGGTGGTGCCCCTTTTTTTTCCTGCATTGGCCTTTGTTAAACCTTTCTTTTTTTGTTTCTGTTTCATCTCCCCACGTTACTCTCTGTTCTAGAAAAAACTGAGGTGAATTGCAAAGCTCAACTTTTTAACTTTTGATAAACCTCAGTTGCAGCCTCAATTTATGATGGGTCACGCGCAGCCGCATTACTATACCACCGCTTAATGTAATGCTAAATCCAGCATTTGCTGAAGTAGCTGTCAAGCATTCAAATTTTTTCAGCATCTATATCTACTCATCAATCAACTATGCTGACCTAGGGACTTTCTGAGCTATTTCACTGGACTCTTAATAACTTTGCTTGATAATGGAAATGGATATTGTTGTGTGATGTATGAATACAAATATCCTTTCAACACTTTTTTTCTAGAAATTTGAAAATGTTAATATCATCAGTTTTTGTCTTCCTTTTGACGTATCTGTCTCTCTAAAAGGGCACAATATGACCAGAAAAACCTAGGAACTAGCTGATGCTTCGAACTTAATACCCAAAGTATTTGTCCTTTCCATGCATCTCTGCTATATTGTACTTTCCATTTTCCCGTGCATTGGACTGGATATAATATCTTTCCCATTGTTATATGTTAATTCTTCAGTTAATCATGCAAATCATGGATATATATATCCATAGGATTCATCAAATCTAGGTGTGTGTGTGTGTGTGTTGTAGCAAAATGTCGACATTTGCAAATTGTCAACATTTTTTCTCAACAACCATCAACCACCCTCTCCTTTTCAACCACCCTCTCCTTTTCAGCCACTATGTTTATGATTTCCTTTCTCATGTAAATAGACAAGAACGAGAGAGGAAGAGTGCAGTGTGTGTGCAAGAAGTGTGCAGAGAAGTGTGGTGAGTGCAACTGGGAGAGTGAGTGCAAGTTAAGATTTGAGAGAAAAGAGTGTAAGAGTGAAACACTAGTTTTTTGTGGGTTGTATTGGGTTGAGTTGAGTGTTTGTATAATTCCTTCATTAATATACAATCTACTGCCTCCGTGGACGTACCCGGTTTTGGGGAACCATGTAAATCTGCTTGTTTTGTGTTTTATTTGTGTTTGCTTTCGGTCCAGTATGCACAACAAATTGGTATCAGAGCATTAGGGAAGCTTAAACACAGAAAAACACGTTTTTCAGCTCTCTGTTCAAAGTTGCAGAATTTTCAAAGTTCTCAGATCTTGATTTTTACCAGCTGCGGAGATTCCTCTCGTCGATACGAGTTCCGTGATATAAAGATCGTCGAAATCGGAGTTGAAACGAGCCCTGTAGAGCTCGCCGAAGTTTCGCCGGAAATCTACCGGAAAAACCAGTCAGTGTCGAAATTCTCGCCTGAGAAGATAGCCATGTCATCCGACACGTAGGCACTGAGTCATCAGCCACGTCATCAACAGAGGGTCCACATCGCCCTGTCATCAGCCACGTCATCAGACAGTGACAGAATATTCTCTTGACAAAATAAGAATATTCCGTTTCCAGTAAGAGAATATTCCCGTGACAGAATATTCTTTATCAGAGACAGAATATTCCTTCCCTGAGTTAACTCGGTCAGATTGGTTTTTTGGCCAACTCAGTGATTTTTTGACCCGTTTTTGGCCGAGTCAAGTTGATTTCTAGCATTTTCAACCATTCCGGACGCAACCGTGGTGTCCGTTTTGTTAAACAGCATACCGAAGTCACTGTTTTGGCACTTTTGAGCATAAAAGTGTGTGTTTTAACAAGTTCAGGATTCCATTTGTAATCCAAAGACATCCTAATGGCTGATATTCCAGAAGAAAAATCAGCAGGGAATGCTAGTATACCTCCACAATACATCCCGGTATCGAGTACCAAATTTGAGGTGGAGAAGTTTGATGGGAAAGGTAATTTTGGCATGTGGAAATGTGAAGTCATGGATATGCTTGTCCAAATGAATTTGGATTTCACTCTAGAAGATAAACCGGAGGATCTGGATGATAAAAGCTGGGAAAGGATAAATCGGCTGGCTTGCAGTTCCATTCGACTTTGTCTTGTAAAGGATCAGAAGTACGCCTTTTCAGAACAAAACTTTGCAAAGGAATTATGGCAAGCACTGGAGGACAAGTTTATGAAGAAGAGTATAAAGAATTGTCTCTACTTGAAGAAAAAGATCTTTCATTTTCAGCACAAGAAAGGTACTTCTATGAATGAGCATCTGAATGATTTTAATAAAATGATAGCTGATTTGAAGAATTTAGATGTGGAAATTGATGATGAAGATAAAGCTCTGTTATTATTGAATTCACTGCCTGACACATATGAATATCTTGTCACCACTTTACTGTATGGTAAAGAAAAGATTAAATTCATTGATATGTCCAATGCTTTGGTGAACAATGAATATTGGAAGAAGGATCAGATTGTTCACAAGGAGTCAACGTCAGAAGCATTGACTGTTAGAGGCAGAACAAACTCCAGAAGATTTCGAGGGCGAGGGAGATCTCGCTCAAAATCCAGAGGAGAATCATCAAACAAACGATATCTTGCAAAAGATGAGTGTGCCTTTTGTCACAAAAAAAAACACTGGAAGAAAGATTGTCCAATCAAGGGCAACAAGGAAAAAGACGAACCAACTGTGAACGTTGCACGAGATAAGGATGAACAAGGCTCTGCATTCATGGTCTCATCACTAGAAAACCATTATGGTGAATGGATTCTTGATTCTGCGTGTTCCTATCACATGTGCCCTAACAAACACTTATTCTCGAGACTCGAGGAGTTCGATGGAGGAGTTGTGTTGATGGGTAATGATGATGTTAGTGAGATCAAAGGGATTGGGACTATCCATCTGAAGATGCATAATGGGGTAGTCAAGACACTAACAGATGTACGGTACGTACCTAATTTGAAGAAAAATCTCTTCTCACTTGGAGTCCTAAAATCCAGTGGTTATAAGATTATCATGCATGGTGGAGTCCTGAGAGCAATCCGTGGTGCATTAGTTGTCTTAAGAGGCACGAGGAAAGGAAACTTATATTTCCTGGATGGATCTACAGTTACTGGTACAGCAGCTGTTTCCAAAAGTATAAAAGATGATGAAGCAGATAATTCCAGACTTTGGCATATGCGTTTAGGGCATGCTAGTGAAAAGGCTTTGCAAGGATTAGTCAAGCAAGGTCTATTAAAAGGCGCCAAGACTGGGAAGCATGGGTTCTGCGAGCATTGTGTTCTTGGAAAGTAAACAAGGGTCAAGTTTGGCACTGCGGTACACAACACAAAAGGGATCCTAGATTATGTTCACACAGACGTATGGGGACCTTCAAAGAATGAATCTCTTGGAGGTAATCGTTGGTTTGTTACTTTTATTGATGATTTCTCAAGACAAGTATGGGTGTACATGATGAAACACAAGGATGAGGTCCTTGATATCTTTCTGAAATGGAAGAAAATGGTGGAGACTCAAACTGGAAGGAGAGTTAAGACTCTTCGGTCAGATAATGGTGGCGAGTACACTTCAGATCCTTTCTTTGAAGTTTGTCAGAATGAAGGGATCAAACGACATTTTACTGTTCGCAAAACACCACAACAGAATGGAGTAGCAGAACGCATGAACCGCACATTGGTGGAGAAAGTCCGATGTATGCTATCACATTCGGGACTAAGCAAAGTGTTCTGGGGCGAGGCATTGAGCTATGCTCGTCATATTGTTAATCGGTTACCTTCAGCCGTATTAGATGGAAGAACCCCCTTGGAGGTATGGTCAGGCTCTCCTGCAAATGATTATGACTCTATGCGTATATTTGGTTGCTCAACATATTATCATGTTACTGAGTCCAAGCTAGATCCTAGAGCCAAGAAAGCTATATTTTTGGGCTTTAGTGGAGGAGTAAAAGGTTACAGACTCTGGTGTTCTAAATCAAAGAAAGTGATTTTGAGTAGAGATGTCACTTTTGATGAGTCTGGCAAGTTACAACAAGAGAAATCACAGGAGAAGGAAAAACAGTTTGGTGATGCACAACAGGTGGAGTTGGAGACTTCAGTCATCCCTATAAAAACTGTTCAGACAATCCCTACTGAAGGAGATTCAGATGAAAGTTCAGATGAAGAGGATGCAACAACTCCAGCAACCACACAACAAGAATCCATTGCAACGAGTAGACCAAAAAGAGTTATCAAGAAACCTGCTCGGTATTGTAACATGGTGGCTTATGCACTTCCGGTGATTGATGATGGAATCCCCTACACCTATAAAGAAGCAGTACATAGTGTAGAAAGTGCAAAATGGAAGGAGGCAATGGATGAAGAGATGAAATCTCTCCACAAGAATCAGACTTGGGATTTGGTACAACTCCCTAAGGGAAAGAAGACAATTAGTTGCAAGTGGGTATATACCAAGAAGGAAGGTAATCCTGAAAAAGACAACATTCGATTCAAAGCAAGATTGGTAGCAAAAGGTTATGCTCAAAAGGAGGGGATGGATTATAATGAGGTATTCTCTCCAGTTGTTAAGCATTCATCAATTCGTATTCTGTTAGCCTTGGTTGCACAGTTTGATTTAGAGTTAGCCCAACTTGATGTGAAAACTGCCTTCCTGCATGGAGATTTGGAAGAGGAAATTTACATGTCTCAGCCAGATGGTTTCAAAGTCACTGGGAAAGAGAATTGGGCTTGTAAACTGAAGAAGTCATTGTATGGATTGAAACAATCTCCTCGCCAGTGGTATAAGCAATTTGATAAGTTCATGACAGAACATGGATACACACGGAGTTAGTTTGATCACTGTGTATATTTTTGCAAACTTCTTGATGGTTCTTTCATCTATTTGCTCTTATATGTGGATGATATGTTGATCGCATCGAAGAGCAAGGTGGAGATTGATAGACTGAAAGCTCAACTGAGAACTGAGTTTGAAATGAAGGACCTTGGAGAAGCTAAGAAGATTCTTGGCATGAAGATTCAGAGAGACAAAAGAAAAGGCACAGTCTGTTTGACACAGACCCAATACTTGAAGAAAATTCTACAGAGATTTGGGGTAGATGGTAAGACCAAACCTGTAAGCACACCTTTAGCTCCTCATTTTAAGCTAAGTGCTTCAATGTCTCCACGCGCAGAGGAAGAGCGCAAACATATGGCTCAAATTCCGTATGCAAATGCAGTTGGTGCATTAATGTATGCAATGGTTTGTACGAGACCAGATATTTCACATGCTGTCAGTATGGTGAGCAGATATATGCATGATCCGGGAAAGGGTCACTGACAAGCAGTTAAGTGGATTCTACGGTACATTCATGGCACAACTGATATTGGTTTGAAGTTTGAGAGGGATGATAGACTCGGACAAAATTTAGTTAGTTATGTGGATTCGGACTATGCTGGTGACTTAGACAAACATCGTTCCACAACAGGCTATGTGTTTACACTTGCTAAAAGGCCTGTAAGTTGGAGGTCAACTTTACAATCAACAGTAGCTTTGTCAACAACTGAGGCAGAGTACATGGCAGTAACGGAAGCTTTCAAGGAAGCTATTTGGTTACTTGGGTTGATTGAAGATTTGGGAATTGTTCAAGAGCACGTGGATATCCATTGTGATAGTCAAAGTGCTATTTGTCTTGCAAAGAATCAGGTTCATCATTCCCGCACCAAGCACATCGATGTTCGATTTCATTTTGTTCGAGAAATTATGGATGAAGGGGATATTCTGCTACAGAAGATTGGTACCGCAGATAATCCAGCTGACATGCTCATAAAATGTGTCTCAGGGATCAAGTTCCAACATTGTTTGGACTTGGTCAACATCTCTCGGTGTTGAGCACCTTCAGGGTGCAGCGCCATATGGCGCGTTAGAGGCAGCATTGATTGATCATGAGGATTGCATGAAAAAATCTTGCCAAGGTGGAGATTTGTAGCAAAATGTCGACATTTGCAAATTGTCAACATTTTTTCTCAAGAACCATCAACCACCCTCTCCTTTTTAGCCACTATATTTATGATTTCCTTTCTCATGTAAATAGACAAGAACGAGAGAGGAAGAGTGCAGTGTGTGTGCAAGAAGTGTGCAGAGAAGTGTGGTGAGTGCAACTGGAAGAGTGAGTGCAAGTTAAGATTTGAGAGAAAAGAGTGTAAGAGTGAAACACTGGTTTTTTGTGGGTTGTATTGGGTTGAGTTGAGTGTTTGTATCATTCCTCCATTAATATACAATCTGTTGCCTCCGTGGACGTACCCGGTTTTGGGGAACCACGTAAATCTGCTTGTTTTGTGTTTTATTTGTGTTTGCTTTCGGTTCAGTATGCACATCATGTGTGTATGTGTCTGTGTGTGGTTTTACTTAGTTCTGAAGCATGAACACAAAATTTGCAGTTTGCCTTGCATTATTCATGGTCAACTGAGGCACGTGCACGGAGAGCATTAGCCAATATATCAACCTTGCTTCGGCCTGGAGGCACCTTCATTGGAACAATGCCGGATGCAAATGTTATCATAAAAAAACTTAGAGAAGGTTTTTGTCTTGTGCCTTTCAAATATTTTCAAAAGATCAGATTTATGAATTTTGACCAAAAACATAACATGCTTTTTTCTGCCTCTACGAGCATAAAAGGCCAGGAGGCACCTTCATTACAACATGAAATTTTCTATTAATGTGATATCTTGCATTTCTGTTTATGCTGTCTGTATGGGAACGCTTTTTTAAGAATTCATGGAATAATGATGTATGATTTAGACCTTGTAGAGTCAATCTATCTGAAGTGTTCTCATAAAATCTTTTTCACAATTCTAAGATTAATGTGCTGGCACGTTACTTTTGCCATTCACGACAGAGGAATCTTTTTGTGTGAATATCCAGCTGAAGGACCGGCCTTTGGTAATAGGGTCTACTGGGTACAATTTGATGAAGAGTTTTCTCAGAAGGTGAGTTTGTTTTCGTTGTTCCAGGTGCTTGGTCTTTACCCCTATACTCTAATCTGACAAGTTCATTGCTCTATGGTTCAGAAATTTAAATCTTCTAGCCCTTTTGATATCAAGTACAACTTCCATGCAGAGGTATTTATGCGTTATCTTTTTTTTTTCTTTAGTTCACTCTACTTGATATGTCATCAAGTATTGCGTCAATTGAACTTATGCTTTTTTTGTGCAGCACCCGATTAGGCATGTGGTTACCACATGCCAGTAATGATGAAATCCTCTGATTATTCCCTTCTCAATCTATCCATCAGAAATTACGAGCTCTTATTCTTCTGCTACTTAATTATTTGGTTCCCTTTGTACGCTTTAGTTGAAAGATTCTCATTCTAAACTCCAGATGATGTTGATACCCATGGTTTCTGTTGCAGGATGCTGTTGATTGTCCTGAATGGATTGTCCCTATCAACATCTTCAAATCTTTGGCCGAAGAAGTATAAAATTATTGCTTTTTTTTTTTTTGTTAAATCCTGGTGCAGGAAATGAAGCCTGTGGTTTCAACATCTTTTCAAAGCTATCAATGTATTCCCTCTGGTTTTAAAAGCTGGCCACACGTGGAGCTTTTCAAGCATCAACCTATATAGACTTATCATGTACCTATGCTTTCAACTTTGGCAGTATGACTTTGAGCTGGTTTTTGTGAAGAATAATCACGAGTTTGTACACGAGAATATGAAGAAACCAGAGTATGTTGATTTAATGCGAAGACTTGGTGCTTTGGGTGATGGGAACCAAGACCTCAGTGGGTTTTTTTTCCTGTATCTTTATGCTTATTCTTTGAATTTGTTGCATACTCTGGTTTAAATCAACTGTCACTGTGAACTGAACTGGAATTGTAATGAGATACAACTCTGTAGTCATTCAAGGATTATAAAGAAGTCTTTTTCATTGTTTTTCGTCTTCATCTGTCATCCAAAAGAGATTACTATTGCAACAAGTGGTTGCTCCAGTAGGTCAACCACAAGAAGTAAAATGCAGCATGATGGAAAAATAAAACGAAAATTATTCAAACATGGATGCCTCGTACTCAATGTTATCTTTCAAACTATACATAAATATGATATATCCAGAACATTTTTTAGGCATCCATTTAAGCATCCAGAAACACAAATAAGTCTGCAGGCTTGACAAATTTACCGGCTGGCTTGCCAGGAAATGAACTTTTAAGGGCGCCTCAGCACAACCACCATAATAACAATCACTGCCAGTCCCATGAGAGATGCTCCTATGGTCTTTTCGACGGTAGCTGCTCCAGCACTTTCATTGGCAGCAGGAGTGCGCTCTGCAGGTGAAAAGCTAAAAATCTTTTGGAAGTAAGCAGATACGTTGGTCACCAAGTCAACCACAGTAAGCTTGACGTTATTGATAATATCCACGAGTTCAGTTTGAGAGCTTCCAGCTTCACTTTCATCGTCAGATAATTCAGCGAGGTTCTTAGAAGATACTGCATCCTGAAAGTCGGTATCTCTGACAAACTCCTTGGCTTCAGATGACTGGGTATCTGCAACAGATTCCTTGGCTTCAGGTATAAAATAGGTAGAGATAGATAACAGGAATATAAAAAAAGAATGGCACATGTGGATCGAAAGACAAAAGAGTACACTTACAGGTATTCTGGGACTGGAGGAAATCCTGAAGGGCTTCGTTCTCCCAAACTGCGTTCCAGACATTTGGGTCAGAGGCAACGGCAGCAACAACAGTCTGTGCATAATATTAAAATCAGTGATTAGTCCAGTAAGCTGAATTCATCAATCAACATTAATATATTTTAAAACCGGTATGTTAGATGCAATGATAGAACAAAAAAAAAATTAAATTTCAAAATGTTCAAGTGGCCTTAAGGAGTCCAACAAAATTGAAAGTCCTAAAGTATTATATATCAGGACTTATAATTTATAAAACAAAGCAGCATATCAGTTATACATTCTATGCATGATCCAGGCTGTATGAAATGACAGGGGTTTTCGAAATGCATCGATAGCTTAGTGTCATTGAAGCTAAGCTTGAAAAACACTCAGCAGCTAACAATACCAAACATATTGAAACCACAACAAACACATAATTGAAGCTTAATTCAATTCTGTAGTAGAAAAAAATAATTGAGATATATTTGTTCACTTACAAGCAACTGCATTGTCAAATTAACTCATCACGAATGCAACATAGTCTAAGCAAAAGGAGAAAAGAAATACTCGAGGGGAGAGTGATGTATCAGAACCTGAATTTTAGGACTTTCATTAAGCAATGAAAATGCCTGCATAGCATATTTTGGCACAGGAGCTCCAGTTGGGTCACAGGGAATACAATCTTTAGTTTCCAAAGAGTCAGATTTTCTAAGCAAAGGGAGGCCAGACAACTGACTCCCTCCAACTGAACTGCCAGTTCCTGAGTTCGGAGACGACAGATATACTCTGTGAATAACAGTTAAGCATAAAAAAATAAAAAGGTAAATATGATATCATGCCACCAGAATTAAAATAAGGAACAAAAAGAAAAAAACAAACTAACTAACTAATAGCATAGCTAGTAAAAATCCTGGCAACAAAGATGTTCCACAACTTCAATAAAACATCACATATAATTCTGTTAGCCAATTTGGTATAACAACTAAACTCGTCAAGAAAAATAATGAACTGACATTATCTGCATAGACAAATAAGCATCATGTTTCAGAAAAAGAAAAATAGAAACTCTGAGATCTTACAGTGGCAAAATTATTCAGACAAACGAAATAAGTAAAAATCAAGGAACATACGTTCCCCAAAAGATATGATATGATTCCAGCAGTCCAAGAAATGCATCCTCAGTTCCATAATATTTACTTCTTCAGCAACTACAATTGCCATAAAAATGCAATGATAGGGAAGAAAGAGATTAAAGATACACATCAGACACACACAAGTGAGGATATTTATATGCCTGGAAGCTTCCCATAAGGAGGAGAAAAACCACAGCTTTTTGTCAGCATGTGTACTGGAAATTTCTGATTACCATGCAATTTGGCTATATGCACTCAGAAGTTACATCAAACTCAATGATGCTATTTAGAAGAGCCTTCTTTCGATTTAACTACCTTGTCTCGAAGGTGAGCGTCTCAAAAGTAGATGAGAGAAAATTCAATAAAAAAAAAATAGCAATTTACAAGAGAACTGATCACACCAAATTCGACAACGATTATGAAAGATAACAACCCAATCAGTACAAGGGCAATCTATCAGATTCCAGCCAAACCAACTACACATAGCATGCAAAGTTCAATCAGCCATTTAAACCTAACCTAAATTATGATAACACCAAATAATCCCAGGTAGCAGTACAAAAAACAGTTTTTAATGCAAATAATAAGTCATTTCCTTGTTCACGGAACAAGAAACATGCAGAAACTTTCATGTCCTGAAATTCAATGATTCAAAAAACAATAAATTATCCCAAAACCATCAAATATCACATACCTTTTCAATTTTTTTTCTGTGTCAATAATAAACAAAAAAGTGTTCAAAAAATCTCCAAGAACTTATATCGACAACAACTAGGATTACAGACGCGAAGCCCCATTTCCTCTATACATTCAACAACCAAAGAAAACACAGTATGATTCGACATCAAGAATTTAAAATTCCATTCTTTTCATTTTTTATCTTATTATCAATCGCAATTTCTATAAACTGAAACCAAAATGTCAAAGCTCCACACTTTCAAGATTAACAACAATTCCCAAATATCAAAATAGTTATGAATCATTAACAATATAAAAACACAGAAGAGAAATAAAAACGACACAATCTTTAATCAAATCAAAACACAATTAAAAACAAGTGGATTCAATAAAGGTTAAAACATTACTTTTGGAAAGCATCTTTCAATTCAAAAGTAGCTGCCTCAGCCTCCTGCAAACTCGGCGGTGCACCACCGAAAACAACTCTAGCCACAGGCTCAGCCGAATGCACAACCGTCTCCTCTTCCACGCCACCAGCGAACTCCCACTCATCCAACTCCCACGAAGGCCTCTGCACCGTCGCCGCAACCTCACCTCCACTCGGCGTGGACGATATGATCGCCGAAACAGGACGGGAAGCATTGCGCACCGACTGCTCCGCCGATGGAGGAACACAAGAGATGCCGCCACGGATCCCGGAGTTAACCACTCCAATTCCGGCCACCTTGGCCGCAGCTCTCATCGCTCCTCCTCCTCCCATGCTCAAGGATTGATGACGAAATTGAAACTTTCCGAATTGAGATTACTATGAGAAGATAGAAAGACTGAGACAAATGGGGAATTTATAGTTTTTTTGGTTACCTTGCTTAAGCTTTTTGGTAGGATATCTACACGGACTGTGTTTTTTTTAAAAGAAATAAAATAAAATAAAAATCATTGGTGTAAGGAAAGAAAATGAATGAATTTGCATTTATTGCCATTTGCTTTCTAATAATAATCATTAAATCCTTTTGATAAATACCAATGAGGTTATGACACCTAAAATTATGGATTAGTGAATGTAATCAGCATATTGTCATTTTTGTTTTGAGATTAGTGGGAAATGGAGAGGGTATTGCTTTGGATAGAGAGAACGGTGGACCATGTGTTAAAGTGCTCCCTGCCAAACGTATCTATTGATGGGGAGTATATCTTCAATAGGGGGTAAATTATATTTTTTAAAATTTAAATTTTTGTTTTTATTTAAAATTAATTTTTTTATATTTTTAAATTATTTTAATATGCTGATATCAAAAATAATTTTTAAAAAATAAAAAATTTATTTTAATGCATTTCTAAGTAAAATATATTTTGAACTGCAACCACTGCCACAATTTCAGACATAGAACATTACACTATTTATAATTACTAACTTTTTTTTCATTTTCATCCACAAACTTTTTTTTAAGCCTTCTATGCCAATTTTATAACCAAACTTTAACTAAGTACAAACAAAATTAAAAAAAAAAAAGCATCAAGATGTAAAATAAGGAGAAACTCCAGGGCAAATTTAAAAATAAAAGGAAAAGCTCTTTTTCATTTAATATTATGTTGATTTTGAATTGGTCTTTATTTTTTATCATAGAATTAAATAAAAAATATTATTAAATCCATTGAAGCCCATGACTTTTGACGAGCTATCCAAGATGGTTCTTAGTTGATCCAATGCGTTATTGTCTCAATGTTTTAAAAAAGAAAGATGTCATCTTGAGATTTTTTTAAAAAAAATCAAACCATATTTTTACTAGTCATCTAAATTATTTTTAAACTTATCAAGTTGACCAAGTTAAGTTTGAGCAATTTTAATATGATTTAATTTGAAACTTAAACTGGACAAAGAATCAATATGAGAATTTTTAAATTTAACTTATTGAAATAGGTTGAATGACAATGCAAAAAAATTCATCACAACCTAAATATTTTATTTTTTACATTTTAAAATAATTATAGTCCAACTTTAGCATAATGCAGGAAATAACCTAGCAGGACTCCATGGGATATATATATATATATATATATATATATTAATGTTAGCTAGTAACATTGTCTTCACTTCTTTATTTATGGTATAACTTATTCAAGAAATGTTATTAAAATATTTGATCTCCTAACATATGTTAAAAGTTATTTAATACTTCATATAAATTTTTATTTTTCTATATAATTATAAAATTTATTATTGATATTTAAAAATATATTATAGAAAATTACTAAATACAATAAAATAATTGAGATCAATGATTACTATATATATTTCATCGTAATTTTTTTTTTCAATTTTCATCCTTAAACTCTTTTTTTTTATTCAATCCTTTAGTGCACTAATTTCATTTGAAATTATGGAACAAAGGCAAGATTGCAAGAGAAAAGACTAAAACACAAAGAAAAAACATGATAAATCTTAAGTTTTTAAAAATCTCATTATGATCCAAATGTTTATTTTTCAGTTTCTTGATTTAAAAAAGAAAATAAAAATTTATAAAAAAATAACGAAAAAAAAAAAAGGTGATTAGTTGATTATATCTTGGTCACCAAGAAAGATAATCTTATGTTAATAGATTTCTCTTCTTGAAAGGAGTATAATTGAGAAGGTATTTTTCTATAAACATGTGGGGTAAAGTAAAAAGGAGCTTGTTTGGTTTTTGTATTTAGTTGATTTTTTTTTAGAGTGATTTATGATGTTTTGAGGTTGATAAGTGGTTATTAGAGGTTTATATTGAATTTTAGAGATGTTTTAGGTAAAAAAAAAATGAAAGATAAAAAAATAGTTTTTTGAGGTCTAAAAACTTAGACCATAATTTTTTGGTCACTAAAGGTGATAAAAAATTAGATAATTAATGCTAGTTTTTTTTTAAAAGATAAAAATAAGAGAGATGAATGGGTCTAACCCATTAGTGCTTGATTTATTATTTTATTTTTTTGCAAAAAAATTAATTAATACCCTTTGTTTTTATGTATTTTTTTTATTTTGCATTAAGTTTTTTATTTAAATCTAAAGTAATACCGTCTCTCTTTGATTTTTTAATTTTTTTTGTTTATTTTTTTAAATAACAGTTATTTTTTCATTATTTTATATTCTTATAATATTTCAAAGAGATTATTGTAATTTTTTTTATATTTGATATAAATAAATTCTATTTGCATGATGCAACTATAAAAATAAAAATTATTTATTCTTAAAAAATAGCCTTTAAAATAAAAAAAAATGCATGAATTAAAGAGAAAAGTAAATGTTTAAAAAGTCAATTGATTTTTTTAGAAGAAAGATTAGTTTTTAATTTAAGTATTTAATAAATCTTTTACTATTTATGAATTTATTTTATTAAATATAAATAATATCTTCATGCTTCTCAATTTAAAAAATCACAATATAATAAAACATATTCATAATATTAATAAATTCTTGTATTATATAAAAAATTTACTTAAATCTTAAGTGCCTGTTTGGGAGTGCTTTTCAAAAGCGCTTCCGAAAAGATTTGATTTTTTTTTTGCTTTGAAGTAATATGTTTTTGATGTTTTCAAATCATTTTGATATGTTGATCTCAAAAATAATTTTTAAAAAATAAAAAAATATTATTAACACACTTTTTTAAGTGAAAATCATTTTGAAAATCAACTAAATCACACTATCAAACACCCTCTAAATACAGCGTAGCACATGTTTCAAGGTTAGTAACACTTTATTAATCAATATATCATTTATTTTCATTCAAATATTTAAGTTTTATTTATTTATGATAATTTAACAATAAATTACAGTGCAAAGGTAGTTACAATGTCACTATAAATATAATAGTCGATAATTTATTGAAGTCAGTGTAAAAGCTGATTGTACCTTTGTGGTGACCAGTTAAGGCTTGCAGGATAGACACGACAGCCGGTAATCAGCAGAGGGTGGATATGCTTGATATTCTTGTTTGTATACCGGAAAAATATTAAAATAATATTTTTTTTATTTTTAAAATTTATTTTTAATATTACCATATCAAAATTATCTAATAAAAAAAATTTAATTAGAAAAATTTTTAATTTTTTAAATAAAAAACAGGTTAAAACTCACCAAAAAAAACCATAAATTGAAGAGCTGCATTAGGTTACTTGGTTCTTAAGTAAAGTGCATGTAAATCATCGAACCGTTTGATGCCAGTTCAGTTCTGTACTGAGCACGGCACCTACTTTCCTAATGCAATTTAATTACATGGCATGGCTTGAGCCACGTCTTTGCCAATGATCTGTGAGTTCACACTTGCATTCATGCATTTGCATTAGGTTACTAATTGGTTCTTAAGTACTGTGCATGGATGCAATGTAAATCATCGATTCATTTAATGCCAATTCCTCAGTTTCATACGCAGCTCTGCATCAACTCTCCTGATGCAACTTCCATGGCATGGCATGAGCAAAGTCTTCGCCACTCTGTGTAGCCCAATTCAAGCCCACTATTTTACCTCCCCTTTATCATAGAACTTCACTGGGCTTCTTTGTTTTCCTATTTAGTGAACCCAGCAAGGAAAAAGAACAAATTATACTCATGTTTTTATTAAAGAGTTTGTATTTCATTCATATCCTCAGCATGATTTTTAAAATTGCAATTATAAACCACTTATTTAAGGGCTGGTTTAGTTTCGTTTTCTAATTTTTCCATTGTAGAAGGTTTGAGAGAATGAAAGGCGTGCCCCTCTCCTTTTGCCTCCATGATTTCAATCACTACATGCACCCCATGCACTTTCCTTCGAAGTTTCATGATATAACCAGCCTCTATCCCTCAGAAAATCTTTCTCAGCAACAGCAACAAGGATGCCCCCAGGACTAGCAAATTTTGGATAAAAAATTGGATTAAGTAAAGGGTCATCACACACACTTGTTGTAGGACATACAAAGTGCCAAAAAGCAGCAAACCTTTTCCTCGCTTCCTCTGATTCGTTTACCTCGTTGCCAACAGGCTCCTCACCACCAAAACAAGTATGTACCAAAATCGTCCCTGCAACATTCATTCCAAGTAGTTTCTCTGGCCCATGTTTCACGACCTTTTGGTGTGTGTGCTAAATTAGCACCAGCACTCTCTCCATCCAAAAACACCCTACAAAATCAGCATGACTATTTAACCACTCTTTAAGGACCATCACCATCAACATGAGATGCAACCCATTTAATAACAATTCATATATCATCATATCATGCTTGAGGGGCTTTATGAAAATATCTGCAATCTAATCATAAGTCCTGCAAAAGATCAATTCCACTTCTTTGTTCATGTTCTCTTATAAAATGATACTGAGTATCGATATGTCTGCTTCTATAATGAAAGACTGAATTTTTTGCCAGGGAAATTGCTAATAGATTGTCAATATAGAGTTATGTGAGACTGTCATGTGAAAATCCCAAGTACTTAAAAACATTTTGTAGTTAGATACCATGACAGACAGTTGAGCTGACAGTAACATACTTGGCTTCACAAGTTTATAGTGTCACAATTGCTTGTTTCTTTGACGACCAGGTAAATGTTGTGTCTTCTATAAAGAATGTGAACCTAGTTGTGCTTTTTTTTTTTTTATAAATCCAAGTCACGTCCCAAATCAATATCAAAGTAGTTAACAAGTTTGAAATCTTCACAACATGAGTAGAACAAACCATTATTAAAAGAGCCTTTTATGTAGCAAAGAATTCCTTTGGCTATATTTAGACGAGTCAAGGGTCTCCATGTATCTTTTAACTAGCCCAATTCTATAAATTATACCTGGTTTGGTACAAGTCAAGTATCTTAAGCTTTCAACCAGACTTTTGAAGTAGGTAAGATCTATATCTTCATACTTATTTTTCCTCAACTCCAATCCTGTCTCAACTGGAGTTGTCACATGGTTGCAATTCTTCATCCTAAACTTCTTCAAAATCTCTTTCGCATAGTTGCTTTAGAAGATAAGGATTCCTTTCTTGTTTTGCACACTTTTTATTTCAAGGAAATGAGTCATTTGGCCCATATCCGTCATCTTAAATTCTTTGGCCATGCTCCTTTTTAAAGCGTCAAACATATCTGGATTATTACCCATGAATATTAAATTATCAATATATAAGCAAACCATTATTACACTTCTATCTGTCTCCTTCTTCATATATAATTCTTGCTCATAAATATATTTTTCAAAATCATTCTTCTAAAAGTAGTCATCAATCCTCATATTCCAAGCATAAAGGGTTAGCTTCATACTATAAAGGGCTTTTTTCAGCTTGTACACCTTATTTTGTACCTTATTTTGTCTTCCTTTTTTCATATATTCAAGTGGTTGATCAATATAGATTTGTTCTTCAAGAAATCCATGTAATTAGAAATGTTGATTTCATATTTTAATTGGTAAATCTTCCATCTATTTGATGCAGCTAGTGAGATCAATAATATAATAGTCTCAAATCTAGTAACGAGGGAAGGACTTTCCCATAATATTTTTGCTTGTACCTTTTTGCTATAAGTCTAACCTTGCACCTCTAAACTTCTTCATGAACATTTTTTTTGTCTTGTAAATCCACTTGACTCCAATAGTCTTGTATATTTTTGGTAGAGTAGTCAACTCCCATATGTTGTTCCTCTTAATGGATTGAATCTCCTCATCCATAACTATTCTTCATTTGTTTTAATTGTTAGCATTCTCAAAGCTAATAAGATCATTGGTTAATAGCATACATTATAGATTAACATACTCGTCTATCAATTATATATTATAATAAAAACCATCTAAGGTACGAGCTCCTCAAGGCTTCATGTTTAAAAAACCATGTTGGATTGGTGATGCATCTTCATTCCTTTATAGTGAGGGATCACTACATGGAGGTGTATACTAGTCTCTAGGTATTTGTGGCTCTATATTATCTTTTTTTATATGTGCAGGTTCTTCTTTTTCTTCTTCAAGCATCAATTCTGCATTTTTTATTCTAGTTTCAAGGTTTATTTTCTTTAAAAATGACATCCTAACTGAAAATAACTTTTTTAGTGATGGGATTGTATAACTGATATCCTATAGTTCTATCATCGTATCCAACAAGAATACACTTCTCTCTTTTATCTTTAAGCATTGTTCTTCTTAAATCTAGGATTTTACTGTAAGCTATTGAGTTAAACACTTTAAGATGACTCATACTAGTCTTATGAGTATTCCAAACTTTATGTGGTGTCTTAATATCAAGGTTCTTGGTAGGACATCAGTTGAGAAAATATAGCATACACATCATTGCTCTAAACATTTTGTGAGTCATCTTAAAGGATAAAAATATTTTTGACCATGTTAAGGATTGTGCGGTTCTTTCTCTCGGTTACAGCATTCAACTGAGAGGTGCATGCTGATGTAAACTAATTTTTAATTCCTTATTTCCTAAGGACTTATTGGAAAGCTTCTGTAGTGCATTTTCCCTCTTGATCTGATTAAAGTGAGTTGATGTAATAGCCACTCTAGCTCTCCATAAGAGCTTTAAATTATTTAAACTTGTTAAACACCTTTGACTTTGTTTTAATAAAATAGACTCAAGTTTTTCTGTTAAAATTATCAATAAAAATGAGGAAGTATTGATTCTATCCATTTGAAACCAGGTCCAAAAAACCACACACACATGTGTGTAGTAGCTGGAGGAAAGTCTTAGATCTCCAGTCGACTTGCATTCCAAAGCTATTTATATGTTGCTTGCTCATAACACAACTTCCATATATCTCATTTGGATATTGGATGTAGGGTAGGTCGTATACCATTTTTTTCCTTCCTAATTCCTTCAAGCTTTCAAAACTAAGGTGTCCATACCTCAAATACCACAACCGGTCTTTATTGTTGTTGAATGCATTCAAATACTTTGGCGTTTCATGATGGATGGAAAGAGATAACATTCGATTAATTTTCCTAGAAAATCAAAGATTAGCTTCCCCGAGCATTTGAGATCAATATCTGCTTGTTTCCAAGGCTAATCTGGTAGCCTTTCTCCACAAGTTATCTAAGACTCAAAATATCAGTCTTCATACCAGGAACATAAAAGACATTGGAGAGATCATTGAATGATATCTCTCCCTGAACTTTCTCATCAAATTCAATAAATAAATTCTCTCTATCGATCATATGATTACTAGCACTAGAATTAAGATACCAAATATTTGGGTCTTGTTTAGTTGAGTTGTGTGCCATCAAGTTCAATGATTCTTCATTAGCTGGTTCAACTTTTACAAGATTAGCCTCCTCACTAACATTTTTTATTGGTAGTCTTTCCTAATACTCATTGCTATAATGACCATATTTCTCACAATTATAACATTGAGAATTTCTTTTGTCAAAGTTTTGATGGTTATTGTAACCACCTTTTCTTCCAAGTCATTTTTCTCATACTATATTTTATTGTTCATGTACTTCTCTTATGAATCCTTTTGTTCCCCGACCTTCTCCTATGAATTTAGAATATTTAGATCCTTTTCTGCTAGGTCTTTGACCTTGTTTTTAGTAAGATGCCCCTATTTTCTTGTATCTTCTTTTAGTTAATGATAGTTTTAACTGTAGGGCTTGCTCTAATATTTTTTCATTGCTTCTTCTATTAATCTTTTACTTATGGGTTTGTAGTGAACCCATAAGTTCTTCAATAGATATTCCTTCCAAATCTTTTATTTCTTCCGAGGAAACAACTATAATAAGACTTTAGATCCAAAGATCTCCAAATATTTTCAGAAATCCTCATGTATTCAAAATTCTCTATATTCCTTTTGATTTGATTTTACACCATTATAATTTGAGTATGGAATTCAAAAATTGATCTTAAAGGTTTCATTTGTAAAGCTTCAAGTTCTCCTTATAATGTTTGAAGACGAACACATTTTACTTTATAAACAACTTGTATGTTTTCCTTAACCTTTCCCAAACTTCTTTTGATGTCATTGTGAAGCTACTATCTCAAATACAACTTCATCAAGACCTTATTAGATAATGGACTTCACCTTGTTGTTCCTTATTCTATCAGCACACATGATTGTTCTTTTATCATCATGCAAGGATGTTTCCCTAAATGAGACGTCTTCAAACCCATCTTCCATAATATCTAAGACATCTTAAGAACCTAGGAGAGCTCTCATTTGAATGCATTAATTGTCATAATTCTCCTTTGTCAACTTTGGGATGAGTACTTGTGTTATTTCATTGGCCATTGCTCTTGACTTTATCAAAACAAGTCTTTAAATTGAGATTTTACAAAAATGACTTTACTAATGAGTATGTAACAATCGAACGTGGGTAGGAAGGATTGTTATGTAATTTTTAGAACTTTTGAGGTAGTTATTGAATTTTTGGAACATTTAGGGTAGTTTTGAAATTTTAGAAAATATAGGGTTCATTATGCAATTTCTAAAATTTTTAGGGACTTATTAAAACTCTAGAAACTTTTGGGTCTTTTTATGATTTATGAAACTTAAACGGCTATTTTATAAATTTTAGAAACTTTAGGGGTTATTATAAAATTTATGAAATTGTTGGGGTTGTTTTGAAATTATTAAAAATTCAAACTGGTTTTTTTGGTTTTCTTCTCCGGTGACAATGTTGTTTTCTGGTGAAACTTTGGGAGGCTCATAGAGACTTGTCTGGACTCTGTTTGGACTTATTTTTTACTCATTGTGAAGTGCTATTCGCATATTCAAAATATAGTCTTGAATAATTTAATTTCTAGATAAAAAAATCAAGAACACCTTTGTTTTTGCTTTTTAGGCTCTGATATCACCATTAGGTAGAGTGGATGGTTGAGGTCACAAGTGGTGTTTTTCTTTATAAGAGCAATATTCATCCAAACAAACATTAGATTTAGAAATCTTTCTATTTTATTTCCCGGAAAGTGGCTTTCGGAAAACCACTTTTCAAACTTTCCTGTGTTTGTTTGCCATTAAGAAAGTTGGTCAACGACAAACACTTTCCGAAAAACCACTTTCCAAACTTTCCTGTGTTTGTTTGTCATTAAAAAAGTTGGTCAACGGAAAACACTTTCCAGTCAAAGGAAAATTTGGCTTGGATTTTCCAAACTTTCCTGTGTTTGTTTGCTATTAGAAAAGTTGGTCAACGAAAAATATTTTCTGGTTAACGGAAAACACTTTCCAGTCAAAGGAAAATTTGGCTTAGTTTTCAGGAAAGTGTTTTCCTTTTATTTTGGATGGAAAACACTTTCCAGAAGTTGTGAAAAATTTAGAAATGTCATATTATTTGCTGATTATATCAAATTTGGTCCTTAAACTTTTGATTGCTATATATATTTTGTTTTGAATATTTGTTTTTCAATTTCATCCCTTAGAATTTAATTTTTATATTAACTTTGGTCCTCATTTTTATAATTGTTATTTGATTTTCCCTTATCATTTTTTAATTGAAATTTTTTATCTATCAAATTTGGTCCTCATTCTTTTGATTGTTACTTATTTTATTTGAAATAATTTATTAAATGTTAATTATTATTATTTTAATTTCTTCATCTTTTAATTTTTAGATTTGATCTCTATTATTTTGATTATTACTTATTTTATTTAATATAATTTATGAAATTATATTTTTTTTCAATTTCATTCTCATTCAACTTTTTAATTTGTAAGATTTGTTCTTCATTATTTTAATAAACTTGAGAAAAAATAAAACATTGATAAATTATTTTCCAACTCATTTTCCATGACATAACCAAACACTAGAAAGTGTTTTCCAACTTATTTTTCATTATATTACCAAATATCGGAAAATAATTCACTTTCTCGAAATTCACTTTTTAAAAAAAAACTACTTTCCAGCAAACAAACAGGCCTAACATACAAGTTTTACAACTCTTATAATATCTCTCTTTCTAACACTTTTGGCTCCCCACACTTTATACATTCAAAATACACGTTGATTTATAAGTGGAATGATAAACTATCATTTTCATTTCTATCTAACTTTCAGGTTTTTTTTTTCTAACATTCAACTAACATCATCATCTAACATTCTAGCCAATAACCATTATTGAATGTGGTTTTCTCACTGACAAAGAAAATCTTGTACTAGTCAAGTTTACTGATCAACATAATTCAGGTGTTCAAATAATCGTGGTAAGGTGAGGACAAGAGGGGCAGAACCGTAAAATGAAATTAAAGGGGTCAAAATTTCATTTTTTCTATTTTTTGAACTAAAACTATAAATATTGTTGGGTGGGGCTGGGTGTTATTAAAAACAATTAACCTAAAACGCCATGTTCTTCTCTCTAAACTCTAACCTCTTTAAAAATATATAATTAAAAATATATTTTAGCAATTAAATCAATCGTGAAAATCTGAAGCAATTTTAGGAAATTTACAAGCAATTTTTCTAGAATTGCTTCAACTTTCCAGAATTGATGCAATTTTCTACAATTACTTAATGCTCCCAAGGATGCTATTCATTTCAATCAATTACGTATATTAACTCATCATCATTACAATTACAAGCCAAATATATATATATATATATATATATATATATATATATATATATATATATATATATAGTAGAAGAAGAAGAGAGAATCATTGTCGCCCTTTTCTTAAAGAGGAAAATGGAGATTAAGGTTATGTTCTTCCCCAATTGATTGTCTATGAATATTTGGGATTTAATTTAAGTGGTTCTGCACTCTTTTATTTATTCTTTTTTTTTCAAATGAATTTAATGGGTTTAAAGTGTGTGACTTCGATCTTTTATGCACAATTTCTTTATTATTGACAACATGTGAGTAATATTGGCTGATCGTTAATTAGTCTGCTGATCTTTTTGTTGCACGCAGGAGTTCTAGCAGGTTGATAAATCTCGAGGGAGGAACGTAGATTACAAGCCCATAGGTGGAAAACTTTTTTTTTCTTTTCCAACGATATTTCAGAAAGAGCTCTCGAGCAGGTGAGCCATCGGCATCCCATTCCAATAGTTTTGCTGGTGACGATACGAGACACAGGCCACTTTACATGATTTTCCGGGTAGAATATTACCCTTTTAAATTATACTATAATTATGATAGTAGAAGAGTACATTACACCGATACATAATTATGCAAAGCCAGTCTAAAGACAATGACCCCTCTCTTTAAATACTATATATGCTCCCCTCCTTTATATATATATATATATATATATATATATATAATTTCAGGACAAAGCAACCAGCCAAAACCAGATTCCCAATTTCAAGAGCAGGAGGTGGGAAGAAATTAGATAAAAACAAGAAAGTAAAGTTCAAAAAGATGAGACATTCCAAGACTTAACAGGTCTCCGGCATGAAATATCTCAAGCGCTGAGTGGCTAAGGCTTCTTGAACATGTGAATGTGAAAAGGGTTGGGCGGCGCGCGAGCGCAGTGTGTGTGTGTACTGTGTGCTCTGCAACAAGTTTACCCCATTCAAAATGAATCCATCTTTCCAGAATGATGAAAATCAAGTAATAAAGATAATAATTGGTCCATTTCTTGACTAATCATTAGATTGCTTGGATACCATTGTTAATGTCTAAATATTTTTAATCTAGAGAATATGCGCTCATGCTCCCGTGCAAGTGTATATACACGAGGATATGTTCTTGCGTGCGCGTGTATATGTATATATATAAAGGGATATGAATATGAAGAAAACTTTAAAAATATATAAATCAATATATATATAATGGTATGATTTATTATTGGATTCAAAATTACAATCATAATTCAAGGTCTCACAATCTTTTTCCCTGTTTTTTTCATTTATTTATTTATCTAGTGAAAATCATATAGAAAGAAAAGTATCTAGCCACAAGATTAAAAATTTCATAAAACAAAGATCATAGTTCTCATTTTTAAGAATAACTAGTGCATAAACTAATACACAAAGCACATGCAAAATCATGAAAAAAAAAAACATCTCTCAACATGCGCAACAAATTAAGAAGAAAGTGATTGAGAGTGTGGCAATAAATATTTTTAAAAATATATTAAAATAATATATTTTTTAAAAAATTAGTTTTAATAATATTAAAAATATTTATTTAAAATAAAAAAATAACATTTTAAAATAAAAAAACCGGGTTTGGATTTACATATGCCAATAACCAAATAAGGGCAAGCAGACGACAGCGGCAATCTGCAAAAACTGAAGGTTCATGAAAGTGCCAAAGGCACATACACAAAAACAAAGTGTAATTATTAATACAGAGCCCAGCATTAAGTCGCTTGTGGGTCCATCCAAAACAAAGAGACACGAGGACCCGACTTAGGATACCCCACAATTCCCGCGTAAAATAAAGTTCCCTACAGAAAAAAAGGAGGAGGTGATTTTCACTATAGAAGATTGCAATAATACACCTATAAAAAGGGATTATTTATATAATAATAATCCATCAAAAGAAAAGGTCTGTTGTCTGCAAAGAAGCACGAACTTCACCCGTGACGGGAGGCTTTTGCATCCTTTTGAAATAGGACTCGTTTCTCAAAATGTAGGCCAGACAGCTATTAAGATTTTTATTTTATATTTATTTTTTTTTTCAAAATAAATCCAGAAAATAACGGATTCAGAATCATCTATTGTATTGGATTCTTTGCTTTGTTTCTTATATAATCTTCTTAACTTCAAAAATTAAGAATGGTTAGGGCAGGAGGAACAGGTAATGAATAAAAGTTAGAAGATTAGAAGCTCTAATTAGCACACCAGATTCTCAGAATTGCCATTTTTATACATGAACTAACAAAACCAGCTCTAATCTGATATAACACCTACATATATTATGGATCATTAAACAAAACATTTCTTTAATGGAAATTGACAAAGTTGAAGAAACAGGGTGGCATCCATCTTCTATCTCACTGCCGCAAACCCTTTCTCCTTCCTCGCATGATTCTTCAACTCACCACCTGCACACATTCACATGCTTAAACCCTCTTGTTATCATGAAAAACCTACGCATCTTTTTCCCTTCAAAAAATATAACAGACTAACTCAACGTTGTGCGTTCTTTTAAGAAAAAATCTTAGATTTCTCTGTGAAAGGTAACAGAGCACGCAAACAAAACAAGGAAAAAAACAAAACACTGCTGCGTGAGCAGTTTCTAGGTCTGAGGCACCAACCGATGAATGCAACTGGAAGTAACGGACATGGCATGCAGGCATTAAAACCCAAGGCAGTTTCGTTTACTAAACTCACAAGAGAGAAACTGCTGGCTACTTAATTAGCCATTTCGTAACTTACAGACTATGTGCCGCCATGAAACAGGAGAAGGGGAATCAAGGCTGGCTATTAGCTAATTATTATATAGCAAGAACAATTAGATTATATATGTATTCTTGATGAAATCAATTAATTAATAAGGATCAACACATGATGGGGAAGAAATAAAAAGAAAGTAAAGATTAAAGAAATGTGATATACCTTGAGGCTTACAATTTGGTGGATCTTCAAAGAGTGATAAAGAAAGTTGCTTATGAGCAACCCCAATGTCAAACAAAATAAGTCCTGATCCTGGATCATCAACTATGATATCTTTAACTGGTAGCCAAAGAAAGAGTTCTTCTTGAGACAAACCGACAACCCCTGAGAGACTACGATAAGTGAGATTAGCCCTCACCACGCTTTCAAAGAAGACCCTATTCTCATACTTGGTCAAGCATGGACCATCAAGGAACACCTCTAAGTAGCCATCTTCAGACAGGGTGTAGGACTTGACTTCTTTGGGGAGGAGACCAGCTGGTAACCCCTTTGAGATAAGAAGGTCATGGATTGAAGAGGAGAAGGAGAGTCGTGGAGAGAAAAGGACGAGCAAGCTTAGTGTGCAGAAAAAGACTATTCTGGTCCTGGTGTTAAAGATGGCCATGGATGTTTGTCTAGAGAGTAAAGAGCAGAGAGAGAGAGAGAGAGAGAGAGGGTTTAAGGGGTGGTTTTTGGGCTGGAAAGTAGAAGAACTGTTTTAAAAAAGGGAGGGTTAGAGAGGCGGAGTTACTGAAGTGGCCATGGTTGTTGGTGGCTGGGACCAAAATGCGTTTGATTAGGAGCTTTTAAATGTTTTGTAATTTATCAAGTAATGAGCCTTAATTATAGATGTTGTTGGGTCTGCTGTTGATTGTTTATGGAAGTGTCATTTGATGCCTTGCTTGATGTTTTTATTTGATTGTCTTGTAAGGACCAAGACCTCCTTAAGTTATGCACCTAAGAATATCTTCCATAATTGTGAGAGCAACGTCTTGTTCATAAGTAGAGGTGTAATTAAATTACATTATTAATCAATTCAAAATCAATTTCTTCATGTAGATCCTCTTAACTTCAAAAAATGCTCTTTAAATATTGGGCTGGTATCAATTTTTCCTTTTAATAAATTTTCTCTTATCCCCAAACACTCAATTGGGCTTGTGGATGGACAATTTCTTAACATAAAAGGCGTTATTTCCTATAAAAAGAGTAAATTAAATTCAGATGAAATTCATGACCAAATACAGATGAAAAAACTTAATTGGGAATTCATGAAACTTAAAGAGATAAGATTGATGTAAATATTTATTTGGGTTTAAATTGAGGCTACTTATATAATTAAATGATATTCTTAAAGCCCTCGGGAGAAAGAAAAAAAGAAGTGAAAATTTGAAATCTACCCTTATTTTCTTCCATCACGCAAGGGAAGGAATAATCACGATAGGTACTTAGTATTAGAACCAAAGTTTTCACACGTACTCTTTATGTCTCGTGTCTTCTAATACTCTACATTTAACTTACAAGCATAAGCAAGAAAATCTTCTTACACCATGAAACCATGCTCAACAAGTCGTAAAGAAACAAGAAAAGTGAACCCTAGTGGATCCCATATGAGGATTCTATCTATATATTAATAGCTCGATTTATTTCTCCTTTTCTCCTTTTCTTTTTTACGCATGGTGTCGACCTGGATTTATGTGATGTTGTGTGTGGTACTAGGATTCCACAATATTGTCGACCTTTTTTTCTTAATTATGAAACCAATATACTTAACAAATATTGGTATGTAGTGAATTTTATTCTATAATATTATTGATGATTACTGGAAGTTTATATGGTCGTTAATTTTAGAATCTGTAAAATTAGTTGAGGTACATACAAGCTAATCCGAATACCCATATTATTAATAATAAAAAAATATTAGTCTATGAGGCAATTAATTTTTCAAAATAAGCTTCAATGGCCTTGGAGAATGATCATAAAATCTATGGCCTACTTAGTAGCACCGTAAAATGTGTACATTGGTCCAAGTAGAATTGATACATTGATAAAACCTAATTAGCAAATCCCATGCATGCCTCATAATCTTGGTGGTTGGTACTCTAATTATTTGATTCAAAAGTTGCTTGTCAAAGAATTAAAAGTACTGCAATGATGAAAATCTCTGTAGCTAATTCCCCCCATCGCAAGCAAACTTTCAATAATTTATCTACAAAAAAATCTTGGATTGTGCAGTGTTTATAGCTGTAGTAATAGTTACTTTTAAAATATTTTTATTTTAAAATATATTGAAATAATATATATAATTTTATTTTTCACATCTAAACATTAAAATGATTTAAAAATATAAAATAATAACAATAATTTAAAGTAAAAAAATAGATTTTTTAAAAAATCAGTATCACGCCGAAATAATAAACAGGTTCTAAAAACATGCAAACAACACTTATTTAAGTTGCTCCTAATATAGAGAAGAAATCAATCTAGCAAAGGCCACTTTAGTCAATTAGCACAGATCATGGAGTCCAAGGAGGAGGTAAATGGAGCAGATGCAGTAAAAAAGGCACTCCTTTGAAGGTCACCTTCAGGCCGGTTCTGCAGCTAAATGAAGGGTAAAAAAAGGTTAAATTTATCAACTTCTGTCCTCAGTTATGATTCTATCCACTTTCTTTGTATATTTATTTTCTTAGCCTCAGATCTGGCTGACCACTAAAATGAAGAAACAAGTGTATCATGTGTCAGTGCTCAACAGTGTTCTGCACATGGAGAAATTAATCCGAGTTTTTAAACTTAATAGAATGGATGAAGTAACTCATTTTATAATCGTGTTTTTAAAATTTTTGATTTTTTTGATTTTTAATTGTTTTTTTATATTTTTAAATCATTTTAATATGTTAATGTTAAAAATAAATTAAAAAAAATAAAAATATTACTTTAATATTTTTCTAAATAAAAAAACATTTTAAAAAACAGCCCCTACCATATTCTTAAATAAACCTTAGAACTTGCTAGGGATTATTTGAGATTGTGTTCCAAACGATGTTTTTAAAAAATTAAAATTATTTTTGTTAAAAATTAATTTTTTATATTTTTGGATCGTTTTAATATATAATATCAAAAATAATTTTTATAAAATAAAAAATAATATTATTTTAATATATTTTAAAATGAAAAACTAGGAATCTCATGCTTCCTCTTATATCTATAAAATAATAATAATAACGTTAGTTTTCCTAGTTTTTAAACCATGAGCCTTAATAAGTTTTAACTGTTATTAATATGTTATATCAGTTTATATATAATTGAGATTAAGTCTTTTTCCCAATAATTTTAAAATTAATAATTGAATGAACCGAGTCTTTTGTCTTGAATAAGACCCCAAGAGGGTCGATAAGCATATGACGAGGAGTGAGTGAGGACTGGAGGGGTGGAGTACAAGCCATGCTTTGCTGTCTCTGAAGAGTCCATTGTGACGCTGTTTTTAGGACAAAAGTTTCCCAAAAATAATGATTATGTAACGCGTGGGTTTTCTTACTAGGTGTCCCTAGGCCCTAGCTATATGATTTGACACACGTGGACCAAAGGCTTAACCTGTAACCTAGTGTATATGTGGTTTTATGTCGTCTTTCTCGGTGGATATCTAAGAGAACCAAACCTGCTGAAGCACGTAGCCTGTTAAAGATGGCCCACGTGTGGCTTATGTAGGTCCCCCACTCGTGACTTATGCCTGACCTCTTCTGTGATTTTTTTTTTAATTATTGGACTGACATGCAAAGCTAAATAATACGGAGGGCTTCTTTTTTTTTTTTTAATTATTGGACTGACATGCAAAGCTAAAAATATTGAATGGGATATTCTTTTTGCTCGCTTTTGTAATTAAGAAAAATCAATGTAGAATTAGTAATTTTTTTTATAAAAAAAAAATCTTGGTAATGTACTATAACCATAATAACCAAGATTAAAATCGGATAATATGTGATTAAATGTTTATGACAATTAACTCGAAGTTATTCTCAAGAAAGGTGTAGTTATTATTGTCAAAATATGTTTAATTTATTCTAATAAGAGTATATAAAATATAAAAAGACTGTTTAAGATAAGTTTAGAGTATATACAGTTTTAAAATTATAAATATGTAAAATAAAATTTAAAATAAATATGCTTTCAACATAAATATAATAAAAAGAATACTACCATGCATATTAAGTATATAATCAAACTTGCAATAAATATAATATTAAAGTCCTAGCATATATACTAACAATAAAAATAACAATGCTTAAATTAAAATACAAAAAAGTAATTACTTGTTAAATCACTTTAAATGAATGAAATTTTTGTTGTTTTCAAGCATGAATAATTTATCATTAAGATTTTATTGCTCCTTATTTAAACAATTAGGATATTATAATCTATCTCTGAAGATTTCAATATCTTCATTTTAGTTTAAATGTACTTGTAAATAAGGTTATTCACGAAAGTAAAAGAACTTAAATATCTCGTAACAAAGTATATCCATAAACTCTAACTTTAAAGAAAAAAATCAAAGTATAAAAAAGAATAAAAATACTCAAAATAAGTTGAGAAAACATGAATAAATTTAAAAAACTCTAGTTAAAAACTTCTTCTTTTCATACTGAATTTTTGAAAGATAAAAGATTGAATAATAAATAAGAATTAATTTTTATTATTATCAATGTTTAATAAACTACCATAAATCAAAAATTAAATTTAAAAAAACTAAAAGTTTTTTTTAAAAAAAACTAAAAATCTTTTTAAAATTAATTTCTCATTCACCTAATTTATTTAAATTATGTTAGTTAAACAAATTTTCAATGGTAACGTCCGCCATAATAATGATTTCAAGTTCTTCAAGTCTAGCCATGTTAGCTTGTGCTGCCCCTAAACAGAATAGACGACTGAGGAAGAAGACGTTTGTGAGCACTCAGCAGGACTCGTCCCTCATAATCTCGAATAACAAGACCTAAGCCACAACCTGTAGAGCAAAGCGTCGAATCTGTGTTGATTTTCTTGGAGGATTCAGCTAGTGGTTGCCACATTGACGCCCCTTGGTTGCGAGGCTAGACCATTGATGGTTCAAGTATTGCTTCCTGATACCTGCTTAAGGTAGCGAATGCAATTTTCAAGATAGAATTTGCAGTTAGCATTCGTTCCTGAAATAAAGAGATGGAGATTTCTGGCATACCATAAAGTCCACGCCAACATTACGCCTTGTTCAGCTGAGTATGAACTTCATGAAGAGTAATAATCTGGCGGCTCGTCCGCATCTTCGTGTCCCTGCTGTTTTGTATGCAAGCGAACCACACACACATCCTTGGATATAGGACAGTCTTGAATCAAAAGCAGTATTGATTCCATATGAAAACCAGATCTGAAACACCTTGGAGACATTTCTCTTGAATGAATTATCAATAGAAGCAAGAGAGTTATGCATGAATCTGAGACAGAAATGACGAACCTTTATATTGGAAAGTTGGAGCATTTGCATTTTTCTCTCTTAATTCCGCTGTCGCCATTAGAATTTGGCAATAGATTCAATCTTCTCACATAAACTAACTGCTATAAGTTGGAATGGACTACATTATATATTGCCTTGAATAACATTTCTTTATCAGCCACGGATCACTACCAGAAATTCAACTAAAACCAACAGACTTACCGACAGTATTTTTCTGTCGGTAATTTGTGGTGATATTTACCGACGAATGTAAATCTCTTAGTAATTTTGTCGGTATATACCGATAGAATTACCGATGGACTATTTAGAATTATGAAAAAAAAAAGCAGGTCGATGACGTTGAAGTTTTTGCAGACGATTTTATCGACGGAATTACCGAGAGATTCAAACCAGGATCTCTGTATAGTGACATGACCCCTTCACCGAAGAAATATTTCCGTCAGTAATTCCCTCGGTAATAGTTAATATAGCACCATGTTGTGAACCCTCCCCTATTTCTCCTTCTTTTCCCCCACCCCTGCATCTAAAAAAGCTACCCCACCCCCCAACTGCAAACACCCACCCCCCCAAACTATCCCTATCTTCTCAACATAAGTCATCCTTCTTTAACTTTTATAGTCACAGTATTCGTATTCTGATTTATTGTGAATTTTGTCATTTTTTATAAGTAAATGAATCTTTTTTTAATTTTAACATTAAAATTTCAATGTTATTATTATTTAATGTTTTTTTTAGTATATTTATTTTGTTAGTGTATGTACATGTTTTATTGTTTTTTTTTTCAAACAAACTTGTAGCATGAATGTATAATTTTGTACTTGTTATGGTTTGTTTTAGATTTTGTAAAATTGTATTTGTTTGTAAATTGTTGAAACTTATGTCAAATTACCGAAGTAGATGTGTTGTGATGAAATAAATAATAGCTTGTTTAATGGGTCCGTTTTAATTTTTATCAATGTTATTGCAGAGTTGTAATTTCTGTAAATTTATGTGTATAAATTTGTATGGACGTTGATAATTGATAATGAATAATTAAGAGAAGTTTTAATTAGTTTGTTGGATAATCTCGAGTTAAACCAATATTTTTACAAATTTATTTATTTATTTAACATAGTTAATTAATACATGTTGTCATCATTATTTTATAGAGGTTCAATAGAAGTCATGGATAATCGTTCATGGATGTATCGAGATTCACCACAAGGATTTTGGATTATGGATTATTGTAATGGGGTTCAAGGTTTTATTAATTTTGCAATATCTATTCTAAGAAATTTTAGTGGAGGTGGTATTAGGTGTCCATGCAGGAAGTGTAAAAATAAAAAGTATTCACATCTAGATGTTGTAATGATGCATCTTCTACAGAAGGGGTTCATGGAGGATTACCTGTGTTGGTATGCACATGAAGAACTATTTGTTCGTAATAAGAGCATGGTAGAAAGGATTGTTGGGTCAACTTTTAGTATTAGCAACGTGCATGGAGTTATAAATGACAACAATAATTCATACAGGAATATAGTTATGGATTCAATGAGAATGAATCAAGGTAATGACAGTCAATGTCCAATTATAGAAGAAGAACCTAATGTAGATGCGGGAAGGTTTTTTGATCTATTGAGAGATTCTGATGAACCATTATGGGATGGCCGAACGAATCATAGTATATTATCAGCCATTGCACAAGTGTTTACCATCATATCGAATTGTGGGTTGAGTGAGGCTGGTTATGACAGAATTATCGAATAGGCGAGAAGTATTTTACTTGAAGAGAGCAGGCTAAAAGAGAACTTTTATGTTGCCAAGTCCATGATGAAACCCCTCGGTTTAGGATACTAGAAAATTGACATGTGCTCTAACTTCTGCATGTTGTACTACCTTGAAAATGCCGAACTGACCAAGTGCATGACATGCAGGTATTCCCATTACAAACCCAGAACTGACATGGAAAAGACTCTTGTGGCATATAAAAAACTTAGATACTTCTCAATCACACCTAGATTGCAGAGGTTATTCATGTCACAAAGGACTGCTAAGCACATGACATAACATCAATCACATAATGTGGTTGATGGAGTGATGATGCATCCTTATGATGGTGAAGCATGGCAATACTTTAACAGTGTGCATACTCACTTTTCAGCTGAATCAAGGAACATATGTCTTGAGTTGTGTACAGACGAATTCAACCCATTCGGGTCATTTGCTACTTCTTATTCTTGATGGCCAGTCATACTCACGATTTACAACTTCCCACCAGGGATATGTATAAGGCCAGAGTTCATTTTTTATCTACGGTGATACCAGGTCTGAGCAGGCCGGGCTAGAATATAGATGTTTGTCTTCGACCGTTGATTGATGAGTTGACACAGTTGTGATCCTCTAAAGCTTTGACTTATGATATATTAAGAAAACAAAATTTTCTTATGAGGGTGGCTTTGATGTGGACTATCAATAATTTTCCAGCTTATGGAATGGTTTCTGGTTGGAGCACGCATGGAAAACTAGCATGTTTATACTGCATGGAAAACAAAAAGGCATTCACACTAACAAACGGAGGTAAAGCTTCTTTTTTTACTGCCACCGTCTTTTCTTGCTAACAATTCACAGGTATAGAAAGAACATAAAGGATTTCTTTATTGGCAGAGTTGAAAAGGATGTTGCACCCCCATGTCTTTCTGGTGAAGAATTGCATGACGTTGTATCAGAGTATGGTGACATTGTGTTTGGTTTCCAATCTGGTAAGCAGAAGTTTCCTGGTTTTGGTTTGACCCACAACTGGGTAAAAGCGAAGCATTTTCTAGGAGCTTTCTTATTGAAAGATCAATCTCCTCCATCACAACCTTGACGTCATACACATAGAAAAGAACGTGTTTGTGAACATTTTCAACACCGCATGGATATATCATTGTCATGTAAGTGTAAAAATATGAAGTTAGTTTTTGATGAGTCACGGGTCACAAAACCCAGAGCAAGCTTTGTGTTAGAGAAAAATGCACAACAACTAGTCTACCAATGACTTAAGAGTCTGCGTTTTCCTGATGGACATCCCTCAAACATAGTAAAGTTGATTAATCTAGAGGAATGCAGATTGTATGGAAGGAAAAATCATGACTATCACGTGTTTATGCAAACACTCATTCCATTAACTTATCGTTATTTGTTGCTAAATGGTATATGGGATGCACTCACAGAGATTAGTTATTTCTTTATAGATATATGCTCTACTAAGTTGCAAACAAATCACATTAAGTGGTTTGAAATGAATATCGTCGAGACAATATGTAAACTTGAGAAGATATTCCCTCCATCATTTTTTGACTCGATGGAGCATCTACCCATACATTTACCATATGAGGCAAAAGTTGAAGGACCAATTTAGTATAGATGGATGTATCCATTCGAGAGGTTAGATAGTATAGATGTAATGTAATTCATAATGTATTTTCATTATTTTCTTAATTGAAAAATATTTGTTTAATTCCAATACAGGTACTTGTTCAATCTTAAGAAAAAGGTTAAGAATAAGACCCATGTTGAGGCTTTGATATGTGAGGCCTATATTATTGAGGAGATCTCAACATTTATCTTGTACTATTTCGAACCTCATTTGAGAACAAGAATCAACCGCGTTTCACCGCATGATGATGGTGGTGAAATATCTTCCGGTGGGAACTTGTCAATATTCTCAAATCCTAAATGACCCACACCTAAAAATACCATAAGGAAAATATATTTTTCTGAGATAGAGTTCAGACAAGAACACAATTATGTTTTATTTAACTGTGATAGGCTAAAACTTTTTATTCAGTAAGTATATGTACTACTTAAAATTTGTTAAAAATGTATTATTTATATATTGTAATATCATAAACTCATATAATTTTAAAAACCTTGTAGGCAACATCGATAATATTTACTGTCCAATAACTCACAGTTGATCGAAGCCCAAATGTTTCGATTGCAAGATGAACAATTTGCCATGTAGTTCAAAACACATGTAAGTACAATCATAAACTCATTATCTCTTGTAAATTACTGTATTTCATTACATAATTCTCATTTATTGTTCATTGTTGTACTTGATATACAAGGTTTATCAAATGAGAATGAGTGCTACTATTTCATTGTCTTTACTAAGCCTGAGTCCTAAAAGAAAAGTTATATGCTACAACAAGTATTTTGTTAATGGTTATGTATTTCATACCGAATAATACAAGCATGAAAGAAAGATATATAACAGCGGTGTTTCTGTTAAGGGATCAAAAGTATCTTATATTTTAAAACATTATTCTTTCACCAACCTAAAACATCTAACTTATCGTCATTATGATCCTCACAACCATTAACCAAATACTTCTCAACCTTATTTCTATTTTCCACACTATCTTCCATTTGTAAATGCCTTTTAAATTAAGCAAAAGTGTTAACATTTATCTCAATGTCATCAATATCATTAACATCTTGTTTATGCCTATTATCATCTACCACTGGAAGCTAAAGATCCCACAAACTTAATTGCATTTTGAATCTTAACAATTGAAACATTAATCTCTTTCAAGCCATCACACACAATAAGGTTAACAATATGTGCACAACATCTAAGATGCAAATGCTCATTTAACAATGTATTAGTTAGCCAATATTTCATTGTATTATTCAAATATGAAATAGTCACGTTGTTAGAGCTTGCATTATTTACTGTAATAGTCAAAAGTTTATCAATCTCGCACTCTAACAAATAATTTTCAATAACTAGACCAATTATCTTACCTATATGATTAGAAACTTGAAAAAAATTTAGAATTTTTTTATGTAAATTCCACTCATTATCAATTCACTAAGTTGTTAAGGACATATATAATATTTTGAATTGATATTCATGTATCTGTTTTTCAACATAATCATTGACCCCTAAGAGCTGTCATTAATCTTTCATTCTCTTCAATATAATATTTCAAACAATCTCTCATAATAGTGACACAAGAAGGAATGTCAAATCTAGGTTGCATAGTCCTAAAAAATAATTTAAATTCCTGACCGTCCATAAAATTAAAAGGGAACTCATCAATTATTTTCATTTTTGTTTTTGCTTGTCTATATTCATCATAATTATAACTTATTGCCTTAAGAGTTCCTACATGTTGATCTCCCGATTCACCTTACTCTTTTTTAGGTTCTAATACCAAAACTTTTTGCTTCCTATCAACCACAAAAAGATTTTTGCATACTTTTAAATGACTTCATATATTACTTGTGTCATTAAGAATAGTATGACATGCATAATCTTTTCCATAATACTTATATTCAGCTCTAAAGGCTTTAGGATCACCATAAAATTTTGTAAAGTGATCCTAAATTTACGAGTCTTTTCTACCATCAATATTCTTTTCCTTGATGTAAGAATTTAAGGTTATTTACCTTTATTATTCATAGCGGATCCTACATTGGTTGATACTGGGGTAATGTTTGAAGTTGGGATATTGATTGATGTTGGGGTAGTGTAAATGAATGAATCATTTTGATTTTAAAGGTTTTCCATCTATAATTACCAAATGAAAACATGTTAACAACATCTACTTGTTAACATAACATAAAGTCAATAAAGTTATTAACTTGATTTCATCTTGCAACCCAATCAACCACTCACAATTCTCATGATAATTCCACATCCAAAAATACAATTTGATAACACAGGTAGAGCAAGAAGTATAAATTGACAAGACATCTTAATTACATCATGAATTAAAAACTAAAAGAAGGAAGCCAGGATAATATCAGATTGACTATTAGGCATAAAAGAAAATCGACCATACAACCATCCACAATTCAATTCAACATTGAAATACCCATCATATTACATGATTGGCAAGAATCAAAATTTCCAAAATTTTCTCATTAAAACACTTTGAAAATGATATAAAGGCTTTTTTTTTCCTTCTAAAATTTAAATAGAAATGGAAAAGCCTATTTTATTTGTATTTAAATATTTTGTTCTTTTGAGTTCCAATTTTTCAATCTAAGCTACACTATATTAGCATAGCTCATTTTCCAACAAGTATACATCACTAGGAAAGGAATAAAGAAAGACAACATAGTGACATCTTATGCATTCAAAATAAATGAACAAATCTCAATCTTGTAACTTAATAAATTCATTAATCTCATTGGTAAATGAAATTATTTGTTATTGGTATGTGATTTTATGAAGTGTTATTAGTTTAGAAACAATAATAGCAACTACAACAATGGTTGAGAAAGACCCAGATTTCTATTTTCACAAACTTTCTCCATCTACTTCTCAGGTAACCCTAGAAAATATTGGTTACTCTTTCCTTGTGAGTTAGGCTCAACTAAAAATGCCATCAATATCTAAAAATAGTTTTAGGGTAACATTGAACTTCAAATCAATAAACTTGGTTTTGAACTTAATAATATAAAGTTTACTTCCTTAGTGAATGGGCCAAAGAAATTACAGACAACAATTGCAGAAATTCAAAGAAAAAAGATTTCCATTTCCATCCATCGAGAAATCATAAACGTTTGTTAAGGAAATAAATAACAAAGAGAGAAGTCTTACAACAAAGAAAGGTGTTTAGAGTGTTGTTGCGGCTTGAGGATGCTGCAAAATCTACCTAAACAACAAATAACAAGAAGTTAGGAATGATGACAGACACAAAAATGATAAGGAAAAAAATATAGAGAATGGAAACATAAATAAAAAGCATAAACCAAATGCACACACTTTGTTTAGTTCTGCTTAATAAACTCTCTAACGTTACAAGATTAAAGGTTGGGTGTGGGAGAGGGAGGTTGTTGGTTTGCTAGATGTAAAGATGCATATTAAAGAATGAAGATGAAAATCTTAGGAGCGGTGGCAAGTTTTCTAGATCTTTTAGAGAAGAAGATTGAAGATGATGAGAAGATGATGATCTGGCCTCTAGGTGTGGCATGTGGGAGGCTAGGACCTAGGAGTGTGTCTATGTGAGCTGTGAGTGGGGGGTAGCTATAGATGGGGGCTAGAGTTAGAAATTAACATATTTTTTCTATTTATAGTACCCTTACCGGTTTGATTTAGTTGTGGTTTTTTCAGTTTCAAACCTATGAAATCGAAACCAAACCGAACCGAACCGAACCGAACCAAACTAAAAGCTTTTTAAAATATTCTAATTACTTTAATCAATTTTTTTCCATGGTTCAATCTTTTTGGTTATTTTTTTTCAGTTTTCTCAATTTAATCGATTTTTTGATTGTTTTGCTCACCCCTAGTTAACATACAGAAAGATGAGCTATGCTTTCGCATTAACATGATTTCTTGGACTTAATTATACTTTGTTTTCAATTTAAAACTAATTAAACCAAACTCAGAATTAATTCATAAAATATCAATCATAAAAAAGTAATGTTTTCTTATAAAAATGATGGAATGTGTGAAAAAACCTTGAACAAGAGACCTTAAAACATGGATCCTTGACAAAAGAAAGGAATTCAATGAATTTTATTCATTATTAATTGCAAATATTGATGTCCTTATGATGTTATGATCATGTAACACTAACACAAGATAAGATTAATTAACCATAATTCTCATAAAACTTAATTGCATAGAGCATTTATAATTTTTTCTTTAAAATAGTGTTTTTCAAACTATTATTTCTTAAAATAAGGTTGTTTGAGTCTTATTTATCAAAATAAGGTAATTTAGGTCACTTAGGTACATTTCATTTATCCATATCATCTTTTTCCTTTTCTTTTTCTATGTTTTTGAAAAACATCAGAAAAAGAAAAATCACTTTTCTATGGTCTACTATTCTATCTCAAATCCCAATTAAATTTTCAGTCCTATTTTTTGTGCATATCAGTGTTCTTTCCCCTAAAAAATTCCATCGTGAATTGAATAAATTAATCATTAACTCTTACAAAAGACATTATTCTTACAAAAGGCATTATCACACATATGTTTTGTTTTTGGTGATCACAAAGAATTATCTAGAAACTTAATGTTTTATTGCACAAGTTCTACAAACATGACTGGGATATTATTAGTTGACATAAAATATCTTACAAGCCACTTTTTATTATTATAATTTTTGACAACTAAGTCAAATCCAATTACTCCAAGAATATTTATATAGATCTTATCTAAAATAATTCTCCACCAACCATGATTGCTTCGTGTGCAATATTTTCATCAACACCGTAACAATAAATTATATCTTAATTTTACTTGAATTGATTCATCTTTTATTTAAAATTGTTTTGGTAAAATTTACAAATAAAAACTAGTATTGAGGATTTATTACAAAATCTGAATCACTCATCATTTTTTAGGTAAATTTAATGAGATTGTGTAATTTGGAACATGGAGTATTATCTTCGAGCTGGAATTGAATATGCCATGTTTCTTGATAAACTTACTTTAGATTTAGTAATTTGAAAAATATCTATTGGATTAAAGCTTTGATTAAAGTTAGAATAAGAAGAGTGAGAAGACAAATTTCTATTTATTTTTTCTAAATATAGGAAAATAATAATTAAAAAGAAGATAACATGGATTAGTACAATAGACCCAAGTGGCGTATAGTAGTTTGGTTTGGTAAATAAGATTAAAACAACCTTATTTTGGGAAATAAAATTTAAAAATAACCTACTTTGAAAACAAACTAGAGATTTATCCTACAAGTTTGCCCAATCGACTTTTAAAGTTTAGTGACAAAGAGGTTATTTTCTCTAAATTTTCTATTTTTAATATGAATGACCCAACTATGTTTAGACCACAAAAATAGACCTAATTTGAGATTCCATAATTTTCTACAAAATTATCACTTATTATTGATAAAGTCGGGGAAAAACTTCACTAAGAAATTGGACTTTTCATAGTATGTGGGCCAAGATATGTGAGCTGAGCTTCGAGTTTGAACTTGGGTATTCCTGAAAAAATAAGCTCTTCGTGGAACAAGAGACTCTCTAATGTTTAAATCAGTAATGGTAAGAAAAAAAATAATGTAAGAGAAAATTGAGTCTTGCACCATAAGAGAAAGTTTTGCATTGTGAGACAAAGACTTGCAATATAAGACAAAACTGAGAGAAAATGTAAAGAAATACTAAGTAGAAATTTGTGACCTCATCAGTTTGTCATGTTTAATTGGTGACAAAAATATTTATAAACCTTGGTCATGTCGGCTCACCTTAACCATGAAAATAGGTGTTACAATCGATTGATAAAAAAATTGGTGTCCACCATCGGTTGTAGTGTTTGACATTGTTATTAGTAGAGAGGTTGGTAAATGTCACTAACAATATTGGTGATTAATAGTCATCGGTGATAAAAAAATATGTTTGATTTTCTTTGTATAAAACATGATACGTGTTCGCACAACGCTCGCTGGTGAAAATTATGGAACTTAACCTATATAAAAGTTGGTACTTTGTAGAGACTTTATTTGTAAAAAGCAAGGAAAAAGTATGTGTGTATTGAGGGTGTACAACACTGCTCTTTCACTCATTGGATTTAATATGTGTATTGGACAGAGTGTTGAAAAATTAAAAAGGTAGAAAAAAATCTAGTTAGGCCTAGTGTAGCCATTTAGGGTGAGGCCCAAGTAGTATGGGTGTTGCCGTTTGGGCCATAGCCTAACACAACAACAAATGTGTTTATGTTTGGTCATGTTGACTCAAACAGAAACAATTTCTTATTTTCATTTGGGCCACATACCCAAACGAGAACAAAACTTTAGTTGTCATTTGGGTCATGTGGCTTAAATGACAACAAACTATCTCCTTTTTTTATGTACCAAAATTTTTCCTTTCAAGTTTTTCAAACAATGTGTTTGAAAGACTTAACAAGCAAAGTGGGGGAAGAAAACTTACTTATTTTATATAAATTTTACTTATATGTTTGTATGAAAATATTATTATGGTCGGGTCTTCGTGATAGATGAATGTTATGTTTTCATGTTAATATTTTGTTTATAAGATTTTGTCATTGTTTTTGGAGAAGGATGCATTATTCTTTTTAGATAATTGGTCATAGAGACCTGAAGATAAACAATCACAAAAACTAGGAAACAAGTAAACAGCGACTTGGAAATGATCCTCAATCCTTTTAAAGTTGTTAAAGACATATATGTAGATTCAATAAAGACTTAAAGGTTTTTTGTGAAAACACTTTTAAAGACATGTATATAGAGAAAAAACTATTATTTTATTGAAAATTTAAAACATAGAGATACAATGTATGGGATTATCTAGGGATTATCTAATCTTGGATAACTCATCAAATATGCAGATTTCTTTTATTTATTACTCTGGTCTTGTCTTTTTTTCTCACAAGTTGTTAGAGGTAACCACCATATTTAGGTGGCAAGTGTGACACATTTGAGTCAATGTTGGTGACCTTTCTTAGTGTCGTTGGATTCATTTCGTCAATATATTTCCGATGATACCGATAATATCATAATTGAAGCTTCGATGTATCTCCAGTGTCTTTTTCTTTCTTTCTTTGCTTCTCTCCTCTCTCCTTATAATTTAATAACGAAAATAGCCATAAATGAGAGAATGGAAAAGAAAATCAAATTGGTTTTGTGTGGTAGGCTAGCTGACATCATTTATTTGTGTTTCCAATAAAGAGGTGGGTGTTAGAAATTTATTTTAAAAACATGGTCAATAGATTCATTGAGGCTATATTAAAAATATAGTTCACTTATTTTTATGATTAAAATTATATTAAAAACTATTCTTTAACAAAACTACATTAACATGGACTATTAGCATGATTAAAATAAATTATAGGTGTATGAAAAATTGATCTTAAAAAACCATTAGTTAACATGTTTTGTGAAACTCAAAACTCTCTATCCAACATCAAAAGAATACAAGATTTTCTTATAATTTATATAGTAGGATGTTGAGAAGTTAAAAATAAGCCGTATGGCACTAAGGCTTTTAAAGGGGAGAGGCTTAGGTGAAGCAGGTTTTGGATTTAAGTTACACACACTTGCTCGACTCGATATAGAATGAGGTCTGGGTGGCCCATAAATATCATATTTAAAAGTAAAAAAAATTAGGTTAATTTTATTTTATGATAGATAATTAAGGGTAATAAATGGCTTGAATTAGTTTTACATCATTTTTTTGTTTTAAAATCCACTATGAAAGAGGTTGAATTAAAAGTGTTATAGCAAGATTTTTAACTCTTCTTCACCTTGATTTTTCCATACACACATTTCTTAGCTTTACACATTGGTTTTTTCTTTTTTCCTTTATTCTAGAACTCAAGTTTTATTGTATTGTAGGAATATCTTAAGTCATATTTCCTTGAATTTGTGAACCTTTTTTAGGAACATGATTAATTAAGATGATATTATTGAAATTCTAGAAAGTTGATTGCAATCAATTTATTTTCACTAAAAGACAATCAATAAAATTTTAAAAATAAATAATTAATTCTTTATAGCAATAAGTTTTCATATGAATCAGACTCTAATTGCTTTAACAAGTGTTACGAAACTATCTGTTTAATATATTGCTTTCTTTACATGTATTTTTAAGTAATAAAAATTTATTTAATTTATCTTGTTCAAGTTTACATATAACTACAACCAGTTTGGTTTGGGAGTCCATTGCAAGGCATTCAGGAATCCAGTGGACTATAATGCAGTGGAAGCTTTTCCTCCAATGGCTAACCATAAACTACAAGAAGAGGAAGAACATCCTACACATAATAGCCTGATTAATGCTATCTACTACAGTATACTTCATTTAGTTTGAAAGGAACAACATAGTTTTCACAGGCACCTTCCACCCCAATGCAAAGATCATTCAGCTCATACGTTCACATTTGGTAAGCATTGGCAGAAAATACCCAATCCCAGAAGCTATACATGTTTTATGGAACATGTACCCCTAACGTTATAGATAGTCTTTTTAAGTTTCAGCCAGAAGGTTCCATCTCTAGTTTGTGCACAGGTTCCATGTCAAGGATCAGGGCCTGTGGCTAGTCAAGCCAACTTACCCCCATTGTTCTCATTAGTTTCTTCTAGAATGTGATATAGACCAATGTGATTTAGACCTTTTTTTTTCCTGCTTTGATCCAGAGCATGTAGGTCGAACCAGGGGAACCGGTCTTCTCTAATTATTTTCTTTTTCTTTTTTGACCCTTGAATTATGTACATAAACTCGTTTTCTTAATATCTTTTCTAAAAAAAAAAAAACAGGGACTTAGAGCAGCATTTAAGTGTGCCCTTTCCTTTCCAATATTTCTAGATTAATAACAATGTTTTTATTTTTGTTTTTAGTTTTTAGTTTTTGTTTGATATTTTGAGTGGCAGCTTGGTTATAGCAAGCATGGTTTTAAATTGAAAATTACCTTACCTCATATGATAAAGAAATTTTTCAGAATCATTTGAAGCTTGTAATTTAAATTTATGCCACCACTCAAGTTAAATTGTATTAATATATTTATTTTAACTCAGAGAGGATCATTTTTATTTTGTCTTTTTTTTTCTAGAGAGTTTTAGACGTGTCTAATGGAGATCATTATTCAGTCCTTCATCAGAGCCAGAGAACTTAGAATTAATTCTAGTTCTCTACACTACTTTTATCCTCTTAGCATCTATAAATATTTTTTACTTATCTTTCATCTGTCTCACTACATGAACACAAAAGAAAATCGGTGTCAACAGTATGAACAACACATGAAATTGACTTGAACCTGGTAGAAGTTTATTAGTCAAGAACCAAACATTAATATAACTTATAACTCAGGAATAATTCCAGCATGCCACCGTCGGACAATTCCATTGCAGGTTGTGAACATGGCAGAGGCTATGATTAGAGCTCTTACGGACTATTAAGTTCAAGTTGTTAAGAAGTCATGAGAATATGTTCTTGAATTTCAATGTTAGTTCAAAGATACGAAGATTGTTAGAGAATAATATAAATAATATCTTAAAACCTCACCTAATAGCTTAAGTTTTTGGGTTGAGATGGTTTTTTAACAAAGACGCAACTTGATCCAATGAAATCCTTTCTTGCTGATGCTTGAAAGCTCAAAGAAAGGAGGAAACTATGAAAACAATCTAAATCAGGCTACGAGAGCTGGTTTATGATGCAGAGGACATATTGACTTATTACTTGCTTAGATGAATATAGGAAATAGGGTTTTTGAAGAATTTTGAGATAGTGATTTGCAGAAACATCATTTTTACTCTATTCTTTAGTTGTATACATGTATATATAACAGAGAAATTATATGGCAAGGAAAGACAATCTTGCTAAGATTATATACTATTAGTAAAGATCACAATCATATCTAAACTAGGTAACAAATAAATTATATTAGGTAATGGTATAATGCTAGAATATCTACAATATCTTCTTCATTAATATCTGCAGATATCCTCTGCAATATCTTTGTTGCAGTATCTCCAATACTTCCCCTCAAGCTAGATTGAGCGGATTGGTGGATCCAAACTTGCTTAATAACTGGTGAAATTGAGTAGACGCCAGAGCTTTGGTGAGCACATCAACTTGTTGATCATGAGAACGTACATACTGAGGTTGGATGAGTTTAGCTTGAACCTGCGAATGTATGTAATGACAATTTACTTTGATATGCTTGGTGCGTTCATGAAACATCAGGTTAGATGCAATATGCATAGTAGCTTGATTGTCACAAAACAATGTCATAGGAGTAACCATGAAATCCAAAATCGACAAGAAGTTGTTTAAGCCAAATCAGTTCGCAAGCAAGAGAGGCCATAACACGATACTTTGCTTTAACACTTGAGCGAGTTATGATGGGTTGTTTCTTGCTTTTTCAGGACACCAAATTGCCACCAACAGACATACAATAGCTAATGATAGATCGATGATCGAGAGAATTTCCTGCCTAGTAAGAATCAGCGTATCCTATAATGTTATTATAACCATTGCGAGTCATAACTATGCCACGACTAATGGTTTCTTTCAAATACCATAGGATATGTTTGACCATGCCAAGATGTTGAACTATTGAAGCATGCATATATCCATTGATAAGACTGACAGCAAATGTTATATCTGTTTGAGTGATTGTTAAGTAAATTAGTTTACCAACAATCTTTTAATAGTGAGTGTAAGAGATAAAAGGTTCACTTGAAGAGTCCAACGTGAATTTGTTGTCTAAAGGGTTGGCAATAGGCTTAGTGTGCAACATATTAACATCCTTCAATAGATGTGTATTTACGCTGATTAAAGTAACCTTTACGAGAGGCTACCATTTCAATGCCTAAGAAATACTTTAAAAGGCCAAAGTCTTTAATTGGAAATTACTGCTGAATAGATCTTTTAAGTTGAGTTATGGAATCATCATTATTCCCTGTGATAATGAGATCATCTATATATATATATATATATATATATATATATATATATATATATATATATATATATATATATATATATATAATGACTAGTTTATGAGTAGAACCAAGTTGAATGAACAAGGAAAAGTCTGCAATACTTTTTATAAAACCGAGACCTTCAAGAGCAATACTTAATTTAGCATGCCAAGCGCGAGAACTTTGCTTCACGCCACATTTAGATTTGTGAAGTTTGCAAACTAAGATAGAGTTTCCATTATGAGGATGTCCGAAAGGAAGTTTCATGAATACTTCTTCTTTAAGATCTCTATGTAAAAAAGCATTGTTGACATCCATTTGGTAGAGAGACCACCCCTAATTGATAACAACAGAGAGAAAAACTCAAACAGTAGTCATCTTACCCACAGGAGCAAATGTCTCCTTGTAATCAATACCAAATTTTTGAGTGAAACCTTGTGCAATTACACGAGCTTTGTGCCAATCAAATTCCCTATCTGATTTAAATTTTATCTTGAATATCCAACGATAACCAACAACTTTCTTTCCATCAGGTAGTGATAAGATACTCTATGTGTGATTTTCAATAAGAGCCTTCAATTCTTCATTCATGGTCTGCTTCTATACTGTCTGTGATTGAGCTTCTTTGAAGTTCTTCAGTTCATAGACATTTAATATAGAGGTAAGAAATGCATTATGTATTGGAGAGAGTCGATGATAAGACATGAATCTGGAAATGAGATACCTCACATTATAGGTGACATAGTCTTGTATTCGAGATGACGATTGACATGTTTGAAGGGAAGCTCTTCTAGTAGTTGGCATAACATTAAGAGAATTGTGCAGTTCTAATATACTGGTATTGTCAAGCCGAGGATTGTTGGAATCAGAGGCATACTAAAGTTGATTATGTCGGTTAGTCTGGGGTTGATTTTGTCATAGAACATTGTTATTGAAAACAGATATAGTTAGAGGCTGAGCCTGTTGGTCCAGATTGAGAAGAGCAAAATCAGAACTGAGAATAGTAGACAGAAATTGGTAAGTATTCTCAATACCAGGCAAGGGGAAAAATCAAGCAAGGTCTCCCCCTGATTTCCTGCAAAAAAATATGGTGTCTTCAAGAAATTTAACATCCCTGGACACATATAACTTCAATAAAGTGTCATAGCATTTGTATCCGTTTTGAGTTGTGGAGTAGCCCAAAAATATACACTTGCGTGCTCTAGGATCTAATTTTTCACGGTTTGTAGTTGATAACTGCATGAACAAGTGCAGCCAAACATTTTAATGTGAGATACATCTGGAATTTATCTTGCAAAACTTTAAGAGGAGATTTAAATTCCAGCACTCGACTAGGTAAGTGATTTATAAGATAAGCAACTATAAGAACTCCATATAACCAAAAATCTTTTAGAACATTCATTTGAAGCATAATGACATGAGTTTTTTCAAGCAGATCATGATTTTTACATCTAGATATCACATTCTGTTGAGGTGTGCCAACACAGCTAGTCTGATGCAACATTGCATTAGAATGTAAATATTTTGACATGTCTTTGGACATATATTCGATGCCATTGTTAGATCAAAGAATTTTAATATGAGCAAAAAACTGATTAAGGGTTAACAAATGAAAGTCTTTAAAATAATCGAATACGTGATGCTTAGTTTTTAGCAAATACACCCAAGTAACCCTAGAGAAATCATCGATGAAGGTAACAAAATATTTAAAACCATTAATGGAAGTATAGAAAGGTCCCTATACATTTGAATGAACAAGTTCAAAAGCATGAGTGGTTTTTGACATCGAATAAGTGAAAGGAAGTCTTGTAGATTTTGAAAAATGACAAATCTCACAATTGAGAGGTTCATGTATTTGAACTGATTTTATTTTACTAAGGAAAAACTCTGAAGGGTGAGCTACTTGATGATGCCATAAGAGGTGTTCATGTGAAGTATTAGTTGTTGCTTGAAAGCCTTTGGAGGCTTGAGATTTATAAGAGATATAATAAAGACCATGTAGAAAAAATCATTCATCAATCATCTTCTTAGTGACAAGATCCTGAAACACAACCTTAAAAAGGGTAAAATCACTTCATATTAGAGTAGATGTAATCTTACTAACAGAAAGTAATTGAAATGGAAATGATGGTAAGAAAAGAATATCTGATGCTATCTTATTAGAGAGGAGGTTGATCTTTCTATTCCTTTTGACATAAGCATTTTTCCCATTAGCAACAGACACAATGGTGGGATGGACGAATGACTTAAATCATGAATGATATTTAATTTGTTTGACATGTGATTAGTGGCACCATAATTAATTATCCAAAGATCATGAAAATTTACAAGTTCTAACGTAGTCATGAAAGCAATCAGTTTACCTTGGCTATTTTTTGGGTCTTTTCTGCTAAAAAATCAGTAAAATGACGGAGAAAGGCAGTTAAGTGCTTCTGGTCTTAACTGGTTGGTTGATCATGTGACTTTCGTTGGCCTTGCTTGACTTGCAAATAATTTGCAAAATCAGATATCAGGGTTGCAAGATTAGCAAAGAAGGTCTCGATGGAACATGCATGGTTATGTGCAAGGTATAACTTATGGTTACTTACACGTCTTGGTTGTCTTCTCTAATCCTTTACAAATTTAGGCTTAATTTTAGGATGCAGAAGCCAACAACAATCCACATGATGACCAAGATTGTGGCAGTGTAGGCACTCCAAATTAGTTCATTTTCTTTTGTAAGATTTATTATCAAATAGTGATTTGTACTGACTATGATCAGAGATTCCAGAGTTCATATCTTACGACATCAATTTGGTCGAATAAGCATGAGTATCAGATACTCTAACTTCACGAGTCATTACCTTTTTGCATATTTCTTCACGTTGAATGGTGGTGCAAACTAACTTTAAGGATGACAGTTTTGGATTCATCAGAATGTGGCTTCGCAGGTCTTGAAAATATGGACTGAGACTTGCCAATAGTTAAAAAATTATATCCTCCTCAGTTTCTTTTCGTACTATGGCAGCATCTGTAGTGTAAGGGGGATACATTTCCAATTCATTCCATAAGCTTTTAAAGCTTCCTATTAGCTGAACAAAAGGTTTTTCTTCTTGGTGAAGGTTGGCAACTTCACGATGAATCTGGAAAATCCTAACAAATTTATTTTGATTTTCATATATATCACGAATAGCATCCCGAAGGTCCAATGATAATTTTGAGAAACTAAAGATCTTAGTAAGGTTCCTTTCCATGGAGTTGAGAATCCAGGACATAATCAGCTGGTCATTAGACAACAATGCTTTATATTTCGGGTCATTCACTTTAGGAGAAATGGGAGAACCATTTATAAATTCAAACTTAGATCTTCCACCAAGGGCAATAGTGACAGCCCTTGACCAAAGAAGATAATTGAATTCATTCAATAATACAGAACACAATCTTTGGGAGGTGTTTGTATCATCTAAGTAATTTGCTAGTGTAAAGATCTTTGAGCCAACATTAGTAGCATCCTTTAAGTGATCTTTCATGCTAGCACAATTGAATCTTCCTATAGTTTAAAAATTCAGAAAACCTACTTTGATACATGAAGAATTTTGAGACAGTGATTTGCAAAAACATCATTCTTACTCTGTTTTTTTGTTGTATACATGTATATATAGCAGAGAAATTATGTGGCAAGAAAAGACAGTCTTGCATGTAATATCTCCCATGAATCTTGCTAAGATTATATACTAATAGTAAATAGTAAAGAATACAATCATATCTAAACTAGGTAATAAATAAATTATATTAGGCAATGGTATAATGCTAGAATATCTGCAATATCTTCTTCGTCAATATCTGCGGATGTCCTCTGCAGTATCTCCTTGATATTTTTCAGTACTCCGGCAACTTCACCCCACGTGAATTGATTTTCCAGTATCAGACAGGAAAGAGGTTGAAAGATATCAACGACGGCATTAAGAAGACGCAAAAGATCTTGAAAGCTTATTTCAAGACAATTGAACAGCAAGCATTCATGATGACTGCAGCAGCATTCACTTGAATTGATCTTGAATCTGCCATGGTTTGATACTTTGATAGATGATACAAAAAGATAATAGGCTGGATTCTTCCTGAAAAGAGGATATTGCTCCAAGTTGGGATTGCTAGGGTAGGGGTTTTAGGAAACCACCATGTCACAGAAGATTTTTAACAGTAAACAATTAGTTGATCGCTTTGTGAAGAGGGTTTGGGTCTCATTATCTCAAATTGTCAGTGAGGAAGAGATCATGAAGACAATGTTGAAACAATTGGGTCAGTATGTCAATGGTCTGGATGTGGCTCAAACGCTGCCAAAGATTAAGCGACTGCTTGAGAATAAGAACTGCCTGGCTGTAACGGACATGTTTGCAGTGCTGAAGGCTGGTGAGACAGAACGTTTGCAGGTCTACCAAAGAGGGAGGGATGGAGTAGTTGCATAATAATCACTACACAAATAGAAAGTGTCGAAACAGAAATGGGAGCTGAGAAAGCACGGATTCATCAGCCGAGAATTCTCAATGAAGAAGAAAGTTTGGCATCGTTCAGCAAAATTGCTTTTCATCAAATGAGGAAGCAAAACAGCATTCTGATTTCGAATAGGTGAGGAAAAATACAACGAAATCGAAAGAAAGCGAAAATTCAGTCATGGCTTCTTTACATCTGAGCTATGATGTGCTTCCCCATTTGTCTGAAGCAATGTCTGTTGTGCTTTTCGCTGTATCCGGAGGATTCTGAGACAGGCGCTGAGCAATTAGTTCATTGGTGGATTGGCGACGGTTTCAACGAGGACAGAAATGCAGCAACCACAATGGAACTGGCCTTTGATTATCTGTCAGAACTAATCAACAGATGCCTAGATGACGTTGTGCGGCACACAGGTTATGATGAAAGAGTCAAGTAACACTAGAAGTGCAGACAAAACATTCCATATTATACATTCATTCTTCTAAATAACTTCTTAGATTATCATCCTCAATCTATTAATTTTCCATGCCTGCAGTAATTTCCTTTGATGCCCATATTAATTTTCAAATTGATGTCATTAATCATTTCTTATAAAATTGTTAATTATAAAAATACACATAAGATTATTGTTATTATTAGCTATCATTTTCCCTTGATAGCTAATCAAAACTTTAAAGAATATGTAAATGCTAATTTTAAATTAATATCATTAACCATCCTTTATAAAATAGTAAATTAAAATAATGACGACACTGGTTTACTGGTATTATTAGCTATCATTTTTTCCAAGAATAGTTATGCTGATATCAAGGTATCCAAGCTTTCTCTATTTTTCAGGAAAACTAATCAAATTCATCATTTTCTTCTTCTTTTTTTTATTGAAAGATTATGCGGATGTTAATGAATGAATTAACATAAACTAATTCAGGAACATAAAGAAACATAAATAACAATTCTATGGATGCAAAATTTACAAAAATATAGGTATTAGACACCTGCTTGTTGTGTATAATGTTCTGGCCCCTACTCTGCTTTGCAGTCTTGCTGTCGAAGGCTCTTCTGTCAATACATGACCAAATCTATTATACTCAATTTTTTTATGCAAATTCCATCACATATTCCAAGACAAATAAAATACTTCCATAATATTAAAAAAATCAACACCACACCACCATATATTCTATCATAATTCAAATCAAAATATTATTTACATTAGGGGGTGCTGTTAACAAGGATGGTTGTCAACTAGCCGTGGTTTATATTTTATTAGGAGGTATTTAAAAATAGGATAGAAATTATTTTTTATATTATTTTTTATTTAAAAATAAATTAAAATAATATTTTTTTTAAAACATTATTTTTTATATTAATATATTAAAATGATTTGAAAATATAAAAAAATAATTTTAAATAAAAAAATGAATTTTAGCGTGGCACTCCTAAACAGTGGCTTACAGCTTAGGGTACTAAAAGTAAATATAAATGAAGAGGAACTAACAGTCCAATCACATCCGAAGCAACTTAAGGTTTTGTCTATCAACACTGAAGGATATGTTCACGAAGAGATTTTCCAGAAGCTAGGTAGACTTTCCCCTCCTCCATATTTGGAAGAGTTGTATCTCAGACATTATCACGGAGTACTTACACCGCAATGGACTAATCCCACAATATCACTATGCCACTTGCAATATCCTTGCATTGGAAAAGGAGATATAAAGTCCACAGGTCCTACCTTTTAATTAGGGTTGTAATGGCACCACTTGAAAGGTTGAGGGCTTATGTTTGAAGTTTCTTTCAAGATTGCAAATGGAATGGGGGAGATGGAGGTTAACCACTGTACATGTTCAAGTCATTCCCTAGCAACACAGACAAACAAGGGGTGAGGAGAAAATGAGAGGGATAAATTTGATAATTGAAAGATCGAAGCTGGAAGGAGCACAGCTTCGATATCAAATAATCTGTAGAAGCTAAGAGTCCTAGTTAATGTTTTAGTTGTATCCAGCTAAGTCAATTATTCTAACTGATATATCTGCAGTAGCAAATTTAGATGAACTGGCATATCATACTAAAAAAGAATACAAATGGGCTCCCATGATAAATAAAGCATGCATGCAGTTATAGCAAGCTAGCAAGGGCTATCAGCCATCTTAGAAGTTCTCTCGGACACTGAAATCAAATTCAAGCGCTTAATTGCTAAATGCAAACATGTTTTTTTTATTTTTTTTCATGCTAGGTTTGAGACAGAGAACCCGTGTGAATTTACCACCAAAATTTCACTCCGTTCACCAAAGCACCACTAGCCAGTTTCACCTATCTTGCTCCTGGCGTGGGCTCTCAGAAGAGTAATGGAACTACTGTACCTGTTGAAGGGATACATTAGGATTGTTTATTAGGCCAGAGCTGTCCATCTAGTTTCCATGTTAAAAAAACCCATCTCGGAAAGAGGGTTCACCGAAGAAAAATGCAATCAATAATATGGGCTGCAACCGAAGTCAGAATTGTCGAGTCTTGCTCAAATACAGGCCTGTAGTCCTAACAACCAGAATTTCGATATACAAATCACACAACTACCTTGATTGACCTTACAAATCTGTTTTGTTCATATTACGATTGACAAATGTAAGAGATGGAAAGTAGCCCAGCACCTGATGTACCCTCTGAAACACACACACACACACACACACACACACAAAGAGGATAGTTTATAACTAGAGTGGGTCTGTTTTTATTAACACAAAAAAATATATATCTAAGCATTGATACCTTATTATCTAAAAAAAAAAACAAAATCTTGAATGCAAAATCGGATGTATAGTTAATGATATATATTTAATATTGATAGGGTAACATATTTGATATTTTTTTTAAATAATAAGACGATAGCATATTGAATCGATATGAGTCAACTTGAGTTAACCAGTTCAAGTCTCATCTCGGGTCATGAAATCATGATAACCCATCAAAAACAAATAAAAAACAAATAAAAATGTCCAATTTTCAAACAACCTAATGTTAAAGGATAAAAATAAAAATAAAAATATTCAATTTAAAAAAGTTAAAAAAACCCGAGTCAACCTATTAATAAACTTTTATCTCTTAAATTATTATTTTTTATTTAATAACACAATAACCAGGTACATGAGACTCTTTTTGTATCAAATTAATTTTTTTTTAAGAACAAAGAGGATAAGGGTGTGAGACTGAAAAAACAAAAAAAATACATTATTTCTTTTTTAAAGTTAGATAACAAAAGAAAATTATTTTCAAGGCAAATAAAAATAGATGAATATTTTTATTTTAAATTTCAAGGGCTGAAAAAGTGAGTTAGCCCACATGTCTGGCCCATTAAAAAAGGCATGGCATGTGCACCATGCCTCTTTTTTTTTTAATAATAGAGGGTTGATGATGCATTGTTTGCCCTCAATTTAAAAAAACAAAACAAACAATGCAGACAATGTGTTATACGCAACTCCAGAATTTGACAACTAGAGAGTTCCGAGGAAACATGACAATGGTATTCTTTTCCTATAATGTTTTTTTCAATCAATTTTTTTTCTATCAAAAACATTTATAAAACACCCTAAAAATCTTGATAAACTGGTTTGAAACATTAAATAACCCAAAAAAATATTCAAAAACCCAAAATCAATATAATTTCAAAAAAACTTATCGAGCTCATATCTACTATCTCATGTAATAGAAAGAACAAAAACACTCCATTGGAATTCCTTTTATTGAGTGAAACCAATTGACACTAAAATTAATTTTTTTTAGTGGTCTAAATAGATGTCAACAGACATTCTCAGTCTATCTTTGAAATATGGCAACTTTCTCTCTCCTCTTTAAAATCAAGAATTCAAAAATAAGAAAAATAAGGTTCTGGACTAAAATGAATTTTTGGTAAACTAAAGGGGCTGAAAAATGATAATGTAAAAAGTAAGAGGAGCAAAATATATTTTTTAGCCAATTTTGAAATAACAACCTATTTTTCACGCTTTTTTTAGTTTGATTCTCTATCTTTTAATTTTATTTTTTGCTAACAATTTTAAAGCAATTGGTCATTAATTTGGGACCCTAGTCTACAGTGAAAACTTTGGGGATCAAAATAAATAAAAAGAAGAAGAAAAAGATCATTGCTCTAGTCTATAGTGATTTTTGAGTGAGTGCACAATGCATGTGTGTCAAACTTCCTTTAGTTTTTATTTATTAATATGATCTAACATGATATGACATAGTCAACCTAGCAGGTTCAAAGACAATCTGGATGATCGATCAAAAAATAGTTTGATTAAAAAAAATCAAGATGATATTTTTTAAAAATATTCAAATGACAACATATTAGATCGACTCAGATCAAATCAGGTTAACTTACCAAATTCACTACCTAGATCATGAGACCCTAATAATCCTATAGGAAGCAAATAATAAAAAATTATTAAACCTAATTCTCAATTAACTCAATGTTGAAGTATGAAATTGAAAACAAAATTCAATTAAAAAAATAAGTCATCAAATCAACTCGAGTTAACCCATCAAACCTTGGTCATTACACCGGGATAACCTCATAGAAATCAAATTGAAATAAATTATGAAGCTTAATTATCAATTAACTCAATGTAGAAAGATGAAATTTAAAGAAAATCAATAAAACAAAAGGAAAACAAAAACCTCTTAAGTCAACCAAGCAAACTCGTGATTTAGGTTATGAGATTGATATGACCTTATAGAACTCAAACCAAAACAAATTATGAAATATAATTTCCAACCAACCAAATATTGAAAGATGAAATTGAAAAAGTTTCAACTCAAAATTGACAAAAAAAAAAACTCCAAGTCAACCAGCCTAACCCGCGACCCAGGTCATAAGACCATTATAACTCCATAAAAAGTAAATAAAATAAAATAAAATTATAAATTTCAATTCCCAATCAACCCAATGTTGAAGTATTAAAATAAAATAAAATAAAATAAAAACAAAAAAAATAACCTAGATCAACCTGGGTGAACTTGTCAAATTCGGGTTAAGAGATTAAGATAACTTCATAAAAAAATAAAAAAAATTATAAAGTTTAATTCTCAATCAAATCAATGTTGAAGAATGAAAGTAAAAAAAAAATCAATTAATAAAAGGAAAAAACTCAAGTTAACCTGACTAACCCGCGAAACTCCCGATTCGGATCATAAAACCATGATAATCCCATATAAAACAAACAAAAAAAATAAATTATAAAATTTAATTCTCAATCAATCCAATGTTGAAGGACGGAGTTGAGAAAAATAATTAATTAAAAAATGACAAAAAAAAAATTGAGTCAACACATCTAACCTGCAAAACTCGCGACTCGAGTCTTCATACCAGAATACTCTATAAATAGCAAATCAAAATAAATTAAGAAGTTAAATACCCAATAAACCCAATATTGGAGGATTAAATGTCAAAGTCTTTTAGTATATGTTAATATAATAAGCACATCAAAATAAATAATAAAGTCTAATATTTAATAAATTTAATATTAAAAAATAAAATTAAAAAAATAAGTTTGAAATTAAAAAAATTACTCGGTAAAAATATAAAAGTGCCTTTTTAGGATTAAAGTCTAAAAAACCTTCACATTTCACTGTTTATTGCTGCAGTGAAATGCTAAGGATTTTTAATATATGTCAATTAATAATTAATAATTAATTATTAATAATTGGATGTAGAGCACTTGGGCTGAGCTGATGGGCATAAAGGAGTGTCAAGAGATGAGAAATTTGGTTTGGAGCAAAAATGTTAAGGGGTACTGGTACACTAAACAGTTGATTAACTTTAGTATTAACAGGAAGGATAATCTGCTGGCCTTCTCTTACTAAAATTAATTTTTTTCCCATCACGTTTTAAATATGCCATCCATGTTCATATTGGTGATTTGTGAAAAAATGATTTTTCTTTTAGACTCGTACATAAACTTCACTAGTTTTTTAACCGGTGTTGTATCATGAGTTAAATTATTTTTTTTAACCATAAAAAAATATAAAAATGAATTTAATATATATATTGAATGATTTTCTTTTAAGAGATTGTTATATGCATACCAAAATATTTTAAGAAAATTGAAAAGGTGACTTATTGGATTAACTTAAACTAACTCATGACCCGAGTTATACAATTATGATAATTCTATAAAAAACAAATCAAAATAGATGAGGATATCAAATTTCAATCAAACAAACAAAACATACAAATAAAAACATATTTGTATTTAAAAAATATTCAATTTGATAAAAAAATCAAAAAATAAAATTCAAGTAAACCAAGAAAAAAAATTTAAACTCATAACTCGAGTTAGAAGAACAGAATTTCCTCACAAAAAAACAAATAAAAAAAATACGCAAGGCTAGTTATTAACCAACTCATTGTTAAAGTGAGGAATTGAAAAAAAAATAATTTTAAAAAAGTAATGAAAAAACACTTGAGTTAATTCGGGTTAATTTGTTAAATCTATAAGATGTGTTATGACACATGAAACAATGATAACTTTTTAGAAAAAATTATGCTTTTATTTTTTAAAAAAAATAAAATATAATTTTCACGCCATAATCTAAAAAAATATATGGATGTATATTTTTTTAAAAATAAGTTATTTGATTTTATTTGAATGAAGTTAAAATTTTTTAAAGGAAAGCCCTTAAAAAAAAGGAGTCAAGGAGTCTGGGTCTGCCACTTGCCCGCACACTTGCTTTGTATATTTTATTTATTTTTTGCAAATGACACAGCAACATATTGTTCATCTGTCCACCTTCAAGCAACACTCTGATTACCATAAAATCAGGGTAGGGTATTTTAACTCTCAAAAATTATTTCTTATTTTTTTAATTAAAAAACACCTATAAAACAATGAAGCAAATATACCACTTTACTCACTACACGTGGAATGAATCCAAAATAGATAGGGTTGACTTTGCTGTAATTATTATTCCCAGCCAATCAAGTTAATTAAAAAAAACATAAAATTTTAAGAATTATAATTTAATTGATCAGATTTTAAATGTGCTTCATAGAAGTTACTAGTTCGAGTTCCACAAATCTCATCGTCATTGGAGATTTACATTACCATTAACTTAAAGATCCATAAAATTAGTTAAGGTGTACACAAACCGACTCAAATATTCATATTAATAATAAAAAAACTCACAATTCATTACCTGATTCAGACAAAAATTTTAATTGAATGGAAAAGAGTTCGCCCCTGCACGAGACCAATACTCAAAAAGGATTTATGATCTGTTGACGAATCATCTGATATTTCATTTTCCTTTCAACATTGTAAATGAAGCAGAAACAAAATCATCATCAAAAGAACATAGGGCAAATTAAGCTTCCACGTACGTCCATTTGTTATCATCATCTTGCCAGGGGCTGCTAGCAATAATATAGCCAGATGACCTGAACAATTGCTTCCAAAAGCACTAAACAAAGACATGGAAAGTGATAGGCATTTCTTGCTGCCTGCAACTTTGTAGTTTCAACGTAGTTATCAGTGATGGAAACTGCAGTGGCCACGGAGTCTAGTTGTTATCCTGATGTGCTAGCCAAGTGGTCACTACTTTCTTGGAGTCCTCCTTTTCCACCCCATGTCTGGCATCAACATCCATCATGCATTTTATAATTGTAGCCTCGAAGACGAAGACCCCGCTCAGCTCGCTGAGATTTAATTAGCTGAAGATGGCAGTGACGGATGTAGCAAGAAAGATACTTCATTGCAAAGTCTATCTTCCACTGTTTGAGCTCAAGATTAGCATCAGCATGTTGAGAGTGCTGTTACTTGTAAAATATGGAAGGCATGTTTCTTGCATATCCATTAAAGAATGTGTTTCAAGTACCAATCAAGACTGATGTCGAAAGTTCCAATAACATCATCATCTTTGTTATCAAGGGCTGTTTGGAATTGCAGTGATGGTTACGATTATAGTTTAAAGTATTTTTTATTTAGAGATATATTAAAATATTTTTTTATTTTTAAAAAATTATTTTTAAGATTAAAATTATCAAAAAACATAAAAAAATAATAATTTTTAACAAAAATAATTAAAATTTTAAAAAATAAGATTTCAACCGCATTCTCAACTAAACCATAAATCTAATCAAGCTGGTATGATATTATAAGTTTCAATTACATCACCTTCATTCAATTTGATTCAGCCAACATAGTACAAGCCTGAGCTAATATTGAAATAATATTATTTTAAAAAATTATATAAAAATCAATGAATTTTGATTGGGTTAACTGCGTAGTAAATCAACCTAAATTCTTGATTAAGTATAACCAAATTAACTTTTTTTTTTTTTTTGTGTAAAGGCCTGCTCGGACCAATTTTCAAGTTGAGCGAAGTAGGGATAGGGTGAAAGTGAATAATATAATATTAAACGGTTGTTGGTGGGCTACATACTTACACTTATCCACTTATATCTCTTTAATTTCAAGCATGCCTATTTTTATATACTTTCCTGTCAGCTATCCTGGGGCAGAACTTCTGAAAGTATTTTTGAAAAAATTTAAAAATATATATATTTTTAAATTAATATGTTTTTGATATTTTAAGATCATTTTGATGTGTTGATGTCAAAAATAATTTTTTAAAAATAAAAATATTATTTTAATATATTTTTAAATAAAAAATATTTTTAAAAATAATTATTACTATATTTTCAAATACTCTGTACAGCTGACTAATCCCAATAGCTACAGAACTATACTGTTGATGACAATTTCTTGGGCCCAAAATGGGCTCATGGGGGCAAGAAAACAATGTGAGATCTCTCCCACGTGTGGGTAGGGTTTTCTTAAGGGCCAGCCTAAGTCACCATTCAGGATTACACGTGTTCGTGTCCGACGATGTGACGTGTCTTAACAGTTCACGTGGATTTGGGCCGAAAGATATTTCTTTTTACATATTATTTTTTTTGTTTTGTAGCTTTAAATTAAGACAAGTTTTGTTTGATGACTTGATTTGTTGTTTTTTTTAGTGTTTTTTAAAAATATTTTTTATTTAAAAATATATTAAATTAATTTTTAATTTTTTATATTTTTATATCAACACATCAAAATCATAAAAAAAAAACACTTAAAAAATTAATCTAATGTTTTTTTAAGGCCATGTTTGTTTCCCGGAAAGTGGTTTCCGGAAAATTACTTTTCAAATTTTTTTGTGTTTGTTTGCCATCAGAAAAATTGGTCAACCAAAAATACTTTTCAGTCAAAAGAAAATTTGGCTTGGTTTCCAAGAAAGTGTTTTACTGAAAAATTTGGGCGGAAAACACTTTTCAGAAGTTGTGAAAAATTTAGAAATGTTATATTATTTACTGATTATATCAAATTTGGCTCTCAAAATTTTGATTGCTATATATATATATATATATATATATTTTTTTTGTTTTGAATATTTATTTTTCAATTTCATCTCTTAAAATTTAATTTTTATATTAACTTTGGTCCTCATTTTTATAATTGTTATTTGCTTTTCCCTTATCATTTTTTATTGAAATTTTTTATCTATCAAATTTGATCCTTAATATTTTTGATTGTTACTTATTTTATTTGAAGTAATTTATGAAATGTTAATTATTATTATTTTAATTTCTTCATCTTTTTTTTTTAGATTTGATCTTTATTATTTTGATTATTATTTATTTTATTTGAGATAATTTATTAAATTTTTTTTAATTTCATTCTCATTCAACTTTTTAATTTGTAAGATTTTTTCCTCATTATTTTAATAAACTTGAGAAAAATAAAACATTAATAAGTTATTTTCTAACTCATTTTTCATGACAATCAAACACTGGAAAGTGTTTTCCAACTTATTTTTCATTACACTACTAAACATCAGAAAATAATTCACTTTCTTGGAATTCACTTTCTCGGAATTCACTTTTCAAAAAAAAACTATTTTCCAGCAAACAAATAGGAAAAAAACATGTTTTTTGAAATTAATGTAAACCGGAAAGGCATTACCAATACATCGCCTCATGATTTTTGTCAATTTTATTGGTTTTGTTTTACCTAAAGTTTTTGGACCCACTTTGAACACTTTGAGTGATTAATAATTTGGAAGAGATTCTTTCTTTCTTTCAACTTGTTTGTTTGTTGCTATTCAGGCAAAGGAGACACTGATTTTCAACACTGGATTTTGGGGAGCTGTAGTGGATTCCCCCAACCTCAAGATATTGACTCACTGAAACATATAACTACATCTTTGTGGATGAATTGAACCCTATAATTTACAAAGAAAGAGAGAAAAAGCTACTCTCATTTTGTCTTCGAAGCCATGTTTGAGCTCACTGTTGTTGTTGAGCTCTCATTGTCTATCAAAATAAATCAACTTTGTCCCATTATCAGCATCACTGAAAACCATAAATGGCTACATTCAGAGTCATTGCTGGCTTAGTTGCTTTGTTAATTAAAGCAATGGCTCAATCACCCTCAAAGTCTCAATCAATCCTCATTTTTCTTCAGCAGGTGCTTTCCAGATGGTTAGAATAGCAAAAGATAAGCATAAAAGTTATGGGTTAAGGGTTAGGGTTGGCCCAAATTCATGCACAAGACAGAAAGAAACAATTCCATGTCCCTTCACAATCCATCAATCATGCTGACAAGAAAAATCAATCATTTGACTCGTCCCTTGTCTGAAATTAGACATTTATTTTTTTTCTGAAAATACATTCATCCATGAATCGATACTTGTTATTTCGTGCACTCCTATGATCTCTACTACACGAGAGGAGCCAACCAAGGCTTGCAATAATATTTATCATTTCTAATTTCTGTTTTGTACGAGTTACAATTGATCGAGTTGTTAAAATCTAAAAAGAAGAAAATTTACATTTGATTTACCTATTAAGTGATATATATATATATATATATATATATATATATATATATATATTCTTTCCATAAGATTAATTATGTACTTTTATGTGTCATTATATAAAGTAATGCATCATAACATCATGTGATTTACGAGTAAATATATTTTTTACTTAGTAAATCACAACCCAAACCCTTGAAAGTAATTATACAAACAATTAAAAGTAATTGAGTTTTTGTTTTGTTTTTTTTATAATGCTTTATTTTTTTATATGAATAGGAAAGCACCTCCTCAACTTTTTTTTTCATCATTTTTTAATTTTTCCTCGATTTTTTTTTAATTGTGAACCCTAATTAGATGATATTAAGTTTGAAATCATGGTAGAAAGATTGAATTAAAAGAAAAGGACTAAAATGTAAAATGCAAAAAAATACATGGTTAATCCCAAATTCATGAAAATTTATATTTTGGTCTAAAATTTTATTTTATTTATTTTTCAATTTTCAAGTTTGAGCGAGAAAAGAGTTGTTGGAAACTAGCAGAAAAGAAAAAAAGTTGTCGGATGTCTTGATTTCAGCAACAAGATTGGCTAAATTTAGTATCAAAGAAGTTTGATTGTAGTAGTTTTTGGTCTTTATCTTGCTAGAAAAAATAGATTATGGCTTTGGAAATTTTATAGCTTTGGGTTGTTTTTGTGATTTTTAACCCATTTTTTGCTATTTGAAGGCTATAAATGGGCATGGTGATGTTTCTACTGTTTTTTTAAATGTTTTCATGTGAAAATTGGTTAAAAAATAGAGGGATTTTATTTAAAAGTTTAAAACTCGACTTTTCAACATGTTTTTAGCTATTTAAGATAGTTAAAAATTAAGTAACAAACAACTCATCATCTGCTGAAATCATTATTCATCCACTCATGTGAAAGTAAGACTTATTTTATAGAGCAATACTCTTTTGCTCACATAAAAATGAGATTCATTAATGGTTATCATGGTAGGTCTTACTTTTACACGAGTGGAGGAAAAATGTTTCCACATTACCTAATAATTTCTCAATCCCTCGATACCCCAAACCTCATTTTGCCCTCATATTCGGACACCTTAGACTTTATCCCTATATGACCTTATAATGCTCCTAGCCAAAGTTTAACTCAATTCTCAAGCGTCATTAAGTAGTCTTAACATGACCTTTAAATAATACTTTAAACAAAAAAAACATCTTAAAACATCGTGCCTAGGATAAATTATATTATTATTTGATTTTAAAAATAAAAATACATATTATTCATACATACTAATATTACACATGCTTATTAGATATAAATATTTCTAGAATAGTAATTTGAGATGTTGGCTTAACAACGATTCCAAATCCTTTTTTTCTTTTATGGGGGCAAGGTTTTAAATAATAATTGAAGAAGACTCGAGTTTTGAGTCATTTATGTTAATTATTCAATTTATATAAATCAACCACAAATTAATTATTTTACCAAAGTATATCTATTATAAATAACTACAAATATTTTCACCTATCACAATTGATATAAACGAGCATAATCAAACATGAGAATAAAATTATGAACACATTATAAAATTATTCAAAATAACATCGACATCAACATACATTTATGATTTGAAATCTAATAAAATAAATAAATAAAAATTGTTCAAATAACAAATAAATCACATATGGGATTAATTAACCTTAATGAGTTGTTGAAGTCAACCAGAATTGAACCGAAGGGAGCAAGGATAAAAAATGGCTGAAAAAAATAGTGTTGGTGCATATTATTCACACGCAAAATGATAGGTTTTCTATTTGAGCTTCGTTCCATGCGCCACCAAGACAAAGAGGCATATGGACTACCTTGCAACCTAAAAGACTTCTTCCTTTCTCTGTTGGTGTGGGCACTGATAGTCACCCTTTATTGTGCTCAGAGATACGACACTAAGAAGGTGGCTACCACTACTAGATTTTCTAGTTGCTATTGTTTTTTTTTCTTTCTTTTTTTTCTTATATTGTGCTAGGGTTTCTGCTAGATTATTTTTCTAGAGCATCTCCTTTTAATCTCTATTTGTATCCTTTCATTTTATTTTTGTGGGAATGGCTGCTAGTTATATTATCTGTAGGATCTTTACAAATCAAGAAAAACTAAATTGTAGAATAATATTAGGAAATTTTACATCGTTTCCTCCTTAATTATGGGTTTCTAATTAATTAATTTTTCTCTTCTTAACATGTAGGATTTTTTTCAATAATTTTCTAATTTTACTTGATTCTTGAATTTATTTTTCCTTTTCTCATTTGCATAATCTCTCATATTATGCTTAGTTCATAATTACCTTAGTCCCTTGTTCTCTCGTTCTTCTTATTTCACCACCTGAACTCTTTTTTTCTTTTTCATATTTGTTTTATGAAAACTTGTCACACAATAAAATAAGTGAAAGTGCCAAAAATACCATAAATTGATTAAATTGTATTAAAAATATACTTTTCGAAACCTTGTAAATTAATATATTTCAATTGGGTTTGAATCTTGAGAAAAGCTGTGAGAAAAAATATATTTTTTCTTAAATGCATTAGTTTGGATATGTAAAGTTTGCTTTAAAATTAATCAGAAGTAAGCATTTAGTTTCTAAATAGCTCAAGTATACCCACGCATGCAGAGGCGCAGCAAACATGCACCTGAAACAAAAGAAACACAGATATCACCTTATCGTAAAGTATAGCATTTTTTGTTTTTTCATCTCAAAAATATTTTTAAAAGAAATTAAATTTTTATTATTTTTAAATCATTTAAAATAAACGATTTTGTGTTCTTCTTTATTTATCTAAAATCTGAGGATCGTCTCTCTTTTTTTTCTGGGGCATGATGACAGACTGTGCGTTCTGAAAAAACAAGAACTGATTTTGGTTAGTTTTCCCAGGCAATGGCAATGGCGAAAGGGAACAGCGACTGATTCTGCCTTATCGGTCCTGCCACTCCAAGACAAACACTCCCTGCCCTATCAACAGTGCTGTCTTTTGACCATTTTCACGACCCAGTCCAACTCACACTCTCATCATTTACCCCATACTGTTATTTAACATTACATCAAATCACGTATAGACATACGCCTTGATACCCTAGTTGTCAAATTATTTATTTTTATAATTTAATATATTTTTAAATAAAAAATACAGCATTATAAACATGCAGATGTAATATCGTTGTTTGTCAAGTGCTAGCATCACAAACTCCCACTCCAAGGCAGTGAGTGGAAAACTACTTAATAATCTGAAATGGCTTGAATTGGAGGACTTCTCAATTAGGCTGACAGGAGAGTCTAGGTTCGGCTAATTAAGCTCCACTCAAGCGTGGCGTTCACTTGAGATCCCCTGGAATTAATTGTTCTTGATGATCTTCTTTTTTCACTGATGCTGTTTGTTCCATCGTACAATTGGCTACTTTAGAGCACACCATTTAATGAGAAGTCAAGCAAAGCAAAGAGGAGATGGAGATGTGCCTAGTAGTTGTGCCAGTCACTTTGGGGGGGGGGGGGGGGGGAATTGGCATATATGGGACAAAAGTCTGCTTATTCTTGGACAAAAATACATTTGTCTAGAAAAATTATTTAATTAAATTTTTTTAATTTTTTTAAATTTTAATATACTATATCAAAAATAAAAAATATTTTAATACATTTTAAAATAAAAAATACTTTTAAAATATATCCTCTGTCAAATTACAAAAGTCACCGGCTATGGCAAAAGTTGGTATGCTTTATCCTAAAAATAGTAGATAAAGATAGGACTCCATTTCATTCGGTGGAGTTTGCCGTTTCAGTACAGTAATTAAGACTCATGGGACTTTAATTGGGCAAGATTCCTGTCTCAAATTAAGAGTCAATTTCCCATTTATAAAATGTGATGATCTTTGCAAGGAAAAAGAACCAACTAAAAATGAGGGAAGAAGAAGAAGAAGGCGGCAGCAGCAGCAGCAGCAGCTGCTTTCCTTGGAGCAGGAAGTGTTTTTATACATTGCTAATTAATCCACAAGTCACTATGCATATTAAACATCTGCTAAAAAATTCAAGTACAAAATAAGAAGGAAAAAGGAAATGCAGCAAGGCACGGCTTAACCTAAAATGGGCGCTTAACAATGCCCTTGAAATGGCTTTAAAAACAGCAATCGAGATCAATGACAAAGGTCTAAATTTCTATGCCCTTCAATTCTTGCTCCATTGCTTGTGTCCAGGGGCCCATTTAGGGCACTTCGGACTGAAATAACAAGTCACAACCCTTGAGTTCAAGAGCTCAACAATGGGTGCAAATTTGACACACCTCGGGGTCTTGTACTGGTTAATTGATGCCCCTAAGCTGATGGCATAGTCCATAAGCTTATCGAAAGTCCCTGGCTCCACAATCTTGATCTCGAGTGGCCCAATTGACTTATCAGACGCACGTCCTTGGCGATATACACTGTTAAGCGACTCTTCAATGGTCAAGCAACAATCCTCAAAGACTGAGGGAGGAATTGGGGTTGATCCATTGAGGCTAAGCTCCCAAAACAACACATAGTGGCCTGGAATGGTAGTGGTGTCTGCATAGCTGGTGTACTCGGCTAGTGTTGCATCGAACGGGATCAAATGGTTCACAGCATTCTTTACTGCACTTTGCAGTTCAACCTCGTCAGTTTTGTCAGAATCAATGCTCAAGACTACATTTTTCCTGCATATGAAGCTGAATCGGGGCGCCTTGTTCTTGAACCCAACCACTCTCAACACATCACCAACCCTATAGCGATAGAGACCTACAAGATAGGATTTTTTTATATGTAAGAGTAAGACAGACTCTGATAAAATAAAAAGAAAGGAGCGAGCATTCATTGGAGATGAGTTCATTTACCTGCATAAGTTGTGACCACAAGCTCATATTCCTGGTCAAGCTTGACATCCACTAGATCAACCAATTCTTGTTGCTCCTTCTCATTGAGCGATTTAGGCATGGAAACTGAATTAATGACCCCATTATTTCTATGGACTGGTAAGAACTCAAAGTAGGCCATGGTGGGGATGAGAGTGTAAGACACTTCACTTGGCTTGCAAATAGGATTAAGATTAACACCAAAGTAGCACTCAGAGGATGCGTACATGGTGCAGACCAAAGGCAGCCCATTGCTGTAGTAATCAAGAGTTGGAATATATTGTGACATGGTGCCTGTCACAATAACATCTACATACTTGGTGTTGGGCCACAACCTTGTTATGATTCCTTGCCAAGATTCCTTGCTGCATTCAGCCTCGATAAAATCCGCAAGTTTTGGATCAGATTTGAGGATTTTCATGACTGCTTCTCGGACAGAAGGATCGGTGATTTGGGGGTCAATTATGCCAGTTCTGATATCATTGGCAAGAAGTTTCCAATGTTTTTCCAGGAAACGGATTGCTCGAATAAAACCAGAAGCAAAAACAGCACCAACCCGGAGGACTTCTTTGTGTTGGCAAAGGCCACAAAGCATTTGGGAGTACATGGATTGGTAAGAGTCTGGGCAAAGAATGGTTTCATTTGGGCTTGTGTAGTTGGTGTAAGGGTCATAAGGCCTATCCTTAAAATGGGTGCTTTTGTAGTAACTAGTGAGAACTGGCCTAGCCACAAGTCCACCAGGTGTCTTAGCCTCAGATTTTATGAACAAAAAGTACATTCCTTTGCCTTTTTCTAGGCCAGGAACAAACTGAGTCATAACAGGCATCAACAGGCTATATAGCAGTGATCTCCTCCCTAGCTCCTCCTCAATTGTTGGCATCAACTTTCTTTCCCCTCCTGAGGTCCCAGAGCTACAAATCAAAACATACCATTTAGCCAAACCAGCCAATAAGTGATGTACAGAAGTCTGCTACAACAAAAATTTACAAAAACAAACCCACAGAGAGACACGCAAACACAAAAAAGCTACAGATTTTAAACAGCCCACTAAGCCAAAACATTGTAGTAAACGTGTTACTAATAACCAAAGCTTGCACACACCCACCTCGTCAAAAACTCTGAAATGGGCTTTGAGCAGAGAATCTGTGAAGTATCACCATTGGCAATACGGTTGATATCAGGCTGGATGTCCTCATAGGTAATCACAGGCACGGCTTTCTTGAAAGTCTCGCGGTTAGTTTGTCCATTAAGGCCATGCCTTAGCAAATACTCAACATGAGCATTGCGAGAGAGAATTTCTTCAAGAACCTTCTTTTGGACCTCATCAGCGTTTGAGGTAACATCTTCAATGAACTGAAGAGATATCTTGTTCTTCTCAGCGAGGTTGTAATCAGAGGTTTTCAAAGTGTTTTTTGGTGCCTCAGGCATGGTTTTTGCACTTTTGAAAGAAATGTATCTTAAAAAGTGTTGTGTATGCTCGAGAAAGTGTGTTTTGGATGTGTGGAAAAAGGAGAGGAGGTTGTGTATATATATAGAGGGAGAGGCATGAAGGTGGCTATTTTTTATTTTTTTATTTTTGGATTCAAAAGTACCAAACACAAAGCTTGTTAAATTTTTTATAATTTTAAATTAATTTTTTAATATTTTTAGTTTGTTTTTGACATAATATTTAAAATTAAAAAAGTATTATTTTAATATATTTTCAAGTAAAAAAAAAACTTTAAAAAACAATATTTATTTCAATTTCAAGAGCAGAATAAAGGGTATTGTTGTAAAGACATTAATTTTGTTTCCCTTTGGATCATTATATTTTCCTTGACTGCACACAACTTTGTCACACACAAAAAGAAAGGAGTTTCCATAGTCAAATAGCGTGCTGCCTTTGGATTTTTTTTCAGTAAGCTAAAAAGAGTTCCACTTTTCCATGACTTTACTGGTTATACCATCTGCTAAGTGCTAAACATCGAATTGATAGTCTAATCATAAAAAAAATAAATTAAAAATTAAAAAATTGAATGAGTGAGAAATGTTACACGAACATGCCGAATCTAAATTTAAAAAATATGTTAGGGAGTGTAGTTTGGTTATTTTTTAAAGTGTTTTTTTAATATATAAAAATAATATATTTTTATTTTTAAAAAATTATTTTTGATATCAGTGTATCAAAATGATCTAAAAACATTAAAAAATATTAATTTAAAATGAAAAAATAAAAAATTTTAATTTTTTTTAAAAATATTTTTAAAACATAAAAACAAACAGGATCTACCAGTGGTTTGAAATCACTTATAAATCATAAAAATCCTAGACTAAAACTGAATTTACAATAAAATTACTAATTTTTTTTCTTTTCATCTTTTTCCTTATTCTCACAAATAAGACTCTATTTTCTTATAAACAGGGTTTTTTTCATATTATTGTGTAAGTGATGAATTTCTTAATTCAACTAAATTAAATTAACAAGTCAAAATTAATATAAAAAATTCAAAGAATGAACTTAATTAGAACTCCTTTTGTTTTTCTTTTTTCCTAGAAAGGTAACGCGGAGGTAAGGGTGCAGCGTGCATACCGTACAAGGAAAACAGGGAATCGTTTAGAATGTATCCTCTCAAGACCATAAAAAGAGAGCCATCTTGACCGGCAACACCCGGTTTTACACCATCGCGTTGACCGGCATTTCCCGGTAAACCCGCAGGCATTCCACCGGTTCCATGCGTGCTTGTACCACGGGTGTCCCACAAAATACCGGCAGTCTTTACTTGCATTTCCAGGTAACTAAGGAACGGCGTTTAATACACCAATTTATCGCGGTATTTAGAAGTCGAAATAATGAGATATAAAGAGAGATGTATTTATGTACGGTAAAATAACTGGGATTTTTCTTGTTTGAAGTACCCAAGTGGGTCCTGCCAGCTGGCTGCCTTACTCGATAAATTTACACGTGTTCAAAAAAAGTTTTGAAAAAAATAATATAATGCTCGAGCTGCAATGATTGACTTTCTCCACTCATTTTAAAAAAATAAGTAGATATAAAATAAAAAAATATAAAATAAAAATATTCTTTATTATTATTAATGGTCATGAATTTTATTTTTGTTTTTACTCGTGTCTTTGGTATTATTGAGTAATTAATATTAATATATATATATATATATACATATATATATTCAATTGCATCCTAAATCTCTAAATTTTATCAATTAGGTTCCAAATATTTTATACATTTCTTAACCATGTCATTTTATTAATTTTTTTCTTATGTCTAATGTGTGTATTTTATGCACTAAAATGATGTTGATTTTAAGAAAAAAAAATGGTAGAAAGTTCATGAACATCAACATTTTTTATATAATGTACATATCTTTGCACTAAAACAATATTAATTAGAAGAAAAATGGATCAAAATGTTGAAGAAGGTTAACAAAGACTTGATTGAGATTTTTTAAGATATTTGGAATGTAATTGATAAGATTTATAGATTTGGGACTCAATTGAAAATGAGCATATAGGTTTAGGATTAAATTGAGGTTTTCCCAAAAATTTTAAGAGCCATATTGAAAACTTTCACAACTTTGGAGGTGCCAAGTCCCCAAGCAATCCCTAATTGTGCTCCTGTTTATCAGACTACAAATATGAAAAGTAACTATTTTTGCTTTTACGAAACTTGCAAACATGATCTACACATGAAAATGGTCTGTCAAACGTCCAACATTTCCATGTGTAAAAACAGGGGTCCGTCTCGGTAGAGGTATGCACGAATAGAGACTTGCATTTGTGGAAGCTAGAGTATAAATTTCAATATTGTGAGGCCATTTTCATACAGTTGGTGTATAAAGTTCTACAAAATTAAGGGGGATTTAAAATAAAAAATTAAGACTACCATCTTGCCTTACTAAACACTAAGTATCATTACCTACTTAGAAAAAGGTGGAGCTTGTTAGAGGTCGTTTAGTAATGAGATTGCGTTTACGTTTTGTTTAAAATATAGATGTAACATGTTTGATAAATGAAAAAACATAGTTCACTATTCATAGATCCCACAGTATTTTTACGCTTGAAACGTTTGAAACGCAGGGGGAAGAAAAGCATGACAGAGCTGCTTTGCGCAGATGAACCATGCTACATTGTTCACTGAACAGTGGAGCATGCATCCACTGTTCAGTGAACAGTGGAGGCATGCTTCACTATTCCGGCCGGATCGGGTTCGGTCCAAAGCTCAAGATGCATTAAATCGAGTCCGACCCAGTAAAATAAAAAAAATATTTTTATTTTTTAATTGTATTTTATTCGAAAAACTAGTGTTTAACATTATTCAATGACACTACATAAATTAGACGGAGAGCGCTTCAACACGTAGCATTTGTAGAATTTGATCGCAATCCCAAATTGCAGATAGTTTAATGGAACAATAAAAAATATTTTATATAAAGTATTATTTATTTCATGATGTAATAGCAATAATTAAATCTAAAATATTTAAATTAAAAACCATTAATATTAATATATATTTTTTAAAATTATTTTATAACCTCAATTTCAAAAGTATTTTTAACCAAACACATTAAATAATTTTTTGTTCAACCTCAATTTCAATCACAGTTTTATCCAAACATACATAAATACCAACTCAACTTTAACTAAAAGTACTTTTTATAAAATAACTTTTTTCAAACCACAACCACAACAGCTACTACAATACCAAACACACATGTTGGGTTCTAATTTTATACGAGTTAGGAACTCTAATAATATCTAGTAGCATAATTTCCCAATTAAAATGTTTAAGTTTTGGAACCATGGCAATCTCAAAGCCGGTGATAAAGTATATTTTAAGGGTGTTTTTAAATGGTGATAAAAATAATGTTTTTTATTTGAAAATATATTAAAATAATATATGTTTTTTATTTTTAAAAAATATTTTTGACATCAGCACTCTAAAATAATTTTAAAATAAAAAATAATAATTTGCAGCGAAATGTTTTTTCAAAATTTGGCACCACTACATTAAACGAGTACTTTATTTGTGAATGAGAAATGATTTATCTAAAATTTTCAAGTAATATCTAGTTGGTCTAGTGAAATGAGTGATCCAAAGAGTTGAATATAATTATCAAGCTTACCGCATTGTATTTATATATTATGAAGTGATTGGTTTATATATTTTCATAACTAGAAAATTAAAAATGTTGATGGAATATTTTGTTGCATATAGGAAAAACTTTGTCGATGAAATTAATAGCGCCAAAATACTATTATAAAAAAATAACTCATTGAGTTTTTTACTCCATCAACTATTTTGTTGCTATACATTCTCTAAGTTTTATCCAAAGTTTCAAAATGATTACAAACATTCAAGTGGATTTTTTATGGAATTGCCAATGGAATATTGATTTTGTCAGTATTCCATCAGATATTTCAATTTTGTTTTTTATGATCCTCAAGTCAACAATTCTTTTCTAACAATAAACCAACAACCACAAATGGTGCAAATTCATATACAATAAACCCATAATAAAAATTATCTCAAAAAGTTGACTTATACAAATACAAATTTCACAATGAATAATGCTGAATGAACAAATTTAAGAGTTTTCACAATTGACAGATTTAAATAGCAAATTCATATAAATAGTGCATAACAATAAGATAGGCATAATTCCTTACATTTTTTTTAATAAAAAAAGTAGAAATGAACAATAAGAGATGCCAGTAGAAAATTAATCAAATTGCAATTGAAATATAATCAAATCAATAAGGTGAAGTATACCTAGTATATCATATCAGAGGTGTTGAAGGTGGAGGTGAAGGGGGGAAAGATGTTGAAACAAAAGGTCTAATAGAGAAAGGAAAAAAGTAAACTTATAATTACATTTAGTTAAGCCCCATGCATTCTAAACATTGTGCCTTCATCTTTTTCATCTCAACAACCACTTGCTCCTGAACTTTTTTCTACACTATCTTATCAAATTCATGTGATGAATAGCTTGGGCCAAAATATGATGTGCCTAAAGTTAAAACAATACAACCTTTTCTCAATTTTCAAGGTGATGCCACAAACAAACCATAAATTTGATTTCTACCAGGCCCTTCACATGCAACATCCTCCAACCACACTTAAGAATCGTGAGGAGGATAAGTGAAAGTGTTTTTACCAAATTTCTCAACCATGATGGCATTATATCTCTCCTATAAAACAAAAAAAATCAAGCTTCAAAATCCAATTACATTTTATATTATTGATGTAAATAAACAAGCTTAAACAAGACGTAACTATCAAAACACTTACAACAAACTCATTTGCTCTTTTATCGATAAGATTTTTCTCCTTTTCCCCTATCTCCCTTTTTTATGTGAGTTTTCTTATATAATTCCATTGGAGTTGGTTCTCAACTTAACTTTTCTTCTTGCAAAATAAATAGTTTGTTAAAGTCTCACTAATAAACACGTAATTAAAAATTCAAGAAAAATAATAAAATATATCACAAATAACTCTTACTAGGTGCTTGGCATGGTGGGTAGACAAGATCACTCCTTCATTGTGCTTGCTCATTAAACCATGAGTTTTTTATTTCAATTTTGTTTATTGGATCTTGAGCACCTTGTAAAAAAAATTAATACCACAAATTCAAAATACATTGCACAATTACAGTGTGTGACATATTTTAGTTTATACTTTTTTCATATCTCTATGTCATTCGACCCTACCTTCTTCATTGCTCTTGTGTAAGCATCATACTAAAAAATAATTATAAAACTTAAAATACCATCATGAAGCAAAATAATTATATTGAGAGGTCACCCTTCATTCTATTATCCTTTTGTTTGAAATGGGCTCTATCAATGAATGAATGTTTAATTTATCCTTAATGGTTGAGCTTTTATCGATAACTTTTACTTCATATACTTTTTCATCATCATTTACTAGATTAATAGCACAATCTCTAACACCACTACTTGATGAAACAAGAGCGCTATTATTGGACTTAGCTTTCTTGAAAACATAGTAGTCAAGCCTTTGGAGGGTTATTGAGTAAATGTTCACGGGTTATGGTGGCTGGGTTTGTGAAGGTTGTGAAGGTGGCTGTTGGGAGTTTAGGGAGAGAAAGAGATAGGGTTTTAGTCTAAAATTTGTGAAAAAAATAAGTTGTGAAGAGTAATTATTGGGTTTTAAATTCTCTTGAAATTATTGATGAAATTTTCATTGTTGATCTGACCAATCATAATGCTGATAATATTTTTTTAATTCCATTCATTTTTTATGTGAAATTACTAATGAAAAATTTTTATTGCATTTTTCATAGGTAAACCATGATGAAATATCTTTTATCAGCATTTTTTTTATCTTTTTTCCTAATTTTCGTGTAGTGTTTCGTATAAATAACAGTAATATTTTATACTTACGGAGGTTTTGGTAGAACAAGGTATAAATCCATCAAAATTGAATATGTGTGTGAACACCGTTAGTGTACGAGGCTACGATGTTGAAAAATGGGAAAATGGTTAACCTAATATGATTACTTGTGTCTGATATGGAATGGACCCATAACTGAAATTTGCCCATAATAGTGCCGTGGCTTTCTCAATATAACAAGGAAGCACACACGGTATCTGGGGAGCTAGGAGCCTTTAGGGCATGTATTGCTTCGTACCTAGTAAATAAATTTGGTGAGAAATGGAAAAAATAAAAAAAATAGTGCGAATACCTAGTAAAGTTGGACATGTATTTCTCTTTTGTTTGATAATTTATACACACACCTACATATATATATATATATATATATATATATATATATATAGGTTTATACGTGCATTAACTAGCCGGTTACAAGGGATTTTCTTTCGAGGGTTATGCCCAAGTACTTGCTAGACAGAATCGCCATATCTCCTCCTAATATTTCCAAATACGACCTCTTGCTAGCAATCTTTATGGGGAAAAAAACATAAACAAGCTCCTTTGACTTTGTTTTCAAGGCATGTTAGTCTGAATTATTGAATAAATAAATCACTTGGACAAGGATGTCCCGGCATGTAGAAAACTGCATTAATTGAGCTTGGGAGATATATGCCATTTGTTACCTAACATATCTTGGGGCCATGCTTTGATGTTCGAGCTCCGAGACATGTACTCCTGTATGTATTGGGAGCGCACGCAGTGCCCCATTATGCCATATGACTCGTTTCTCAAAAGTCTAAATGTTGTGTTCTTACAATCACTTGTAATAATTAATATGCTCAAATTAAGGTTTAAAACTGAGAAGAATGCATTAATTTATGTATGAGATAAAGACAAAGATTGATATTTATTAACATTTAAAGATTATATATATACAATAGTTAAATAATATTATTTTTTTAAGATTTCATTTCAAATTTAAGATATAAATGAAATTAGTTTGACATCTAAATTTATTTTTTATGTATTTGAGAAAGATATAGTCAGATGATTGGCGACTATTTACAATGGCTTACAGAAAACAAAAAAATCGCCACATCATCGTATGATCACCGAAAGTCCCCGCCATATATCGTTAACTTAAGCCCAGAAATCAAGAGAAATTGTTGGATAAAGAGGTCTCAAGCTGATGTCACTGCCACATCATCACATTACCCTCCACCAAGGATGTCTCCACTTTTGCCACGTGTACGTGCCCCGCCCTTGTCGCCACTTGTCCACTCCCCATTTTCTTCACCTTAAGAAACACGGTTGACTTGTCAATGGATCGGCGGGTCATACCATCAGATGGCTAGGAACCCAACATAAATTAGGGACGCAAAATTATAAATTTCTTTTATTTTATCAATACGTGCTCCAGCATGAGAAGAATTTTGGTTGAATAAATATGAATATAAGGTCAACGGACCGACGGATCATATGATATCAAATAGCTGGGAACCCAACAAAATTAGTGAAAAAAAATTAAAAATACGATATATATATATATATATATCATGATTGGAAATAAATAAAACATATTGTACATGAAAAATATTAAAAAGATTAACTGAAGGCAACGAACCGACCAGTCATATGATATGCATGGCTAGGCAAGAAAAAAAAAAGCAAGAGGAGAAATATTACTAAATTTAGTGAACCATATGTTAAAAAATAAATTGAAAATTATACCATAAATTAAATTATTAATATACCAAGTCAACAATCCGACGGTCATGCAATCAGATGGCTAGAAAGCCAACAAATTAAAAAATATGTAGAGAATAATTTATTATTGTATAGTATATGATTTTGTATGATGAGAAATAAATGTGTGATGCACCATAAATTGTAATTTTGTGGGGGCAGACATTGTTTGAGAATGTATTTGGAATGTTGTTTGAAAAAAAAAGGAACTTTTTTGTTTAATTTTATTTTTATATTTTGGTATTATTTTGATTTTCTAATATCAAAAATAAATTTTTTTAAAATAAAAAATATATTATTTTAATATATATATTTATTTAAAAATATTTTAAAAAATAATTACATTAATAGCACCGAAAACTAGCTGAGCAGGATGATGTTTGATAGGGGGAGGCGGGTGCACCGAGGCTGGTAGGGTCGAACCCAAGTGGAGTGCATAGTGCTTGGTGGAGTGAGGGTTTTTGGAGAATGTTAATGTGAGAGGGAAATTGAGTGTGTGGGAGACAGAGACAGCATTGCAAATCTTTGACCGTTGACTTCATGTGAGAAGATACTTTTGTTTATTAGTTTTTTTAACATCTCGAGAAAAATGAAAAGAATTTAAATAATAAGATAAATGGGGATTATTAAATTGTGTTATTATATATATATATATATATATATATATATATATATATATATATATCCCACAAATCCTTGCTCTTCTTCCCTGTCTCCCATTACCCCAGCTTTCCACTGTTATTGCTTGCCTGTCAGATTAATTGATTAACAATTGTGTGAGTAAAATAATGCAATAATTTATGCTATTCTTTGGAATAATTAAGAAAAACATTGACCAATAGATGTTGATTCTTGTGCCCCCAAATAAATAAAAGGTTTGGTGGTAAATTAAGATCGAGTTATTTCTTCTAAATTTATAAATCTCTCAATAAATAAAAGGTTTAGTGGACTAATTAATTTTTTAATTCTTTCATGGATGCATTGGAGGCATTATTCGGGATTTAAGGAAATAATTAATTCTGGGTCAGGAATGCTTGGACAGTACTTGGATTTAAAAATATTGATTTGTTTATCAGGATGATTAATTAATTCACGTTCTTAAATATACTTGGGATTAATAATGTAATAATGCTTGTCGGAACTTCACAGCAATTCCTTGCATTTTGGGATTTTATGAATATTTTCTTTTATCAGGGTATTATAATTAACACTCCTCCCATTGCATTTCAAATATAAAATTAAAATGATAAATTACCCCTCTTTAATTTTTTTTTTCAATTTTAAATGCTAATTTATGATAATATTCTTCCATTATTCAAAATTTAAACCTAAAAAATAAAAAATCGAAATACATCTTGTTAATCAAAAGATCAAATCTCTTGATATTAAAAAAAAAAAAAGAATTGACAATTATATTTCTTTAATTTTAGCTAACAAGGATCTTATAATTCTGTATAACTCAAGTAAGATCAAAGAGGGAATATATTTCGTTCACCATAGAGTCAACTTCTCAAACTAAATCCACTTTCTTTTGTATGAATAAGTAATTGTATGTCTCAAACTAAACCCTTGATCATGATATCTTTTCGAGCAACCAAACTGCTACTCCCTTTTTTGTTTTGCGTGTTTTCTCCTATTTTGAACAGCCTCGAGGGCTCAAATTACTCTCTTCTTCCACATATTAAGTACACAGTACTGCACACAGTAACGCATACTATATTATTGGCACTCAAGAATTGATACACACACACACACACACACACACACAGTATAAGCTCCAATATCCAGGTAACACAGATTACACAAATGCAGGCACGTGAAATACAAGTTAAACAAAAGCTAGTCTCGTCCACGTTTTGTTCAAGATTTGGTCGATCATAGTGTCATAACGTGTAGGGTACTGAAATGTTTGGAGGAGATCTTGAGGCATGCAAGAGATTGGAAAAATTCCAGCATACACACAGCACATAACATATGAAATCTCAACCCTTTGTTTTGGGCTGACAATTAAACGCAATTAATTTGACTTAATCAAGAGACCAATTATGTGGTCCCTAACACCATGTTGCCAGAGATAATGTTAGTCACAGTAGCAACATGGAGACATTTTCATCAAATCCATAAAGGAATCATCACGGGATCGTTAAGGCAGGATCCTGCCCTTGATTGTGAAATTTTCTTGAGTTAATTACTATGATTGATTAATTTAAGTATTGTACGTGGAATTACAGATTGGGATTAATTGGCGAGTAAAGATTTAAATCATTGTGAATACGAAATTGATAGATAAGCACATGCAACTTTATCTTGTATACGTATAGTGGGCGATTTGCTCGTGCCCACCTTTCCAAAATTTACCCAATGACCATAATATGAATTGGGCTTAGCAAGCCGCTTCAATTTCTTTTATTTTTTCGTAGCTTGGAACTCATGATCATATCATATGCATATACAGTCATGATAAAAAAGCATATATGAAAAGGTGGCTTGTTTTTTGATCAAATGGTGCGTTCAAATCATGGTTTGACATGGTAGTTTTGCTTTAATCACTGCCAACAGGAAGCTGGTAAAAGAGCTCAGCTTCCAATTCAAGTCATGATGAACTCAAGACCCTTTGAAATTTCTTTTTTTATTAGTTTAGCAGACCGTACCCTGCTTGTTTCATTGTTATTGGCTGTGGAATCTTTTTATCTTGTTCGGCTGAAAAACTATTTGTATATATGCAACAGAATCATGGGATTTCATGACCTATGATAAACACCAGTGTTGAAAGCAGGAAAAATGTGGCGTATATCATACATGGAAGAATATGAACCCCTTATATACAGAGAATGTTTCGAGGCAACAATGCTTGTGTCCCATACACAATCCATGCATGCCCCCGATGGATCATGATCCACTATATAACATTGTGATCTTGAAGATGTATGGCCCTATTGGTGTGGGTCACAATTTGTTGCCCTAGCTTTTCATGCAAAGCATTATAGTCTAGGGCACAATAGATATCTGTCAGAATTGCAGGTTGGAGGGTAATGATTTTTTCTTTATATGAAACTTAAATACACCCACGAGTAAAAATAAAAAGAAAAGAAGAAAAAGCATTTGAGAATTGTCAAATTTAAAATGAATTCATTTCTCATAAATTTTAACAATCATCCCTGCACTGCAATGCGAATTATATATATATTTTTAATTTAGAAAAAATATAATGGATGATATTTTTTAAAACATATTAAGAAGATAATATATTAAATTGATTGACCCAGATTAACGTCATGAATTTACAATCTGGATCATAAAAATATGATAATTATATATAAAGAAAATCAAAATAAATTATGAAAATCAATTCCTAATCATCTCAATATTAAAGGAAAAATTTGAAAAAAAATATTAAATTTAAAAAGAACACAAAAACTACTTGAATCAACTTGTTAAACTGATAACCCGGATCATGAAATCGAAATAACCCCATAGAAAATAAATTAAAAAATATATAAAACCCAATCCCCAACCAAACCAATATTAAATGATGAAATAAAAAAATTAATTAAAAAAGGATAAAAAAATATAAATGAACTCAGGCTAATCTACTAAATTTATGACTTATGTCATAAGACCGGAATAATTTCATAAAAAAAATTACGAAGCTTCTTTTCCAATAGATTTAATGTAGAAGCCTAGAATCGAAGAAAAAACAACTAAATCCATATGGTAAAAGAACTCCATAGAGAATAAATTGAAAACAAATACAAAGCTCAATTCTCTAACAATTTAATATTGAAAGATGAAACTAAAAAAATAAAAAATAAAATGGAGTTGTTGAAAGGTGAAATTGATTTAAAAAAATCAATTAAAAAAGAATCCAAAAATTAAACTTAGTTAACCTGTCAAATTTGAGACTCTGGTCATGAGATTGTGATAACTACGTAAAAATCAAAACGAAAAAAAATACAAAGTGTAATTAAAAAATAAAAAAATAAATAAAGTCAACTTGGATTAACCATGATCCAAGTCATGATATCAGAATAACCCCGTGAAAATCAGATAAAAATAATTATGAAACATAATTTCTTACTAACAAGAATTAAATTGAAAAAAAAATTAATTATAAAAAGCAACTTATAAAAACAACATGAAATCCTATTAAATTTATAATTAGTATGATTGAGATAAATTCATAAAAAAAACAAATTAATACAAATTATAAATCTAGGATTTCAACCAATCTTTCAAACATGCGTGCCACAATTTTCTTTTAAGTACATTATTGTGTCACAACCAAGGGATGTGATCTAGTGGGAGGCTTGTGGTCTTCTAAGAAGTATAGTTAGACTTCCCCTCCTCTCGGATCAAAAGTCAGTAAATCTCTGGTGTTCCTTGATTATCTGAGCTTGTTGGCCGCTGGGTTGGACAATTGAATATCTTCAAGATTCATAATCAGTCGAGGATTGGTGTCTTTTGATGTGACCAGGCCAAACACTGAAGGGCTGGTTACGGTGGTTCAAGACCCCACAATTATCCCACTATTATATCACTTCCAAAATGTAGTTTCCAACCCACAGCTTTCACAGTAATTACAAACAAATAACTTTGATTCTATTCTTGTGTTGGTTTTTTTAGGGTTTGTTTTTTTTTGAAATTAAATTGTTAGCTTTTCTCTTGAGACACAAATTTTAATGCCCCTTGCCGACATTTAGGCCATCATCATATCACTGTAGAATGATGACCATTGAATTGACACTGTATAGCTAAACAGTTTTGCCTGTACCGAGAGGCTGCTTGGCACTGTTTTGTAAGTTGTGTGTTTTAGAAATATATTTTATATGAAAAAAATTGAATTGATATTTGTTTTAGAGTTTATTTTTATGATTTTGATATATAGGATGGTATAAAAAAATTTAAAAAATTATTTTAATATATTTTTAAATAAAAAATATTTTAAAAAACATGCACAGCAATGTTAAAAACATACTTTAGAGGCTAGAACTTGGTTTTTACTGGCAATGCATAAGAGGAAAACGAAAACTAGATGAGGGGAAAGCCTATTTATCATTATGGAAACAAGTGATGCGCTATGTTCTCCACATGATGAACAGCATAAACGACACTAGTGCTCACCATATATTGCTATAAAAGTAATGAAAATCGCTGCCATTTTTTTTTTTATTTTTTTTACTCCTCAGCAAGAAACTATCAATACCCCACTAGCTACCACAAGTAAGAAATTAACAAAGTTGAATCAAGTATCATATATGCACACTTATTATATATATGGGATCGATGCTGTCCTTGTCCGTGACTTTATTTGTGCAAAGATAACAATGTTGCCGTTAACTTTGGCCTTTTGAATGTGCTTCTTATCGAGCTTTATCTCTTTTGCTTTCTTTCATTTTCATGGATAGTGATTTTGCCCTGGAAATATAGGATATGCGTTACATCTTCATGGGTGTATTTGCCTTGCTTTTTGATATGCTTGGTTATCATTGGAATTGTTGGCACAGCTTTATCCACTCACTATTCATGCATTATTGTCGATCAAGTGCCCCAAAAATTAAGGGACACTATTCAGTCTCTTGTAAACAAGTCAATCGCAGACTGTAGAAGAATCTACAATTATTGAGTTTGTGTGTGTGTGTGTGTGTGCAAACTGTTTTCGCCCGTGTCTACCAAAGGGAACTCTCCAATTATTGTGTCACTATATGAACGTCTCGTTTCATGGCGAGGGTCAAACTATATATGCTTCCTCAATGCAAAATTAGGGCAGGTATCCTTACTCGTCTTCTCCAATATCATTATGTGCAAGAAGTATGTATATCCTCTTTACCTGTGTCATCGCCTTCAACGAATGGCGAAAGTTTACCAAGCATGCTTATAGTAGTAATACACCATTCACGGAAATCATCACATAACACAATCATTTATACAAATTTCTAGAGGGAAATTAATTAGATTCACTTAATGTATTCACAACACACGAGTAGTACTTGTAGTAGTAATACTAAGATTTAGTACACCGATTCAGTAATCATACAGTTTTGGCTTACAGAAACTCTGGTCTACTCGAGCTTTATGATATAATAATTTGCCGACTGTTGCTTATAAGATAATTCTATAATTAGTCACTGATTAAGTATCGACTTTATATGGGATAATAAAAGCTAATATATAGAACCTAGGCTGAAACTTAGTTGACTAGATGTTAGTGTACTAGATCTTAAAAACCTTTTGAAAAAGCTGAAGGAAATCTTGCTTTAAATTGAAAGATGTACATGGCACATAGAATCTAAAGCAATCAATCTAGGCGGACTCGGTTTCTAGACCTTGGTGGCATGAACTGGTGATATATAGTACCTTCAAACATCTTTAACCTAGCTTTTTAAGATATGATTAGCATAAGAAAAATATTGTTAATTAATTAAGGCTTTAGATCTTATAATCATGTATTCTCTAGGTTTTGGGAGCATACTACAACATGATAAAAATATATAGATTAAAAACGAAAGTAAAGTGGCAACAACTTGATGAATGGCTACATGGCCTACACAGAAGACCTAATAAAGGAATATTTCCTAAATGGGTATTTTAAAAAACTTCAACAAAATCATGATAGATCGGTGCTTTGCCAGAATTTATAATATTTTTTTGTTCTTTTGCCTTTGATGCCATGAAAGAAGAACCAACCAAATGGGGATGACTTGGTAAAGGCCACAAATCACATGGTGATGCCAATAAAATGAGTTTGTCATTCACTTTTTATGGCTTAGCTAGATTAATGGAAGGCTGGTGGTATGTTACACCTTGTGTCGATACACAAACATTTTGAATATTGTCTAGCATGTAGCTAGGAGAGGATAAACATTAATCTATAGTTGAAAACATGACAAGATGGATCAAAAAGTATAGACAACTGAAAATTACAAAAAATAAAATAACTTGACTTTTAGGGTATTATGATTCCAAAAGCTTGCAAGCAATTCTCCATCGTTAACCAGTCTCACATTCCCTTTAATTGTTGTTTTCGATTTCCTAATTAATAAGAACATAATGCTGCACCATCAAAGTTATACAGACGATGTTGAGTTACATGTCCAATCCTAGATATATATCAATTTTGCTTAGGTTAAACCTTTCAGCCCATCGTTTCTTGTCGCCGGTTAGGCTAGCCGGTGGGTCCCGGAAATGTGAACACTCGCTTGACCAGAAGTACATGAAAAAAAGTATCTCTTTTTTGGATTATGATTGCTGTCATATGGTTTTTTTTTTAAAATAAAATTATTTGAGTTATAGTTATTCATTGCCATCAATTGAACATCATGCCACATCGAGCCTCATCTCTTGATTTATTCTTGGAAAAACATAGGGTGACAAATTGAAAAGATAGAGATTAACTTGAAGATAGAGAGGGAAGGTAGGCGGGGATGCTTGAGACCAAGCAAGGTGGGGAACATGCTCATATGGAAGTTGAAAAATTAAAAAAAACTATAAATTTTCATAGGCAAGTAGGTTGCATTAATGTGTTCCTCACCTAAGTAGGATTAGAGATTATCATATATTCCAATAGATACAGTTCTGTGAGGTGCCGTGGACCATTCATGTTTTGAATCCAATGCCTGCTTTGTCTAGATAGTGCTAAGGAATGTGGAGAAACAAGCATGTTTTTCGGCTATTTATTTGTTTGACATTTTGGATTTTTATATTCTTTTTGGCTTATATTTGTGTTTATGAAGTGGTGGCAGGAGATAGGAGCTCGGGTGGTATTGGTCCCATGATCAAACGCATCTAAAAAGGAGGTGGTGTGTCTTGCCCCCATGAAGAATGGAAAGGGGAGTGCATAATTTTGTCTTGTTTTAGTATATTTTTGGCCCCCCCCCTTCCCCTTCTCTTTCTCGTGAAAGAGAGGTGGATGAACATTAACACAACTTTGAATATGGCGCCCCCACATCATATCACCTCCTCCATGAATTAATTATAACTGGTGTATGAATGATGGTTAGGTATGGTTTCCTGGGTATCTAGACAAGACTATGATCTACACCGTTGCCAAGCCACCACTCAACAGGCAAGATTCAACACGAACGTGACATAACAAGCAGCATCTTGCCTTCTTCAAAGAAGCATTCAAGATAAAATTCTAGACCCCCCCCATCGGAAAGTCTTGTAATCCTTGCCAATCAAGTAGAATTATAATTCTAGACGGAGGGATAGATATCGACACCCCCATTATCACCTAGATATTAATTATACCAAATGAGTCTAGGGTTTAAGACAATGGTGTGGGCTTGTGGAGATCTACTCTGAAAGCAAAACGGTTTGTAGATTATCAAAAAATCACATCAAACCTCTCGTTATCATATATACCAATAGACACACGTATTTCACATTGTATGGCGACAGAATTGTCCCCGATCATACAACGTGCAACCTGCAACTCGATGATGTCGACTTGGGTCTCCTTGTCCTCACCAACAATCGTTTTCCGAAGCAGTGCTCGGATGAAAATGCACAAGCTTCTTCCTGGATTTATGAATGCAAACATGAAATGCTGCTAAACATCCTGAAAATATTTTGTAGATTGCAACTGTGTGCTTGCAGCACGTTGGCTTGCAGTGTAAGTTCCCAAGGATAAGCAGACATCTATGGATCTCCAGGCCGTTAAATTTGAGCTTAAATTGGAAAAGTTCGGACGCTTTAATCTGCGTTCGGAAAACATGACAAAGGCCTCCTTACAGCCCTATATTTTCAGGGTCAAAAGATTTTTGCTAAATGAGTTATATATATACAGCTGCCACTGCTAGAAATATAAAGCAATTCACATCCTAGATGTCCATTTTATAGGCTTAAACCAAATCACTTGGAATAATGCTTTATGAATACTAAAAAGAACAAAGCAAGGCCGGATAGCAGCTACGGCTCAGTACAGTTATATCCATTGCTTTAGCCTTTCTATTCAAGCCTAATTAATGTACAAAATTGCAAGATTTGCCTTTTTTGTTTGTTTGCTCTTAGTTCCCAGAAGAACCAACCTGTCGAATGATGCGAATGTGCTCACTCAAATATTGAAACATCCCCATTCCAACTGCATGAACCAATTACATTTGGCAAAACTGGGTGGAAAACAACGTCTATGCATGCTTGCTCATACACCTTGATTTTTCTGACAAGCTCTGATGACCTATAGTTGTATATGTATATAGAACCATCTGCCGAGCCGGAGACAAGCTTCTCACCATCCAGGCTAAAATTGCATTTAATGGGGAACCCTGAGACGCCATGGCTTTCATACCTTTTATACTTGTCCAGCCTGAAAGGTGGACTTGAAGAGAAGATAGCAATATAATTTGCATTGGACTGGGCAACAAAACATGGCTCGAATGGATGGCACCTAACACTTGGACATGTATAGGCTTCCACATAAACCTGAGACAGGAAAAACAAGCATCACTTTATAAGTAAAACAAGCAAAAATGCAAAGGTGTTACTGTTTGGCAAGATACATTGAGGATTATTGTTCAAATTTAACTCATCCTATCCAACAAATGCTTAATATATCATGCAGCTGAACCTGATGAGAAAATCAATGTTGGTTGGCGTGTGATGTCAGTCTTCATTAGTCTAGAAGAGGGGTCTTCAGCTAGTTTTAAAAACTAGGTTAGATGACTCAAAAACTAATGGCAAAGAAGAAGGGCAGGGTGTGGTTTAAGAAAAGAAGTGGAAACTTGAGATGTATAGAAGCAATATACAGGAAGCAGGTTGGTAACCTAGTTTACACCACATAGGATCGGTCAATAGCAATTCTCAGGTATCACATCTATGAAAATGAAACAGTATACATCCTCAGGTCATGTCATCACTGCACACGTGAAAGTGCTTAAGGCTTAGATTTATTATCAATTTTCATAATTTATTAGAATTTACAGCCACATTTTTAGGCCTCAGCCCTTGGGAAGGACCTGAGAAGGTGCTTTAGCTGCAGACCAAGCATCCCAAAATATAAGATTTTGGACCAAAGTGTTGCTTTCGGAAACATAGTACCTAGGTACATGCATCCTAATTGTTTAAACAGGCTGCTGATTCAGTGAAAAGTAATGTGATTGATCATAATATTGTTGTGACAGCAACTTTGGTAGAAGTGGCTGTGACAAAATTAACGACTCTCTTTGTTGTTTAGCAGAACTTAAAAAGACAAAGCCTTGTGACAAGAACATTCAAGGGTAATAAAGGTGAGGATCCCTGATGTTTCAAGGTTATCGGAACTGGCCTTTCCAAAGCTCATGAATCTGCATTATTGAATCAGAACTATAAATGGCTTATAATTAAACTCTACTTCACTCCACATCCTAAAATCACAAGCACTATCATAATAGACAAGACAATGAGTGCAGTGTTCTAGCTATTTCAGCACTCTGTATCAGGCCTATTCGTCTTATCCAGATATGTTACTGCAAAATGGCCTGGGAAGATGGATGTCTCAGCTCAATTTTGTTACACTAGTGTGATAAACAGGCTAACATACAATTAAACGCAAGAGCATAAGCATCCAAAATCCTCCAGACAAGAGGAAACGCTCAAGCAAAATAAATATGAACATGGTAATAAACTGAAGATATAGCAACCCGAAAATAAATTAAATTACATCTAGTAATTGAGATTGATCTTTTTTGATTGCCACGCCCCTCTTTTATCATAAAGAGAGGGACAAAAAAAACCCTAAGAAGAGACTGTCTGAGTATCTCGCGAGCAGACAACATTCAAAGAGAACTTTAAGGCAATGTCTATGGTCATTTCTCCACAACATTCAAAGAGAACTTTAAGGCAATGTCTATGGTTTCTCCACGGCAAAAATAACACATCAGGCAATGTCTATACCTAGCTTTAAAGCATATTCTCTGCGCATGCCACCCCAATAAAATTCTTCAACCATTATGCAGAGTTTATAAAAGCAACCTCTCAAAGAAATGCAAGTACAGAAGCATTGCAAGGGATCTAAAAGACGACACTAACCTTTACTAACAAACTCTATGTGATGGAAAGAAAAGTACGCTGGAAGAAGTCTCTTACCTGGTTGGACAATGGAACCTGCCGTGAGACGTCCCAAACAATAATTGAATTTTCACTGTGATTGCTTCCAGAGACATCACTGGATGAGATGAACTGCTTGCCATTGATGGTAAATTCAACATCAAGTATTGGACCTAGACCTCGAATGTATTCACAAACCACATTACCATTTCTAATATCCCACAATCTGAGACAACCCTTTGATCCTCCAGAAAGGAAGATGTTGGAGTTATCTGGACAGAACTTTATTACTCCAACAACCTGATCTTCCTTGAAAATCTGAGTCTCTATCCCCTTTTCAACATCAATCAACCGGGATGAGCAGTCATATCCACAAGAAAGCAAGGATAGTCCCTGTGGCGACCATTTCACATCTTTCACTGCTGCATTATGATATCTAAATATGCGTGCTATTTTCTGATCTCGGCTCCACACGTTCCATACACAGACAGTTTGATCCATTCCGGCAGAAGCAAGGAGATGAGCTGTAGACTAACTATAATGAACAGATCAATATGGCCAATGATACAGACAACAAAGTATAATGCTTTGCGAACAAAATTTCAGCTAAAGCAAGAGAAATACAAATCTAAGAAGTATATTGACGAAATCCAAAAGAAAACCATTGATACCATGGCTTGGAGACCAATCTAAAGCATTGACAGCCTTCGTATGGCTACGCAAATCAACCGCCAGCCTTTTGGGTATTTGACTTAGCGATGCACGGCCCTTTGCTTGTCTCAATGATGATAAAACATCACGGGGTATCTCCGAATCACTAATACTTCCCAGAACTAATAACAAGAATTAAAAAGGAGAAACAAAGACTCAGCCTTTGACTTAATTGCAGCATATACAATAATCATAATCAAACTCTAATGTTGCACAAAACAATCATATAATTTTTTTTCAGTTGCTAAACTAAAAGCTAATATTGGCCAAATACAGTATATTGTTGTTAACCAAGCAAAACAAATCAAGCCCGTTAACCTATTTTTCCAACTAACCAACATTTCTTTGCTCATTTCAAATTAAAGTTTCTGTTGATATCGGCCAACTTTGCAGTTTCTTCAAACCTAAATCAGCATAAAAAAATCACAAGTTACACTAACAAAAAGTAAGTAATGAAAGGAAAATAAATTTACCAGGAGAAGACACGACAGGGGGGTTCGGGTTCAGGTTTGGGGTTGGTGCTGGGTTGGGGACCCGAGGGGATTGGGCAGAGAGAGCTCGTTCACGCTTGGATATGTATCTGCCAGGAACCGGAGCTTCTGTTCGGAGATTTTGAGATGGGGTTTCCAGTTTGAAACGTTTAGGAGGAGGGGGGATGAAGGGTCTGAATTCGGGTTTGGGTTCGGGTTCGGGTTCGGGTTCTTCATCTGAGGAATTAGAGTATGCGTGGCAGAGAAGATCCATCTAGGCTAAGGCTCTGTTCTTTGGGTGTGTTTCTTGTTTGATCACTGAAATGTGCAAGAGGTCTATAAATTATAACGAACAGTTTCGTCCTTGTACAATATTGAATTGTTAGTTCAGTCCCTTATCAATTTGATGTTATAATGTGGACCTTTAATGCACACTTGCAATTAAATATTTAATGTTTGGGAGTGTGTTTTAGTTGTTTTTTAAAGTGTTTTTTATTTAAAAATATATTAAAATAATATATATTTTATTTTTTAAAAAATAATTTTGACGCATCAAAATAATTTAAAAATATATAAAAAAATTAATTTAAAATAAAAAATTAAAATTTTAAAAAATATTTTTTAAAAAACCAAATCTAACTTTGTTTGACCAAAAACAATTCCACTGTCCATCTTTTATTAGTCATTCGAATCGAATTAATTAGTTTTTTTAAAATTTTAATTAATTTAATTAATTTTTTTCATGGTTGATTTTTTTACTTATTTTTTTCAATTTAATTAATTTTTTGATTTTTTTAAACACAGAGTGAATTGTTGATTGGTTATATTGTTCTAAGCCCACATTAGAGGCCCACAATGGAATATCAAAGTCCCTTGTCTTTGGGCAACACATTCAGCAGGGAGCAGGCTACTGTGAAGAAGAAATGGACAAGGCCTCCTCATTGAGGCACGTTATTTGGAGTTTTATTCATGGGTTTAGCCTCCTCTGCAAATGAGTTTGGTAGATGAAAGAGGCCACAAAACTCTATACTGATTATGTCTTCTGAAGTTGTTTCTTTTAAAAAAATATTTAATAGAAAATAAATTAAAATAATATATTTTTATTTTTTAAAATTTATTTTTAACCTCATCTCATTAAAATAATCCAAAAATATATTAAAAAATTAATTTAAAATAAAAAAAATTGTTAAGAAGCAACTTGTCATCAAGAAAAAAAAATTATAAGGACATGATTACTAAAATTCTGTTTTATTATCCTATTTTAGCTAATGAAATTATTTTCAGAATAATTTCAATAAGATTATATTCTATTACTTTATATTATTTCATATTATAGTTTTTAAACTCGATCTAGATTAACTTAAATTAACTTTTATTTTTATTTTATAAAAAATAAAAATAACCATTTTCTTGTAAAAAAAGTCACCGGTTTTGGTTGATTTTCCGAGAGCTAACCAAATCACAAGTTAACCTAGGTTTTTTACTGTATCACACCAAATTTACTCTTTTATTTTTGTCAAAACTCGATATAGTCTAGATCACTAGAGGCCTGACCCGTAACAGGTATAAGCCCATTAAATATAGGCCTGACCCATAACAGGTACAAGCCCATTAAATATAGGCCTGACCCGTAACAAGTTGCCTAGAGATTGGGCTGACCCGTAACAGGTGTAAGCCCATTAAATATAGGCCTGACCCGTAACAAGTTGCATAGGGATTGGGCTGGGTTACTAAATCCCTTACACTTTAGTTTTCTTTCCGACACCAAGAGATTGTGTTTCATTTATTAAGAGATTAACCCATTTGAAAAGCATTAACTAAAACACAAAGGACGTTGAAAAATTACTATAAACAGTAAAATAATGCCTTTTCTCTTCTAAATAAAACTCAATGGCCTGAAATTGGGGTTATTATGGTCTTTTCACATCTTCCATCGAACAAAAACTTATTGGATGTTGCAAAGATCCTATAGTTCTAAGGTGTGTTTTATTGTGAAATGGAACAATAAAATAACACTTTAGCTCTACTTAAGAAAACTCAGGCCTGGCACCGACTGTTATTATTGTTTTTTCACATGAATCATTAAGCATTATGAGATTAATAGGGGGTATGTAGGTCTTTTTAATGTTTTTTTCACAAAATAATTACTTAATTGCCCTTTAAAAACAAAACAAAATTATTTAACTTAGTCTAGAAGTTTTTTCAAATTTTTTTTCTTCATAGCCCAATTAATTACCTTTAAAATTAAAATTTCCTCAACCTATCTTTAAGGCTTATTTGTACTTTCATTTTCTTTGTTTGTTTGTTTGTTTTTTTTTGTAATTATCATATGGTCAATAGAGCAATTAAATATTTTAATAAATATACAAATAATTAAAACAAAACTTATTGGCGTGTGCGTTGCATGCACCAACAAGTAAGTTATCTCATCGTGTTTAAGTGATGTGTGCAGCAGCTTCAGGAAGCCAAAACCAGCATTCATTGGTGTTTTTTGATTCATGATGACTTAGCATACCTCCCATGGTGGCGCATGTGCCTTAATTCCCTCTAGTTTTGGTGCCAATTGATTTTTTCTTTCTTCTCTCTTCCTTGATTTTCATTCCGACCTTCCATAATTTCACGATAGTTTTTCAATTTATTTTTTCTTTAAATTAGTCATTGTTCTTTCAATTGATATTTTTTATTTGAATTATTTTATAGAAATGAAATTGTTTTTAATTCTATCCTCTAATTTTCTAATATGTTAGATTTGATCTCTTTTCTTTTGATTGTTGTTTATTTTATTTGAGACCATTTTTAAAATTGGATTTTTTCTTACGATTTTATCCTTCTTCATTTTTTATTCCTTTTTTTTACTTCGGTAAATTTTTTTAAAGTGACATATTTTTTTTATGATTTCATCATTCGACATTAAATTGATCTTCTTAATTGAGTCTAGGTGTATCATTAAATGAGTTGTGTATTTGGAAGATTAACCCAAGTTTAGAATATTTGTCCGGGTTCATTTGTTTTTTTAAGCTTATGTTTTTTCAATTTCATCATTCAACACTTGATTTAATTGTTGATTGACTATGTTATTTTTTTAATTTGTTTTATATGATTTTTCACTAATTTTATAAATAAACCAAGTTATATTTGTAAATTTTTCATTTTTCATTTTTCATTCTTTGTTAAATTTAGATTTTTAAAAAATAAATTTTATTTTTTTAATTTAATTTAATTAATTTTTTTAATATAAGCATGATATTCTCATTTCATGATATTTTATTTAGTTCATTTTCAATGTCGTTGTTTAAGCAATTGTATGACCTTTTCGGTATCATCATACATTCTTTTATAATATAACTATTTTGGTAATCTATTTCTAATAGTGGGCTAGTGTAATGAGTCTTTGATAGTTATTTTCTTTTTCTTATGATATTATTGATTTATTTTTAAACTATGGCGAGGTTGGATATCACAGGGCATTCTTTCAAGGTAAAAAGCTGAAACAACTTAATTTACAACTAGGTTTTAAATATGAGCCTAGCCCATTTAGGAGATTTAGGGACTATGTCCCCTAGTAGTTGCATATAAAGTCTTTTTTAAGTACATTTTCAATTATTTTTATAAGAAAATAAAAAGCTCATTATTGATAGCAAGAGTTCTTATCAAACATTTGTGTCACTATAAAATAATTGGGGCAAGAATTTGTCTTCGCGAATCATATGATTACTAGCTCATGCATTCCAGAATCCAAGCGTTTTTTTGCCCCTTCAAAACAAAATTTCTATAGGCTAACCAAATCACAAGTTAAAGAATAAATTTTTTTTAAAAAACAATCACTATTAAATTCATTGCCTTGTACTTATTTAAAGTTAAAGAATAAAAGATCAAAAAAACTATATACTTGTATTTATGATGTAGACATGAGATCATGCTGTGCGCTTGGTGGCCATGATTGAATCCTAGCCGAACGGCCAAATCACATATAAAGTTGGATATAATGCTCCTCTTCTTGAGGGTTTTTATGATTTCATCGTACTAAAAAAACCACATAGAACTTGTAGCTACGTTAAAAGTATGTGTTTGTCAAGCTTAAAACTCAAAGACGGTTCTTAATTCGTAAAAGATATAACGAGAGAAGAATTTTGATATGAAAATTAAGCCAATAATTCATAAAAATCTTTTGAAATTAATACGCTAATTGTTTGTATAATGACAAAACTGACCTAGCCCATATTGGAAAAAATCCAACTAAAAATAACTAGAAAAAATAATCAAAATCTAAAAATAACTAGAAAAACTATATAAAAAATAATTTTTGAGTCTAATTTGAGAACTTTTACAACCTCATATAACACTAAAGTAGAACATCTTCATTGAATTTCAATCTAATCTAACAATTAAATCTAAAATTATAGTTTTTTTTTAAAAAAGTGATTGTTCAGTATATCCTGACTTCATCTTGAATTTCATGATATCTGATTAGTCTATAATTGTATTCTATTCACTAGATATTCTTGGCATTGTCTAACCAGCAATCTCCCCTCCCCTTTAAAGGGAGTCTTGCATTTTGTGTTATTTGGTTTTTCTTCCATGTCATTACTTTCTCACCAGACTAAACGTCAACCCCACGATCTCATAAATTGTGACGTTTAGTCAATTAAGCTACAATGAATATCGGTAAAGGGGGGATGTTTCTACCAATCCAGCGTAGTCTCCGATGGCTGTACAATTATAGCAGCCATGCATTTTTTTTTTTAATAATCATATAGGCATAGATGAGTTTTAATTTTCAATAGCTGAAGAATTAATATAAGATGTGTATAGTAATGAATTGAGCTAGTAAACATTATGAAATGATAATATAAATAAAGTACCATCCATGGAAGAAAAAATGGGTAAATTACGTCTAGCATTAACATAATGTTTAATCTGAATTGTGATTACTGATTTCCCATTATAATTTGAAAAATTAAACTTTACATTTCAAATTAATACAATTTTTTAGATATAATAAAATCATCAAATTATTCTTGTGTATATTATATTAGAAATTCTCATTCTTCCTCTTTCTCATCCCCCTTTCTCTCACCAAACCCTACCCGCCTTCCTCTTTCCCATCCCCCCCTCTCTCTCACCAAACCAAGAAGATGAAGGCTGAAAGAGAAGGGAGAATACAAGGGAAAAACAAAAAAGGAAAGCAAGGTAACGAGAGACTAAACTACTTGTCAGTTCATGATACATTCAGAATTTCTAAAAAGATCACAGCTCGTGTAGTTGAAATTTCTAACTGAGGAGTTCAATAAAAAATCTATACGATGAAAGGTGAGGTAAAAAATCACATCCCAATATGGGGTCTAGGACTCGAATATCAGACAATTACAAGCTATCTAGATAGACCAGTACAATCATTTACAAAGAAGGGTGAAAATTACCTCTAACCGAGCTGTACTATTCCTATAGGTTATAATTTGGGTCTTTAGGCAGACAACCAAAACATCCAAATCAATTCAAGAATCTACGTCAGAAAGACCATTGCTTGACCGCTTTTTATAATCGGCTTGTTTTAACTCGCAAGTGCACGAGTGTGCGATGTAGCAATTAACTCGGTAAGATCGAGGTCATATCCACAGAGAGCTAGATCTGGAAATTAAGCTAGGTAACAAAACAAAACTCAAGAGAAATTAAATTAACAATAACTTGGTTGAAAATGATTGATGGATTTGTTTTCAAAGATGAAAAAGTGTAAAATAGATTTTAAATGACAAGAAAAAGTAAGTCTTGGTCCAAATCAATTTTAATGGTGATGTATTGGTGATTTCTTCAACATATATAAGATAACTCAACCTAATATCAACGATGGTGATATTAGATCGGAAGATATTACAATGAAGTTTAAAAAGATGAAGATTGATTATTGCTTAAGAATGAACAAGTATTTTCATTTTAAGTAAGACATTGAATCAAGCAATCTCTATACCAAAACTAAGGTTTGTGCATAAAAATTCAAGATTATAACATTACCTAAATGATTTCTAAAATTTCTTTGCAATAATAAACATTCATGAAGAAAATGAAAAGATAGACATTAAGATTCATTCATATCTTAAAGAACTCACCTCAACCATCATCATCCTTGATTTGGATCCAAGAAGAAGATTAGCCAACCATGATTATATATAATAACACTTTAATAAACATAGAATAACTTGAATCAAACTGAAATAATGAGTTTTACAAGCTAAAGAACCGAAATCTATAAAGAAGAACACAACACAATTTCAGTAAAAATTCGGACACAAATCTGACTCTAACTTTGGACAGCAATTCGACCCTCTTAGAAGCCTCCTTTGGAGATGGCTATTAGAGACATATTTATAGTACATTCCGTTAGCTTTCCAGATCATTAAAGAAAAGCTCATTTGGACATCTGAGTCAAAAGTTATGGACAAAACACCGAAAGGTATTCTGGAAAATCAAATCAGGCCAGCTTGGAGAACACTTTGGTGCACGTTTTTCTTCCTCCTTTATGAGTTGTCTCTTTCTTCTTTTGACCCAAAATAATTTCACAATGTCCCCTCTAGCTTTCCATCCATGTGCTTGCCCTCTTGGATCAATGAATTACCCAAATAAATCAAATGTTATTTATTGTGTGGACATGTAGGATCATGGATTGTGTTTGGGCTGATTTGGAGGGTGATTTGGGGCTGAATTTAAGCATCAAATAAGGATACAAATGTACCTATTATTTGGGCTAAGATTGACATTGAAACCTTGAGTGTTTGATGGTTGAAGTTTGCACACAACATAAGGCATGTTTGGGCTTGAAATAGATCATATGATATTCTTTTCTAGAATTGGACTAGAATTGATTTTTGGGGCAAATTTGGAGCACTTATTTGAACCAAGATTTGCTTCAATCTTCAACTAAATTTCTCTTCAATTCTTTGTTTCGAATTCCGACGTTGAATTTTTTGAAATAATTCATTTAAGCTCCAAAAACTTATCGAGACATTAAAAGAAACTTCATTACTAAAAAGCACATCAATTATTATAAAAAACCCAAATAAAAATAATAAATACATATGTAAAATAAGAGACTTAATGATACTTTTGATGCACAATCAACCATGTTATAGGACAATGATGGAAATGATGATGTATAGTCTCAATCTCCTTGCAATAAAATGGACAAAGAGCTTCCTCATAGATAATAATTCCCCTCTCAGCTAAAACATTTTTTGTGCTGAGACTACCATTTAATGGGAGCCACATGAACAAGTCCACTTTTAGAGGGGCAAAGCCTTTCCAAATTAGAACGGGGAAGGAAGGATCCTCTAAAGAAGAGAGGCTAGTAAGAAGATGGCAACCTGAGTAAATTGAATAAACATCGGAGCTATGGAATCTCCATATCTTGTTGTTTTCACCTTTAAAGAAGACCAGACCATGCTCCACTTCTGCAATTAATCTCTCCCGTATACAGAGTTCACGAGGCCGAAAAGATCTCCTCCAAGACAGGTTGACAGAGGTATCAGTCGGGCTATACACATTTGCAAGGCTTATTGATTGCTCTAGAACTAGATGTTTCTGCCATCACCTACCTTGAACTCGATATTGGAATGAAGAGGAATGACTGTGCTTTCATTTAAGGAGATAACCGACACCATGCCACGCCAAGTTGGAGATAGAGAACCTGCAAACATAAAAAGCCCATTTGTAAATTTTGGCTGATATTTTTAAAGGATGAGGTCTTGCCAACCTCCTGCCACTCCTTTATCGAGATTCTAGAGCCATTTAAAAAGTAGAGCCAAGTTTTTGTTGTGACAAGATCCCAAGCCAAGATCACCAAAGGGTTTACTCTTGATGACCTTATGCCAAGCCATCTAGCAAATACCATGTGAGTTTGAAGTACCTTTCTATAAAAGAAATGGTTGATAGAGGAGATGACATTGTTAATACCCTTTGATATAGGAAAAACAAACATATAATAAAAAGTTAGAGAGCTTAAAACTTATTTAATCAGATATAACTTCCCAACCATGCTAACAAACTTCCCTTTCCATGTACTTAACTTTGCTCTGATGGTGGACAACATTGGTTTCCAAGTAGAAAGCCTACTTGGATTGGCACCAAGAGGCAGTCTAAAGTATATGATCGGGAAAGTATCACTGTGACATAAAAAGTTTGTTTGCCAGACCTAAAGTATATTCATCGTTCAAGTTGATTCCTATAAGTGAGCTTCTATAGAAATTATCTTTTAGGCCTGAGATGATCTCAAACCAACAAAGAATCCTCTTGGTATGCAGTAAAAAGGAGTAATCATTTGATATGAAAATCAGAGTATCATTTGCATATTGTAAATGAGTTATGTGATATTATGAAGAAGTTTGGAGGCCCTTGAAATAACCTGATTCTAATGCCCTATTGAATAAAACTATCAACCCCTAAACTACTATGTCGAATAAGATAGGTGAGAGAGGGTCCCCTTGCTTGAGACCCCTCTCTAGATTGAATTCTCTCCTGGGAGAGCTGTTTATCAAGATGGCTATTTTGGAGGTGGATAAGCATTCAAAAATCAGTTTCTTCTAATGAGAGCCAAAACCCATATAACCCATAGTAATATCAATATGTTCCTACAGAATCAAATTGAAGGCTTTATGACAATTTACCTTTAATAAGAAATTGTGCTCCTTCTTATTGCAAATGCTATGAATCCATCTAAAATCTGACGCTTGACAATGAAAGTTAACTGGTTTTTACTGATCACATCTGACAGAACACTTCAAAGTCTATTAGACAAGAGTTTTGCCATTATTTTATATAACTCTTGAATCAAGCTAATTAGACAAAATTGGAAGAATCTGTTTGACTCCTTAGTCTTCATAATCAATGTCATAAAAGAAGAGCTGATACACTTGGGCAATCTGCCAGTTCTGAAAAATTCTTTAACCATTACAAAGATGAGCTGATAAGGTCCCATACCTTTTTATAGAAGGAGAAGGCGTACCCATCAGGACCAGGGGCTTTTGAACCATCATAGTCCCACACGACTTGCTTCACCTCCTCCATTGAATGAGGTTTTTCTAACCAAACTAAACTAGCCTCTGAAATTGTGTTAAAACCCAAGTGTCCTATTTCAATTCTTATGCATTTGGGCTTGGCAAACAAACTAGAGTAGAAGTTGGCAACGCTCTATTTGATGTCGTTTAAAGAGAGTAGGTAGCTTCTATTTTGCTCAATCTTACTGATATGGTTGTGACTTTTCCTTAAACTTACCGATAAGTGGAAGAAATGAGTGTTCTTATCCCTCATTTTGCACTAATTTTGTCAGGATTTCTTCCTCCAAATATCCTCAACCTTCCTGCTAACCTCCCATAACCCAAAATTCAGACCCTAGAGCTTTGATTTTTCAGACACAGACAGGGGATGCACTTCGCTAAAATCTTCGAGGGTTGTAATGGCATTATGAATGTTTATTAGTTGTAGGTTATGATCAACGAAAGTGGATTTGTTCCACTGCCTCAACCCTTTCCCCAGAATCACATGGAAATTCCCTGTATTTATCAGACCAGAAGACCTCAAAATCAACTATGAAGGAAGGGTACGACAACTAACAGTTTATGAAGCAAAAAGGCTTCCAACCCCAATCTACCTCAGAGTTTTATAAAAGCAACTAACAATGATCCGACATCCCCTAGGGTAACGATAAAAACTGAGGTTGGGAACTGCAGGTGAAAATCTAGAGAGGAAAAAGCCTTGTCGATGTGGCTCATGGATCCACCCCTAAACCAAATGAAATGGTGGCCCTGTAAATTGAATTCTATCAGTTCATAGTCGAATAAAAATCTATGGAAAGAAGTTGAACCTAAGTGATTAAGGTAGCAGCTACTTTGCTCATAAACGTCGAGGGTTTCTTTGAAGTCGCATAGCACCACCATTGGTAATTTGAAAACAAACTTAAGAGTGATGATGTCTTCCCGTTTACCACGTTTTTGCACACAAGTTGTTACATAGACACCAACTATCATACATTTAAAGGAAGATGTGTGCCACATAGGTAAATCCACTACCCTCTAAATTCTATGGTGATCACATCAAAGATAGAGTTGTCCTACATCACTATAATCTCTCCTGATTTGCTTGCAGATTCTAGGAAAGCCCATTTAACGCTTACAACATTCCATATATTTCTGATGAAAGAGTCACTACAATTATCTTTTTTTTGTTTCTAACAAAAAGCAAATTCCAACATTACAATTTATCAGCCTGTTCCGAATGGAATAACATTTGTTAGACATACCTAAACTATAATTGTTCCAAGTAAAGATATGCATAGAGAGAGCATAAACCAAAACAGGCAAAAACTGAGCAGAATGAGAAACTTAGAGCTGGTTGACTGATGTCCACTCATCCACTTCTCTATCAATATTCCCCCAAATTCCTTCTTTATATATTGTGAGATCCTGAAAGTTACCCTGGATTCCTATGAGATTGTTCATTAAAAGGTTTATTGTGTGAGAAATGGAAAGAAAATGCTTGAACCTGATGGAATTCTACCTATTAATCCATTGTGTGAAATCTACTTCCTCCAACCCTAGATCAAATTTTGAAAGGATTTGGGATGCGAATTGAGGGTTTTTACAACAAATAGAATAGAGACAACAAACTATTGTGTCTTTTATGGCTCGGGTGTTGTCAAAACCAGGTCTTGCCTTAAAGTATCACAAAAATGCTTTTAATAGGAAGCCTGCCTATGAGCTTGTTATAAGATAAATTTACAGCCAGAAGATTCTCTAATTTTCCAAGCTCTTGTGGTATCTTTCCAGCTCATTGAACTCCAATTTTAAATTTTGAGCTTATTTGTCCTAGAAATGGATTTGTAAATAGAATCACTCAATTTATTTTCCAAGCTCTTGTGGTATCTCTCTAGCTTATTGAACTCCAATTTTAAATTTTGGGCTTGTCTATCCTAGAAATGGATTTGGAAATAGAATCACTTAATTTATTTTGAAACAAGCTCCTGCATAAAAAATAAAAGGCATTCACATTTGATATATAAACAAGCATTGAATAATGCATTAGTTAGAGAACTGGGGGAATTGATACAGGACTTATAATAAATACAATGATGAATAATTTCCAATCTCTTTAAGAATTTGGCCCTCCAATGAATTCCCACATCCAATTGAAGGATGTTCAAACAAAGGAAAATCACATCCTAATATGAAGGCTGAAAGAGAAGGGGGAACACAAGGAAAAAACAAAAAAGGAAAGCAAGGCAATGAGAGACCAAACTAGTTAGTCCAATTCATGATACATTCAGAATTTCTAAAAAGATCAGAGCTTTTGTAGCTAAAATTTCTAACTGAGGAGTTCAACCAAAAATCCTAACAGTGAAAGGTGAGGTAAAAAATCACATCCAAATATGGGGTCTTAGACTTGAATATCAAACGATTACAAGCTATCCATATAGACTAATACAGTCCTTTATAGAGAAGGATAATGACATGATGCTGAAAATTGCCTCTAACCGAGTTAAACCATTCATGTAGGTTATGATTTAGGTCTTTAGGCAGACAACCTAAACACCCAAACCAATTCAAAAATCTACCACAAAAAGACCATGTTATAGGACAATGATGGAAATGATGATGTATAGTCTTAATCTCCTTGTAGTAAAATGGACAAAGAGTTTCCTCATAGATAATAGTCCCCCTCTTAGCTAAAAAAACTTTTGTTTTAAGACTACCATTTAATAGGAGCCACATGAACACGTCCACTTTTGGAGGGGCAAAGCCTTTCCAAAGTAGAACGGCGAAGGAAGGATCCTTTAAAGAAGAGAGGCTATCAAGAAGATGGCAACCTAAGTAAACTGAATAAACATCGAAGCTCTGGAATTTTCATATCTTGTTGTCTTCACCTTTAAAGAAGACTAGACCATGCTCCACCTCTATAATTAAGCTCTCCCACATACAGAGTTCACGAAGCCGGAGAGATCTCCTCCAAGACAGGTTGATAGAGGTATCAGTCGGGCTATACACATTTGCAAGGCTTATTGATTGCTCTAAAACTAGATGTTTCTTCCATCACCCACCTCAAACCTAACATTGGAATGAAGAGCAATGACTATGCTTTCATTTAAGGAGATAGCCAACACCATGCCACACCAAGTTGGAGATAGAGAACCTGTAAACATAAGAAGCCCATTTGTAAATTTTGGCTGATATTTTTGAAGGATGAGGTTTTGTCAACCCCATACCACTCCTTTATTGAGATTCCAGAGCCATTTAAAAAGTAGAGCCAAGTTTTTATTGTGTAGAGATCATAAGCCAAGATCACCAAAGAGTTTACTCTTGTTGACCTTATGCTAAACCACCTTATAGATACCATGGGAGTTTGAAGTACCTTTCCACAAAAAGAAATGGTTGATAAAAGAGATGACATTGCTAATACCCTTTGGCATAGGAAAAACAAATATATAATAAAGAGACGAAGAGCTTAAAACTGATTTAATCAGACATAGCTTCCCAACCGTGTTATGTGAGAGAAGGTCCCCTTGCTTAAGACCCCTCTTTAGACCGAATACTCTGCTAGGGAAGCCGTTTATAAAGATGGCTATTTTGGAGGTGGACAAACATTCAAAAATTAGTTTCCTCTAATGAAAGCCAAAACCCATATAACCCATGGTAATATCAATATGCTCCCACAAAATCAAGTCGAAGGCTTTATGAAAATCTACCTTTAGTAAGAAACCATGCTCCTTTTTGTTGTAAATTCCATAAACAACCTTGTTTGCTATCATGAACCCATTTAAAATCTGACGCTCGGCAATGAAAGTTAACTAGTTTACACTGATCACATATGATAGAATACTTCGAAGCCTAGTAGACAAGAGCTTTGCCACTATTTTATATAACCCATGATCAAACTAATTGGACAAAATTGGGAGAATCTGCTCAGCTCCTTAGTCTTCGGAATCAATGTCATAAAAGAAGAGCTAATACCTTTAGCAATCTACCAATTCTAAAAAAATTCTTTGACCATCACAAAGACATTTGAGCTGATAAGGTCGTATACCTTTATATAGAATGAGAAGGTGTACCCATCAGGACCAAGGGTTTTTGGACCGTCACAGTCCCACACAACTTGCTTCACCTCCTCCATTGAATGAGATCTTTCTAACCAACTGAACTAGCCTCTGAAATTATATTGAAACCTGAGTGTCCTATTTCAATTCTTTTGAATTTGGGCTTGGCAAACAGACTGGAGAAGAAGTTGGCAAAGCCCTCTTTGATGTCGTTTAAAGAGACTAGGTAGCTTATATTCTGCTCGATCTTACTGATATGGTTGCGGCCTTTTCTTAAACTTGCTGATAAGTGGAAGAAACAAGTGTTCTTATACCCCATTTTGCACCAGATTTGTTAGGATTTCTGCCTCCAGATATCCTCAACCTTTCTGCTAACCTCCCATAACTCAAAATTCAGACCCTGGAGCTTTGATTTTTTAGACGTAGACAGGGGACACACTTTGCTTAAATATTTGATAGTTGTAATGGCATTATGAAGGTATATTAGTTTTAGGTTCTGATCACCAAAAATGGATTTATTCCACTACCTCAACCTTTTCCCCAAAATCCCCAGCTTCTTAACCAGTCTATAATCATTTGGAAATTCCCTGCTTTTATTAGACAGAAGACCTTAAAATCAGCCTTGAAAGAAGGGTGTGACAACCAAGAGTTTATGAAGCGGAAAGGCTTCCAACCCCAATCTACCTTAGAGTTTTGTAGGAGCAATTGACAATGATCCGGCATCTCCCTAGGGTAGCGACAAAAAGTTAAGGTTGGGAACTGCAGGTGAAAATCTAAAGAGGAAAAAGCCTTGTCGATGCGGCTCATGGATCCACCCCTAAACCAAGTGAAACGGTGGCCCTGCATATTGAATTATATCAGTAAACAGTCAAATAAGAATATGTGGAAAGAAGCTGAACCTGAGTGATTAAGGTAGCTACTACTTCTCTCATAGCACCACCATTGGCAATTCAAAAACAAACTTAAGAGTGATGATGTCTTCCCATTATTTAGTACATTTTTTCACACAAGTTACTACATAAACACCAACTACCATACATTCATTTAAAGGAAGAGCTAACATCTGTGTCGTATAGGCAAATCCAATGCCCCTAAATTCTATGGTGTTAACCTCAAAGATAGAGTTTTGTTTTTATTAATTAATAGAAAAGTTATAATATTTAATATAATGGTTTTTTAGTCATTAAATGGATTATAATGGTTTTTTAGTCATTAAATTAAGAAAAAAATAACAGAAGTTACCGAAATGTAAAACAATCTCTCATAGATCGCACTCATTTGAAACACACAGCTGGAGGACAAAAGAAATAATAGAATTGTTTAATCATCGGAAAAGCATAACGGGGACAAGCATTGAAGCAGCAACCTTCAATTTCAAACCCTTGTCTTCAAATATTGTAAGATTATAAACAAGGTGGGGGCCGAAGGATGACCGGAAGAATGTTTCATCAAAGAGGGTCAAGATCCGTGTCAACCCCCACCAGGGGCCGGGAGCGATAGACTAAATTAGTGGAAAAACATAGCCCACTAACTAGTCAAATTGTTTGTTTACATAAGATATGCGATCATATCTTGCTGAGAGATGAATTGGAGGTCTCTTTCATATACGGTGTAAATTGCACACAATTTTCAAAGGGCTGAAATTCAAACAAGTCAATGAAAAGAATGATGATGACTACGCATGAACATAAAATCTTCAACATTTTTTTACACGAGGCCTTGCTATGGTCGTCTTACCCTATAAATAAAGAGGAAAAGATATTTTAAAGTCCAAAGGGAGAGTATCTATCGAAAAGTCAAGTGGAAGTATTTTTCAACTTAAATGATTAGGTTAGAATTGTGGTTGGTGAGTATAATGCGAATTTAGACAAGTTACCAAGAGGATTTTGCTTTTAAGATATTGATTGAGATGGTAAAGAAAATACTCATTTAATTTGAGATTTTGAATTTAAGTTTTTTTTTTTTGAAGAAATGATATTTATGTTTGATTAGTTCCTATTCATAGATGTATTTTAATTAAATCTTAATTAATCCCAAGTAGGGATTCTAAGAGCATATATGTGGATGTAATTAAGAAATACAATATTTATTTCAACAAAACAAAAAACAAAAAACAATCTTTTTACGATTGGTTGTTATCTAAAGCACGCTTAATTACACTTTAATTGTTAACTAATATACGATTAGCATCTACGAAGAGATAATAACGAGGAACATCTATGATGGGACAACGTCGTCAAACCCCGAGTGCAATTGTAATTAATTAATACTAAATTATTTATGGTCTCACTAGAATCACTTTCTAGAACCACTTGCTGGATCAAAACATATTTTTTTAATGGACTTGATTGAATTATTTTTTGATTCTCAAATAAATATTTATATCCATCCCCCAATTGTCTTTATTTTCTGGGTAGCCTCCTTTTAAAAGGTTGGCAGATTGTCTTTTTATATTTTACGGATTTTAGGCAAGCAATCCAAGATCACGAAGTGGAGATCTTAGCTGGTTTTGTTGGATTAGAACGGCGATATATTTAATTGTAAATTTTTGGCAAGTAACACTTATTTTTTCTTTTTCTTTTTTAATTAGAAAGAAGAACATACAATGTGCAAAAAGAGAGCCAGAAAGTTCATAGAACTAGGAGTGTAATTTTCATCATATCTAGCTGCCAATTGAGTTCCACCGTATATAATGTGCCAGTAGTCAAGGTCATGCACTAACCTCTTCATTTTTCTTCTAATTTGGAATCATTTATCTCTTTATAATTTAATTCCTTGTCCTCAATTAGTTAAGCTTTTAAAAAAGTTTTCTTTTATTGACTTCATTTGCATTATCTTCCTGTCAATGTTATGGTTTAATGTATTGGTCTTTTTCGTGCATTAATTAACCTCATGTTTATCCTGTTAATCTTGTGTTTTAATTATGGTTTCCTTCATTCAAGGCCGAAGCATTAAACATGTTAATTTTATAGTTGAATCATCATATATTAGACATGAAAGTTTTGTTAATAAAATGTAATGTCAATTCAGATTAGTTTTTTGTTTAATTTAACTACAAGAAAATGACATGTAAATACTAAAATCTTAAAATCAAATTAAAATCTTAAAACACAATAAGCATGTTTAAACAAAATTTAAGCTAGATTATTAAAAACATTTATTTGTTGAAGTATTTAGAATCTTATTTAAATGAAAACTTGTTATTCTCAAGAATTAATCATTTGTCATAAAATCTTTAATGCTTATAAATTAGTAAAAATAAAATAATGACAATTAACTTTTCAGAATTTCAACACCATCATCTTAATTAGTTTCAAAACTAAACATGTCCATAAACTCTAGGAAATATGACTCAAAATCTCTTTATAATGTTACCTGACATTGCAATGACTCGTTCCTTTTCCTATAAGGAAAATACTTTTTTTTGTTTTGAAAGGGAAAAAAGTATTACGTTATGAAAAGAAGTCGTCATCTAGTATTTTAATCATTAAAAATCCTAACTAGTTATTAAAGTTTTGAGGTAAGATGCTGGTTATGCTAAATAAAAGATATTATCACCATAAAGCGTTCTATCTAAGATAAACTGCATTACTATTTGTCTTCGATTCCTTATGAGCTGTTGTGTCTAATCTACTAGTGGTCTATCTACAGGGATGAGAGTGAGTCCACTGCAATGAGTTAAACCCTGGACAGATGTTTAGATTTGAGTCTATCCATTCTAAAGTTCGAGTCATATTTTCCACTCTTAATTGCTACCATTCATTCATTTTGATAAGAATTAGTGAATTAACATATTTACAACCAATTTCTCTTGATCAAAACTTGTAACCAATATTGGTTTATCAAGAAGTTCCAATCAATAATTGGATGGACCTATATTAGGCACATTAAACTCAACCCTAATCCTAGAAAGGTTAGTGCAAAATATTTGTTTGTGCATCCAAGGTCTATGGACAATGACTAGTGAATGTTTGTTTATTCTATGGTGAAGATTTACTAGTATTTTGTTGAATGAAGTTTTATATCCTAGTCTCAAACATTCAAACAATGACCTTTATAGGTTCATTTACTCATTAATAGGATCTAGTGGTATGAATGTCTATTTTGGACAAAATTTGGATAATATGACCTATATGGATTTATTTTCTCTAAGATGTATTGCTATATTTAACAATTACATTTATAGTTCAATTTTAGGATATTATCTTAAATATCATAAGTGAATAACAAAAACAAACATTGACTTTGACAAAAATGATTAAAAAAATAAAGGGAATGTTTTGAAAATATTTTGATTGTCTTTTAATGTGGGTCGAAACTTTGATGGGTTTTTCAAATAAGTTATAAATCCCAATGCAAATATATGTATGAGTGTGAACATTATCATTTTATGTAAAAGCAAATCCATGCATAAATAACATAAAGAAATGACTAAAAATATCAAACATGAGCGATATGCAAACCTTGAAGGATTTGACATAGAAGTGAAAAAATAAAAAAGTCTTGAAAACATGTTGAACACATTCGCGATGCACATTCAGTTGTACAATGCACTATGTTAGAAAATTAAACACACAAGCAATTCAAATATTTACATTTGCAACCAATCTTAAAGTTTGTTCAAACCCAGCAATTTCATCATAACACGCATCCAAACCAATAATAAACCAAAAAAATTATTCATAAAATATTTAGAGTTTAAAATAGACCTTCCAAAATGGATAATGTCACAACCCAAAAAAAAACATAATTATTTAAAAGTGTAAAATTTTATGCGGTGTAATTTTATTTTATTTTATTTTACTAAAAAATTCGGCAATGTTTCCCTTGTAACGAGACCATACCGAGTTATCAACATCTTCATTCCTGACGCAACTCATATCATAATCATGGTCCAATCATCTTGGACCTCTTTCCCAAACAACGCATCACAAAAAAAAAAAAAACAGGTATTGTCCGATAATCAAGATGCAATCAATAATAAGAAAAACAAAATAAAATAAACAATTCTAAGAGTTACTTAACTTGCATAATCAAATAAAAAAAATAAAAACTTAGATTATGAATGTAACACCCCCATTATTTTATCATTCCAACATTTCTAATTATATGAGCAACCATGATAGAATGCAAATACCTAATTTAACATAAAGATATTCTTAAGTATGACATACACATTAATTATATATAAAAGTTTTGTTCTACAAATATAGAGGTTCATTCAATCTCTTTTACATCATTCATAATTCTCAAAATACATGTTGATCAATATAAATACACAAAAGGTAGCATATATTCAAGTAGGATCTATTCTAATGCTTCAAGAGTCTTGAAAATAAAATTAACATTTTATCAACATAATTATCAATAAATGTAATGTATCATTTCACTATACCCATATAAAAATATTTTTTTCTATGTACTTTATTATGAATCATTAATATCTTACACCTTCATATTCATCCAATTAAATTCCAATCTTAGTCGTTTTCATGGGGGTACTGCTCCTTCATTAGGGATATTAATTCATTCGCTCAAATATCGGGCACTAGTTCATCCATCCAATTACCGGCACTAATTCATCCATCCCGGTACTAATTCATCCGCTCAATTACCGGGCATTAATTCACTCGCCAAAGTACCAGACATTAATTCATCCACCCAAATATGTTCATCCGTTAACATCAAACATAAATTACAGAATTTCTAATTAAAATTAACACAAGTTTTTCAATTAATCTTTCTACAAAAATTCAAGATGTCGGATATCTACCTGCTGGTGATGCTTGACTAGTAACTTTTTGCTACTGTCTGGAGCCTTCAACCTTTCCTGTTTCATTTGAAAGATCTTATGATTTTAATATTTCATCACCCAATAATTTTCTTAAAACTTCATCACATAGTAAGATTTTTTATCAATATAATTTTAACATCCGAAACTATTGTGAGTATTCTAACATAGTCTCATGTTCTTTAATAATTCCACAAATAATTTATACAATGTTACATCCACCTAAAATTTTAATTCATCACAATTATAAGGGAATCTTATATCACTATAAAACTTTTCCCAACAATTAGAGGAAATTGAATTCCTTTACACTTAATTCAACACATCATTTCATTTTATTTTTCTTCCACTATTTAAATACAATTCATTAATTTCTTGAAGCTTGAAATTTTATTTCTTATATTTTCCATGGTCAAATTCACCTTTCTAAGAGTTCCATAATCACACATAACAACAACTAAGTATCCATGCATGGAATTTCACTAATCAATACAATAAGATCATACTTATAACATAATAAGGGATCAATAGCAAACCCAAGGTGGAAACCATTTTTTACCCCCCTCCTTCTTCTTTTCTCTTTTTTTTTTTACACATTCTTCAATCTTTAAATACTCAATTATCATAACTAAATATAATTTGTTTGTCATTAATTCAACAATATAATCACCCTAAAAATCCACCCTTGGCCGAAATTCCCATTACTAAGAGGAAGAAATACATTTTTTTTAAATTAATCTAATTAATGACAAGCCCAAACATTTATTTCCTCAATAAACATGTAATTAACATAAATCCATGCATTCAAACCATCATAACATCAAGAACCCACCTTCACATAATACCAATTCTACTCAATCCAATAACAAACATGAAAAAAAACACAATGGATCATCGTGGAGAGTTTTCTTACCCTTAAGGAAAGAAGAATCAAAAGCCAAAACAAGTTGAATCAAGTTTTCCTTCACACTTCCCTCTAAGCTCAATTTTTTCCTTCTCTAAAAGCACACTTAAAATCTTTAAACTCCTTGTAGTCTCCTTAATGTATCAAACCATCTCTTTAATTACTTAACACTCTTTCTATCTTACACTTTGTTTTTATTTTTTATTTTTCAAGTAAGTTCCATGAAAAATAACAAAAGCCCTCTTTTCACATTTTCATCTCTTGGCTGGATATTGCACACTCCCTCTTTTTTTTTTCTTTTTTTTCTTTTCATTGCTGGCAGTTTATAAAAAGGGTTGTTTTAGGCAAAGTTTCATTTTGGTCCCTGACGAAATTTCTAGACACTCATTTGTGCTATTTGTTCTTTTATCTGAAAAAAATTCTTATCATACTCCAAAAATTTTGAAACTTTAACCTAGGTTAAAATAATATTTTATAAGACTCCATGAAAAATTTTAACTTAATATGATGATCAGATTGAAAGTTACATGCTATAACATAAAATTAGTTGGTTTATGATTTTTCATCAAAAATTCAAAATTTTAAATTTCATACTTGTACAAGTCATATTAATTAATTTACTCAATTCTAGAGATCATTTCTCTCTCTCTCTCTCTCTCTCTCTCACACACACACACACACACACACACACACATATATATATATATATATATATATATATATATATATATATATATATATATATATATATATCGGGGTTTACAGATAAGGTGGACAAAAAAAGGCTAAAACAATAGGTGATAGTGGTTAAACAGTGATGGAACAGTTGCCAGTGACGACTCAGATTATGTCGCATTTTTAAGCTAAACAATAAGGAGAACAAGTGCGTGATTTGGTTCATAAGAAGAAATAATTCCTTTTATTTCTCATAGTGGAGGATGTGTCAGCCACTACCATCAAATGAGAGAGATCTGTTCATTCAAAGTCCAACAATTTCTCCCCTTATCATTTTTTCTTCTAGAAAACTTGACTTCCAACATGTCATTAAGCTTATTGGTGGGGAAGGGAGGCTTGTGGCCTAGCCTGCAAGTTGTGTCACCCCATATTATTCCTTCTAGTGGTGACGGTGTAAGACATCGATGGTCAGTGAGAGGGATCAAAGGTGCTGAAAGTCTGACTACGTATTGATTTTTTCTTTAACAACTTCTCTTCCTTCTTTATTTTGGTGTTTTTCAAGGATACAAGGATACAAGGGTAGGGAAGTTAGTTGGATGATGAGGAGATATGAGAAAGAGGTTAGGATCGTTGTTATGGTGGTCAAAATGATGTTGGTTAACCAAAATATAGTGAGGTAGGTTGAGATATGACTAAGGTTCGTGATTTTATTTTCGGGTTAATTAGTAGGAGAGAAGATTTTAGGGTTTTTGTGTGGTTTCTTTCTCAAGTTTCAGCCCTCTACTCTCTTTCTCTTTCATTCTCTCTATTTTTTTTGCTCTTCAATAATGGCTAAGATTTTGTGGTAAAAGTGGAAGAGATGAAGCTAGGTTTTTTGATGGGGTTGGTTTATGATGATAGGTTTTTCTATGGGTTGGTTTATGATACGGGTGGCTAGATTTTCTGTCAATTTTTTTTTTGTCTTACCAATCCTATTTACACTATTCTTAGGAATATTTTTATTTTTTTATCCCTTATTCTAAGAACATCCTAGTAATATCCTAATTATATATTTTTTGTCCTTTATTCTTCTTGTTTTGCAGTTTAACCCACTTGTCACTTGTCCATTTGCTTCCTATATTTTGACTAGGGAAGTATTTATTTCCTTGTACGTTGTATATTAAGCTTAATCTATGTTCCTAAACTTTATAGCCAATTAATTGAATCATTGATATTTATATACCTAATATGTCATTTTATTAACCTTGATATTCAAACTTCTTAGAAAACTTTTTATTAATTATCACACCTTTAATACAATGCTAATATTATGGTACACTAACAATTAGTAAATTCAATTCAATCTTTAATGAAGAAAATGATCAATTTTGGTAAATTTTCTAAAAGAAACTTATTAATCCTAAAAAAAAAAGGCTTTTCTTATAATAAATCCTAAAATATAGCTTATTTTTTCATTTATACATTGTATAAATAACATAAAATAAGTAACTTAAATCACTTTTAAAATATATAATAATATATTTGTACTTTATTTTGACTTTTAAAACTAAAAACAATAAAACTTAAAAATAAACCAATAAAAACATAAACAATCAAATTTTGAAAATAATTAAATGACATACAAAAATCATCAAATTATTAAATTGATTCGTAGGTGATTTTGTTATAGATTATTTGTTGTTCCTATGTTGTTTTTACTCATTTCAACAAAAAAATGATAATGTTAAAAACAATTATTAAAAATATATAAAAATTTATTCATTTTTAATTTATATTTACTTCACTTATAATTGAAAAACAATTGTTTAACATAAAAAGAGTTTCACAATAATATATTGTTAAGTTAAAAAGCTTTAGTGATTATTATTTAAGAGTTATATGAATTTATCCTAACTATTACTTAGTATTTTTAAAAGATAATTAAATTTATGTCCCTAATATGTTCATTTTAAAACTATTTTATATGGTAAATCATTAAACATTTGATGCATATATAATTATCAAATTTTATGTCAAATTATTTGAAAATAAAAATGTTTATTTAATAAAGATTTCAAATTTATTCACTTATAAATAATCCTCAATAATTTATTAGAATTTACAAAAAGATATAAATTTGTTAAACAATGCATGTGCGAAAGCATTACGTGTAATGAGAAACTAGTATTTAAAGAAATACAATATTTAATTTTGGAAAACGAAAAGAGAAACAAAAAACCCAATAAAAATAACGAAAAAAACTTTAAAAGACCTCGAAAAATGAGTAAATGAGAGGGTTTTCATCATCTAAAGTAACAAAACATGAATCAATTTACCCAAATATTATTCATCCTCTGAGAAAGAGCATTCCGTGCTCTCATGAAATGATATTTTTAATTTAAAAATATTTTAATTAAATAAAAATAATTTGTGAGTGTCTGCCTTTAGAGAGAGAGGGATGCTGTAATTTTAATTAAAATAAGATGAAATAGGAAAAAGGAGAGAAGTGACAAGTTTTAATTCATCATTTACTGATAGAATTTTCATTTACAATTCCGTTGGAATTTGTTAACATGTTAAAATTTTGATGAAATTACTGATAAAATATTTATTAATTTTGATAATTTTTAAAATTTCATCACAATTTCTATAAAAAAATACCAAAAAAAATATTTTATCGCTATTTTCATTAGTAATTATCAACTGAACTTTTTCATTGTTATTTTCATCCGTAATTACCAACTGAAATTTTTTCATAAATGTTTTCATTGTTTGTTTGCTGATTTTTTGGTAGGGAATGCTTGAAATATGAAATGACAGATAAATATACAAATATTTAATCTTAATTTATCTTTTTAATTTATACATTTTATTTCTTTTACCTTGGATGTTGTTTTTTTTCTTACCAAGAACAAATTGTTTTTATTTTTATAAATACAACATGCAAATATAGTTCATTTATATTAAATATAAAAGAAAAGAAATATAAATTATAATATTATTTTTGAAACATTAAGAAAATACAAAATAATTAAAAAAATAATTGTTATTTAAAAAAAGATGAAATCTACAAATAAAAAAAATAAGAAAGAGAGAGGATAGTAATTTAAATATATATATATATATAAAATTAATGCAAAGTAAAAATTTATAAAAACAAGGTTATTAATTAAAATTAAAAAAAAATAAAGAGGATAGTGTTGGGCTAGGCTCGCACTCCTTGCCACCTATATAAGAGCCAAGACATGTCTGAGCTGATTTTTTTTTTATTGAGCGGATGATACATCGTTCACTCTTTTTATTTTATATTAAATGACAAGTTATTCTCTGTGGCATATAACCTACTATTGTCTAGAATATTTTATAGTCACATCTGGTGGTGATAGGAAAATTAGGGTTCGAGTTTTTCAAACAAAAAAAAATTTCAATATGTTTTTATTTTAAAATTAAAACCTAAAAAAAAGATATCCTTAGAACATAAATAAACCATTTTCTCAATTCAAAATACCCTTAAATTGATCAAAAAATAAAAAAATAAATCAAAAAAAGATTTTTTATTTCAACCCCAATCTACTTTTTTCTAGCATTATAAAAAATAAAAAACATCTTAATAAAATTTTTTTTGTCAAATAAAACTCATTGACATCAAGAATGATTTTTTGTTTTGCTAGAATGCGGACAACCAATACATTTATCTCTCCTCTCTTATTTTTCATCGGATCCTCTCTCAAAATCAAGAAATGAAATGCAATCAAAATATAGTTTGTAACAAAATATTACATTGTAAAACTAAAGGAACTAAACATGAACTCGACAAAGACTTTTAGGCAGAAATAAGCTAAAAAACGTGTTTTTATGAGTTAAAAAATAAAATCAAATCCTTGCATTGTTGCCTCCCACTAAATTTGGTCCCCAAGTGATATTTTTTTTACAAACAATATAATTTTTTATTTTATTTTATGGAATCGAGCATCAACACAATTAATGTTGGGATATTAATTCGACACCTTTATAACTTCATAAAAGAATATTAAAATAAATTATCAAGCACAATTTCTCATCAAAACAATGCAAAATAATTAAATTAGAAGAAATAATTATTTGATGATTGAATCGGAAGAATTTTCAAAAGAAAAAAAATGTTGTACAAATCCGAAGTAATCTGCGTGTGGATGAACAATATTGCTTCTACTGTAATATAAGTTTTTGTTCATTGTACATTGCATGGTTTTTTTCATACCACCATATCAAAATAAGTATTGTAGCCAGCAATTGAGAAAATATATGACAGTTGGGAAAAAAATTATGCAAATTTATTGTAGCCAGCAATTGAGAAAATTTACATTACTAATGCAATAACTAATTATGTGTAATGTCTCATGTGTGTGTGTGTGTATAAAAACTTGATTCGCGAATGTTTCTTTATTTTATTGAAAAAATCTCTAATTTATGATACCTGAAAAGCTACTGTGATTGACCCAATCCATACTTGAAGACCTAAGACAGTCAACATCTTCAAATTCAAGCTAGGGTCGTTCTATGCATACTTTGCTTTTGAAATCAGAATCGTCTTGTATGATATAACTTTGCTTTTGAAATCAGCATGGATTGACAATTCCGGACACCAACTAAGTAACTATTTGTTTTAATGTTTCAAAAATATTTTTTAAAAAATTTAAAATATTATTTTTTTCTTTATTTAAAATTAATTTTTTTATATTTTTAAATCATTTTTTGTGTTTATGTTAAAAATATATTTTTTAAAATAAAACATTTAAATATATTTTTAAATAAAAACATTTTAAAAGATAATTAACCACTCCTAATAACACCTCTAAAACCCATAACCAAATGGTCAGAATTCATTAACTTGTGACATATCAAACTAGCATCATCCATTGGATGATCTCTCCAAGAATTAATCACTCCAAACAAGAAAATCAATTAGCCTAAGCCAATTCATATTTAATATAGTCTTTTAAGCAGCATAGAAGTAATTAGTATATTATGGAGATACCCGTGAAGTAAACAAACCCATTGTGATAAATACACTTGGAATTGACTAGAAATATTGAAGACAAAAAAAAAGAAGTAAAAAAACAAGAAGAAGATAATGGAAAGAGACTCCTGAAGTTTATAGTCCTGTTTGTTTTTGCGTTTTAAAAGTGTTCTTGAAAAAATTTAAATTTTTTAATTTTTTAATTTTTTTCTTTATTTTAAATTAACATTTTTTTAGTATTTTCATATCATTTTGATGCGCTGATATCAAAAATAATTTGTAAAAAATTAAAAAAATATTATTTAATTCATTTCCAAGTAAAAAGCACTTTAAAAAGCAACCGCAACCGCAACTACACTCCCAAATAGACAGTTGGATCGCTAGAAACATAGGGATGATAGAGCTGAAAAACCAAGGGTGTTAAATTCTCCTTTTTAGTTTTTCTTTTCTTTTTCAACTTTCTATTTTCAATGAAAAATTAGAAAAATATTCTTTTATTAAAAATCAAGATGATTTTTTTAAAAAAAGAAGTGTACATAAATATTATAACTATTTTTCATAAAAAATTAAAACTATAATTTATAATAACCATCTTAACATTTTGTGTTTGTGATAATCTAATAGTATAATATTAATTTTATTTCATTTAAATTAAAAATTATCATGAAAATATTATATAAAAAAATTAAAGAGTGTTAGATAATAATATAAATCATATTTTGAAATCTTAGCTAACAGCTTAAGCTATTGGGAGATAATAATATAAATCATATTTTGAAATCTTAGCTAACAGCTTAAGCTATTGAGTTGAAATGATTCTTTGATAAAGAGGAAGGCAAAAAAGACTCTGTTTATTACTCACTATAATAGTAAAATGATGGTTTTGCTTTTCCAAAAAAACCAATTGTCTTTGTTTTGGTGGTATTTTTGTCTTTTCACATGACATATTAGTTATGTATAATAAATTTATAACATTGTTGAAAAGGTGCATAACTGCCTTTTTATTTATTCATGTATAATAAATTTACAAGTAAACACTTGAAATCAAAACATTTAAACTATAGGTTCAAGGGCCTTTTGATCCTTTCCTTTAGATTTTTTTAACCAGGGTAATCAAGGACATTCTTGCCTAAAAAGCTGTTAACATGTGGAAGACACCTCGTTCCTTTTGTACGATGCGTGTGGCACCTCACATTGACATAAAATGCCCTTATGCTAAATCGTTAGATGTATCACCGCGTCCTCTTACTCCTAGTGTGGTGAATGTTAGCAATGGTGGGGTGATTTGTCGCTAATCGATCTTTTTTGTTTTTTTTCCTTTATATCTCTCTCTTGCCTTAAAAAATACAAGTTGGTATTTTTTGTTGTTGATGCTTCTACTTTTGTTCTTATTCTTCTTATTTCTTTTTTTCCTTGTTTTTTTTGTTAATTTTTTTTTGTTTTCAATTTAATCCTTCAATTTTAATTTGTCATGTATTAGATTTTTATGTTTTTAATTTCATCATTCAATCCAAGTTTATAGTGTATTGTTTTTTTCTTCTAATTTGGTCATCATTCTTTTGATTTTTTTTCCTTCTGTTAGATTTTCTTTTCTTTTTAATTTAACTCTCAAATAAAAAAAGTTCTTTGCACTCTAATTTATTTTTTATTTTAATTTTCACCCTTATTCTTTGATTTGTTGGGAATTGGGTTTCGTGATTTTTTTTTCATATTTGGTGCTTTCGATTTAATGATCCAGATTATAGGTTTGAAAAGTTAATGTAGGTCGACATATTTTTTTTTGTTTTTTTTTTAATTTCATTGTTTGACATTAGTTTATTTTTTGGTATAAAAAATAGGCTTTGTGGTTTTCTTTAGTTTTTTTTTTATTGGGTTATCTCCATTTTATAATCCAAGCCACAAGTTTTGCTAGTTAACTCGGGTTGACTTACCTTTTATTATCCAAGTTACATGTCTATGACACTATCTTTGGTTGATTCAAGCCATTTTTTGTCTTTTTTTAATCTAGTTACGTACTTCCTAGTTTTTTTTCAAGTTATTGTGTTTTTTTTTAAATTATCTATTTACTATCATTCTCAAATTTTTTTTATCATTTAATTAAAATAAAATAACCTTATTAAACACAATTAAAGTTATGACCTGAGTCATTTATTTTTTTTTTATTTGAAACACTCTTGCATCATCTAGACATCGTTTTTACGCAAAAATTACAAACACAACATGGGTTTGTGTCTGGTTGCTGACTAAACAAATATTTTTAATAGATTTATAATAAAAATTAAGTTTATAACACAAACTAAATATAAAAAAAAAGAATTTTAAACTTTTATATTATTAAAAAGTACTTGTATTAAATTTTTTTTTGAATGGTACACGTTTTTTCTTCATTTAGAAAATAGTGAAAAACTTGTAAATGATAAACCCTACATGGTTTGCTTTGTATACTTCTTGCATCCTTTATTTACTCCTCCCTCTCTCTCTCTCTCTCTCTCTCTCTCACCGACACACACATGGAAGTCACCACTTGATGTCCAAATCCAAGTATTGTTGTCTAGTTTGTCGCATTCACACCTCAAGCTTAGAGCATTATGACATCATTTTGACACAATAATGATTCAGAAACAAGATGGCCAATGGGTTTTTTTTTTAAGGAAAAAAAATTGGTTCCAAATTATTCGTTATGTAAGAAATTCTCTTAAGGGAATTTTTTCGAAGATTTAAATTAACAGTCTTTACATTGATTAAGATTTTACGTTTTTATTTTATTTTTTATATATATATAAAAGGGAGTTAGTGTTGAATTTTATTCAAATATTGATGTCGATAAATCCATTAATTAGGTCAAGGTTTAATGATTAAGTTCCTGGAAGTTTCATTAATGTTAATATTGCTTGAATTCGTGAAAAGTACGTTGGACTACTCTATTTTTATACTCTTAATATTTAAAGTTGGTTTGATAAATTATTTTTCTTGTAATCTGTTTAAAATTTCTAATAAATTATACATAAAACAATAAAAATTTTTATTTTAATTAATCAGCTTCTCTAAAGGTTGAAGGTGATGTTTATTTATGAAGTTGGATTGTGTTTTTTTTAAATTTAAATTAATTATTTTTTAATATTTTTAAATTTTTTTGAAGAGTTAATATTACAAATAAAAAAATATTAGTATAATATATTTTTTTAATTTTTTTTTTTATCATAGATACAAAGCCCTAAAAGTGTGAAAGCAGTCATTTTCCTAGGGCACAACACATTAATTTTGATGGGGGTAATGCCAATGTTTGTGGTTCACGCTGTCTCCAGATGTTACGGTTAGATGATGTCACGCTTGTCATGTATTTCTGTTATCATAATAAGTGGATATTGGAATTCAATCAACAATTATTTTCGAGTTCATATTGCAATCATTATTTCACTCTTTAGTCTTGTATCGTACATGATAAAAATTCTGGGAATTTGAAATTTAGTGTGTTTTTTATGCGCCATTTAGGATCATTTGTGGGGTTTTTTTGCAAAATTTTGGAAACAAAGCAAAGAATTTTCTTTAATAAAAAAAAACTAAACCTTCACAATTTTTTTGAAAATCATTTTGTTTTTTATTCACAAATTTTAGCAATCAATTGTCAATTTTATGTTTCTGAAAACAAAAATTCTTCTTTGGCATGATTTATATTTAATTTCTATTTGGCTTTTGTTTTTAAAATTCAAAAATAAAATTAATTAGAAAAAGAATAGTGATAGAAAACCTATTAATTGGGGCATGCTTGGAGTCCAAGTAGATAGAATAGCACATTATACATACATACTTTCATACAAATCGCTGCTACTTTTCTTGTCAAACTCTAAACCTTGTTTATAGTCCTTGATGGTTGCATTTCTCGAATTGCATGTTGGTTTTCAAACAACCCCTGTAACGATCAAGTTAATCTTGTCTCTAACCTCGAGGTTGACAAGAAAAGTAGCAGCGTTGGCAGATTCGTGGCTAGGTCGGCTGATTGATGCTAACCTTTCTTCAAATTGTTAATGAAAGTTATAGAATTTGAATGGAATGAAAGTTCTTGCGTTAAGAAATGTATATATTTATCTTATTTTATTTTATTTTATTTTATTTATTAAGAATAAAATAATATTTTTAATTTAGTTTATATATAATTTCTTTGTATTAATTAGGTTAAAGCCATACTTTTAAAATATTGTGATTAATGAAAACCTTAACCTCTTTCTCTTTTATATTTGTATTTATTTTATGGTAATTTGAATTGCTTTAACATGGTATCAGAGTTAGTTTCATGAAATTTTTTTGGAGTGATATTCATTCTGTTTCTACAAATCTGGTATTTCATCATCTCTTTAGTTTCTACAACTTGGTATTTACGTTCTGTTTTTGCAATTTTTTTGTTTTTGAAGTAATCATATAACTTCGAGGAGATATTTGTTTAGTTTCTATGATATCTATTTAGTTTCTAAAATTTGGTATTTTGTTTTTCGTTACTTTTGCATTTCAGTTCTATATGATTGTTGATTATGACTACTGAAAGAGATGATTTGCTTCAGTTTGTGAGTATGAGGTAGGATGAGAAGAATTATTCATATTGTAGTTATGTAATGTATAATTTTTTTAAGGGTAAAAAGATGTAGGGATATGTTAGTGGAATCTATGTGGTACCTAAGAATACTGAGGAAGGGGATGTTGTTTTGATAGATGCATTAGAAGCAAACAATGCAAAGATTATTACTTGAATTAACACTTTTATTGAGCATTCCATAAGTACACAATTGGCAAAGTATGAGACAGCAAAGGAGGTTTGGGATCATCTGTGAAGGTTATTTATGCAATTAAATTTTGCAAAGCAGTATCAGTTAGAAAATGACATACGAGCTCTTCACCAGAAGAATATGAGTATTCAAAAGTTCTATTGACAGATCTTTGGGTTCAATTAGCTCTTATAGAATCGGTAGAATTAAAGGCATGTAGTGCCTATATTGATCGTATGGAACAACAACGATTGATACAATTTTTAACAGCACTTTGCAGTGATTTTGAAGGACTTAGAGGTCCAATTCTACATTGTTCTCAACTGCCTTCTTTTGACTCTGTTTTCAGTGAGTTATTGGCTGAAGAAATACATTTCTAGTTTTATTCTAATAGGAGAATTCTTTCTGTTTCGAATCCATCTGTACTAGCAGTACCCTCCAAGTCATTCTCGAATCATCAGAATAAGCCTTATACAAGGGTTGCCTTCGATGAGTGCAATTTTTGTAACCAGAAAGGTAATTAGAAGGCTCAATGTCCCAAGTTGAGACAACAGAATCAAGCTTAGAAGTTTGGCAGCTAGTCACAATCTAATGCTCATAGACCATCTCAAAGTTATAAACCATCACACCACAATATTGTAGCAGTAGTTACATCAGGCTCTATCACCGATCCTAGTACTCTAGCTGAGCAATTTTAGAAGTTTCTCTCCTTACAACCACAAGCAATGTCTAATTCTTTTTCCGTAGGTCAGTTGCCTCATAGTTCCTCAAGTATGTCACATTCTAAATAGGTCTTGGATTCTAGTGCTTCACATCATATTTCTCCAGATTCTTTATCTTTTACCTCTATGTCCCCTTCACTCTCCATCCCTATTATGACTGATGATAACACTCCATGCCTTTAGCAAGTGTTGGTTCTGTTGTCATACCTCATTTATCTCTCTTTAATGTTTATCTTATTTCGAAACTTAGATTGAATCTTGCTTCTATTGGACAATTATGTGATTCTGATGATTATTTAGTCATTTTTTTCTTTTCCTTTTGTTATGTACAGGATCTGCGGTCTCAGAAGTTGATTGGGACATGCCATAGAGAGAATTGACTATATATTTTGGATGAGTTAAAAGTGCTAGTTGCTACTACCGCTGCTGCTACTACTAATGATTTGTCTTCTTTTTGTTTAAGTCATTCCTCTTCTAGTTTTTATTTATGAAATTCTCGTTTAGGTCATGTTTTGTCTTCTCGTTTGAGATTTTTAGCATCCACAGGACCTTTAAAAAATTTACAACCTTGTGATATTTCTTATTGTAGTGGATGTAAACTAGCAAAATTTTATGTTTTATCTTTTCATCGAAGTATTTTTATTTCTTCTTCCCCATTTGAATTGATTCATTATGATGTATGGGGTCCTCTTCCTGTTGCCACGAAAGAAGGGTCTCGATATTATGTTTCTTTTATTAATGATCATACTTGTTATTGTTGGGTTTATTTAATGAAACTTCATTCTGAATTCTTTGAGATATATACAACTTTTCGAGCTCTTGTCAAAACTCAACATTTTGTTATTATCAAATGTTTTAGGTGTGATCTAGGAGGGGAATACACCTATAATAAATTTTATGAGTTGTTTGCCTTAGATGGAACCATTCACCAAACTTTGTGTACATATACTCTGAGTAAAATAGTGTGGTTGAAATAAAACATAGGCACATTGTCAAAACTACTCATTCTCTCTTGTTGTGTGCTTTTGTTCGTATTCAGTTTTGGGGAGAAGTTGTCCTTACTACTGTAAGTTTGATTAATACAATCTCATCTTCTCATAGTTCAGGTTTTTCTCATTGGGTATGTCCTTGATTATTCCTCCTTTAGAGTTTTTGGTTGTACTTGTTTCGTTCTTCGTCCTCATGCAGAACATAGTAAGTTTTCCTCTTGATCTGCTATTTGTGTCTTTCTAGGTTATGATGAATGTAAAAGAGGGTATCATTGTTTTGATCCAATAACTCAAAAACTTTATGTGTCTCGTCATGTTGTTTTTCTCGAGCATATACCTTTTTTTTTCTATTCCATCCACTACTCATAGCTTGACTAGACCTGATATTATTCGTATAGATCCCTTTTTCTAAGAATTCTGATAGTTTATCATCTTAGGTTCCCAGTACTTTTGATACCCCTTCCCATGTTTGTTCTGTTTCTACTCATCATTTTACAGGTACTAACATTTTACTCTCCAGCACATCTGAACCTCAATTCTCATCTATAGCTCCCCAAGCTTCATCTGAGATTATGAATCCACTTTTACGTCAATCCATACGTATTTGTAAGTCCACAAAACTACCAGATTCGTTTATTCTTGTTATTCTTCATCCTTTACTTCTTTTTAGCTTATGTTCACTATCTCTCGAAGCCCTCTTCCTATAAGAAGGCAATTCTTGATCCTTTTTGGTAGCAAGCTATGGATGAGGAACTTTCTGTTTTGCATAAGATAGATATTTGAGATTTGGTTCCTCTACCTCCTAGTAAGAGTGTTGTTGATTGTCGTTGGGTGTATAAAATCAAGACTAATTCTGATGGGTCAATTAAGCGATACAAAGTTAAGTTGGTTGCAAAAGGATACTCTCAATAGTATGGTATGGATTATGAGGAGACATTTACCCTAGTTGCAAAAATGACTACTATTTACACTCTTATTATTGTAGCTTCGGTTCGTTAGTTGCATATCTCCCAACTTGATGTTAAAAATGCCTTCTTAAATGGAGATCTTCAAGAAGATGTTTATATGACGCCCTCTCCTAGTGTTTTACATGATTCTAGGTATGTTTGTAAGCTCAAGAAAGCATTATATGGTCTAAAACAAACGCCTCATGCTTGGTTTGAGAAATTTTCTATTGTGATCTCGTCTCTTGGATTTGTTTCTAGTAGTTATGATTCTGCTCTTTTTATTAAGTGCACTAATACAGGTTGTATTATTCTGTCTTTATATGTTGATGATATAATTATTACTAGTGATGACGTTGATGATATTTTAGTTTTGACAACAGAATTGGTTAGACAGTTTAAAATGAAGGATTTTGGGTTATCTTTGATATTTCATGGATATTGAGGTAGCTTACTCACCTAGAGGTTACCTTCTTTCTTAGTCGAAATATGTTGCAGATATTCTTCAGTGGGCTAAACTTACTGATAACAAGACTATAGACACTAACATTGAGATTAACGCAAGGTATTCTTCTTTTGATGGTCTACCTTTAACAGATCCTACCTTATATCGTACTATTGTTGGGAGCTTGGTATATCTCACTATTACTCGTCCAGATATTGCATATGTTGTTCATGTTGTTAGTTAGTTTGTTACTTCTCCTACTACATTTCACTAGGTAACTGTTTTTTGTATTTTGTGATATCTTTTTGGTACTGTCTGTCAGAGTCTTTTACTCTCATCCACCTCTTCCTTTAGGTGCATGCATGCATACTCTGATGCTGATCATGACAGTGATCCCACATGTCGCAAGTCTGTTACCGGTTTCTATATCTTTAGGTGATTATCTTATTTCTTGGAAGAGTAAGAAACAGTCTATTGTTTCTCAATCTTCAACTAAAGTAGAATATCGTGCTATGACATCTACTACCGAAGACATTATTTGGTTACATTGGTTACTGCTAATATGGGAGTTTCTCTCTTTCATCCTACTCTTATGTATTGTAACAACCGGAATTCTATTCAGATTATTCACAACTCGGTTTGTCATGAATAAACTAAGCACATTGAGATCGATTGTCATCTTACTCGTCATCATCTCAAGCATGGCACAATTACTCTACCATTTGTTTCTTCTTCTTTGTAGATTGCAGACTTGTTTACGTTACATTCCATTTCTCGTTTTTTTTTTTCTAGTTGGCAAACTCTCGATACTTGTAGCTGCCGCATAGTGAGTTTAAAGGAAGATGTTAATATATATATATATATATATATATATATATATATATATATATATATATATTGTTTTATTTATTAAGGGTAGAATTGTATTTTCAGTTTAGCCTATATATAATCTCTTTGTATTTAGGTTAAAGCCATACTTTCAAAATATTGTGATTAATGAAAACCCTAGTCTCTTTCTCTCTTATGTTTGTATTTGTTTTCTGTTAATTTGAATTGTTTTAATAGTCTAAAGAATTCAAAACATCTTTGGAAAAGCCACTTGCACTAACTCGACCACTACCGAGGGAAATTATATATATTAGCAATAACTATAGAAGTTGTATATGCGGTGTTGATGAGGGAAATGATGGGAAACAGAAGCAGGTATATATATCAATAAGATGATGAACAAGTTAGAATGTAAATATATGCCCATTGAACAATGTGGATTAGCGTTCCTATTTTTAGGCTCATCCCATATATTAGCTAACCACCTAACTTTTGAGACAAACCTTTTAGAAGCTTGATGTAGCAGCTGGATGGTTGGTAAAGTGGTTCATATAATTGAATGGATTTGGCATCCACTGTAAACCACATACATTAACAAAAAACATTAGCAAATACAAATGGACACATCGATAGAAATATTATGTTAGTAAATTGCAGTAAATTTATCCAATTGAACATACCATCGTAGTAGCTATTGGTAAACACCGACAAAAATATTTTCTTGATATATACTGAGAGAATTATAGTGGGAAAAGAAGAAATGAGAAAAAGACAAAAAGTATGATGACATGTCATTTTTATATATAGAATTATCGATGGATTTAAACTCATCGGTAAATCTATCTATAATATTTAATTTATGACCTGACAAACAACCTTCCTCTCTCCCTCCCTCATTTCTTCTTATTCCTCCATTTTTCTCTACAAAAAACACCATATTACCCCTCTTTAATTTTATCACAAATCAACCTCTCACTATAAATCCAGTCACCTCAACACTTAGTTTGTTAGCATTCTTGTTCTGATTCAAATTTTATTGAGGATTCTCCACTTCAAGTAAGCAAAACTACCTATTTTTAACTCAATTTTAAAATGTTGATTTTTATTGCATATATTTGAAGTATATGTATTTTGTTTGGGTGTTTGCTTGCTTTATATCTTTTTTTCCATAGAAATTTGTTATATGCATGTATGACCTGTACATGTTAGGATTTGTTTAAGATTTTATAAAATTGTATTTGTTTGTACATTGATGAAATTTAATTTGAATTTGTGATTTAAGTATTTTGTGATGAAATAAATAATGACTTATGTAACGAGTCCATTTTATATTTTGTCAATTTTATTATTGAGTTCAAAATTTTAGTAAATGTATAGATATTTGAATTTATGTAGATAATTGAATAAGTTGAAAATTATTGAGTTACATATATTTAGTTTTACTATTAAAATAGTTTGAATTAAACCAATGTTCTATTATTTATTTAGTTTACATAATTAATTAATACATGTTGTTATCAATATTCTATATAAGTTTGACATAAATAATGGATGATTGTTCATAGATGTATCGAGATTCACCTGGAGGGTTACGTAGGATAGATTATTGTAATGAGATTCAAGATTTTATTAATCATCCACTATCTAATTTGAGAAATATTAGTGGCGACGGTATTAGATGTCCATATAAAAGGTGCAAGTTTTAAAAAAGTTAATCGATCCAGATATTGTAACGATACATCTTTTACAAAAAGAGTTCGTGGAGAGATACTTGTGTTGGTTTGCACACGAAAAACCATATGTTCCTTACATGACCATGGTAGAAAAGATGATTGGGTTAACTTTTAGTTATAGCAATGTGCATGAAGTTGTTGTTGACAATAGTAATCCTTATAGGAATATAGTTATAGATGCGATGTGAATGAATCAGGGTTATACCAGCCAATGTCCAATAGTAAATGAAGAACCTAATGCAGACACGATCAAGTTTTTTTTATCTTTTGAAAGACTCTGATGAATCATTATGGAATGGGTGCACAATCACAGTAAATTATCGGTAGCTGCACATGTGTTCACCATCAAGTCAAATCATGGGTTGAGTGAGGCTGGTTGCAACATAATTGTTGAATAGGCAAAAAGCATTTTACTTAAAGGGAATACGATGAAAGATATTTTTTATACTACTAAATCCATTGAGAAACATCTCAGCTTAGGATACCAAAAAATTAACATGTGTCTAAATTTCTACATGTTGTACTACCTTTAAAATGCAAAGTTGACCTAGTGCAGAACATGTGGACATACTCATTATAAACCCAGAATTGGCAGGGGAAGGACTTTTATTGTACATAGAAAACTTAGATACTTTCTAATCACACCTAGACTACAAAAGGTTATTCATATCACTAAAGATTGTTGAGCATATGACATGGTATCATTTACATGATGTGGTGGATAGAGTGATAGCGCACCATTCCGATGGTGAAATCTGGAAACATTTTAAAGGCTGTATCCTTAGTTTTTAGTAGAATTAAGAAACATGCATCTTGGGTTATATACAAACGGATTCAATCCGTTCGGGTCATTTGTTGCTCCTTATTCTTGTTGGCCAGTGATACTCATGGTTTACAACTTGCCACCAAGGATGTGTGTAAGGTTGGAGTTCATGTTTTTATCTACAGTCATACTTGATCCTAATAATCTGGGTCAAAATATAAATATTTTTCTTTGTCCGTTGATTGATGAGTTGAAGAAATTATGGTCATCCAGGGCTTTGACTTATGATGTACTAAGGAAATAAACTTTTTCGATGAAGGCAGTTTTGATTTGAACAATCAATGATTTTTCTATGTATAGAATGATTTTTGGTTAGAGCACGCATGGAAAACTAGTATATCCATACTGTGTGAAAAATAATAAAGCCTTCACATTAACAAACAGTGGTAAAATGTCTTTTAATTATTGCCACATGTGATTCTTGCCAACGGATCACAATTACATAAAAAATAGAAAGAACTTTTTTGTTGACAATGTTGAAAGGGATGTTGCATCGCCACTATCGTCAAGTGAAGAATTGTATAAAATGGTGTCGGAGTATGATGACATTGTGTTTGGTTTTCAATTCGGTAAGTAGAAGTTTTTTGATTTTGGTTTGACCCACAATTAGGTAAAACAAAGTATATCCTCCACCATAACCTTGATGTCATGCATGTTGAAAAGAACATGTTTGAAAATATTTTCAACACGGTTATGGTTATGAAAGGAAAGATAAAGGACAATATCAAGGCTAAAATGGATATATCTTTGTTTTGTCACTGTAAGAATATGAAGCTAGTTTATGATGGATCACAAGTCCCAAAGCCCAAAGCAAGCTCCACCTTAGACAAGAATGCAAAGTTACTTGCCTACCAATAGCTTAAGAGTCCGAGTTTTCCTGATAGACGTGTTTTGAACATATCAAAGTTGCTGAAATTGAAGGATTGTAGATTATATGGAATGAAAAGTCATGACTGCCACATGTTTATGCAAATACTCATTCCACTAGCTTACCGAGATTTATTGCCAAAGAGTATATGAGATACACTCAGAGATTAGTTACTTCTTTAGAGATATATGCTCCAACAGGTTGCAGACATAACACATGGAGAGACTTGAAACAAATATCATCTAAACAATCTATAAACTTGAGATGATATTTCCTTCATCATTCTTCGACTCAATAAAGCATCTCCACATATATCTACCATTTACGGTAAAATTTAAAGGCTCGATCCAATATAGATAGATGTATCCATTCAAGAGGTTAAGGATTACACATGTATTGTAATTAAAATCCTATTGTCTTTTTTAAAAAAATTCAAAACATTTATTTAATTTCATGCGGGTACTTGTTCAACCTTAAGATAAAAGTGAAAGACAAGGCAAATGTTGAGGCTTCAATTTATGAAGCCTATATTGTTGAAGAGATCTTAACATTTATCTTGTATTATTTCAAGTCTTACTTGAAAACAAGAATCAACCATGTTCCAAGGCATAACAATGGCGGGGAAGTGCCTTAGATTGAGAACCTTGTCAATATTCTTCCATCTTAGATGACCTCATACCAAGAAATGCTATGAGGAAAAGATATTTGACAAAAATAAAATTAAGACAAACACATAATTATGTGCTTTTAACTACGATGAACTAAGACCTTTTATTCAGTAAGTATAATACTCTATATTTTGTTACTTTTGAATAATTTATCTCTTATACTATCTTAAACTAATAAATTGATGAATTCCTCAGAGGTAGCATCACTAATTATTACTGTCTAAAAACTTACGGCTGACTAAATCCCAAATATTTTGATTATAAGATGAACAATTTTCCACGTGATTTAGAACATATGTAAAGACTATTTAATTATTCTTATCTCTTGAGATACTTAATGTTAACTGTGATAGAGATGTAATTCATGTACCAGGTTTATCAATTGGAAGTAAATACTAATGTTACTTTGAATTTACTAAGTCTGAATTTTGAAAGAAAGGTGAAGTGCTATAATTGGTATTTTATTAATGAACGTCTATTTCATACTAAAGAGTATGGTTAAGGCAGAAAGACATATAATAGTGGGGTTTGTGTTAAGAGATCAACTTCTAATGAGTTTAAAGTTGACTAATAATGAATTGCAATATCATAACGAGTAGAATATAGTCTTTTTATTCAAATGTTATTGGTATGATACCACTAATAGAGAAATCTGAGTAGATCCTCATCATAGTTTAGTCAAAATTAATTCAAAGGCTAGACTTCGCAACTTTGACGATGTCTTTATTTTCACCAAGCAATTCCAGCAAGTTTATTACATATACACTTTTCCTTTAGAAAGGATCATTCAAGAGTTGATTGGTTATCTGTAGTGAGAACCAAACCCAGGTGTTATGTCCAAGTTGCTCATAATGGCAACAATGAATTAACCGTGAGAGATGATATCTTTCAAGTTGATGAGTTAGTTGAATCATATTGAGTTGCTCCATCTAATGACTTAGAAGAAAATTTGAATTTTCATGTCACTAAGAATACTTTTGTTGATGTTGATGTTGTGGAGTTAAATGATGTTTTGAAAACCAGTGAACATATACAAGTCGTGAAGAAGATGATAGCGACGAAATCAACATAAAAGATTGTGATGAATATGATGATGATGAAATTAAAGAAGAAGACAATTTTGATTACTTTGCACAACACAAATGTATAATGCCATAAACTGTAATGTAATATTTCTGGACGAAATAAACTTTAATGTAATGACAATAACATTTATTTATTATTAAATCACAATGAAACATTTATTTTTTGTGATTTTATAATTATACACAGAACTGATGTTATTGTGCTATGTGTGTTGTTGTGGTTTTAAGTATTTACAAGATGAATACATAAGAAATACTAATATAATATCACAACAAAAATTATTTTGCACTGATTGAAATATCGACACACCTGTAAAATACAAACAGATACACCGACGGATTAAGTCTGTCAGTGTATTCTAAAGACCAATGGAATTGTTCCTTTTTAACTAGCACTGTTCATTGTGTTCAATACATAAGGGATCACTGATTGTTAATGTTTATTGGTATTTTCCCGAGAGCTAACGTACTATTCATTTCTCACTTGCATTATTTATTACTGATTAGTATATACAAAATCACCGACGAATGAAAAAAGTAGTGAATGATAGTTTGTAAGTTTCTGAACACTTTTTATTAAATTAAAATTTTTAATTAGACTTTACAGATGGATACACTAATGGAATTATTAAAAATACTAATATTTAATTGTCTGTTAGTAAAGTTGTCAGTAAAAAAGCCCCAATTTAAAGGACCATAATCCCTAAAATCAGAACAGACGGGCATATTTTTCATCATCTCTCTTCCTTTGCAGGCTCTTCTTTCCTCCTTTGAAACCTTCATCTTTCTTTCTCTTCTCTCTCTCGTTTTATCCCTAACCCATTATCTTATCTTCTTTTCTTCTCCATGTGCAGGTATGCTTTCTCCTCTCTTCTACTTCTTTTTTTCTCTATTTATTTAATGATTTTTTTTTCTCTTCTTAGGCTCAGGAAAACTCAACATTAAGGTAAGATTCTTCTTTTTCCTTTTTTTCTATTATTAATTGTATAAATGTCATTAGGAATTTTTATTTTTTATGTTTTTGTTATTAATAATTGTATAAATAGTAATGAAAGCTTTTTTTTTTTGTTATAAATAATTTTATAAATGTTGATGGCAATTTTAAAATTTTTCTGTTATTAAAATTTTATAAATGTTATTGGAAAATATTTTTTAAGTTTTTTCCATTCTTTAATGATTGTATATAGATGGGTGGATTTTTTTAATTTTTTTAATTTTTTTTTATTGAATGATTGTATATAGATTGTTGAAGTCTTTTTAATTTGTTTTTGAATTTTTATGTTCTTTAATGATTGTATATAGATAGGAGAGATGCTGCCAAATTATTTTTAAATAGGAATGATTTACAGTACCTTGATTCTTTAATTTGTGTAAATGTCTAAGCAAAAGTCAATAGCACTTTGTACGGAAATGATCATTATTAGTTCTTCTAGCAGTGCTTCTGACGAACATGAGTCATTAGATGCCGATCAAGAACAGGCACTTGAGACACATTCATCTATTCATGACACAGGCTTATTGAGTGTGATGTCGCCACGTTGAGAGGAGGTACCTTCACAACAGGATCCATTTTTCCGGAAGTATTAGGCTTAGTGAAAGAACGACCTTTCAATGTAAGTTTTTTTTCCCTTCATATCGACATGTTAATATTTTTGAAAAATTAATTTTAATTAACAAATTCAATTTTAGGTTTACAAACATTGACGCTTCTAGAACCATAACATTGATGATGAAATGATCCATGTAAATCCATTATTTCAATGGAGTCAGGTTTCCAAACATCTTAAATGAAAACCTATAATTGATGCATGGTTCAAAAGGTTTAAGGTTAATATTAATTAAATATTTTTTAAAAGTTTTAATTCGATTAGTTTATTAACTTATTAATGAAAATTTTCTTGGGAAAATTTTAACTACAAGGAAAATTTTGAATGGGATAGAGTTGACAACACTATTACAAGGAGAATTTGAAAGAATCACAATGCAACTAGGTAATATTAAAATCAAGATAAAAAATTTAATCCTTGTATTCAATTTTATTATTTATTTACTAACATATAACTCGTTTGTACTATATAGGTTGTGTGATTTTTGGTAAGAGACTCAATAAAAAGTTAAAAAATATGCAAAAAAAAAAGAGAGCTTCTAGGCTAGAAAGAGGTGGTAGCATAGAAGGATTTCAAACCTCTATACTTCTTAGAGGTCATATGGGCAGAATATATTCAGCACATGACATCCGATCATTTCGTGTGACGACCACATTTTGGTGTAGAGAACAGGAACAAGCGTGTTCACGATTCCATTACCACACACATTGGTGACTTTATTCCATTTGTTTTGCATGCAAAACGGATAATATGATTCTTTTTTAACTACATCTATTTTGTTTATATAAATATATTTAACTAACAATAATTTTCTCTTGCATGCTATGGTTCTTAGACATGAATCAAGTGCGATGGAGCTTTTTTTGGAAACACTTGTGCGGATTGATGATTGCTAAAAAAGGATGCAACAGTTCGTGGATAGTGAAGGTCAACACTTTGTGGTATGTTGTTTTCAACCATTTTTTTCTTATGTTATATTTTTTTTGAATTCGATGACTGATATTGTGATGATCCTTTGACCTATCCAGATCTTGATTTGGATTTGTGGTTGGAGGCAGCATCGTCCGGTGGATCTAATAGAAATCGGATGTTCAATCTTTCTAACACTATGACCAAGTTCTTGTAAACAACCCACAGTGTTTCAACCATTGGATGCTTGCAATCGGTTCCAGGCTATCAAACTTCGAAGTTCGAGGCAATTTTAGACCAGTGAGTTAAAGATCGGATGACCCATCTTGATGTTGATTATAAACGACTCAGTGCTGGGATGGTCAACCTTTGTCAATTGGTATTGAGGATGAGATTATAGATGGGTGATACATGTGCTCCTTTTTATTCGCCCCATAGTCTAGGCAAAGACCCGCCTCCTCCTCTAGCGCCTCTATTCTAGATTAATTGTTTTTGAACTTATAACTATTTAAATTTGTAATATTTGAATTTTATATTAATTTATTTTTTCAAATATTTTATGTTTCTATTTAATAGATTTTTAAAAAATATATATTTTTTAAATTATTAGTGATAGGGCTACTGACAGACATAGTCTATCGATGTATTCTAGAGAGTTGGAAAATAATTACTACAAATGTCACTGCCACTGTTTACTCATAATAAACATTTTGTTTTACAATTACATGTCAAATTCATCAATGGACATGCCAATGGATGAAAACAATCACCGTTAGTGTTGTAACCTAATTTTGGATCCACCAAGATTTTCTCGAATGTTATTTTATTTCTATTATTATTTATAAAAATCCAAAAAAATTAAGAAAAAAAAGTTTAAAAAATTCAAAAATATACTTTTCTCGAGTCAACCGCATCTTTCCATCAAAACCGAGTCCACCGGGTCAATACGGGTCAAACCATGTCGACCAGGGTAAAAAATGAGTTTCGGGCCGTTTCGGGTCAAAACCATCATTTTTGGTCAAAACCGAGTCCACCGGGTCAATACGGGTCAAACCATGTCGACCAGGGTAAAAAATGAGTTTCGGGCCGTTTCGGGTCAAAACCGTCATTTTTTACCAAAACCGAGTCCACCAGGTCAATACGGGTCAAACCATGTCGACCAGGGTAAAAAATAAATGTCGGGTCGTTTTGGGTCAAAACCGTCATATTCGGTCAAAACCGAGTCCACCGAGTCCATACGGGTCCAACCATGTCGACCGGGGTAAAAAATGAGTTTCAGGTTATTTTGGGTCAAAACTATTATTTTCGGTCATTAAAATTGATTTTTAGCGGTTGAAACGAGATTTTTGTAATACGGATTTGTTTATTATTATATATAATAAAACAAAATTAATAATACAAATTTGTTATATTAGGCGGGGCAGTTACGGCGGAGTAGTTGTGCGTATATAATTTTTCTTAAAGCAGATCCGTGTTGTCCCCTGTCATTGGCTATAAATAGCCAGTGATAGTTCGCCAGAAAGGGGAGAGAAAAAAAAAAGAGAAAGAAAAAAAAAATTACTGTTATATTTTTTTTAGTTTTTCTTCGCAAGAGTAGGATATTATTTTAAAAAAATAACAATTTTAAAAATACCAAATATATCCCAACACATCTCAGCCGTTGAAATATTCCAAGATTTGATCTCATTGCGCCACGTCACACGGTGTACCAAGCTTTCGGTACACCGCGACACACCAGATCAACGCTCCGCTCATCCAGACCGTTCGTTCAATATGCTAATCTAGCCAATCACAGCCATCCGATCATTTCATCCGAGATCCAACGGCGTACAGTGTTCAGCGGTACCGGTGTACCATACACGCGTTCACACCGTAGCGTAATCTCGGAGCCTCTCTCTCCTCTCGCCAGCGACGCTCTCTCTCTCATCCGATCTCCACTTTCCGACCGTCTCCAGCCTCCGCACCACCACAGAAAGGTTTCTCCCCTGCTGTAAAGAAAAACCCTGGTGGTTTACAGCGTTTTCTCGGCCTCATCTGGCCGGAAAAAGGCCGCGATTTTCGTCGGCCACCGAAGCTTCAAGTCGTCGATTCTCCTTCGTCAGCCATCAACGGCCATCGAGACCACCACCATCAAAATCCTCGACATCAGATCCACCAGGATCGACCATCTTTTGGTCAGAAATCTCGCCGGACAATTTCGCCGCCGCCAACAGTAGCCACGCGTGAGTCACACGCGCTGCCAGTGGCATTTTCATAATTTTCGAAGAATTTCGAGGGTATTTCAGTCTTTTACCTATACAGTGATACTCATGTAAATTTTTTGAGATTTCTAACATTTTTTTTATTTTGTATATAAATTTTCTTGCATGTAAAAAACAATAAAACAAAAAAATATAAAAAAAACAACATGGTTCCCACACCCATTTTATCATATTATTGTTCGTGGATTCAAAGCCCAATTCTCGAATATGGTTATATCCATTTCTCAATAATATCAAAATAAAATTTGTTTTTATAAACGAATATTATTTGTCGACACGTCTCTTTTTTTAAAAGGACCGATGTCAAAAATGTAAATATCAAATATGGATTATTTCCATTATTTCTTTTGGTAATCCAGACGTAATTCTCCTTTTTAGGGTTGAAACGTCATATTTTAGACAAGTCTCCTAATTTTTAGGGACTGATGTCATTTTTAACGCGTCTCCTATTTTTAGGGACCGACGTTAATCATTTAAAAAAAACAAATTACCAATAAACCCAAAATATAATGGATTATATCCATTATTTCTTTTGGTAACCCAGACGTAACTCTCCTTTTTAGGGACAAACGTCAGTATTTTAGACAAGTCTCCTAATTTTTAGGGACTGATGTCATTTTTAACGTGTCTCCTATTTTTAGGGACCGACGTTAATCGTTTTAAAATAATTACTAATAAGCCCAAAATATAATAGCATTTGAATCCAGTAAAAAACACACAAGTAAGGGTAACCTTTCTATTGAAAGGATGTTTTAAGGGTGGTGTCTACCTTCCCTTAATCATAACTAACCCCGTACCCGAATCTCTAGGACCAGTGTCTGATTTAGGATTTCTAGTTCCCTCAAATTACTAGATGGCGACTCCAATAAAATCTTTGTTTTCCCCCAATTGAGAAAAAAACCTTTTTTGTAAAATAAACAAAAAAAAGCGGGAGCCATCGCCCGACGTCGTGTATCGACAGTTAGAATGACATATGATTTTTTTGTCAATGATATGTTATATTCAGCGATGAAAGTATCAACTGAATGAAGAGAGTAAAGTTTTTTTGGCATGTTTTATCAGTCATTAAATTCATCTGTAAAATTATCATCTTCAATCTCATTAATATTTATGAAATCTACATTTAAAACATAATTAATACTAAATATTATGTGTTAAACAATACTTTGTTTTAAATAATATTTTTCACTAAATGATCAATCATTAAGTACTATCATCTAGAGTATCTTGTATGGTCATTGTTGATAGAGCTTGGGAAAAACTCTATACTTCTTCAGTTGTCAAAATTGACGGGTCATCTTCTACTACCTAATTTTCAATGTCACAAATTGTCTCAAAATTAATTGGATCATAATTTCATCCTTTCCAATAATTCCTGTATATTCAAAGTGAAGGTAAACACAATATAAGTATTAGTAATGCTACCAAATAAGATAAAATAATATTTAAGGAATTAGAGAAAAGAAAATATTTTTGTTTCAATCTTAGATTGCAGTGGACGTTAACAAGGTCATTAAACCTTTGGTGCGTTAATCTATTTCTCTTTTTGGAGTGAATATGTTTAAAAATACTCCAATTTCTCTTGCATCCAAAAGAACTACAAGTTTTACTTAACACTCGTATAGCCAAATATTATAAATTTAGAGCACTGGTTCCATATGTAATCCACCATTCATCTATATAAAAAAATTAATAAGTAAGACTATGTCAAATAATATTTTTAAATATAAAAGTTATAATTAGTTATTGCGGACGCTCGACCAAAGTCATGTTCTGCATTCCTAAACAACTTCATCTCACTTGTAATCTTACTTTGCAATGGTGGATTTCCATGTGCATATTTCTCAAGAACTTCTAGAAGTCCAGAAATGGTGCTCAGATCTTTATCCATTATATTTGCATCATATTGAAATCGAGGATTCAACCAAAATACCGCTGCATAAGATTTGTATATAGATGTCCTTCCCACCGATTATTGATAATGTCTATGAAAGGTTGCACTCTAGCCTTTCTCTTTTGAATTCTCCTCAACATTTCTTCTTTTGCGTAATGAATAGCATCATACAAATATCCCATTGAAGGTCTATCATCACCATCAACCATTTATAAAACTTGAACTAAAGGTTCACTCATTTGCATAATTATTGCACATTCTTCCCAAAACAGAGAGTTTAACACACTCTTAACAAACTTTTTTCCTTCACTATCTTTAGCATAAGTAGATGAGACCCATTCCCTAGATGTCACCATAGCTCTCAGCTCATCTTTATGAGCTAAAATGTTTTGCAATACAATGAAATTGATAGCAAAACAAGTAGGAGCTGAACAAAGTATTTCTTTTTCTCTAGTGAACTTCCTCATCAAATACAATGGATAACAATGATTATAAATTTACTTTGTGATACCAGAAGCATGCTCAACAATAGAACAAACTGATTGCAATTTACCAATGTCTTAGGGTATGAGGTTGATGCAATGAGCAATACAAAGAGACCAAAATATTAAAGGAAATTCTTCCATCAATAACTTACTAGCAGCAACATAATTAGAAGCATTATCAATCACCACATGCACAATATTTTTTACCCCAACATACAAAACAACCTTTATAAACAACTGATGCAACAATCTAACAGTCTTTGAGACATTTGATACATCCATAGATTGCAAAAAAATTGTTCCTTTAGGACAATATATTAATAAGTTAATTAAAGTCCTTCTCTTATGATCTTTCCATCCATCAACCATTAATATGCAACCAATCTTCTTCCAAATCTCTCTATAACTCTCAACATAAATCTTCACTTCATCAATCGATTTTGCCAAGTAATAACCATAAATAGCATGCAAGTTTGGTCCTTTATAACTAGAACTCATGGTTGTTACAACATCTATGGCTTGCTGATAATACACAGAGTTAACATCATTAAATGACACATATGCATCAATCATCCACTTCGTTAAAGCACTTCAACTGCTTCCTTTATTTGCCAACAATTCTGCTTTCCATAACTTGTAGTTCGTTTTACAATGCTGGTGCTTTAAATCTTTTTTTTTTTGGCAACCTTCGATGGTAACTTATGTTTTTTAGTATTGACATCATCACCATCCTCATCACCACTACCACCATCTTCTAATTGCCTAATACCATCTCTTCATGCTCTTTTTGTTGTGCATTAAATAGATTGAAATCTACTTGCATTTCTTTAACTCTTTTTTTTTCAACTTTTCCATTAAGATTCAAAAGCATTTGATGTCGAACATTAAGAGGACATTTGCGACATTGTTCAACTTCTCCTTTAGCTCCAGCTAAATGTTGCTTAAATCGATTAATGTCACCACCCGTAAAAACTTTAGCACAATATAAACATACTAATTTAGTTTTTTTACATCCAACTCTAAGTTCAGGAGTTTCTCTACAATGACCCCATGCCAAATATGTTCTTCCTCTACTGCCACTTGATATGGAAATTGAAGGTTGAGATGATTGGGCCACTGAAAGATCACTATTTGGAGTACTATCATCACAAGAAGACATTTTAAGGACCTATATTAAACCAAATCAAACATAATTTATCATATTATATTCACCTAACTAACAATAAAACAAGCATATAGTTTAGTTAAAATATTAACGATCATTAAGAATTTCAAAGTTTAACTACAATAAGCATGCAACTTACCAATGATAAAAAGAGGTATACTTCAGCCTAAAAGAAAAGGTTATTCTATATAAAGACCCCAACCAAGTGTACTTCAAATGTTGAAGTGAAAGTCATTTTCTAAATATTGGTCAGCAACAGCCCTCGATGCTATAGAGCTAGGAATTTCTAAACAAGCATTTTTCCCTCATACATGTTTGATAATTTCCTATATATCTATATAATCCTAGATCATCTACCCTTGAGACTACATACTACTAATTATAATCACAGATGATTAGATTCTCTCAATCAGTTGTTAACAAGAAAAGAAATAGGGCAAGAAACAGAGCCAAGATTCAAGCAAAACGCAGGCAAGGAACAGAAAAGGATTGATATATAAACAGGGCAAAAATAGGGCAAGCAATGTGCAAAGGATTGACATATAAAAAAAGCAGTTAAACAACCTATATTACATCCATAAAGAGAAACGAAACTAGTGAATACAAAGAGGAAAACTCATTTTAAACAGGTATAGATTAACATCCAATAGTATGGTGGATTATCTTCTTAATTTTCAAATACAAAAAGGAAAACATGAATTACCCATGTAATTAAATGACAATGAATTAATAACTAGAAAAGCCAAAAAGCCACAATGGAGAAAAAGTGGTAAAAAAGTAAAGTATATATAGTTTACCTACAAAACACGGTTCTCCAAGCGTATAGTTACTGGTTTGATTAATCAATCAATAAAGAACAAAAATCTGAGAGAGAAGAAGACTTAAAAGAAACAAGTAAATATTTTTTCATGAGGTTGAAAAGGAAAATATTTCAGCGCAAGTGCTTTTGTAAAAAAAAAACCTAAAGAGAAACAAGAAACAACAACTTCATCTGACCTTGATTCGCAAATCGAAATTGAAAAGAGCCAAATCAAGAAAAGAAATAAACATCCTGCAAAAAAAGATTTAGAGTTTGTTAAGGGCATCTTCTTGTTATTATAACAAAAAGAGAGACGAGGACTTACTTGGTATGGCTTGCCTTGAAGTTTTTTGTGTGTGGCTTAAATTCCTTTACAACTGATAGGGCTTTAAACTTTGAAGATTGAAGAGTTAGGTTTTCTGTGAATTGTGATTCTGTCTTCACGTTGCAATGCAAATGGTTTGATAAATTGATAGTAAAAAGCTAAAATGGTGACATTTTATTTTTATATATAAAAAAACATTCTTGTCTTATTTGGGTTTACCCGGGTTGACCGGGTTTTGCCGGACCAAATCCCTGGCTGGTTTTTTCATCAACCCGGCCCAGTTCCAACCCCAAGTCAACCCATCGGGCCGACCAGGTTTTAAAACTATGGACCAAATATCTATCCATTAAAAGTTAGATAGATTATTGGAAACTAAAAAAAATATTATGGAAAGGATGCCAAGAGGGGAATGGTATAACATGTATAACCCTTATCTTTAAAAGAATGTAATGCCAAAACTCAAGTTATTTCATTTTTTAAATACCCGACTCTGGTCAAATCAACCCAATAACCTAGTCACAGGTTAGTTGGGTTGATCCTAGTTTGGCTTAAGGAATTTCCAATTAGATTTTTGTATGAATTTGAACTGATTGAGGACATGAATTAACCTATTGGTCCGATTCAAATTTTAAAACAAAGGTTGTTTGGGTAATGCTTGTAGGATAAGGAATAAAAAATGAAGGTATGTATAATAAGTAATCAAAAACCAACCTCCAATTAAGCCTTGTCTTTGCAGGAACTCTAGCGTACCATACTAAGGGACCTCGCTAGCAAAATGGTTGGAATCAATATTATAATTATAGATTATGATATTAAATTTGAGGGTTTATCATAATTCATCACAATGCTTCTTTTTTTTGTTTATTCTTGATATAAATATACACACTACTAGATTTAATAGCTTTACCAACATAAATATTTGTCAGTATTTACACTCATAATATGTCAGCAAGTATTTTACCGACGGGCTCATGAACGAAAATAGTTCATTAGAAAAACTCCCATCAGTAATTTTTGGTAAGTTGGTGAGTTTGTCGGTAATAAATTTACGGATGAATTTACTAACGGACAAAGCACGTCAAAAAAAAGTACTCTTTTCTTTCCATCGATTTTTCCCTTAGGAAGTTTTCCATATAATCGATGGAATACCATATGCAATTCCATTGATATTTTTATTTGTTCATCGGTATATCCATTGTTAACTATTAAATATCACCAGTAGAATACCATTTGTAATTCCTATTGAAGAATTAACAATAGCAGTGGTATTTGTAGTAATGTTTTTCTAACTCTCTCGAATATTCCGACGAATGTGGTCCGTTGGTAATATTTTAAAGTGTATTTTTAAAAAAAATATTGAACAGAAGTAGAAAAATAATTAAATTCAATAAAAATTAAATATATAAAAAGAAATTAAAATAATATAAAAATTAAATATTTATTATCAATTTAAATATTTGTACGTTCAAATACAATGAATCTAAAACAGAGGTGGCACTAGAGGAGGAGGAGGTTAGTTGTTATTGGGATCGTGGGGACAATAAGGAGGAGCATATGGACCATCCATGTGTGATCTCATCTCTATTACCACTCGGCGGAGTTCTTCATAATTTGTAATGAGTAGTTCATATTTTTAAATAAGATGGGTTCTCCGATCTTGTACTTGTTGGTCTAACATCGCCTCGAACTCAGGAGTTTGAGTGCTCGGAAAAGATTATGAGAAATCCAACGGTCGAAATACTCTAAGTCGTCCATAAGTTCTTGGTCGTAGTGTAAGAGAGTCCATACACTTGACTTCGATTGAGTCCACTAGACAATCCTACCTCCAACCACAAATCTAGATCAAGATTCAAATGTGTTTAATGATCATCCTCGTATCTCTCCTCCAACCACCAATCAATTATGAACATGGCGTTTCCATTCTTTGTACCGAACTGTGACCATCAAGTAAAATGCGTGGACATCATATGCTAAATGTAGTTTGCCCATATAGCCTTCAAGATATATGGCGGTCTGAAATCCTTTCAAACTGTCATGTCATTCCAGGCTAGAAGCTTTCTTTCTTTCACATATTTTTTCTTTTTTTTGCACCTTATACCAAATATCACACAACTTATATGTTACCAATAAATTATCAGTTAGTAAATGAAAATTAATTTTAATATTTGGAAACAAAAATTATTCTAATTTTGATATTATCTAGTTGTAACATGATTCTCCAAAACCCTCGTCACAACATTATTATCATCTCTCTCCCATTCAAATTTTCCTTTACAATAAAAATCTATGAAAGGAAAATTTCAGTAATTTCAATAAACTAACCAAATTAACATAATAAAAATATATTTAAGCTAATACTAACCTTAAACCTTGAAAACTTTGCATTTGTTAAATAAAATTATTTTTTAAAACATTATTAAACATGTGTTTGTGAAAGCAAATCAAACTTACATTGAAATGTTGTCCTTCTACTAGGCCTTGTACTTGAGGGAAAATGGATCCCGTTGTGAAGGGACAACCCCTCGACATTGCGGTAACATACCTAATGACCCCGCGTCATGAGTCGATGCTTGTGCCTCAGGTGCCTATTTGTGGTCGACACCTAATGACTCGTGGTCGTTAGCATTGCAAGGCAAATCAAACTAGCAGTGATTATATCTTCATGACGTGCAATAGACTTTCCCCTAGACATGTAAACAAATTAACGGGAAAACATTAAACGATTTCTATTTTTAAAAAACATTCTAATGCACCTGCCCTGTATCGGAGGCTACCTTAAATTTTTAAATCTACAAATACACAACATATATGCCACAAACCAGTTCATGTTATTAAATTTCTTCCAACAAATTAGAATAATTCAATTTCGCACAAAATTCTTATTTTTCTAAGGGGTAATATATTTAATCCTAAATTTACAAAAAAAGTTATCTAAATTAAAAAAAATTCAAATTAATAATTAAAATTAATAATACATATTTAATTGAAATTGAACAACAAAATTGGAAAAACAAATAACCAAGAAAAGGAATGAAAATTTCTTACTTTTATGGCATGTTTAGTGTTGGTTGAGAATTAAAAAAAAAAGAAGAAAAACAAAATGAATGAAAAGGGATTGTTAAATAACCTAAAAAATATAAAAATAAGAAGAAAAAAAATAAAGAAAAACAACATACCTTGGTATGAGAAGAGAAGATGATGCTTAATTTCGGCTCGGGTCATGAACAAAAATAAGAGAATAAAGAAGAAGAGATAAAAAAAGGATGAAAGAAGAAGAAGGAAGAAGATGAAGCCCCGTCTGTTATGCATGTGGTCTTTTATATTAGGTTTTACCAACAAAATTCCTTATGGAATATTAAATATTAGTATCTTTAAATTTTCCGCCAGTGATTTTGTTTGCGAAGTGAAGTTGAAATTTTCAATTCGCATAAAAAATTTCAGAAACCCCTCCAAATATTATCGATAGCTTTCCATTTCGTTAGTGATTTCATAGGCAAAATAGTAAACAATCAACATTCAATAAGAGCATTAATTACCAGCACCTTGAAATTCTCATTTCGTTGATGATTTCATTGGGAAACATGTACCATAGTTAGTAAAGGCATTAATTGTCAGCGTGTTGGAATTTTCGTTCTGTCGGCGATTCTGTTGGTAAAAAAACATTAATTATCACTACCTTGAGAAGTGAATAACGCTTTGAGAATATAACAGTTCTCATCGCCACTAGAATATACCGATAGAAATATTTCATCGGTATATTTGTGTGTAATTAACACTATAAACAATGCCAGGAAAAAAGAGAACAATTCTTATTGCCACTAGAATATACCAATGGATACATTTCGTTGGTATTTCCATCAGTGTAAAACTGTGTCTGATGTCAGATTGTATCTGTATTCCATATCTATCCATTATGCAAATACTTAAATTCATAGCTGCAGGCACAACACAAGAATACCAGTTCACATTAAAATAATAAAATAAATATTTCCTTGTCATTCAAAAATAAATTAACACCATTATCATTACATTAAAGTGAGTTTCGTCTATAAATATTATGGCATTACAAATTCATGTTGTGCAAATTAATCAAAATTGTCTTCTTTCTTTGTCAATTGACTCGTCCTCATCTCCATTATAATCTTCTACGTTGATTTCATCGCTATCACCATCTTCATCGACTTATGTATCTCCGTTGGAGCTCAAAACATCATTCAATTCCTAAGCGTCAACATCAACAAAAATATTATCGGTGATGCGAAAGTTTTGATCAACCAAGCGTCAACATCTTCTAAGTCATTAGATAGAGCAACTCGATATGGATAAACTAACTCACCAAGTTGAAAGACATCATCCCCCATAATTAATTCATTGTTCCCATCCTGAACAGCCTCGACATGACCCCTGAGTTTGGTTTTCACTATGGATAACCAATCAACTCTTAAACAATCATTTCTAAAGGAAGGAGTGTATATGTAATAAACTTGTTGGCATTGCTTGGCGAAAACAAAAACATTGTCGAAGTTGAGGAGTCTAGCTTTTGAATTAATTTCGACCAAACCATAATGGGGATCTATTCTTATTTCTTTGTCAACAGTGTCATACTAATAGAATTTAAATAAAAAAAATTATATTATGTTTACTATGATATTGCAATTCAATTACCTCTTCTAACTTTCCATAATAGTCAATTTTAAACTCATTAGAAGTCGATCTCTTAACACAAACCTCACTGTTATATGTCTTTCTACCATGTCTATATTTTTTAGTATGAAAACATGTCAATTAACGAAATACATGTTGTAGCACTTCACCTTTCTTTCAAGAGCTAGAATTAGTGAAGACAAAGTAACACTAACATTCCTTCCCAATTGATAAACCTGATATATAAAGTACAACTATGAATAGTTAATAAGAAATGTTTAATGAAATTAAGTATCTTGAGAGATAAAAATAATTGTATAATACTTACATGTGTTTTGAATCATGTGAAAAATTATTCATCTTGTGATAGAAAGATTTGGGATTTAGTTAGCTATGAGTTTTGTAACAGTAAATATTGATGTTAGTTATGAGTCTTGGGACAATAAATATTGATGATGTTGCTTACGAGGAATTCAATAATGTATCATTTTATGATATTATATGAGATTAATTATTCAAAAATAATGACATGTTAAGTAGTACACTTATTGAATAAAAGGTTTTAGTTCATCACAGTTAAATAGCACATAATTATATGCTTGTCTATATTCTATTTCAGACAAATATCTTCCCCTCATAATATTTTTTGGTACGAGTCGAAGGCACTTCTCCACCATCATCATGCCTTGGAATGCAGTTGATTTTTTTACTCAATTGAGGCTCAAAATAGTACGAAATAAATATTGAAATCTCTTCAACAATAGAGGCCTCGCATATCAAATCCTCAACATGCATCTTGTTTTTTACTTTTCTCTTAAGGTTCAATAAGTACCTATATAGAATTAAAAGAATGTTTTGAATTATACAAGGAAAGACAAAAAAAAATTAATTACGATGCATGTGTAATCCCTAACCTCTTAAATGGATACATCCATTTATATTGGACTGGTTCTTCAACTTTTGCCTCAAATGGTAAATGTATGGATAAATGCTCCATCGAGTTGAAAAATAATGAAGGAAATATCATCTCAAGTTTGCATATTGTCTGGACAATATTCGTTTCAAGTCTCTTTATGTGTTGTGTCTACAACTTATTGGTGTATATATATCTAAATAAATAACTAATCTCCGTGAGCGCATCTTATATCCCATTTGGAAATAAATCTCAATAAGCTAATGGAATGAATGTTTGCATAAACATATGGCGATTATGACTTTTTATTCCATACAATTTGCAATCCTCTAAATTCACTAACCTTGATATGTTTGAGGCATGTCAATCAGAAAAACACAAACTTTTAATCCACTAGTAACAATTAATTATACATTCTTGTCTAAGGCAAAACTGACTTTGAGCTTTACAACTCGTGACCTAACATAAACTAACTCCATATTTTTATGATGACAAAACAAAGTTATATCCATTATAGCTTTGATGTTGTCCTTTGTCTTCCCCTTCACGTCCATAATCGTGTTGACAATGTTCTCAAATACATTCTTGTCTATATGCATAACATCAAGGTTATGGAGGAGAAAATTGATCTTCCAATAAGGAAGCTCCTAGAAAATACTTCGATTAACCTAATTGTGGGTCAAACCAAAACTAGGAAACTTTTGCTTAACGGATTGAAAACAAAAAACAATGTCACCATACTCTGACACCAAAAGAAGTCCTTCTTGTTCTTTCTATACTTGTGATCCATTGGCAAGAACCATTGATGGTAGTAAAAAAACATGCTTTACCACTGTTTGTTAACGTGAATGTCTTGTTATTTTCCATACAATATTGATATATAGTTTTCCATATGTGCTTTAACTAGAAACCATTCTATAAACAGGAAAATCGTTGATTGTCCACATCAAAGCTGTCTTTATCAAAAAAATTTGTTTCCTCGATACATCATAAGTTAAAGCCTTGGATGACCATAACTGTTTCATCTCATCAATCAATGGTCGAAGCTAAAATCTATATTCTGACCCAGACTATTAGGACTGGGTATGACTGTAGATAAAAACATGAACTCTAACCTCACATACATCGCCGGTGGCAAGTTATAAACTATGAGTATTACCGACCAACAAGAATAAGGAGCAGTAAATGACCTAAATAAATTGAATCCGTTTATATATAATCCAAGTCGCACGTTCCTTGATTTCACTGAAAACTGAGAATGGACACTGTTAAAGTATTTCTAGGCTTCACCATCAAAAGGGTGCACCATCACTCCATCCACCACATCATGTGATTGGTGTCATGTCATATGCTTAGCAATCTCTAGTTACATGAATAACATCTATAGTCTAGGTGTGATTTGAAAGTATCTAAGTTTTCTGTATGCGATAAGAGTCCTTTCCTTGTTAGTTCTGGGTTTATAACGAGAATGTCTACATGTTCTGCACTTGGTCGACTCTGCATTTTCAAGGGAGTACAACATGCATAAGTTTGAACACATGTTAATTTTTTGGTATCTTAGACCAAGGGGTTTCATCATGAACTTAGCAACATAGAAGTTTTCTTTTAGCCTATTCCCTTCAAGTAAAATGCTTCTTGCACATTCGACAATTCTGTCATAATTAGCATCACTTAACCCATGATCTAACTTAATGGTGAACACTTATGCAACAACCGATAATTTATTTTGATTTATGCAACCATCCTATAATGGTTCGTTAGAATCTTTCAAAAGATAAAAAACCTGGTCGTGTCTGCATTAAGTTCTTCATCTATGATTGGACATTTGACCGATATGACCTTGATTCATTTTCATCGCATCAATAACCATATTCCTGTAAGGATTACTATTGTCACCTACAACTCCATGCACATTGCTAGTGCTAGAAGTTGACCTAACCATCCTTCCTACTATGGTTTCGTAATGAACATATGGTTCTCCATGTGTATATCAACACAAGTATTTCTCTATTAATTGTTTTTTTATAGAAGATGCATCGTTACAATATCTTGATCGATAATTTTTTTTATTTTTACACCTCTTGTATTGATATCTAATACCACCTTTACTAATATTTCTTGAATTAGATAGTGCGTAATTAATAAAACCCAGAATCACATTACAATAATTCATCCTCCATAACCCTTGGGGTGAATCTCATTATATTAGTTTGGCTCAATCTTATTCAATCTATTTTAATATATCTCTTAATTTATTATCAATTATATATCTACCTAAATTCAAATTTCTACATATTTACCAAAAATTAGAGCTCGACAATAAAATTGATAAAATATACAAAAAAACTCGTTAAATAAGTCATTTTTTATTTCATCACAAAACATTGAAGTCAAAAATTCAATATAAGTTTCATCTATTTACAAACAAAATACATATATTACAAGAATATGCATTAAAATTTAAAAATTGTGTTTAAATTAAAAAAAAAAAGGTAGATTTGCTTACTTAAGGTAGAGAATCCTCAATAAACTTTGAATCAGAACACGGATATTGACAAACCGAATATTGTGGTGGTTGGATTTGTTATGGGAGGTTGAATTTTGTTAAGATTGAGAGGGGAGGGGCGGGCAAGGGGATGATTGTTTGTTGCAAAAAAAGATGTATAAGGAAAAAGGAGAAATGAGGGAAGGGAAAAAGAGAGTCGATCGCTAGGTCATAAATTAAATATTACCGATAGATTTACCAACATAATTATTTTATCGGGCATTCTATTTGTTATTCTTTCGGTAAAAAATGTCACATCATCGTATGATTTGCCTATTTGAATCCCATTGTATTATCATCCATAATTCCATCACTCTATACCGAGGGATTATTTTTGTTAGTATATTTATGAACAAACTTTACCATCGGGTTAATTCTATCGGTAAAAGTTGCATGTTATCATACTTTTCTAGCTTCTTTTATTCTTTCTTTTCCCACTGTAATTCCCTCCATATATACCGATAAAATGTTTATGTTGATGTTTATCGACAAATATAGCAATGAAATATTTTATCGGTAAAATTCACCGCAATCTATCGATCAAAAAATTATGTTGGTGCTTTCAATTATATTTGCCAAATTTCTAGTAGTAATATAAATGAAAATGGAGAGAAGACCAATGTTGTTAAAATCGTGAGTTGACAGGTAAAATCATATGATTTTACGAGTCAACATATATATAACGTGTAAAATCGGGTAAAAAACTCGAAAACGATCAAACTTAGTCAAACTTGGTCAACTAAGTAAAAACGGACCGAGTTAACAAGTTTGACAAAGAGTGAAAAAAATAATTAGCTGTCTCCCCTCCCCGTCACACTGTCACTCTCCCCTTTCCTTTTTCCCCTTTCTCAAATCTCAAGGGTTCTTCAAGCGTGCTCTCCCTCCACAACTCATCGAGTCTTGTCTCTGCATAGGCAAAACTCAAACAACAACCGATTTGTGTACAATAATAAGTTGTTGAATAGGTTGTTCAATAAGATCGGTTAAATCAAGGAAGGCAGTCCCATATAATAGATAGGAAAGAGCTTCTAGCCATATCAAGAAGAACCAGCAGATCATAAAATAAGTTGTTGGTTGCAACATCTGATAGGAAAAGAGTAGAGACTCATACTAGAAAGCGATTGGGCTTCCTTTCCAACTCAATGATTTGCTCCTGCAAAGATGAGTGGGCGGTCTTCAGATCCTTGCGTACAGCGTGGCATCTCCTATTTCAACCGTAGTTCATGCCAAGCAAGCTTCATGCTGAAACTATCTTCCAAAGAATGTCCTGCTTCTTCCCCTCTACTGTGTGGGTGCTAAAGACTAGTTTTTAACATACTTGAAAAAAGGATGGGTTCTTTTCAAGTTTTGATTTTTGTTCTCTTTTTTTTCTTCTTGTTAGTGCATTTGTTTGTGGAAGTATGGAAGATAATGGTGAAATCATGTAAGAATACTATCAGTCTATCACTTTGTCCTCTTGTATGTTAAGCTTAGCTTTAGCTTGCTAGCTGGAAAGCAAAAACCCTAAAGACAACACTGATTATAGATTGAAACTCCAAATTAGAAGAATATTTCAACTGTTTGTTTAGCTTTTACCAATTTCTTGAATATTCTCATAGCCAAAGGTCGGTCTATATAATTGGTTAGGCTGTCAGAATGTTTGAACTCTTGTTGAAGCAAAGTGTAGTAGATTATTATTGCTAGGTTAGGTTCATTACAGTAAAAGCAAAGTTTGGTAATTGAACTTGTGAAATGAGACCAATTTTTCTTATGATAATTTCTTTCGCAAAATTGGTATATAAGGCGATTTGAGGTGAATTTGGATTTTCTTGATAAGTGTGGTTTGTGGGTTTTGATGCGATTTTTTTTTTCATTTACAGGTTTTTTAACTATTTGGTGATTGAACATGATGAATTTTACAACGATGTTGTGCAAACATTTGAGTGTGGAGGAACTAGTCACCAATGTCCTTGTCCAGGAAAGCATTACTGGTAATGCCTGTTTCCTTTCAGAATATTGTTTTTTTTGTATTGATTTTCTTTGAATTTGCATGGGATGGTGTTATGGTGTCTTTGTGATTATGAAAGCATTACTGGTAATGCCTATTTCTTTCCATAACATTATTTTGTTTGTATCATCTTCTTTGAATTTGGGACAATAGGCTTTTCTTGAAAAAAAAATTTACGATTTCAAGATTCGTTTTTACGATCCGAGTTTATTTTGTATTTTTCGTGTTGTGTTAAAAATATGTTTTTGACAATCTTGGAGAAGACAATTTAATATTTATGGTCTGATTGGGAATGGAGTATAGTATGGTTGAAATTGTTTTTTTTTATTCCAATCATAGTTTTGAAAGTGTTTAATTATTCAACACACATCATGGTTTTACATGAGTTCCATTGAAAATTATCTCTTGAAACCATGGTTAAAAAAAATGTACAATCTACAATTTATTTATTTATTTTTTCAACCGAAACTACAAAAACTATTACAATACCAACTACAAATTTAGTATAATATAATATTAATATTGGATAGTAATTAAGGGTAATTTCAATACTAATGTTGTTAATAAAATCTTAACTATTAATGTATTATTAATACTTATATTATTAATGTATTCATGAAAAATTTTATGCTCACAATATCATTTTCATTAGAATCCTTAATAATATTGATAATATAATCATTTATTACCTAATATAATCCTTGACTTTTCTATATCTTCAACATTGAGGAAGATGGATAAATTAATGGGTACGTGTATAATGTGAACAAGGGGATGCCAAATGATTAGAGTTTGAAGAATGTAAACACAAATTTGTTTTTAATGTAGTGTCAATTTCGGGGTTCTGACTCAGAGGACGAGGAGGAGGGTGGCTGGCTGACCTAGGGATGGCTTTGTGGCTTTAGGATGGCTATGTCAAGGGACCCACTTGTCGTGGCACGCGTGCACGCCGCGTGGACCCCATGCGTTGACGTTTTGAGATTTTTCAAAAACAAAGGTCACACGTATATTTGTTACCATGTGACGCAAGAGTCTTCTTCTAGTCTCCCCTCCACCATTACCTCTCTCTCTCTCTCTCTCTCTCTCTCTCTCTCTCTGTTGCCGCCTGCCTCATCATCTCTCACCCAACCTTAAGTCAAAATCTAATTGCATGTGCATTTCTTTCTTTAGTTTTGTTGTATCTAAGTCATTTGTTCGATTGAGTCAATACTATCATTTGAGAAAATAATAAAATAAATAAAGAACAATTGTGTTGTGTAAATGTTAATGCTTGTCAATTTCCTTATTTCTCGATGGAAACAGATTTGGTACATGGAATAAACTAGTACCATTTAGGGTTTTGTTTTTGTTTTTTAGTTCTTTGTGTTGGGATATTAGTTCCTGATGACGAGAAGTTGTGGGCAAAAATAGTTCTACATGGATTTTTTCTTTAGGTGTATGAAGTAATTTTTTCTTTACTTAAAAAAACAAGGAAAAAGAATTGAAATATGTGTACTAAGTTCAAAAGCAGGACAATCACAAAAATTAGGAGCTCGAGCATCCCAACAAATTCAACACAACTATTATTCATATAATTTCATAGCAAGTAATTTTATAATTAAAGAAACTTAATTGCAATATCAAAACAATTAATTATAATAAACAATATCAATTCAATTACATAATTAAACTACATCTAACAAATTAACATGTTGATAGCCCATATCATCAAAACCATAGTCGTCATACATCATAAAACAATCTCATCCTTCTCTATTATATTGTCCAAATATTGAACCTTCTTAATCTGTTAAGATGCATATATATCACATGTGTGGAGTGGTTGCGCATACAATATATATGCAATAAGTGAACACGCATGTGCTATATACATGTCTTAATAGGTCACACATGTAGTATATTTGCAACTCATATTTTTGTGTTAGAGTGAGATATTTTCTTAATTGGTACTAGTTTGAGAAATATTTTTACCAATTATGTTACTATTAGAAAAAATTCTAGCTCGGGACTCTCAAGTAAAAATCAATTTCTAATTTTATTTTATTGGAGTGTGTATATATCTATATCATTGCAAGGAAAAGAAGAACATGCATGGACAACAATTACTCATCTTCAACTTCTAATTAAATACCTTTGACTTATAGCAAATGTCAAAATGATCTTATCCTTGACTTAAAAAAAATATACATCAACTTACACCACCTGTGCTCATTAGATAATTGAGGAATGACGTTCATTAGATATTTAAACTCCTTTTTAATTAAAGTGTGTGTGTGTGTATTGTCTAGAATTGAGTCATTTCATCAACTAAATTGGTATAAAGTCAAATGTTAAATTAACGTTTCTCATTTACAAATTTACATTAATTAGCAGACAAAAATTACGCGATCAACTACAATTTGACTATCCCACTTTGATGTCCTCGATATGCTGAGTTGATCGCCAACTTCCTTCAGGTGATTTTTATTTTAGTGGAATTGGTGATTGTCAAGAAGCCAATTGTCTTGTCTTGATGATCAATCAAGCACCCATGTCTTGAGGAAAAAAAAATTCTATCACATTATTTTGTGTTGTATGAAACGATAATGCAACTATATATTAATAAATAATACTTACTTTGTGTGTCAACTATTTATTAATTATAGTGGTAGTTTGATTAGGATTAATGCTACTATCATTCCAATTCTTTCTAAAATTACTATTTCCAAAAAAAAAAATTCATACTAATTGAATTTTGTGAGTTCCGAAGGCAGATCCCAAATTTAATGATTATAATATTTTAAAAATGGTTTTCCAAAAATATTTTCTATAATTTTAGTTAATAATGATAGAAAATCTAAGTTTTGACTGAAAGGCATGAGGTTCGATTTTGTACAATATTTCCAAACAATTGATGCATAAGATTTGTTTTTCATGTAAGTAAGTAACATTGAAAATTACTTTGGAAATTAAATCCCAATCTAATATGCATGTTTAAAAGTTGGGACTATGTGTTTGTCCTATGTAATAATCATGGAATAACCAGTAATATTTTATTAATTATTTTCTGCAATCACTTTAAGAGGATTCATATTCATATATTTTATTAATTTTATACATGATTAAGAGGATTCATATTCTTACCGAAATGCCCTTATAAAAAAGTTTTATATCCAAAAATGATCCACTTGAGTTCTGTTTCATGAAGAATTTTTTTTTGGATTTTAAAAATATAAAAAAATATTTATCGATTTGGATTTAATTTTTTTTACAAGGTTTACATTTATATATCATTATATTTATAAACTATTTAATTTTGGCAACTATTTTAGATAAATGATTTTTTAAAGTCACAATTACAATCTTTATAATATAAATGGTTTATATAAAAAAAAATATTTACGATACATATATGTTATAGCATAAAACACAATCATACACATAATATAAATATCATAAATATTAATAAAAAATTGAAACGCTAGCATTCCCTCTTTGCTGTTCTATCTGTGGTCGGCGCCTCAGTGGCTCCACACACAAGTGGATTCTAACCTGGCATGATTTCATGAGCATGGCAACATATCAAAATATACTATTCTTTATTATAACATTGATTAACAAAACCTAGGAAAACATTGTTCAGTGTAAATTACTGTTCATTAAAATGATAGTTTTTCTTTTCCCATAAAAAATTATTAAATTGGCTATTGAGATAGAGAGTGCTTTTATAACGTCAATTAGATAAATAATTTTATTTTAGAAGTACAATGAAACAACTAAAATATTATTGAAAGTAAAAGTTTTAAAATTAGCATCTAGGGTTTTTTTTTTTATTTTCACGCTTATTTTTTCATAATAATCAAGTTGGATAAAAAATAATTTGATATTTGAATAAATATAATATAATTAAAAAACAAAAAATAAATGGCGTTTGCAACACATGAGCTAGCATGTTAAGAGATGCCTATATGTTATTAAGGCATCGCATGCGGCCCCTCCTTATTGTCAAAATTCACCTTTCATCGTATCGTTAGAAGTGCTACTCTGAGAACTTTTGATTGGGGCGGTGCATGGCAATATTGGAGTGGCCTAGCAACACCGTAGACCTTTTTCACTTCTTCTTCTATTTTTCTCTCTCTTCTCCTACAAATTAACATTTACCATACAAAAACTCAAAGTTGTCCTTTTATATATTAAGATTTCAACTTCGGTTCTTATTATTTTAATTTTTAATTTTTTTTCTTGGTCTCTTTGTAAAATTTTAATTTGTTTTCAATTTCATCCTTTAATCTCAAGTTGTGATATATTTTTTTTTCAATTTAGTCCTCATCCTCTTAATTGTTTTATTTTTTCTACTCCTTTTGTTAAATTGATTTTTCTTTTCATTTTCACCCTCCAATAAAAAAATTATAGTTGTCGTCTAATTTATTTTTTTATTTCAATTTTGGTCTTCATTATTTTCATTACTATTTTGGCTTTGGATCCATTTGCGCAATTGAATTTTATTTTTATTTTTATTTTTCAATATTTGATTAGTTGAGAATTGAGCTTCTTGGTTTATTCATATAGGGTTCTTCCGATTTAATGACCTGAGTCAAGTGTTTGAAAAGTCAACGTGTTGACATCGATTTTTCTTTTTCTTTTTCTTTTTACTTATTTTCTTTTTCAATTTCATCATTCGACAATGGTTTTGTTAAAAAAATAGGCTTTGTGATTCTACTTACTTATTGGGTTATTCTAATCTCATGATATGGAACACGAGTTTAGTGGGTTAACCTGAGTGGAGTTTGCCCTTTTTATGAGGTTGCTTATTTTAAAAAAAAAAAGGATTTTTAATCTTTTTTCAAATATTATTCTTTATGAAAACAAAAATTCTAGCATAGCGGCATAGTATGGGTCCTCGTCTAGTAACAAAAAAGCTAAAGTGAAGGCAAATTCATATTGGCCATAAACATATTTTCCTATTCGACACTATAATATAATTATCATTTTGCCTTTCCAAAAAAAAAAATCAAATGCCTTGGTGTTAGGGGTATTTTGATCTTTTCATATGTTGTATTAGTCATTTAAGTATTGATCGAGGGTATAAGAGTCTTTTTTAATCTTTTAAGCACGGAAAAATGACCTAATTACCCTCTAAGTCAAAGTTTCTAAGACTAGCACACAAAGGTATTCATGTTTTTTCATTCTTTAAATACAATAAAATGACAAGTTTACCTTTTAAATAAAAAAAATTAAACCATGTGTCTAAGAGCCTTTTGGTCTTTTCACTCTGGTTTTTTTTGTTATTACCATGTTCATTGAGAGCGATTTGGTCTTTTAATGAGGACTGTTTAATATTTAAATGGAAAAAGCTACTAGCATGTAGGGGAGCTCGCACATTTCGAGCAGCGCGTATGTCACCTTTTGATGATAGAAAATGCTCTTGTGTCGTGTCTTTGAAAACTTTGTTGTATTCTCTTCCTATTGATGCAACACATGTTGGCGATAGTTGGACAATTTATCATTAGTGAATCTTTTTTCTTCTCTTTCTTCTCCTCTAAAAATTTTGTGTTGGTCCATTTTATTGTTGATATTCCAACTTTAGTTCTTATTCTTTTGATTTTTTATTTTTGTTCTTGGCTTTTTTGTAAAAGTTTTATTTGTTTTCAATTTCATCATTCAATCCTAATTTTTCATATATTATTTCTTCCAATTTGTTCCGTATTTTTTTTATTTTTAATTTTTCAACCCAAATTTATGGTATATTATTTTTCCAATTTGGTTTTGTTTTTTTTTACTTTTTTTTCTCTTTTTGTTAAAGTTATTTTCTTTTCAATTTCACCCTCCTATCAATTTGTTTTTAATTTCCCTGTAATTTATTTTTTATTTTGATTTTTATCCTCATTTTCTTAATTGCTATTTTTTTTACTTTGGATCCTTTTATGTGATTTTTTTCTCGATTTCATCATTCAACGCTTACTTTGTTAGGGATTGAGCTTCACAGCTTTTTCAAGTATGGTATTTTTAGTCTAATGATTCGAGTCATATGTGTTGAAATTTTAACGATGGTTGGCATATTTTTTTCTTGTTTTATTTTTTATCAAGTTATCCTAATCTTATAACATAGAATGTGGGTCTGGCGGGTTAAGCCGAGTTGGCAGGTTATCCCGAGTTGGCTTGCTTTTTATTGCCCAAATCACATTTTCTATAATGCTAACCTAGGTTGACTCGCGCTAATTTTTGTACCTTTTTACCTAATTTCTTCATTCCATATTTAATTAGCTAAAATTAATTTGAAAAACATTATTTTTTTGCTTTTGAAAAAAAAAATCTAAGTTATTGTGATCTTTTTTTTGTCCTTTTATCATTATTATCTATTTTTTATTTAATTTAAATAAAAAAATCTTATTTAATTAATCAAGAATATAACTCAAGTTGTAAAAATATATTCGTAACACCTAAATATTATTTTTTATAAAACATAATACGGATAGGCTACCTAGCACGATCCACATCTATTATTCAACTAAAAGGAAAAGCAGCCGGAAAAAAAAAGGCTTGAAAAAATAAAAAGATATTCAATTTCAAAATGAAATTTTCCTTGTCTAATCATCACTCGTATTCACTCAAAGAAATGTCAACCACCACCATCCCGATTAGTTCTTTCATTGGTACACCGCAGGACCCAAATGGTCACTTTGGTTTCCAGCTCCTATAAATACTCAAGTTATGCAGCGAACCGTTTTCTATCATTTTATGTAACCATAGAAGCTAAGTAAAGTAATCGAGAAAACAAGAAAGAAAGCCCAAGAAACCCAAGTTTCTTGCACACCAATAACCACAAAGAGACCAAGCAGTGTTAAGCCATGGCAGATGAGTACACAAGCACAAACTGGTGGGATTCATCTTCAAGCAGGAACAGGTTTGATAGTACCGGATCATCTTCTACAACTTCAGGACTTAATAGTTTACGTAGCTTTGCTTGGCCGACAGAAATGGCTGATGTCAAAGGAAGGTCTTCAATGGAAACTGTTACGGTCTCAGATAGTTCTGTTGCTTTCCATGATTCCCAGAAGCTGCAACAAGGCCATGATTCTTCAGCTGACTTGCATATGATGGGTTTGGGCCTCTCTTCACAAGCCATGGATTGGAATCAAGCCTTACTGTAAGTTCACATACAAATACACTTATAACCCTAGCTAGCTATATATGCGTACTCTTAGTTTCTTTATATGCATATAGCAGGTGTGCAAACAAATTTTAAAGTTAGAATTGTTTTGGCAGTCGCGGCGACAAGTCTGAGAACAGTTTTCGATCGATGCTACAAGATAATTTGAGTTCAAGCACCAATTATCAGCAAGAAACTGCAGGAATTGGATCTTCTCAATCTCAGTGGAGGGAGAGAGTGTTCACAGGGGTCACTGGAGATTCCTCTATGAGTGAGTTTAAGCAAATGAATCGAGGCTTTTCTTTAGATCAACCACAGTTTAGCCCTCATGGGAGCTCCAGTGATAGTACCGTGTCATGTCAAGGCTTGCAGTCTAGTTTCCCAATGGATTCATCAAGTATCTATGGAAGCCCTTCAACTATGGTACAAGGGCTATTGATATCAGAAAATCAAGCACGGCAGTCTTCTTTTGAGAACAGACCGATGAGTTATGCATACGGGGCAAATTATGGTCTTGGCACTAATGAATTGCTGCCTTCTTGGCCAAAAGGACCTCAATTCTTGAGAAATTCACCTCCCAAACAGACTTCTAGTAACCAATTGCACTTCTCCAATAACACTCCATTTTGGAATGCATCTGCAAGTGCCATGAATGATGGTCGTCCGAGCTATTTCCCGTCGATGCAACCGCAGTTTGCTACATCGAATTTCGATGAAAAACCAAAGGTATGCAAATCTAACACGATAATGGAAGAGTACAACTAGGCATCTTTTATGCCTAAAAACCTCATATATATATATATATATATATATATATATAAGGTTTTATCTATATATGTGTGTATATATATGTGTGTGTTGCTATATATATATATATAGCTACACATATATGCAATATTCAGATTTGATTGATATTGGTAATTATGCTTTTAAGATTAGGGTTTGGACAATTGAGATTGGAAATTTTTGGTTCACTCTTTTTTCCAGCAGAATATATCTGAAGTACGGGATTCGAATATAGCAGTAAAGAAAAGTGGGAGTGAAGCAGCAACAAAAAGGCCTAGAAATGAAACACCATCATCTTTGCCATCTTTTAAGGTACAGAAAATTTAATAAAAGATTTTGACAAGATGAGTCTATACAAGCTTTTTATCCCTTACATCATTTATAGACATGAATGAGAATTTGTAGCTTTGATCATAGGTAAGGAAAGAGAAGATGGGGGACAGAATCACTGCACTCCAACAATTGGTTTCGCCTTTCGGAAAGGCAAGATAACTCTCTTGTTTGCTTGCTCACTTTCACAAAGAGTAAATAGTGATAGATCATTTGCATTCTTGAATGATGAAAGCTTATCAATGATTATCTTTTTGGCTTGCGATCATGTTATCATGTCAGACTGATACAGCCTCGGTGCTCTCTGAAGCTATTGAATACATCAAATTCCTCCATGAGCAAGTTACAGTAAGTGATTGATCTTATACAAATCTTGCATCCTTCTAGTGAAAATTATACTAATGATATAGGGAATGAATCATAAACAATGTATTCAACCAATAAAGTATATAGGTGCCATGAATTTCTAGTATATTCATCTTCTTATTTTATTTTCAGGTCTACAGCACCCCATACATGAAAAGTGGAACTCCCATACTCCACCAACAGGTACAATAATATTCTCCTTCCGTAAATATATAATCAAATAGTAATAAATCCAATGAGTATTCAATACTTAACTATAAATTTTTCAATTAAAATTATAGACCTTTTTTTTTTTTTTTGTCTTGATGGATTTAATATGGCATCTTCTTTCGCTGTAGAGTTCTGACAAGTCCAAGGACCTCGAAGGACAAAAACAAGATCTTAGAAGCCGAGGGCTATGTCTGGTACCGGTATCGAGCACTTTTCCGGTTACTCATGAGACCGCAGTTGATTTTTGGACCCCTACATTTGGAGGGACTTACAGATAAAAGAAAAGAGAAGATGGTCGAAAATTCGGGCATGGGAACAGATTCTATGCAACTAGTATACATGATCTTATCAAACCCTAGCCAAGTTGGGAACGATAAGATCAATGAGAGAAGAGGAAGAAGAAGAAGAAGAAAGAACAGAAAACAACAAGCCCCACATAACTCAGTCCACGATGCAAAAGAATACAGCGTATAGAAATTGTGAAAAGGAAAGAAAAGGAAATGACTGTCCAAGGGTACATGCCAATGTTGGGCCATCTACAGGCAAAATGATGCAGTTGGCCAATATTGGGACCATTTGGAAGCATATTAATTGTTGTAATAACTGAAGAATTATATGATTATATATAAACATGGGTTAGGAATGAGTATAGGTGCAGATTTTAGGGAAAGTGTAACAGATTAATTAGTTTAGATAACATTAATTTGTTATAAAGTATACTTGAGTTTAGTAGAAGAGCTCGCTGGAGGAGATCATATAAAGCAACTTTTCTTTTCTTTTCCACTGCTCTCTCTTTCTCCCTATATGTATATATATATTGTGAATAGAGCTGGCACTAGCTTTAATTAGGTTTCAAGAGAGCAAAGGAAGAAGAGAGAAGAATTGAAAGGGAATAATTGAATTCCAGAATAGGGAGTGAGTGTGGGGATGTCATTTGAATTAAAATCTCACTTTTGATTTGTTTGTGTTTTGGAATATTGGTAGTGGAAGTCAGAAGGTGGTCCACACCTCTTCCTTTCAGGTTTTTATTTTCTATTACATAGAAATAAACAAATGTTAGGAAATATGTATGTATGTGTAGACTCTGTGCTTTTATGCTTTTCATCCAATGGCCACATTGAGGAGCTTCCATTGGAGGTATATCAACAAGGCAATTAGACCCTATCTCACTTTCATAACCAGAAACCTAAAAGCCATCAGTCTAATTTTATGCTTAGTTATTTGTATTTATGATTATAGGAAACTAACACACAAAGGTGAAGTGGGAAATGAATGATTAAACTTGATCTTAAATCCTTCTAAAAAAGCAAGAAGATGAGTACACTTCAAATTTTTTGTATCAGATGATGATGATGATGATGATAAGAGGGTTAGGAGAGAAAACCATACATCTCCTTCCAACCGTAGCAATGATTTCTCTGTAGAAATCTGTGTTCAAATCCGAGCACACAAGCGGTCAAGTTGTGATAATTTTTGTTTTCAAGAACAAATATAAAAGAGAGATAGGAGAGAAGCTTTGCTTGTTATTATTTGGAAATAATTTGTTGCTTAATGCTCTAATGCAATAAATATTCATGATCATACAATGTAAATTAACTTGTAATTCTCTGCTCAGGCACCGGATTCGATCGGGACCTTATAATATATCAACTACTTTATGAGTTCAAGTTCTTTTTAAGTTACTGAAAGTTGCATCAACTTTACTAAGAATCATAGAATCTAAGAGTTGATCATTGTTTCACCAATATTACAGACTTCCATGTGACTTCAAGATATAAAAAGCTTACTTTCCAATCTTCATATTTGTCTTCTATTACAAGTTTTTATTGATTAATTCTTAAAAGCACTTTCAATCTACAGTCCTTCCTTGCAATACTAATCTTGGAAAAGATTCTTACTTGAAGGAATTGATTATATATGGGCATTCTTTACTAAATATATACTCCTCTTGCAATATATATAGAGTACATATATTACACTTCCACATGCATGTGATTCGTAGAGGAATGAGAGGAGTGGAAACTAGCTAGATACAGTTCCTCTTACTCAAATTGTCGAAGAAAAGATGATGTATCCACAAACCCTTCAAGGAAAAATGGAAACAAACAAAGATTCGTACTGTAGGAGCTTTGTTTGATTCAATCCTTACACTTTAAAAGCAAAAATCCTACTCTTGAAATACACAAGGTTTGCAATGATCATAAGTATCATATCCTCTTTTATAGATTATAGATACAAGTTCCAAGGCCCGATGCCTCTAGAGTAGAATGATATTAGCCCAGTATATCGAACCCAACAACATTGCAACAGATCATTAGGGTTTGAATTAGTTTAAAACCCTCATTATCTTGCATTAATTAGTAAATCTCTTGCCTGCTGGTCATGACACGATACTCTCATATATTTCAGTATCTACAAATGAAACTTCCTAATTGCATCTTTTTGTCATCATGTGGATTAGTTTAAAGAACTGTTTTCCACTTTGGTCTCATCTTTTGTCACCCAGTGCTGCAGCAAAGATACAACTGAGTGGGATTCATATAGAGTTAAATCTAATATCTATCAGAAAAGGAGAGCCATACTTTAAAAGAAGGAAATAATTATAAAGGGAGTGGAATCTTGTAATTGTATAGGGTAAAAATGATTGCCCCGAGACTCTAATTTAAAATAAAAAAAGTTTCTTTCTCTTGTTCTAGGTCGTGCAATGGAGTAAAAAATGTTTTCCATGAGAATTTATTGGTCAACGTGCACACCAACTGGTGTTCGAGATTTTATTATTACTACTAGTTAATGGGCATCCAACTATGCAAGCATGAGCATAAGCAGAGGGCAAGATATGAGGTAACACATGACATCAACCTAGCTACCTTGAAATTCGAGCACAGAATTCTATCTCGAAACATGTGTTTAGTTCGAGATACTATTGTACAGTGATTTTATATATACACTGGCCGGAGAAGATCACGAAATTGATTACTGCATAGGCATGAAAGTAAAGCATGTAGGCAGATAAAAGAAAAGCTTTAGGTTAGGTACATGAAAAAAGTGGCGAGACAGGATTTCACATGCGGCTGGATGTTTGGCCAAATGATGGAAGAAACAAGTTTGAGAGTTACAAGACTTCTTTTGGTGGCACTTATCTGATTCCAGTAATCCGAAGTTCATTGATTGCGAAGGAGCCGAACCCTTTTATGCATAGCAATTCCTTATAAAAAGAAATGTCTAAGTAAAATGATGAGAAGCAAAAACCTACCCAGCAAGGGCATATTTGTTCATCTCGATGCAACTTGCTGGTGCTTAGTTTATATCTACATTTTTTTTTAATCATTTTCAATATTAATATGGTTAAACTTGGTTGATTAACTAGCCAAGTGCATTCCAAAAACTTTTTATTTCAATTCTTTTAAAAAAAAAATATTATTTTTTTTAAAAAAATTTATCCACAACAATATCATTTTAAGATAAACATGATTTGACGTAACAAATCTACTATCTCGATCTTAAATCGGGTTACATGCTGGGTCGAGACTATCAACTATGGAGGAAAGTATAATCCAATATGCCATGGTGCCCCCTTTGCTATAAATAATTTGTAACAAGAAAAAGACGCTGTTATGTGTTACATTGGCACCCATTTTAATCTCTGAAACACCATACACCCATGACCGCGGAAAGCTTGCTTGAGAGCACCCTTTCTAATGAGAACAGGAGTCTTGATGGTTTGGAGAATTATATTCATATATTCTGAGAATAGTTTGGTTCTCATAGGACATATCAGCTCAAACAAAAACTAAAAATAAAACACTGATGAATCAAATTCCACCTAATATTTACCAAACCATCAGGTACTGTATATTCTTTCTTGTATGTGTGCATGAAGGTTAGGTTATGCTCAAAAGTTTGTGTAACGTTGACGCTATATTTTTTGTTAGACATGGCTATACATACATCAGTGATTAGCCTAAATTTGAAAAGGTTCTAAAGAATGACAGACAGGAAAACTGCAGGTGAAAGGATCAATGTCATGATAGAGGGACTCTAAACCATGTAGGCATCATTCAGATTTTCAAAACTTAAGACCTGCATTCACTATAAATTGTAGTGTTATGGTTCAGGTTTCTATGGTTTCAATCCTTACGCAGGTCTCTGCCGTCTTTGCCTGGCATTAGCTTCAAAGTGGTTATTGCTTTCAATTTGCAGGGGCAATTGATTGAAATTATTAGGGTTCTAAGTAAGACAGAGGAATGAAGAAATCATATTATGATGCATTGGGAATGGAATAAATGAAAACAAAACCAACCTTGATATCATTGAGACAATAATCACTGTCGTGTTACACACATGAAAAGCATATAATAAACAGTAGAATAAGAATTATTCTTTGCAAATGCATATTCTATAGGGTGAAAAAATGGAAGACCAGACCGTATTCTTGTAATTGAGTAAACTTAAGCAGCTCCTTTGAGCTTCTTCGTGATGGCAGCAATGTACTTGCCCTGGTGGAAAGCCTGCTCCAATTCAAGCTCGGTTGGCTGTCTCGACCCATCCCCAGCGAAAGTTCCTGCGCCGTAAGGACTTCCACCTTTCACCTTCTCCATCTCAAACATGCCAGCACCAAATGTGTAGCCAATGGGAACAAATATCATCCCATGGTGAACAAGTTGGGTGATAGCAGTCAACCTGTTAAAATCTCAACATTTTCATAAGACATCGTTGCTTGTGCTCCCTAACAAGTTTTTCGAGTAAAAAACTTAATTTGGTAGTTAATTTGGTAGCAGTGACACGGGGACTTACGCTGTGGTCTCTTGGCCACCACCTTGCGATCCAGTGCTAAAGAAGATTCCAGCGGGCTTGCCAGCAAGTTGCTGTGTTCTCCATAGACCTCCAGTTGCATCCAGAAAAGCTTTGAATTGGGCAGCCATCATTCCAAATCTTGTCGGGAATCCAAACACAAAGCCATCAGCTTCAGCGAGTTCACTAGGTGTAATGATTGGTACATCACTCTTCGGTGGTGCACTCATCTTTCCAAGCACCTCTTCTGGCAGTGTCTCAGGAACCTGTCACACATGAGGACTAGATCAGTATATATTTCTTTTTGCAATTTCAGAGAAAACCACAACAATGAGGAGCCTCGACTTCAAAAATAATCCTTGCCACCAGTTGAACTATCATGTTGCATTCCAAATACATTAGCTTACACATATCAGTGGCAAGAAAAACTATAAATAGCTATGCCTTCACAACCCTATAGATAATTATTATATGTGACAACTGACAGAGATGTCTAACCAAGAAAAAGGAACCATAACTGTGAACAACTCCATCACAGGTGCAAAGTTCTAACAGGACCTTGGCGCATATAAGCAACAGGACATAACCATGAGAGATATTAAAAGTTGTAATACTGATTTTACTAAAGGCAACAACATTAAAAAAAAAAAAAAATTAAAACTGCATGCAGCAGTTCACATAAAGTATGGAAGCCATGAATGTTGATGATGAATTCTGATAACCTCATAACTTCGCACGTAGGAAACATGCATTTTCAGAAACAAGTTGAGTTCATGATTCTCAAACTGTGTTCCTTTTGAATCTAAAATTCTTGTGGCATTCTACTTTGTATCATCATATACAGGCCACAGCATGCAGGTCAAATAGCTCAACATCACAAGAGCATGGACTGTGAAAGTTGACATCGGATGCACTTCCTCACCTGCCATAATTGGGCCTCAACACCTTCAACAGATGAAGCCCCTTTCTTAATCTCTTCTGCCAGTTTCTCTACATGTCCATACATGGAATAGTACCTGTAAATGCAACAATAAATTTTAAGAGGCAAAGTAAGCACGAGGAAAATAGCAGAAAGGAGAAAGAAAGAGCGTGAAGAGCATTTGGAGCATATAAAAATAACTTGCATGAAATTGTAACATAAGAGGTCAATAATGTCTTTAAAGGCAATGCTTTTTCTAAGTTTTTGAACCAGATCCACTATCAATTTATAAGATCATCTAGTCCAATCCAAAAGTGGATCTAGTAAATGAAAGTTTTTGCCAATTGAAAAACCTTGAATAGCAATGGTTAATAAAGATTGCAAATTTGCAATACCTCAAAACACCATACATCATGTTCCAGCACAGCCGATATGTTCATATGACAAATAAATGGGAGGGGACCTCAAACCCATTAGATTAAAAAATTGCAACAGAAAGTCATTACAGCACTGAAATCAGCGTGTTGACCGAAACAAATAATTCATCATGTGTAAAATGATTTTATCCTAGCTTTCTAGATCTGAAAACTAGACAATTGCAAATGCACCCCCATTCAAACACCCACAATGCCAAAAATAAGTGAATTAAAAAAAAAATTTCCCTTCTTGGATTTTGTATTTTATTAGCAATAAACCAGCTAACACGAAGTGATAATCCCACCAAATAGTGGATGCCTACACAGAGCCCACTACCCCACTATGTATAAGAACCTTCAGCCACATGAAAAAAAATAAAATGCTAGTACAGCTGGGAAAGTACTTCATACCAATAACATGACAAGAACCACCAGCTAAATTGACAATTCATAGTGAAATAATAGTGTATGCAAACTAGTACCATATCCATGCAACTGGTTGAAAATCATGAAAAAAAAGAAGAAGTAATCCATTGCAGCAGCCAATGTCTTCTTTCAATGGAATTTGACAGGATCTTTAGTGAATTATCTCAACTAATCCAGCAGAATTATCTGGAAAATAAAAGCTAACAAACTCTGACTTCAACCCTTAAGGGAAGCAGTAATAAAAATTTACTTCACTTCGCACAGAACACTTAAACAGAGTGACAAATGAAATACAAGAAAGCTCGGTATCACCGGACAAACAAGGAAGCAGCAACAATAATTACTAGACTTGATAAATAATCAAATTTTAACTTCAACTGACATGAGAAAAAAAAGTATCTGCATATGCGTAGCACAAGACCTCTAGCTACATTGCATCGCAAGATCAGAAACACATTTATATCTTAGTACTTATAAATAACCAAAAAATCCATTCCTCATTGATGTGCAAGGGTTTCCTCATTATCATTTTCGCGACTAAGATGAGCTTATCAACACTAATTAATCGAATAAAACAAAAATAATTCTAAACCGATTAATTAGAGATCTAATAAAAGATCAACACACGAAAACGCAGCGCAGATAATCATACTTTAAATTACAAAAGCACCATTACATCAACCCTGGCTCAAAGCACTTAAACAGAAACGATCTTATAAAGCAGAATAAAAATTATAAATAAATAAATAAAAACTAGAAATCCTAGTTCAAACCAAAAAAATAAAAAACAAAAACTCAAAGTTCCAAATATAGAAAATTAGAAAAGAAAAATGGTGAGGACATACAGAGAGAGAGAGAGAGAGAGACAGAGAGAGACTTACACAATATACACTTTGGTCGCCATTGAATCGGCAGAACTCTGCAAAGCTAGCTAGCTTACACTCTCCTTCTCTCTCTCTCTCTCTCTCTCTCTCTGGGTGTTAGTTGGTTGGTTGGTTGCGTGTGTGATTTTAAAAGGATGAGAAAAAGAAAAGAGCGTTGACGTTTTTTATAGAGAGGGAAGGGAGTCGCTGTAACGCTTATTTATAGTTGCTGACGGTGGTAAGGAGATTATTTTATTTAATTAAGGGGAAAATGAAAATAAAGGATTATTCAATTTTTAAAACCAATGAATAATATATATAGTAAGAGTTCTTGTTTATTATTATTATTATTTTAGTTAGTTAAGTTGGGTTGGGGTTGGACGCCGTGAAGAGAAACGGGATTTAGCTGTTAATAATTTTCAAACGGAAATGATTAGTGATTAAGGATGATGGAATATTGTGGTCATGCTTATAATCATGATCGGAGTGGTTGCTGCAAACTAATTTTTTCTAGAAGATGTGATACTGTTCTTCTTTTAATTTTTTATCATAATTATAATAACATTTTTTAATGTTTTTTTTTTCACAAAGAATAAAAAGCATAACTCAGTCTTGAACCCAGCAAACCTTGAGAAAAAATTATAGTAAAAGAGAATTATATTGATAAATTGATAAATTATTATATACAAATTAATGTGTTTGCAAAAGTAATTGAGTATTTGGAAACGCAGTAGTACCATCATTTTAAAAAAAATTAATTTTTTAAAAAAATTAATTTTTTATATGTTTTACATCGTTTTAATGTGCTGATCTCAAAAATAATTTTTAAAAAATAAAAAAACATCATTTTAATGCATTTCAGTATAAAAACATATTTTAAAAAACAATCGCAACCACACTTCCAAACAGACAAGAATAGTAGAAAATGAATCAAAATTAAAAATGAATAATAAATAATGAAATCTTCAATTGATCTTGATTGATTGTTAAAGCGATCGCATGCTTCAAAATATTCACTTCATTGTATTCTACAATAAAACTGATGCAATAAAAATATAAAATAAAAATAAAAATCTAATTCAAATATGAATAAATAAAATTAGAAGGGTGTTGGTGGGGGGCAATGAGCTGTGTTTGTTTACTTGTTTTGGAGTATGCATTTGGATTTTTTTAGAGTTTCGAACAATTCCAATGTTAATATGATTTTTTTTCCATTTTGTTCATGAAAATGGAGAATTAATTGGTCGATTTTTAGTTTTGAAAAAAAAAAGTGGATGACGTACATTAGATTGCATGCTGACCCAAAACTAAAATGGTTATCCAATTTACAAATATGCCATTCAAAATCAATTATTTTTCTTTTTTTTTTCTTTTCCATTAATCTTCCTTGTGCATAATAGAAGAGGAACTTCAGAAATTAAAAAATAAAAAGGAAAATAGAAGGGGGAAGAGCTACCTAGTACATTTTCCTAGTATGATAATCACTAAACAAAAATGAACAAGTTATACATGACAGTTATTCCTCTCTTAAATATGATACATAAATGTTTTAATCAGAAAATAGTAAGACACGTGTACAAAAATAAAATTAATTAAGGATCTTGACTAATCCCCCATTTTTTTCATAGAAAAAAGAGCTATAATTGAGAATCACAAGTGTTACAGGGGAGGTGGGTGGGGTGCATCAGAAACTTCAAGCACAAATACAAAAATTGCCTGCCGAATATTGCCATAATTTCATGGGCCATTATTTCTAACAAGTTGGATAACTTTTTTGTATTGTGAGTAAATAAAACACAAAAAATAAAAAATAAAATGATGGGCATTTCCTTGGATAGTGAGAAAACTCCATTATCATCCTTCATGATGATATCTCACAGAGGCCCACGCCACAAGGATAACATTAGCAAATTGGCTGTCGCTTCAAGGATAGTATAGGCTCTGCCACCTCCCATGATGTCAAGCAATTTTCCTACGTTTTCCTTGTTCAGAAAGCTACGTTTTTTTGACCAAATGTCTCTGTTACTGTACTTGTAATTGATTTTACATGCAATATTTAATATTAAAGATACTCGTATGGTATGTAAAGGTGGTCTTGACTTGTAGGCATGTTTATAAACGCGGGTCAGCTTAAAAAATTTATTTTTTAATATTTTTAGATTATTTTAATATGTTAATTTTTAAAAATAAAAATATATATTTTTAATGTATTTCTAAGCAAAAAAACACTTTCAATCGCAACCGCAATTATAATTCTAAATAGACTATTTAAATTTCATGTACTTTTGATGACATTTTATGCTTCACCATCTTGAATATATGTTTTTTTAAAATATATTTTTTTTCCAAAGAATTTCTTTGTGTCCCTTTTTTAAATGTTCATGTCTTTCCATCTAATAAATTTGTTAACGAGTAGTCATATCTTTCCATCTCAAATTAAATTGTGAAGAGTTTTCTATCATGCCTTTCCATCGTTGGTATATTCAACTCTATAGAATATACCAATAAAATTATTTTGTTAGTGATCTAATATTTATGGTGGTATTTGCAGTAATTCTTTTTCATCTCCCTAAAAAATACTAATGGAATCATTTTGTCGGTGATGTAAAGTTACAGTGGCATTTATAGTAATTCTTTTCTAGCTTTTTGGAATATGCCAATGGAATAAATCCATCGGTAACCCTGTCCGTATGAATTTGAAAATATTTTTTTAAAAAAAAAATTATTGAACAAAAATAGAAAATAATTAAAAATAAATAAATTTGTATAAAATTCAAAGTATTTAAAAATCAATTATCTTAATATAAAAGTTAAATATTTCTTACAAATTTATACATTCAAATACAATGAAAGTAGAACAAAGACGGTGCTGGAGGAGGAGGAGGAGATTGGTCGTTCCTGGAACTGTGGGGTCAATAAGGGGGTGTGACACGACCAAAAGATTGATGTCTTCTCCTAAGTGTAGGAGTGTCGAAGTAATAAATAACCCCGGCAAGACTGGGGTCGAACCACAGGGAGGTCAACTGTATAAACTACAAATAAAAAAATAGATAATAACAGAAAAGGAGTTGAAAAGAGCTATGAGATGTGATGTTGATGTAAGGATTTAAAAAAATATAAAATAATTGTCAAATTTAGAGGATCCACTAATAGTATTTCAAACAAGTATAGTATAAACTCTTTTTATTACTCAACTGGAAACCACACACAAAGAAGGTGTAAAACCTCCAGGCGAAAAATCATAAATTGACTAGTTTTATGTAAAACAAAAAAATTCATGACTCTTGATTGGGTTATCAAAAAATTCTGAAATTTTGCGTGAAGCCTTCTAATATGATACCTTAGCTTGGGTTAAAATTTCAGAATTTTTAGAGAAATTCAAAAATTTGACGAAAAATCATAAATTGACTAGTTTTATGTAAAACAAACAAATTCATAACTCTTGATTGGGTTATCAAAAAATTCTAAAATTTTGCGTGAAGCCTTCTAATATGATACCTTAGCTTGGGTTAAAATTTCAGAAGTTTTAGAGCAATTCGAAAATTTGACGAAAAATCACAATTCGACTAGTTTTACGTTATTGGATGTAATTTTCAATCCGACCATCGGATTGAGCTGAAATTTTATGATGAACCTTAAAATATATTGAATAAAATCTGGTTAAAATTTTAAGATGAATAGAGCTCGGTAGTGCTAGAAAAAAAAAATAAAGACCGTCAAAGAGGAAAAAATATTCATTAAGGGTATAATAGTAATTTGCCATTGAAAACAAAACATATAAGCTCTCCTTCTCTTCTATTAACTGCCGAATGGGCAGAAACAAAAACTGAAAAGAGAAACAGAGCATAACGTGAGAGAAAGAGAGAAAAATAAGGAAAAACAATAAGGAAATTGAGAAAATACCTTTATAAGCTTGCAAGTTCAACCTCTAAAACACTAAAGCAAGTGAAGGAAGGACGATTTGAGAAGGGGAATTCAGCTAACTTTGGAAGAGAAGAGAAATTGGAAGAAAAGCAATAGGTAAGCATGAGAAGTTTGGATTTAATGTTTGATGTAGATGTTTTCTTAAGCTTATTTGATTAAGTTAGGAAGTAATTTCATGGAATTTTACCTTAGTTTCCCTTAAATCCTAGATTTTTGAACTTAGGGTTCTTATGTGAATTTGAGGGAATTAGGAGGGGAAGGAAAAATGATGAAATTGAAGTGGAATAGAATGAAAATAAGTTGAAATAATAAGTAAATTCAAATTAAAAGAGAAATAAACTAGTTAAAAGAAAATATGAAGACAAGATGTCTAGATTGTGTTTGAATATAGTATTTAGATAAAATGAATAATATGATGTGAGGGTATAAAGAATAGAAGAATTATTTGATGGAGGAATTATGAACATAGAGTAAGCAAAGAAGTAACTTGAGTTAAATATGAGGTTGTATGTAAAATAATGATGTTATATTTGAGAATGAATTTTTATTAGAACAAATTACAAATAAAAATATTACGTGCTTTGTGTTTCAGCACGTAAGAAAAATATTGATGGACTAATGATATAATGACACTCGATTGATTTAGGAGTTGTGTCTGGAGCTGGTTATCAGACAGGAGGAGCTGGGTCATCCCGAGCAGAAGGTAGGTGATTCGTCACCTTATTTTGTAATTTTTAGTTTCCCTAATAATCTATGTTGCTTATTTAATTGATATTAAACGAATGGAGCAAATGAATAAATTGAGTTATGATTATGTGAATTACCGGTAAATTATGTGAAATTACCGGTTTTGTTGGTTAACAAAGAGGTTAATCGGATATGAGGTAATTCGTATGGAATTACCGGATTGTTTGGCTAATAAAAGAGGTTAGCCGGATGCTGGGTAATTCAAATGGAATTACAGGATTGTTTGGCTAATAAAAGAGGTTAGCCGGATGCTGGGTAATTCAAATGGAATTACCGGAATGATTGGCTAACAAAAGAGGTTAGCTGGATGCTGGGTAATTCGAATGGTAATAATTCGAATGGAATTACCAGATTGATTGGCTAACAAAAGAGGTTAGCCGGATGATGGGTAATTCGAATGGAAGTACTGGATCTATTGGTGACTGAGGAAGGAAACCAAATTTATGAGTAATTATATGGAAGTGTTAGATTTATTTGGTAATTAAGATGAGTTAGTTGGATTTGTAAATTTTGAAAAGATTATGTAAATTAAGAGATTAAGTTAGATTGAAGTAGAAGTATTAAATTTCAAAGGTTAAGAGTAATTAATTAATATTAGAATAATATAGTGAGTAAGTTACTTAATATTGTTATTGTTGAAACAGGTACACCACGAGGTGATGCAGATCGTTAGATGTAGGAATACTCCTGTTTATGAATTACTATTTTGGAATGTAATATTCATGTCTTTACTTTGAGTGTAAATCCTTTTGTGTTGTAAAAATTAAGTAGAAGGTGTAATATGTAGTGGATGTATTATATATATGTATAGTTGTTAGTATGACCAAATCATTTTCAAAATGATAAGATAAGATTTATTATAAATATAATATGACTTTTAATCTTAATGTTGTATTTATGTAGTTTAAAGGTTTATATGTAGTTAGTAGCATGTATTACGTTTAATGATGAATTTGTTTATCTTTTGAGTTGTTTTGGTAGTACATTTATGTTGATTTACTAATTGATATTATGAGACTTGCATATATTGATAAGTATAAATATTGAGTTATTGTTTGATGAATGGAATGTGATCCAGGATGATTGGATCAAGATGGAAGTCGTAATGACATATAATAGAAGTGTTGTCGATAACTTGGTACCAACAAAAATAGAGGAAACTCTGCCGAAATTTTCAAAAAAAAAATCCCATAATTTTAGACATATTACCCAATACTTGACATTGGTAAAGAAATGTTGGGAGATTTCATGATATTATAATTTAAGGGTGTTACATAAGGTTCCAATCAGATTATAAATTGTTAACATGATTACATTAGTTATCTTATTCAAATAATTCTAATACTTGTAAATGTTGTCAGGTATTCATAATTATAACTTATGTTAACAACAAATCAAGTTCCTTTCATAGCACAAGTGTCGGTTATACCATACGATTGCGCTATGAAAGTGTCAAGTATTTGTTGTACCAAGGGTTATACAACATAAATCTAGATTAACCATTTAACAAGCAAAGTATTAAAAGTGAACAAGATAACAAATACAAAACATGATAGTAACAAACATTAAAGTTCATGTTGAGTTTATACTATACTTATTCTTACACCATTAGTGTAACCTTTTCACATTGACATGATAAACTTAACTAAACATAATGAAAGAGAGAAACATAAATAAACAAGATAAGAACATAAATAAAATATAAGTTAACTAAGTAAAGGAAAAGAAATGAAAGGCATAAACAAGAGATTAATGAAAGCAAAACTTAAGCATTACAAAAATATAAAGAAAAAGAGCAAGAACAAGAGATATAGGCTGAACACTGAACAATGTTTGAGCTGCAGGACAAATTCTGACTTCTCCGTTGTTGCTACAATTTGAACTTGAAAATGGTCTTTTTGAATCTTGGACTCTTCATGAAAGTTTTAGGCCTATGTCTTAGCTTTCCATCCATATAGACCGGACCTAAATCCAAGTTCTACAGCTCCAGTTATGATCCAATAACCTAATGGTGTTCCAGTTTGAATTGAATCAGCATCTCTTTTCTAAGCTTAGCCTCTTCTTTGTCCTTTCACTTTCAATAGTTAATCATATCAATCAATCCTTTGAATTGTGAGATATGTCTGCATTTAAAATAAGCATTTACCATAAATTAAAGCTATTTTATATTATCAGACTTGTTATTATAAAACATGCTTAAGTTAGAGAATTTAATGATACTTTAAGTGCAATATGATGATATAAAACCTTGATAAAAATGCACTTTTAAGTACTAAAACCTTGATAAAAATTTAATTTAGTCCCTAGTAATCAAAGCGTTCAAATAGAAAAACAATTTGCAAGTTCCACAAAGCAAGGCATTCATCATTCAACTTCCATTAATCTATCCAAATAAATAAACTCTCATTAAATTTATATATTTGCTTCATACTTCTTAAAAAAAATATTAATAAACCTTTCTTTTGTGCTCAATATATCAACACATAGTTATGGGGCTTTACTTGGAAGAAAACAAAATTTTGTTCTAATGTTTAAGGTTAACTTCCTTGAGTTAGGATTATTATATTTTTTTTCTTTTTTCTTTTTTCTTTTTTTTCTTTTTTTATATATACATATAACTTAAAACATAAGGCATCTTTAACCCATGTAATGAGCTTTAGGCTAATGACTCCTAGACCAGTTGGTCTTAGGGCATTAGGTGTTGAGACACCCCTTCGAGCTTAGTAACTCGGGTTGGAGATACTGATACGTAGATAGTGTAATGTTTGATTCTTTTAAGCTTTTCTCCTCAACCCATGTAACAAGCACTAACCCAATAGCTCCCAAGTCAGTTGATTGTAGGGTATTAGGTGTTAAAACACCCTTTCGGGCTTAATTACTTAGGTTAGGGAGACTACGAAACCAAACTTATCTACGTTTTTATTATCATCAATATTATCAATTATTCTTTTTTTTTACAAATTATATACTATCCCTTTTTCTTATTTGTTAACTTTAACAAAAGAACATAAATAATGTAATAATCCAATATACAACTCACAATCATATGTTAAAGTGTGTGTGTGAAAATAAAGGTTTATGAATACTTGTTAGCTAGGTATATGAGCAGAATCAATTGATAATAATGCAAGAGTTTGTTAACCTGAATATTTCAAGAGAAGTATGTGATAGACCTTGTTATGAACATTGCAAATAACCATTAGAAAATGTTTACCAAGATGCGTCTCAAGAGTCAATAAAATTCTCCCTTACTCTGTCATTGATGCGAACCCTAGCGGAATTTAATGGTATTCGCGACCCCAAGATCAATCTAACCCAAGTTTGTTGAGATTTGAATGAGCTTATCACAATGGAAGACTTGCTCCAAGGCAACAAGACTATAAACCAACTCGATCACAACGCCTACACCTGGAGACGAGCAAAAGAAGTATAAATTCACAACAAAGAATGGTCAATTCTTTGAAAAGTTGAAAGTTTAATCAAGAACCAAGATTGAGCAACCAAAAGTCGGCTACAATGCTGAAAATATTATCCAAAGTCTGCCCTAAAATTATTCCTAAAGAGTATTTATACTCCAAGCCAAAACCCTAGTTTCCCTAATGGGTCTCACATAAACCCAATTTAAATAATAATCAACCCAAGCTAAAACTAGCCCAAACTAATTAAAATAAACAAAATAAACAAGTCTAAAACCCAAACAAATTGTCTCCTCTCAAAATAATTAAAGTTTGATAGCCCAACTAATTAAATAAGACAAGTTCGTTGTTTCTGCAATCTGTCTGGCAGCAGCAAGGCCCAACTTAAAATGGATGGTTCTCTCTCATCTTAATGAATTAGAAGGCGTGCCATATACCGTTGGAAAGTTATGGAAGTCTAGTTTCCAGCCCAACTAGAATCACATAAAAATTCGATCTGTAACTCCAGTTATGACTAAAAGAGTAACGAAAGGTCAAACTGTCCGAATCTAATCCTCTTCTCCCAATCCTTGTGTAATGGTCTTGGTTCCACCAACAAGCCCCTCTTGAACATGAATCAGATTAATCAAGGCTTACTCTTTATTATTACAAATCCTCTTGAAGTCCACCTTAGCCCATGTATCTTGAAGAAGTCCATTGAAAGCTTCTTTGAACTTCTTAGCCCTAAGGCTAGTAACTGGACCAATTGGAACCTCCAATGGATCCTTTGATGGTTGGATCGCATCATCCCCTCGCTCCTCAAAAGGATTTGGCCTCGAATCATCACCTACATCAAACGAAGAAAGATCGGAAACATTGAATGTAGCACTAACACCATACTCACCTGGTAGATCCACTTTGTAGGCATTATCATTAATCCTTTCTATGATCTGATAAGGACCATCTCCTCGAGGCATCAACTTTGATCTTCTTTGTTCATGAAACCTTTCCTTCCTCATATGCACTCAAACCCAATCACCTAGTTCAAATCTCACTAATTTTCATCCCCTATTGGCTTTGTGTGTATATTATTCATTCTTCTTTTCTATTTGTTGCTGAATTTTTGCATGGAGATCTTTCACCACCTGTGCTTTTTGATTACCATCAAGACTAACCCTTTCATCAACAGGCAAAGGAATCAAATCTAATGGTGTCAAAGGGTTAAAACCATAAACAATCTCAAATGGGAAATAATTAGTAGTAGAATGCACACTACGATTATATGCAAATTCAATGAATGGCAAACAATCTTCCCAATTTTTAAGATTCTTTTGAATGATAGCCCTTAACAATTGAATCAAAGTCCGGTTAACAACTTCAGTTTGGCCATCTGTTTGTGGATGACAAGTAGTAGAATATAAAAGTTTAGTTCCTAACTTACCCCATAAAACCTTCCAAAAGTAACTCAAAAACTTAACGTCTCGATCGGATACAATGCTCCTAGGAAGACCATGTAGCCAAATGACCTCTCTAAAGAATAAGTCAGCTATATTTATTGCATCATCAATTTTATGGCAAGCAATGAAATGTGCCATCTTAGAAAATATATCCACAACAACAAATATAGAATCTCTCCCTTTCCTAGACCTAGGTAGACCCAAAATGAAATCCATAGAAATATCAACCCAAGGTTCTTTAGGAACAAGCAAAGGTGTGTATAGTCCATGAGGCATTACCTTAGACTTAGCTTGTCTACATGTTATGCACATATCACATATTCTTTGCACATCTCTTTTCATATTAGGCCAATAAAAATGCTCATGCAGAACCTCCAAAGTTTTAGTAATTCCAAAATGCCTCATTAAACCTCCCTCATGTGCTTCCCTCACAAGTAATTCACGTAAAGAACAATTACGTACACATAATTTATTTTCCTTAAACAAAAATCCATCATGCCTAAAATATTTATCCATGGCCAAAACCTTGCATGTGTCATATATAGCACCGAAATCATGATCATCAAGATACAATTCCTTAATATACTCAAATCCTAGCAATTTAGTATTAAGAAGAACATACCTTCGAGACAAGGCATTGGCGACCACATTTTCCTGACCTTGCTTGTATTTAATCACATATGGAAAAGTTTCAATAAATTCAACCCACTTAGCATGTCTCCTACTTAACTTACCTTGACCCTTCAAATGTTTCAACGATTGGTGATCAGTATGTATGACAAACTCTCGAGGCCACAGATAATATTGCCAAGTCTCCAAAGCCCGCACCACTGCATACAACTCTTTATCATAAGTGGGATAGTTAAGAGTTGCACCATTGAGTTTCTCACTAAAATAAGCGATGGGCCGCTTTTCTTGCATTAAAACGACTCCAATACATATTTCTGAAGCATCACATTCAATCTCAAAAGCTTTATTAAAATTAGGTAAAGATAGTAAAGGTGCCGAAATCAACTTTGATTTTAACAAGCTAAAAGCATTTTCTTATTCTTCTCCCCACTTGAAACCCACGGCTTTCTTAACAATTTCAGTCAATGGAGAGGCTATCGTACTAAAGTTTTTAACAAATCTCCTATAAAAAGTAGCCAAACCATGAAAACTCCTAACATCTGTTATGGATTTTAGTGTAGGCCATTCTTGAATAGCCTTAACCTTAGCCTCATCCATTTCTATACCTTTTGCACTAACCATATATCCAAGAAAAACAATCATATCAATGCAAAAGTCACACCTTTTCAAATTAGCATATAAGGACTCTTTTCTAAGCACATCAAGAACTTGTCTCAAATGACTTATATGCTCATCAATCTCCTTACTATAAATCAAGATATCATCAAAGTAAACGACTACAAACTTACCAATAAAAGCACGCAACACATGATTCATCAATCTCATAAAAGTACTAGGTGCATTAGTAAGTCCAAAAGGCATAACCAACCACTCATACAAACCATATTTAGTTTTAAAAGCAGTTTTCCATTCATCCCCTTCTTTCATCCTAATTTGATGATAACCACTTTTCAAATCGATTTTTGAAAACAATTTAGAACCATGTAATTCATCCAACATATCATCTAATCTAGGAATGAGATGTCGATACTTTACAGTGATGTTATTGATAACTCGACAATCCATACACATCCGCCAAGTTTTGTCCTTTTTTGGAACAAGAAGCACGGGAACTGCACAAGGACTCATGCTCTCTCGAATGTATCCTTTCGACATCAACTCCCCTACTTGCCTTTGAAGCTCCTTAGTCTCTTCAGGATTGCTCCTATAAGCCGACCTATTTGGTATAGATGCTCCTGGAACAAAGTCAATTCGATGCTCAATACCTCTAATTGGCGGTAAACCACTAGGAATGTCATCCGGAAAGACATCCTCAAATTCCTTATCATTGATTAGGCATCTAGTATGGAAGATGTTCTCCTTTTATTGCTCCACATTCTCTTCCTTAGTCTGAACACTAAGTGACCTTCTAATCACCAAAACTTTATCACCAACAGCATACTCTAAATCACTAGCATCCTCAAGTGGGGGCATGTCATCACAATCAGACTCCTCACTAGTAGACACAATCTCTCCATCATCCCTTAGAATCATAACTCGACGATTTGCACATTCTGATGCATAGTGTCCCAATCATTGACACTTGAAACACTTTATATCATGATTACGCTTCAGTTGAACTTCTCCCTTAAGTTTTTGATCATTGATCGAAACCTGCATCTTCATGGAGTTAGGTTGGGTAACTTTAGAAGTCACCAAAGGCTTCGATGACGCACTACCCTCTCTCCTATAATTCATCTTCCAACCCGAAGAAGACCCCGTATAAGCTCCAGATCGTGTATTACCCTTCCTTTTCAATTGTCCTTCAACCTTAATGGCTAAGTGTACTAACTCCTCCAAATCAACATATGATTGCAACTCCACAACATTAGCTATGTCTCTATTCAAGCCATTCAAAAACCTAGACATCGTAACTTCCTTATCTTCATTAACATTAGCTCTAATCATAGCCACCTCTAATTCTTTCTGATACTCCTCCACACTCTTATTACCCTGTGTAATCATTTGTAAACGATTAAACAACTCTCGATAATAATGTTTAGGAACATACCTCTTCTTCATTATTGTCTTCAACTCCTCCCATGTGCTAACTAGTCTTTCTCTATTCCTTCTTCTTTTTACCACCAATCTCTCCCACCAAACCATGGCATAGTCAGTAAACTCCATTACAACTAACTCAACCTTCTTTTCTTTAGAGTACATATGGATGTCAAAAATCATCTCCACCTTTTTTTCCAAATCTAAATAAGCTTCTGGATCAGTTTTTCCCTTAAAGGCTGGGATTTTTAACTTAAAACTACCCAAATTTCGGTCTATATCTCCCAAATCATCAAAATCCCCTCTATGCTCAAAATCCCTATGTGGTCGAATATGTCCCCTCCTTGACCGATTCTCATACCTCTCTCCCCTATATGTACGGAACCCACTACCACGGTTAAGATCATCCTCGACTTCATCTGCAGAGTTTCCAGCAACACTCTCCTCCTTCCTAACTTCTCTACCCCTTTCACTACGCCCTCCATCAGACCTAGTCTCTAATTTTTCAATCCTAGTCATCAGCTCACCAAACATAAATTCCATCTGTTGTTGTATTCTCGAAAGCCCATCTTCTTGGATTTCACCGTTCTTCTGTGGCACACTATTAGAAGACATTATTATTTTTTTAAACCTGCACGAAAATCGTTAGCAATAAAAATAACACCTCACACACTCGTGTTTCGCACAAATTTATAGGCTTTTCACTCGAATATGCTCCCTATGCCTTTTTCCACTCAAATTGCCTTTCTTTAGTTCTTGAAATCACTTAGCAACAATTCAGAAAGAAAAACAACCAACTATGCAGTGAATTTATAAATTTGATATAGACTCTAGAAGCAAGAAATTACGAAACTAACAAAACGAACCTCGATGACAAATTCATGAATAGCAATGCAAATTTGTACGAATAATATGACAATTTGAAGACATGAAAAAAAATCAGAAAAGAGCTAAAAAATTACGAATTATCAAGAACTAAGGATTTAATTCAAAAAAATTCCAGAAAATCAACTAAACTACCCAAATTTTCAAGAAACACAAACAAGACTACTAAAAGATTCGGCCAAAATAGAAAAAGTGAATTTTTTTTTTGTGCGGCAACAATTAAGATTTCAAGATCAAGCCTCCTTTTATATATATTGGCAAGAACAAAAAAAAATCAAGAACTTAGGTGTGTATGTCGATTTTGATTAAGGAAGCATAAAAAAAAAGAACACTAACTTATAATTAAGTGTTCAACAAAGCAATAAAAAGTAAGATCCATATTTTTTTATATGTTTTTTATATATAGGTGGCCAAATCTATCAAGAATCAAACAAGAAACAATAAAGACTCAAATTGAAGGATATAACTTGTGATTAGATCAGCTCTGATACCAACTGATGCGAACCCTAGCGGAATTTAATGGTATTCGCGACCCCAAGATCAATCTAACCCAAGTTTGTTGAGATTTGAATGAGCTTATCACAATGGAAGACTTGCTTCAAGGCAACAAGACTATAAACCAACTCGATCACAACGCCTACACCTGGAGACGAGCAAAAGAAGTATAAATTCACAACAAAGAATGGTCAATTCTTTGAAAAGTTGAAAGTTTAATCAAGAACTAAGATTGAGCAACCAAAAGTCGGCTACAATGCTGAAAATATTATCCAAAGTCTGCCCTAAAATTATTCCTAAAGAGTATTTATACTCCAAGCCAAAACCCTAGTTTCCCTAATGGGTCTCACATAAACCCAATTTAAATAATAATCAACCCAAGCTAAAACTAGCCCAAACTAATTAAAATAAACAAAATAAACAAGTCTAAAACCCAAACAAATTGTCTCCTCTCAAAATAATTAAAGTTTGATAGCCCAACTAATTAAATAAGACAAGTTTGTTGTTTCCACAATCTGTTTGGCAGCAGCAAGGCCCAACTTAAAATGGATGGTTCTCTCTCATCGTAATGAATTAGAAGGCGTGCCATATACCATTGGAAAGTTATGGAAGTCTAGTTTCCAGCCCATCTAGAATCACATAAAAATTCGATCTGTAACTTGAGTTATGACTAAAAGAGTAACGAAAGGTCAAACTGTCCGAATCTAATCCTCTTCTCCCAATCCTTGTGTAATGGTCTTGGTTCCACCAACAAGCCCCTCTTGAACATGAATCAGATTAATCAAGGCGTGCTCTTTATTATTTCAAATCCTCTTGAAGTCCACCTTAGCCTATGTATCTTGAAGAAGTCCATTGAAAGCTTCTTTGAACTTCTTAGCCCTAAGCCTAGTAACTGCACCAACTGGAACCTCCAATGGATCCTTTGATGGTTGGATCGCATCAGTCATCCTAGTAATAATAGTTTTGTCAAATAGTTTTAATAATAGCAAAAACAGTTAGTGAGTTAGTTTTTTTTAATGTAAACTACTATCCTCTCCCCCTAACCAAAACGAGACATTGTCGTTAATGTCCTAAGGTAGAAAGATAGAGTATAGAAGACATCACCTAAAATAGCAAACACTAACAAACCTGAAACACACTTAAACAAATATAAAAAATAACAAAACAAAATAATATGCTATTAATAAAACCAAAAGATGCAAGGTTTCACTAACGAAGGCTTAAATCCAATCTAAGCTTTTTACGGCATTCCATAGTTAACCAATTTATGCGACTCATGGAGGGATCAATTACAGGGATGAAAGATTGTAGTTGGTCAATCAATTGTTCAGTAGTAACAGCAGAGATTATGATTTGTCGTGCCGACGATGTTACAAATTTATGTTCCACAGCTTGATCAAGAAAAGATAACAAATTATCATAAAATTCATTGACATTTAACAAACCTATAGGTTTATGGTGAATGTGCAGTTGAGCCCAAGAGCAAATATGAAAGATCTCTTCTAATGTGCTCAGACCACCTGGAAAAGCAATGAAGGCATCAGCATGGTTAAACTTCGCATTCATTCGATCAGACATTGTGGAGACCTGTAGTTCCTCTCCAATTATTTTTCCAATGATGTCCCTTTTTGCTAAAGCTTTGGGGACGACCCCCAAAACTTGACTGCCTCCTAAAAATGCAGCTATTGACACACCCCCTATTAACCCAAGTGTAAACCCCCGTAAATAAAAATAAATAATAATAATACTAATAATAAAACCTAGAAGATATGTAAACCCAGGTCAAAACACGTATTTTGACAAATTAATGATAAATGTGGTAATATTGAATTTATTGAGTATAAATTAAGGGGAAATGTCACGAGGATCTAAGTAAATAAATTAATGCATGAAATTCAGATTTTAGCGTAAAAGACATTGATTGTCTAGTTTTACGGTATCGATGATATATCTCAATCCGACCGTTGGATCGGGCTGAAATTTTATAAAGAATCTCCAGACATATTATTTTATATTAGGTTCAAATTTCGTGTCAATCGGAGTTTGGGAAGGATTTATGAGAGCACTGAAAATCGGGTAAATTGAAGAAGATGACACAAGGGGCATTAATAAGGGCATTTTTGTAATTTTATCAAAACAAATACTCTCCTCTCTTTAAAAACAGAGCACGTCCTCTGCAAATGGAAAAACAGGAGGGAGACCATTTGTTTTGTCCCATTTTCTTCATTTTCTCTTCATTTCTTCAAGCTAAATCAAAAGGGAGTGTGCTTAGGAGGATTATATCCAAGAAAACAAATTAAATGACAACTTAGAGAGTTATAGAGCTTAAGAGAAACAAAGAGAAGAAGCTGGAAATTGGAAGAGGAGGACATGATTTTTGTAAATTTTTGCAAGAATTCATTGAAATAAGTTAAAGTAGCAAAGGTAAGCAACATACCCTTTAGTAATTTTGTTTTTCTCTCTTGTTCTTGCATGAGGAGAAGAAAACCTCAAAGTTTAAAATTCTAGGGTTCATGTAAATATTTTGGGGGAGTAATTGTTCATGTGAATTTCAAGATTAATTGCATGATAATGGCTTGATTTGATGAAAAATAGAAGGAATAAATTGATTTGAAACTATAGGTTTTGGGATTGCAACTGGGCAGGAACTTCGGCAGCCATATTTTGACTTTGAACCGTTGGATTAGATTGATTTTTGGATATGTTATTATAATCAATGTCACCTACATTCGGACCTGAGGGATTACAAATATCAGACTTCGTTTGAGGGCTGTCACCGGCGGAACATTTCTGGAAAATCACCCTTCAAGACAGCTTTGTTCGTCGGCCGTTATATCATCGTTTCACCGTTGGATTGGTCTGGATTTTGGATATGTTATTCATCCAGATGTTATATAAATTCTGAACGGTTTGGATCGGAAAACAACACTCCTACCAAAAATTATACTTCCTGAACAGCAGGTCTCCAAATTTCAGGTCAGTCCAGTATTGTTTTGATATCGGGAGGTTTAACCGTTGGATGTATGTTAATTTTGGATATGTTATTCTAATGATGATGATGTATAATTCCACCATGTGGATTTATTGAATTCTAAATTTACAGAATGATGTTTTAAGTTTGGTTTGAGAAATATTGAATGAGAATATGAGGTTTAGCATAAAAAGTATGTTTTTGGACTAAGGGTAATGGCAATGGGTTTAATGATGATGGTTGTGTTTGTGTTATGTTTGAGTCATGTTTTATGTGTTGATAAGTGATGATATAGTTAAATTCTATAAAGAATAGTGATTGACTAATACTTTGGTTGTGTTAGAATGAGAAATCATGTTGTAAGTTGAATTATGATATAAGGAATCATTTTGAGTGTGCTTTTGGAAAAATTTGGCATGTGTAGTCATTGATGAAATTTAAGTTAAATTACATTGTTTGGTGATAGATTAAATGTCTTGGGACAAAAGAAAATCGGTGACGAAAAGTCATGCCCTTTGGACATTGAAGATCATTGATGAAAAATTGAATTAAATGGGCGTTTAATGTTAGTGTAAATAAATTCTAATGTAAATAAATTTAAATGACAAGTAAGAAAATAAAATACATTCATGGAAATTGTTTACGGAAGTATTCGATTTTGTGAATTTATGAATATTATGAATAAATCGGGAAGATTCAATAATGATTCAGGATGTTATATAAAAATGTAGGAGAAGCATTCACTCGACTTCTCAGGAGCTCGTATAGTAGGAGCTTAAGGAGGGACTGCAAGAGAGGCACAACAACAACAAGGAAGAGCGAGTTGAGCTTCTGCAGCTGGTAGGTGTTCTATACCTACACTTTTTACGTGGCGTTAATTTACTAACTTATTAAATTCTTGGTCTTTGTGTCTATGGGTGAAACCACAAAGAGAGAGGATAAAGTGAAATAAATGAGAAATTAAAAATGGATTTGAGTACTTGACTGGGTTAAGAATATGGATTACACTAATAGACTTCGTTGATGATCATTCCTCGAACTTGATTAGCTGGTCTCGAATGCGGAGGCTAATGATGTTAGTAAGGTTTACTAACATCAGCATAATCATCCCTGAAAACGAGGGATGCTGAACTTGATTAACTATTCAGGTGAGAATAGTTAATGATATTGACCGGTGCTGTCAATATCGGCAATCACACGAAACTTGATTAGCCGGTCCCGAATGCAGAGGCTAATGATGTTAGTAAGGTTTACTAACATCGGCATAATCATCCCTGAAAACGAGGGATACTGAACTTGATTAACTATTCAGGTGAGAATAGTTAATGATATTGACCGGTGCTGTCAATATCGGCAATCACACGAAACTTGATTAGCCGGTCCCGAATGCGGAGGCTAATGATGTTAGTAAGGTTTACTAACATCGGCATAATCATCCCTGAAAACGAGGGATGCTGAACTTGATTAACTATTCGGGTGAGAATAGTTAATGATATTGGCCGGTGCTGTCAATATCGGCAATCACACGAAACTTGATTAGCCGGTCCCGAATGCGGAGGCTAATGATGTTAATAAGGTTTACTAACATCGGCATAATCATCCATCAGCATAATCATCCCTGAAAATGAGGGATACTGAATTTGATTAACTATTTGGGTGAGAATAGTTAATGATATCGACTAGTGTTGTCGATATCGGCAATCACATGAAACCTGACTAGCTATTCCTGAAGTGAAAGCTAATGGTGTCAAGAATCTTGACATCAATATTTCCGGAAATATTCCTAGATATTATGGAAAGAAAAATCTGATTGGCTATTTCATGTTAGAAATAGTCGATAACATCAATTAGTGGTATTAATTTTGATGTTTACAATGAACTTGATTAGCCGATCCTGATATGGGAGACTAATAACACTAATGAAAATTTATTAGTGTCAGCATTCCCTTCCAAGTTTTAGGGGAGGTATTATAATGATATTTCTGATAGGGAATAATTAAAAATATTAATGAAATGGGGATTGACATCTTGATAGGATTATTCATTCGGCCTTGAAGAGGCGGATATTGATTGGAAATTATGGAATAAGATGGGCGGAGGAACTAGTTACCCGGTGATGGGCTAGTGGCATTAGTTTTGTTTTCTAACGACCGGAATATACAACTTGAGTTAAAACTTACTTGTGTAGTGTTAATATTGTCAGGATGACTGACTTGTCAGATTTTAAATGGAATGTTGGACGATACCTAATTGTTGAACAAAAATGGTAATTTATGTTCATGTTGTGGATTATTGAAGAAAAAAAAAAGAGAGAAACTGATGAAGATCTAATTCTTGTGAAGGATGGAGGCAAATATCGTATCGCTTGGGACGTGAGAATAGAAGTTCATTAACCATGGTAGGTGTTATACACTTAAGGAATGCAATGCTATATATATATATATGTGTATTTTGAATTAATTAATGAATTGTAATTGATATAATTTGAGAATCATGTCCTGCGCACATGGAGGATGTCAAAGAAATTATGACTAATAATGTAAATATGTTGTAGTAAGGTTTCGTGTTGTTGCTGGCATGATAAGAATTTGGTGATAATTATAATAGTGTAATAAAATGCCAATAATAGTGATAGATAATGAAATTTGACCTTAATTATAGTGGTTAAATGAGATTAGATTGATGAATTAAATAGAATGATGTATGCATGGTATTCATATTATTTGAAGATGGATCGGATGTGAATATTGTGAAAATGATGGCAGGTTCCATGATAATGAGAGATTTTACTGAAAATCTAAAGAAACATTGGAATGTGTCGAAATGGGCACAAGAAATTTGTAAGTTGAATATATTTATAAACTAAAATTGGACCGAAATCATGACGAGTTTGACAACTTATATGGAAAAGCCATAATGGGTATAATAGATGTTGGGATTGAAATTGATATAAAGAGATAGAGTAAGAGGGAGAGAAATCACATGGTAGATATTATAATGGATTAAATGCGCTCGTGAGGTGAAACAAGACACAAAATGAAAATGTTGAATGATTCTAGGAAGGATGAATAGAGACGTAATAATGGAAGGATAAATGAGAATTTTAAGGAACTATGATTGCATATCGTTGAATATATGTTTAATTACTTGTGCATGTATTGTGTGATTTTCCTTTTATGCTATATTTATTATATACATTACGAAATTGCAGGTCCTTCAGATTCACGCCAGGAGTAGCGTTTTAGGTCCTCTAGTCTCCTTTTGTATGATTGAATAAGAAGATGAACATTAATGTATTTTGTCTTTAAGGAACTAAATGACTTAATATGTAATAGTACTCCTTTTACATTAAGTGTCGGACATAAAAATGTATTATTCTGTATTTGTAATCTTAGTTTGTTTACTTGCAATTGTTATGAATTATGTGTGTTAATGGGAAAGCAATGAGCATACGAAATGTGAGGCATGTACCATGAATGATGTGTTGTTAAGGTTCTACATGATTATGATATGATTGAGAAATGAGTATAACTATACAGGATGATTGTCGATAACTTGGGACCTCCAGGTATAAAAGAAACTCTGCCAAAATTTCAGTGGAAATTTCGGCAACTCTTGGATAAGTTCGGTGGATGAAAAAAAAAATACCCGTTTTTTTAAAAGTTAAGGCTCAAAGTTCTTTTATGAATGTACTAAATTACAGGGTGTTACACAAGGCTGCTTTTCCTATACACTAAATGAATTTTTCTCTTAGCTAGTACCTGACCAAGATGATTTGCTGATTCTAAAAACACCTTTTCTTTCCCAGGACTGGATCCATCAAAAACACAAATATTTCTTATGTGGTGACTTGATGAACCTGCCATTTCTACAAACTTTTATATTTCTTATGTATGGGTTGAGTAGAAATGAAGGGAAGGAAGAGAAGATTTTATAGATGAGAAATTAAAAATGCAATCATACCACCTATATATGTAGGCCAGCCTCCTCTCACTCTTTCTGTCTCTTTTATTATTATTATTATTATTATTATTATTATTATTATTATTGAAAAAGCATGTGTATATACAGGTAGTTGTGATTGTGGCTCATATCTTTCCTTGGTTTTACATCCAAGAACGACTTAAATGCCCTCTATGGGTCGGGGATAGGCTTCCCATCCAGTTTTCTTAAAAACTAGCAAACAAAGTCTTTTTTAGTCAGATTCCCAAAACTATGTCGAGCATGTTCTTTATGAAATAGTGGCCATAAATCATGAATTGCACGATGCACATCTCCACTAGGATGCATCTCAAGAGTCAATCTAAAGACTCCTTACTCAGGCCATCCTTAATGAATTGTATTTTATGTTCATAGTTTATAAATATCATTCCTAAAGAATAACATTGTGTATTACAAGTCTATCTGGTACATCGGTAACAGACTTTCAGTAGTTTTGCACGATGTTTCTTTGCAAAAGTACTTTTACCTGTTCCAAGTATGTATGAAATGAAAGAATTGGAGGACTCACCTGATAATCAAACCTTTGCTTCAATTAGCCAACGAATATCTTCAGGAATTCCATGATTCATTAACAACCTCAATCTTGCACACCTAGCACGGTAAATTTTTGAAATTGCATTTGGAGGCAAAGCGGGAAAATAATTTTTCAATTTTTCAGGATGGTGTTCATTTTCAAATGAGAATTGGAGAAGAGATGAAAAGAAAGGAGAAAGAGCAAAGAATTGCACAAATATATACACAGATATCAGTTATCATGGGAAACTGAAAGAACCGACTTAAGAGTCACGGAGTACCGTTATCCGCCATTTGACCGGGTTGAGAGAGACTACAAAACAAAATTCACACCAAAAGAAACACAAAAACAATGTGAGAGAAACAAAATAATCAACCTTTATATACAGGATCATTCAAACTAATGAATTCATTTTCACTAGGAAAATTATTAAAGTAAGCTTTTAAACGATGTCTATTTACCTTAAAAACATTGTCATTCTTTGGATTCTCAATATCAAAGGTCCTATAAGGATACATATGTTTCTCAATAAATGGATCGTTCCATTGTAATCTTAGCTTTCTAGGAAATAAATGGAGTCGAGAATTGTAAAGCAAAACATTTTGACCAATATCAACTTTTTGACAATTTTCACAAGTTTTGTAGAATGCATGCGTGTCCTTGAACATGGTGGGCCAATAAAATCCACATTGTAAGATTTTTGCAGTTGTCTTATTTGATGAGAAATGACCCTTACATGCCTCAAAATGACAAAATTTAATGACACTACTTACCTCATTGTTAGGAATGCATCTTTGAAATATTTGATCAGGACAATATTTGAATAAGTAAGGGTCATCCCAATAAAAGTTCTTCACTTTGTTCAAAAACTTACTTTTATCTTGGGTACTCCAATGAGCTGGCAAATCTTCTGAAGCAAGAAAATTGATATTTTTAGCAAACTAAGACATTGAACTAAGAGAAAGTAAAGATTCATCAGGAAAGTAATCATCGATTGGTGTGATGTCGGATGTTGAATCTGTTGTCAATCTTCATAAATGATTCGTATCAACATTTTCGATGCCTTTCTTGTCCTTGATTTCTTCCTAAGAATAAATCATTTGCAATTCTTTAGATTCATCAGACTCAGTTTTACTCAAGGTATATTCAAATTGATCATAAACTAATTATTCAATAACATCTACTTGTGAATCACTATCATCTCCAAGTTACTTGCAAATGTGTTGAAAATATTCATCTCCAATGTCATGTTTTCAAATGATAGCTTCATCACTCCATTCCTACAATTAATCAATGCATTAGAGGTTGCAAGAAATGGACGTCCTAAAATAACTGGAATTGAATTACATGTTTTAACAGGTTGTGTACCCAAGACAACATAATCCACAAGATAAATGAATTTATCAACTTGTATTAACACATCCTCAACTATTCCTCTAAGCACTTTTATAGATCTATCAGCAAGTAAGAGAGTTACAAAAGTTAGTTTTAACTCACCTAGATTGAGACTCTGAAAGACTGAATATGGAAGTAAATTCACACTAGTTCTCAAGTAAAACTCTTTCAATTTTATGTTCTTCAATAAAGTAAGAAATTGTAGGACAACCAGGTGTCAAACCTGACATCATGGCGGCCTTAAAAAATAATATTGGAAAAGAATGGATTTCTGGCATCTTGTTATTTGATGGGGAATGGTCTTGTTTAAGGAGTCACCACCTAATATTATGGTCAACATGAACCCTAACTGGTCAACAGAGATTCTATGGTTCGGGACTAGTTACATAAAAAGGAAGATATTATCACCCCTTAAACGTTTTGCATGACGCCGACTGCATTGCTGGTTTTGTCTTAAATTGCTAAATATTTATTAATTTTTGCTATGATGATTTGCTTATAATATTCCTGATTCTAGCGCTAGTGAATATTCAATTACGGATATTTTCAACTCTGGTGTTGGTAAATATTACGTAGTTATAAAACAAAATAAATTTAAATCCATATTTTTATTCCTGATTCTAGCGTCAGTGAATGAAAAAAAAAATTTATTTTTATGCATACTCATATTTTTATTTTTTTATGTAGCTAAATAAAATAAAATAAAATAAATTTAAATCAGTATTTTTATTCCTGACTCTGGCGTCAGTGAATAAACCAATAAATCTATATTATTTTTTTATTTATGCATGCATATATTTTTTTGGGCCTGGGCTCAGCTCAGCCCATATGGACTGGGCTGGGCTCAGCTAGCCTGGCCCGGTCACTGGCCTAAGCCAGGGACCGGCTGGCTGAGGCACGCATGCGTGAATTATTCACGCATGCTGTGCACAGTGGGAAGGTAATTACCTTCTCACTATACTTATGCAACTATAAATGAAAGGGAGCGGGAAGATTACCTGGACGCAGGAACGAAGACGATGGCGAAGGCGTGGTGGCTGGCTGTTCTCTTCTCTGTTTTTTTTTTATTTTCTGGTTTGTTTCAGTTCGTTCACGCCCTGTATAATCTTTGTCTATTCTCTCCTTCCTCCTCCTGTTCGTTCGTCTCCTCTCTGCTTCTGGGTTTTTTCTTAGAGATGAAGGAACGAAGATGATGATGATGATGCCGGTTCTCTCTGTTGGTCTTGATTCTGGGTCCTTCTTCTTTTTCTGCTATCTTTTTAGTTTTCTTGCTTTCTTGTTGCTGCCTCCGGTTTTTATTTTCTCTGGTTTATGTTTTCGATTCCACTCTCTCTCGGTCTCCCCTGTCTTTCTCGGTCTCTCTCTTTTTCTCCGTCTTCGTCTGTGTGTCCCCTGTTTTTTCTGTTTCTGTTCATGGTCTGGACCCTACTTTTTTTTTTCTCTGGTTCTCTTTCTTTGTCTGTGTTTGTTCTTCTCCTGACCTTCCCCCTAGTGTCTCCTCTGTTTTCTTCTTTTTTCACCCGCCAGTTCCTCTCCTGCGCTCTCTCATCTTCTCTGGCTTATAGCCAGAGAATGCCAAGCATTTGAAACGGTCTTCAAGCCTTTACTCCAGAAACGGTTCCTAGGAAAGAAGGCGAAGAAGGCAATGAATAATCTTCTAAAAACGGTTTGTGTGATGGGAATAGCCATTTTTAATCTGGTCACTGAAGTTCTGAAATCATGTAATCAAGCCCCTGGGTAAATTGTAATTGGACCCCTGTATTTCGGCGTCATTTTCAAGCTAGTCCTTGGATTTTAATTTTTGCAATTTGGACCCCACTTAAACCCCAAAATTTGATATTTCTTCAATTAAGTCCCTAATTCTATTAATTAAATTAATTCCAAGTTCAATTAAGTCTAAAAACTTATCAATTCTCCAATTAAGCCCTTGATTTGATTAATTAAACTAGTCAAGAGTTTAATTAATTTCTAAACTTCCAAACATGTTGCCCTTAACCTAAATTTTAATTCATTTTTCATTTATTTTATTTATTTTATTTTTTCATTATCATTTTTCATTTTTTATTATCATTTTTCGGTAAATAAAATAATAGTAATAATAATAATTAAAATAAAAAAGATAAAAAATTGGGTTATGACACCAGGGTCTTTATATTTCAAAGCATTATTATTTTGAAGAATGACACTTACTTGTTCGGTTAAAAAGACTTTCTTTTTCACATTAAGTTGTACAAGTCTTTCAAAAATTTAGCATAAGAAGGTACCTATTTAATAGCATCTAACAAAGGTATATTGATCCTTTCCTGTTTGAAAGTTTTAAAGATTTCAGAGTTGTGATTGACTTTCCTTTGTTTGGTCATGGCATGAGAAAATAAAAGTGCTGGTGGGGAATCAGTCTTTTCTTTGCAATGTTCATATTCAACCCTTTCCTTACCCTCAGAGATTAACTCATCATCTTTTTCACAAGGTTCAATAATGAGTTTTTCAATAATCTTACCACTGCGAAGAGAGATGACTGATTTGACTTGATCCATGTGTTGGCTTCTGGAATTACTTGCATTTGCATTGTATTGCCCCCTGGGATTTTGCTATGGTTGAGATGGAAACTTACCTTTCTCATTAAAACTGAGAGCAGATGTGAATTTTGCAAGAGTATTGACATGACCAAAATATTGATGTCTTCTCCCAAGTGCAGGAGTGTCGAAGTAATAAATAACCCGGTAAGACCGGGGTCGAACCACAAGGAGGTTAACTATATAAATTATAAACAACAACAACAACAACAACAATAATAATAGTAATAATATAGTAGTAGTAATAATAATAGTAGTAGTAGTAGTAGTGCTAATAATAAGAAGAAGTTAAAGAGGACTTTGAGATGAAAGATTAATGTAAGGATTAAACAATGATAAGAACAATTGTCAAGGTTAGAGGATCCACTAATGATATTTCAAACAAGTATAGTATAAACTCTTATTACTCAACTGGAAACCACACACAAAGGAGGTTCCAATCGGATTATAAATTGTTAACATGATTATATTAGTTATCTTATTCGAATAATGCTAATACTTGTAAATGTTGTTTGGGCATTCATGATTATAACTTATGTTAACAACAAATCAAGTTCCTTTCATAGCACATGTGACGGTTATACCATACGGTTTAGGCTATGAAAGTGCCAAGTATTTGTTGTACCTAAGGTTATACAACATAAATCTAGATTAACCATTTAACAAGCAAAGTATTAAAAGTGAACAAGATAACAAATATAAAACATGTTAGTATCAAACATTAAGGTCCATATTGAGTTTATACTATACTTATTCTTACACCATTAGTGTAACCTTTTCACCTTGACATAATAAACTTAAGTAAATATAATGAAAGAAAGAAACATAAATAAACAAGATAAGAACATAAATAAGATATAAGTTAACTAAGTAAAGGAAAGGAAATGAAAGGCATAAACAAGAGGTTAATATAAACAAAACTTAAACATTACAAAAATATAAAGAGAGGAAGCAAGAGCATGATCTTGATCTGAAAACCAAGATGCTTAAATGCATGGCAAATGCCTTCTTTTATAGGCCAAAATTTGAAACTATTGATTTGATGACTAATTATTGAGTGGGTGGCCACATCTTGACTTGGTGACAATCCTTATCTTCTTGTCTGAACAAAACGTCATTGATAATGTCAGAATTTGAACATACTTAAATCATGAAAGTTCTAGGAAATTGTCTCAGCTTTCCAGGAAAAAAACAATTGAGGTCATTTGGACTTTTAGAACTCGAGATATGGACTGAACACTGAACAGTGTCTGGGCTGTAGGGCATATTCAGACTTTTCCGTTGTTGCTACAATTTGGACTTGAAAACGGCATTTTTAAATCTTAGACTCCACATAAAAGTTTTAGGCCTTTGTCTTAGCTTTCCATCTATATAGAGCACACCTAAATCCAAGATCTACAGCTCCAGATATGACCCAATGACCGAACAGTGTTCCAGTTTGGACTGAACCATCATCTTTTTTTTATAAGTTTGGCCCTCTCTTTGTCTTTTCAATTTTAGTAGTTAAACTCATCAATCAATCCTTTCATTTATGTGATAGGCCTCCATTTAAGATGAACATTTACCATAAATTAAAGGTATCTTATAGTATCAGACTTGTTATTATAAAACATGTTTTAGTTAAGGAGTTATTGATACTTCAAGTCCAAAATGATGATATAAAACCTTGATAAAAATGCACTTTTAAGTACTAATCACACCCCCCCAACCAGCTTATTACTAGTCCATAGTAATGAAAGCGTTAAAATAGAATTTTTTTTGTAAATTCCACAAAGCAAGTCATTCATCATTCAACTTCCATTAATCTATCAAGATAAACAAACTCTCATTAAATTTATATATCTGCTCAATACCTCTTAAACAAGATATTAGTAAACCTTCCTTGTGTGCTCAATATATCAACATATAGTTATGGGGCTTTACTTGGAAGAAAACAAAATTTTTGTTCTAATGTTTAAGGTTAACTTCCTTGAGTTGAGATTATTATCTTTTTCTTCTTTTTTTTTTTAATATATATACATATAACTTAAAACACAATGCATCTTAAACTCATGTAACGAGCTTTCGGCTAATGAGTCCCAGACCAGTTGGTCTTAGGGCATTAGGTGTTGAGACACCCCTACGAGCTTAGTAACTCGGGTTGCAGATACTGATACGTAGATAGTGCAATGTTTGATTCCCTTATGCTTTTCTCCTCAACCCATATAGCAAGCGTTGGACCAATAGCTCCCAAGTCAGTTGACTTTAGGGTATTAGGTGTTAAAACATCATTTTGGGCTTAATTGTTTAGGTTAGGGAGGCTACGAAACCAAATTTATCTACAGTTTTGTTATCATCATTTTTTTTTTGGTTTTTTTTGCAAATTATAAACTATCCCTTTCCTTTATTTGTTACCTTTAACAAAAGAACATAAATAATATAATAATCCAATGTGCAATCCACAATCATATGTTAAAGTGTGTGTGTGAAAATGAAGGTTTAAGAATACTTGTTAAATGAGTATATAAACAGAATCAAGTGATAACAATGCGAGAGTTTGTAAACCTGAATATTTCAAGAGAAGTATGTGATAGACCTTGTTATGAATATTGCAAATAACCATTAGAAAATGTTTACTAAGATGCGTCTCAAGAGTTAATAAAATTCCTCCTTACTCTACCATCCTAGTAATAACAGTTTTGTCAAATGGTTTTATTAAAAACAAAAGCAGTTAGTTAGTTAGTTTTTTTTTAATGTCAACTACTACCCTCCCCCCACCCAACCAAAATGAGACATTGTCCTCAATGTCCTAAGGTAGAAAGATAGAATATAGAAGACATCACTTGAAACGGCGAACATTAACAAACCTGAAACACATTTAAACAAATATAAGAAACAACAAAACACAAATATTATGCTATTAATAAAACCAAAAGACACACGGTTTCACAAACGAAAGCTTAAATCCAATCTAAGCTTTTTGCAGCTTTCCTTAGTTAACCAATTTATACGACTCATGGCAGGATCAATTATAGGGATGAAAGATTGTAGTTGGTCAATCAATTATTCAGCAGTAGCAGCAGAGATTATGATTTTTCATACCGAAGATGTTAGAAATTCCTGTTGCACAGCATGATCAAGAAAAGACAACAACTTATCATAAAAACCATTAACATTTAACAGACCTATGGGTTTATGGTGAATGTGCAGTTGGGCCCAAGAGGAAATATGAAAGATCTCTTCCAATGTGCCCAGACCTCCTAGTAAGGCAATGAAGGCGTCAACATGGTTAAACATTGCATTCATTCGATCAGACATTGTGGAGACCTGTAGTTCCTCTCCAATTGCTTTTCCAATGATGTCCCATTTTGCTAAAGCTTTGGGGATAACCCTCAAAACTTGACTACCTCCTAAAAATACAACTATTGACACACCCCCCATTAACCCAAGGCTGCCTCCATAACTATATGTTGATATATTGAGCACACAAGGAAGGTTTATTAATATCTTGTTTAAGAGGTATTGAGCAGATATATAAATTTAATGAGAGTTTCTTTATCTGGATAGATTAATGAAAATTGAATGATGAATGCCTTGCTTTGTGGAACTTGCAAATTGTTTTTCTATTTTAACGTTTTGATTACTAGGGACTGGTAATAAGCTGGTTGGGGTGGTGTAATTAGTACTTAAAAGTGCATTTTTATCAAGTTTTATATCATCATATTGCACTTAAAGTATCAATAACTCCTTAATTAAAACATGTTTTATAATAACAAGTCTGATACTATAAGATACCTTTAATTTATGGTAAATTTTCATCTTAAATGTAGGCCTATCACATAAATAAAAGGATTGATTGATGAGTTTAGGTACTGAAATTGAAAGGACAAAGAGAGGGCAAAACTTAAAAAAGAGATGCTGGTTCAGTCCAAACTGGAACACTGTTCGGTTATTGGGTCATATCTGGAGTTGTAGATCTTGGATTTAGGTCTGCTCTATATGGATGGAAAGCTAAGACATAGGCCTAAAACTTTCATGTGGAGTCCAGGATTTGAAAAGGCCGTTTTCAAGTCCAAATTGTAGCAACAACGGAGAAGTTCGAATCTATCCTGCAGCCCAGATACTGTTTAGTGTTTAGCCCATATCTCGAGTTCTAGAAGTCCAAATGTCCTCAATATTTTTTTCCTGGAAAGCTGAGACAATTTTCTAGAACTTTCATGATTTAAATCTGTTCAAATTCTGACATTATCAATGACGTTTTGTTCAGACAAAAAGATAAGGATTGTCACCAAGTCAAGATGTGGCCACCCACTCAACAATTAGTCATCAAATCAATAGTTTCAAATTTTGGCCTATAAAAAGAGGCATTTGCCATGCATTTAGGCATCTTGGTTTTCAGATCAAGATCATGCTCTTGCTTCCTCTCTTTATATTTTTGTAATGTTTAAGTTTTGCTTTTATTAATCTCTTGTTTATTCCTTTCATTTCCTTTCCTTTACTTAGTTAACTTATATCTTATTTATATTATTATCTTGTTTATTTATGTTTCCCTATTTCATTATGTTTAGTTAAGTTTATCATGTCAAAGTGAAAAGGTTACACTAATGGTGTAAGAATAAGTATAGTATAAACTCAACATGGACTTTAATGTTTGATACTAACATGTTTTGTATTTGTTATCTTGTTCACTTTTAATACTTTGCTTGTTAAATGGTTAATCTAGATTTATGTTGTATAACCTTTGGTACAACAAATACTTGACACTTTTATAGCCCAAACCGTATGGTATAACCGTCACATGTGCTATGAAAGGAACTTGATTTGTTGTTAACATAAGTTATAATCATGAATACCTGACAACATTTACAAGTATTAGCATTATTTAAATAAGATAACTAATGTAATCATGTTAACAATTTATAATTCGATTGGAACCTCCTTTGTGTGTGATTTCCAGTTGAGTAATAAAAAGAGTTTATACTATAATTGTTTGAAATACCATTAGTGGATTCTCTAATCTTGACAATTATTTTATCCTTGTTTAATCCTTATATCAATATCACATCTCAAAGCTCTCTTCAACTCATTTTCTGTTATTATCTATTTCTTTATTTGTAGTTAACCTTCCTATGGTTCGACCCCGGTCTTGCCGGGTTATTTATTACTTCGACACTCCTACACTTGGGAGAAGACATCAACTCTTTGGTCGTGTCAGTAATGAAGCCTTAAGATAACTAATGTAATCATGTTAACAATTTATAATCCGATTGGAACCTCATTTGTGTGTGGTTTCCAGTTGACTAATAAGAGTTTATACTATACTTGTTTGAAATACCATTAGTGGATCCTCTAACCTTGACATTTATTTTTATCATTGTTTAATCCTCACATTAATCTTACATCTCAAAGTCCTCTTTATTACTATTACTATTACTATTACTATTACTATTATTGTTGTTGTTGTTGTTGTTGTGGTTGTTGTTGTTATATTATTATTGTTATTTATAATTTATATAGTTAACCTCCTTGTGGTTCGACCCCGATCTTGCCTGGTTATTTATTACTTCGACACTCCTGCACTTGGGAGAAGACATTAATCTTTTGGTCGTGTCAATAATTATAAAAATTTCAATTAAGTAAACGAAATAACATAATAAATAGTAAAAATCTTAAGATAATACTAACCTTAAATCTTGTAAACCATACATCAACTTGTTGTTTCCATTCAGGATGTTTAGAAACCTGGCTCCATTGAAATAATGAAATTTCCATCGATAATTAAAATGCCAATGTTATTATTCTGGCAGCCTCAATGTTTGTGAACTTTAAAATTGATAAATTTAATGAAATATTATTTATTCATAAATTGTTAAACATAAGCCAACTCAAAGCAAAACAAATTTACATTGAAAGGTCATCTTTCCACTACGCCTTGTACTTTTAGGTGAATACATCCTGTTATGAAAGGACCCCGCCTTGCGTTGCGGCATCGCACTCGAAGAGGCAACGTTGTGAGTCGACGCATGTGCTTCAGGTGCCTCTTTTTGGTTAGCACCTAATGATACGTTGTTGTTATCATCGCTACTAGAAGAACTAGCAGTGATCTTATGCTCACGATGTGCAATTGATTTTCCCCTATGCATCTACACAATTACAGAAAAAAATAAACAATTTTGAGTTTTCTTTATAAAAATTCGGCAGTACCTCTCCTATATCGGAAACTACCCAAAATGTTTATTGCTGCAAATAGACAATATATATGCCACAAACCAGTTAATTTTATTTTACTTCTGCCAACAATTTTGAATAATTCAATTTCATAGAAAATAAGAATTTTCTACGTGATAATATTTTTAATCCTAAATTGACAAGAATTTTGTTTAATTAAATTTAATCTTATATATTCAATTGAAATTGAACAATAAATTTGAAAATAACAATTAAAATTCAACAAAACAATAAAAAATCATTGCAATAACAACTAAAATTCAACACAACTATTACTTCATAAAATTATAATGAACAAATAATTGAACAAAAATAGAGACAAAAAAGAAAAAAATAATGCATAGACAAATAAAGAATAAGGAATAAATTATTACCTTAGTGGCATGCTTTATTTCATATTTGAAGTAGGTGTGATACCAAAAAAACAAAAATAAAAAAGAGAAATACGTTGTTAAAAAAACCACAAAAAAGAAGAAAAATAAGTAGAAAGTATTCAAAAAAACAATATCTATAAATGCCTATTGATTGTGTTGAGAGAAATGAAGCTTAATTTGTAGCCTTGATATTTGAAAGACAGAATTGACGAATAGACATATAGAAGACAGAGAGAATAAGAGAGAAGAGTAATGTTTTTAAGCCAATTGAAGAAAATGAAGGTCTAGTGCGCCCATAAAGTTTTTATATTAGGTTTTACGAATAGAATTACCGATAGACTATTAAATATTATTATTTTTAAATATTTTGTTGATGATTCCGTCTATAAAATCCTTTTAAATTTTCGTTTCGCACTAAGAATTTCAAAAACCCCTATGGATTTTTTTCATTCCGTTCGTGATTTTGTTGGTAAAATAGTAAATAGTTAATAGTAAAAAATGCATTAATTACTAGCGCGTTGGAATTCATAGTCCGTTTGTGATTTTGTTAGGAAACCTGCCACTCAATTAGTAAAAGCATTAAGTGCCAACGCGTTATAATTCGTAGTCCGTCAGTGATTCTGTTGGCAATATGAAAACTTTAATTGTTATCACCGACATGTGAAGGGAATAATTCCCCTTGACTTTAGAATATACTAATGGAAGCAGACCATCGGTATACCCATGTGTAATTTATTCCATGAACAGTGCCAGCAAGTAGGAAAACAATTCCCCTCACCTCTGGAATATGCTAACGGAAGTAGACTGTTGGTATACCCGTTTGTAATAAACAAATCATCAGTATTTCCATCAGTGTGAAACAATGTCTGATGCCATATTGTATATGTATTTCTTATCTATCAATCTTGCAAATACTTAAATTGATAGCTACACGCACAACACAATAACACTAGTTCACTTAATAATAATAAAATAATACTTCTTTGTAGAGAATTTTGTTAATAAATATTACATTATAGTTTATGGCATTACACTTTCATGTTTTAATAATGAGTTAGGATTGTCTTCTTCTTCTTCAATTGACTCGTCATCAGCTCCATCACAATCTTCTATGTTAATTTCATTGCTATAATCATCTTCACCGACTTGTGCTTGTCCACTGGAGCTTAGAACAACATTTAACTCCTTAGCGTTAATATCAACAAGAATATTCTCAGCGACGTGAAAATTTGAATTTTCTTCTAAGTCAATCGATGGAGTAACTCGATATGAATCAACTAACTCACTAACTTAAAAAATATCATCTCTCATGTTTGATTAATCATTCTCATCCTGAAAAACCTTGACATGACTCCTAGGTTTGGTTTTCAATACAGATAACTAATCAACTCTTGAACGATCATTTCTAAAGGAAGGGATGTATGTGTAATAAACTAGTTGTCATTAATTGGCAAAAACAAAGACATCATTGATGTCTACCATTATGTCGGTATCAATGCCACATCACTTCACGGTTTTCCTATTTGAACCCTACTATAATTTTGTTGGTAATTGCATCTATAAAACCTTACACGCCATTGCATTGTTTGGCTTTTTTTTTATTCTTTCTATTCTGACTGCGATTCCCTCAGTATATATTGACAATATTTTTCCATCAGTGTTTAGAGATGGGGTTAGCGATGGAAAAATTTGGTCAGTATATATCATCACAAAATACCAACGGAAAAAATCCACCGGCGTTTTCATTTGTATTTGTTAATTTTCTGGTTGTATCTAGTTTTTTTATTTTCAATAAGGTCCTTTTTCAATTGATGGGATTAAGATTTGAGATTGGTTTTTTGATTCGATTGTCTTAATAAGATTCTTGTGGTTGCAAAAAAAATAATTCAACTTTGAGTTAACGCTCGATTTTGTTAAAAATAGTTTGACTATTTTGCTTTTCATTAAATTAAAACTGAAAGGATTGGGATTGAAAGAGTAGAAAAAACAAAGGGCTTTCATTTACCAAAATAAAATGTGCATGAAATGAGGGGAGGAGAGAGAATGAAAGTGAGAAAAGAAAGAGAAGAAAACATGGTTGTCATAGCCAAACCGAGTCTCTATAGTCGACACATGTTGCCTTGGTAAAACAACATCAACTTGATGAATCCACATGCACCAAAGAAGATTGGTTCTAAAAGCTGCATGAGGGCATACATGCCGCTTAAACCATGACAACGCCTTATATGTTATTGAGGCGTAATATCTTATATGTGATTGTGTGAATGTGTATTTTCTCATATGTTATTGGTTTATTCATTTTAATTAATATACAATTGTGCAGACATGCCATCTTAATGGTGCTGTTATATTATATGTAAAAAATGTAATTTTACTTTTCCTAAAAAAAATGTAAATAAAGACTTGTTTTTTTTTTCTTTCCAATGAATCAATGTGAGAATGATATAATTCTTAAAAGGGTTGTCGCACCCTTGCGGCGATCCTCACTTGATTTCAGAGTTTTTTTTTTCGTTTTTTTGTGAATAACAAAGTCGCCACCTAGTATTATGGTCACTAGGAACCCTAACTGGTCTTTCAGAGATTCTAAGGCAAGGGACTGGTTGCATAAAGGGAAGGTATTAGCACTCCTAATATGCCCTACCTAAGGTAAGCTTCTTGGTATTTTGTTTGCCTTATAATTGCTATGGTGTTAGTGTTTTCTAATCCCATCAGTTTTTCTAGGATACATTTTGCTATGATGAACAAACTCGAACTGAAAGTCTAAAAAGAAAGAACCCTTGGTCAATGTGGATCAAACCCTTAGATGTGTCTACAAAGTACCAAGGAGAACCAATGCAGATCTCGTGAAATCCGTGTTCAATTCAGATTAAACTTATTAAGATAGAAATCCAAGGAGATTCCATGTGCTTTTAAAGCTCATTTTTCCTTTAGTATTTCAAGAGTTTGCGACTCGTAAATCGCAAGGAGGAGGGACAAAAAAGAAATATAATCAAGGTTATATTAACAATTAACATGATATATGACTCAAACCTTGCATCAAGTCAACTATTATTCAAGTTTTAAAATTATAATAATAATTATTTTTATTTTTATATTAATACAGATCAACCCGATTAATTCTTATGCAAAAAATTTAACAATCTTATTCTACTCCTTTTAATAAACAAAAATCTCCACTGGCCTTGTATAGAACAAAAAATAAATACTCCAACAAAACTTCCCAAAAATATAATACCGTCCAATCCATTTTTTACAGCATATCGAACACTACATAAATTTCAAAATCAAATTACCTCAGTTAAATCCATTAATATCATCGTAATGTAGCTTCCACCAAGTAGGTTCTCCCTGATAAACAGGGACATGGCTCCACTACACCTTAAACAAATTGGATTATATCATCATAGGCAATCTTACATTACAATTTTGCTCAAACCAAAAATTACCATAGCCAAGTCTCAAAAACCTTAAACCTCCTACATATTTCTTAACATTAAAAATAGATATACAAGGAATTCATGAATGGATGCAATGTAATAAGCTATTCAAACTATTTTGTATCTATAAATTAAATGGCTCAGAGTTATAACAGCTCTATCAATCAAGAATTTTCAGTAGCAGAACTGGCATTAAAGCTGTATATTAATCATCACTGCCAAAAATTTCTGGAAAAAAGCATAACTTTAATCACAGAGCAAACAGAACCCAAGATCAATCAATAAAAAGAAAACTTGATGAATCCAATCAAAACTTGATTTATCTCTTTGCTTCATTGATTTCTCTCAGAAAAGCGATAACTCCAATCTAATAATCGCCAACGAATTCAAAAACATAAAACAATCAAAACTTTGGAGGGACTTTTTAGAGGCAAAACATTGACACAAAGGGTATAAGCCCCCAAGTGAACAACACCAAAAAAGACTCAATCACATATAAGAAATATAAGGAAATTCAGGGCGCTTTAAAAGCCTATTTTTGCCTTAGTGTTTCATACCCTCATGACTCGTAAACCGTGGAGTAAAAAAAATTGAAATGTCCTTGATTATAATCAAGGCTTCTTTCAAGGATGTGTAATGACTTATTATTCCTAGAAAATTATTTTGGATATTTACCACTTAGGGTTTCTTTATCAAATATTAATAGTGAATAATAACCAATTATTCCCAATAATATTTTGGATATTCATCCATTTGAGATTTCTTTATCCAAACATTAACGGTGAATAATAGATAAATTCCCCACAAAATAAGATTTTTATATTTTTTGGAATATTGGCCAATACCCTTTGGAATTTTACAAACATTTTGTAAAATCCAGAAATGCAAAAAAATAATTTTGTTGTGTTTAAGAAATCCATGCAAAAACACATTTTCGAAAACTTCCAATATATTTTTTTATATAAAAGAAAAGAACATTCAAAACATGTTAGGGTATTGGCCGTATGTAACACACAAGAAAACAAATTTTGATATATATGCATATTTGCCGTAGTTGCGTCGAAAACTGGGTATTCTAAATATGAGATTGGTATATATTTTTTTTACAACATAAAAAAAATTCAGACTTTAAAATAAATATTCCAGAAAATAAATCTCTTTCTCTTTCTTTTCATTTTTTTAATTTTTTTTTTAAAAAGAATTAGGTCCGGCCGGGTCACTTGCCTCAGCAGGGGACCCAGCAGGACACAAAATTTAAACAATTGTTCAAGTGAATTATAATTCACATGAACAGTAACCACAAAAAATTGCACAGTAACATATATAATTAAAATGCAAAGCAAAGAGAATGCATGGACTTACCTGGCGCTGAAACAGGAGAAGGAGATGGCACTGCAGTTGCTGCACCCGGTCGCTGGCTACTGGTTTTGGCGAAAAAAACAATGGCCACGCTGGTTTTGGCCTCTTTTCCTTGCTTCTTCCTGTTTTCTTCTCTTCTCTTTCCCTCCTTCTCTGTTCTGCTTTCTTTTTCTTTTTTTCTCTTTTCACAGTAACGAACAAAAACTCCTGTTATTTGTGTTTTATCTACACGTCTTTGGCTATTTTTTTCTACTATTTTCTCTCTATTTTTCTCTTCTTTTTATCCTCTTTTTTTCTGCCCCTGTTAGGTCATTAGAAGGGCTTATATATAGTCTAAATATATCTCTATTTAGGAAAGATTCAATACATTAATTCTAGGATGCAAATCCCTACTGATTTGCAGTAAAAAAACACAAAAAGGAAACTGCAATACTTTGATTTTGATTTTGTGCTCACGTCTAATTTCTTTCAAGTTTTAGAGGATGGTGTGGCTCTTTTCTTTCCTTCCATAGGGCCAACTGCTCCCTTTGAAATGAGTCAATAAAAACATGGTTTGCAGCTCTCCATTCAAGCGAGAGAAACATGGAAACCAAAAAAAGGAAAGAAAGAAAACAGATAGCTGTGCAGGTAACGTGTTTTCTTCAATGTCTTTCCTTCGGCAGAATTCCTTTCTATTTTTTATCTTCAATCATCCTCCTTATTTTAGCACTTTTTCCATTTGGTCCTTGGTCCAAAAAAGGATTCAAATTGGCCTACAATTGGTCTTCAAACTTTAAGCATCTTGCAATTGTGTCCTTGCAAACTTGGGCAAAAATCCTTCTCGCGACAGGAATCCCTGCTTTCACACTAAATATTCAAACGGGAATATCTTGAGCTTCTGATATTGAAATAAAGCGATTCAAAAGCTCAAATTCATCTATGCGTCCAGGACTACAACTTTGATGAAGGAGTCAAAGGGAGATAAAATTGTTTTAAAGAACAGAATCTGACAGTAATCTGGTTGATCAAAAAAGGTCTCCTGATCTAATTTAGAAACTGACAATGCCGAGAATTCTAATATGACTGAGAGAGCTAAGAACAAATCATCAAAATTTGTGAAGAAAATAGAGTTTTTAGTGCAAAACTCGGGTCAGGATCCTTCTCGCGGCAGGAATCCCTCCTTTCACACTAGATATTCAAATGGGAATATCTTGAGCTTCTGATGTCGAAATCAAGTGATTCAAAAGCCCAAATTTATCTACGCGTCCAGGACTACAACTTTGATGAAGGAGTTGAATTGAGATAAAATCATTTTAAAGAACAGAATCTGGCAGTAATCTAATTGGTCAAAAAGGTTCTTGATCTGACAATACCAAGCAATCCAAATCTGATTGAGAGTCTGCCCTAAGATCAGTGATCCCTAGGACCTAATAAAGGTTTAGGTTAATTTTTCAACATGTTATGAGTGACAAAACATAGCTAGAATGGTCAGATATCGTACGAAACCAAGTCAGAATTAGAGCCTAATTTGGAATAAAAAATTACGACAGTAGCAGAATCAATTTTTTTTTAATGCAAATTTTGAGGGATTTATCCAACCTTAAAAACAAGATAACGAAGGAACGAATTTAGCATTATGAAGACCCTTAGTCAGTCTAAGAAAATCTGATGTTTTTGGCAGCAAAGGGGAAGGATAAAGAGAGCAGAAAACAACTCAAACAGGGTTCAAAAAAAATATTTCTTTCTCCTCCGCTTTTGTCAATTTTCTAGCAAACATGAGCTACACTCCTACACTTGGTTCAAAACGGGTATGCATCATCTCCAGCACATGGGGTCCAAAATTGAGTAACAACAAAGGTTATGATCACGAGAAGTTGAAACTTCGATGGTTTTCAAAAAATTAAATAAAATTTTTTGTTTTTTTATTGAAGAATCAATCTATGAATTGTATAATCCTTAAAAGGGTTATATTCATGAAGTTGAAACTTTGTAATTTTTAAAAAATATAAAGTTTGTTTTTATCAAAGAATGAACTTGAGAATGGTATAATCCTTAAAAGGGGTTATATCCTCATGAAGTTGAAAATTTACTTCTTTTCTTGTTAAAAAAATAGAAACATGTTCTTGTAAATATTGTTGTGCCCCACACGCGATGTCGAACAATGCCGAGTCAACTTCCTAAGAGGTGTGTTGAAAAGGTGGTTTGGGCATAAGGTTATGATTATAAGGTTTAGGAGTCGCCACCTAGTATTATGATTATTAGAAAACCTATAGTCTGCGAGAGTTTGGGTAAAGGACTAGTTATGTAAGGAAAAAAGCATCACCCCCAGTACACCCTACCTAAAATAAGCTGCATTGTTGTTTGATTGTTTTTCTAGGTTGTGTTTCTGTCTATTGATCTTGTCTGTGATTCAAGATAGATCTCCCATCATGAGGAAGCCTCTATCTTATTGAATTAAATCCCAACTGTTCCAAGGTCCAAATTTATTTATTTCTTGAATATAACTAAGTCCTAGAATTCTAAATAATAAAATAATTGTTATGGGTTTTTTTTGTATTTTAATCAAACCCTAATGGATAATCATAAACTGGTTACGATATTTATTTTTGCATTTTTTTTAAAACATAATAAAAATATGATTTTTATCTTTTAGAAAATATTCATGAAAAACCTTTAGGATTTGGTTGTATGTAAGAAAACAAAATATTTTTTTTTGTTTTTTCAAAGAGGAAATTAATTTGATAATTTGATAAATTTTTTCAATTTTTTTTAAAAATTAAGAATAGTTTCGGAGAAAACCAAGTATTTTAATACTGGATCTATATGTTACAGTGTAAATATACAACAAGATATTATGCAAATTTTTTGAAAAAACATGCAAGAAAATCACAAATATTATGAAAAGACACTTGGATTTTTTTGTTTATTATTATTATTATTATATTTGTTGGGATCGACTTAAACACTTGGGCTGGCCTTAGTTAGATCGGGTTAGGCCGACAAGCAGCCTAACAAACTTGGCCTCCCTCTCCCTCTCGCTCTCTCTATTTTTTTTAAATGGGCTGGATTAAGCCAAGCCATTTGGGTGGGGTCCAGCCCAGACCTGCATGGTCACTAGCCCAGCCTAGTGAGCAAGGAGTTAATTATTTTGGCCACTGCATGCAAAATGTAATGGCATAGGCAGAGTTCGAGAAAGAAAACGAAGAGGAAAGCTTGCCTAGCCAGAGGAGCAACATTCCTAGTGGTGCAAGGAAGACCCGTGTATTGTTGGTGGTGGCAACGGTGGTGGAGGCATAGTGGTTATGGTAGTGCAAAGGAGGCTGGTGGAGGAGAACAAAAAAAACTATGGAAAAATTGATTTTTTCCCCAACTTTAATTTCTGATTTCTTGATCTCTAAAGCTTGGAATGCAGCCCTATTTATAGGGGATAAAAGAGGAATACTTTGTCTTTATTAGGGATAATTGGCCCTTGATTTGAATTGGAAGTGTCCCAACTGTTGGTTTAAAGTTGCAATTATGACCTGAAAAAGTTAGCAACTAAAGGCTGCCTGAGTTATCCAATTTGGGCGACTTTGCGGCAGCTGTAGGTACAGTTGGTAGGCAAGAGTACTCTAGGGTGTACGTAGGCCATCATGGTGGTGTATGGTTTGTCCGGTTTGGTTGAGAGATGAATTATTAAATTCCCCAGAAAAGTAGTCACCTAGATAGCTTTTTCAGGTGAAAAAAGAAGAAGAAGATGGTGGTGTATGATTTGTCTTTTTTCTTTCCTTTTTTTACTGTTCAAAACATTGTCATTTTGGACTTTTTAAGGTTTTAATTTAAGGGGTTGGCCAAAGCTCAATTTTGTCCTCCGACTTTTAATTTCTTTCAATTGCATCCCTAATTAACCCTAAAATTCTAATTTTATATGCAATTTTGCCCTTGTAAACTTCAATATCAGCCTCGGATTTCAGCGCCCTTTTTATTTTGGTTCTTGGTTTCGGATTTATGCAAATTGACCTTTAATTGACTATGAAACTTTCAAATATCTACCATTTCACCCCTGATTTCATTAAATTTTGTCCCTAGAGTTTGACATCTTTTTCTGAAAAGGTCTTTAGCTGTGAATTTCTTCAATTGTTTTTATCATTGTTTAATCCTTATATCAATATCAAAGCTCTCTTCAACTTCTTGTTGTTGTTGTTGTTATTACTATTTATAATTTATATAGTTGAACTCCCTGTGGTTCGACCATGGTCTTGCCAGGTTATTTATTACTTCGACACTCCTGCACTTGAAGACATCAATCTTTTGGTCGTGTCAATAAGAGAAGGTTGTTTTGGACCTGTGTACAAGGTAAATTTCTCAAAATGACTATATTAACTTCTAGTGACTAGTTTTATTGAGATAAGCATAAGAATCTGGGGATACCATTTTCTAGGGTACTCTAGAAGATCGCCAAGAAATAGCAGTAAAAACGCTATCAAAGAGTTCTGGACAAGGATTAAATGAGTTCAAAAATGAAGTTATATTGATCACGAAGCTTCAGCACTGAAATCTTGTAAAATCTGCATTCAAGGAGAAGAGAAAATTCTGGTTTATGAATACATGCCCAATAGAAGCCTCGATTCCTTCATTTTCGGTACTTTTCTAAACCAGAAAAGCTTTGTTATCCTATCATTACATAGTTCTTTGATTTTAATACAATCAAGCTCATGTTTTAGTGGCATGTTGCACTCACAAACACTTACAGATCAAACAAGAGGCAAACTATTAGACTGGTCCAAGCGTTTCAGCATTATATATGGTATTGCTAGGGGGCTTGATGCGAACCCTAGCGGAATTTAATGGTATTCGCGACCCCAAGATCAATTTAACCCAAGTTTGTTGAGATTTGAATGAGCTTATTACAATGGAAGACTTGCTCCAAGGCAAAGACTATAAACCAACTCGATCACAACGCCTACACCTGGAGACGAGCAAAAGAAGTATAAATTCACAACAAAGAATGGTCAATTCTTTGAAGAGTTGAAAGTTCAAACAAGAACCAAGATTGACCAACCAAAAGTTGGCTACAATGCTGAAAATATTATCAAAAGTCTGCCCTAAAATTATTCCTAAAGAGTATTTATACTCCAAGCCAAAACCTTAGTTTCCCTAATAGGTCTAACGTAAACCAAATTTAATTAATAATCAACCCAAGCTAAAACTAGCCCAAACTAAATAAAATAAACAAAATAAACAAGTCTAAAACCCAAACAAATTATCTCCTCTCAAAATAATTAAAGTTTGATAGCCCAACTAATTAAAAAAGACAAGTTCGTTGTTTTCGCATTCTATCTGGCAGCAGCAAGGCCCAACTTAAAATGGATGGTTCTCTCTCGTCTTAATGAAGTAGAAGGCGTGCCATATACCATTGGAAAGTTATGGAAGTCTAGTTTCCAGCCCAACTAGAATCACATCAAAATTCGATCTGTAACTCCAGTTATGACTAAAAGAGTAACTAAAGGTCAAACTGTCTGAATCTAGTCTTCTTCTCCCAATACTTGTGTAATGGTCTTGGTTCCACCAACAAGCCCCTTTTGAACATGAATTAGATTAATCAAGGCTTGCTCTTTATTATTACAAATCCTTTTAAAGTCCACCTTAGCCCATGTATCTTGAAGAAGTCCATTGAAAGCTTCTTTGAACTTCTTAGCCCTAAGCTTAGTAACTGGACCAACTGGAACCTCCAATGGATCCTTTGATGGTTGGATCCTTTCTTTCTTCTCTCCACTCATTTTCTCTCCACTCTCGGCCTTCTTTTCATCTTTTTGTTCTTGGCCATGACCCTCCCCTAATGTCCTAAGGGCTGAAACTTTGTTCCCTTTTATTTTCAACTCATGACTCACTTTCTTTTCTCTCTTCCTCACATCCTCACCATGTTGTTCAGCTTGTTTTTCCATTTTAGCCAAATCTTTTTGTTCCTCCACTTTGGCCGAAACATGTTGCTCTTCCTCATAACCCTTCTTCAATTGAATTTGATCTTCATACACTTGCTTTGGTGAGAGTGGGGCAAGTCTATAAATCCTTCCATCATTCTCTAATGAATACCTGTTCTTAAACCCATCGTGTTTGAATTTTCTATCAAATTGCCAAGGCCTCCCTAGTAACAGATGAGTAGCATGCATAGGCACAACATCACATAACACTTCATCCTTATATTTGCCTACTGAAAAAGAAATCATCACCTGTCTATTCACCCTAACAACACCACATTCATTCAACCATTGAAGTTGATAAGGCCTCTCATGCTTTATGGTATTCAATCCCAACTTTCTAACCAAATTAACACTAGCAACATTAGTACAACTACCACTATCAATGATCATACTACATACCTTATTGTTCATTAGGCATCTAGTATGGAAGATGTTCTCCCTTTGTTACTCCACATCATCCTCCTTAGTCTGAACACTAAGTGACCTTCTAATCACCAAAACTTATCACCAACAACATACTCTTAATCACTAGCATCCTCAAGTGAGGGCATGTCATCACAATCAGACTCCTCACTAGTGGACACAATCTCTCCATCATCTCTTAGAATCATAACTCGATGATTTGCACATTCTGATTGCATAGTGTCCCAATCATTGACACTTGAAACACTTTATATCACGATTACACTTCGGTTGAACTTCTCCCTTAAGTTTTTAATCATTGGTCGAAACCTGCTTCTTCATGGAGTTAGGTTCGGCAACTTTAGAAGTCACCAAAGGCTTCGATGACGCACTACCCTCTCTCCTATAATTCATCTTCCAACCTGAAGAAGACCCAGTATAAGCTCCAGATCGTGTATTACCCTTCCTTTTCAATTGTCCTTCAACCTTAAAGGCTAAGTGTGCTAACTCCTCCAAATCAACATATGATTGCAACTCCACAACATTAGCTGTGTCTTTATTCAAGCCATTTAAAAACCTAGACATCGTAACTTCCTCATCTTCATTAACATTAGCTCTAATCATAGCCACCTCTAATTCATTCTGATACACCTCCACACTCTTATTACCCTGTGTAATCATTTGTAAACGATTAAACAACTCCCGATAATAATGTTTAGGAACATACCTCTTCTTCATTATTGTCTTCAACTCCTCTCATGTGCTAACTGATCTTTCTCTATTCCTTCTTCTTTCTACCACCAATCTCTCCCACTAAACCATGGCATAGTCAATAAACTCCATTACATCTAACTCAACCTTCTTTTCTTCAGAGTACCTATGGATGTCAAAAATCATCTCCACTTTTTTTTCACAATCTAAATAAGCTTCCGAATCAGTTTTTCCCTTAAAGGCTGGGATTTTTAACTTAAAACTACCCAAATTTCGGTCTATATCTCTCAAATCATCAAAATCCCCTCTATGCTCAAAATCCCTATGTGGTCGAATATGTCCCCTCCTTGACCGATTCTCATACCTCTCTCCCCTATGTGTACGGAACCCACCACCACGGTTAAGATCATCCTCGACTTCATCTGCAGAGTTTCCAGCAACACTCTCCTCCTTCCTAACTTCTTTACCCCTTTTACTACGCCCTTCATTAGACCTAGTCTCTAATTTTTCAATCCTAGTCATCAACTCACCAAACATAAATTCCATCTGTTGTTGTATTCTCGAAAGCCCATCTTCTTGGATTTCACCGTTCTTCTGTGGCACACTATTAGAAGACATTATTATTTTTTTAAACCTGCACGAAAATCATTAGCAATAAAAATAACACCTCACACACTCGTGTTTCACACAAATTTATAGGCTTTTCACTCGAATATGGTCCCTATGCCTTTTTCCACTCAAATTGCCTTTCTTTAGTTCTTGAAATCACTTAGCAACAATTCAGAAAGAAAAACAACCAATTATACAGTGAATTTATAAATTTGATATAGACTCTAGAAGCAAGAAATTACGAAACTAGCAAAACAAAACTCAATGACAAATTCATGAATAGCAATGCAAATTTATATGAATACTATGACAATTTAAAGACACGAAAAAAAAAATCAGAAAAGAGCTAAACAATTATGAATTATCAAGAACTAAGGATTTAATTCAAAAAAATTCCAGAAACTCAAGAAAATCAACTAAACTACCCAAATTTTCAAGAAACACAAACAAGACTACCAAAAGATTCGGCCAAAACAAAAAAAGTGAATTTTTTTTTGCGGCAACAATCAAGATTTCAAGATCAAGTATATATATATTTCAGCAAGAACAAAACAAAATCAAGAACTTAGGTGTGTATGCCAATTTTGATTAAGGAAGCATAAAAAAAAAGAACACTAACTTATGATTAAGTGTTCAACAAAGCAATAAAAAGTAAGATCTATATCTTTTTTATTTTTTTTATATATAGGTGGCCAAATCTATCAAGAATCAAACAAGAAACAATAAAGACTCAAATTGAAGGATATAACTTGTGATTAGATCAGCTCTGATACCAACTGATGCGAACCCTAGCGGAATTTAATGGTATTCGCGACCCTAAGATCAATCTAACCCAAGTTTGTTGAGATTTGAATGAGCTTATCATAATGGAAGACTTGCTCTAAGGCAACAAGACTATAAACCAACTTGATCACAACGCCTACACCTGGAGACGAGCAAAAGAAGTATAAATTCATAACAAAGAATGGTCAATTCTTTGAAGAGTTGAAAGTTTAATCAAGAACCAAGATTGAGCAACCAAAAGTTGGCTACAATGCTGAAAATATTATCCAAAGTCTGCCCTAAAATTATTCCTAAAGAGTATTTATACTCCAAGCCAAAACCCTAGTTTCCCTAATGGGTCTCACATAAACCCAATTTAATTAATAATCAACCCAAGCTAAAACTAGCCCAAACTAATTAAAATAAACAAGTCTAAAACCAAAACAAATTATCTCCTCTCAAAATAATTAAAGTTTGATAGCCCAATTAATTAAATAAGACAAGTTCGTTGTTTCCGCAATATGTCTGGCAGCAGCAAGGCTCAAATTAAAATAGATGGTTCTCTCTCATCTTAATGAATTAGAAGGCATGTCATATACTGTTGGAAAGTTATGGAAGTCTAGTTTCCAGCCCAACTAGAATCACATCAAAATTCGATCTGTAACTCCAGTTATGACTAAAAGAGTAACTAAAGGTCAAACTGTTCGAATCTAGTCTTCTTCTCCCAATCCTTGTGTAATGGTCTTGGTTCCACCAACAAGCCCCTCTTGAACATGAATCAGATTAATCAAGGCTTGCTCTTTATTATTACAAATCCTCTTGAAGTCCACCTTAGCCAATGTATCTTGAAGAAGTCCATTGAAAGCTTCTTTGAACTTCTTAGCCCTAAGCCTAGTAACTGGACCAACTGGAACCTCCAATGGATCTTTTGATTGTTGGATCGCACCAAAAAGTCTTACTTTATAATTCTCGACTCTATTTATTTCCTGAAAAACTAAGATCAAGATGGAGTGGTCCTTTTATTGTGAAACATGTGTATCCATATGGGGCCTGTGATATCGAGAATCTAAAGAATGGCAATGTTTTCAAAGTAAATGAACATCGTTTGAAAGTTTACTTTGATAATTTTTCAGTTGAAAATGATTCTATTGAATTGGGTGATCCAATATATAAAGATTGATTCTTTTTCTCATATTGTTTTGTGTTTCATTTTGCTAGTTTCTCTCACCCTCAGTCAAATGGCAGATAACGGTACTCCGTGACTTAAGTCGGTTCTTTCAGTTTCCCATAATAACTGATATATGTGTATATATTTGTGCAATTCTTTGCTCTTTCTCCTTTCTTTGAATCTCTCCTCCAATTCTCATTTGAAAATGGACACCACTCTTAAAAAATTAAAAAAGTATTTTCCCGCTCTGCCTCATAATGCAATTACAAAAATTTACCATGCTAGATGTGCAAGATTGAGGTTGTTAACAAATCATGGAATTCCTGAAGATATTCGCTGGTTGATTGAAACAAAGGTCCGATTATCAGGTGAGGCCTCTAATTCTTTCATTTCATACATGCTTGGAATAGATAAAAGCACTATTGCAAAGAAACGTCGTGCAAAATGATTGAAAGTCTATCACAGATGTGCCAGATAGACTTGTAACGCAACATGTCATTCTTTAGGAATGGTATCTGTAAACCGTAAAGATAAAATACAATTAATTAAGGATAGCCTGAGTAAGGAGTCTTTAGATAATCTTCTATTGACTCTTAAGATGCATCCTAGTGGAGATGTGCATCGTGCAATTCATGATTTATGGTCACAATTCCATAGAGAACATGTTCGACATAGTCTTAGGAATCTGACTAAAAAAGACCATGTTTTCTAGTTTTTAAGAAAACTTGATGGGACGCCTATCCCCGACCCATAGAGGGCGTTTAAGCTGTTCTTGGATGTAAAACCAAGGGAAGCTGTGAGCCACAATCACAACTACCTGTACATACATATGTTTTTTCAAAATAAGTAAATAAATGAATAAAGAGAGAGAGTGTGAGACTCCAGCTGGCCTACATATAGGTGGTATGATTGCATTTTCAATTTCTCATCTATAAAATCTTCTCTTCCTTCCCTTCATTTCTACTCAACCCATACATTCAACAAATATAGAAGCGTGTAGAAATGACAGGTTCCTTAAGTCATCACATAAAAAAATATTTGTGTTTTCGATGGATCTAGTCCTGGGAAGGAAATATAGTTTTTAGAATCAGCAAATCATCTTAGTTAGGTACTAGCTCAGAGAAAGATTCATTTAGTGTATGGAGGAGGCAACCTTGTGTTAATGAGGGGTGTCAATAGCTGTATTTTTAGGAGGTAGTCAAGTTTTGGGGGTCATCCCCAAAGCTTTAGCAAAAGGGGACATCATTGGAAAAATAATTGGAGAGGAACTACAGGTCTCCACAATGTCTGATCGAATGAATGCAATGTTTAACCATGTTAATGCCTTCATTGCCTTACCAGGTGGTCTGGGCACACTGGAAGAGATATTTCATATTTCCTTTTGGGCCCAACTGCACATTTACCATAAACCCATAGGTCTGTTAAATGTTAATGGTTTTTATGATAAGTTGTTGTCTTTTCTTGATCATGTTGTGGAACATGAATTTCTAACATCTTCGACACGACAAATCATAATCTCTGCTGCTACTGCTGAACAATTGATTGACCAACTATAATCTTTCATCCCTGTAATTGATCCCTCCATGAGTCGCATAAATTGGTCAACTAAGGAAAGCCGTAAAAAGCTTAAATTGGATTTGAGCCTTCGTTTGTGACTCCTTGTGTCTTTTGGTTTTGTTAATAGCATCTTATTTTGTTTTGTTATTTCTTATATTTGATTAAGTGTGTTTCAAGTTTGTTAGTGTTTGTTGTTTATGGTGATGTCTTCTATACTCTATCTTTCTACCGTAGGACATTGAGGACAATGTCTCGTTTTGGTTGGGGGGAGAGGGTAGTAGTTGATATTAAAAATAATAATAATAATAATAACTAACTGTGTTTTCTATTTCATAAACCATTTGCAAAATTATTGTTACTAGGATGACAAAGTAAAGGAGTTCTTTTGTTAAAGTGACTCTTGAGACGCATCTTAGTAAACATTCTTAACAAGGTCTATCATAATACTTCTTGAAATATTTAGGTTTACAAACTCTCACATTGTGATCACTTAATTCTGCTCATATACTCATTTAACAAGTATTCTTAAACCTTCATTTTCACACACACAGTTTAACATGATTGTGGGTTGCACATTGGATTATTGCATTATTTATGTTCTTTTGTTAAAGGTTAACAACTAAGGGAAAGGGATAGTATATAATTTGCAATAAAAAACAAAAAAAATGATAATAATAAAAACGTAGATAAGTTTGGTTTTGTAGCTTCCCTAACCTAAGTAATTAAGCCCGAAGTGGTGTTTTAACATCTAATACCCTAAAGTCAACTGACTTGGGAGCTATTGGCCCAATGCTTGTTACATAGGTTGAGGAGAAAAGCTTAAGGGAATCAAACATTGCACTATCTACGTATCAGTATCTACAACCCGAGTTACTATGCTTGTAGGGGTGTCTCAACACCTAATGCCCTAAGACCAACTGGTATGGGAGTCATTAGCTGAAAGCTCATTACATGGGTTAAAGATGCATTGTGCTTTAAGTTAATGTATATATATTAAAAAAACAAGGAAAAAAAAAGAAAAAGATAATAATTCCAACCCAAGGAAGTTAACCTTAAACATTAGAACAAAAATTTTGTTTTCTTCCAAGTAAAGCCCCATAACTATATGTTGATATATTGAGCATAAAAGGAAGGTTTATTAATATCTTGTTTAAAAGGTATTGAGCAGATATATAAATTTAATGAGAGTTTGTTTATCTGGATAGATTAATGGAAGTTGAATGATGAATGCCTTGCTTTGTGGAAGTTGAATGATGAATGCCTTGCTTTGTGGAAGTTGTAAATTTTTTTTCTATTTTAACGCTTTGATTACTAGGGACTAGTAATAAGTTGGTTGAGGGTGTGATTAGTACTTAAAAGTGCATTTTTATCAAGGTTTTATATCATCATTTTGCACTTGAAGTATCAATAACTCCTTAACTAAAGCATGTTTTATAATAACAAGTCTGGTACTATAAGTTACCTTTAATTTATGATTAATGTTCATCTTAAATGCAGGCTTATCATATAAATGAAAGGATTGATTGATGAGTTTAGGTACTAAAAATGAAAGGACAAATAGAGGGTCAAACTTAGAAAAGAGATGTTGGTTCAGTCCAAACTGTAACACTGTTCGGTATTAGGTCATATCTAGAGCTGTAGATCTTGGATTTAGGTCTGCTTTATATGGATGAAAAGTTAAGACATAGGCCTAAAACTTTCATGCGGAGTCCAAGATTTAAAAAGGACGTTTTCAAGTCCAAGTTGTAGCAACAACGGAGAAGTTTGAATCTGTCCTGCATCCCAGACACTTTTTAGAATTCAGCTCATATCTCGAGTTCTAGAAGTCAAATGACCTCAATTTGTTTTTTGTTGGAAAGCTGAGACAATTTCTTAGAACTTTCATGAGTAAAGTCTGTTCAAATTCTGACGTTATCAATGATGTTTTGTTCAGACAATAAGATAAGGATTGTCACCAAGTTAAGATGTGGCCACCCACTCAACAATTAGTAAACAAATCAATAGTTTCAAATTTTGGCCTATAAAAAGAGGCATTTGCCATGCATTTAGGCATCTTGGTTTTCAGATCAAGATCATGCTCTTGCTTCCTCTCTTTATATTTTGTAATGCTTAAGTTTTGTTTATATTAATCTCTTGTTTATGCTTTTCATTTCCTTTCCTTTATTTAGTTAACTTATATCTTTTTTATATTCTTATCTTATTTATTTATGTTTCTCTCTTTCATTATTTTTAGCTAAGTTTATTATGTCAAGGTGAAAAGGTTACACTAATGGTGTAAGAATAAGTATAGTATAAACTCAACATGGACCTTAATGTTTGATACTAACATGTTTTATATTTGTTATCTTGTTCACTTTTAATACTTTGCTTGTTAAATGGTTAATCTAGATTTATGTTGTATAACCCTTGTACAATAAATACTTGGCACTTTCATAACCCAAACTGTATGGTATAACCCACACCTGTGCTATGAAAGGAACTTCATTTGTTGTTAACATAAGTTATAATTATGAATGCCTAACAACATTTACAAGTATTAGCATTATTCGAATAATATAACTAATGTAATCATGTTAATAATTTATAATCCGATTGGAACCTTCTTTGTGCGTGGTTTCCAGTTGAATAAAAAGAGTTTATACTATACTTGTTTGAAATACCATTAGTGGATCCTCTAACCTTGACAATTGTTTTTATCATTGTTTAATCCTTATATCAATAGTACATCTCAAAGCTCTCTTTATTATTATTACTACTACTATTATTATTATTACTATTACTATTATTACTATTATTGTTGTTGTTGTTGTTGTTGTATTATTGTTATTTATAATTTATATAGTTAACCTCCCTGTGATTCGATCCCGGTCTTGCCGGGTTATTTATTACTTCGACACTCCTGCATTTGGGAGAAGACATCAATCTTTTGGTCGTGTCACAAAGCTAAGACTTTTAAAGATTTTTTTCTTTTAAAAAGATTTTTGTGCTGAAATAGAACCAAAAGGCCCTTAATTTGATAAAAGACAAATTAAAGCATTGATAAAAAGCAATGACAGATCATGCATTTTTTTGGAAAAAAGGTCTTTAAAAACGGGTCGGGGATTTCTTCTTTGAGATGTGATGGGTAAGAAGGACGACATGAGAGACAAATTTTAGCATATGATTTCAAACACATGAATAAGCTCATGCCAAGAAAGAGTTTTACGAAATGAAAAGGACCTATGTTTCAGAACAAGGTAAGGATGCATGCATGACATCTAACCTCAAAGCATTGCACATACATTTTTGATTAGTTACAGGAAAATCCTCAATGAAATCTAGCAAGATTGTGGACAAAGAGAATCATTGAGTTGATAATAACAAAGAATCATGGTTGTGACCATGGAACGGGAAGAAGATGAGATGAATCCTACTATTAGGAAAATCTCAAAGAAATGAGAAGATCAACCTTGTCATCATGAGGAGTCTTCAAGTCAACCCTACAATCGGGAAGCACCAAGTCTTCCAACCTTGTCATCGAGAAAAATCAGTTAATTTCTGTCATCAGGAAGGATAGATGTCAACCCTGCAATTAGGAAAGACCGATCTCAGTCCTACAAAATCATTAAAAAAAAACATCAAGTGAAAAGTTTGATCAAACCTTATCATCAAAAAGAAAAATGAGAAGAACCTGACCATTAGGAAATTCTCAAAACAAAAGAAGAAAGTTAAAACCCTGCCATCAGGAAGAACACGTAGAGTTTGGTTCTGGTTAAAGGGGATCGCCATATGGGATCTTAGTTTAGCCCAATCAAATAAATTTTGGTTCTGGTTAGAAGAGATCACTAGATGGGATCTCAGTTTACAGGTATTTTCAAGAAAATAGATTTGAAAAATATCAATATGAACACGCAATATATGTGAAGAAAGAAGCTGATGGAAGCACACTATTTGCATGCCTATATGTTGATGACTTGATATTCACCGGTAATAATCCTACCATGTTTGAAGACTGCAAGAAAATCATGGTACATGAGTTTGAAATGACAGATATTGGTCAAATAACACATTTTCTTAGTTTATAAGTGATGCAGAAAGAAGAAGGAATTTTTGTATCCCAAAGCAGTTACCCCAAAGATATTCTTGAAAGATTCAAAATGAAAAACTGCAATTCGGTATCAACTCCAGTTTGAAATGTCTTTCCATCACCCATAGATTCTGATGAACTAATGCTGTCAAGGGCGGTGGAGAACTTCAACAGGAAAATAAGTGCAATAGCACCGGTAAGTATAAGTGCAAGGATCATACTCATGATGTCTAATGTTCAAGCTGTTTAATCCCTTTCTGGTTATGGAGATATAAATCCTATAGACTTGGGAAACATGAAATTTGAATTGGAAAACGATACACAGAAAGGTCATTGTTCGATGTCGATAGATAGCAACAGATTACCTTCATTTCTTCCTAGTGGTCCACCATCTATTAGAATCTCAGAATATTCTTTGTTTTTATTCTTTTTCAAAAATCTCATAATTTTCTTCGTTTTTGATTCTTTTTCAAAAACTGTCAGACCACACTAAAATCTTAAAACATACGAATGTGTTCTATCACCTACTCCTAAACCTCACTATATATAGCAATACTTGTTGGCTACATCTTTTGAAACATTGTCTTCTAATTATTTGGAGAATATTTACCACTAATTTTATATTTAAGGATGTCGTAAAGAAATGAAATTGATGATTTTTTATAATCGATGAAGAAGACCGACAGTTAACAAGGATTCATTGCTGTCCCAAGGCAACAAAAATTTGTTTATTGGACTCTTACTTTTCTTTGCCTTCGTAAAGGCTGGTGAAAATTCTCTGAAACTGACAATCGGTTTTGAACTTCTTTGCTTACAAGTGACAGCTGAAAGGTACATATAAACGGCTATACCTTCGGCCAAATAAGTGGCAGCCAGGGTTGACGGATTACAAGGGCGTTGGAGTCATGGGTAGTGAGTCTAGTGACTTGTTGATTTCCCTTGAATGCGTCAAAGTTGTTGTCTGTTCACCACTCTTGCCTTAATGCTTACAGGACAGAGTAGCAACCTTGTCATACTTCAATAATTCTGTTTGGTTATTTTTTAAAAATAAAAAACTGATAAAAATAGTTAAGATAAATAGGAAGTGTTATTTTATGATTTTTGTTTTAAAATATTATAAATTCATTTTAAAACTGTTTTACAAATACATTTATTTTTATTCCTACAATCAAACATGTTCGGTCTTTTCTATAATCATCCCTTATAAATATTAAGACACTAATCAAATATAGTCTAAGTTTCTCGTGATTCCTCGTCATCCAAATATTTATGGGGTTATCATAGTAAATACAACGCATGATGTGAGAAAGTTTATAAATTTTGTTTAATATTTTGAACCACTAATTGTATATCTGATGTTCTGATTCCTGATATCCTAACCGTTTCCTTTTCTTGATCACAGAAATTTCCCTCCATCTTTATTTTTTTTCATCTTCAAAAAGAGAAAAGAACAGAAAGAAAGATCATAGCAATTTTCTTACGTAAAAAAAGACTTGTCCACTTCTATTTTACTTTGACCCTTGTAGATTGGAAACCATACCTGTATTCCAACTGTTACAGAAAGCAAAATAGTTCAAAGTTTTCCCAGTTGCTAATGGACACTCTTTCTTCAATGCTAATTATTATTGCGAATCTACTCCTTCTATTCTCTAGATTCTGTAATACAGATAATACCCTTACTTTGTCTCAATCTATTCGTGATGGAGGGACAAGAACCTTAGTTTCGAAAGATGGAAATTTTGAGCTTGGTTTCTTCAGTCCTGGAAGTTCCAGGAACCGTTATGTCGGAATATGGTACAAGAACATCCCAGTTAGAACTGTTGTTTGGGTTGCAAACAGAAACAACCCAATCAATGATTCCTCTGGCTTCTTGATGTTAGACAACACAGGAAATTTTGTACTTGTCAGCAACAACAATAGTACTGTTGTTTGGTCATCGAACTCAAAGAAAGTAGCGCAGAGTGCAATGGGAGAACTCCTGGATTCTGGGAATCTGGTCTTAAGAGATGAGAAAGATGTCAATTCTGGAAGCTATTTGTGGCAGAGTTTTGATTATCCATCTGATACAATGCTTCCAGGAATGAAGCTTGGATGGGACTTACGGATTGGACTTGATCGGCGGCTATCAGCATGGAAGAGCCCTGATGATCCATCTTCTGGAGATTTTACATGGGGAACACAACTACAGAGTAATCCTGAGTTAGTTTTTTGGAAGGGATCCAAGAAGTACTATAGAAGTGGTCCATGGAATGGTATCGGGTTCAGTGGTGAGCCGGCGTTAAGGATTAATCCAGTTTTTTATTTTGATTTTGTCGACGACGGGGAGGAGGTTTATTACACATACAACCTCAAAAATAAATCTTTAATCACGAGGATAGTTATGAACCAAACTACCTATTTTCGGCAGCGTTACATCTGGGATGAAGTCAATCAGACATGGGTACTCTATGCAAATGTGCCGAGCGATAACTGTGACACTTACAATCTTTGTGGTGCCTATGGAAATTGCATCATTAGCCAGTCCCCAGTTTGTGAATGTTTAGAAAAATTCACGCCTGAATCACCTGAGAGTTGGAATTCAATGCACTGGTCTCAAGGGTGTGTACGAAATAAGCCACTAGATTGCCAGAAGGGAGATGGATTCGTTAAATATGTTGGTTTGAAATTGCCCGATGCTACAAATTCTTGGGTGAACAAAACTATGAATCTCAAGGAATGCAGGTCAAAATGCTTACAAAACTGTTCTTGTATGGCATATACAGCTACAAATATTAAGGAACGTAGTGGCTGTGCTATTTGGTTTGGCGATCTGATAGATATTAGACAGTTTCCAGATGCCGGGCAGGAAATATACATTCGCATGAATGCCTCAGAATCGAGTGAGTGCTTATCCTTAGTCATAGTTAATCCATGAGTATATAGATTAATATTTAAACATCATTTTGTAGCTTCTCTACTATTTTAGCTGCATGGTAACTGTATTTCTTTCTTTCTTTCTTCTTTCTTATCGACCATGTAGAGGCTAAAGGTGCATCTAAGATAAAGATGGCAGTGGGAATTGCACTATCTATTTTCGTGGCCTGCGGGATGCTTTTGGTCGCCTTTTACATCTTCAAAAGAATGGAAAAACTCAAAGGTAAAGTTAATTTGATTGCTTTCAGTAAATGAGCATGTTGTTTTTAGCGAGTTTCATAGAAAGGAACAGCTTTTTGACTGGCTTTGAGCTTATCGTTGGTTAGAATTTGGAGAAGCCGAGAAGGTTCAATAGATTTACAATTAGAATAACTGAAATAACTACATGATTTAGCCTTGATTAGATAGTAGCATTCAGGAAAATTACAGAGTGAAATTCAGTGTTGCCTCAGTTTTGTAATCATTGTCTCAACTGCTATCTTTGATCTGAACATTCAAAATCTTAGCTCATTATTCATTTCTCCTCGTTTATCATGTATGTGATTCCCATTCTCTACTGTCTGAGAAAACAGGAGGCAACAGAGAAGAAAATGATCAGATAGATAGTGGACCAATGGAAGACATGGAGCTACCCCTATACCAGTTCACTACAATAGCCAAGGCCACCAACGGCTTTTCATTCAACAACAAGATAGGAGAAGGTGGTTTTGGACCTGTGTACAAGGTAAATTTCTCAAAATGACTATTAACTTCTAGTGCCCAGTTTTATTGAGATAAGCATAAGAATCTTGGGATACCATTTTCTAGGGTACTCTAGAAGATGGCCAAGAAATAGCAGTAAAAACGCTATCAAGGAGTTCTGGACAAGGATTAAATGAGTTCAAAAATGAAGTTATACTGATCACAAAGCTTCAGCACCGAAATCTTGTAAAACTTCTTGGCTGTTGCATTCAAGGAGAAGAGAAAATTCTGGTTTATGAATACATGCCCAACAGAAGCCTCGATTCCTTCATTTTCGGTACTTTTCTAAACCAGACAAGCTTTGTTATCCTATCGTTACATAGTTCTTTGATTTTAATACAATCAAGCTCGTTTCTAAGTGTTTAAGTGGCATGTTGCACTCACAAACACTTACAGATCAAACAAGAGGCAAACTATTAGACTGGTCCAAGCGTTTCAGCATTATATGTGGTATTGCTAGGGGGCTTCTATATCTTCATCAAGATTCCAGATTGAGGATTGTACACAGGGATCTTAAAGCAAGCAACGTTTTACTTGATAAGGACATGAACCCAAAAATCTCTGATTTTGGTTTGGCCAGAATGTTTGGTGGAGACCAGACGGAAGGAAACACAAACAGAGTTGTTGGAACTTAGTAAGCACTTACCACTTACATGCCATACATTATTATTTTTATTTTATATTTGTTAACAAAGCACATAATTTGTTTGCTCTAGAGTCAAACATAAGAAATCTGTTTATGAGCTAGATGCAATACTAGTATACTTACATTTATGTGTTTGTGTTTAAATGACATTCGGCAGTGGTTATATGGCTCCTGAATATGCTACTGATGGGCTCTTCTCAGTGAAGTCTGATGTTTTTAGCTTCGGAATCTTAATGCTTGAGGTAGTAAGTGGAAAGAAGAGTAGAGGGTATTATCATCCAGACCATAGCCTAAGCCTTATTGGACATGTATGTGTCAAGGTTTCAATTTCTTACTTGTATGTACTGTACAAGTGAATGACGGAAAGTTCCTTTTCATTTCTAGGCATGGAGATTGTGGAAAGAAGGAAAACCTTTGGACTTAATTGAGGCGTTTCCAGGAGTCTCATGCAATTTATCAGAAGTGATCATGAGATGCATAAACATTAGTCTCTTGTGTGTGCAGCAGCATCCTGATGATAGGCCAACCATGGCCACTGTGGTTTGGATGCTAGGAGGTGAGAATACACTGCCTCAGCCAAAGGAACCAGGCTTTTTTAAGGGTAGCGGTCCGTTCGAACCATCTTCTTCATCAAGCAATATTGAGTTATCTTCGAACAATGAATTTACTGCCTCACTCTTGTATCCTCGGTAGTTGATTGTGCTGGATGAAATGTTCACAATTTTTGACATGTTCCTCCACTCGCAAGTCATTAAACCTATTTAAAGGTATATTGAGTTTTCAGATGTATTAGATGATTGGTTTTGAATGCATTCTGCTTTTACCTGATCCCGAATTTGGATTAGAATTGCATCTATTTAAATGCACATTTTCAGTTTTTCTTTTCTTTTTTAAAGAAACTTTATCTAATACAATTTGTTTTTGCCTTTTTTTCCTTTTAACGAGTAAGAGCGTACAAGGGGGTAAAAAACTATTGTTCTAGTTATAAGACAACAATAATATCTAAGGGATGTGTGGATTAGGTATTCTACTAATTATATCAAATAATGAAAATAAATATACTAAGCACATATAACACAATAACCAACAATATAATTAAAGTACTTAAAGTAAAGAGATAAGGGAAGAGAGATTACAAACTCGATTTTTAACGTGGTTTGACAAGTCTACATCCATAACTCAAGTACCAATAGTACTTGAATATTATACTCTTCTACTATTTCAAGTGAAAGATATAATGAACTTGATGAATCCACACCAAGCAATTACACCACTTGAAAATATTTCCTCTTAAAGATTCTTCTCTTGGAGACAATACCTAACCAATGCCAAGAGTTTATCCAAACTCTCAAGTATTTACAAGTATGATTTGTTTACAACAAAATTCACACTCTAAAATAGTAGATTATACAATTAAAAACTATAATCTCTATAGCTAACTCAATAGCACTTAGGATGATTGAAGGTGTGTAAGTGTAATGAGTATGAGATTTTATACTCTTATGCTATATATATATATATATATATATATATATATATATATATATAGTTTTCAAAAGAAACTAGTCGTTTATAGCCATTAGAATGTCTCTGATTGCTAAAACGATCGATTAGTTAAAATGACCATATCATTTGGTTGACCAGTTCCTGCAAAATTCACAAGAGTTCATCAAGGATGAATGGCGGTCGACCAATTTAGCTTAAAACCAGTTTTAGCAGTTTTAAACCTGGTAAAACTTAAACAGATTAAATGTATATCAATCATATTTATGTATGCAATGTAAAGTGTGTGAGTTCATTTTAGTTTGTTATTGTGTAAGATATAAAGATTTAACAATAAGCTCTAAAATGAATCCTTAATACCTAAATCTTCACTTGCTTTGCATCTTGGACTTGTTGATAGATATAGTTTAAAGGTTTTGATGGGTTCCTAATCGATAGTTTGTCTATGGTTTAGATAAAGATTTACTCTTATGAATAAATCTGACATTTTAAATTTATTACGGACTCGTATGCCCAGATAAATTCTTATGGGAAGGGTCCATATAGGTGCCTTGACAAAGTTCACTTATCCTGGAAGGCGAAAGGGTTCTCCATAACTCATATATTATGGTGAAAAATACTCCCGATTAAAATTGATGAATATATAAAATAATTCTTAAAATTTTCTAGTGAACTCCTGGTATTTAAATATCATCCTACTTGTAGCTCCAACACTTATATCAGGATGTTTGACCATTAACTTTGATGAATTATAATTTTTAGGGTTACTGAAATATAGGCCAAAATCCTTTGGAATTTTACAAACTTGTTGTAAAATCCATGCAATATCTTTTTAAAAACATGTCAAAGTATTTTAAATTTTTTAAATAAAAAAACTCAAATAATTTTAAGGATTTTTGGCCATATGTAGGAAAAAAAAAAGTATTACTTTATAATTTTTATTGTGTTTATTTTAAGCTTTGTATGGCAAAAATCTATTTTTTGTAATAAAACTCCCCAAAACAAGCCTAAGGGGTGTTTGTCAAACACACCCTTAAACAAAAAAAAAACCTTTAGCAAAAACATTGCTAGCCAAACAAAGCCTTAGCCATTGATTCAATTTTGACCCGACCAGGTTAACCAAAAATCTTTGGTTCAACCATAAACCAAACTAAACACATGGGTTTGACCTCAAAATAAGCAAAAAAAAAAAAACCAAACCCAAAAAATATTAAACTTGCCAAAACTAAAAACACTTGGTGAAAATGGATCAAAACCTAGAAAAAACAAAGAACACAAATAAACATTCGAAGTGATTCTAGCAACACAATCTCTAAACCAGACCATATTTCATGGGAAAAAAAAAGGAAACATAAAGGTTGTAAACGTTACAAGGATAAATAATCAAGCAATAAAACTCAACAATTATCACTTAATAATCCCGATTTGACCAAAAAAGTTTATATACTAAAAACAAAACCCTTGGATTAAAACTCATAAAAAATAGTTATTGATGCATTAAGACCCTAGATTATTCTCTAATGATGTTATGCAAATGTGAAGATGCAAAGAAATGAAATAAAACAGGTAAAAAAACTCATAGTTAAGGCAATGTTCTCGGGAAGAACATGAAGAACACCAACCCAAATTTTGCCCAGAAATACATTAGCCTACTACCAAACCTAGAAATGCATACCAAGCCTCCAAACTGAATATTTTTAGTTGACACAAACCACATTGTCATATTCATTTGCGTTTGAATCAAAATAAACAATAAAAAATAACAAATCATGGAAAACATGCATGAAATCCCATTTTTCAAAATTGGCAAATAAAAACAGCAAGCTCATCCATGCAATTTGGATTCAAATTTGACTTTCAAAACATATTTTGGTCATGACCAAAGCCTTATAAACCCATGATTAATAACATGGCTTATTAATGCATTAACTGAACTAACAAAACTAAGAAAACAAGCATTGTTGTATCAAAAACTAACTTAACTAGAAGACTTTTAAAGCTTCCAAGCACATTTCCATACTTGTAAACTGACACGATCAATAAATGATGTTTTGTCCCAAGTGCAAAAGTGTCAAAGTAATAAATAACCCGGCAAGACCGGGGTTGATCCACAAAAAGATCAACTATATAAATCACAAATAAAAGAAAAGATTTGAAGAGAGCTTTGAGATGTGATATTGATGTAAGGATTTAAACAAAGATAAAACAATTGTCAAAGTTAGAGGATGTACTAATGGTATTTCAAATAAGTATAATATAAACTCTTTTTATTACTCAATTGGAAAACATACACAAAGGAGGTTCCAATCGGATTATAAATTATTAACATGATTATATTAATTATTTTATTTGAGTAATGTCAATACTTGTTAATGTTGTCAAGTATTCATGATGATAACTTATGTTAACAACAAATCAAGTTTCTTTCATAGCACAGGTGTCGGTTATACCATACAGTTGGCTATGAAAGAATCAAGTATTTGTTATACCAAGAGTTATTCAACACAAATCTAGATTAACCATTTAATAAGCAAAGTATTATGAGGGAGTAAGATAGCAAATACAAAGCATGTTAGTATCAAACATTAAAGTCCATGTTGAGTTTATACTATACTATACTTATTCTTACATCATTAGTGTACTCTTTTCAACTTGACATAATAAACTTAGTTAAACATTATGAAGAAGTGAAACATAAATAAACTACATAAGAACACAGTTATGATGAAAAACATAAGTAAGAGATTAATGAAAGCAAAACTTAAACATTACAAAAATACAAAGAAAAAGAACAAGAACAAGATCTTGATCTGAAAACCAAGATGCCCAAATGCATGGTAAATGCCTCCTTTTATAGGCCAAAATTTAGAACTATTGATTTGATGATTAACAAAAGAGTTGGTGGCCAACCCTTGACTTGGTGGCTAACTCTTAACTTTGTTGGCAGGCCAAAACGTTATTACTAACATTATAATTTGAAATGATATTCTTCATGGAAGTTCTGGTAATTTGTCTCAGCTTTCCAACAAAATAAGAATGAGCTCATTTGGACTTCTAGAACTTCAGATATGGGCTGAACACTGAATAGTGTCTGGGCTGCAGGACAGATTCCGATTTCTCTTTTGTTGTTACAATTTGAACTTGAAAACGACCCTTTTGAATCTTAGACTCTTCATGAACATTTTAGGCCTATGTCTTAGCTTTGTATCAATATAAACCTAACTTAAATCTAAGTTCTACAGCTCCAGTTATGATCCAATAACCGAATGGTGTTCCAGTTTGAATTGAACCAGCATCTCTTCCTTAAGCTTAGCCCTCTCTTTGTCTTTTCATTTTCAATAGTTAAACACATCAATCAATCCTTTAAATTATGAGATATGTATACATTTAAAATGAGTATTTACCATAAATTAAAGATATCTTATGTTATCATACTTGCTATTATAAAACATGCTCAAGTTAGGGAATTTAATGATACTTTTAGTGCAATATGATGATATAAAACCTTAATAAAAATGCACTTTTAAGTACTAATCATAAACATAAATACAAACTAAATGACAATCAAAATCAACTCAAACAGACCATATGGACTCCACTTTTAGGTTAAGACATATACCTTCAACCCCTAGAACATCTATCGCTCTTCTTTGCTTTTCTTTGTAAGGTTTTGTTTCCACAAACTAGCTTCCTTTTGAAAGATGAAGAAACCCTATGCTAGGTTTGTCAACCTTCACAACTAGGGTATTTTCTCAGTATTTCTCACCTTTTTTCCTCCTCCCTTCAGCTCGAGTTTTTACAGGTATTTATAGGGTTTTTCTAGGTTTTTTGATGGATTTCATCAATTATTGATCAAAGTTAAGCCCTTTGATCAAAATGAGAGAGTTATAAACAAAATTTCATTGTTGTAACCTCTATCCTTCAATGTTTTTTGCAATGGTGGTTTATGCCTAAGTGGTTTTCCTTTACTTGAAGATAAAGGCATTCATTCTTTACCTTCTGATCTTGGGGGAATGATTTATAGCCCTTAATAAGAACTCTCTAGGAGCTTTGAAGTGTGAACACACAAAAAGATTAGGTGGTTTGCACCAATAGGTAACCCAGTTAGGGTTGTTCGAGCTAGCCATTTTTTAGGCTTCGTTGAAGCAATTCTAATGCCATCATTATTGAAGACCACATGAACTTGGTAAAGGGGGGTGAACATCTTTTGTTTGGATTCAACCTTGCTCAATTTGGAGATTTGTAGCTCTATATTCACTTGCTTGAAGGTGCCAACTTAATCAGCCTATAATCTGAAAATTGAGTTATGGTTGATCAGGGACAAGATGTTGGGCTTTTCTATGGAAGAATTGGGACGTAAACGTCCAATTTCATGGAAATACAGTTGTAGAGGGGATGTTGCTCTTTCTTTTGCAAAAAACCAAATGTCATTTGGAGGTCTAGAACTCCACAACGAGCTCTTGAAATGTGCCAACTTGATCATTATGAACTGCCAAAGAAGAAGATGAGCAACTGCTAAATGACGCGTCGTCTAGGTTAAACTCTAGAATTTAAGGTTTTTAATTTAGGATTTGACAAAGTTTCAATTTAATCTTTGTTCTTCCAATTGAGGCATACACACACTTAATTGACATAGAAATTTTAATTGCATGTAATTTAACCATCGACAGACTCAAATATTAGCCTGAAAGTTTAGCATCATTTTCATTTTGGTCCTTGGTTTTTGATTGTTCAATTGGACTCCTAATTAACCATCAAAATTTTAATTTCTTCAATTTTTCCCCTGATTTGGTCAATTTTAGCCTTTGAAATCTTTCGCCTTTTACGATTTGATCCTTGGTTTTGAATTTTTTCAATCAAACCTTTAATTAGCTATCAAACTTTAATTTTTCACAATTAAGCCCCTGATTTGACTAATTAAACTTTACAAAGTCTAATTTTAGTCCCCAAACTTCAATTTCTTCCTATTAACACCCAAATTGACTTTAAAAAATTGAGTTTCCTTGCAATTAAGTCCTTAATAAAATTAATTAAGCCTTTCAAAATTCTCATTAAGTCCTTACTCATCCAAATTTGTATATCTTTACCCCAAATACAAATATTTTTGCCAAATAGGTCTTTTGTCAATCAGAATTGGATCGTCAATTTTGTCAATCTTGTACATTCTGATACTTCAACTTTTTACTTATCATTTTGGTCCTTCGCCACAACTTGAACAATCTTCTAGGCTTTCTTCATGTATATCTTCTTGTATTTTGGATTTTTTTTCTTTTGTTGATTTTTTTATGGTGTAAAAAATGGAAAACAACATGCTTATTGATGTGATCTTTAAATATAAAACCTGTTCAAACTTAATCTCGTCCAAGCATATCATTAGTCCATTTTTCATTTAATTTTTATCATCAAAATACAATATCTTATAAAAATTAATAAGTGACCCATAGGTTAACAAAAACTACTACTTATTCTTTTCTCATAACCATTAAAAACAATTCTTAGGTGACAACAAAATTAAACATATTTTTAGATAGTGTTTTGTTACTATATTGCAATAGAAAAAATAAAGATAGTTGAGACAAAAAGGATGAAATAGAATTGATAGTGATATATAAGATATCGTAATATATGTTGTTTTTAAAGACATTTCTCTTTTGTACCTTTTATTTTAAAAGTATAGAAATTCACTCCAAAATTATTTTAGAGACAAATTTATTTTTATATCTTCATCTCTATCTCTTAAATTAAACACGTTTGTATCCCTATTATTTTTATTTTTTGATTGTGCAATTGTAATCAAACACTTTCTTATTGACAAAGAACCTATATAATACTTGGAATGTATTACTATGAGAATTATATCTTTTTTTAGTAGAGTAAACTTGAAATGGTCTTCCACGTGCTTGTTGAGGTTAATTTGGAATTCTTTAGGCTGGTAGTTTATAGTACCCTTAATCATTAGCATTTTAAATTTTATTTCTCTAGAAATTAAAAAAAAAAAAATTTTTTTAAACAAATATTTTATCATTAATATTAAATTTGATTTTAACGATAACCCTCGTCATAAAGCACTATCCATTGGTATGAATAGTGCTTTGTTTTTTTTTCATCTTTGATTTTTTATTTCAATTAATTTTTTTAAAATCATCATTTAATATTAAATTTATTTTTTATTAGGTTATTCTACTTTCATGACACAGATTTCGAGTTTGACAAGTTAACCTTGTTGACTCAGGTTTTTTTATTTTTTCTCAATTAATGTTTTTCTTAATTTTTTCATTTAATATTTGGTTGATTATGAATTAAGCTTCATGATTTACTTTGTTTCTTTCTATTAAGTTATTCTAGTCTCATGGCCTGGGAATAGTGATTAATGAATTAATCCGAGTTGACTCGGGTTGTTTTTTGATTTTTTTCTAATTTTATCATTCAATATTGAGTTGGTTGGGAATTGAGCTTCATAATCTATTTTAATTTAATTTGTATAGGGATACCTTTTTCTCATGATTAGGTTCTTAGGTTTTGGCATTTTAACTCTGGTTAAATTGGGTCATTTTTTTATTTTCTTTCTAAGAGGTTATCTAAGTCTCATAACCTGGGTCATAGGTCCTTCAACATTTGAATTTTTATATATTTTTATGTCATTTTTTTAATTAAATTTTTTAATAATTTTATTGTTCAATATTGTGCCAATATGGTTGATTGGAAATTGAGCTTCAAAATTTATTTTGATTTGCTCTCCATTAGATTATATGAGTCTCATGATTAAAGTTACAGATTTGAAAAAAATTGAAATTTATATTTTTTTACTTTGCTTCAAATTAATTTTTTTGGTGTTTTCGAATTATTTTGATGTATAGATGTCAAAAATGAATTTTAAAAAATTAAAAAAATATATTATTTCAATGCATTTTCAAATAAAAAGTATTTTAAAAAGTTATTACAATACCAAACATGCTCTAAATATGAGTGTCGTTGTGAATGAGCCAAGGACAAAACTAACTACAGTTTATTTTTTAAAAGGTTGTAGCCAATGAAGGCATTGATTGAGCTGCATGTCGTTTTGTAACTTGAAAGGGATGTTTTTGTGTAATGCCAAAAATAAATGAAAATGGAGATTAGACCATTCAATCAATCAATGAATGTCATTAGATAGAAAAAAAAAAAAAAAGGAAAATGCAATTTAGAAAGGCTCCGTGCTTGACTTGACAATTATTTAGGTTATGTTTGATTAGTGTTTTGGGATAGGATGAACATATATAAAAAAAACAGAAATATGTTAAGTAGAGGAGATAAAAACAACTACATAAAATAAATATCTTTAAAATATCTTTTGTGAATTTTTATACTTTTGAAATAGAAAATACAAGGAGACATGTTTTCTCTACCACTATCATCTTTGTCTTTTCTATTTTAAAACAGTAACTAAATGTTACTTTAATGATCATGTTTAATATTCTCCCCCTATAAATGTATACTTGAAGCTATACTTATTGGATTTAACTTTGTATTGTGACCGTTAGAATATGAATTTTTTCATGTTTCAAAACCTAAAGTTACCTTCACCTTAAACAAGTATATATAATTTTTTTTATTTATGAATAACTTAAAAATCTACAATTTTTTAATGGATATATTTTAAATATAGCTAAATTGATAAATTTAAAAAATGTAAATTATATACAATGAAAGTCATGACTCCAATATGTTTATGGAACAGTCATTCCATTTAATTATACCATTTAATTATAGGGATATATTTTTAAAAGAGATATGAAATACAGTGACAAAGATTAATCACTTTTCAGAGATAAAGGATACAGGTTTGAGAAATGACGATGGAATTGCTGATATACGTGCAATTATATCAAAAGAAATTATAGAGGTTTGACAAATGAAAATGAAATTAAAAATAATAAAATCTCCAAAGGCAAATCCATCGGGAATTGTTAACGTACTAATAAGCTAATGAAATTACCAATGAAATTTCCATAAAAAAAAAAATCTAGGTTATAACCCAACAGTTCCCCTCTCTCTCCATTTCATCTCAGTAAAGCCCAAAAAATCATCGTCACCCTTCTCTCACTACATCACCCCTAACATTGCTTTTTCTCTCGCTTCGTAACCCTTAGCCCTTTTTTCTCATCGCTGGCCAGCCTCTCACCACCCATTCTCTCTCTCTCTCTAAGAGTAAGTTTCTTAATTCTCATGAAGTTGTATATGATAGTTTGTTTTGAGTTCTTAGTTTTGGAGTGGATTTGGTGTTTTGGGTTATTAGTTTTAGTGTTTTTGTATTTGTTCTATGTTAATGGGGTTGTTAATTTGGAAATGAAGGACTGTTTTTATTGGGTTTCAATAAAGGATTTGTGTTGTAAATGGTGATAGAAAGTGGATAAAGTTTTTTTATTTGTTTCTCCAATGCGGTCATTGAGGTAGATTGTTAAGAGAAGGACGAAGGTAGAGCTTATTTTTTGGTGATACTACATTCTGAAATTGAATCTAGTTGGAGAAAGTTCTTATTTTGTGATGTTGTTATGGAAATTTTAATTGATGATGAGTCTAGTGACTTGTTGATTTCCCTTGAATGCGTCGAAGTTGATGTCGTTCACCACTCTTGCCTTAATGCTTTCATAGAGGACAGATGTAGTAACCCTGTCATCCTTAAAAAAAAAAAAAAAAAAAAAGGGGACAGTTCTCTCGCATTAGGGTTGCGTTTGTTCCTTTTTTTTTTAATAAAAAAGATAAAAAAATTAAAAAAATATAAATTCACTTCAAAATTATTATAAAAATACATTTATTTATTTCTCTATCTTCATTATATATTGAGACATTATCCAAATATTATGAAATGTTATATAGTATATACTATGCATGCTGTGAGAAATATATATAATCTCTTTTATTTTTTAGTGTAATTTTCTCCACAAACTTACTATACAAAGTTAAAATATATATAAAAAAAATCCAATGTCTTTGCATAATCCATTTTAACACTCCATTTTTTAAATATGTTTTTGAAAAAGGAAAAAGCTCAAAAAATAAAATAATAATAATAAGAGAGTGAAATGGTGATTAAAAAAAGAGGACTAAGATAAATATAGGACTTTAATTTCTGATAAAGAAGAGATAAAATATTTTATAAAAAAGGGAAAAGATATAGAAAAAAAAGCTAAAGAGAGAGAGAAATAAATTGAGATAAAAAGGTAAGCACAGTGAGTTATAAAATCTTTTATAAACTAGAGGAGAAAACAACTAAGAAATAGTAGAGAGTAGTCTGAGAGAAGCGGGGAAAAAAAAAAAAACTTAAGAAAGAAAACAGAGAGACTAGAAAACACCTAAAACAAAGGCAAAAACAAAAGAAGCTGAGATCAGCCAAAGAAAAATAGGCCACGTCCATTCCTTCATGTCTAATCGTAGATCCCTCTCCCCCTATGTCAGAACCCAACAGCTGAACACCGCCCAGTCAGGAACAACTAGCAGCAGACCATTATTAATGTGTATGATTTTTTATATTAATTATATTTGTTTGTGTTCATCTGGTTATTTTGATTAATTTGTAATATGTGATCGTTTTTAAATTATACCAGTCTATTAGCTCATGCTATACTACAAACTTGATAAATTTTTCAAAATATAAAAAAAAATATTAAGAGTATAAAAAAAATGTTAATTGTTTTATTTAACCTGACTTAATGTATCAATTTTGAAATCATGCAATCTAACTATTTGTTTAACTCAAGTTTCAAACTAAATTGTGCAGGAGTTTACCCGAATTAAATTGATTGATTTTATGGATTTAAATGCAATCTTGATAATTGGTAAAAACATGACTTAACTTTTGATAAAATTTCAAGATGATAACTTTTTCAACAAAAACTATTGATATAATGACATATTGTATCGATCTCAGTCCCCTAGCAAACCGTGTCATGGACTCTATTGAGTTTAATAATTTGTTTTTTATAAAATATTTTTTAATTATATGATAAAAATGTATGGTAAAGAAATTTAGCACCAACCTAAAAATAAAAAATCATTTGAGACAATGATAACCTTATAAAAAGGAGAAAAAATAAAATAAATCATGCAGTTTATTCTCCAACCAATTCAATATTGAAGGATAAAATCAAGAAAAAACAATTAATGAATAAAACACCAACCTAATACCATAGTTATTAGACCAGACCCATTAACCCGATAAACCTGGAAAATTTTAAAAAAAAATTGGGGTTTTAATTTCCCACATTATAAATTTAAGAAATAATTTATGTGAATGTAGGTTATACATGTTGTAAATAACTAACTTTAAAAGATTACTTTAAAAGATTTTTTATCTTACATTGAAAAGATATTATCTTCTCCTTTTAAGTTAAAATATTTAAATCAAAATATTTTCTTATCCCACATTGAAAAAACACAACTTTCTTCTTGTGAACATAGAGTATATATACTAATGGGCTTTCAATCCCACATTGAAAAATTAAAAACTTATTCTAGTGTTTATATAGTGAATTTTGATAAGGGCTGATAAGCTTGCACGCATAAGGTTGGGTCGAGCTAGTGAAAAGCCATCAATTATCCCCCATGCTCGAAAGAGTGAAAAACCATTGATAATTTATCCCTTTTGCCTGTTAATTGATTTATTCCACCTATTTAGAAAAATTGTAACCTTAAAAAAATCATCATAGTCTAGCTAAAACATAAACCTACATTTTATGTTTTTTAAAATAACATATCACATATGCATTATCATAAAAAAAAAATCAAAATTATTTTAGAAAAAGAGAGAGAAGGATAAGGCTAGACCAAGTCTAACTAAAACATAAACCCAAATTTTATTTTTTAAAAAATAATATACCAAATATGCATTATCATAAAAAAATCAAAATTATTTAAGAAAACAAGAGAGAAGGATAAAGCCAGACCAAGCCTCGAGCTCGGCCCATGCCTAAAGGGCCTGCATGCGAGCTTGCAATGTCTGGTCCAGTCATGCAGGCCTTAATTATTTTTTGTTAGATAATGGGGAGGGCGACTTTTTTTTTAAAAAAAAAGAGACATGTCAAACGTCACTTATCATACCCAGATTCCAACCACCATAGTGGCCAGAAAAATCAGGGTGGTTGATGTTTTTCTTCTAGAAACTCATTCTTAACCCAGACAACTAGAAATCACCTTATTAACCTTTTTAAACCAATCCTCGACCTCCAAAAGCGCAAAAAACAGTCAAAAACCCAAAATCAACTCAGAAACTAATTTCTTCCTAACCTCAAATCTTGTTTTCTTAGGCACTTTCAAGGTAAAAAAAAACTCAAGTCAAACTTTTCTCATCATATGGAACCATTTGAAACAAAAATCTAACGTTTTGGTGGCCGGTATTGAAGAAATGATATTTTCTCTCTAGGTCGGATTCCGACCATCCCCTCTCTCTCTCTCTCTCTTCTCACCCGTTAAGGACTGAAATATGATGAAAATGAACTTTAGTACCGAAATGCAATTGTTAAAAATGCAAATGACCGATCACCTTATAGTAAAAAAATATGAGGGGAAAAATTTACTTCACAAATAAATTTGAACGCACTACTTATGTCATCTTTTTTTTGCACTTCAGTCTTCTGACTTTCAATTCAATCCTTAGCCACAAAAAAACATTCAATTAGGCTCTAAGTTGGGCTTAATTATGTTGAAACAAAGTTCAAGGATCAAATTGAAAATTTTCAAAAATCTCACTATTACAATCCATAGTGAAATGTGAGATGAAGAATAGTAAAAATATATACAGTAAAATAGCCACGCATTTTATATTCTAGATAATATGTACATGCTTGTTTGATTACTACGAGACTTGCATCTCAATGGTGCAATTATATAGGTTTTCTTACGTGATTGACTAATGATCATTGACTTGAGGGTGACATACTTCTTAAAAGAATTTTTTCCTCAAGAAGTTGGGCTTTGTGTTTAAAAAGTGTAATTTCATTTTTCTTAAAAAAAAATGTAAATATAGATTTGTCTTTTTCATTAAGAAATCAAGTTGAGAATTGTATAATCTTTTAAAAAGTTTTGCTCATGAAAAGTTAAAGCTTTAGTGGTTTTCTTATCAAAGAATAAAATCATAGCTGGTATAATTAAACCATGGATGTTATTAATGCAAATTCTCAAATCATTGTTCGCCTCACTCCATCAAACTACCCTCAATGGTGTGCTCAATTTGACGCCATTCTTATGAGGTATGATCTTCATTGAGATGTTCATGGCATTCTTCCCTACCCATCTCATTATTAAAAAATTGGCAAATACAAATGAAAACACCAATGAATTTTTTCTGTTGGTATTTTGCAGTGATATTTACCAATTGAATTTTTCCATTACTAACTCCATCGGTAAACACTGATGGAAAAATATCATCGGTATATACTGAGGGAATTACAGTCGGAATAGAAGGAATAAAAAAACCAAACAATGCGATGGCGTGTAAGTTTTTACAAACGTAGTTACCGACAGAATTATAGTGGGATTTAAATAGGCAAACCGTACAATGACGTGGCATTGATACCGACAGAATAGTCGATGGAGTCACTGTCAGAATAATTTCATTGCTAAATCTATCTGTAATATTTAATATATGACTCGACGCTCGACCCTCCTCTCCCCCTACCCCATTTCTACTTCTTTCGTGTAAAATTTCTTTGTAACAAAACAGCCTCACCCCCCCTCAATCTCAACACAACTCAACCTCTCACACCTTTTCCAGTCAAAACAACACCCCGTTTGTCAGCATCCGTTTTCTGATTGAAATTTTATTGAGGATTCTCCACCTTAAATAAGCAAATCTATCATTTTTTAATTTGAACTCAATTTAAAATGTTAATTTTTTTTACATATTTTTGTAGGATATGTATTTTATTTAGATGTTTACTTGTTTTATTGTTTTTTATCTTATAAACTTGTTGTATGGATTTATGATTTGTACATGTTTTGCTTGTTTTATATTTTATAAAATTGTATTTGTTTGTAAATTGTTGAAACTTATGTTGAATTACCGACTTAGGTGTTTTGTGATGAAATAAATAATGACTTGTTTAACGAGTTCATTTTATATTTTGTTGATTTTATTTTCGAGTTGTAATTTCTGTAAATGTGTGTTGTTACCCATTTTTGAGTTCCACAAAAAAAATGAAAAAAATATAAAAAATACATATCAAAAAAATATATTCAGAAGGAATAAAAAAAAAGAGTGAGAAAAGGATGTTGGAACGCCCATAAAATGGCTAGGAATTGGTTGAGGAGGTTCAGAAATACAAGAATTGAAATTTGACATTATATTTTTTACTGATGAGAACCCTATTAACAAAGAAAATTCAAGTTGAGGAAAAGTTTAAAATCAGATGTTTATGGACTCAATTAAATTTTATTTAAAGTTTAATTGAATTATGGAGGGTTGGATTGTAAAAAAAATTGATTTTTAAGTCAATTTAGGCTTTTATTTGAAGAAATTAAAGTTCTGGGATCCAATTATAATTTTAAAGAGTTGATTTGGTCAAATCAGGGGCTTAATTGCATAATTATTAAAGCTTGATGGCAAATTAGAGACTTAATTGAAACAATCCGAAACCAAGGACCAAACCAGAAAAAGGCACTAAAATCAAAGGATCTAATTACAAATTATCTAGGAGGCTTGATTACAAAATTGTAAAACATCCAAGGACTAAATCAGAAATATCCATTTTCATAGGAAGACGGTGCCGTTTCAGAGTAATATTTCATCACCTTTCTTCAAAATCGTTTCAGCGAACAGTGGAGCCATTTCAACAACAAAAACAACAGATTGCTTCAGTCATGGGGAATGTTTCACGGCTACTATTCCTCTACATGTCGTTACCAAGTTGAACGTTGCACCACAGGGCATTCTTTGGCTTATAAAAGCCAGAGAAAGACGATGAAACAGAGACTAAAAGGAGGAGAACCAAACAGAAGCAGACGAGGAAGGAAACAAAAACAGAGGCTGGCGCCTTTGCACAGGGAAGAAAAAGAAAAACAGCAGCGCCATCGGGCTTCTCAGCCACCACCACCACCACCACAGCCGGTTGCCGCGACACCAACGCCACTATGAGCCACAAGCACCGTAAATGACAACGCCTCCATTCTAGGTAATTCTCTTCCCTTTGTCTTAGTTTCTCACTTCATCTTCTTGCATGCAAAACGTGCACTGTACACGTTTCTACAAGCAAGAAGAAATAATTACCCTATTATTGTGCATGAGCACAGTAACGGGCCAGTCCGGGTTGACTCAGCCCAATATGTGTTAGTTTGCATTTTATTGGGCCGATCTCGACCCAGTTTCTTTTTGGGTCGGGTCTGGCCCATTCAAAAAAAATGATTTCAAAAAATATGTGATTTTCCGCAAATTTGTTACTGCATTTTGATTAATATCGGTTTGTATTTTTATATTGTAAAGATACAAATCCGGTATTAAAATATTCGGTTTTCGTCAAGACATAAAAAAAATAAAATAAAAATAAAAAATGTTTTGTTTTCATGCATACGGCCAAGTCTCTCAAAAATAAAAATAAAAAAATAAATCATATTATATTTTCATACAAAAAAGGAAATTTCAAAAAAAAAAGTATTAGCATGCATTTTGGCTTTAATAACCAGTTTATTAAAGTCACGAGAACTAGGCCAATATTTCAAAATTCCAAAAAAATTATTTTGTTTTCTTTTAATATTTGGGGTTACGACCTTATACGTGAAACATATTCCGGATATTAAATTCTTTTGTTGATGTCATAATTACTGGATAAGATAAGGATCTCCTTACCGAGGAGGACTTTTCTTAAACCATACCAACAAATAGAAAACACAACAACACCTTAGATTTTATCAGATAATAAAACAATGCATCTTACCTTAGGTAGGACGTATTTGGGGTGCTAATACCTTCCCTTTATGCAACCAGTCCTCGTACCCAATCTCTGAGACCAGTTAGGGTTCCTAGTGATCAAAATACTAGGTGGCGACTCCCATTCCAATTTTTCCACTCATAAAAGACAAGAATTCCTTGTCTCCCCATATTTGCCAGATAGATAGATAAGATAAGATTTTGAGGGTGGATGTTTTCGCCGCGACGCCGCACACGTGCAATAATGTGTACAAATTGTATCTACGTAGATAATTGATAATGAATTAAGAGAAATATTAAAATAGGTTGAATAATCTTGAGCTAAACAATTTTTTTTGTAAATTTATTTAGTTAATGAAGTCAATTACTACTTGTCATCATTATTTGATATAGGTTCGATAGAAGTGATGGATGATTGTTCATGGATGTATCGAGATCCACCCCAAAGATTGCGGAGGATGAATTATTGTAATAGGGTTTAAGGTTTTATTAATTACCCAATATTTAATCTAATAAATATTAGTGGAGGCAGTATTAGGTGTTCATGCAAAAGGTGTAAAAATAAAAAAGGTTTCTTGATTCAAATGTTGTAATGATGCATGTTCTACAACAAGGGTTCATGGAGGAATATTTTTGTTGTTATGCACATGTACAACCATTTGTTTCTTACAAGACCATGGTAGAAAGGATGGTTGGGTCAACTTCTAGTGCTAACAATATGCATGGAGTTGTAGATGACAATAGTAATCCTTATAGGACTATGGTTATGGATGCGATGAGAATGAATCAATGTTATGCAGACGTGACAAGATTTTTTGATCTTTTCAAAGATTTTGACGAACCATTATGAGATGGTTGTATAAATCATAGGAAATTATCGCCCGTTACACAGGTGTTCACCATCAAGTTGGATTATGGGTTGAGTGAGGCAGGTTATAACAGAATTGTCGAATGAGTGAGAAGCATTTGACCTAAATGACATAAGCTGAAAGATAACTTTTATGTTGTAAAGTCCATGATGAAACCTCTCGATCTAGGATACCAGAAAATTGACATGTGTCCAAACTTTTGCATGTTGTATTACCTTGAAAATGCTAAGCTGACCGAGTGTAGAACATGTAGGTATTCCTGTTATAAACCCAAAAATGGCAGGGGAAAGACCTTTGTCGCACATCAAAAACTTAGATACTTCTCAATCACACTTAAATTGTAGAGGTTATTCATGTGACGAAAGACTGTTGGACACATGACATGGCACCAATCACATGATGTGATGGATAGAGTAACGGTGCACCCTTCTAATGGTGAAGTATGGAAACACTTTAACAATGTGCATCCTCACTTTTCAGCTAAATCAAGGAACGTGTGTCTTGGGTTATGTACAAACGAATTCAATCCATTCGAGTTATTAGCTGCTCCCTATTCTTGTTAGTCGGTTATACTCATGATTTACAACTTGCTATCGGGGATGTGTATGAGGCTGGAGTTTATGTTTTTTCTATTGTCATACCCGGTCCTAATAGTATGGGCTAGAATATATATGTTTGTCTTTGATCATTGATTGATGAGTTGACGCAGTTGTGGTCATCTAGGGCTTTGACTTATGCTGTATTGATGAAAAAGAATTTTCTCATGAAGGCATCTTTAATGTGGACTATTAATGATTTTCTAGCTTATGGAATGATTTCTGGTTGGAGTATGCATGGAAAACTAACATGTTATTGCATGGAAAATAACAAGGCATTTACACTAATAAATGGCGGTAAAGTGTTTTTTTTACTGCCATTGGCGGTTCTTTCCAATGGATCACAAGTACAGAAAGAACAAAAAGGACTTCTTTGTTGGTAGAGTTAAAAAAGATGTTGCACCGTCGCATCTTTTGGGTGAAGAATTGTATGACATGGTGTCAAAGTACGTTGACATTGTGTTTGGTTTCCAATTCGGTAAGCAAAATTTTCCTAGTTTTGGTTTGACCTATAATTGGGTAAAGCGAAGTACTTTTTGAGAGCTTCCTTATTGGAAGACCAATCTCTCCTGCCATAATCTTGATGTCATGCATATAGAAAATAACGTGTTTGAGAACATGTTCAACACGGTTATAAACGTGAAAGGAAAGACAAAAGACAACATCAAGGCTAGAATGAATATAGCTTTGTTTTGTCATAGTAAAAATATGGAGTTGGTTTATGTTGGGTCACGGGTCGTAAAGTCCAAAGCAAGCTTTGCCTTAGACAAAAATGCACAACTACTTTTCATACCAATGGCTTAAGAGTCTATGTTTGTAAACCTCCAGTTATAATTTTTCTAGGTATTTAAAAGATGAGAAATTTAACCAATAGTAAAATGGGTTAAATTAAATTTAAGAAACCTAAATCAAGATAAAAAAAATAGTGAAATTAATGAAATGAAAAGTGAATATAGTACTAAATTATTGAAAAGAAAAACATTTTTTAGGACAAAATGAATACGTAAGATCAAGAGAGGTCAATATTCAAATAACAAAAGGTTGGGAGTTTATGTACAAATGATAAAAAGGGGTGGGGATAAATGTGCAATTAACAAGATGTTAAAACTATAAATATCATTCTATTTTCTCTCTTGGAGGGATTGGCAAGAGTAAGAGAGAGTTTAGAGAGAGGCTGGAGAGAAGACATATTGATGGCAGAACATCCGACAGCTATAACTCAACCTTCCACTGTTGGATCAGAAAGATATTCGGATATGTTTTTCTCATCCATGTCATGTACATTGTCACTAGAGGGATTTTCTATATCAGTCCCCGTACATTTGAGAGATATCGAGGGGGGAAATATTTGGGAAAATACACTTCTGGACAATCTTATTTGCCGTTGGATTAGGTTATAATTTGGATATGTTGTTCTTCCTGATTCTGTCTAAATTCTGAACGGTGGAGATCTGAAACAAACATTCGATATAGAAGTTGTGTATTTCGCACAGTAGGTCTGCAAGTTTGAGGTCAATTCGGTTAAACCCATATTTCTGGAAATTTCACCATTTGATGAAGTTAATATTTGCATATGTTATACTCATAATAATGCATTATAACTTGACAGTATGGATTGCTTGGAATATTATTTGTTTGTTATTTATGGTTGATTGAAACTGTTGTCGAGGATTGTGTTTAGAAGAAAATTGTTCGAAAAGTTTGTAAAATCGATAAGAATGTTTTATTTTGACGTTAAGAGGGAAGATTGAAATAAATAAGATAAATTGGCTATTATAAAGATATTTTTTGACACTCTTAAACGATATGTGATATGGCTAGGGGTTGAGATAAAAGAGAGAAAGTTAAATTGTGGATGTTGTGTGTAAATGGAAAGGTTGATGAATCTGAACAGATTCGTCTCCTAACTTTTGGAGAGAATTCGAGTAGGAGGATGAGAGAATTAAGATCAAGTTTCCTCATAGTAATTGTAGTTTTGGATGTTAGCTAATTAAGAAAAATTAGTCTTGCTCAATATGGAACTGTAAAACCCCAGCTATGGGTCATCAACCGAGATTGGGTCCTGACAGACCCTGTCTGGTAGTGTTTGTTGATGAGCAATTTTGACTATCTTAGAGGCGGAACTGGGTTCTCCTTCCTTTAGAGAACTTGTAGCCTCGTGTATTAGCTTTCAACGAGACTAATCTCGCTTGAAATAGAGTTTTATAACTCTAGATATATTAAAAATCTGATGAGTGTTCAGACAATAACAGTTGGACAGTAACAGTTCAATGTATAGGCAGTAACAGTTCAAAGTTAGACAGTAACAGTTCAAAGTTAGACAGTAACAGTTGGACAATAACAGTTTAATGTGTAGACAGTAACAGTTCAAATGTCTAGACAGTAACAGTTCAATGTGTAGGCAGTAACAGTTCAAAGTTAGACAGTAATAATTGGACAGTAACAGTTCAATGTGTAGACAGTAACAGTTCAAAAGTCTAGACAGTAACAGTTCAATGTGTAGACAATTCAATATCTAGATAGTAACAATTCAATATCTAGACAGTTGGATAGTAACAATTGGAAATTGGACAGTAATAGTTCAAAGTTAGACAGTAATAGTAGACTTTCATGTGAATACTATATAAAAGAATTGATTCATACAAACACTTGCATATTGAGATACTAACTCTGAAAATATACATGATATATGTATGTATGTTATTATGAGAAAATGAACATGCATAGAAAGTAACATATGAGTAATGGATGAATATGGATTCTCTATAATATCGGCCTGAAGGAATGATAACTATGGTTGGATAAAGGATGACAACATTAATGGGTGTAATGAGAAAAATGTAAAATATAAATAAAGAAATGATTGAAAGAAAGATTTATTAGCTATTGATATGATTATTATAAAACATATTCTTAAATGAGAAAAATTTATGAGATGAGTCTGTGTGTAGGAAGGACTATCGGTGTGGTGCAACAGCAGCAACATGGGAGCACGAGTAGAGCTTCTACTGCAGGTAGGTGACTTTCACCTTCCTTTTAAATAATGTTGATAATGAAAATACTTTATCATGAATGTTACTGTATTGTGTTAATTCAGATACCAGACTGTCAAATGCTTAAATGTAAACAATTGATTAGCTTCGGCTAATGGCATCCGAAGGGATGACCGGGACAAACGAATGATTAGCTTCGGCTAATGGCATCCAAAGGGATGACCGGGACAAATGAATGATTAGTTTCGGCTAATGGCATCCGAAAGGATGATCGGGACAAACGAATGACCGGGACAAACGAATTATTAGCTTTGGCTAATGGCATCCGAAGGGATGACCGGGAAAAACGAATGATTAGCTTTGGCTAATTGCATCCGAAGGGATGGCCGGGACAAATGAATGATTAGCTTTGGCTAATGGCATCTGAAAGAATGACCGCGACAAACGAATGAGTAGCTTTGGCTAATTGCATCCGAAGGGATGACCGGGACAAATGAATGATTAGCTTTGTCTAATTGAATCCGAAGGGATGACTGGGACAAACAATTGATTAGTTTTGGCTAATGGAATCCGAATGGATGACCGGGACAAATGAATGATTAGTTTTGGCTAATGGCATCTAAATGGACGACCGAGACAAATGGTTGATTAGCTGTGGTTGATGACGTTCGAAGGGGATGGCCGAGGTGAGTGAACAGTTAACCTCGATAAATGATGTCTTAAAAGAATGGTCGGTTTAAGATTATGGTTGATTGTAAGAATTGGTACATATATATATATGTATTGCAAGTTGTGTATACCAAGAACATGAAGGAACTACAAATGTCACGCTTCAAACATGAGATAATGTTAATGCTTTATTAAACTGCCAGACCGTTTTCTTATTATTATTATTATTATTAGGTAATTGTATTCTTGTAAATGTTTTGTACTGCAGTAGGGACATCATATCAACAAGGTGCCTAGGAAACCCAATACACGAGAACCTACTTTTGCAAGGAATCATGTAGTTGCATTCTAAATCATGATGTATTTTATATGAATCAATGTACTGAATGTATAACTATTATTAGATCCTTTTAGATTAAATTCATGATGACTATTTGTGGGATAGAATACAAACTCATGTCTATGCATGTATATTTTAAATACGAACTTCTAATCATGCAAACATAATATTATGAGTTTATGTAAGGTTCGCTTTTAACTGAAATGTTAATTGTTGTTGATGTATGGATTGTATATTGATGATGTGAAGGGAACATGTTTGCCGATTACCGACACGATGTGTATCAAGTACAAAAAAAAAATTTACTATTGTTTTGGGCTTGAAAAGCCAGGTTGTTACAATGTTTTCCTGATGAATGTGCCTCAAACATATCAAGATTGGTTAATTTTGAGGATTGCAAATTGTATGGAATGAAGAGTCATAACTGTTACATGTTTATGCAAACACTCATTCCATTAGCTTATCGGGATTTATTGCCAAAGAGGATATGAAATGTATTCATGTAGATCAGTCATTTTTTTAGAGATATATACTCCAACAAGTTATAAACACAACACATTGAGAAGCTTGAAATGAATATCGTCCAGACAATATGCAAACTTGAGATGATATTCTCTCCATCATTTTTTAACTCGATGAAGCATCTACCTATACATTTACTGTTTAAGGCAAAAGTTAGAGGCCTAGTTTAGTATAGATGGATATATCCATTCGAGAGGTTAGAGATTACACATTCAATGTAATTAAAAATTTATTTTCATTGTTTTCTATAATTTAAAACATTCGTTTAATTTCATGAAGGTGCTTGTTCAACTTTAAGAAAAAACTTAAAAACAAGGCACATGTTGAGGCTTCGATATATGAGGCCTATATTGTTGAAAAGATCTCAACATTTATATCATATTATTTTAAGCCTTAATTGAGAACAAAAATCAATCGCGTTTCAAGACATGATGATGGTGATAAAGTGTTGTTGAGTGGGAACCTGTCAATATTCTCTAATCCTAGATGATCTGCACCAAAAAATGTTGTCAGGGGAAGATATTTTTCTGAAATAGAATTCAGACAAGCACATAATTATGTGTTATTTAATTGTGATGAATTGAGACTCTTTATTTAGTAAGTATACTACTTAAACTTTGTTATTAATGAACTATTTCTCTCTTTTAATATCACAAACTCATTCATTATTGAATATCTCGTAGGCAACATCGTCAATTTTTACTGTCTAAAAACTCACTGCTGACCACATTCAAAATCTTCCAATTACAAGATAAACAATTTTCTGCGTGGTTCAGAATATATGTAAGTACTATTTAATTATTGTTATCTATTAGGATACATAATTTAATTACACATTTCTCATTCATTGTTCATTGTTGTACTTTATGTACCAGGTTTATAAATTGGGAGGGAATGTTAATTAGTATTACATTGTATTTACTAAGTCTGGGTCCTGAAAGAAAGGTGAAGTGCTAGAATGAGTATTTTATCAATGGACACGTGTTTCATTCTGAAAAATATGGGCAAGGTAGAAAGACATAACAATGGGTTTGTTTAAGGGATCGACTTCTAATGAGTTATCATGAGAAATTAGAAAAGGTAATTGAATTACAATATCATAGCGAGCAGAATAGAGTATTTTTATTCAAATGTTATTTGTATGACATCACTGACAGAGGAATTAGAGTAGATCCCTATCATGGTTTGGTCGAAATTAATTCAAAAGCTAGACTCCGCAACGTCAACAATGTCTTTGTTTTCGTTAAGCAATGCCAATAAGTTTATTACACATACACCATTTCCTTTATAAAGGATCATTCAACAGTTGATTGGTTATCTGTATTGAAAACCAAGCCTAGAGGTTGTGTCGCGGTTGTTCAGGATGAGAACGATGAATCAAATATAAGAGATGATGTCTTTCAAGTTAGTGAGTTAGCTGATCTATATTGAATTGCTCCATCGATTGACTTTGAAGAAAATTCAAACTCTCACGTCACCGAGAATAGTTTTGTTATTGTTGACGCTGAGGAGTTGAATGTTGTTCTGAGTTCTAATGGACAAGCACAAGTTTGTTTTCGTCAGTTTGTTCATGACACACGGGCATACCGATGGTCTATTTTTGTTGGTATATTGTAGAGACAAAGGGAAATGCTCCCCTTCTCCTTGGCACTGTTCATGGAATAAATTACACACAGGTGTACCGATGGTCTATTTCTGTCGATATATTCTAAAGGCGAAAGGAACGGTTCCCTTTCTCCCTGGCACTATCCATGAAACAAATTACAAACGGGTATACCAAAAGTCTGTTTCCGTCAATATATTTCATAGGCGAAGGGAATTTTTCCCCTTTTCCCTTGCACTATTCATAGAACAAATTACACACGGGTATACTAATGGTCTGTTTTCATCGATATATTCTAGAGGCAAAGGAAACCGTTCCCTTCATATGTCAGTGATAACAATTAAAGTTTTCATATTGCCAATGGAATCTCCGACGGATTGCAAATTACAACGTGTTGGCACTGAATGTTTTTACTAACTAAGTTGCAGGTTTCCCAATGGAATCACCGACGGATTGCGAATTCCAACGCATTGGTAATTAATGCATTTCTGACTATTGACTATTGACTAGTTTACCAACAGAATCATGAACGGAATGAAAAAATCTAAAGGGGTTTTTGAAATTTTTAGTGCGAAATAAAAATTTAAAAGGAATTTACTGATAGAATCACTGACAGACTATTTGAAAATAATAATATTTAATATTTTGTCAGTAATTCTGTCCCTTAAACATAGTATAAAAACACAATGAGTGCATCAGAACTTTATTTTTTTTCTTAGCTAAATATTAGTTTTTTCTCAAATTCTCTCCTTGCTAATCTACTATTACATTCTATCTCTCAAACATCAAGGCTAGAAATTAAGCTTTCTTTCTCTCAACACAATCAACAGGTATATGTAGGTAAATTTTTTGAAGTATTTTCTTCTTATTTTTCTTCTTTTCTAAGGTTTTTAACAATGTATTTTTGTTTTTTTTTTTGTATCACACCTAGTTCAACTCTCAAATTAAGCACGCCATTAAGGTAAGAATGTTTCATTTCTTAAACCTATATTTCTTTTTGTAATATTTTTTCTTTTTTGTCTATGTTTTTGTTCAATTATTTGTTCTTTATAATTTTATGAAGTAATAGTTGTGTTGAATTTTAGTTGTTATGGCAATAATTTTTTATTGTTTTGTTGAATTTTAATTGTTATTTTCAAATTTGTTGTTCAATTTCAATTGAATATATAGGATTAAATTTAATTAAGAAATTATTGTCAATTTAGGATTAAAAATATTATCACGTAGAAAATGAGAATTTTCTATGAAATTGAATTATTCAAAATTGTTGGAAGAAATAAAATCAAATCAAATCAACTAGTTTTTGGCATATATGTTGTCTATTTGTAGGATTAAAAATTTTAGGTAGTTTCTCGTATAGGGGAGGTGGTGCTGAATTTTTATTTTAAAAAATAAAAATTGTTTTTTTTCATAAATTTGGGTAGATGTGTTGGGGAAAATTAATTGCACGTCGTGAGCATAGGATATTTATGAATAAATAATATTTCATTAAATTTATCAATTTTTAGGTTAACAAACATTGAGGCTACCTAAATAATAACATCATCATTTAAATCGTCGATGAAAAATCTATTGTTTCAATTTATTATGTTAATTCATTTACTTTATTGAAATTATTGAATTTTTTCTTTTTTTAATTTTTTATTGCAAGGCTAAATTTGAGTGGAATAGAGCAAATGATAATGTTGCAATGAGAGTTTGAAAGAATTACACTACAACTAAGTAACATCGAAGTCAGGATAATATTTTTTTTTAATTCCAAATATTAAAATTTTATTTTTCATTTACTCATATATATATATATATATATATATATATATGTTTGTACCATATAGGTTGCGTGATTTTTGGTATGAGGCACAAAACAAATCTAAAAAATATGCCAAGGAAAACATTCTACTAGGTTGGAATGACATGATAGTTTGGAAGGATTTCAGGTCGTCATACATCTCGGAGAATATATGGGTGGAATATATTCAGCACGTGATGTCCGAGCGTTACACTCAATGATCACAGTCCAGTGTGAGGAACCAGAGCTGGAAAATTCACGTTTCGGTTACCACGCATACTGGCGGCTCAGTTTCTTTTGTTTCGCATGCAAAGCGGATGGTAAGATTTATTTTAATTACATCTATTTTTAATTAATTAGTTGTTATTTATAAATATATTTAACTGATAACATTGTTAACTTACATGTTACGACTCTTGGATGTGAGCCAAGCCCAATGGAGCTTTTTATGGAAACATATGTGCGGAATGAAGACTGCCAAAAAGGGGCGGAGTAGTTCATCGACAGCCAAGATCAACTCTTTGTAGCATGTTTTTTTCAAAAATTTTCTTTCTTAAGTTATTATTTTCTTGAATTTGATGATTTCATTTTTAATTTTTGGGAGACATATAACAGCTAGTTGAAGGAGAGATACGAGGACGATCCTTCGACCCATCCGAATTTCAATCCGGATTTGTGGTTGAAAGCAGGATCATCTGGTGGACTCGATAGAAATCGGGTGGACGGACTCTCTAACACTACGGCGAAGAACTTGCGGACGACCCATAGTGTTTCAACCTTAAAGAGCTCACAATTGGTCCCGAGCACCCAGTCTCTGGAGTTCACGACCTTGTTATATCAAGGAGTGCAAGAACGTATCATCCATCTCAATGAAAAATATAAAAGACTCTCTACAGAATATGAAGAACTCCGCTGAATGGTCATGGATATTAAATCACAAATGGGTGGTACATGTGTATCCTCTTATTGGCCCTATAGTCCCGGAGACGACCAACCTCCTTCTCCAGCGCCACCTTTGTTCTAGTTTCATTGTATTTAAACGTATAAATTTGTAATAAATATTTGGCTTTTATATTAAGATAATTGATTTTTAAATACTTGAATTTTATACAAATTTATTTATTTTTAATTATTTTCTATTTTTGTTCAATAGATTTTTTTAAAAAATATTTTTAAATTATTACGGATAGGGTTATCGACAAACTTATTCTGTCAGTATATTTTAGAGAGTTGGAAAAGAATTACTGAAATGCCACTGCAACTGTTACATCGCCGATGAAATTATTTTGCCGGTATATTCTAAAGAGTTGGAAAAGAATTACTACAAATACCACTACATATCACCAATAAAATTATTTCGTCGGTATATTCCAGGGGAATAATTTTTTTTGTGCGTATTATACGTTTATAAAGCTATTGGTAATTTTTTTTTATTAACAACGGATTTATTGACAGACTAAAAATTACTGACCAGGTTTTTTTCGACGGCTTGTATCCGATCCATAAATCCATCCGAAAATGACGCTAAGATCAGCATCCTACTCTAAGCTATTTTCTTTACGGTCAGCACTAACGTCAAACCCTTAATTTCTAATTCTGTCACCTCTAGTGAAGCTTTGAACAAATTGAAAAAGCTCTACGCAAGCAAATGACGTACCTGTGTTCTTCGATTAAAACTCTCTACCATCCAACACGACTCTTGTTTGGTCACGGAGTTCTTTAACGTAGTCACAAAGCTTGTCGATGAACTACTCTCATCGATCATCTTGTTTTCAATGATGACATCATACTCTATGTTCTTCAAGGCATTGGTTCGGAGTTTCAAGGTATTGCTGGACTGATTCTTGCTCAAGAAACTTCCTTGATGTTTGAGGAATTGCACAATCTCCTTGAAAGTCATTAAACTTACCCTCGTCGACTTCTCAGGCTTTGCTTGCCTCAACAAACTATAGCCATAAGAAGAACCACTCCACCTTGGGCTCAAACTAGCAAAGATGGCTCTCATTATTATTTAATCCCTGTTGATCAACACACCAAATATATATAGCTTTACCCCATGCCTTAAGAATTTGGTGTAAGTTGTATTTTCCCTCAATTTAATAATTTACTGGGAACTTTTTCAAAAGCCCATAAAATGTCTTTATTCTAACAATAGGGGGAGAACTTCTAATTCACAATTTCTCTCCTTTGGGCTTTGTTTGGGTGTCAACCAAATTGTCATAAACTATAAAACTTTTGATTGTCTATGTTTACCACTTACCGGCCCAACCTTGCACCCCAATCAAGCTAGAGCCAAAATCTATCCCTTATATTTCTTTAGGCTATTCCATGGCCTAAAATGCTTATGTTTATGATGAATCTTTCTCAAATCAACGTGTGTATGAATTTGTTTAGAGGCTCAGATGGAATCCACCAATGGACAAACAAGTAACAGGTTCTATTTCTTCCAACCGTAATTTTGCTTTATATATAAGTTTTGGAATTTACTCTTCTCTCTTCCTCTTTTCATCACCTTCGTATTCCTTCACTTCAGTTTTCATTAGTTAGCTTTCCTTTGGCTTAACGATAATCTAATTTGTATCAATAAAATCTCTCTCGATTGTTATAAAGAAGAAGAAGAAGAAGAAGAAGACGACTTGGGAAACATGAACTTTGAATTGGAAAACGAGACACACTAAGTAAGGTCACTGTTGAGTGTTGATAGATAGCAACAGATTACCTTCATTTCTTCCTAGTGGCCCACCATTTATTAGAATCTCAGGATTTAAGGATGTCGTAAAGAAATGAAATTGATGATTTTTTATGGATGAAGAAGACGGACAGTTAACAAGCACTCTTACTTTTCTTTGCATTCGTAAAGGCTGGTGAAAATTCTCTGAAACTTGGACAATCGTTTTAGAAGTTTTTGGTAAGTGGCAGCTAGGGTTGCCGTATTACAAGGGCGATGCAATCATGGATAGTGAGTCTAGTGACTTGAACAAAAGTGTTCTTATGAATATTGATTTCCCTTGAATGCGTCCATGTGCTTGTTATTTGTGTTTTCACCAGTCTTGCCTTAAATGCTTTCCTTTTCTGATAAGGAGAGAGTGAGGTGTGAAAACCAATGAAAAGACCCCTTCAGAGTCCGGTGAAAGGCCCACACGCCACCTAAACAGGGTGACCTTCCATCACAATTTTTATATATTTTTTTATATCAGTCCTTCTTCTTTTAATTTTTTTTTAATCAACAAAAAAGAAATAATTGGCCATCAGTTTTGCAATCAAAGGGTTTAATGGCTGAAAAAAATTTGGAAACAAAAAAATATATTATTCCAATCCATAATAAATTGTAAAAGAGTGATGCACAATAATTTCATCTCACAACCTTTTTTTTTTAATGAAGAAGAATCACGTACAGACATTCATACGGTAAAAAATACAATAAAAACTGGAAGTTAATTGTTGGTGAATTTTGTTTTGGGTTTATCTTTTTCTGTCGGTTTTATTGTCAGATTTCTATGAACAATAAAGCCCATGCTAAAAGAGTATTTGAAAATATAATTATGATTGTTAATTAAATTTTTTTTTTATTTAAAAATATTTTAAAATAATAATTTTTTTATTTTTTAATTATTTTTTATATTAACACATCAAAATAATCTGAAAATAATAAAAAATATTAATTTAAAATAAAAAAAATTAAGAAATTTTCATTTAAAAAAAACTCTTTTAAAATACAAAAACAAATAAAACCTAACAACATTACTGTCTCTCCATATAAAATTACTATCATCAAATTAAATCCTCCCTCGATACTTTTACATCATCAAAATTTCAAAACTAATGTTCAACACATTAATATTCAATATATAATTTTCCACACCTATGTATCCATTTTGCATTCCAACTTACACACTTCCTCATATTTTTCAATGTTCTCAACCTTCTTAATTATGCTCAAACATGTTAAATTTAAAATTTTTTTATATTGACATATATTAACTGAATTCAATTCCAACTAAACTAAGAACTTAGCCCAACAAAATTGATTTAACTGAACATAATTGTTTTCCAAATTTATTCACTTAAACTTTTTGAATTTACATAATAACTCTCTCTTGTCTTAATTACAATTTCCCTCAAATATTCAAAACATTTAAGACAATACAATTTGACCATTTAACTATGGTTAACTACTCAAATTTCAACAAAATTCTCAAAACTAACAATTTGGCCAATTTGTTTTAATAGAATTTCATAATTTTATCATAACTCTCTCAATCCTTTTCTTTTTTACCGAATTTTTCCATCGCTAACTCTATCGGTAAACACGGATGGAAATATATTATTGGTATATAACGAGGGAATTACAGTCAAAATAGAAGGAATAAAAAAAACCAAACAATACGATGGCGTGTAAGTTTTTATAGACATAGTTACCAATGGAATTATAATTGGATTCAAACAGGCAAATTGTACAGTGACATGACATTGATACTAATAAAATGGTCGACGGAGTCACCATCAGAATAATTTCATTGGTAAACCTATCAGTAATATTTAATATATGATCTGGCACTTGACCCTCCTCTCTCCCTCCCCCATTTCTACTTCTTTCCTATAAAACTTCTCTACAACAAAACAACCCCACCCTCATCCCCACCCCCTCAATCTCAACACAACTTAACCTCCAACAACTTTTTCGGTCAAAACAGCACCCTGTTTATCAGCATCCGTGTTTTGATTGAAATTTTATTGATGATTCTCCGCCTTAAGTAAGCAAATCTACCCTTTTTTAATTTGAACATAATTTTAAAATGTTAATTTTTTTTTTGCATATTTTTATAGTATATGTATTTTGTTTGGGTGTTTACTTGTTTTATTATTTTTTTCTCAAATAAACTTATTATATGGATTTATGATTTGTACATGTTATGCTTGTTTTAGATTTTGTAAAATTATATTTATATGTAAAGTATTGAAACTTATATCGAATTACCGACTTAGGTGTTTTGTGATGATATAAATAATGACTTGTTTAACTGATCCATTTTATATTTTGTCAATTTTATTTTCGAGTTGTAATTTCGATAAATGTGTACAAATTTGTATTTACATAGATAATTGATAATGAATTAAGAGAAGTATTAAAATAGGTTGAATAATCTTGAGCTGAACTAATTTTTTTTTGCAAATTGATTTAGTTAACGAAGTTAATTAATACATGTTGTCATCATTATTTGATATAGGTTGGATAGAAGTGATGAATGATTGTTCATGGATATATCGAGACCCAAGGATTGTGGAGGATGGATTTTTGTAATGAGGTTTAGGGTTTTATTAATTATGTAATATCTAATCCGAAAATATTAGTGGAGGTGGTATTAGTGCATGCAAAAGGTGTAAAAATAAAAAAAATTTCTCAATCCAGATGTTGTAACAATGCATATTCTACAAAAAAGGGTTCATGGAGGAATATTTGTATTGTTATGCACATAGAGAACCATTTGTTTCTTACGAGACCATGGTAGAAAGGATGGTTGGGTCAACTTCTAGTGCTAGCAACGTGTATGGAGTTGTAGATGATAATAGTAATCCTAAAAGGACTATGGTTATGGATGCAATGAGAATGAATAAGTGTCATATTGATCAATGTCCAATCGTAGATGAAGAACCTAATGCAGATGCAACAATGTTTTTTGATCTTTTCAAAGATTCTAACGAACCATAATGAGATGGTTGCATAAATCATAGGAAATTATCAACCATTACACAGGTACTCACCATCAAGTTGGATCATGGGTTGAGTGAGGCGGGTTATAACAGAATTATCGAATGAGCGAGAAACATTTTACCTGAAGGGAATAAGTTGAAAGAGAACTTTTATGCTGTAAAGTCCATGATGAAACACCTCGGTCTAGGATACCAGAAAATTGACATGAGTCCAAACTTCTGCATGTTGTATTACCTTGAAAATATTGAGTTAACCGAGTACAGAAGATGTCCAGCACATCTCAAGGGAGGATATTGATGATCCCAAAGTTTTGGTTGTAGCAGCTATCTCTTCCTGACACACACACGACAACCTATGATAACAAAGCAACCATAACAACCCTCTAAGGATCCCACACACCCACACACACACACACGGCAACCTATGATAACAAAGCAACCACAACAACCCTCCAAGGATTCAAATCACCATATCTTTAATATATTGATCGATGTCTATGGGTGCTGATGTTGATAGTGAAGGGGTCGTGAGGGAAGGTTACGGAGCTGTGTTGAAGGAGTTATTGATTGCAATTCAGGAGGAAGTTATGACATAACCCAATTTTTTCTTTCAAAATTGGGTTGTGACACCATTGATTGAAAAGATTACCTTTATTGAGATAGGTAATTCTATAATTTTTGTTTCATCTCAAACTAATCAGTGATTGGTACTTCTATCATTCCATCAATAATGAATTTACCAACGGGCTCACGTATAAAAATGCTCCGTCGGTAAAACTCTTATTGGTAATTGTTGATTTGTTAGTGAGTCTGTCGGTAATAAAATTACCGATGGATTTACTAACAGGAAAAGCGCACCAACAAAGTTTTTTAACCACTTCATTTCGTTGGTATTTTCCTCAAAATTAATTTAATTGAAATTGAAAAACAAAATCCAACTAAAATCCAATAAAATTGATCTCAAATGAAAAACAATCCTATAACAACATTCATACAATTATTAAGAACAAAAAAATTTAAAAATAAAAAAATATAAATAAAAAAACACAAAAAAAGAGAAGAAAAAATAAAAATCTTACCTTAATTTAATTGCAAATGAAGCTGAGAAGAGAAAAGAAAAAACAAATTTCATAAAGTATGTTAATTAAAAAAAAACTAAGAAGAGAAAAGAAGAAGAGAGGAGAAGACAAACCTATGCGTGGAGGAGAAGAGAAGAGAATAAAAAAGAAGTTACGAAGGGAAGAGAAAGAAAAAAAGGGACGATGTTTTTTACAGAAGGGGAAGAGAGAAGAAGAGTGATTGTTATGAAATGAGGGATTATGGTCTTTTTATTGGGGCATTTTACTGACGGATAATTAAATATTAATATTTTTAACCATTTCATCGGTGATTCTATCAGTGTTACTTAATTTAAAATTTTGATTTAATAATTTTTTTTCAGAAACCCCAAAATATCACTAACAGCTTTTCAATGTGTCAATGATTCTGTCTATAAAGAACAATAATTAACAGTGCAATTGAGAAGTGAACAGTTCTAAAGCTCTCTGGAAAATACTGACATAATTGAGAAGGGAACAATTTATTGATGGGCATATGAATGGATTTTGCCATCGATATTAATACCGTTGGTAATGCCGTCTATATAAATGACACATCATCATACTTTTTTTTTTTTAGCTATTTTTTTTCATTGTAATTCCTTTGGTATATATTGAGGGAATAGTTCTATCAGTGTTTACCGACGGATATAGCAAGAGAATATTATGTTGATAAAATTCACTACAATCTAACGACATAAACATTTCGTTGGTGTTTCCGTTTGTATTTACCAATTTTTTAGTAGTGATAGTACTACTACGATTCATCTTAACATGTTTAAGATTTTTATTTTCGTACAACTTTTACTAATTAAATATGTAATTCATGTCATGAATCGATCTAATAATAATTTAAGATCAAGTTAGTTGTAAATATTGAGGGCCTTTATTTTGATATGAGTTATGGCTAGCTCATCATGGTCGTCATGGTTATGGTGACCTAGGTTGTGGTTATCTATGATGGTTATTGTTGGGATTTTCATTGTTATTATGTTGCCCTATTTTAGAAATCTCTATAGACTCAACTATTTAAAATATTGGTCATTTAAGCTTGCATGAGCTATAGTTGCTCTTGAATGATTTTAAAGGCACTAAAAAATGTGTCCATGGTAGATGTAGACTCAGGGTTGGACATTAGATAACCATTATATAAACGCTTGCAACACTAACTTAAAGATCGATGGAATTGAGATCACAATAATTTTTGCAAGTAAAAACCAAGATAAATTTAATTGTAATATCTTTTTGATATTAATTAAGACTAGAATATACGAGTAAAAGTATAGATTTGCAATGCTTGAGGACACTACACCATTAAACAATATTACCGACGGACTGATTCCATCGGTGTAAGGAATGAAGGCCGTCGGTGAAATAATTACCGACGGCCTCACTGACGGAACACGTCCGTCGGTATAATAGTCGTCGGTAACTCCCCTTTTTGTCGCTAATTTTTTCGCAAATAAAAAAAACCACCCACCGACGATCTTACAGATGGATACGCGCTCGCCAAAAAAAAAGTTTCCCGCGGGAACATTACCGACGGATTTAGTCCATTGGAAATGTCAACGTTAATTACCGATGACTTATCCGTCGGTAATTATGGCATCAGTGGTAATTTTATGGCAACTCTCTGTGAAATACTGACGGATATTATCCGTCGGCATATATTTAAAAAATATATATAAAAATAATTTATTAATAGTAAAACTCTAATAAACAAATAAAATTGGATTAAACATTAAAAATATAAAAATAATGTTAAATAATATTCATCCAAATATTCATTACAAATTTAATGTGTTTAAAAAACAGAATTAAACTAGAATAGCGGCAAAGCTGGAGGAGGAGGAGGAGGAGGCTGGTTGTTCCCGGGACCGTACGGCCAAAAAGGCCCTACACAAGTATCATCACCCATCTTTGATCTCATCTCCATGACTATTTGACGGAGCTCATCATAATTTGCCGAGAGTTGTTGATATTGTTGTTTCAAGGCAATGAACTCCTCAGACTGGGTGCTCGATACTGATGGAGAGCTCCCAACGGTTGAGACACTACGAGCCGAACGTAAGTTTTCAGCCGTAGTGTTGGAGAGTCTGTAGACCTGATTTTTATCGGGTCCACCAGACGATCCCACCTCCATCCACAAATCTGGATCGAAATCTGGATGGGTCGAAGGATTGTCCCCATATCTCTCCCTCAACCGGCTATTATAGGTCTCCTGAAAATTTTTTAAAAAATCATCATTCAAGATGCAATTCAAGAAAATAATAACTTACAAAATAAAATGAATGAACGAACATACCATGAATTGCTGAGCACGGTTGTCCACAAACTGCTGCACCCCCTTTTGGCGGTCTTGACTCCGCACATGCGTCTCTACAAATAGCTCCATTGGACTCGGCTCACGTCCAAGAGATGCAGCCTATAAGGAAAAAATAGGTTGAAAGTTAAATATATTATAAGGAACAACAAATTAATTAACGATATATTTCATTAAAATTAATCTTACCATCCGTTTTGCATGTGCGCTGAATGGGACAGATCCGCTAGTGTGCGTCATCACCGAACCATGAATTTTCCGGTTCCGGTTGTCGGTGCCGAACTGTGAGCGCCGTAAGAACCGCTTTGAGGTCACGTGCTCAATATATGCCGTCCATATTCCCCCCAAGATGAATGGCGGTTTGAATTCCTGCCAAACCGCCACCTCATTCCATCCTTCAAGACTGTTATCCCTCGCATGTTTTTTTTATTTTTTTGGGTGTCATATCAAAAATCATGCAACCTTCTTCCATAGTAACAAATTAGAATTTAAAACAAAAAATTATAAAACAAAAATAAATATTATTTTCGATGTTACCTAGTTGCCGCGTGATTCTCCCATACCCTCCTCACAACATTGTTGTTCGCCCTATCCCACTCAAATTTGTTCTGTGTATATAAATAATTCATATAAAATAAAAATAGTACAATATATAAAATTATAAAAATCATTTATTAAAAATAAGCTGGAAATTAAAAATTAACACCGACCTGAAATCGCTTAAACCATGCATCGATATTAGGTTTCCACTCAGGATGTCTGGAAACCTAGCTCCATTTAAACAACAGAATCTCCATCGACGATTTAAATGCCAATGTTATAGTCCTTACAACCTTAATGTTTGTGAACCTGAAATTAAATAAAAGTAGTAATATTAATTAGTTGTTCATAAATTATGTTATAAGTATATATAAAAGAAAAACTTAAACCTAAACAAACTTACATTGAGAGGTTATCCTTCCATTGTGCCTGGTACTTGTGGGTGAATTGACCTCGCTGTGAAGGCACACCGCTTCTGCGCTGTGAAACCGCGCTAAAAGAGGTAGCATCACAAGTTGGTGTAGATTCCTCACCGTGATCAGCACCTAAGGATACATCCTCCTCGCTGCTAGAAGAACTAGCTGCAACCGTCTTTTGACGACGTGCTGTAGATTTCATTCTACACATCTACACAAATTTATATGAATAATTACATAATTAACTTCGATTATTTTAAAAAAATTTGACAGAGTCTCCCCTTTACTGGGGGGTCCCAAGTTATCGACAAAATCATATTACACTTGCAATTTTATTTCACATCCCAATCCAATTATCCTGGATCTCAACCCAACTCATCATCATCAACACAAAACATCTTATTCAATAACATCATATAATGATATTCAAGTAAAAGAATCAATTTCAACTATGAACATTCATTGTTAAATTGGTACTTAAAGTTACAAATATTAGATTAAAGTCATACATTCAAATTTACGGATTAATATTACATTTCAAGTTTTAAGAGACAAGACTCTTAATTTATAAATAATTATATGGTCAAAAGCAAAAGGTAACTAAATCAATATCATTCTTAACACGATCGATCCTAATTAACCTCAAAATAGAAATTAATGTGTATACATAAATATAAAAATGTAATAACAAGCAATAACAATGACAGGTAAACAATAATATCCTAAAATTAAGATAAACGAATTAAATTTAATTCTATATTTTAATTAACATTTAAAACATAAATTCAACAATAACAATTATAGCAATACAAACAATAATATCCTAAATTAAGATAAACTAATTAAATGTAATTCTATATATATAAATTAACATTTTTAACATAAATTCAACAATAACAATTATAGCAATACAAACGATAATATCATAAAATTAATAAATAAAATGAAAAAAACTAAAAAACTCTATACAAAACAACCTAAACATAAAACAAACAATACACAAAACTAAAAAACACTATATCAATTCAAAATAAATTTGGGAATAAAAAATGCTTACCTTAATAGTGTGTTGAATTTAAGATTTTATCTACAAACAATACACAAAACAAAGAACACCAAAAAAAATAATCATAATTAAAATAAAAAAATAATCATAGTTTTTTATATGCCAAGAGATTCTTCCCTCTACCAGTTCTGGGTTTGTGACGGGAATGCCCGCATTTCATGCACTCGGTCATCTCAGCATTTTCAAGGTAGTATGCAGAAGTTAGGGCATATATCAATTTTCTGGTATCCTAAACCGAGGGGTTTCATCATGGACTTGGCAACATAGAAGTTCTCTTTCAGCTTGTTCCCTTCAGGTAAAATGTTTCTCGCCCATTCAATAATTTTGTCATAACCGGCCTCACTCAACCTGTGATCTGACTTGATGGTGAACACCTGTGCTACGACTAATAATTTACTGTGGTTCGTGCAGCCATCCCATAATGGTTCGTCAGAATCTTTCAACAGATCAAAAAACCTTGCTGCATTTGCATTAGGTTCTTCTTCTACGATTGGACATTCCCTGACATTACCTTCACTCATTTTCACTGCATCCATAACCATATTCCTGTAAGGATTACTGTTCTCATTTCCAACTTCATGCATGTTGCTAGCACTAGAAGTTGACCCACCCACCTATTCTTCCATGCTCTCATCAGGAACAAATAGTTCTCCGTGTGCATACCAACACAGGTAATCCTCCATGAACTCTTTGGTTAGAAGATGTATCGTTACAACATCTTGATGCAGAAAATTTAAATTTTTACACTTCCTGCATGGACACCTAATACCGCCATTAGTAAAATTCCTCGAAATAGATGTTGTGAAATTAATAAAACCCTGGACATCGTTACAATAATCCATCCTCCGCAATCCTTGGGGTGAGTTCCGATACATCCATGAATGATCATCCATGACTTCTATTGAACCTCTATAAAACATAACAAAAATATTGGTTTTCCCCGACATTATCAAACAAACTAAAATAACACTTATATTAAATATTCATTATCTATTATCAACTATCAATGTTTATACATACAAATTTACACATATATAAATTTACAGAAATCACAACTTCGAAATAGAATTGATAACAATTAAAAAAGACCCGTTAAACAAGCTATTAATGATTTATTTCACACAACACATTTAATTCGGTGTAATTCAAACAAAATTTCAACAATTTACAAATAAATATAATTTGACAAAATCTAAAACAAACTATAACAATTACAAAATTATACATTCATATTACAAGTTTCTTTGACAAATAACAATCAAACAAGTACATACGTTAACAAAATACATATACTAAAAAAACAATAAAATTCACATTTAAATGTTAAAACTAAAAAGAATAGATTTACTTAAAAAAAAAGATAAAATCCACAAGAAACGGATATTGTGACCACATACAAGGTATTAGAAACTTGAGTGCTTGTGTTGAGAATAGTGGAGAGTTGGGTTGGGTGGTTAGCTGCAGTTTGGGAGGGGAGAGGTGGGATGAGAAAGAAGAAGAAGGAGAAACAGAGGAAGAGAGTGTCGGCAGAGGAGGTGTATATAATGGTTTTTACCGAAGGAATCATCGACGGATACATTCCGTTGGTGATTCCATTGGTGATTCCGTCGGTGATAGTGCCATGTCACTGTATGGCTATCTCAGTTTGAATCCCTTGGTCATTCCGTCAGTAAAATCATCTGAAAAAATAGACCGTCGGAGATACGGTCGGTATATACCGACGGATATTTCCATCGGTATATACCGACCGTATCTCCGACGGATTTAGTCCGTCGGTATATACCGACAGATTTTGAGATGAAATTTATTCCATCGATAATAACTACCGATGAAATATTTCCATCGGTAATTCCGTTGGTTTTCTCCGGTTTTCTGGTAGTGGGAGTTATGCTTAGGATCAATAGAAATTAAGAGGAACGGATTTGAAGGAAGTTTTGAGAAGCATTAACATATCACATATGGAATAACTAATGATAAGAGAAAGTAATGGCAGTATACATTTTCTATAACTTACAACCAGTAGTAATGTCAAAAACACGATATAGCAGACCCATTCCAGCTACAAATCCAAACTAGAACTACTGCAGCTGACAATCCAGTATGGACAGTGATTGAAACATCGTTTAATACCAAGTCTAGAAGGAAAAATTACGAAGTCACTACCGAGGTTCCAAGACTGAGGTTGAAATTTCATTGGTTGAAGATGATTCCAACTTGCTGGATGAAGAATGTGCCTCAACTGGACCTCTATCCTTAAAGAAGCCTGGTTCTTTTGGCTTTGGCAATGTCCTCTCTCCACCTAACATCAAAACCACTGAGGCCATGCTTGGTCTATCCTCGGGGTGTTGTTGAACACATAACAGGCTAATGTGGATACATTTCATGACTTCTGATAGATTCCATGACTCTTCGGCCAATCCATCAACCAATTCTAATGGTTTGCCTTCTTTCCACAATCTCCATGCCTAGATCATTTGAAACCTCATCATTAATCGCTAAAATGATTGAATGTAATAAGGAAATTTAACCCTGGATACTTACATATCCTATGAGGCTTAGGGTATTATCTGGATGGTAAAACCCTCTACTTTTCTTTCCGGTTACTATCTCTAGCAACATGATACCAAAGCTAAAGACATCAGATTTCACTGAGAAGAGTCCATCAGTAGCATATTCTGGTGCCATATAACCACTACAGAACGACATTAAAAAAAGACAGATGAGTACTATCTTGCAAATATCGTAAAGGCCTTAAAGAAAGAGAAATATGAAAAGTGAATACTTACTAGGTGCCAACTACTCTACTTGTGTTTCCTTCAGTCTGATCTCCTCCGAAAGTTCTAGCCAAACCGAAATCAGAAATTTTTGGGTTCATGTCCTTGTCAAGTAAAACGTTACTTGATTTCAGATCTCTATGTATAATCCTCAATCTAGAATCTTGATGAAGATACAGAAGCCCCCTGGCGATCCCGCAGATAATGTTGAACCGCTTAGACCAGTCTAACAGTTTACTTTTTGTCTGATCTGGTAAGATGTAATCATATATACGTCATTCATGCTACTTGAAAGCTCAAAACAGAAGACTTGATTCTATCATGAGCCACGATTCATTCTTATTAGCAACAGCAAGCCAGCTAAAATTTTGTAAGGTTATGAGAGATCCGAACCAAAAAGGAAAGAGTCCAGGCTTTTGTTGGGCATATATTCATACACCAGAAGTCTTTCCTCTCTTTGAATGCTACATCCAAGAAGCTTTACAAGATTTCGGTGCTGTAGCTTGTTAATCAGTATAACTTCATTTTTGAACTCTTTTGATCCTTGTCTGGAGCTCATTGATAACCTCTTCACAGCAATTTCTTGTCCATCTTCTAGTGAACCCTACAAAATCACACCAATAAAATGCATGCCTTTTCTTTTCTGAACAAAACCCAAGCTCATTATTGTTCTTGTACATTAAATGGCATACCTTGTAGACAGGTCCAAAACCTCCCTGGCCTAATTTGTTTTTTATTGAAAAGTTGTTGGTTGCATTGACTATTTTAGCGAACTCAAATTGTGGTAGCTCCAAGTCTTCATTCTCTCCATCAGCGATCTGATCATTTTGCTGGTCCATTTCTGCTCTCTCGGGAAAAGGAGGACAACAGGTGTCATATTAGTTAGTTGTGACAGATGAGACATGGATGTATATTAAAAAATCATCTTAATTTAATAGTTTAAATTGTTAAGTAAGGTCTCAAAATATAATTTATATTATTCTTTAACATACCCTCTCAAGTGAAAGCTTATTGAACTTGAAATTTGTATAAGTCTACATTACTTTGTGCTTAATTTTTTTATCAAATAAATAATTAAGAATGGTGAAATTCGAACTCGTGACTACTTGATTATTATGGCTCTGATACCATATCAAAGAACCATCTCGATCTAATAGCTTAGATAAAATTCCAAGATATAATTTATATTATTCTCAAATATTTTTCAAATTGATTTATGAGATTTGGTTATGAAACATATTAACAAATCAATATGCTCATGGTTATATTTTAAAGCAGTTGACTATAGCCAATCTGACTAGTAAGTTGATTCGAAACTGAAATTGCAATATAGAAGAACTATTATATTGACTTGCTAGCATCAAGAATGTTGAATTAAGTAAAGGAACAGCCATTTTCTTTTTTCTTCTTTTCTCATCAAAGAAAACTTTATATATTGAAACAAGCACTCAGTCATGACAAGTATCGAAGCTTTCACTAAAGATGATCATATACTTGCAGTCATAATGAGTGGACAATAGTTAATGGCTTAAAGCTATACTTTCCCATGAACTACAGACTTTTTTAGAACTTTATGATAAACAGGATGGCCATTCTCTTAGAGAAATGTACCAGTAACTTTACCTCTGCACTTTTCCTTTCGTTTGCAAATGCAATAACAGAACACAAGCAGCCCGGAGACCATGGCAATGACTGTTGAAACTATCACCGCAATCTTTACGGTAGGCTCAGCTTTTGCATCTAAGAAAGTGCACTATTGTTAGAATAAAGATACATCACAAGTAATTAAAGAAGCTATAAACAAGGAAATTGTGCCGCATCTAGGTACTCATGGATTGAAAAAAACAAATGTTTAGCATATACCTGATTCTGAAGGATTCATGCGAATGTATAGTTTCTGACCTCCAGCTGGAAACTGTCTAATATCTATCAGGTCACCATACCAAATTATGCAGCCACTGCCGCCTCCTCTAACATCTGAATTACTGTATGCCATACAGGAACAGTTCTGTAAACATTTAGCTCTGCATTCATTGAGATTCATACTGTTGTTTAGCCAAGAATGAGTAGCATCAGGCCATTTCAGCCCCAGATATTTCACGAATCCATCTCCCTTCTGGCAGTTCAATGGTTTATTGCGCACGCACCCACCAGACCAATCCATTAAGTTCCATTTCTCTGGTGATTTAGGCTTGAATTTTTTTAAACATCGACAAATTGGCAAGTCATTAATGATGCAATTTCCATTGGCACCACAAAGGGCATAATTATCGCACGAGTCTCTTGGCACAGAAGCATAGAGGACCCAAGTTTGGGTTGCTTCATTCCATGTGTAGGCTTCACGATAATTGGTAGTCTGATTTACAACTATCCTGGAGAATGCTGATATATTTTTGAGGTTGTAGGATAAATATACTTCATCCTCACTTGAGACAAAATTTAACTTAAAAACTGGGTTTTGGACTAGTTCTGGAGCACCTGTGAATGCAATGCCTGTCCAAGGGCCACTCCTGAAGTACTGTTGTGATCCTCTCCAGATAATTGTCTCAGGGTTATTTTGTAGTTTAATCCCCCAAGTTAAGTCTCCGGGAGATGGATCATCTGAGCTCCTCCAGGATGATAGGCGCCTTTCAAGTCCGGTCCTTAAATCCCAGCCAAGCTTCATTCCTGGAATCAGTGTATCAGATGGATGATCAAAACTTTGCCACAGGTATCTTCCAGAGTCACTTTTTTCATCTCTTAAGACAAGATTACCAGAATCCAGGAGCTGCAGTACTATTGGACTCTTGGCTACTATTGTTGAGTTTGATGACCAAACAACAACGTTGCGGTTGCTAACAAGCAAAAGATTGGCAGTATTGTCTATGGTCAAAAAGCCAGAGGAATCTTCAATTGGATTCCGCCGGTTTGCAACCCAAAGAACTGTTCTAAGTGGGATATTTTTGTACCAAATTCCCAAGTAACGATTCTTAGAAATTCCAGGGCTAAAGAAACCCAGTTCAAAGCTTCCTTCTCTAGAAACCAAGGTTTTACCATCACTTAGAGATTGTGATGGAGCAATGGTGTCAAGAGCAGTGGAGAATTTTAATTGGAAAATAAGGAAGGAAATATTGAAAAGTGTAAGTGAAAGGATAGTACAGAAAACTGTATGTGGAAGGATATCCATCCAGTCATAGGAGCTCATATGTGTATTGTGCTTGCAAGCTCAAGATTTATATATATATATATATATAGACTTTTCACTACATGATTGAATAGGCTTTGATAAAGACTTGACTTTTGATATGTGTGTTTCATGAGAAGAACAGCAGTTTGATAGATTGCAACTTCCACTAACCTTTTTTTTCCACAACAGATCCCACAGCTTTTAGCTTTTAATGATTCAACAAATAATTGATGCGGATGCCGAATCTGGTAACAATACGTGGTTGGTGATGTCGTCAACAGCTATTATTTACTATGACCGAGACGTGATTCAGTGGTAATCACCACGAATTTGAACCCCCTTCTACTCAAAACAATGTCTAATGTTTTCTGAAGTGATGATTGCCATTGCTGGATTCTACTTATCCCTACAATCTGTCGTACACTAACTTTTTAACCATTGCCTGGTTGTGTGGTGTAATTTTTTGAACAGTTGGAGAAATTGTTACAGGAAATGGTTCAAGAAGACCAAACCAGTCACATGACGGATTTGCTAGAATAACAATCAATAACAGTGGAGTTCATTACAACAAGAAATCAAATGACTTTAATTCTTTTGAATATTTATTCAAGTTTACACTTTCTTTAAAGAATGTTGAATATCCAAAACTTACCTAAAAGAAAAGGTTGCATTCACAACTTAACTAAAAGCAATAGACTGGCGTGTCTACTCCTCCACAGCGGCCTCAGGTCTTTCTAAAGAATTATTCCAAAAGAAACTGTCCTAAAAGAAAAGGTTGCATTCACAACTTAACTAAAAGCAATAGACTGGCTTGTCTACTCCTGCACAGCGGCCTCAGGTCCTTCTAAAGAATTATTCCAAAAGAAACTTTCCACTCGGTCTGCTAATTATATTAAAATATTGAAAAAGAAAACCTGATGACGTTGGTCAATATATCCCCTATCAGAGTTCACATTGAACGATCGTGCTTTTTAATAGTTTATACACCATCTGGACCAGAATTGCCTGTGAGCTGAGATCTGCATCCTCTGCTACGGAACAGGGCAGCTTTGGAAGTACTGCTTGAATAGCATTTTAGCATTCTCTTTCAAAAATGCAAATGAACAAAGGTAATATATTCTACCATCCTAAACAATGTCAAACCTGTTATAAGGAAAATATGATTAATTCTGATACAAAATCATGGATGTGGCGATTAAAACGCTTCAGTCTCCAGCCATTTAGGCCTATGGGTTGAAATGCTAAACATTCATTTTAAATCTTGTCCACAAAGTAGACTTTCTAATGCAAGAGATTTTAGGCAAACACACAACATAGCCTTATACTAACTGAGTATAAATTTTGATCCAATTGTTAGCTTAGGTTGAAATTTTTGCTTGTAGATTTAAAAAAAGCATAAGGTTAAAATTTTATAGCTATTTGATATCAATGAAACCTTCAAATAAGAACTAAAAATTATTGATGGGGATTTATCATATCTTCCTAGTTAATTTAGATTTGTTTTTTTTTTTAGTTTAGAATTCTTTATTATTTTGCATATTTGTTTAGGATATTTTCCATTCCATATAAGCAAACTAGAACATTTAGTTTTGATTAGAGAAAAAATTAAACAATAAAAATTCAAATTAGTGTTCTTGTGGTTGAGATCCTTTTCACTAGAATTCTCTTTCTTTGTGCTTACTAATTTTTTTATATTTTTTTTTGTGTCAATTAGTATCAAAGTCTAACTATTCTTCACTAGCTAGCTAGGTAATGTGTATTATTGAATAACCATCATTAGAAGATGTCAAGAACATGACATGCTCTTGAAAGAGAGGATGAGGAACTAATAATAAAAGACACCCAATAATAGATTGCATAATTGACCATTAATTGGTGAAGGTGAGGAACCTAAAGGATTATTAGAAGAGAGATAATTTGAAAACCTGTTTCAAAGCTAAAAGTAGAGAAGGCAACCTTGTATTATGGAGAATTAGGATTTCAAATTAAACTGTCTAAGCTCACAAGGAACCTTGTAGTTAGAGGAGTTTATTCTTGTTGTTGAGAGTCTTTTTGCTAAAATTATTTTTCTTTGTGCTTACTATTTTTCTTGTATTGTTTCGGTTTGTGTCAGTTACCCTTAATTTTACCTCAAACAAAGATGACATAAACCATCAGCAAGTAGATTGCTGGTGGTGATACAGTGGTCCTGCTTTCATTATGGGGCCTTAAGAGTTAAGGTGAAGACCACATTAGTCTATACTGAGTCAACAAGAGAAAACTTTCCCCCAAGACAAACGCAAGTAAGTCCAATATAACTTTTTTTATAAAAGCAGAATTTATTTCTAAAGCACAAACAGAGCAGGGGGACCCTTCTTAACCTTTTTCATTCAGAAATTAGCTACCGAGCCTCCAGCAATGAGGTTGACGTTTCATTATTTGAAGGTGATTCCGCCTGGCCGGATGAAGAATTTGCTTCGACTAGACCTCTATATTTAAAGAAGCCTGGTTCTTTGGGCTTAGGCAATGCACTCTCTCCACCTAACGTCAAAACCACAGAAGCCATGCTCGGCTTATCCTCAGGATGCTGTTGCATGCATAAGAGGCTAATTTGGATACATCTCATGACTTCTGATAGATTCCATGATTTTTCTGGCAATCCATCAACTAATTATAATTCTTATCGCACTCAAATTACTAAATACCTCCGTTACTTATGTTCAAATGGATCAAACTCAGAAGTAAGGGGAAGAATTGTTGAGTGCAGTTGAGAGGTAAATATTCAACAATGAAAAGAAATGGAAAGAAGAAATGTTTATATATCTATATGATCTAATAGTTAGAGATAGTGTCATCTTAACACTTAAACCCTCATATGCGTAGGCCCAATACATACATGGTGATAGGATAGTAAGATTTACACAGAAAAGAAATAGAGATAGAGAAACGCAGAGAATAGAGACGAAGAAGAACAGAGATTGATTCTGTTACACAGTGGAGAAGAAGAAGAACTTTAGCACTGATTCTTTTATTAATTCATTTCAGTTCTCTTATCTGACATCTGTTTATATATATATATATATATATATATATATATATATGCTATACACGTTATCTATTCTCTTTTTATTGCACTAAAATTATCAAAGAACTATCTTAATCCAATAGCTTAAGCTGAGATGAGGTCTTAGAATATAATTTATATCATTCTCTAATACACCCTCTCAAGTGAAAACTCGTTGGACTTGAAACTTGTATAGACTCACATTACTTTGTGCTCAATTTTTATCAAATAAATAAAAATTGTAAGATTCAAACTCGTGACCGCTTGATTATCAAGACTCTGATACTATATTAAAGAATCATCTCAGCTCAATAGTTTAAGCTGTTAGGTGAGGTCCTAAAATATAATTTATATTATTTTCTAACAAAAACCATGCTAGCTAATTCTCTTAGCTGACAAACAATACTAACTGTCTCTCCATACAAAATTACTGTGAACAATAAAGCAACCATATTTCAGATTTTTATCTGTTTAGTAACCTTTCTTTCATTTTCCTATAGTTTTCCACACTCAAATATTGAAAAATTATCAGGTAGATTTGTTCTACCATCACCCTTAAACTAGATCAATAAATGCATGAAACCAGGATAAAATTATGTAAAATACGTGAGAAACATTATATTTTATTTATATGTGACTTTTTTTATTAGTCTACTCTATATATATTTTTTATTTCTTGCTGTTAAAGGAAGCAACAATCAAACGCCAGCAAATACGACTTGTCCACTTCCATCCCAAAAATTCAAATAATTATCCATGCACATCTAAAACATAAACTTTCCATTATACTCCACAGGTCAATATTTCTATCATCAAATTAAATCCTCCCTCGAGACTTGTACATCATCAAAATTTCAAAACTAATGTTCAACGCATTAATATTCAATATACAATTTTCCACACCTACATCCATTTTGCACTCCAACATACACACTTCCTCACATTTTCCATGTTCTCAACCTCTTCAATTATGCTCAAACATATGAAATTTGTATTTTTTTCCATATTGATATATATTAACTAAATTCAATTTCAGCTAAACTAATAATTGAGCCCAACAAAATTAATTTAACTGAACATAAATTTTTTCAAACTTATATACTTAAATTTTTTGAATTAACATAATAACTCTCTCTTGTCTTATTTATAATTTCCCTCAAATATCCAAAATATTTAATACAATACAATTTGACCATTTAATTATGGTTAACTCGTCAAATTTCAACAAAATTCTAGAAACTAACAATTTGGTCAACTTTTTAACAAAATTTCATATTTTTATCATAACTTTCTCAATCCTTTTCTTTTTGACATGTTACTTTAATGCCAAACATAACACTCAATCTAATTTACAAATTTCATATACGATACAAACAATCCTCAACTTCTATCTTAACTAAGACACACTACACTATCTACTAAATATTTCATTTTTAATATATATAGGTGTCCAACCATTTAATAGTAAAAGTTGTGTTTTCGCTCTCCTCTGAATCTATCCCATTTAATTCATTATTTCCAAAACATTTAGTCTAAAATTCTCATTGGTTCAATTACTTCTTTACACACCCAAGTCCCTAACATTCACATATACTCTTTTCAAGCTCATTTCTCATCATACCAACATGCATTTACATCTATAAATTACTTTAATTACTAATTTTAAAACCTTCACATTAGCCTATCAACATTCAACATCACAAGTATACCAACTTCAAGTTCAACTTTTTCCCAAACACACATTCCTTACAAAAAAGTTCATATTTCAATACAAATTCCTTTTAAAACACAAATATTCATATCAACATATTATACATGTTTTTTTTTCCTTTATTTTTATATGAAAATTCGCCTGCCATTTTTTTTTTAAAAAAAGACCTTTTATAATACGCATTCATATGCGAAACACATCATACTAAAAAATTAAACACAAAGAATTCAAACATCCACACATAAAATTATTGGTGCACACACAAAACTAAACACTTAAAATCATCCAAAAGAACATATGTTTTGCCATTAAAATTCCAAAATATGCTAAATTTTTAATTAGTGTTCAAAATCGACCTTCTAAAATGATTGGGGTGGACTGGAAGAAGCTGAAACAATGGCTAGACAAGAGGAAACAATGACAAAATATGGTGGCCATATGTTAATGGTGGCAATTGCTGCTGGTGCATCGTTGCAAATGCTACTAGGATTGAGGAGGCGTGTGAGTCACTCCACCTAGAACATCTCTTCTTGGTCTTTCTTTTGTTATTAGTAGAGTTGTTACTATTTTTGGATTCTCGCATAAAAAATAAAAAAAATACATATGAAAAAATATATATATTCGAAAGGAATCCAAAAAAATAACAGGATTGAGAAAATGATGTTGGAACGCCCATAATATGGCTAGAAATTGATTGAGCAGGTTCAAAAATATAAGAATTGAAATTTGACAGTATATTTTTAGCTGGTGAGAGCCCTATTGACAAGAAAAATTCAATTTGAGGAAGAAAAGTTCAAAATCAGATGTTTATGGACTCAATTAAATTTTATCTAAGGTTTAATTGAATTTATGAAGGGTTTGATTAAAAGAAAAATTGATTTTTAAGTCAATTTAGGTTTTTATTGGAAGCAATTAAAGTTCTGGGGTCCAATTATAATTTTGAAGAGTTGATTTGGTCACGTTAGGGCCTTAATTGCATAATTATTAAAGTTTGATGGCCAATTAGGGATTTAATGGAAACAATCCAAAACCAAGGACCAAACCGGAAAAGGCGCTAAAATCAAGGGATCTGATTATGATTTTTTCGGGGGCTTGATTACAAAATTGGAAAAACATCCAAGGACCAAATAGGAAATATCATTTAAAGTGGCAAAACGGTGTCGTTTCACTCAAAACTATTCATTGTCTTCTGCTGGCAATAAAAACAGGGGAAGCGTTAGCAACAGAGACAGCGGAGCTGCAGTCAAGGGGAGGCGCGTCTCGCGGCTGATGTTCCTCGCCGCTGTTATGCACGCCACCCATTACCAAGAAACACCTGCGACCTCTGGCTATAAAAGCCAGAGGAAGAATGATAAGCCACCACATAGATCTGAGAGAGCAACAAAACCGAATCCCAAGTATAGTGAAGTGCAGTGAAAGGCAAGCGCAAGACCAGGACAAACGTGAGTCATGCAGGATTGATGATAACAAATTAAAGCATGAGATCTTCACCACGTCAGCTAGTAATGCTAAGCATCAGTTTTTTTTATTCAGTTTCCATTCAGTATTTATTCTGTTCTATTTTGCAGTAATAGTGTAACCGTTATAACGTGTCCTTATATTTCGGCTGCATAACCGAAATATTGATTAGTTTCCATTCAGTATTTATTTTGTTGTAATGTTGCAGTAATTTAAATATTGTAACCATTCTAACGGGTCCTTATAATAAGGCTGGAAAGAAAGGAAGAAATACAATATTTTTCTATCATAAATTTATCTTGTGGTACGTTCTCACCCGAAGAGAACCAGTGTGAATTCTGCTATTACAAATTAGCTCTTGACTGGGACCTTATCAATTGGTATCAGAGCCTGGTTTAAATGGCGACTAACAAAGAACTTATTGAAATGCTAGAGGCGGGGCTCGGTGGAGTGCAAGAAGGAGTACAGAGAATGGAGATGAGCATGACTGGAAAAATGCACCAGCTAGAAGAAACTATCAATAAACTTTCAGAGACGTTGTTATCCAGCAAGGTGTTGTTATCAAGCAAGGGGGAATCAAGCCATAGCAACACAAACCGAGAGGGCAATTCTCGTTCAATTCATGAGGAGAATGAAGGAAACAGACAAGTTTTTTCTTCAAAAATGGCCAAGCTTGAATTTCCACGATTTTCTGGACAAGACCCGACATAATGGTTTAATCGTGTGGACCAGTTCTTTGAATTTCAAAATACTCCAGCCAACCAAAAAATATCACTAGCTTCTTTCCATCTGGAAGGAGAAGCAAATCAGTGGTGGCAGTGGGCTTGTCGGACATATAGAGAGGAAGGACGAATGATGACATGGGAGGCCTTTGAAGAGGAATTATGGGCGAGATTTGGACCTACTGATTGTGAGGATTTTGATGAAGCTTTATCACGTATAAAGCAGGTGGGATCCTTACGTGATTATCAGAGTGAGTTTGAAAAGTTGGGGAACATAGTTCGTGGATGGACCCAAAAAGCTTTAGTTGGGACGTTTATGGGAGGACTTAAACCAGAAATTGCTTAAGGAATTCGAATGTTCAAGCCACAGTCGCTAAAGGAAGCAATTAGCCTAGCCCGCATGAAGGATGAACAGATGAAAAGACAACGCCAATTCCTACGACCAACTCAAGTCAATCGAACGCCACTGTCGCTACCACCAACGACACGTGCAACACCAAATGCACCCTTTCGTAGATTACCATGGGAAGAGATGCAGAAACGTAGAGCCCAAGGACTCTGTTTTAATTGTAATGAGAGATTCACTGCCGGTCATAAATGCCAAGGAATGCAACTCTTGCTTCTAGAGGGTCCAACCGGTTTCAATGAAATCACATATGAAGAAGTTACTGAAGAAGCTGACTTAGAAGAGGCGACAAGGGAAATTGATGAACCTGAGATCACTCTGCATGCTTTAACGGGATGGTCTGCACCAAGAACTATGCGTGTAGATGCCAAAGTGGGGGTCTTCAATGCAGTGGTGCTAATTGACAGTGGTTCTACCCATAATTTTATAAGCACTCGCATGGCTGATCGGCTGCGGCTTCCAGTAGTTCCAACAGAGACATTTACGGTTCGGGTTGCTAATGGGGCACGATTACAGTGTCAAGGAAAATTCGAAAAGGTACAGGTTCTTCTTCAAGAAATTCCTTTTTCCCTGACCCTTTATTCTCTTCCCCTAGCGGATTTAGACATTGTCCTGGGTGTCCAATGGTTGGAAATGTTAGGGTCTGTAATATGTAATTGGCGAACTCTCACAATGAAATTCTATTGGGAGAACTTGGCCAGACAGCTGCAAGGTTTTTGTGATCAGCCTATTCAAGCCGCTTCCCTGAAGGAGATTTCCAAAGAGTTTTGTCAAGGACATTCGGTATTTGCAATTTGTCCACAGTCCACCATGCAGGACACAAAAGGGATTCAGTCACCGAGTATGAGCCAGGTCTTAGCTAAATATCCGGAGATCTTCGATGAACCTACACAGTTACCACCGAAACGTGAGATTGATCACACTATTTCCCTCAACGAAGGAATTGAGCCAGTCAACGTTCGACCCTATCGTTATGCTTATTTCCAGAAGGCAGAGATTGAAAAACAAGTCCAGGAAATGTTGAATTCTGGACTCATCAGACCTAGCACTAGTCCCTTCTCTTCTCCGGTGTTGCTCGTTAAAAAAAAAGATGGTAGTTGGCGTTTTTGCACTGACTATCGATCTCTTAATGCAGTCACTATCAAAGATCGGTTTCCAATCCCTACAGTGGAAGATATGTTGGATGAGCTGCATGGGGCAGCATATTTCACCAAACTAGATTTACGAGCCGGTTACCATCAGGTACGAGTGCAACCTTCAGATATTCATAAGACTGCGTTTCGTACACACAACGGTCATTATGAATATCTTGTTATGCCATTTGGCTTGAGTAACGCACCATCTACATTCCAAGCTATTATGAATGCTGTTTTTCGGCCCCACTTACGAAAATTCATATTGGTATTTTTTGATGACATCTTGATTTATAGCCCTACTTTGGAAATGCATTTACATCATGTCACTCAAACCTTGGACATTTTAAAGCAACAACAGTTTTATCTCAAGGCTAGTAAATGTGCTTTCGGTAAGCAAGAATTGGAATATTTGGGTCATATTGTCTCTCATCAAGGGGTGAAAGTCGATAGCAACAAAATTGAGGCAATGGTGGCGTGGCTACAACCTGCTAATATTTCTGAGCTGCGTGGATTTTTGGGGTTGACAGGATATTACCGCAAGTTTGTTCGGAATTATGGTCTAATTGCTCGGGCTCTTACAAATCTTCTCAAAAAGGGGCAATTTAGCTGGAATGCAGAGGCAGAAGAAGCTTTTCAGACACTTAAGAAGGCCATGACAACAACGCCTATCTTAGCCATGCCCAATTTTAATGACACTTTCATAATGGAAACCGATGCTTCAGGTAATGGAATTGGGGCAGTTCTGCAACAACAAGGCAAGCCTATTGCTTTTATGAGTCGAGCTCTCGGTGTCTCAAAATGTTCATGGTCTACTTATGCAAAGGAAATGCTAGCAGTGGTGGAAGCCATTCGCGTGTGGCGTCCATACTTGCTGGGACAACATTTCATCATTCAAACCGATCAGCGTAGTCTCAAATACTACTGGAACAACGAATCACTACGCTAGAACAGCAGAAATGGGTTGCTAAATTATTGGGGTATGACTATGAGATTCAGTATCGGCCAGGACGGCAAAATTCTGCTGCAGATGCACTTTCTCGTAGACCGACCAGTCCTACACTACACAATTTGTTCGTGCCACATCTTGCTATATGGGAGGAAATTAAACACGCAGCCACTACAGACAACTATATGGCTGTTGTTAGCAACCTGGTTCAAACTCAACCCGAGGGACCCTTTACTGCACGCAATGGGTTATTCTTTTTTAAAGGCCGAATTGTGGTTCCTTCTGATGTCACTCTACGCAACAAATTAATTTATGAAGCCCATGATACCAAAATAGGGGGTCATTCGGGCGTCTTACGCACCTTTAAAAAGGTGGCCACTCAGTTCTACTGGCCTTCCATGCACAAATCAGTTCAGGAGCACGTGAAGAGCTGCGACACATGCCAAAGAACAAAATCCGAAACCTTGCCACCTGCAGGTCTACTCCAACCTTTATCTATTCCATGTCAGGTATGGGATGATATTACAATCGATTTTATTACCGGTCTGCCGCTTTCACAAGGTAAAGATACAATCTTTGTGGTGGTGGATAGACTGAGTAAATATGCTCATTTTATGTCATTATCTCATCCTTTCACTGCTAAAGTAGTGGCAGAAAAATTTGTTGAGGGTGTAGTCAAATTGCATGGCATGCCAAGATCTATCATCAGTGACCGTGACCCTATTTTTATCAGCAAATTTTGGCAAGAGTTTTTTACAATGTCTGGCACAAAGCTGAAAATGAGTTCCGCATACCACCCTCAAACCGATGGCCAATCAGAGGTAGTCAATCGATGTCTGGAATAGTATTTGTGTAGCTTTGTCCATCAGTGGCCACGTAGATGGCATTCCTTCTTGCATTGGGCGGAGCTCTGGTACAATACCACTTTTCATGCATCCACGGGTATGACTCCATACCAGGCACTTTATGGGCGACCACCACCGACTCTTCCAGAATATTTTGATGGTACCACGCCGGTTCATAAAGTAGACCAAGCACTTCTCCACCGTGATGAGCTTCTGTTGCAGCTCAAACAACACTTGACCACTGCCATCAATCGCATGAAACAGACTGCAGATAAAAATAGGAGGGATGTATCTTTTGCAGAAGGTGATATGGTTTTCCTCAGATTACAGCCTTATCGTCAAAGTTCAGCATTCAAACGGGCACACCAGAAATTAGCCAGCAGGTTTTTTGGCCCTTATCCTATTCTCCAACAGGTGGGTCGGGTGGGTTATAGACTTCAATTACCTGAGGGTGTCCGTATTCATCCTGTTTTTCATGTGTCGTTATTAAAGAAATATGTGGGCGATGCTTCCAATACTCAAACCGATCTTCCACCAGTATCAGATGACGGTGCAATTATTTTGGAACCTGAAACTATACTGGATCACCGTTGGGTGAAGCAGGGTGGTAAATTCATCACTGAAAGTCTTGTCCAATGAAAGCACTTACCACCAGAGGACGCTACGTGGGAACTGACTGAGTTTCTGTGTCAACAATTTCCTAATTTAAACCTTGAGGACAAGGTTCCTCTTTCTGGGAGGGGTATTGATAAGCCACCACGTAGATCTGAGAGAGCAACAAAACCGAATCCCAAGTATAGTGAAGTGCAGTGAAAGGCAAGCGCAAGACCAGGACAAACGTGAGTCATGCAGGATTGATGATAACAAATTAAAGCATGAGATCTTCACCACGTCAGCTAGTAATGCTAAGCATCAGTTTTTTTTATTCAGTTTCCATTCAGTATTTATTCTGTTCTATTTTGCAGTAATAGTGTAACCGTTATAACGGGTCCTTATATTTCGACTGCATAACCGAAATATTGATTAGTTTCCATTCAATATTTATTCTGTTGTAATGTTGCAGTAATTTAAATATTGTAACCGTTCTAACGGGTCCTTATAATAAGGCTGGAAAGAAAGGAAGAAATACAATATTTTTCTATCATAAATTTATCTTGTGGTACGTTCTCACCCGAAGAGAACCAGTGTGAATTCTGCTATTACAAATTAGCTCTTGACTGGGACCTTATCAAATAACCAAACCAAAGGAGGGGGGAAGAAATACATAGAGAGGAAGAGTGTAAGGAAGAGAAGAAGAGAGAAAGGAGAGAATACAGTGGGAAATTCAGGAGAGTGAAACACAAAGGAAGGTCGCACGATGATATAGAAACAGAAGAGCAAAGGAATGACATTTGGATAAACCGAATGGCGAACCCAAAACACAAAGACAGCAGGGGAGGTTAACACCACCATCGATTTCCTTTCTCCAGAAGCAAGTATGCTCATTTCCTTTCTTCGCAACAATTGACGCATGTTTGTCTAGAAAAACAAAAAGAAACAGAAGATGAAAGAAAGCCAAAGATCGCCATTTTGTTTTTGCTCTGTTAATAACCAGGGGTCTTCGTTTTTGCTATCTGCATAGATAAAGGATGAACAGTGCGAAGGTAATATAATTACCTTCTCACTGTTTCATGCACACGCAGAATTTTACGTGTGCATGGCTTAGTTGGGTCACTGGCTTGGGCCAGTGACCAAGCTAGACTGGCTAGGTCAGCCCAGCCACATGGAGCGAGTGGGCCCAACCCGAAAAAAATAAATTTCAAAAATTTTTTTTTATAAAAATTTGTGATTTTTCACAAATATTTTACTGCATTTTTATCAATATTGGTTTGTATTTTTATACTGTAAAGATACAAATCTAGTATTAAATACCTGGTTTTTGTCAAAACAAAAAAAATTAAAAAATAAAATAAAATGTTTTGTTTTCATGCATACGGTCAAGTCTCTCAAAAATTAAAAAAAATCATATTGTATTTTCATACAACAAAGAAAATTTCAAAAAATATGTATTAACATGCATTTTGGCTTTAATAACCAATTTATTAAACTCCTGAGAACTAAGCCAATATTTCAAAATTTCCAAAAAAAATATTTTGTTTTCTTTTAATATCTGGGGTTACGACCTTATACGTAAGACGTATTCCGAATATTAAATTCTTTTGTTGATGTTATAACGGTTACGTTTTACCCGATAAGATAAGGATCTCCTTACCGAGGAGAACTTTTCTTAAACCATATACGGACCAACAACTAGAAAATACGACAAGACCTTATATTTTATCAGACAATAAAACAATGCAGCTTACCTTAGTAGGGCGTATTTGAGGTGCTAATATCTTCCCTTTACGAAACCATTCCTCGTACCTGATCTCTAAGACCTGTTAGGGTTCCTAGTGACCAAAATACTAGGTGGCGACTCCTATTCTATTTTTCCACTAATAAAAGATAAGAATTCCTTGTCTCCCCACATTTGCCGCATTAGAATGATAATTGAGAGTGGATGTTTTCGTCGCGACGCCGTATATGTGCGACAGAAAGGCGACTCCACTTGGGACCTTGTTGACTAAGCTTTGTTTTTGTCTGATAATTGTGTTTTGTTTGGTTTGTGTGTTTTCTGTTAATAAGCTTATTTTATTTTATTTAATTTCTGTACATATATGTTCATGCATTGTATAGAACTGTCTCATGCATCAGATGCTTTAATTTTTGAAAAGCACATACAAGCTTCTAAGTTAGGTGGGGAATTAGCGATCTAAGTTAGGTCAGGGTTCAGATGCGTGAAACACCCAACTCATATCTGAGAGCCTGCTTGACAATGGTGGGCATACGTGCCTTAACTGTTCCTTGCAATGCCCTTACACTATCTTTACGAAGATCATCACTAGGCAGATATGAGACTCTTTTGATACTAGATAGTCAACCTACCTTTTTGTCTCACTTAATGAATAGAACCTATTCTTAGGTTGTGTGTGTTAACTTTTGTTTTGCATCAAAATAAACCCTTCCTAAAGCATCTTGAACTCAAGACTTATGATTGACACAATGATCGTTACTCATGAAATTTCTATTGTAGAGTAGGAATTAAAATTCTTGCAAGGGTTACGACCATGTGTCAACCCTTAAAGGGCAAGCTCATCATATAAAACATCCTCATATGTTTAAACATGCATGTTCACAGTTTGAAATAAAATTCCACCAATTCTGCTTTGCTCTCCAGAGTTAAGAGTTGCCAACATCTTACAGTGGCAAGGAAAATTCGCTCAAGAGACATAGCTTGTGGTGATAAGATTCTTTATTTCAAATGGACTCATCTAGTGACCTGTGCCGAGATGCCATCTATGAAGTACTGACACGCTCATCAATGGAGATTGTAGGGAAATGTAGGCTTATTTACAAGGAGTACAACAAGTTGACTCTAGTTTCCTTATCCAAAGCATGATCAGGAACAAATATCAAGTTTCCTTTGTTTCAACTAACGCTGTGAAGACCTATACATAAATACCCCTTAATTTTCTTCCAGAACACGTGGAGATTGTGTCATCAACAAATCATGGATTTCTACTTTGTCGTGCACATAATAAATCATGTTATTATGTGTGTATCCCTTTGATCCAACAATGGAAAAAGATCCCGAATCCAAAGACACGATATGATACTATAGAATTTGGCCTAATGATTGAAAGGTCAAAGCCTTTACGATACAAGATTGTGAGATTCTCGAAGCCTAAGTTCCTTTCACATAAAGAATTCTATATGTATCAATGCATTAGAGTGGAGTTGTTTGAATCAGCAACTTGGAAATGAAAGCTTTTGGATGAAGTGAAGTTGCCTCATGAAGAGTCTATTCATCGCATGACAAAAGTATTTGTAAATGACTCATTTCATTGGCTCACTTGGAAGGGAAACCTCTTTGCATTTGATGTAAAAAGGGAGAGTCATTGTTTGTTCCCACTTCCCCTACCAGCCTCTGAGGGCAATGATAACAAAGATATTAGACTTACTGAATACAAAGGAAAGCTGTCATGACCTGCATCAATAGGGAGAGCAATTTCATGGAAGTATAGATAATGGAGGATCATGACAGAAAATGATGGAGCAAGAGGCATTCGATAAACATAGGGGTTTTAACAAGGAAAAAACTCCACGTAAGCCCCTTGGTCTTTTGCAATGCTAATGTTGTGCTGATGGGGGAATACTTTCATGATGTGATATATATTCTTCAACTTTAAGACTGCGCACATTGACATGCTACGATTAGGAAGGGGTCTGCTCCATGGGTGCTCCCCATTTTAGCTCACTTTTGCCACCAAGGAAAAATCATAGTTAGATCATTGCCCCAAGCATGATCCTTTAGATGAAATAATCTAGAGGAAAAGTTGAAGAATTGCAAGAACTTCAAAGATTAAGTTCAAAAGATTGGTGAGCAAGAGATGAGCAGATTTTATGAAGAATGATACCAACGGTCATATCATCAAACAGGCCATCACCAATAGGTGATAACAAGATGTGAATGACCGATGAAGAAGCTGTTTAGAAATGTCATGTTGTCAATTGTGTTGTCCATCATTTTGGTTTTGGGATCACATCTCACCTTTCAATGGATTATGTTTTGTTCTTAGTCTTATTATTGTCTTAAAATAAGAAGATGTTTCTTTCAAAATTTATTTTGGAGAAATATTTTGATCGAACTCCAACGCGCGATTAAGGCGAATCAATCCTGAAAGTTTTAAAGTATTTTGATTGTAGAAATGATTCGATGCTTGTTAAAATAATATGGGGTGACCAAACAGATTTTGAGCCCACACATGAAGCTGAACCACAAATCATATACCTAAGTTTTAGCAGTATGCATAATGACACGTAGTGGATTCGATAGTTATGGACTTATGGATCATGATTCTTACAAGTCCAAATCACTACACTAGATGAGGTCAAAATTTATCTGTTCTAACCGACCTTGCTTAAAATTAGAAAAGGCCATCTTTGATATCCCCTCACTTTCCAAGGATATTTATCCTTTGCAATCCCATTTTGAGTTTGATAGAATATTCTTTTAAAAAAAACCCTGACTAGGATCACACACCACACTAGGGGCAAATAAGAGAAGACAAAAGTGAAAGGGAAGGCTTAGAACAAAAGTCCAACGTTTGAGAAAGAGCTAAAAGAAAGAAGACTTAGATTGAGGGCATGTTAGAAAATTGTGAGAAAGGTTATGTGAAAGCCATATAAAAAAAATATATACTAAGCTACAAACATGACTTTTGGCATCCATGATAAAGCCCCTGATGTTATCAGATGATTGAGATTGGTTATTCATCATAGAAAAAGTTGCATTTGCATTATGACCTATGTTAAGAGAATTTTAGTATTTGAGGTTAATAAGGTTATATGTCGCTTTCTCTACAAAGACAACAAGATAAAGAGAAATGAGGAATAGTTGATGTTGATCCTAGGTTTTTAAAACCCTCAAACACCTTTTGAGCCAGTAAAATTTCTTTATTTCATAGCCATAAACCATACCCTACATTATGTGCTTTGAAAAGCACTTTTCAATCAAGTAAGCAATTTGAACCGATAAATGGCGCTCTCAAAGCTTGAAAAGTTTTTCCATAAGGGTCGTGGCTTCATGGATTAAGCTACTTGTTATTATGCATGCTGATAAAATAAGTGCTGAAAAAAACCTTTCTTGATAAAACCTGAGTTCTGACTTTAGCATCTTGTTTTTGAAATTCACAAAAAGATAACCTCATCACAGACTATCCAAAGATATACCCAATATCAGAGATTAAAATTAACACAAAAAACCATGGAATGACCATTTTATTCTTGCAACGGGTCAATTTCTGTTTTTTAAAATACAAGACAATCAAAGGATAACATGTGTTCGATCTTTGATCGAAGAAGTCTTAAAAAAAAAACTTAAAAAAATGACATCTCTAATTTCATTTCAACAATTAGACTTTGAATAGACATGATCTTTGAAATATGAGAGTTAGTTCTCGAACAAGAAAGATTGTCAAACAAGAAGAGCATCGATCAAGTTTCCAAAATCCTTGATAGAAGTGACATCAATACTTCTTGACACTTTTTGAAAAGTTGAGTAGCCGAGGGCAATACAGTGGACCCTAAGAAGGAAAAATAAGCAGGTTCAAAAGGAATCCAAAAAATAATAGGAGTGAGAAAATGATGCTGGAACACCCATAAAATGGCTAGAAATTAGTTGAGCAGGTTCAAAAATACAAGGATTGAAGTTTGACAGAATATTTTTAACTGGTGAGAGCCCTGTTGACAAGGAAAATTCAATTTGATGAAGAAAAGTTCAAATCAGATGTTTATGGACTCAGTTAAATTTTATCTAAGGTTTGATTGAATTTATGGAGGGTTTGATTGCAAGAAAAATTGATTTTTAAGTCAATTTAGGTTTTTATTGGAAGAAATTAAAGTTCTAGGGTCCAATTATAATTTTGAAGAGCTGATTTGGTCACGTCAGGGGCTTAATTGCATAATTATTAAAGTTTGATGGTCAATTAAGGACTTAATGGAAACAATCCAAAACCAAGGACCAAACCGGAAAAGGCGCTAAAATCAAGGGATCTGATTATGATTTTTCTGGGGGCTTGATTACAAAATTAGAAAAACATCCAAGGACCAAATCGGAAATATCATTTAAAGTGGCAAAACGGTGCCGTTTCACTCAAAACTATTCATTGTCTTCTGCTGGCAATAAAAACAGGGGAAGCGTTAGCAGCAGAGACAGCGGAGCTGCAATCAAGGGGAGGCGTGTCTCGCGGCTAATGTTCCTCGCCACCGTTATGCATGCTGGCCGTTACCAAGAAACTGCATGCTGGCCGTTACCAAGAAACGCCTGCGATCTCTGGCTATAAAAGCCAGAGAAGAACCGAACCAAAGGAGGGGGGCAGAAATACAGAGAGAGGAAGAGTGTAAGGAAGAGAAGAAGAGAGAAAGGAGAGAATATCGTGGGAAATTCAAGAGAGTGAAACACAAAGGAAGGCCGCACGATGATATAGAAACAGAAGAGCAAAGGAACGACATTTGGAGAAACCGAACGGCGAAGCCAAAACACAAAGACAGCAGGGGAGGTTAACACCACCATCGATTTCCTTTCTCCAGAAGTAGGTATGCTCATTTCCTTTCTTCGCAACAGTTGACGCATGTTTGTCTAGAAAAACAAAAAGAAACAGAAGACGAAAGAAAGCCAAAGATCACCATTTCGTTTTTGCTCTGTTAATAACCAGGGGTCTTTGTTTTTGCTATCTGCAAAAACGAAGGATGAACAGTGCGAAGGTAATATAATTACCTTCGCACTTTTTCATGCACACGTAGAATTTTACGTGTGCATGGCTTAGTTGGGTCACTGGCTTGGGCCAGTGACCAAGCTGGGCTGGTTGGGTCCAACCCAGCCATATGGGTCAGGTGAGCCCAAACAGAAAAAAATAAATTTCAAAATTTTTTTTTTAAAAATCTATGATTTTCCACAAATATTTTACTGCATTTTGATCAATATTGGTTTATATTTTTATACTGTAAAGATACAAATATGGTATTAAATATCTAGTTTTCATCAAAATAAAAAAAAAATTAAAAAATGAAATAAAATGTTATATTTTCATGCATACGGCCAAGTCTCTCAAAAATTAAAAAAAAGTCATATTGTATTTTGTTGCTTAATTTCACAATTGCATGAATTGTAACAGGTAATAAAGTGATTGGTAGAGTATTACCCATGAGGATTTGTAAAAATTACCACTAATTACCAAAGTCTTTTAAATTATGATTAATTTGAGGAATTGAATGAGATAGTTTATGAAACAAAAATTAATGATTATAAACAAACAACCAATTAATTAAATATTAATGAATTCAATTGTACTAGTTCTAGGATTTTTGACTTACCGTAACTATTCCTATGTGAACTTTCTCTAATGAATTAATTACTCCTAACGTTGATAATCAGGTTTTTCTAATTTAAACCTGATTAAGTACGGTAAAACCTGTAATGATTACAAAAGTTCCTAGGATATCTCTATCCTATAGATTTCTTAAGGTATTTCAAACAATAGCTAAAACAATTATTACTTCTCAGTCTCAAATTGAATTCTAAATCATGCAGATGTTGGCCAAACATACACAAGCATTACACATAGAATTAAATACTCAACATCTTAATGTAATAATTCAATCGAAGAAATTGTTCACATATTCATAGTAAGGTTACATCAAAAATCCCAGAATAAAAGTCTACTCCATAGTTAAATTAAAGAGAAACAAACTTGATATGATGAACATCACTCAAAAGTAGAGAATGACAGTGGAATAGATAGGCATCCTCCAAATCTTCTCTGTTTTTGCCTTTGTTTTTCATCCCTCTTTGTGTTGCATGTCCTCTTTCTTGTAGACATGCACCTCATTCTCTATGCATGCACCTCTTTCTTGTAGACCCCTTTTTTTATTTTATATTGTGGCCTTTTTACCCCCGCTGGAATGAAGACAATTTCCTTCTCTGATTTGAATTCCTTCCTACCCAGACATTGCGGGCTAGATTTGAGGCAGGAAATGTGCGAATTCAAAGATCTCTATTTCTGGAGAAGTTGTAGAAAATCGAATCTTCTTTCCAATGACACTGATCTTGCAATTTTTGGACCTTTAAGACTTGAGATAAGGGCCATAAACTGAGACAGTATTTGGAGTGCAGGAAGTTCGAGTCTGATTCAATCCCTGTTTTTCGACTTGCTTTTTGGGCTTCAAAACAGCAAAACTGAGTTATATGCCCTTTATATGTTTTGTAGACCTTCATCTCAGATATTTGAAAATGGTGAAGAACATCTGGAACTGAGTTGTATAGCTTTCTTTGCAGCACACAATAAATCAATGTTCGGTTTTACTACTGAATTCTGCCTACTCACTAACCTAGTATGTAAACCCTGGGAAAAATAATAAATAAATAAAAGTGAAGAAATTCATGCATATGGTTAAATAAAAATAGAAATTCAGAAATTTTTTAATATAAATTTCTGGGAGAAATAATTCGAGACATTATAATAAACCCGGTACTGTTGAGGGTTGGATTTAATTGAAGAGAATAATACACTTAAAGGAAAAAGGGGGTCTAAATGCAAATAAGGGATAATATAGAGTATAATACTCTCTCCTCACCAAACAAAATCTGTAGGAACCATAAGGAGAGAAAATAGAGAGTTTTATACCCATTCTTGAGAAATCAAAAGAGTAACACTAAAATTTCAAGAACCCATCCAAGATTAAGAGCTTAAAGATGGGATAAACACTTGAGAGCAAAGGATTACCAAGAAATTGAACAAAAAGAAAAGAAAGGAGGGAAATTGAACAAGAGGAAAATAAATGAGGGAGTTGAAAATCTTCAACTGGTTGAAGATCAAAATCTTAATTTGTACCGGGTAAGGTATTCTAAACATGATCTTAAAAAAATTCATTTTTAAATTTGATAAAGAATTGATGCCTTGATATTGAATCATAGGTTAGGGTTCTTAGACATGAATTAGGGAAAAAGTACTTATTGTTGAGATTAAGTTAATTCATGTGTGTGGTATGTAGTTTATGAAAGTATTGTGTGAAGGGGAGGGGGAGATGAATCTGGATAGACTTGTCTTCTAACTTTTTGATGAGATTTCGGGTAGGAGGATGAGGGGATTAGGATTGGGTTCCGCATAGAAATTGTAGATTTGAATGTTAGCTAACCAAGGAAACTGGTTGACACGACCAAAAGATTGATGTCTTTTCCCAAGTGCAGGAGTGTCGAAGTAATAAATAACCCGGCAAGACCGGGGTCGAACCACAGGGAGGTTACTTGTATAAATTATAAGCAACAATAATACTACAACAATAGTAACAATAATAATAATAATAATAATAGTGATAATAATAATAGTGAAGAAGAAGAGGAAGAAGTTGATGAGAACTTTGAGATGAAAGATTAACGTAAGGATTAAACAATGATAACAACAAATGTCAAGGTTAGAGGATCCACTAATGGTATTTCAAACAAGTATAGTATAAACCCTTATTATTCAATTGGAAACCACACACAAGGAGGTTCCAATCAGATTATAAATTGTTAACATGATTACATTAGCTATCTTATTCGAATAATGCTAATACTTGTAAATGTTTTCAGGCATTCATGATTATAACTTATGTTAACAACAAATCAAGTTCCTTTCATAGCTCAGGTGTTGGTTATACCATACAGTATGGGCTATGAAAGTGCCAAGTATTTGTTGTACCAAGTGTTATACAACATAAATCTAGATTAACCATTTAACAAGCAAAGTATTAAAAGTGAATAAGATAACAAATATAAAGCATGTTAGTATCCAACATTAAAGTCCATGTTGAGTTTATATTATACTTATCCTTACACCATTAGTGTAACCTTTTCACCTTGACATAATTAACTTAGCTAGACATAATGAAAGAAAGAAACATAAATAAACAAGATAAGAACATAAGTAAGATAAAAGTTAACTAAGTAAAGGAAAGGAAATGAAAGGCATAAACTTAATATTAATGAAAGCAAAGCATAAGCAATACAAAGAGAGAAAGCAAGAGCATGATCTTGATCTGAACACCAAGATGCCTAAATACATGGCAAATGCCTCCTTTTATAGGCCAAAATTCGGAACTATTGATTTGTTGACTAATTGATGAGTGGGTGGCCACATCTTGACTTGGTGACAATTCTTATCTTCTTGTCTGCCAAAAACGTCATTGATGACGTCATAATTTGAACAAACTTAAATCATGAAAGTTCTAGGAAATTGTCTCATCTTTCCAGGGTAAACATTTGAGATCATTTGGACTTCTAGAACTTGAGATATGGGCTGAACACTGAACAGTGTCTGGGCTGCAGGACAGATTCGGACTTCTTTGTTGTTGCTACAATTTGGATTTGAAAACAGCATTTTTAAATCTTGGGCTCCACATGAAAATTGTAGGCCTATGTCTTATCTTTCCATCCATATACAATGGACCTAAATCCAAGATCTACATCTCCAGATATGACCCAATTACCGAACAGTGTTCCAGTTTGGACTGCACCAGCATCTCTTTTCTAAGTTTGGCCATCTCTTTGTCCTTTCAATTTCAGTACTTCAACTCATCAATCAATTCTTTAATTTATGTGATAGGCATGCATTTAAGATGAACATTTACCATAAATTAAAGGTATCTTATATAATTAGATATGTTATTATAAAACATGCTTTAGTTAAGGAGTTATTGATACTTCAAGTGCAAAATGATGATATAAAACCTTGATAAAAATGCACTTTCAAGTACTAATCACTGGTCTTGCTCAATTTAGAGAGGTAAAACTCCAGTTATAGGTTACCAACTGAGACTGAGTCGTGACTGATTATGTAGGGCATAGGACTAATTAGTAAATGAACAATTTTGACTATCTTGGAGGCAAAACTGGGCTCTCCTCCCTCAAAGAACTAGTAGCCTCATGTCTTAACTTTCCAATGAGATCAATCTCACTTAAAATGGAGTTTTAGAACTTTAGATATGGTTAAAAATCTGATGAGTGTGCAGACAATAACAGTTGGAAATTGGACAGTAACAGTTCAAAGTCAAACAGTAACACTTCAAAGTCACACAATAACAGTTTAAAGTCAGATAATAACGGTTGGAAAACTCAAACAGTAACAGTTCAAAGTCAGACAGTAACGGTTGGAAAAGTCAAACAGTAACAGTTCAAAGTCAAACAGTAACAGTTCAAAGTCAGGCAGTAATAGTTGGAAATTGGATGGTAACAATTCAAAGTTAGACAGTAACAGTTGGAAATTTGGACAATAATAGTTCAAAGTTAGACAGTAACAGTAGACTTTCATATGAATACTATAAATAAGAATATAAAAGAATTGAGTCATATGAACACTTCTATATTGAGATATTAACTCTGAAAATATACATGATATATGTATATATGTTATTATGAGGAAATCAACATGCATAGAAAGTAACATATGAGTAATGGATGAATATGAATTCTCTATAATATCGGCTTGAAGGAATCATAACAAAAAAAAAACTTCCTTGTGATTCAGGAGGAGCAACCAGGATTGGATCTTCTGTTAGGGGAGGTTGCGAGACAGGTGAAGCAGGTGCATGATTTTCCCTCCTATTTGCACTTATACAATTTAGAATCCTTCTAGTGAATGCAATTATAATAAATATCATGGTCAATGTAAATAAAGCCTAGTGTATTTACAAGATTAGCTTCGGCTAATGGCATCCGTGATAGGATTGCCAGGAAATGATTTACATGGCATCCATGATAGGATTGCTAGGAAATGATTTACATGATTAGCTTAGGCTAATGGCATCCGTGATAGGATTGCCAACTAATGGCATCCATGATAGGATTGTCGGGATATGATTTACATGATTAGCTTCGGCTAATGGCATCCGTGATAAGATTTTAGCTCCGGCTAATGGCATCCATGATAGGATTGCCGGGAAATGAATTACAGGATTAAACCTTGCAAGGTCACCCAGTTTATGCAAGTAAATAAGATTATTCAATTAAGAATATACAAATGAGTGTTAATTGGGTTTAAAAGATTTACAAGCAAAATATAAGTTCTTTGTTAGAATTCTTATGGATTTGATATAAAGTTAATACTTCATTCGTATTCATTATATGAGCATACATATATTCTTTATCAACATAATGGTATGTTTATTTATGTAACAGGTCCATCAAACATCCAGGAAGATTATTAGTTTAGGACTCTACTTTGTGAAGCTTATGTAAATATTTAACTTAAAACAAAAGGGAATTAACATGTTTATGTAGTATACTTTTGTGCAAACCTGATGTATTTATAAAGGTTCAGCTTAGCATGTAGTATTTTAGTTATCTTGTAATTAACCATCTTAAAATATTTAAGAACATTTTTTATATTGTAAATACTTTCTTTGCATGTTAGTATTCCTTTTCCTTTAAATTTTATGATATGATGTGTTGGACTATGTTCATATTGAACTTACTCGTAGGATATATATATATTTGTGTGGATTGTATGAGGTGAGGAATTATGAGGTTTGATATAAGATCCGGAATTAAGGGACCTTGTGATGATGAGTTGATTGAGTAAACTGATAGTAGTCGATAACTTGGGATGTCCTAAATGCAAACGAAACTCTGCCAAATTTTTGGAGATAAATTTTTTTTTTAAAAAAATTACCCTCAAATAAAAAGGATATGTTGAAATCTTTTAACATTGATCGAGTCGTACAGTCGGACTATTACATAATATCTAAAAACACATTAATTTCCCACGAGGTCAATAGTTCAAAAAGGGATCCAAAATTCTAATTATCTTGTGCAACACATCCAAAATATTTCAAAATCAAGCATGAATAGTGGAAAATATACATGCTAAAAATTCCCTTATCATATTTTCATATAACAAAGAAAATTTTAAAAAATATGTATTAGCATGCATTTTGGCTTTAATAACCAATTTATTAAAGTCACGAAAACTAGGCCAATATTTCAAAACTTCCAAAAAAAGTATTTTGTTTTTTTTAATATCTAGGGTTACGACCTTATACGTAAAACGTATTCCGGATATTAAATTCTTTTGTTGATGTTAGAATGGTTACATTTTACCCGATAAGATAAGGATCTCTTTACCGGGGAGAACTTTTCTTAAACCGTAGACGAACCAACAACTAGAAAACACGACAATACCTTATATTTAATCAGACAATTGAACAATGCAGCTTACCTTAGGCAAGGCGTATTTGGGGTGCTAATACCTTCCCTTTACGCAACCAGTCCCCGTACCCGATCTCTGAGACCAGTTAGGGTTCCTAGTGACTAAAATACTAGGTGGCAACTCCCATTTTATTTTTCCACTGATAAAAAATAAGAATTCCTTGTCTCCCCACATTTGTCGCATTAGAATGATAATTGAGAGTGAATGTTTTCGCCGCAACGCCACACACGTGCGACAAGTAGGGTTGTCCACCACATCTTAAGGGAGGATATTGATGATCCCAAAGTTTTGGTCATTTTCTTCCTTCTTTTTGGTTGTAGCAGCTATCTTTTCCATACACACACAAACACGCACACGCACACGCACACGACAACCTATGATAACAAAGCAACCACAACAACCTTCTAAGGATTCGAATCACCATATCTTTAATATATTTATTAATGGGTATGGGTGCTGATGTTGATAGTGAAGGGGTCGTGAGGGAAGGTTACAGAGCTATGTTGAAGGAGTTATTGGTTGTAATTCAGGAGGAAGTTATGACATAACCCAATCTTTTCTTTCAAAATTAGGTTATGACACCATTGAAAAGAATACCTTTATAAGATCATGATCGAGATAGGTAATTCTATAATTTTTGTTTCATCTCAAACTAATCAATGATTGGTACTTCTATCATTCCATCAACATGAATTTACCGACGAGCTCACTGATAGAAATGCTCCATTGGTAAAATTCTTGTTGGTAATTTTTGGTTTGTCAGTGATAAAATTACCAATGGATTTACTGATGGGAAAAGTGCACCAAATTTTTTTTTTACCCACTTCATTTCATTTATATTTTCCTCAAGAAGTTTGCCATATAATCAACATAAATACCATATGCAATTTTGTTGGTGATTAAATAGTGGCACAATAACATTTACAATAATTCTTTTTCAACTCTCTGGAATAAACTGATAGATTTAATCTGTCGGTGATACCATCAGTAATTATTTAAAAATATTTTTTAAAAATGTATTTAACAGAAGTAGAAAAATAGTAATACTCAATATTAATAAAAAAATAAACAACAACAATAAATAAAAAAATCAACTAAAAAATATTTTCACCTAATCTAAAAAACCTATTCCAAAACCTATAATCCAACAACAAATAAATTAATTTAATTGAAATTGAACAACAAAATTGAAAAACAAAATCCAACAAAATTGATCTCATATGAAAACAAATCCTACAACAACATTCATACAATTATTAAGAATAGATACCATCAGTAATTATTTAAAAATATTTTTTAAAAATGTATTTAACAGAAGTAGAAAAATAGTAATACTCAATATTAATAAAAAAATAAACAACAACAATAAATAAAAAAATCAACTAAAAAATATTTTCACCTAATCTAAAAAACCTATTCCAGAACCTATAATCCAACAACAAATAAATTAATTTAATTGAAATTGAACAACAAAATTGAAAAACAAAATCCAACAAAATTGATCTCATATGAAAACAAATCCTACAACAACATTCATACAATTATTAAGAATCGACAAACAAATATAATGAAAAAAAAACACAAAGAAAGAAAATAAAAATAAAATCTTACCTTAATTTAATTGCGAGTGAAGCTAAGAAGAGAAAAGAAAAAACAAAATCATAAAGTATGTTAATTAAAAAAAAACTAAGAAGAGAAAAAAAGAAGAGAGAAGAAGACATACCTACGCGTGGAGGAGAAGAGAAGAAAATAAAAGAGAAGGGGTTAAGGAGGGAAGAGAAAGAAAAAAAAGGACGTTAGTTTTTTTTACAGGAGGGGAAGAGAGAAGAAGAAAAAGAATAAGAAGAAGCGTGTTTGTTATAAAATGAGGGATTCTGGTCTTTTTATTGGGGCATTTTACTGACGGTTTTATTGACGGATAATTAAATATTAATATTTTTAACCATTTCTTCGGTGATTCTATCAATGTTACTTAATTTAAATTATCAATTTAATAAAAAAATTTCAGAAACCCTAAAATATCACCGATAACTTTTCAATCTGTCGATGATTCCATCTATAAAGAATAATAATTAATAGTGCAATTAAAAAGTTAATAGTTTTAGAGCTCTATAGAAAATACTGACATAATTAATCTATCGATGATCCCATTTGTAATTGACAACATAAATAGTGCAATTGAAAAGTGAAGAATTCCACAGCTTTCTGGAATATACTAACAAAATTAATTTGTCGGTGATGCCTTCTATAATTAGCATAATAAACAATGTCAGGGAGAAGAGAACAATTTACCAATGGGTTTACAAATGGATTTTGCCGACGGTATTAATATTATTGGTAATGCCGTCTATGTAAATAACACGTCATCGTACTTTTTGTTTTTTTTAATTAAATTCCTTATTTTCCCATTGTAATTCCCTCGGTATATACTAAGAGAATAGTTCTATCAGTGTTTACAGATGGATATAGCGAGAAAATATTTTGTTGATAAAATTCATTACAATCTATCGATATAAATATTTCATTGATGTTTCTGTTTGTATTTATCAATTTTCTAGTAGTGGTGGTACCATTGCGATTCATCTTAACAAGTTTAAGATTTTTATTTTCATAAAACTTTTATTAATCAAATATGTGATTCATGTTATGAATCCATCTAGGAAGAATTTAATATCAAATTAGTTGTAAAAATTAAGGGCCTTATTTTGATATGAGTTATGGCCAGCTCATCATGGTCATCATGGTTGTGGTGACCTAGGTTATGGTTATATTGGTGTCTATGATGAACAAGCTTATGATGGTTATTGTTGGGATTTTCATTGTTATTATTTATGTTGCTCTATTTTGAAAATCTCTATAGACTCAACTCTATAAGATATTGGTCATTTAAACTTACATGAGCTATAGTTGCTCTTGAATGGTCGTTCTAAAGGCACTAAAGATTGTGTTCATGGTAGCTATAGATTCAGGGTTTGATATTAGATAACCACTATATAAATTGCTTGCAACATTAGCTTAAAAATAGAATTGAGATCACAATAATTTTTGCATGTAAAAACCCAATACAAAGATAAAGTTAATTGTAATATCTTTTTGATATTAATCTTTTTGATGTTAATTTTTGCTTGAGGAGTTATGCTTAGGATCAGTAGAATTTAAGAGTAAAGGATTTGAAGGAAGTTTCGAGAAGCATTAACATATCACATATGGAATAACTGAAGATAAGAGAAGTAATGGCAGTATATATTTTCTATAACTTACAACCAGTAGTAATGTCAAAAACACGATATAGAGCAGACCCATTCCAGCCACAAATCCAAACTAGAACTACTGCAGCTGACAATCCAGTATGGACAGTGATTGAAACATCGTTTAATACCAAGTCTAGAAGGAAAAATTACAAAGTCACTACCGAGGTTCCAAGACTGAGATTGAAATTTCATTGGTTGAAGATGATTCCACCTTGCTGGATGAAGAATATGCTTCAACAGGACCTCTATCCTTAAAGAAGCCTGGTTCTTTTGGCTTCGGCAATGTCCTCTCTCCACCTAACATCAAAACCACTGAAGCCATGCTTGGTCTATCCTCAGGGTATTGTTGAACACATAACAGGCTTATGTGGATACATTTCATGACTTCTGATAGATTCCATGACTCTTCGGCCAATCCATCAACCAATTCTAATGGTTTGCCTTCTTTCCACAATCTCCATGCCTAGATCATTTGAAACCTCATCATTAATCGCTAAAATGATTGAATGTAATAAGGAAATTTAACCCTGGATACTTACATATCCTATGAGGCTTAGGGTATTATCTGGATGGTAAAACCCTCTACTTTTCTTTCCGGTTACTATCTCTAGCAACATGATACCAAAGCTAAAGACATCAGATTTCACTGAGAAGAGTCCATCAGTAGCATATTCTGGTGCCATATAACCACTACAGAAGGACATTAAGAAAAGAAAGTTGAGTACTATCTTGCAAATATCGTAAAGGCCTTAAAGAAAGAGCATGAAAAGAGAATACTTACTAGGTACCAACTACTCTACTTGTGTTTCCTTCAGTCTGATCTCCTCCGAAAGTTCTAGCCAAACCGAAATCAGAAATTTTTGGGTTCATGTCCTTGTCAAGTAAAACGTTACTTGATTTCAGATCTCTATGTATAATCCTCAATCTAGAATCTTGATGAAGATACAGAAGCCCCCTGGCGATCCCGCAGATAATGTTGAACCGCTTAGACCAGTCTAACAGTTTACTTTTTGTCTGAACTGGTAAGATGTAATCATATATACGTCATTCATGCTACTTGAAAGCTCAAAACAGAAGACTTATTCTATCAAGAGCCACGATTCATTCTTATTAGTAACAGCAAGACAGCTAAAATTTTGTAAGGTTATGAGAGATCCGAACCAAAAAGGAAAGAGTCCAGGCTTTTGTTGGGCATATATTCATACACCAGAAGTCTTTCCTCTCTTTGAATGCTACATCCAAGAAGCTTTACAAGATTTCGGTGCTGTAGCTTGTTAATCAGTATAACTTCATTTTTGAACTCTTTTAAACCTTGTCCGGAGCTCATTGATAACCTCTTCACAGCAATTTCTTGTCCATCTTCTAGTGTACCCTACAAAATCACACCAATAAAATGCATGCCTTTTCTTTTCTGAACAAAACCCAAGTTCATTATTGTTCTTATACATTGAAAGGCATACCTTGTAGACAGGTCCAAAACCTCCCTGGCCTAATTTGTTTTCTATTGAAAAGTTGTTGGTTGCATTGACTATTTTAGCGAACTCAAATTGGGGTAGCTCCAAGTCTTCATTCTCTCCATCAGTGATCTGATCATTTTGCTGGTCCATTTCTGCTCTCTCGGAAAAAGGAGGACAACAGGTGTCATACTAGTTGTGACAGATGAGACATGAATGTCCATCATTGTTCAAATTGATTTATGAGATTTGGTTATGGAAACATATATATTAACAAATCAATATGCTCATGGTTATATTTTAAAGCAGTTGACTATAGCCAATCTGACAAGTAAGTTGATTCGAAACTGAAATTGCAATATAGAACTATTATATTGACTTGCTAGCATCAAGAATGTTGAAGCAAGAATGTTGAACTATTATATTGACTTGCAATAAAATAGCCATTTTCTTTTTTCTTCTTTTCTCATCAAAGAAAACTTTAAATATTGAAACAAGCACTCAGTCATGACAAGTATCGAAGCTTTCACTAAATATTACCATACACTTGTTAAAGTTACAGTCATAATGAGTGGACAATAGTTATTGGCTTAGAGCTATATTTTTCCATGAACTAAAGACTTTTTTAGAACTTTATGATAACAGGATGGCCATTCTTTTAGAGAAATGTACCAGTAACTTTACCTCTGCACTTTTCCTTTCGTTTGCAAATGCAATAACAGAACACAAGCAGCCCGGAGACCATGGCAATGACTATTGAAACTATCACCGCAATCTTTACGGTAGGCTCAGCTTTTGCATCTAAGAAAGTGCACTATTGTTAGAATAAAGATACATCACAAGTAAAGAAGCTATAAACAAGGAAATTGTGCCGCATCTAGGTACTCATGGATTGAACAAAACAAATGTCTAGCATATACCTGATTCTGAAGGATTCATGCGAATGTATAGTTCCTGACCTCCAGCTGGAAACTGTCTAATATCTATCAGGCCACCATACCAAATTATGCAGCCACTGCCGCCTCCTCTAACATCTGAATTACTGTATGCCATACAGGAACAGTTCTGTAAACATTTAGCTCTGCATTCATTGAGATTCATACTCTTGTTTAGCCAAGAATGAGTAGCATCAGGCCATTTCAGCCCCAGATATTTCACGAATCCATCTCCCTTCTGGCAGTTCAATGGTTTATTGCGCACGCACCCATCAGACCAATCCATTAAGTTCCATTTCTCTGGTGATTTAGGCTTGAATTTTTTTAAACATCGACAAATTGGCAAGTCATTAATGATGCAATTTCCATTGGCACCACAAGAGGCATAATTATCGCACGAGTCTCTTGGCACAGAAGCATAGAGGACCCAAGTTTGGGTTGCTTCATTCCATGTGTAGGCTTCACGATAATTGGTAGTCTGATTTACAACTATCCTGGAGAATGCTGATATATTTTTGAGGTTGTAGGATAAATATACTTCATCCTTACTTGAGACAAAATTTAACTTAAAAACTGGGTTTCGGACTAGTTCTGGAGCACCTGTGAATGCAATGCCTGTCCAGGGGCCACTCCTGAAGTACTGTTGTGATCCTCTCCAGATAATTGTCTCAGGGTTATTTTGTAGTTTAATCCCCCATGTTAAGTCTCCGGGAGATGGATCATCTGAGCTCCTCCAGGATGATAGGCGCCTTTCAAGTCCGGTCCTTAAATCCCAGCCAAGCTTCATTCCTGGAATCAGTGTATCAGATGGATGATCAAAACTTTGCCACAGGTATCTTCCAGAGTCACTTTTTTCATCTCTTAAGACAAGATTACCAGAATCCAGGAGCTGCAGTACTATTGGACTCTTGGCTACTATTGTTGAGTTTGATGACCAAACAACAACGTTGCGGTTGCTAACAAGCAAAAGATTGGCAGTATTGTCTATGGTCAACAAGCCAGAGGAATCTTCAATTGGATTCCGCCGGTTTGCAACCCAGAGAACTGTTCTAACTGGGATATTTTTGTACCAAATTCCTAAGTAACGATTCTTAGAAATTCCAGGGCTAAAGAAACCCAGTTCAAAGCTTCCTTCTCTAGAAACCAAGGTCTTGCCATCACTTAGAGATTGTGATGCAGCAATGGTGTCAAGAGCAGTGGAGAATTTTAATTGGAAAATAAGGAAGGAAGTATTGAAAAGTGTAAGTGAAAGAATACTACAGAGAACTGTATTTGGAAGGATATCCATCCAGTCATACAGAGCTCATATGTGTATTGTGCTTGCAAGCTCAAGATACACACATATACTTTTTACTACATGATTGAACTTGGATCAATTGAATAGGCTTTCATAAAGACTTGATTTTTTATGAGTGTTTCATGAGAAGAATACAGATTTGATAGATTGCGACATCCACTAACCTTCTTTTTCCACAACAGATCCCACAGCTTTTTTAGCTTTAATAATTCGACAAATAATTGATACGGATGCCGAACCTGGTAACAATACGTGGATGGCCGTGATGTCGTCAGCAGCAGTTATTTTCTATGACTGAGACGTGATTCAGCGGTAATCGTTAAAAAATTCAAAGAAATAAAGAGAAATATAAAAATAAAATATAAGGAGATTAGAGTTTATCGATATTGCATGATGTTATCACAGTAATCTAAAAGAATAGGCCTAACCTAAATATAAAAAGATTATTTATTAACTAAACTGAAAATAAAATAAAAATATTATTTTACCCTTAATAAATAAAACAAAATAACCTTATATTTCGTAATATCTCCCTTCAAACTCACAATGTGGTAGCTATAAGCATTGAGAATTTAATAAAAATATTATTCTACCCTTAATAAATAAAACAAAATAACCTTATATTTCTTAATATCTCCCTTCAAACTCACGATGTGGTAGCTATAAGCATTGAGAATTTGCTAACTAGAAAACAAAAATGAAAAATAGGTTGCAACTTGGTAAAGAAATCTGCAATCTGCAAAGAAGAAGAAACAAAACGCAAAGTAATGGTGTCATGCTTGAGATGATGAAGAGTATGATGACAATCGATCTCAATATGCTTAATTTGTTTATGAAAAAACAAGTTGTGAGTAATCTGAATAGAACTTTGGTTATCACAATACATAGGAGTGAGATGAGAAAGGAAAACTCCTATAGCAAGTAATCAACATAACCAAACAATCTTTTTGGTAGTAGATGTCATAGCACGATATTTTACCTCGGCTGAAGATTAAGAAATAATAGATTGTTTCTTGCTCTTCCAATAAATAAAAGAATCACCTAAAAATATACAGATTCCAGTAACAAACTTGTGATTTGTGGGATCACTGTTATGATCAACATCAAAGTATGCATACAGCTCCAAGGAAGAGGTGGATGGAAGTAAAAGACTTTGAATGACTGTACCCTAAAGATACTGTAAAATACAAAGAACACCTGTCCAATGAACGGTAATAGGAGAAGTAACAAACTGACTAACAACATGAACAGCATATGCAATATGTAGACGAGTAATACTGAGATATAACAAACTCCCAAAATAGTACAATATAAAGTAGGATCTAACAAAGGTAAATCATCAGAAGAAGAATACTTTGCGTAAACCTCAATGGGAGTATCTACAATCTTATTATCAATAAGTCTAGCTCGTTCAAGAATATCTGCCACATATTTCAACTAAGAAAGAAAATAACCTCTAGGTGAGTAGGATACCTCAAGAACCAAGAAATATCGTGGAGAACCTAAATCTTTCATTTCAAACTGTCTAGCTAACTCTGTCTTCAAAACTAAAATACCATCAATCTTATCACTAGTAATAATCATGTCATCCACATATAAAGACATAATATTATAACCTGTATCAGTGCATTTAACAAAAAAAAATCATAACTACTAGAAATAAATCCAAAAGAAGAGATCACACCAGAAAGTTTATCAAACCAAGTACGAAGTGCTTGTTTGAGACCATATAATGCTTTCTTAAGCTTGCAAACATACCTAGAGTCATGTGAAACACTAGGAAGGGGCGCTATATAAACTTCTTCTTGAAGATTTCCATTCAAGAAGACATTTTTAACATCAAGTTGAGAGATATGTCATTGATGAACAAAGTACGAATAATAGTCATTTTTACAACAAGAGTAAATGTCTCCTCATAATCCATACCATACTGTTGAGAGTATCCTTCTACAACCAACCTAGCTTTGTATCACTCAATAGATCAATCAGAATTAGTCTTAATCTTATACACCCAACGACAACCAACAACACTTTTACCAGGAGGTAGAGAAACCAAATCCTAAGTATTTGTTTTATGCAAAGCAGAAAGTTCCTCATTCATAGCTTGCTGCAAAAAAGGATTAGGAATTGTCTCTTTATAGGAAGAGGGCTCATAGAGACAATGGATGGAAGCTAAAAAGGAAGTAAAATATGAAGAATAACAAGAATAGGCAAAATCTAGTAACTTTGTGGACTTACAAATATGTATAGATTGATGTAGAGGTGGATCCACAATCTCAAATGGAGCTTGAGGGACTATAGAAGAAATGGGAGCTTCAGGTGTTCTAGAGAGTAAAGTGTCAATGCCTGCAGAATGATCTATACGAATTGGTCGATTATGAGAAGAGGTATTTGATGTCAAAATTCTTAGAAAACCTAGAGAAAATAGAAATAGAGAACTTTGTTTTGGAATTTGTATCCCGTGAGTTCCACTCTTCTTCTTATATATTATTTCATCTATACACGGAAGTATGTGTTATACATAGAGTCTAACTAATTCCTAATATTTAGCCTCTATTCATAGAAAGGTAACCTTTATAGCTAATACTAACAGAGTTTTAAAGTTATACACGATAACATCCCCCCTCAAATTGATGTTGGTAAGTCAACTAGTAACAATTTGCCAACAACAAATTGATGTCGCTGACGAGTCATAGCTTTAGTGAAGACATCAGCCACTTGGAGATTAGAAGAGATGTGAGGAAGAGATATCACTCGACTTTCCAAGGTGTCTCGAATAGAATGACAAGCAACCTCAATGTGCTTGGTACGTTCATGGAAAATAGGATTGGTGGCAATCTGAATAGCACTGGTGTTATTAGCATGAAAAGAAGTAGAAGTAGTCTGAGGAAACCCAAGCTCCTCAAAAAGACCGCGTAGCCATACAATTTCAGAACAAGCATGATAAGCAGTAGCCTACTTTCGTTCAGATCAAATGGGATAAGCAGAGATGATATGACCTTGTTTCTTACAGTAGTTACAGAACTTCTTAGGACAATCCCGAGCAATATGACCAAAAGCTTTACAACTAAAGCACTAGACAACACGCATGTCTCTACCCTTATTCCTTTCCTGTGCTACATAAGCCACAAAAATAGGTGCACTAACATTAGCCTAGTGTTTCATGGCAATCTGAGTTACAATATACTGCTCCACACGAAGGAGTTCACTCAAACAGGTATCTAAAGATGGTACAGGATGACAATTCATCTAATTAGAACATGAAGTTTCAAAATCAAAACAGAGCTTCATCAAGAATTGATCTCTCTTGCTTGTGCGATGCACTACTTGAACAACAAATAGAGCTATAATGACGGAAACATTAGCATAAACAATATTTGAATAATATGCCCAAAGATTTTGAAAACCAGAAAAATATTCCTTAATGGAGAGACTTCCTTATGTGAAATTAGCCATCTCATACTCTAATTAAAAACATCGAGTCATGTTTTCTTGATTGTAAACTTTATTCATATAATTCCATATGGTGGCGGCAATTGTATAAGGCATCAAATTAAGAACAAGGTGGGGCTCAACTAAGCTAAGGATCCAAGTCATAACCCGAGCATCCTTGATTTTTCATTTAGATAAAGCCCCGACCTCTCGAGGTGCGAGAGTACTCTCATCAATATGACCCCACAATTCTTTGCCTTTGACAAAAAATATTTAAATTGAAACTTCCAAGCAAAATATTTTTTGCCAATAAATCGAATATGAAATGAGTCTTCTTTATCGTATGACATGATGATGGAGCGGAGGAAAATAATCACACGCAAGAATAACAATAGAGCTTTCAAAAGGAAGTAACTCACCCAGATGCTGAACAGATGGCGTTGAAAAGTGATACCTAAACCAAAAAAAAAAATGCACCGAAACAGTCTAACTGAACAAGAGAAAAAAATGCCAAAATCCAAAAGCCACCGAAACAAGAATAGAACACAAAAACACAACAGAAGTTGATGAAATCCTAGTTGTTGAACTGAAAAGCAAGATCTCTAAAAATTGACTAAGACTTTACCGAGAATAAAGAACCCACAAGGAAGCTCTCCTGAGAAGGAAAACAAATTCGTGAAAGATAGATAATCTAGTAAACTGCTCTTGATACCATGTCAAAATACTTAGAAAACCTAGAGAAAACAGAAATAGAGAACTTTGTTTTGGAATCTGTATCCCGTGATTTCCACTCTTCTTCTTATATATTATTTCATCTATACACGGAAGTATGTGTTATACATGGAGTCTAACTGATTCCTAATATTTAGCCGTTATTCATGGAAAGGTAACCTTTATAACTAATATTAAGATAGTCCTAAAGTTGTATACGATAACATTTGAAAACTAGGAACCTTAGATGATAAACTATTAAAATCCTTGGAAAAAAGGATCTTTACGAATAAGATCAGATCTAGTTAAACTATAAGAAGTGAATGGAATAAAAAAGAAAGGTATATACTTGAAAAGGACAACATGATGAGACACTTAAAGTTTTCGAGTTGTTGGATTAAAAAACGATACATTTTTTTACCTTCATTATAACCAAGAAAAACAACATGAGAGAACAAGTAGTTTCAACAATATGCCTATGTTTTCTTTTAGCAACGCCATTTTGCTAAAAAATATTTGTACACGAAGTTTGGTGAATAATTTCATCTAGGGCAAAAAACTCACAAAATTTATTAGTGTATTCCCCTCCCAATCACATCTAAAACATTTGATAACAACAGAATATTGAGTTTTGACAAGAGCTTGAAAGTTGTATATATCTTAAAAAATTCAGAACGACGTTTCATTAAATAAACCCAACAATAACAAGTACGATCATCAATAAAAGAAACAAAATATCGATACCCTCCTTTTATGGCAACATAAGAAGGTCCCCATACATTAGAAGAAATAAAAATACTTTGATTAAAAGGTAAAACAAAAAAATTTGTCAGTTTACATCCACTACAATCAGAAATATCTCAAGTTTGCAAATTTTCTAAAGCTCTTGTGGATGCCAAAAATCTCAAATGAGAAGACGAAATATGACCTAGATGAGAATGCCATAAATAAAAACTAGAAAAAGAAGATCTAGGATCGGTGGAAGAATCTAATGAAACTATTGCTGTAATATTGTGGTGTGGTGGTTTGTAGCTTTGAGATGGTCTTTGAGTATTAGATTGTGACTACTACTAGACTTTCAAGCTTGATTCTATTGTCTCAACTTGGGACACCAAGCCTTCCAATGACTTTTCTACTTATAGAAATTACACTCATCGAAGGCAACACTTATGTAAGGCTTATTTTGATTATTACAGAATAACTTAGAAGGTATTGCTAACATAGAAGGATTATAAATAGAAAGAATTTCCTTTCCAAAATAAAACTGAAGACATATTTCTTCAACTAATAACTCACTGATAAATGAGTCAATAAAAAAGCAGTGGAGAACGATTCAAAATTGAACCTTTAAGTCCTTTAAAATTACTGTGAAGTGCTGTTAAAAACTGTACTAATCATTGTTGCTCTCTACGACCAATATAGGCACCACATGCCTTTAATTAATTCTGTCAATTTTGTAAGAGCCAATTGATCCCAAAGATCCATCATAACAGAATAAAACTCCTGAATACTCATATTTTTCTAGTGAAGAGCTCATATGTCATTCTCTAGTTGATATTGCTTTGCAAAATTTGTTTGCGTGAAAAACCTTTGCAGATGATCCCACACCTCTTTTATTGTCTCATACTTTGCCAACTATGTACCTATGGAATGCTTAATAGAATTGTTAATTCAAGTAATAATATTTGCATTGTTTGTTTCTTAGACATCTATCAAAGCAGCTTAACCCTCTTCGGTATTCCTAGGTATCACAAAAGTTCCACCAACATGTCTCAACATCCTTTTACCCTTAAAAAAAATTTTCATCACATAACTCCAATACGAATAATTCTTTCCATCCAACCTTACACTCATAGTCTGAAGTGAATCTTTCAATAGCCATAATCAACAAACAAAGAAAACTAGAATGCAAAAAAAAAAAAAAAAAAACAAAATACCAGATTGCAAAAACTAAACAAATATCTTCTCGAAGTTATATAAGTACTCCAAAACAAAGTTGGATCCGTGAAAGCTGTGTTTGAAATTAAGTCTCGTTCCATGAAACTATACTTTGATACCATGTTAAATAATCCAAAGAAATAAAGAGAAATACAAAAATAAAAAGGAGGAGGTTAGAGTTTCATTAATACTGCATGATGTGATCACAGTAACCTAAATGAATGAGTTTAACTTAAATACAAAGAGATTATATATAGGCTAAACTAAAAAGAAAATAAAAATATTATTCTACCTTTAATAAATAAAATAAAATAAAATAACCCTATATTTCTTAACAATAATAACCATAAATTTGAACCCCCATCAACTCAAAACAATGTCTAATGTTTGTTGGGTAATGATTGCCATTGCTGGATTCTACGTTTCCCTACAATCTTTGTCATACACTAACTTGTTAACCATTGCCTGGTTGTGTGGTGTAATTTTTTGAACAGTTGGAGAAATTGTTACAGGAAATGGTTCATGAAGACCAAACCAGTCACATGACGGATTTGCTAGAATAACAATCAATAACAGTGGAGTTCATTACAACAAGAAATCAAATGGTTTTAATTCTTTTGAATATTTATTCAAGTTTACACTTTCTTTAAAAGATGCTGAATATCCAAAACTTGCCTAAAAAAAAAAAAGGATGCATTCACAACTTAACTAAAAGCAATAGACTGGCGTGTCTACTCCTCCACAGCGGCCTCAGGTCTTTCTAAAGAATTATTCCAAAAGAAACTTTCCATTCTGTCTGCTAATTATAGTAAAATATTGAAAAATAAAACCTGATGATGTTGGTCAATATATCCCCTATCAGAGTTCACATTGAACGATCGTGCTTTTTAATAGTTTATACACCATCTAGACCAGAATTGCCTGTGAGCTGAGATCTGCATCCTCTGCTACGGAACAGGGCAGCTTTGGAAGTACTGCTTGAATAGCATTTTTAGCATTCTCTTTCAAAAATGCAAATGAACTAAGGTAATATATTCTACCATCCTAAACAATGTTAAACCTGTTATAAGGAAAATATGATTAATTCTGATACAAAATCATGGATGTGGCGATTAAAACGCTTCAGTCTCCATCCATCTAGGCTTATGGGTTGAAATGATAAACATTCATTTTAAATCTTGTACACAAAGTAGACTTTCTAATGTGAGAGATTTTGAGCAAATAGATATCCTTCTACTAACGAACATAAATTTTGATCTAATTGTTGACTCAGGTTGAAATTTTTACTTGTAAATTTTAAAAATCATGTTTTCTAAACCGTTAAAATTTCATAGCTATTTGACATCAATAAAGCCTTCAAATAAGAACTAAAAATTATTATTTGGGATTTATTATATTTTTCTAGCTAATTTAGATTATTTTTTTATTTAGTTTAGAATTTTTTTTTTATTTTGCATCTTTGTTTAGGATATATTCTATTCTATATAAGCAACCTTGAAGTATTAGAGAATAATATAAATCATATCCTGGGACCTCACCTAACAGCTTAAGCTATTGGGTTGAGATGGTTCTTTGACATGGTATCAAAGCCTTGATGACCAAGTGATCACGAGTTCGAATCTCACCATCCATATTTATTTGATAAAAAAATTAAGCACAAGGTAAAATGGACATGTGCAAGTTTCAAGCTTAAAGGGCTTTCACTTGAGGGGGTGTGTTAAAGAATAATATAAATCATATCTTGGGACCTCACCTAACAGTTTAAGCTATTGAGTTGAGATGGTTCTTTGACACCAAGAGTTTATAGAAAATATTGAATAATAAAAATTCAAATTAGTGTTATTGTGGTTGAGATCCTTTTCACCAGAATTAATCATATTTTTCTAAAATTCAAAATATTGTCTTTTTGCTAAAATTCGTTTTCTTTGTAATTACTATTTTTCTTGTATTGTTTCGGTTTGTGTCACTTACCCTTACTTTTACCCTCAAGCAAAGATAACAGAAACCATCAGCAAGTAGATTGCCAGTGGTGATACGGTGGTAGTGCTTTCGTTATGGGGCCTTAAGAGTTAAGCTGACGACGACAGTACTCTATGCTGAGTCAGCAAGAGAAAACTTTCCCACAAGACAAATGCAATTAGGTCCAATATAACTTTTTTATAAAAGAAGAATTTATTTCTAAAGCACAAACAGAGCAGGGGGGCCCTCCAGCAATGAGGTTGACGTTTCATTATTTGAAGGTGATTCCGCCAAGCCTGGTTCTTTGGGCTTAGGCAATGCACTCTCTCCACCTAACGTCAAAACCACAGAAGCCATGCTCGGCTTATCCTCAGGATGCTGTTGCATGCATAAGAGGCTAATTTGGATACATCTCATGACTTCTGATAGATTCCATGATTTTTCTGGCAATCCATCAACTAATTCTAATTCTTATCGCACTCAAATTATTAAATACCTCCGTTGCTTATGTTCAAATGGATCAAACTCAGAAGTAAGGGGAAGAATTGTTGAGTGCAGTTGTGAGGTAAATATTCAACATTGAAAAGAAATGGAAAAAAGAAATGTTTCTATATCTATATGATCTAATGGTTAGAGATAGTGTCATCTTAACACTTAAACCCTCATATGCGTAGGCCCAATACGTACATGGAGGTTCCATGCTTCTCCCTAAACACAGGAAGCTCTCTAACAAAAAAGTTACTCCAAAAGCAAGATTCCATTTAGTCGGTTAAACATAAAAGAACATGAAAAAGCAACCTAATTGAAGAATGCCAAACTCTTTTCTCGGGCCACTATCAGTTGAAATGATAATTATTCAAGAAGTACAAAAGCTTGCAGTAGATTTCAGCTAAAGCCTTTTTCACATCTCAAAAGTGTTGTAATCTTATCCAAGTTCGTTCGTTCAGGACAAATCAAATAGAAGACATAAAGAATAACACAAACCAAGTAGATAGATAGTGACGGACAATTGTTTCAAATCGCAGTTCCGGTCGTGTTTGTGGAATGTTGATTGAGGACTTCATTTATGTTAAATAACGGTACTTACGATTATCATCATCGTTTATTGATGATTCTTCACAAGCTTTAATACATGTGTTCTAATAGTTTTGCTAAATATGTACCGTAATAACATCTCCAACATGTAAAATTCATATAAACAACATTTTAACAGCAACTACTAGAGAATGATGTTTCAACTGTAGCCTGAGTTATTGAAACACCCAAAACATGAAATTTTACATTTTTTTAGCACAAAACGATGTTGTTTTCTCAAAAAATTTAAGTTGTTTTTGTCAAAACCTGTTTTCACTTTAGTCCTTGGAGTTAGAGGTTTATGCAAAATGGTCCCTGAATTTCATTTGTGTTAAGGATAGGTTCCTAAATGTAAATGGTGGAAAGAGAACGCAGGAGACAGAGTGGAGGGTTCGATGTTTTTGGGATTATAGGAAGGATTAGTACATGTTTGAGGTTTAAATGAGTTTTTCATTTTGTTAGATAATTGAATGGTGTTTTTAGATGAAAATATTATTAAAACTAGAAAAAAAGACTAAAAGTATTTAGGATTTCTTCTCTTCGAAATTTTGCGTGTCATTTTAATTTAATTTTAACTTTTCAATTATCTATTTTATAAACGGTACCAAGAAAATTTTGTTTATTTTCCATAGAGTTTTTTAAAAAAAGTCTTAGATTTTGTCAAAATATATCAACTAAGAATTATTTAAAATTTTAACAAATTATTTAAAACAATTTAATATTTCAAGTTAAAAATACTTATGTTTAATATTAAATCTCAACAAATTTGAACTTGAATATATTCATTAAACATGTTTTAACAAATTTTCCCATAAGAGATGTGGTTCACATTAACAATATCTAAATGATATGGGGGAATCCACACCTAAATCACTATGGATTACAACAATAATTCATAGTGATTCTCCCCCCTTTTTTTTCTAACTTTTTCTTTTTTTTCACTACAACATTATCCAGTGTTACCGACGGACTCATTCCGTCGGTGACAGCAATGATGTCCGTCGGTGAAAATAATACAGACGGACTCACCGACGGAACACGTCCGTCGGTAAAACAGTCGTCGGTAAATCCCATTTCCGTCGCTGATTCTGTCGCAAATAAAAAAAACCACCCACCGACGGAAACGCCGACGGGTTACAGACGGATACGCGCGCGCCCAAAAAAAAGTTTCCCTCGGGAACATTACCGACGGAATCAATCCGTCGGTAATGTCAAGGGTAATTTCCGACGGCATTACCGACGCACAATCCGTCGGTAAATATGGCATGGCTGGTAATTTTTGTGCAACTCTCTGTGTAATACCGACGGATATTATCCGTCGGTAATGCCGTCGGAATTTAATCACCGACGGATTTAATCCCGTCGGTGATGCCGTCGGTGATGATGGCATGGATGGTAATTGTTCGCCAACTCTCTGTTAAATACCGACGGATACTATCCGTCGGTATATCCGTCGGTAGGTATTTAAAATATATAAAAAAAATTTATTAATTGTAAAAAACCTTAATAAACAAATAGAAATGCATTAAACATTAATAATGTAAAAGTAATGTTAAATAATATTCATTACAAATTTAATGTGTTTAAAAAGCAAAATTAAACTAGAATAGCGGCGGAGCTGGAGGAGGAGGTGGAGGAGGAGGAGGAGGCTGGTTGTTCCCTGGACCATACGGCCAAAAAGAAGCTGCACAAGTATCGTCACCCATCTTTGATCTCATCTCCATGACTATTTGACGGAGCTCATCATAATTCGTCGAGAGTTGTTGATATTGTTGTTTCAACACAATGAACTCCTCAGACTGGGTGTTCGATACTGATGGAGAGCTTCCAACAGTTGAGACACTACGAGTCGAACGCAAGTTGTCAGCCGTAGTGTTCGAGAGCCCGTAGACCCGATTTTTATCGGGTCCACCAGACGATCCCGCCTCCATCCACAAATCTGGATCAAAATCTGGATGGGTCGACGGATTGTCCCCATATCTCTCCCTCAACCGGCTATTATAGGTCTCCTGAAAATTCCATCGGTAAAAAAATCATCAAATGCAATTCAAGATGCAATTCAAGAAAATAATAACTTACAAAATAAAATGAATGAACGAACATACCACGAAGTGCTGACCACGGTTGTCCACGAACTGTTGCACCCCCTTTTGGCGGTCTTGACTCCGCACATGCGTCTCTAGAAACAGCTCCATTGGACTCGGTTCACGTCCAAGAGACGCAGCCTGTAAGGAAAAAATAGGTTGAAAAAATAAGGAACGACAAATTAATTAACGATATATTTCATTAAAATTAATCTTACCATCCGCTTTGCATGTGCGCTGAATGAGACGGATCCGCCAGTGTGCGTGGTCACCGAACCATAAATTTGCCGGTTCCGGTTGTCGATGCCAGACTGTGAGCGCCGTGAGAACCGCTCTGAGGTCACGTGCTCAATATATGCCGTCCATATTTCCCCCGAGATGAATGGCGGTCTGAATTCCTGCCAAACCGCCACCTCATTCCATCATTCAAGACCGTTATCCCTCGCATGTCTTTTTGATTTTTTTTGGGTGTCATACCAAAAATCACGCAACCTACTTCCATAGTAACAAATTAGAATTTAAAACATAAACTTATAAAACAAAAATAAATATTATTTTCGATGTTACCTAGTTGCCGCGTGATTCTCCCATACCCTCCTCATAACATTGTTGTCCGCCCTATCCCACTCAAATTTGTTCTGTGTATATAAATAATTCATATAAAATAAAAATAGTACAAGATATAAAATTATAAAAATCATTTATTAAAAATAAGCTGGAAATTAAAAATTTACACCGACCTGAAATCGCTTAAACCATGCATCGATATTAGGTTTCCACTCAGGATGTCTGGAAACCTGGCTCCATTGAAACAATGGAATCTCCATCGACGATTTAAACGCCAATGTTATAGTCCTTGCAGCCTCAATGTTTGTGAACCTAAAATTAAATAAAAGTAGTAATTAATATTGATTAGTTGTTCATAAATTATGTTATAAGTATATAAAAAAAAAACTAAAACCTAAACAAACTTACATTGAGAGGTCATCCTTCCATTGTGCCTGGTACTTACGGGTGAATTGACCCCGCTGTGAAGGCACACCGCTTCTGCGCTGTGAAACCGCGCTAGAAGAGGCAGCATCACAAGTTGGCGTAGATTCCTCGCCGTGATCAGCACCTAAGGTTACGTCCTCCTCGCTGCTAGAAGAACTAGCTGCAACCGTCTTCTGACGACGTGCTGTAGATTTCATTCTACGTATCTACACAAATGTACACGAATAATTACATAATTAACTTTGATTATTTAAAAAAAAATTCGACAGAGTCTCCCCTGTACTGGGGGGTCCCAAGTTGTCGACAAAATTATATTACACTTCCAATTTTATTTCACATCCCGATCCAATCATCCTGGATCTCAACCCAACTCATCATCATCAACACAACATTTTATTCAATAACATCATATAGAATTACAACTATGAACATTCATTGTTAAATTGATATTTAGAGTTACAAACATTAGATTTAAGTCATACATTCAAATTTACGGATTAATATTACATTTTTAACATAAATTCAACAATAACAATTATAGCAATACAAACAATAATATCCTAAATTAAGATAAACTAATTAAATGCAATTCTATATATATAAATTAACATTTTTAAAATAAATCAACAATAACAATTATATTTATAAATTAACATTTTTAACATAAATTCAACAATAACAATTATAGCAATACAAACAATAATATCCTAAATTAAGATAAACTAATTAAATGCAATTCTATATATATATAAATAACCATTTTTAAAATAAATCAACAATAACAATTATATTTATAAATTAACATGTTTAACATAAATTCAACAATAACAATTATAGCAATACAAACAATAATATCAAAACTAAAAAACTAAAATTAATAAATAAAATTAAAAAACTAAAAAATGCTTACCTTAATAATGTGTTGAATTTAAGATTTTATCTACAAACAATATACAAAACAAAGAAGACCAAAAAAAATAATCATAATTAAAAAAAAAATACAAAGATAAAGAAAAAAAAATACATACCTTTTAAAACTACCACCAAAACAAAAAAATCCTTCTAAAAGCTAAATATAAATGAGAGAAGAGAAAGGGAGAAGAGGAGAAGAGGAGCAGAGAAAGGGAGGAGCAGAGAAAGGGAGAAGAGGAGAAGAGGAGAAAACGAACAAAGTGATGGGGGATGGGCGGTATATAAAGCAACATTTCCGACGGAAATTAATTGCTGTCGGTGCAATTAATTTCCGTCGGAAATTCCGTCGGAAATTAATTGAAATTCGCACCAAAAAAGTTTGGAAATCCCGCCAAACTTTTCTATCCGTCGGCGAATCCGTCGGAATTTCCGTCGGTACTGGTTCAGACGGACACGTGTCGGACATGCGTTATCCGTCGGTAATTCCGTCGGTATGTGACGTCGAACATTCCGTCGGTAATAGTGACACGGACACGTGTCAGACATGCGTGCGACAACCGTCGGTGATTCCGTTGGTATTGGACGTCGGAACGGCCGTCGGAAATCCGTCGGTATATCCATCGGTGAATGTGGCAAAATCCCGTAATTTTTTTGCAACTCTCTGTGAAATACCGACGGTTTATATTCCGTCGGTATATCCGTCGGTAAAAAGGTAAATTTTTCTTATTTTTTTAATGTAACCCTCTCAAAAAATCTTGAATTGTAATCTTACAACACACACAACACAATAACAAAGGCTGACCCTTAAAGAAGAATAAATATTTCATGTTTCAAATTATTACATTATAAAAATAAGGCTTTATAACATGTTTAGTTAGTCGGAATTTTCATCTTCGTCCTCTATTGAATTGTTATCATCAGCTTCATCGCACTCTTTAATTTCGTTATCATCTTCTTCAACAACATTCTTTTTTCCACTAGTAGAGCTCAGAACAACATTCAACTCCTCTGCGTCAACATCAACAAGACTATCGTTGAAAAAACAAAAATTTGAATTTTCTTCTAAGTCAATCGACGGAGCAACTCGGTATGGTTCAACCAACTCACTAGCTTGAAAGACTTCATCTATCACACTTGTGTCTTCGTTCTCATCCTGAACAACCTCGACACGACCCTTGGGTTTTGTTTTTAAAACGGATAACCAATCAACTCTTGATCGGTCCTTTCTAAAGGAAGGGGTGTATGTGTAATAAACTTGTTGGCATTGCTTTGCGAAAAAAAAGACGTCGTTTACGTTGCGGTGTCTAGCTTTTGAATTGATTTCAACGAGACCATAGTGAGGATCTACTCTGATTCCTCTGTCAGTTGTGTCATACCAATAGCATTTGAATAAAAACACTCTATTTTGCTCGCTATGATATTGCACTTCGATGACCTCTTCTAATCTACCGTAGTAGTCAACTTCAAACTCACTAGAAGTCGATCCCTTAATACAAACACCGCTGTTGTATGTCTTTCTTCCATGCCCGTATTCTTCAGTATGAAAGACATATCCATTGACAAAATATCCATTATAGCACTTGACTTTTCTTTCAGGGCCCAGACATAGTAAAGACAGTGAAACAGCAGCACTACCTCCCATTTGATAAACCTAGCTTGTAAATTAAATACAACAATAATCAATAAACGGATATTATGTAACATTGACTACAATTAATTACATTGCAAGAGATAATGAGTTTGTGATAGGACTTACATGTGTTCTAAACCATGTGGCAAATTGTTCATCTTGTAATTTAAAGATATGGGATTCGGTCAGCTGTGAGTTATTGGACAGTAAGTATCGTCGATGTTGCCTGCAAGGTTGTTCCAAAGTATATGAGTGTATGGTATCACAAAACATAAATAGTACACTCTTGACAAAGTTTAAGTCGAACATCCACTTACTTAATAAAAGGTCTAAGCTCATCACAGTTAAATAGGATATAATTGTGTGCTTGTCTGAACTCTATTTCAGACAAATATCTTCCCCTCACGACATTTTTAGGTGTGGGTCGTCCAGGATTGGAGAATATTGACAAGTTCCCACTTGAATGCACTTCACCACCATCATCATGCCGTGGAACACGGTTTATCCTCGTTCTCAAATGAGGTTCGAAATAGTATGAGATAAATGTTGAGATCTCCTCAACAATATACGCCTCACATATTGACGCCTCAACATGCGCCTTGTTCTTAACCTTTTTTTTAAGATTGAACAAGTACCTGCATATATATATATATATATATATATATTAATAAAAAATTATCAATTAAAAACATTAAAATAAAAATAAAAACATTTAATTATAAATGTCATAGCAACTGTAATATCTAACCTCTCGAATGGATACATCCATCTGTACTGGACCGGTCCTCCAACTTTTACCTCAAACGGTAAATGTACGGGTAGATGCTCCATTGAGTCAAAAAATGATGGAGGGAATATCATCTCAAGTTTGCATATTGTCTCGACGATATTCTTTTCAAGCCTTTCAATGTGATCAACATTCAACTTGCTGGAGCATATGTCTCTGAAGAAATGACTAATCTCCGTTAGTGCATCCCATATCCCCTTTGGCAACAAATCACGAACAGCTAATGGGATGAGTGTTTGCATAAACACATGGCAGTCATGACTCTTCATTCCATATAATCTGCATTCCTCCGTATTAAGCAGCCTTGATATGTTCGAGGCATGTCCATCGGGGAAACGCAGACTCTTAAGCCATTTGTAGACTAGTTGTTGTGCGTTTTTCTCTAGCACGAAGCTTGCTCATGGTTTTGCGACCCGTGACCCATCACAAACCAACTCCATATTTTTACGGTTACAGAACAGCGCTACATCCAATCTAGCCTTGATGTTGTCCTTTGTCTTCCCCTTCACATCCATGACGGTGTTGAAAATGTTCTTAAACACGTTCTTTTCAATGTGCATAACGTCAAGGTTATGGCGGAGAAGATTGGTCTTCCAATAAGGAAGCCCCCAAAATATACTTCGCTTCACCCAATTAGGGGTCAAACCAAAACCAGGAAACTTCTGCTTACTTGATTGGAGACCAAACACAATTTCACCGTACTCTGACACAACATCAAACAATTCTTCACCGGAAAGACGCGGGTGTGCAACATCATTTTCAACTCTGCCAACAAAGAAATCCTTTCTGTTCTTTCTGTACCTGTGGTTATGTGGCAAGAAACGACGGTGACAGTAAAAAAAAGAAGCTTTACCCCCGTTTGTTAGCGTGAATGCCTTGTTGTTCTCCATACAATATAGACATGCTAGCTTTCCATGCGTGCTCCAACCAGAAACCATTCCATAAGCTGGGAAATCATTGATAGTCCACATCAAAGTCGCTCTCATAACAAAATTTTGTTTCCTCGAGATGTCATAAGTCAAAGCTCCAGAGGACCACAACTGCGTCAACTCATCAATCAACGGACGAAGACAAACATCTATATTCCTCCCCGGACTGCTCGGACCTGGTATGACCATAGATAAAAACATGAACTCCGGCCTCATACACATCCCCGGTGGCAAGTTATAAACCGTCAGTATGACCGGCCAACAAGAATAAGGAGCAGCAAATAACCCGAATGGGTTGAATCCGTCTGTACACAACCCAAGACGCACGTTCCTTGATTCAGCTGAAAAGTGAGGATGCATACTGTTAAAGTGTTTCCAGGCTTCACCGTCAAAAGGATGAACCATCACTCCATCAACCGCATGATGTGATTGATGCCATGTCATGTGCTCAGCAGTCCTTGGTGACATGAATAACCTCTGCAGTCTAGGTGTGATTGGGAAGTATCTAAGTTTTTTATATGCCACGAGAGTCTTCCCTCTACCAGTTCTGGGTTTGTAACGGGAATGCCCACATGTCATGCACTCGGTCATCTCAGCATTTTCAAGGTAGTATAACATGCAGAAGTTAGGGCATATATCAATTTTCTGGTATCCTAAACCGAGGGGTTTCATCATGGACTTGGCAGCATAGAAGTTCTCTTTCAGCCTGTTCCCTTCAGGTAAAATGCTTCTCGCCCATTCAATAATCTTGTCATAACCGGCCTCACTCAACCCGTGATCTGACTTGATGGTGAACACCTGTGCTACGGCTGATAATTTACTGTGGTTCGTGCAGCCATCCCATAATGGTTCGTCAGAATCTCTCAACAGATCAAAAAACCTTGCTGCATCTGCATTAGGTTCTTCTTCTACGATTGGACATTCCCTGACATTACCTTCACTCATTCTCATTGCATCCATAACCATATTCCTGTAAGGATTACTGTTCTCATTTCCAACTTCATGCATGTTGCTAGCACTAGAAGTTGACCCAATCACCTGTTCTTCCATGCTCTCATCAGGAACAAATAGTTCTCCGTGAGCATACCAACACAGGTAATCTTCCATGAACCCTTTGGTTAGAAGATGCATCTTTACAACATCTTGATGCAGAAACTTTAAATTTTTACACTTCCTGCATGGACACCTAATACCACCATCAGTAAAATTCCTCGGAATAGATGTTGCGAAATTAATAAAACCCTGGACACCGTTACAATAATCCATCCTCCGCAATCCTTGAGGTGAGTCCCGATACATCCATGAACGATCATCCATGACTTCTATTGAACCTCTATAAAACATAACAAAAATATTGGTTTTCCCCGACATTATCCAACAAACTAAAACAACACTTATGTTAAATATTCATTATCAATTATCAACGTTCATACATACAAATTTATACATATATAAATTTACAGAAATCACAACTTCGAAATATAATTGATAACAATTAAACAAGACACTTAAACAAGCTATTAATTATTTATTTCATCACAACGACACATTTAATTCGGTGTAATTCAAACAAAATTTCAACAATTTACAAACAAATATAATTTGACAAAATCTAAAACAAACTATAACAACTACAAAATTATACATTCATACTACAAGTTTCTTTGACAAATAACAATTAAACAAGTACAAACGTTAACAAAATACATATACTAAAACAATAAAATTCACAATTAAATATTAAAACTAAAAAGGATAGATTTACTTATAAAAAAATGATAAAATCTACAAGAAACGGATATTGTGACCACGTACAAGATATAAGAAACTTGAGTGCTCGTGTTGAGAATAGTGGAGAGTTTGGGATGGGTGTTTGGCTGCAGTTTGGGAGGGGAGCTGCAGTTTGGGAGGGGAGAGGTGGGATGGGAAAGAAGAAGAAGGAGAAACAGAGGAAGAGAGTGTCGGCAGATGGGTGCATATAATGATTCCATCGGTGATGCCGTCGGTGACAGCGCCACGTCACTGTACGGCTATCTCAGTTTGAATCCCTCGGTAATTTCCGTCGGTAAAATCTCCTGACGTCACCACGCCGTTGCATATTTCCAGACGAACTGTATACCCCGTCGGCGAATTCCATCGGTATATACCGACGGAATATTTCCGTCGGTATATAGCGACAGAATTACCGACGGAATAAATCCGTCGGTATATACCGACAGATTTGGAGACGGAATTATTTCCGTCGGTATAAATTACCGACGGAAAAAGTCCGTCTGTAATTCCGTTGCTTTTCTCCGGTTTTCTGGTAGTGTTTTCTTTTTTTTCAAAATTATTTTTTTTTCAAAATTACTTTTTTTTCAACTTTCCTATTTTTTCTTTTTTTTTTCATTTATTTTTTCTTTTTTTTCCATAATTATTTTTGTTGTTTTTACTTTTTAAATATTGACCTGGTTAAAATTTTTGCATTGTAATTTTTTTCTTTAAAATACTGTGGATTGCTGCGATATTTTTCCACGTGGTTTTTCTATTTTATTTCTTTATTTTTTAAAATTATATTTGTCGATTTTTTTTAATATTCAGCTGATTGAGAATTTAGTTTTGTAATTTTTTTTTAAAACATTGTTAATTGCTAGAGTGTTTCTCTGCATGGTTATTTTTATGATTTTCTTTGAAATTATTTTTTTATTTTATTTTTTAATATTGAGCTGATTAAAAATTACAGTTACAATATGTTAGGAAAGCACTGTAACTTTCCTCGAAAATTACTGTTGATTGCTATAGTGTTTTTTCCCACATGGTTTTTTTCTGTTTTTGTTATGTTTTTCTCTAAAATTATCTTTGTCAATTTTATTTTTTAAATATTAAACTGTTTAAGAATTGCAATTACAAGTAAATACAAGTTTTTCCTCATAAAACACTATGGATTGATACAGTTTTTCCTCACATGGTTTTTTTCCAGTTTCTTTTGTGTTTTCTTTTTTTGTGATATTTTTTCCAAAATTATCTTCGTTGATTTTATTTTTTTTAATATTGAGTTGGTTAGAATTTAACTTTGTAATAAAGCTTAATCATGTGGGGAAAGCATTGTAGCTTTGCTCATAAAACATTGTGGATTGCTATAATGTCTCTCTGCATGGTTTTTTTTTGTCATAATTTTTTTTAAATTATATTTTTTAATTTTATTTTTTTAATATTGAGTTGTTTGTGAATTACAATTACAAGTCATTACAAATAAGGCTAAATCATGTGGGGAAGCACTGTAACTTTCATCACAAAACACTGTGAATTGCTACAGTGTTTTCAACATGATATTTTTTCCTTTTTTCGGTGTTTGTTTTGTTATTTTTTTTCTAAAATTGTCTTTATCAATTTTATTTTTTTTAATATTGAGCTGATTAAGAATTTAGCTTTGTAATTTTTTTCTTTAAAATACTGTGAATTGTTGCAGTGTTTTCCCATGTGATTTTTTTATGATTTTTTTCAAAATTATTTTTTTTTGATTTTTTTTAATATTGAGCTGGTTAAAAATTATAATTACAATAAAGCTAAATTATATGAGGAAAGCGTTGTAATTTTTCTCATAAAATACTATAGATTGCAACAATATTTCTCTAAATGGTTTTTATTTTATCTTATTGGGAAAAGCGCTATAGTTTTCCTCACAAAACATTGTCAATTGCTACAATGTTTTTTCTCATTGGTTTTTTTTCTTCCAAAATTATCTTTGTTGGTTTTTTTTTAATATTAAGTTGGTAGAGAATTTAGCTTTGTAATTTTTTTTCTTTTTATTAACTAAAAAGCTAAATCATATGACGAAAGCACTGTATCTTTCCTTACAAAACACTGTAGATTGCTATAAATCATTTTGTTCAATCGCTAAGTTTTTAATCACCAACACAACTTTTTTTTTTGTCATGAAATATTTGCTCTATCATACCTTTAATTTCTATTACTTATCTAGTGTTGGTTCATAATTATAACACTATCAAGTATATTTATTTTATAAGCTCGCGGCAGTATGCAGTCATGTCATCTCGTACAATATCAAAGATAAATCTGTATCGACAAGGATAATAATGACCAAACAACCTATTTTCGGCAGCGTCATACCTGGAGTGATTGCAGTGTAGACTTGTGAAACATGAAATTTGAATTGGAATACGATACGCACAAAGGTCACTGTTGGGTGTTGATAGATAGCAACAGATTGGCCGACCATCTATTAGAATCTCAGATTTTTCTTTGTTTTTGATTTTTTTTCAAAAATCTCAGACTACACTAAAATCTTAAAGCATACGACTGTGTTCTATCACCTCCTCCTAAACCTGACTATGTATAGCAATACTTGGCTACATCTTTTGAAACATTGTCTTCTAATTATTTGAAGAATATTTACCACTAATTTTATATTTAAGGATGTCGTAAAGAAATGAAATTGATGATTTTTTTATCGATGAAGAAGACCGACAGTTAACAAGGATTCATTGCCGTCCCAAGGCAACAAAATTTTGTTTATTGGACTCCTACTTTTCTTTGCATTCGTAGAGGCCGGTGAAAATTCTCTGAAACTTGGACAATCGTTTTTTAACTTCTTCGCTTACAAGTGACAGCTGAAAGGTACATATAACTACTAATTAAACTACGGCTATACCTTAGGCCAAATAAGTGGCAGCCAGGGTTGCTGGATTACAAGGGCGTTGGAGTCATGGGTTGAGTCTAGTGACTTGTTGATTTCCCTTGAATGCGTCAATGTGGTGGTTACATGTCTGCTCACTACTGTTGCCTTAATGCTTCCGTACAGGACAGATGCAGTAGCCTTGTCATACTTGAAAACAAAGGGGGACAGTTCTCTCACATTAGGTTGTGTTTGGTTATTTTTTTAAAATAAAAAAGATAAAAATAGTTAAGATAAAGAGGAAGTGTTCTGGTATGATTTTTGTTTTAAGATATTATAAATTCATTTCAAAACTGTTTTAAAAATATATTTATTTTATATCTTTATTTTAACTCTTACAATCAAACATGTTCGGTCTTATCTATAACTATCCTTTATATATATTAAAACACTAATCAAATATAGCCCAACTTTCTCGTGATTCCTCGTGATCCAAATGTTTATGGAGTTGTTATAGTATATACGACGCATGATGTGAGAAAGTTTATAAATTTTGTTTAATATTTTGAAACCACTAATTGTATATCTGATGTTCTGATTCCGGATATCCTAACTGTTTCCTTTTCTTGATCACATAAACTTCCCTCCATCTTTATTTTTTTCCATCTTCAAAAAGAGAAAAGAATAGATAGAAAGATCATAGCAATTTGCTTACGCAAACAAATACGACTTGTCCACTTCTATGTTACTTTGACCCTTGTAGATTGGAAACCGTACCTGTATTCCATCTGTTACAGAAAGCAAAATAGTTCAAAGTTTTCCCAGTTGCTAATGGACACTCTTTCTTCAATGCTAATTATTATTACGAATCTACTCCTTCTATTCTCTAGATTCTGTAACACAGCTAATACACTTACTTTGTCTCAATCTATTCGTGATGGAGGGACAAGAACCTTAGTTTCGAAATATGGAAGTTTTGAGCTTGGTTTCTTCAGTCCTGGAAGTTCCAGGAACCGTTATGTCGGAATATGGTACAAGAACATCCCAGTTAGAACTGTTGTTTGGGTTGCAAACAGAAACAACCCAATCAATGATTCCTCTGGCTTCTTGATGTTAGACAACACAGGAAATCTTGTACTTGTCAGCAATAACAATAGTACTGTTGTTTGGTCATCAAACTCAAAGAAAGCAGCTCAGAATGCAATGGGAGAACTCCTGGATTCTGGGAATCTGGTCTTAAGAGATGAGAAAGATGCCAATTCTGGAATCTACTTGTGGCAGAGTTTTGATTATCCATCTGATACATTGCTTCCAGGAATGAAGCTTGGATGGGACTTACGGATTGGACTTGATCGGCGGCTATCAGCATGGAAGAGCCCTGATGATCCATCTTCGGGAGATTTCACATGGGGAACACAACTACAGAGTAATCCTGAGTTAGTTATGTGGAAGGGGTCCAAGAAGTACTATAGAAGTGGTCCATGGAATGGTATCGGGTTCAGTGGTGGGCCGGAGTTAAGGATTAATCCAGTTTTTTATTTTGATTTCGTCGACGACGGGGAGGAGGTTTATTACACATACCACCTCAAAAATAAATCCTTAATCACGAGGATAGTTATGAACCAAAGTACCTATTTTCGGCAGCGTTACACCTGGAATGAAATCGATCAGTCATGGGTACTCTATGCAAATGTGCCGAGAGATTACTGTGATACTTACAATCTTTGTGGTGCCTATGGAAATTGCATCATTAGCCAGTCGCCAGTTTGTGAATGTTTAGAAAAATTCACGCCTAAATCACCTGAGAGTTGGAATTCAATGGACTGGTCTCAAGGGTGTGTACGAAATAAGCCACTAGATTGCCAGAAGGGAGATGGATTCGTTAAATATGTTGGTTTGAAATTGCCAGATGCTACAAATTCTTGGGTAAACAAAACTATGAATCTCAACGAATGCAGGTCAATATGCTTACAAAACTGTTCTTGTATGGCATATACAACTACAAATACTAAGGAACGCAGTGGCTGTGCTATTTGGTTTGGCGATCTGATAGATATTAAACAGTTTCCAGCTGCGGGGCAGGAAATATACATTCGCTTGAATGCTTCAGAATCAAGTGAGTGCTTATCCTTACTCTTAGTTAATCCATGAGTATTTATAATATATTTAATCATCATTTTGCAGCTTCTCTAGTTTCTTAGCTGTATTGTAACTATATTTCTTTCTCTCTCTCTCTTTCTTATCGATCATGTAGAGGCTAAAGCTGCATCTAAGATAAAGATGGCAGTGGGAAGTGCACTGTCTATTTTCGTGGCATGCGGGATTCTTTTGGTCGCCTATTACATCTTCAAAAGAAAGGCAAAACTCATAGGTAAAGTTACTTTGATTGCTTTCAGTAAATGAGCATCTTGTTTTTTGCGAGTTTAATAGAAAGGAACAGCTTTTTAACTGGCTTTGAGCTTATCGTTGGTTAGACTTTAGAGAAGCCGAGAAGGTTCAATGGATTTACAATTAGAACAACTGAAATAACTACATGACTTAGCCTTGATTAGATAGTAGCATTCAGGAAAATTACAGAGTGAAGTTCTGTATTGCCTCAGTTTTGTAATCATTGTCGCAACTGCTATCTTTGATCTGAACAATCAAAATCTTAGCTCATTATTCATTTCTCCTCGTTTATCATGTATGTGATTCCCATTTTCTACTGTCTGAGAAAACAGGAGGCAACAGAGAAGAAAATGACCAGATAGATAGTGGACCAAAGGAAGACTTGGAGCTACCCCTATTCCAGTTCACTACAATAGCCAATGCCACCAACGGCTTTTCATTCAACAACAAGATAGGAGAAGGTGGTTTTGGACCTGTGTACAAGGTAAATTTCTCAATTTTGAGTGAAATAGCTAAAAGAAAAACGAAGTACCTCATTTTATGTAGAAGACTGGTCCAACATTCTCAAATTGAAGCGAAATGACTATATTAACTTCTAGAGCCCAGTTTTAGTGAGATAAGCATAAGTATTTTGGGATGCCATTTTCTAGGGTACTCTAGAAGATGGCAAAGAAATAGCAGCAAAAACGCTATCAAGGAGTTCTGGACAAGGAATAAATGAGTTCAAAAATGAAGTTATACTGATCACAAAGCTTCAGCACCGAAATCTTGTAAAACTTCTTGGCTGTTGCATTCAAGGAGAAGAGAAAATTCTGGTTTATGAGTACATGCCCAACAAAAGCCTCGATTCCTTCATTTTCGGTACTTTTCTAAACCAGACAAGCTTTGATGTCCTATCGTTACGTACGTCTTTGATTTTAATACAATCAAGCTTGTTTCTAGGTGTTTAAGTGGCATGTTGCACTAATTAACAAACACTTGACAGATCAAACAAGAGGCAAACTGTTAGACTGGTCCAAGCGTTTCAGCATTATATGTGGTATTGCTAGGGGGCTTCTATATCTTCATCAGGATTCCAGATTGAGGATTGTACACAGGGATCTTAAAGCAAGTAACGTTTTACTTGATAAGGATATGAACCCAAAAATCTCTGATTTTGGTTTGGCCAGAATGTTTGGTGGAGACCAGACGGAAGGAAACACAACCAGAGTTGTTGGGACTTAGTAAGCACTTACCAATTACATGCCATACTTTATTATTTTTATTTTATATTTTGTTAACAAAGAACATAATTTGTTTGCTGTAGAGTCAAACATAAGAAATCTGTTTATGAGCCAGATGCAATACTTACATTTATGTGTTTGTGTTTAAATGACATTCGGCAGTGGTTATATGGCTCCTGAATATGCTACTGATGGGCTCTTCTCAGTGAAGTCTGATGTTTTTAGCTTTGGAATCTTAATGCTTGAGATAATAAGTGGAAAGAAGAGTAGAGGATTTTATCATCCAGACCATAGCCTAAGCCTTATTGGACATGTAAGTGTCAAGGTTCATTTTCTTACTTGCGTCTGCTGAACAAGTGTATGACGGAAAGTTCCTTTTCTTTTCTAGGCATGGAGATTGTGGAAAGATGGAAAACCTTTGGACTTAATTGAGGCGTTTCCAGGAGATTCACGCAATTTATCAGAAGTGATCATGAGATGCATAAACATTAGTCTCTTGTGTGTGCAGCAGCATCCTGATGATAGGCCAAGCATGGCCACTGTGGTTTGGATGCTAGGAGGTGAGAATACACTGCCTCAGCCAAATGAACCAGGCTTTTTTAAGGGTAGCGGTCCGTTCGGACCATCTTCTTCATCAAGCAATATTGAATTATCTTCGAACAATGAATTTACTGCCTCACTCTTGTATCCTCGGTAGTTGATTGTGCTGGATGAAATGTTCACAATTTTTGATATGTTCCTTGTCACGACGTGAATTCCAGCTCCATAATTTCCAACTCCATAATTATCTATGTTGTTTATTTAATTGATGTTATGAATAATTTGAGTTATGATTATGTGAATTATCGGTAAATTATGTGAAATTACCGGGTTTATTAGTTAATAAAGAGGTTAACCGGATATGGGGTAATTCATATGGAATTGCTTAATTGTTTGGCAAACAAAAGAGGTTAACCGGATGCTGGGTAATCCGAATGGAATTATCAGATTGATTGGCTAACAAAAGAGGTTAGCCAAATGCTGGGTAATTCATACGGAATTACCAGATTGATTTTGACCGGCAACGCAGGAGCGGTGTTGAAAGGACTCTTCACCTACGCTAAGCCTCAGAACGAACATATCAAAAGAACAAGTTATTTAAAACTACGCAGCATTTCATAATCTTCAGAAATATTAAATTTTTCAAACTAATGAAACTAAATGATAGTTCAAAACTTCTCATCAGTAATTAAATAAAAAAACAATAATCCATAATACTCATTACATTATCAAAAATCCAAACTTAATTAAAACAAGGTAATAGTAGAGCGTCTAAGACATCGAATCAAAACTAAAAGGAAAACTCGCAAAACAAGCAAGACACACTGACCAAAATTGAAGAAGCAAGAACACTCAACAAAGTCCACCTGCTATAAAAAACTAAGAACTTGAAATAATATTAAGAATGAGGGGTGACTTCAACCAACTCAGTGAAGGAATAATATTTAATATACATTATAGATATTAATGATATTAATAGTTTGCAAGTTGATTTATCTTGATATAAATATACATATACATATGCATACTAAACATATTATCATAAAATAGTGTAATACATGTCAGAGATCAGATGACACCCGAAGGTGACCACTGTGGGATGATCAGTCGCCACAAGCTGATGTTTCTCTCACCAGCTAGGTATACAGAATATTATGTGCACATAGTCTAACTACTCTCCGTTAGCATGGAGTTACTGGCAAGTCCTATATCAAGGCATAATAGATATTCACATAATCATCAAAGAAATATATATCATATCGAATAGAATTTAGCTCGACGGAATGTGAGTGCAATTCAAGAATAAATGAGTACTCGGAAAATAAAGTAACATATATAAATATTCAAGAAATTAACTAGTCGTACTCACACTACCAGAAATTCGCTAAATACCAACGGATTTACCGACGGAATATTTCTATCGGTATTTTGAGGTCAAAATTACCGACGGCCACTTTCCGTCTGTAATTCAGTCTGTAATTATCGACGGAAACTTTTCCGTCCGTAATTCAGTCAATAACTAGCGACGGAAAATTTCCTTTCAAAATTTACCGACGGATTTTTAACACATCACCGATGGAATAAATTAAAATAATAATTAATTTTATATCCGTCGGTGAATCCGTCGGTAAAACTGCCATATAAGTTTAAGTGACCGCCCGTTCAGTTCATTTTTTCTTCTCCTTCGTTTCTCTCATTCGGTGAATCCTCTCCATTCTTCAAAGCTTTCACCTCCAATCTCTAGCAAGTTTTCTTCATCATCTTCATCAGTTTAAAAGATTAGTGTTTCCTCTATTTCATTTTACTTTAATAGTTTTTTTTTGCTATTTTTTTTGTTATTTTTTTTGTTTTGGTGTATTTTTTGTAATGTAGATAAAGTCTATGGTTTTTTTTGCATAATTCATTGCTAAAGTATATAGTTTTTTTTTTGAATTTATTGAATATTTTTTATTGTTGTATTGCCATAATTATTATTAGTTAATTTGTTGAATTTTTATTGTTAATGTTGAATTTACCATAGACTTAGTAATTGAATATATTGGAATAATTATTAATTTTACTTTATTATTGCATGATTTGTGTTTAATTTTTTTCATTTATTTTGATTGTTATTCTAGAGTTTTTTTTTAATTTATTGTTTTGTTGTATTGGCATAATTATTGAATAATTACTTGAATTGTAATTCTTAATGTTGAATTTACCGTAGAATTAGTAATTGAATATGTTGGAATAATTATTAGTTTTACTCTATTATTGCATGCTTTGTGTTTAATTTTTTCCATTTATTTTGATTGTTATTCTAGAGTTTTTTTATTTATTTATTGTTTTGTTGTATTGGCATAATTATTGAATAATTACTTGAATTGTAATTCTTAATGTTGAATTTACCTTAGGATTAGTAATTGAATATGTTGGAATAATTAGTATAGATTGGGTAAATTGGTTGTGGCTATTGTTAATATGTGCAGGTTTGTGGATTTGGATAGTATCCGGTATAGGGAAGGTGCTGTCGAATTTTTTTTTTACATTTGAATTTAATTATATAATTATTTGTATCAAATTGTGTAGATACGTAGAACGAAAACCAGAGCTGATCGCTCAGGTGCGGTCGCAACTAGTTCGTCTAGCAGCGAGGATGATATTTCCTTAGGTGCCTCTCAAGAAGAGGCACCTACACCACCTGCGCCGTCAACCGATGCTGCCTCTTCCAGCGGTACTTCACAACGCAGAGGTGGCGTGCCTTCGCAGCGGAATCAATTTACCCGCAAGTACAAGGCACAGTGGAAGGACGACCTTTCAATGTAAGTTTGTTAAGGTTTTAGTTTTTTTAAAAAAAAATTACAACATAATTTATGAAGTAATCACTATTGAATTTATTTCATTTATTTTCAGGTTCACAAACATTGAAGCCGCCCGAGTAATATCATCGGCGTTTAAATCGTCGATGGAGATTCCATTGTTTCAATGGAGTCAGATGTCCAAGCATCCTGAATGGATGCCTCAAATCAATGCATGGTTTAACAGGTTTGAGGTTGGTATTAATTTATAATTTTCAGCTTATTAATATAGTTGTAAATAAATTATTATTTTTATTTAAACTTGTTTATTTATACAAAGCACAAATTATGCTGGGACATTGAGCATAACACTATTGTGAGGAGGGTGTGGGAAAATCACGCGGCAACTAGGTAAGATCGAAAACAATACAGGATTTTTTTTAGACAAAAATTTATGTTTCGAAATGTAATTTTTGGTTACGTGAAGCAGGTTGCGTGATTTTTGGTATGAAGCACAGAAAAAGGCAAAAAAAATCGCGAGGGATAGGGGTTTCCAAGGCTGGAACGATGTTCCGGTTTGGAGGGATTTCAAACCGATATACATCCCGGAAGATATATGGCCGCACTATCTTGAGCACGTGACGTCTGAGCGGTTCACACGATGCTCACAGTCCGGTGCTGGCAACCGGAATCGGCCAATTCATGGCGGGGTGACAACTCACACTGGCGGCTCCGTTCCATTTGCTGCACATGCGAAACGGATGGTAAGATTAATTTAAATGAAATATATCGTTAAATTTAGTTGTTGTTAATATATCTTTTTTCATTATAGGCTGCGTCTCTTGGACGTGAGCCAAGCCCGATGGAGCTGTTTGTGGAGACGCACGTGCGGAGTCAAGACCGCTAGAAGGGGGCGCAACAGTTCGTTGATAACCGTGCTCAGCATTTCGTGGTATATTTGTTCAACCATTTCAGGAGACCTATAATAATCGGTTGAGGGAGAGATACGGGGACGATACTTTGACCCATCCGGAATTCGATCCGGATTTGTGGATGGAGGTTGGCTCGTCAGGTGGACCCGATAAAAATCGGGTTTATGGGCTCTCCAACACTATGGCCGACAACTTGCGGTCGACCCGTAGTGTTTCAACCGTTGGGAGCTCCCAATCAATATCGAGCTCCCAATCTAAGGAGTTTGTGGCTTTGCAGCAACTCACCGAGAAATACGATAACCTACAAGCGGAGTACGTACAACTCAAAGTGTCTCATGCACAACAAAGAGCGGAACAAAGAGCGGAGTCTAAGCAATTCAAAGCGTCTCAAGCACAACAAAAAGCGGAGTATGAAGCGGCTCATGAACAGCAAAAAGCGGCTTATGACCAGCTTTACGAAATGATTATGAAATTGTCAAATAGCGGAACATGTGTGCCTAATCCTTTTTGGCCGTATAACCACCAGCCTCCGCCAGGATCTCCTCCTCCTCCTCAAGCTCCATCATCTTGATATTAATTTGTAATCAACATTATTTACCTTTGTTTTTTTTTTAAACATATTCAGTTTGTAATGAATATTATTTAACTTTGTTTTTTTTTTATGTTTAATATAAATTTTATTTGCATAATTGGTTTGTATTACAATTAATTTTTATAGTTTTATATTATATATCCTAAATAATTTTTAAAAAACAAATTAAGAAAAAAACTATTACCAAGGATTTTACCGACGGATGAATTCAGTCGGTATTTTAGACACTCACCGACAGAATTACCGACGGACTTAATCCGTCGGCATTTAACAGTAGCTTCCACAATCACCAACGAATTTACAAACAGACATATTCTGTCGGTATTTCATACACTCACCGACAGATTTACCGATGGATAGTTTCCGTCGGTCAATCACAATATACCGACGGAATAAAATCCATCGATATATTTCAAGTGGGAATCTTTTTTTTTTGCGCGCAAATTCCGTCTGTAAAACCATCGGCAAATGGTTTTTTTATTTTTCCGACCGATATAGCGACGGAATGAGGAATCACCGACGAAGGGAAAGCCGACGGACGTAATCCGTCGGTGAGTACGTCGGTAAAAAAATCATCAACGAACTTCTAATCACACACCAACGGAATTTGTCCGTCGGTAAAACTGTGAAATCTTGTAGTGTCATTATATAATCAACATGCATATTTATTTATATTACATGCATATTAAAAATTATCCCACTCACCCGAAAAAATATAGAACTAAAAGGAATGTTAGTGAAAGACCCGAAAATCATATTGAGGATCGTTAGGAGAACCTACAACAAATATACGAAATATACTAAAAAAATCAACCCAAAACAACACAATTTAAAGACTCTAATGCATAAAAAAAAACCAGGTTCAGTCTCCTAAGTTTAGGGACTAAAACAATAATTTTTCAAAACAGGGATCAAAACGTAATTTTACCAAAATTGGAGGACCAAACTATAAATACATAACCATACTGAAATTCCACCCATAAACCATCCTCAATTTTGTCTATAACAAACCAGGGACCGGACTGTAATTTTTTTATAAAGTTTAGGGACTAAAATGTAAATTCCCAAAATTGAGGGACCAAACTAAAAATATTCCAAATCAATTACCAAACTGAGATTCATCAGCCTTAACCTCATAATAACACTACCCAGAATCTCAAAAGACATATCGGGGTCAAATTATAATTTTCCAAAGTTTAGGGACTAAATTGAAATCCTTAGTTTTATGAGGAGAGGGTTTTGACGGCCATAAGAATTAGAAAAGAAAAAAGTAATTCTCTTGCAACTTTTCCTTATATACCTAGGTTGACTTAGGTTAGGTTTGGGTTGACTTGGGCTTAGGTTTGGGCCAAAAGTTTAGGTCTTACATTCCTCCACTCGCAAAAGTCATTAAACCTATTTAAAGGTATATTGAGTTTTTAGATGTATTAGTTGATTAGTTTTGAATGCATTCTGCTTTTACCTTATCTCGAATTTGGATTAGAATTGCATCTATTTAAATGCACATTTTTAGTTTTTCTTTTTTTTTTTTAAGAAACTTTATCTAATACAATTTGCTTTTGCCTTTTTTCCTTTTAACGAGTAAGAGTGTATGAAGGGGCAAAAAATTGTTGTTCTAGGAATAAGACAACAATAATACCTAAGAGATGGATGGATTAGGTGCTCCACTAATTATGTCAAATAATGCAAATAAATATACTAAGCACATATAACACAATAACCAACAATATAATTAGAGTGCTTAAAGTAAAGAGATAAGGGAAGAGAGATTACAAACTCGATTTTTAACATGGTTTGGCAAGTCTAAATCCACAAGTCAAGTACCAACCGTACTTGAATATTATACTCTTTTACTATTCCAAGTGAAAGATACAATGCCCTTGATGAATCTACACCAAGTAATTACACAACTTGAAGATATTCCATCTTCAAGATTTTTCCCTTGGTGACAATACTTCACCAATGCCAAGAGTTTATCCAAACTCTCAAGTGTTTACAATTATGATTTGTTTACAACAAGATTCACACTCTAAAATAGCATTTAGGATGATTGAAGGTGTGTAAGTGTAATGAGTGTGAGATTTTATACTCTTATGCTAAAATATAAAGATTTAATTTAACACAACTCAGAGTATGTTAGGATTGATGATTTCTAGTTGGTTGTTATTTTAGAATAGCTTCTATATCATATATGTTCATAAAGCTCACTTTATTTTGCATAAAAGAGCTATATATGTGTTTCCAAAAGAAACTAGTCTTTTATAGCCATTGGAATGTCTCTGACGACTATAAAGGTTGACCAGTTAAAATGACCATATCATCCGATCGACCGATTCCTACAAAATTCCTAAGAGTTCATCACAAATGAACAGCGGTCAACTGGTTCAATTGGTATGCCCAAATTGTCGACCAGTTCAGCTTAAAAACCAGTTTTAGTAGTTTCGAACCTGGTAAAACTTGAACCGATTAAATGTATATTAATCTTATTTATGCATGCAATGTGAAGTGTGAGTTTATTTTAGTTTTCTATTATGTAAGATATAAAGATATAACAATAAGCTCTAAAATGAGTCCTTAATCTAAGTCTTCACTTGCTTCGCATCTTGGACTTGTTGATGGATTTCTTCATTCAATTCCATATGCTTGTTGATGTGATCTTCATATAGAACTTTTTTAAACTTAATCTCATCCAAGCATATCATTAGTCCATTTTCCATTTAATTATTATCATCAAAATACAAGATATTATAAATATTAATATGTGACCCATAGGTCACCAATCTCCTCTCTTTTTTAAGATATAAAGATATTATCTCCTCCTATATTTTGCAATTTAGTGTGCACTTAATAAGAGATAGAAATAGAACTAGAAAGCACACTATCTAGGAAATGAGGGCCCAAATGTGCACTTAAAAGAAATAGAGATAGGGCTAGAATGCAAGCTATCTTGGTGAGGGCTCAAAGATATGCTCAAAAGAAAATAGAGATAGAGATAAGGCTAGAAAGCACACCACTTAAATGATGACGGCTCAAAGACGCGTTAAAAAAAAAGAAGAGATAGAGCTAAAAATTGCACAATCTGAGTATGTGGGCTAAAAGGTACCCTTAATAGATAGGGCTAGAAAACACCCTATTTGGTATACAAGGGCTAGAAAGTGCACTCGGAAGGAAAGAGATCTGGCTAGAAAGCGCATTATCTGATGGTTGAGATAGGGTTAGAATGCATGCTATCTAGAGTGATAAGGGCTCAAAAACAAGCTCTAAAGGAAATAGAGATAGAGATAGGGCTAGAAAACACATTACTTGAATGATGAGGGCTCAAAGATGCGCTAAAAAGAGAAGAGATGGAGCTAAAAATCGCACAATCTAAGTATGTGGGCTAGAAGATACCCTTACTAGATAGGGCTAGGAAACGCCCTATCTGATATACGAGGGCTAGAAAGCACACTCGAAAGGAAAGAGATCAGGCTAGAAAGCATATTATCTAATGGTTAAAGGCTTAAAAGCTCACTAAAAAATAAAAGATATAGGGCTAGAAAGCGTATTATCTTAGTGATGAGGGCTCAAAGACGCACTAAAAAAGAGAAGAGATAGGGCTAGAAAGCTCATTATCTGAGTGATGAGGGCTCAAATACGCACTTACAGAAAATAAAGATAGGGCTAAAAAGTGTATTATCTTAGATATGAAAGCTCTCAAAGACACTCAAAGACACACTTGATGGAAATAGAGATATGGCTAGAAAGTGCGCTATCTGAGATATGAGGGAATGAAGGCGCACTCGGAAGGAGATAGGGGTAGAAAGAACACTATCTAATGGTTGAGGGCTTAAAAGCTCACTAAAAAGAGAAGAGATAGGGTTAGAAAGCGCATTATCGGAGTGGTGAGGACTCAAAGGCACACTTGAAGGAAATAAAGATAGGGCTAAAAAGGGTATAATCTAAGATATGAAGGCTCTCAAAGGCATTCAAAGACGCACTCGATGGAAATAGAGATAGGGCTAGAAAGTAAGTTGTCTGAGATATGAGGGAACAAAGGCGCATTCGAAAAAAGATAGGGTTAGAAAGCGCACTATCTAAGATATGAGGGCACAAAGGCGTAGTCGAAAGGAGATATGTTAGAAAACACTTTACCTATAAGATGATGGCTCAAAGGCACACTTAAAAGGAAAAAGATAGGGCCTAAAGGAGCATTATCTAAAAGATGATGGATTAAAGACGCGCTTAAAAAATGATTTGCTGGTAAAAAACTAGTCTATCAAAGATCAAAGTATAATGCATTATGATCAATTTTGATGTTAGTTTCAAACAAACTTGTTCTAAGAAGAATTCAAGTGATTCATGTGTACAGGTTTTCATATTTATTAAAATCTTTGTTTTATTGTTTTGGTAAAGGTATGAAGTGACCTTTTATTTCGTGTTTTGTTGGTTAATAGGGTTCAAGTTTTAATTTAAGGGTTTCAGAGAACCAGTCTTTAAAACATTCATTTTATTTATATGAATAATGAAGCTTGTTTTTTATGAGAAAGCATTGTCTACTAATCCAGATTGCCTGTCTTTGATTAGAAAGGGCCTGATTGGGCAGGTATCGTTGGCTTTAACTTTTGGTTATGAAAAAAAAAAGATATTTATAAACTCAAAATGTGTTAAAGGGATTTCTAAACTAATGATCATTAGTGCTTGTTTTGAGGCCTTTTTTATCCATGAATTTCTAGACCTTCGGATTGATTTGCAAAATAGTCTGTCACGCCCCTAATGTCGGGTTAAGGCTCTTTCTCTTTATTTTCTTCATTTGGTTTTGAGCATTATCATCATATTAGCAATTTTTTTGGTATGCTCTAGACTCTTTGGATTCTTTCATGCCTCTAGCTTTATTTAGGCACCTTTAGTCATTGACGATCATTTCGCTTATTTGGATTACTTTTCTTTGATTCTCGCACTTACCCCTAGTATGGGGTGTGATCTTAGTCAAAGTCATTTCTCAACAAAAAACTTACTAGGCTCAATAAGGACATTAAAAGATATATTTTTAGTCTTGTGAAAGGATTATCAAAGATGGTCTTTTCTTATTTCAAATAGATGCATTTAGGATCGGTAAGTTTTGTTTTCTTTCATGCGAACATGCAAAATGGTTTCTCATTATTCATTCAGCTAAAACTTAGCTTTTAAGTCATCTTGTGGTGTTTGGGTTGTTCTTCAAGTTTTTCTAAGTGTATGGTCACCTTTCTAGGAGATCACTTGAATTTCCAGAACTTGTCTATTACAACAAACACCAATTTGACTTCTATTTTTGTACTAATACTTTGATTTTTCTAAAAACCTCTGTGAAAACATGAGATCATGCTTAGAAGAAGGAAATACACCAAAGAATTCTTAGCCAAACTTTAATTTTTATTGATTGATGGAAAGAGTACATCAGGCATGGTATTTTTTTACAATGTCAGAGTTTATAGGTCTAGGCAGATCTTCCCCATTCATATTGGTTAAGATTAAAGCTCCTTATAAAAAAGCCTTTTTCACCACATATAGTCCTTTATAGTTTGACACTTATTTACTTGGATCTTTTATTGATGCTAGTGATATCTTCTTCAATACTAGGTCTATTTTTTAAAACACTTTTAGCCTGACCTTCTTATTGTATGGTTTAGCCATTCTACTTTGGCACAACTGGTGGTGACAAATGGTCGACAATCTCTTTTCATCAATAAAGTTTAACTGCTCAAATCTTTGTTTTGTCCATTATAATTCATTCAGTTCTACTTCCTTTAATATCCTTAATGATGGAATCGCTGCTTCTAAAGGAGTTGCACTCATAGAAGTTATAATTGTGGTGTGGTGTGCGTGAAGCGCATATAGAAGCATCTTATTCCAATCCTTGTAGGTGACCACCATCTTTTGAATGCTCTTTTGAGATTCTTATTAGCTGCCTCAACAACTCCATTCATTTTTGGTCTGTAAGGAAAGGAATTGAGGTGTTTAGTCTTTCATTTGGTGCAAAACTCAGCAATAAGCTTTCCATTGAAATTTTAAGCATTGTCAGTAAGCTATAGCAACATATCAAATCTTTCTCAATGAACTTCTTGACTACTTTATATGTCATATATGCATAATAGTTAGCCTCTACCCATTTAGTGAAATAGTCAATGACCAACAAAATAAACTTGTACTTGTTACTGGCCTTCAAATAGATTGGCCCTATGACATCCAATCTCTACATATCAAAAAGCCAAGATGAGGTCATGTTGAATAGCAATGCTGGAGGTTCATTTATCTCATTACCGTATATTAGGCACTTGTGGCATCTTATGACATAGTCTACACAATCTCTTTCCATGGTCAACCAAAAGTATTCAGATCTTTGCATTTACCTTGCCATTGTATGTTCATTGGCATGAGTGGCACAAATTCCCTTATGGATTTCCTTTAGTGCTTGCTCAATCTAATTTTCATTCAGGCATCTGACCAAAGTTCCATCAAATGACCCCTTATGGATTTCTCCTTCCAAGTAAAAATTTATGGCTATTCTCCTTAAAGTCTTTCCATCCTTCTTTGAAGCTCCTTGATGATTTTTTTAGTGTTAGGTGAACCTCTTAATGTCACTATACCATGATTTCCTGTCTAACAATTCTTCAATTTTACAATAACGAGCTTGGAGATTTCTGACTTTGATATTTATCGGTTGAATCCTTCCCCTAGTAACAATTTGTCATCGAGACTAGGGTTGCCAGGGCATCAGCAAACTGATTCTTTTCTCTACTCATCTGGGTGAATTTTATCTCTTTGAATTCGCTAGCTAATTTTAAGAGATAATTCTGATATGGCTTCAATTTTTCATTCTTGGTTTGCACTCCCTTTTTGTCTAACAGATGCATGAAAAATCTTTAGAATTTGACCATATGAGTGAAAACAAATTATCTTTTTTTTTGTTTTTTTAAATAAAGTTCATTTTTGAAATTTTGAATTTTTTATTTTTTGTGAAAAAATAGATATTTTGATATCGGGTCTATATCTTACAATATATGTCTATGACCCGATATTAGACAAAATTGTTAAAAAAACACGCGACGAACCCACAAATATTTTTTAAAATGGTCTTTGAAAAAAATCATTTTTTTCCTTATTGTTGTTGTTGTTGTTAGGCTAGACCCGGCTCATTGTCCAAGCTCGGCTTGGTCAGATCGAGTTAGGCTGATTGAAGGCCCAATAATGTTTTCTCTTTTTCTTTTTCTTTTTTATAATATTGGGTTGGACCTGGCCTAGCCATTTGGGTGGGCTAGAACAAGTACAACCCAACCATGTTAATTATATATAAACACTGCATGCAAAACGAATTCTCCATGCAGTGTTCCTAGGTTGGTCGCAGTAAGGGAGAGAATAGAGTTACCTGATATAGGGAGGTGGTTGGCTGGTCGTGTTGGGAGAGCCAAGGTGAGGCTGTGGCGATGTTGGTGGAAGAGTCGGCAGCTGGTGTTGGTATAAGAAAAAAAACTTGCGGCATAGAGGAAGAAACTTATGGTGGAGGATGTTAGGGATACAAGGGTGTTAAGCCACTGTTGGTCACGACTTTGGTGAGGTTGTGGAGGATGAGGATGCAACAAAGGAAGAGGAGGATGGGCAGCAATGGTAGAAGAAAAAAACTAGGGAGGCTTATTTTTTGCCTAACTTGCCCTTTAATTTCTTGTCCCTTAATGCCCAAAATCTGTTCTTATTTATATAGGGTGGAAAAGGGACATCTTATATGTAACACCCAAAAAAAAAAATAGTGTTAGGTTGACTTACGCTAGGATGACTTTAGAGAAAATAAGCTGGCCTGCTATATGAAAAAATGATGGGGAAGAACCAGCCTATCCTGGGTTAAGATTTATGGAGGATAAAACCAACGCTAGGATAACTCAAAAGAGGGATAGGAACCAAAGATATCTAGCACTCAAATATCCCCTCTCATTTTAGAGGGGGTATAAATGCAAGGAAAGAGGGAAGGTGACCCCTTCTTTTCCCCAAAAAGCTGGCCAACAACCTTGGCTGTAGCAATCTTCCTCTTTCCCAAAGAAAAACCCAGCAACCTAGTTGCATGTATCTTCTTTGAACGTTGGAGAAGAAAGGAGACTAAGAGAAAAACAGAGGTGGTCGAAGCCATAGAAGGATAAGGAGTCTAGACCCCTCCCCTATAACCGGCCAGCAACTTTGACTGCAACAACAGCCACCCACTCTAAGAAGAAAACCCTTACACTAGCTACATGACTAAGTAAAGGAGAGCTAGAGAGAGATAGTTTGAAGATTGAAAACATGGGAGGAGAGGAAGTGTAGTAAACCAGCTAAATAACAAGTGAGGAGAATAAGAAAACTAAGAGAAGAGGGAGAGATAAACTATTAAATCTTTCCTAAAGCTACTCAAAATCATAAAGTAAGGAAAAAACATCACCTCATTACTTGTTTCTTGGGATTTTAGGACAGAAAAAGAGAAGAAAACCTCAAGGAATTGGCTAGGGTTCTTACACGTATTACTTAAGAGAACTAGTTAAAAAGACTAAGGAGAATGGGGGGCTGGATAGGGGATATATTTCCAGAAAATAACAACCAAAGAAATGAATAAACTTAAACTCATGAACTTGGAGGAAGAACCGACCAGATTGAGGGGTTGGGTAGAATGTAATTATGTGATGAGATGCAAAACAATGACTAAACTCGTAAAAACATGTTTAAACCAAAACAAAATGCATGTTGATGATTAGTGCCTTAATTTTTCACATGTTATTGATGAACTTGCATGAAAAGTGAAATGAAATAATGAAATACATAGGGTATGATCTTGTTGGATTCCTAGAAACATGTTTGTGCTGAAACAGAATTTATGTTGATGTTAATGATTTGATTTTATTATGAGATTGGTGAATTTACATGTATATGGATCAAGTGAATGAAGATATGAATTATGGCATGTTATTGTGATTATACTTGTGATAGATTGAATGTTGTTGGCTATAGTCTTTGTTTAATTCGGTTTGGGGGTGTTATAAGATAAGGGGAAAGCCTAGCATAAACCTTGCACTTAAATGATAGAGAGATTAAGACATAAATGACTTGACTGTCACTGTCGATTTCTGAATCAGCAGTGACATGGTTAGCGTCAATGATTTCTAGGTCGGTAGTGATGTAGTTTTCATCAACGATTTTTAAGTCAACAATAGCCTATATGCGCTGATGATTTCAGCGCCAACCATAGAACTGGGTTATGTTGATGATTTCTCTAGTCGGTAGAGACTTAGTTTTCATAAATAATTTCTATATTAACAGTAGGACGTGTGCGCTGATTATTTCAGCGTCAACTGTAGAACTGGGTTGCCTTGACAAAATCTGGGTCAGCAGCGACTTAGTTTTCATCAATGATTTTTAAGTCAGCAAAGGCCTATATGCGCTGATGATTTCAGTGTCAGCCGTAGAACTGAGTTACGTTGATGATTTCTGGATCGGTAGTGACTTAGTTTTCATCAATGATTTTTGAGTTAATAGTACACTAAGTACATTGACAATTTCATGCGTCAGCCATAGGACATCAATTGCGTTAGTGATTTCTGAATCAACAATGACCCAGCTTTCGCTACCGAATTCTGGGTCAACAGCAAATCAGTTTCTACTGATGAATATTGGGTCACCAACGAATCAGTTTTCACTACCAAATTCTGTGTCACTAGTGAATAACTTTTTACTGGTGAATTCTGGGTCACCAGCGAATAAGTTTTCACTAACGAATTATATGTCACTAGTGAATAAGTTTTCGTTGCTGAATTCTGGGTCACAGGCGAATCAGTTTTCAATGTTGAATTCTATGTCACCAGTGAACTAACATTCGCTAACAATATTCTGCGACAGACTTTCATATCATAATTGACTTAAATGCCTGTAACAATTTCATTATATGATTGTTTGATATGTGGAACACTTGAGTGTGAACATGTGTATTCTTGAAATATGTATAGTGACAAGTTATGTGATTACCGAATGTAAATGTGTTGATTTATGACCATTGATGTGTTAGGTGGTGCAACTGGGATCGGACCTTCGACTAGACAAGGGCACCCCACGGGGAGGAACAGATAGGTGGCTTCCACCCTTTCTAGCATAACATTAATTCCCCGAAGTGAATTTCTTATGAAGGGTCTTTTATTGTGTTATAGCTATTACTAAGCTGTTATGGAATGTCTGTACGAATATCATGAAGGATCTACTATTGTGATATAATGAATGTTAAATTGTTATGAAATGTTTCTACGAGTACTATATAAAATTTTGATTGTGTTATAATGAATGGTAAACTGTTACGGAATATTTGTACGAGTATTACGAAGGGACTATCATTGTGTTATAATAAATGCTAAATTGATACGAAATGTTTGTACGAGTATTACGAAGGATCTACTATTATGTTATAAGGAATGCTAAATTGATACGAAATGTTTGTACGAGTATTACGAATGATCTACTATTGAGATATAATGAATGCTAAACTGTTACCGAATGTTGAATAAGTATTATGATTAACTTCGGCTAATGGCATCCTAGAGGGATTGTTGGGTTGCGATTGATTGATTAGCTTTGGCTGATGACATTCTAGAGGGATTGCAGGGTTGTGATTGATGATTAGTTTCGGCTAATGGCATCCTAGAGGGATTGCCAGGTTGTGTTTGATGATTAGCCTCAGCTAAGGGCATTCTAAAGGGGGGGGAGAAAGAGAGTCAGGTTGCATTTGATGAATAGCTTATTTATTAGTACCCTAGAAAAATGACCGAGATGAATAGTATGATTAGCTTCGGCTAAGAACATCCTGGAGTGATGATCGGGTTGATATCGATGATTAGTTTCAGATAGTGATGTCCGAGGTGGATGACCAGGTTTGAATTTTATAATTAGCTTCGATAATTGATGAAACAATAAGGAAGTAAGGAGAAATGAAGGGATTATACCCTTTGAAACCATGAATGAATATTTACATTAATATTCCTTTAGTTATTTATTACTATGTTTAAATTGTTTATAATGCTTAAAATTATATTGTGTTGTAATAGGGATGTCACACCAATATGATGCATAAGGAATCCCATTCCACAAGCCCATATATTTTGAAAAGAACCATGTATTCTCATGTATAGACGTTATGTATTTTATAGAAATGAATGTACTAGTTGCAGAATTTTCATCTGGCCCTTTTGTAAAGACTTGTATCAAAAATTATAATGAAATACTGATGTGGATGTATGAACGTATAAATATGATGTTATCAATATATGTAAGTAGTATTTGCTTTTATGAGGATGTTGAATTATGAGATCACACGAGTATTGCACTATGTTATGAGATAAATGTTGTTATGTTAAACCCTGGGTATCATTGTGAGAATCATCAATAACATGATGATATAAATATGTATAAAAAACATTTGTCATCGATTTTGACTTTGAAAAGCCAGGTTATTACATTATCTTTATTGGGGACCAATCTTAGCCCTTGATCCAAGTGGGAAGGATCTCAACTGTTGGCTCATAGGTGTCATCATATTCTATAAAAATTAGGTTGTTAAAGGCTAGTTGGGTTGGCCTCTTTAGGACGGTGCCGCGACAACTATAGGGGCAATCAACCGGCGAGAATAATGTTAGGGTGTAGTACAATGTTAGGCCATCATAATGGTGTATGGTTTGGTTAAGAGTTGAAGCATTAAATGCTCTAAAGAGGTAGGCACTCGAGCAGCCTTTTCGAGTAAAACGGTAGGGGATGATAAACAGTAACCAAATGATAAGTCGTTGGTTTTCTCCTTTTTTTTTCTCTACTTGGTCAAAACAGCGTTGTTTTGGTCAAAACGTTTTTCTTTTTGCTTTTTGTTTCTTTTAATTACATCTTTAATTGACCTCGAACTTTTAATTTTATGTAATTTTGCCCCTACCGAACTTTAATATCATCCTTAAAATTTCAATGTCTTTTTTATTATAGTTCTTGGTCTTGAATTTATGTGATTTGATCCTCAACTGACCATTAAACTTTTAATTTTTTTCAATTGCCAAAATAAATGAAAATGGGGATTGGACCATTGAATCAATCAATGAATGTCATTAGACAAACAAATAAAAAGGAAAATGCAATCTAGAAAGGCTCAGTGCTTGACTTGACAATTATTAAGGTTATGTTTGGTTAGTGTTTTGGGATAGGATGAACATATAAAGAAAAGAAAGAAATGTGTTGGGTAAAGGAGACAAAAACAACTACATAAAATAAATGTCTTTGATATATTTTTGTGTGGATTTCTATACTTTTAAAACAAAAAATACAAGGAGAAATGTTTTCTCTATCACCACCATAGTTGTCTTTTATGTCCCAAAACAGTGACCAAATCTTACTTTAATGATCATGTTTAATATTCCCTTTACACACGTATGCTTGAACCTATACTTATTATTTTTTTTATTAACATAGGTGTCCAAGTCAGCTTGCACACCTCGACTAATCTCACGGGCCCTGAAATTAGCGACTATGTAAGCCTCCAGTGGCCCTAAGGGAACTTGAACTTGTGACTATTAAGGAGCAAATCCAAAATCTAACCAGTTAAGCTACCCCTCAAGGTTCTTAAACCTATACTTATTGGATGGAGGAGAAATATATTCCTTTTTTTTTTCTATCAAGATTCACAAATCTTGAAAACAAAATTGAAGAACTTCTTTTATCAAGTTTCATGAAATACTCTACTCACACACATATTTTTATAGCTAGAAATTAAGATCAATATCTTTTAAATATAATTCAAATAAATCTAATGTTAAAATTAATATGGAGTAATTTGGTTGGGGTTATTTTGATTTGTGCCCAAATTTGCTAATGTGATTGAGACCATAGTTGCTTTTTGATTTTCAACTTTTATCCTTTATAATAATCAAATGCTTTAAAAAAAATTAGAAATCAAATGAAAAGAATTAAGTTATTTAGGATATATTTGTTTAATATTCAAGGGTGGTATCGATATAAAAGATATAAAAATATATTTGATTGAAAAAATAACAATAAAATAATTTTTTTATAATAATTTTAAAATGAATTTTTATATTTTTAAAATACAACACGGAGACATCTTTTGTGTATTTACAATCTCTCTTTTTTGTCAAGACGATGGTCAAACGCAAATTTAATGATGAATTTTAATACTCTCTTCCCCTCCACACAAAGTATGAGGTTGTAATCGCTACGTGTTAGATGGGGGGTAAATATATTCCTTTTGCAACGCTGAATTCTAATCCAAGTAGTTTCAGAGCTACGAATTTCAGCTTACAACGCAATTCCAGTGAAGATGGTTCAGAAAGAACACAACGGTCCAATTGTTTGGTTTGGGTTTTTTTTTAGTACCTAGACTACCTAAGTATTGGTTTGGCTGATGTGGTATAATTAATCCCACATAAAGAGAGGGGTTTTGGCCCACTTTATTAGTTTTTTAAAAAAAAAATAAAAAAGAAAAAAACTTATATAACTAGTTTTGTGTAATGAAAAAAAAAAAAAAGGGATCTAAAAATCGCAACTTTTCAAAACAGTGTTGTGAATATCCATCCAACTTTAATTAACTGCTTCGATTGGAGTCGCCCGTGATTCAATTTAGCTTAGATTTATAAGTTCACAAGAATCACAACCCATCAAAGAACTCTAAAACGCGTGGTATATTTACTGTAGCAGGTTTTTTTTTTCTTTTGTTTTTTTTTTACCTAAAATTGATTTCTTCTTCTTTTTTTGTTTTTTTTTTAAAAAAATTTTTGTTTCAAAATTATCTTTGCTAATTTTTTTAAATATTGAGCTGGTTGAAAATTTAACTATATTGTTTTTTTCTTTAAAACATTGTGGATTGCTATAATATTCTCATACATTGTTTTCTTTTTTTTTATGATTTTTTTATTCTTTTTTTTTTTCAAAATGGTTTTTGTAGATTTTATTTTTTTTATATTAAGTTGGTTGAGAATTTAGCTTTGTAGTTTTTTTTTAAGAAAAAAAACAATATGGATTGCTACAGTATTTCCTCTACATAGTTTTTGTTTTGCTACAGTGTTTCCCCATATATTTTTTTAAAAAATTATCTTTATCAAATTTATTTTTTCAATATTGAGCTAGCTGATAGTCTAGCTTTAGCTTTCCCCATATGTTTTTTTTTCTTTTTTTTCTTTTTCTTTTTTTCCAAAATTGTCATTTTTTACATATTTTCTTTTTTTTTTGTTTTGTTTTTTTTTCAGAATTATTTTTGTTGATTTTATTTTTTTACTATTGAGCTGGTTGAAAATTTAGTTTTTTTGTCTTTTTTTTTAAAACACTGTAGCTTTCCCCACGTGTTTTGTTTTCGCTTTTGTTTCCTTTTTTGTACATTTTTTTTTCATTTCTTTTACCCAAAATTGACTTCTTTTTTTTTTAGATAGCCTTTGTTGGTTTTTTTATATATATATTGAGCTGGTAGAGATATTAGCTTTGTAGCTTTTTTTTAAAAAAATGTTATGGATTACTACAGTGTTTCCCTTACATGGTTTTTGTTTGGCTACAGTGTTTCCCTCACATGTTTTTTTTTTCAATTATCTTTGTTAAATTTATTTTTTCAATATTGAGTTGGTTGAGAATTTAGCTTTTGCTTTCCCCACTTTTTTTTTTATTTTTTTAAATTTTCCCCACGTTTTTTCATAATAATTATAATTATAATTATTATTATATTGTATTATATTATATAACTGTTTTTTTCTTTTTATTTTTTTTGTTTGATTTAGTTTGTTAATGTTAAATTTTTTTATTTAGTTATCAGATTTTCATGATACGAATCTCGGGTTTGATGGGTTAACCTGATTTGACGAGTTATTTTTTTCATTTAGTTTAGTTTGTTAAAGTTAATTTTCTTTCTATTTAATTATCAGACTTTCATACTTTCATGACATGTATCCTAGGCTTGACGGGTTAACTTGGTTTGATGGGTTAACCCGGTTAATTCTAGGTAAACCCGTCATTTTTTTTCTATTTAGTTATCAAACTTTCATGACGCAAATCCCAGGTTTTACGGGATAACCTGGTTTAAAAGTTTGACCCAATTAATTCAATGTTTTTTTTCTTTTTCTTCATTAGTTTTTTCCTTCCTGTTGATTTTTTTTCTTTGTCTTTTTTAATTAATCTATTTAATTATCACACTTTTATGACATGACCTTATAGTCAGACCCACATCCAGTATTCTTGGGTCCGGTGTTACAGCCAGACTCACTTAAACTTGGGTCATGCCAGTTTAATTTTATTATTAATATTATAAATATTACTCTTAGGTCAGAAGCTGAACTCAAGATTCTTGGGTATAACTTTGCAGAAAAACCCAAGATTTTTAAATTTTTATTTTTTTAAATATTTTTTATGCAAAAAAAAATGACCCGCGGCATCGCGCCGGTATCAAAGCTAGTGAAATTCTATAATCTGAAAGATAAGGATCAGAGTTGGAGTATCCAGTTGGAATTTGTTTTGCTGCCAAGAAGATGTTCTTTTATGGATTTTGAGGTGAGATCTTTCTAGAATCACTTGTGAGTTTTATTTTATTGCCAAGAAGTTGTTCTTGAGATTGTGTGTCCTTAATTAGTTCTATCTTGAGAGAAAATTTGTAACTCATTATTTGTTGATAATAGAGTTTTTGGATGGACTACAATATTTTGATTTTTCCATTATCAAAAAACCATCTTCATATAAAAGTTTAAGTTATTAGGTGAAATTTCAGTATGATTGATATTTTTTTCTTACACACCTCTTCAAGTGAAAACCATTTAGACTTGAAATCTACACAAACACATAGTATCTTGTGCTATTAATTAATTTTAATTAGAAAAGATAATGAAAATAATAAGATTTAAACTCGTGATCATTTGGTCACTCATGCTCTAATACCATATTAAAGAATTATTTCAATTCAAAAGGTTAAACTGTTAAGTAAAATCTCAAGATATGATTTATATTATTCTCTAACACCTCAAATATCTCGATGAGGTTTCCAACATAAAATTGCCTTGTGTTTTTTGTTCATATGAAATTATATGGTGTTTATTTAATTGCTTCCTAACAAATACATACAAAGAGGGAGAAATAATTATTTTCGCTATTGAAAAGCATGAGAATAAATTAATCTAATAAAGAATGGACCTTGCAAAATCAACAAGTATGTGGATACATCAAGCAATGGATGGATGATAATACTTTGAACCATGTTACTAGAGAGACACATGCATGCACACACTCTAGAATAAACTTGAACACTTATATGCTTGAAATATTGGAAATAATAAAAATAATTTAATAAAGCATTTGATGACTTTGAGATACAAAGATGGAACTCCATTGATATATCACTTGAACACATTTCAAGGAATAATTAAATAGTTTGATAGAATGGACACCAAGTTTGATGATGAGGTGAATGAGTTGTGTTTGCTTGGTACATTGCTTGACTTTTCAGAGACATTCAAAGCGTGATTATCCAACTCAGCTCGAGATGATATAATCCATATAGATATGACAAAGAGTAGTGGTTTGAGTGAAGAAATGAGAAAAGAATCCCAGGTTCCGCTTCATAGCTAAAGGTTTTGGTTACAGAAACGAGGGAGAGGAGTAAAAGCAAAGGTCCAAAGATTAGAGCAAAAAACAGAGGCAAGTCCAACAAGTTTGCTGATGTTAAGTGCTATCATTGTGGTATGACGGGACATATTAGAAAACATCGCAAAAAATTGAAGAGATAAAATAAGGAGCAAGGGAATGAAAAGAAGAACAATGATGCAAATGACAATGGTTGAGTTTCCACCATTGATGCAAAAGACTTCTTCATTGTTTATGATAATGTTGTTATTAACATTACATGTCATGAGATTAGTTGGGTCATTGATAGTGGTGTCTCTATTCATACTATACTTTAAAATGACTTTTTTCAGAAACTATACACTTAGAGACTTTGGGAGAATAAAGATGGGAAATGATGGTTTGACTAAATCATAACTAATGAAAATGTGTGTTTGGAGATGAATAATGAAAGGATGTTCATTCTTCAAGATGTAAAGCATATTCCTAATATTTATTTGAACTTGATTTCTACTAATAAACTTGATGATAAGGGGGGGTATCACAATGGCTTCAATGACGGCCAGTTGAATCTTATATGGGGTGATATGGTCGTGGCCCTAGTTATAAGACTTGGCCTAGCCTAGAGAGTTAACTGGGGCTGGTCTACGGCGCCGGCTCAGTTGAAAAACTAGGCTTTTTTTATTAAAAAAAAAAAATGGTGTTTTGGGTTTTATTTTAAAAAACAAAAAAAACCTTAAATCTTATATGGGGTGATACAGTCGTAGTTATAGTTATAAGATTTGGCCTAGCCTATATAGTTAATTGGGGCTGGTCTATATTAGCAACTTACAGTCTCCTGTTAGCAACAATTGTGTGAGTCTATCCCACAAATCATGGAGTGAGAAGGAAGAATTATAGAGTAATAAGAATGATCATACTCACAGACATCAAAAAAAATATGATTGGTGATAAGAACCTCAAAAAAGTAACAAATTTCTATGTAAATGGTAGTTTAACAGATAAAGGAACCTCCAGCAAAATAACAGCTACACTTGATAATCCTCTTAGTATTTAGCTGCTGAATTTATGGAGATAGAATAGCAATCTTTTCTTTTTTTATTTTGTGCAACAACCAAAAATGTATGAGTTTATATATAACTTCTCTGTCAATACAGTGAAAATATACAGACTTTTTTCTATAGCAATTCTATTTTTCCTCTGTCTAGGCCGATTTAGTGGAAAAACTAGGCTTTTTTCTTAAAAAAAAAATGTTGTTTTGGGTTTTATTTTTTAAAAAAAAGAGAACCTTAATTGTAGTGTCAATGTATTTGACTGTGACCTAGGCTTTAAATTAGCCCATCATCAGATCGACTTTTATAACTATAGTTGTAGCTAGAGGCAACTTTCAAATCTATACATATTATAGGCAAGGCTCTACAAATGCATTATTAATACAATGGATAATAAATTCATAGTAGAGTTGTGATATGAAAGGTTTGCTTAAATGAGTGAGAACGGCTTGACAATTGTGCTATAAAGAACCTTCTGTCTGGAATAAAAAGTACACTTTTAAAGAATTGCACTCATTGTTCAGCGTAGAGGTAGAATCGAGTTTCCTTCAAAAGTCCCCCTAATTCAAGAAAGTCATGTACATTCGAACCTCTATGGCCCTATGAAGACAAGAACACATGGTAGGTTCTTTTACTTTGTGACTTTCAAGATGATCATTCAAGAAAGTCATAGGTTTATACCTTGGAAAGTAAAGATCAATAATTAAAGGTGTTTAAATAGCTCCAGATCTTAGTTGAGAGAGAAAGAGAGAGATTGGGAAAGAGCTAAACTGCACCTGAATTGGTAATGAAGGAGAGTATTCAGGTTCGTTTGATGATTATGGTAGATAACAAAGTATTTACAATAAAAAATATATATAAGGTATTACCCTAATAGAAAGCAAACAGTAAAAAATAACAAAATAAAATTCAAAAATAAAAAATAAGAAAACATTACCTTAAAAAAATAAAAATAAAAAGCAAACCCGAGCGAACATTATAAACCTGATCTAATATCTAAAACTTGCAACTCGTTAAATTTTGGATCCGAATTCGATCAAGAACCTTAATTCTCAATCAATTTTATTTTGAATGAGAAAAAAAATAACAACAAAAAAGAACAAGGATAAAATTTTATTATAAAAAAACCATGAATGATGAAATTTGAAAAACAAAATTCTCCTAAACAAAATAAGTACATAGTAATTAAAAGAATGAGAATCAAATTCAAAATATTTTTAAAAATCATATGGGTGAAATTGAAAAATATTTGTAATTTGATAGACTATTTATATATTTAAAAATGTTAAGGAGATGAAATTAAAAAAAATGAATTTAATAGACTATTTATAAAAGAAAATAATAGGAAGGTGAAATTAAAAGGATTTATAATTTTATAGTTTATTCTAAATTTTTTTTAAAAAAAACATAAAGATCAAATGTCAATGGAGGAAAAATTAAAGAGGTTGTTTTGAAATTTTACAGCGTCGGCGTAAAACTTGAAGAGAGAAAGAACATGTAAAGAATGTTGAGATCTTTCAATCACTTTCTCATACTAGGGCTTTTGATGGTCGAATGGCTCCACATGAGCTGCCTGAGCAGCATGGGAGCCACTACACGGGCTTGCAAGTTTTTTAAAATAATATTTAATTTAATATATGATAATTACAATAATATCCCAAAAAAACTCCAAAATTACATCAAAAATCAATGTGTAATGAACTCCATCACATACATGATGCTTTTTTTTTCCTTTCATTAATTCATGAGACATTAGTTCTTCGCAATGATTCAAAATTTTTTAGCATTGGTAAGAAAAAAAAAACTGATTTTTTTTTCAATTCCACCCAGCAATTTTAGCTCCAGGAAAACAACCACATTAACCGAAGAAGATCCATCATGCGGCGTGCCATCACCATCAAGTTTGGATGAACCAGCCATACCAGCTAAATGTTGGCGTCTCTCGCCTTCGGCGCATACGCAGGTCATTCTTCTTCGAAGAATAACTGTCGGCATCTTCTTCATGTGTTATCTGCCTAGTTCAAGTGTTTTTTCATCCTTTTTTTCCATGCCTTCTGATTAAGAAGTTTCATTTGAAATGGTTTCAAAGAATATTTTCAGCTGATTTGAGTTCGTTTGATGCTTACACAACAGCCATCTGTCTTACTCAAATAGTTTCTGCTAACACTGAATAACATTGTCCTCCCATTTCCTTCCTTCCCAGCATTTGCATTTGTTTGATTACTGTACGCTTCTAATTAAATTTGTTCATTCACTTCTGTGTTTTTTTCTATTTGCTGGATACTCAAGCGATCGTCTAATCTACCATGATCTTTTCTGTTTATGTAAAGAATCAAACTTATATTTGCTGGTTATGTATGGTTGGTTTTTACCTTAGAAATATTGAAAAAAAGACTGAAAAATTAGAGATATGTTGTGTTATTATGTTAATGAATTGTTGCAGCTTTTCTAACCAAGTTGGCCATGTGAGTTCATGCATGAGTGGATGCCTCTGTTTTGTGTACATACAAGCCCCATCTTGGCTTTTTAGAACCATATTTAAATAATTTAACCCAAGCACTTTGTGAGGGAATGATGCCAATGATACATTAGAAATTGTATGCTATTTAGAGTTTTTGAGATCCTTTTCGTATTATTTAAAAAAAATAAAAAAACATTAGCATCTCCTCTATTGTTTCAATTGACTCATGCTGGTGATACATGGTGTCTGTTCGTTGATTCCAAACAACTGCTGCGCACTTGTATGCTTTTTTATCTCTCCTTTCATATGCGTTTGGCGCATCTTAGGTCCATGTCGTAACAATTGAAAGAAAACCCTGCGGGCAATGTAACTAGTTCAAACACAACAGTGGCCAAACTTCAAATAGGTTTAATGACTTTTGCGAGTGTAGGAACATGTCAAAAAATTGTGAACATTTCATCCAGCACAATAAACTACCGAGGATAAAAGAGTGAGGTGGTAATTTCATTGTTCGAAGATAATTCAATATTGCTTGATGAAGAAGATGGTCCGAACGGACCGCTACCCTTAAAAAAGCCTGGTTCCTTTGGCTGAGGCAGTGTATTCTCACCTCCTAGCATCCAAACCACAGTGGCCATGCTTGGCCTATCATCAGGATGCTGCTGCACACACAAGAGACTAATGTTTATGCATCTCATGATCACTTCTGATAAATTGCATGACTCTCCTGGAAACGCCTCAATTAAGTCCAAAGATTTTCCATCTTTCCACAATCTCCATGCCTAGAAAAGAAAAGGAACTTTCCGTCATACACTTGTTCAGCAGACGCAAGAAATTGAAACCTTGACACTTACATGTCCAATAAGGCTTAGGCTATGGTCTGGATGATAAAATCCTCTACTCTTCTTTCCGCTTATTATCTCAAGCATTAAGATTCCAAAGCTAAAAACATCAGACTTCACTGAGAAGAGCCCATCGGTAGCATATTCAGGAGCCATATAACCACTGCCGAAAGTCATTTAAACACAAACACATAAATCACAGCAAACAAATTTTGTGCTTTGTTAACAAAATATAAAACAAAAATAATAAAGTATAGCATGTAATTGGTAAGTGCTTACTAAGTTCCAACAACTCTGGTTGTGTTTCCTTCCGTCTGGTCTCCACCAAACATTCTGGCCAAACCAAAATCAGAGATTTTTGGGTTCATATCCTTATCAAGTAAAACGTTACTTGCTTTAAGATCCCTGTGTACAATCCTCAATCTGGAATCTTGATGAAGATATAGAAGCCCCCTAGCAATACCACATATAATGCTGAAACGCTTGGACCAGTCTAACAGCTCGCCTCTTGTTTGATCTGTTAAGTGTTTGTTAGTGCAGCATGCCACTTAAACACTTAGAAACAAGCTTGATTGTATTCAAATCAAAGACGTACGTAACGATAGGACAACAAAGCTTGTCTGGTTTAGAAAAGTACCGAAAATGAAGGAATCGAGGCTTTTGTTGGGCATGTATTCATAAACCAGAATTTTCTCTTCTCCTTGAATGCAACAGCCAAGAAGTTTTACAAGATTTCGGTGCTGAAGCTTTGTGATCAGTATAACTTCATTTTTGAACTCATTTATTCCTTGTCCAGAACTCCTTGAATGCGTCTTTGCTGCTATTTCTTGACCATCTTCTAGAGTACCCTAGAAAATGATATCCCAGATTACTAAAGCTTATCTAAATAAAACTGATCACTAGAAGTTAATATATTCATTTTGCTTCAATTCGAGTAGTTGGACCACTCTTCTACATAAAATGAGGTACTTCGTTTTTCTTTTCGCTATTTCACTCGAAATTGAGAAATTTACCTTGTACACAGGTCCAAAACCACCTTCTCCTAGCTTGTTGTTGAATGAAAAGCCGTTGGTGGCTTTGGCTATTGTAGTGAACTGGAATAGGGGTAGCTCCAAGTCTTCCTTCGGTCCCCTATCTACATGATAAACGAGGAGAAATGAATAATGAGCTAAGATTTTGAATGTTCAGATCAAAGATAGCAGTTGAGACAATGATTACAAAACTGAGGCAATACTGAACTTCACTCTGTAATTTTCCTGAATGCTACTATCTAATCAAGGCTAAATCATGTAGTTATTTCAGTTGTTCTAATTGTAAATCCATTGAACCTTCTCGGCTTCTCCAATGTCTAACCAACGATAAACTCAAAGCCAGTTAAAATGCTGTTCCTTTCTATTAAACTCGCAAAACACAAGATGCTCATTTACTGAAAGCAATCAAAGTAACTTACCTATGAGTTTTGCCTTTCTTTTGAAGATGTAATAGGCGACCAAAAGTATCCCGCAAGCCACGAAAATAGATAGTGCAATTCCCACTGCCATCTTTATCTTAGATGCAGCTTTAGCCTCTACATGTTCGATAAGAAAGAAAGAAAGAAAAAAAGAAATATAGTTACAACACAGCTAAGAAACTAGAGAAGCTGCAAAATGATGATTAAATATAATATAGATACTCTTGGATTAACTAAAACTAAGGTTAAGCACTCACTCGATTCTGAAGCATTCAAGCGAATGTATATTTCCTGCCCTGCAGCTGGAAACTGTCTAATATCTATCAGATCGCCAAACCAAATAGCACAGCCGCTGCCTTCCTTAATATCTGCAGCTGTATATGCCATACAAGAACAGTTTTGTAAGCATTCTGACCTGCATTCCTTGAGATTCATAGTTTTGTTAACCCACGAATTTGTAGCATCTGGCAATTTCAAACCAACATATATAACGAATCCATCTTCCTTCTGGCAATCCAGTGGCTTATTTCGTACACAACCTTGAGACCAGTCCATTGAATTCCAACTCTCAAGTGATCTAGGCGTGAATTTTTCTAAACATTCACAAACTGGCGACTGGCTGGTGATGCAATTTCCATAGGCACCACAAAGATTGTAGGTGTCACAGTAATCTTTAGGCACAGTTGCATAGAGTACCCATGTCTGATTGATTTCATTCCAGGTGTAACGCTGCCGAAAATAGGTAGTTTGGTTCATAACCACCCTCGTGAATACATATTTATTTTTTAGGTTGTATGTGTAATATACTTCCTCCCCGTCGTCGACAAAATCAAAATTAAACACTGGATTTGTCCTTAACTCCGGCGCACCACTGAACCCGATACCATTCCATGGACCACTTCTACAGTACTTCTTGGACCCCTTCCACATAACTAACTCGGGATTACCCTGTAGTTGTGTCCCCCAAGTAAAATCTCCTGGAGATGGATCATCAGGGCCCTTCCATGCTGATAGCCGCCGATCAAGTCCAGTCCTTAAGCCCCATCCAAGCTTCATTCCTGGAATCAAAGTATCAGATGGGTAGTCAAAACTCTGCCACAAGTAGCTTCCAGAATTGGTATCTTTCTCATCTCTTAAGACCAGATTCCCAGAATCCAGGAGTTCTCCCATTGCTCTCCGGACTACTTTCGTTAAGCTTGATGACCAAAGAACAGTACTATTGTTGTTGCTGACAAGTACAAAATTTCCTGTGTTGTCTATCATCAAGAAACCAGAGGAATCATTGATTGGGTTGTTTCTGTTTGCAACCCAAACAACAGTTCGAACTGGAATGTTCTTGTACCATATTCCCATATAACGGTTCTTGGAACTTCCAGGACTGAAGAAACCAAGCTCAAAACTTCCATCCTTCGAGACTAAGGTTCCTGTCCCTCCATCACTAATAGATTGAGAAAAGGCAAGGGTATCAGCTGTATTACAGAATCTAGAGAATAGGAGGAGGATATTCGCAGTAATAAGCATTGAAGAAAGAGTGTCCATTAGCAACTATTTTGCTTTCTGAAACAGATGAAATCCAGATATGGCTGCCAATCTCTACAAGGGTCAAAGTACACATAGAAGTGGACAAGTAGTATTTGCTTGCGTAAGTAAATTGTTTCTCTTTCTTGTTTAAACAGACGTGAGAATGTTGCAACTGATTAAAATAAATAAATAAATTTGTTACATCCAAAAGTATAGTTGCAAACAATAAATCAGACCAATTACATTAAATTTAGTTTTCATTTATTAGAACTAAATTTTTCCTTCCACGTCTATTGTCATCTTTATCTTCTCTTAGTAGAAATTTCTCATGTGAGTTATCCAGTTGTGATATAAAATTAAATTTTTTATTATATAAATAATTCACATTAAGGGTGTGTTTATTTACAAGACCACACCTTACTTTTTAAAAAATTAAATTTTTTTACTTTAAATTAATTTATTTTTTTGTGTTTTGATAATATTAAAAATAAATTTTTTAAAAAATGCATTTGGCTTTAATGATTTTCAGAAATGATTAGAAATATGATGGTTTTTTCTCTGTTTGCTAGAAAGTTGTTTCCTTTTAGAAAGTAAATTTCAGGAAAGTGAATTATTTTCTGATGTTTGGCAATGTAATGAAAAATAAGTTGGAAAATAATTTTCAGTGATTGGTTATGTTATGGAAAATAAGTTGGAAAATAACTTATTAATGTTTATTTTTCTCAAGTTTATTAAAATAATGAGGAACAAATCTTACAAATTAAAAAGTTGAATGAGAATGAAATTGAAAAAAAAATATAATTTTATAAATTATCTCAAATAAAATAAATAATAATCAAAATAATAGAGATCAAATCTAAAAAATAAAAAAAAATGAAAGATGAAGAAATTAAAATAATAATAATTAACATTTCATAATTTATTTCAAATAAAATAAGTAACAATCAAAAAAATAAGGACCAAATTTGATATATAAAAAATTTCAATAAAAAAATGATAAGGAAAAAGCAAAGAACAATTATAAAAATGAGGACCCAAGTTAATATAAAAATTAAATTTTAAAAGATGAAATTGAAAAATAAATATTCAAAACAAAATATATATAACAATTAAAAGTTTAAAAACTAAATTTGATATAATCAGCAAATAATATGATATTTCTAAATTTTTCACAACTTCCGGAAAGTGTTTTCCGCCTAAATTTTTCAGGAAAACACTTTTCTAGAAACCAAGCCAAATTTTTATTTGACTATAAAGTGTTTTCCGTTGACTAATTTTCTTAATGGCAAACAAAAATAGAAAAGTTTGAAAAGTGGTTTCCTGAAAAGTAAATTTCAGAAACAAACATAGCCTTAATAATATAATCATTTCACATGACTTGATCCACCAAAATCTACCTAATAATTTTTCAATATATTTGTGTGAGGAAAACTTGTTAATATTATATTATGAGTATGTTTAGGATAGTTGTTGTACTTGTGTTTAGTGATCTTAGTTGGTCTATTTAGGATAGAGATGTGATGAAGTATAATTTTTTTTCTTTAATATCCATAAAAAAAAACAATAGAAATTTGTTTTTAATGATAGCTTTTTATGCATTAAATGAATTGTATATTGAAAGAACAACAACAACACCTTGCCACATCTTTATCCCAAATAAAAATATGAAAATAATGTTTTTGATGCTTGTGTTTTGTGCTACTCCACAGCAAACATAAACCAAAAGGGGCTTGTGTGTCCATTTACACCATCCAAAAAATAGGGTCATGGCTCAAAAGGATTTTGTTACAAGTCACAGTGTCACATCAACAATTGATGGGAGTAGAGTTTTATCGAAAGAAGGATAAATCCACCTTGTGTGTTGACCAGAGCCATCCCATTGTCCCATTCCACCTATGAAAGGTGAAAAATTCAGGAATGATCTCATTCATCATGTCAAAACACTGCAACACTCTCAATAAAAAATTCAACAATGGCAAGCTTTGCTGTGTTCTTTGTGTGCTCTTTCTTGATCTCCATCTTAACCACTTCGACCTCACTAGAAACCATCAACCCAGGCCAATCCATGAGAGATGGTGAGACTCTGGTTTCTGCAGGCGGAAGCTTTGAACTGGGTTTTTTCAGCCCTCAAGGTTCAACAAGCAGATACCTGGGATTATGGCTCGACAAGTCTCCTCAGACAGTTTTATGGGTTGCCAATAGAGAAAATTCACTTTCTGATAATATGGGAGTTCTGAACATCACCACCCAAGGGATTCTAATCCTTCTCAATAGCACAAACCATATTGTTTGGTCATCAAATTCAAGTGCATCAAGAACTACGCAGAATCCGGTTGCGCAGCTCTTGGATTCTGGAAATTTTGTTGTGAGAGAAGGAAATGATTATAACCCTGCAAACTTTCTGTGGCAGAGTTTTGATCATCCTTGTCATACCTTAATACCTGGAATGAGATTGGGAGTCAACTTTGTGACACGGATGGACAGGTTTTTGTCATCTTGGAAGAGCGCAGAAGATCCTGCTCGAGGTGAATTTTCTTTCCGTATAGATCCTCATGGCTATCCGCAGCTACTCTTGAAGAGAGGGAATACAACATGGCAAAGAGGGGGGTCATGGGATGGCATAAAATTTACATCAACTCCGAGACCGAAAGATAATCCAGTTTTGACAAATGAATTTGTGTTCAATAGCAAATAGGTTTATTTTGAATATGGAATTCAAAGTACAGTTTTTTCAAGGCTTACATTAGGTCCATCGGGTCTTCCTCAGAGCTTCACATGGAATGAACGAACTAAGGATTGGGTGATTATTGAAAATGGTCAGTTCGATCAGTGTGAGAATTATGCATTCTGTGGTCTCAACACTCGCTGTGAGATGACTAGAAATCCTATATGTGTATGCTTGGATGGATTCAAGCCCAAGTCTCCGGTAGATTGGAATTTTTCAGATTGGTCAGGTGGCTGTAACCGGAGGACTCCACTGAATTGTAGTGGTAAAGATGTGCTTTCTCAAGTATACTGCCAATAAGCTGCCAGACACATCTTCTTCCTGGTTTGACAAGAGCATTGGCCTCAGGGAATGAGAGGGATTGTGTCTGAAGAACTGCTCTTGCACTGCTTATGCAAATTTAGATATCAGGGGAGGTGGAAGCGGCTGCCTGATTTGGTTTGGTGACCTGATTGATACGAGAAAGTCTACTGGGAATGGACAAGACCTCTATGTCAGGATGGATTCTTCAGAATTAGGTATGTCTTCCCATTATGCGTTCAAATAATTAATCTAATTCTAAGGGTAGATCACAGCATGGACAGAAATTGAAGAACCATTTCTGTCTTGGCTTCAAGGAGAGGAATAGCGTGTTGGAAATTTGGCAGAAATAGAGAACAGAAAAGAAGAGGGTTTAGGCTGCACACTCTCTAATTTGGTAGAATACAATACATATGAAAATGGTACTCTCACACCTTTTTCATTATGAGATTCATACAATATATATAGACATTAATAGATGCGACTCTTCAATACTAATCTTGATAAATAAGTTTAATAACTAACATTCACCCCTCTTAAACTTGTTTCATCAATCTTCACGATTCCAAGCTTCTTCTGCAGATAACAAAAAACTTCAGTCTTCAATGGCTTTGTAAAAATATCAGCAATCTGTTCATGAGTGTTGACATGAACTAACTCCACATCGCCTTCTTTTATGTGCTCTCTAATAAAATGAAATCGAGTATCAATATGCTTTGAACATTCATGATGCACTGGATTCTTTGCAAGAGCTATAGCAGACTTGTTATCAACGAAAATTCTTGTGGTTTCACTCTGTTTCTGTTGCAGATCTTCCATCAATTTCCTTAGCCATATTGCATGACACACACATGATGCAGCAGCAATGTATTCTGCTTCACATGTGGATAATGCAACAATAGATTGTTTCTTGGATGTCCATGTGAATGTTGTTTCTCCCATGAAAAATATGAATCCAGTTGTGCTTTTCCTGTCTTCCAAGCTTCCTGCCCAATCATTATCACTATAACCTATGATTTTGAAATTTTGTGATGATGAATAACATAATCCATAGTTTAATGTTCCTTTAATAAACCGAAGGATCCTCTTTGCTGCCTTCAAATGTGAACTCCTTGGTCTCTCCATGTATCTGCCAACCAAACCAACTCCAAACATAATGTCTGGTCTGGTACAAGTTAGATAACGCAAACACCCCACAATACTTTTGTAATATGTAGGATTAACTAAATCTCCTTCTCCTTCTTTAGTTAACCTCGTTCCATACTCAATTGGATTGTCTGCTGGATCACAATCTTCCATAGCAAATTTCTTTAACACTTCTGTTGCATACTTGGCTTGAGAAACGAAAATTCCATTACTGCATTGCTTCACTTCTAATCCCAGAAAATATGGTAGAAGACCTAAGTCTGTCATCTCAAATTCCTTTACCATGGATTGCTTGAAATCTTGAATCATTGTAGGATCATCCCCTGTGAACAGAATATCATCCACGTATAAACAAACAAACATTATTCTACCATGCAAGTTTTTCTTCACATATAATGCATGTTCATACGGGCATTTTGTAAACCCCTTCTGAGAAAGATAGCCATCAATTCTTGAGTTTCATGCTCTTGGTGCTTGTTTGAGTCCGTAAAGGGCTTTCTTCAATTTGCACACCTTTTCTTCTTCTCCTTTTACTACAAAACCAGCTGGTTGCTCAACATATACTTCCTCTTCAAGATTGCCATTCAAGAATGCTGATTTTACGTCCATCTGAAATATCTTCCATTGTTTCTGAGCATCCAATGAAATCACCAATCTCACAGTTTCCATTCTTGCTACTGGAGCAAAAACATCTTCATAATCTACTCCATATCGTTGCTTGTACCCTTTTGCAACTAATCTGGCTTTATGTTTTTCAATTTCTCCTTCAGCATTCTTCTTTGTCTTGAAAATCCATTTTACTCCGATTGCATTGTGACCTTCAGGAAGTGTTATCAGTTCCCATGTATTGTTCTTCTGAATGGAATTGATCTCCTCCTTCATTGCTTTCTTCCATTTGTCTTCCTGGTATGCTTCTTCAAATGTTATGGGATCATTTCCTGAAAACAAACACAACATGTTGACATCATCAAGGTTCATTCTCTCTGTCGCGTCATAGATTTCTTGTATGCTCTTTGTTTTTCTTGCTGAACTTAAAGGACTAGTAGGGCTGCTAGTTGATGGGGCTGGATTGATTATGATTTCTTCTTCATCATTCTGCATTTGTTCTTCTTCTACAACCAATTTCTGCAGTTGTTCCTCAGTACTCCAGTTCCATTCTTGCTCTTCATCAAATCTCACATCTCTTGACATGATCACCTTTTTTGTTACTGGATTGAACAATTTGTAACCATACGAATTTTCTCCATATCCTAGCAGTATGCATTTCTGACTTTTATCTTCAAGCTTGGTTCGTTTTTCATCTTGAATTTTGGCATAAGCTATGCTGCCAAAAATTCTTAAGTGATCAACTCTCGGTTTCTTCATGCTCCAAGCTTCTTCTGGTGTAAGCATATGCAACCTCTTTGTTGTAAATCTGTTCAACAAATACACAGCACACACAACTGCATCTCCCCAAAACTCTTTAGGACAATTCTTTTCTTTTAACATACATCTAACCATGTTCATAATAGTCCTATTTTTCCTCTCCGATACTCCATTCTGTTGTGGAGTCTGTGGCATTGTGAGCTGATGTGCTATACCATTCTCTTTACAATAATAATCAAAAGCATGAGACACATACTCTCCTCCCCTATCAGTTCTCAGATTTTTCAGCTTGCATTCACTTTGCTTTTCTATTAGATTTTTAAATTCCTTAAACTTGCTCAGCACTTCTTTTTTTTCTTTCAACACATATACCCATGTTTTTCCACTAAAATCATCAGTGAATGTAAGAAAATACCTGTTTCCCCCTATTGTTGTAGGTGTAATTGGCCCACACACATCTGAATACACCAATTCCAGAGGCTGAGATGCTTTAGAACTCTTCTTTGGGAAGGATTTTCGGTGCTGCTTTCCCATCACACACACTTCACACAAATCGTTTGTGTGTTCGAGCTGTGGTATTCCCAGAACCATCCTGTGTTTCTCCATCATCATTAATGATCCACAATTCAGATGTCCATAACGCAAATGCCACAAGTTCGTCAAATTTGAACTTTCTGCCTTGAAACAGTTTGACATACACATATTTAAGTCAAGAGGAAACATCCTGTTTTTGGTCATCTTGACTGAGGCAATTAAAGCTCCAGATTCATCAAAAATCTTCAAGTTCTTATTCTTCATCTGTACTTCAAAATCTTGCTCCATAAATTGTCCCAGACTTAAGATGTTACTCTTCATGTCTGGAACGTAAAATACTTCTGTTATGAATTTCTGCTCACCATTCTTGAGTTGTATAAGAATTCGGCCTCTTCCTTCAACAGGTATCTGAGAAAGATCTCCAAAAGTGATTTTTCCTTTGTAACTCTCATCAATATCTACAAATGCTTCCTTCATGCCACACATATGATTTGATGCTCCTGTGTCTAGATACCAGGTACTAGATCTGCTATCATCAAATTTTCCACATGCCAGCAGCAGTGCAGGTTCTTCTGAATCACTTACCTTCTCAGCAAAATTAAAAACTTTGTCTTCAAATCTGTATTGTGAACAGTCAGAGGCAAAATGACCATATTCCTTGCAATTATAACATTGCACGCCTGCATTGTTATTTCTCCAGTTTGAGTATCCTCCACGACTTCTTCCTCTGAATCTGCCTCTGCCTCTGCCATTGAAATTCTGATTTCGTGCACCATGAAATTCTTGATTTCTATATGATCTTCCTCCTCTTCCTCTTCTATGTAAAAATCTGCCTCTCTGGAATGCTCCTTTATTGGATTCATTGGAATTCTTCAAAGTTAGTTGTGTCTGCAAAGCATGTTCAAGTGTTCTTCCTTCTCCTCTTCTGTCAATTTTCTGCTCATGGGCTTGCAGTGATCCCATTAACTCTTCTACTGTCAACTCTTCTAAATCTTTTGATTCTTCAATTGCTAGAACCACATGGTCAAACTTTGAATCCAGTGATCTCAAAATTTTCTCCATCACACGAACATCATCAATATTTTCACCATTCCTTCTCATCTGGTGAACCAAAGTGATTACTTTTGTAAAGTAATCTGAGATTGTCTCATTGCCTTCTTTGTTCAGCTTCTCAAAATCTCCTCTCTGAGATTGTAGCCGAACTCTTTTTGTTTTTTCAACTGCACTATAAGTTTTACTAAGCATTTCCCATGCTTCCTTTGATGTCTTTGCTGGTGCCACCATCTCAAGGGTTGCTTCATCAAGCCCTTGATAAATTGTGAATAACGCCTTGTTGTCTTTCTTTCTTGATTCTCTCAGTGCTTGTCTCTCTGCATTGCTCATCACAGCGTCTTCTATTGGTTCAGTATAACCATCTTCAACCAGCTCCCATAACTCTTGTGATCTAAGTAGTGCTTTGTATTGGATGCACCACAAATCATAGTTTTGTTTGGAAAGGCGAGGAACATGAAATTGGGAATTGTTGTTGTTGGAAGTCATGTTGTCTCTCGGGCTTTGATACCAATTTTGTTGGAAATTTGGCAGAAATAGAGAACAGAAAAGAAGAGGGTTTAGGCTGCACACTCTCTAATTTGGTAGAATACAATACATATGAAAATGGTACTCTCACACCTTTTTCATTATGAGATTCATACAATATATATAGACATTAATAGATGCGACTCTTCAATACTAATAGATGCGACTCTTCAATACTAATCTTGATAAATAAGTTTAATAACTAACATAGCGATAGCATAGAAACTAGGAAGCCTTGCCTGTTGCTGTCAAATCCATTTTATCTCATCAAAACTTTGTTATATAAATCTCTACATTATTATTTTATAAGTCATGGACTATGGAATATGTCCACTGACTTCTAACTATTCGTCTATGTATTTTCAGTTACAAATGTGAAAAAAGGGAACTTCAGTAAGAAAAAGAAGGGAGCAATAATCGCCAGCACCACTGTACTGGGCATTGCGATGCTAATGTTAGGAATGTTATTTTGCATACGGAGGAGGAATCATAGGACGCACAACAATTCTGAAGAAGTAAGTAAAGAAGACATTGAGTTACCAATATTTGATTTGAGTACCATAGCACATGCCACCGATAACTTTTCAAGCAGGAACAAGTTGGGAGAAGGAGGTTTCGGACCTGTATTTAAGGTAACAAACAGTTACCTGCCTGTTGAAACCATCTTCTACGTAAAACTTACTGAACTGTTTCTATGCTTGCTAGGGCATATTGAAAGAAGGTCAAGAAATAGCAGTGAAAAGGCTTTCAAAAAGTTCTGGGCAAGGATTAAATGAGTTCAAAAACGAAGTTATATTAATTGCTAAACTTCAGCGTCGCAATCTCATGAAGCTTCTTGGTTGTTGCATTCATAAAGATGAAAAAAATGCTGATCTATGAATGCATGCCCAACAAGAGTTTGAACCTTTTGATTTTTGGTGTGAACCTCTCCTCAATCAGTGTAGACACAATTTTGTACACCTGAAATTAAACAAGCACACGTGTATAAATGTATGATTTTATTAAATATATGAATGGGTACAATCTTTATGTAATATATTCTTTCAAAAAGAATATGACAATCCTCTAATTCTTCCCATGGATTTGATATATGGCGACTTGATTTATTTGAGTAATCAAGCCAAGATTTGTGCTTTGTAAGAACGCGAATTTGGGCGTGTATTGCGAAGCGAGATTTGGTGATTTGATGCTTTGAAGAGTACCTTTGATGTGTCTTCAAAGTATTGTTGAAGAACTTTTATGAGGCGTTTAGGCTTGATGCAACAGAGCTTCGTTCTTTGTAGACTTCAGGCATAGATGAAGGAGACTTGAGGACTCTTTAAGAGAGCTTCCTTGCTTGAAGAGAGAGAGAGAGAGAGAGAACGAGAGCTTCCTTGCTTGTAGAGCTTGTCTTGAAGGAAATTTGTATCTTTCGGAGTCCCTTTTGGTGATTTGACGCTTTGAAGAGTACCTTTGATTTGTCTTCAAAGTGTTGTTGCAGAACTCTTATGGGGCGTTTTGGCTTGATCCAACAGAGCTTCGTTCTTTGTAGACTTCAAGCGTAGATGAAGGAGGCTTGAGAACTTTTTGAGAGAGAGCTTCCTTGCTTGAAGAGAGAGAGAGCTTCCTTGCTTGAAGAGAGAGAGAGAGAGAGAGAGAGAGAGAGAGAGAACTTCCTTACTTGAAGAGCTTGTCTTGAAGAAAATTTGTATCTCCAGGAATCCTCCTTCCTTTAGGTTGAGGCCCTCTATTTATAAAGATCTGTAAGGGCTCTCAGGTCCTTTTCTAATGCCACATGACATAATTTTATTGGTTGATATTTATTGACGGGATCTTGCATTTATGACAAGATATCTGATGGGATTTTGTATTTATAACAAGATATCTTGAATATCTCATCCCAAGTGTCAAGTTTTCATTGGCCAAGAAATATATGGAGGCTCATTTATTTTCTATGTCATTTATTTCAATTTTATTTTATCCTTTCTTTTAAAGAATAAAATAATACATGGTGATATGATAGTCAAAATTGGAAATTTATGTACCAATTTTATTGAAATTTATCAAATCAAATGATAGAATATCCAAGTTTAATACCTCATTTGAAACAGTTGCATATTTGAGTACCAAACAAAATTTATCTTTATACCCGAATAGCAACCCATACTTTGACCGGCCTGCAGGACAAAAAAAAAATTCCATCGGAAGTGGTCACTGTAACATCTTGTTTTGAAGAGCTCATTGTTCTAAATCCAACATCTTGTTTTGAAGAGCTCATTGTTCTAAATCCAACGACGCAATCCGTTCGTGATTCCAGCTAGTGGTTAATGAATTATCACAAATTAAAGATTTTGATTCATATTCTCTTTCTTCTCTAGATATGCGTGCCCTCATTGTTTGATGAATTATTTGCTTGCTTCATTCACGTTTAAATGCTCTTTCCTTTATAATTCCTTGTATTCTTAACCGATTGAGAGCAAAGACTAATCAAATGCTTTTCAAGTTAGGAAAGATAGTTTGCCTTTTCAACAGTATAGGAAAACTTTGTCTTGGATAGTGTCACAGGGATAATTTTTCGTCGCAATCTTAATCCCCGCGCGGCAGTCTAGTCCCGTTATTAAACTCAGCCTTGCTCCCAAGACACTCGTGTTTGCCTAAAGTCTAAGTGTTTCACACACCCAGAGGTTTTCCCCACAACTCTTATCAATTTCAGCAGTCAAGAACACAAGCCAAGGATCAATCACAACACAATAATCACACAAGCAATTTACAGGTAACAACCCAACCTTTATTCATCCATCAACAAAGGAAATACACAATAACAATGGAAGTTACACATAAAACTGCCCCTTGACAGATTCATTCCCTCTAGACAGCCCACTACAAAGACAACCAACTTCCTCATAACTGCCTCGTAACTGCTCCGTAACTGCCCGTAAGTAACTTCCTTGGTCTGCCACCCAACAAACCAAACTGCCCAAACTGATTTCTCAAGCTGCCAGTCCTCACGTGCAACTCAAGGTGTCTTAGGCAGTCCATCGCCTAAGTCCAGCATGGTGCGAAGCATGAACCCGTTGTTCGCACGCACCTGTTATACTAGCTGCCGAAATCTGCACTGCCCACGCATACTGCCCCTGCACTTGCGTGATGCCACTGCCTAGCAACGACTCGTTGGCACGCCCTCGCGCCTAAGGCTATGACAAACCTCCCCCACCACAAGGAGCCGACGCCCTCGTCGGATCAGTCCGAAGATAGTTCTGCACCAAGTCTTCAAATTGCTACAAGTTAATGTCTCTCTCCCACGAAACATCCTCACCATTCGCCCATTTCACAAGAAATTCATTCCGTCGATTTTTCTTGTGCTGGCCAAGTCTCCGATGGTCCAAAATCTTCACGATTCCCCGCTCAAATTGCTTTTGAATCGTAGGTGGAGCCCTCAGTGATCTGCCCCTTTCCGAATCCTCAACATCTTCATGGAAAGGTTTAAGATAGCTAACATGGAATGTGGGATGAATCTTCAACCTTTCTGGCAGCTTCAGCCTATACGCAACAACACCCACTTTTCCCATCACCTCAAACGACCCATCATACCTTGGCACTAATCTACGGTGCCGATTTGTCCCAACAATCTTTTTCCATATCTGCGGAGTCAGCTTCAACAGCACTCTGTCACCGATATCAAACTCTAATGGTCTCCGCTTCTGATTAGCATATTTCACCATACACTTTCTTGCCCTTCGCAAACTGTCTTGCGCTTGCTCGAAGAGTTCCTGCCTCTCCCTCGCAAACCTGTATGCGGCTGGACTCTTTCCCCCAGTCTTCTGGACTACTATCCCCGCTGGAGTTTGGGGCTGCATCCCCAACACTAACTCGAATGGACTCAACTCCGTCACTGACGATTTGTGGAGATTGTAACTGAACTGCGCACTATCAAGCAACTCAAGCCAGTTTCTTTGTGTTGCCGTCACATAGTGTCGAAGGTACTCCTCCAACAATGCATTAATCCTCTCCGTTTGTCCATCCGTTTGCGGATGATTGGTTGTCGAGAACTTCAGCCGTGTTCCCATCAGCCCAAACAACACTTTCCAGAATCGTCCAGTAAATCGCACATCGCGATCACTAACCACATCCGAAGGAACCCCAAAGTACTTCACCACATATTTGTAAAACAAACCAGCAGCCACTTCAGCCGTGTATACTGATGGTGTAGCCACAAAGACAGCATACTTCGAAAACCTGTCGACAATCACCATAACAGCGTCCATCCCGTCGACTTTCGGAAACCCCACTACAAAATCCATCGAAACTGAAACCTAAGGCCTTTCGGGTATCGGCAAAGGCTGCAATAACCCTGCTTCCTTCTGCCTCAGCACCTTGTCCTGTTGACACACCAAGCAAGTTTTGACGTAAAGCTCTACGTCAAACTCCATCTTCGGCCAGTAATAGGTTTCTGCCAGGAGAGCCAACATAAGCTCTCGTCCTGGATGACCAACCCACTGCGGGTCATGCGTTTCAGCCAGCAAGTGTTTCCTCAACTTCCCACTTGGAACATAGATTCGGCCCCCTTTAGCATAGAGAAGGCCATTATCCAGCCAATATCTTCGCACGGTCCCCTCTCGTACGAGATCAACTAGCTTGACGTAGGCTGCATCTTCCACGGCAGCCTGCCTCAACCGATCCAGCATATCGGATTCAACATGATCCATCGCAATCAAATTAGCAAGCACCTCACACCTGCTCAATGCATCCGCAACCTGATTGTGTCGCCCCAGCTTATGTTCCCACATGAAATCATATTCGGCCAGGAACTCCTGCCACCTAGCCTGCCGCTGCGACAGCTTCTTCTGAGTCTTGAAAAAAGTATTAGCCAAATTATCTGTCTTTACCACAAACTTCGGCCCTAACACATAAACTCTCCACACACCAAGACAATGCACCACGGTTGCCATTTCTTTCTCATGTGCGGAATATTTCTGTTCTGCCTCGCTTAGCTTTCGACTCTCGAAAGCCACTGGATGACCCTCCTGCACTAGAACACCCCCTACTGCCTTGTCCGAAGCACCAGTGTGTACCTCAAAAGCTTTCTCAAAATTCAGCAGTTTCAGCACTAGAGCAGACGTTACAGCCCTCCGCAGCTTGTCGAATGCGAGTTGGCATTCGCTGGACCAGTCCTAATGTCGATTTTTCTTTAGCAAATCTGACAAAGGGGCTGCCTTCTTGCTGTAACCCTCTATGAACCGATGATAGTAATTCGCCAAGCCCAAAAATGACCTCAGCTCAGGCACCGTCGACGGGGCTGCCCAATCCCATATAGCCTGCACCTTCTTCGGATCCATCCGAACCTGCCCAAAACTCACCAAATGCCCCAAGAATGTAATCTCGGAACAAGCAAACTCACACTTCTCCTTTTTCACAAACACATCATGTTCTTTTAGTCTACGCAACACCTTATCCAAGTGCACCACATGTTCATCCATACATCGGCTAAAAATCACAATATCGTCTAGATAGACGACCACAAACTCATCCAAAAACTCATAAAGCACATCATTCATCAAATTACAGAAAGTAGCTGCAGCGTTGGTTAAGCCAAACGGCATCACCATAAACTCGTATGACCCATACCTTGTCACGCAAGTTGTTTTGTGCTCATCCCCCTCAGCAACTCTAACCTGCCAGTATCCAGACCTCAAGTCCAGCTTTGTGAAAACAGAAGCCCCACTCAATCTGTCCAGCAAGTCTTGAATCAGCGGCACAGGGTATTTGTTCTTGATCGTTACCTTGTTCAATGCGCGATAATCCACACACATCCGCAAGCTACCATCTGCCTTCTTCTGAAACAGAACAGGAGCACCGTATGGAGCTTTCGATGGTCAAACAAATCCTGCGTCAATCAATTCTGTCAACTGCTTTCGCAATTCGCCCAATTCCCTTGGGGACATGCGATATGGAGGCTGCGACGGTGGTGTCGCACCAAGCATAAGTTCATTCTTGTGATCAACAGCCCGCCTTGGTGGAAGCTTTTTCAGCAACTCTGGAGGCATCACATCCCTATACCCCTCCAACAGCCCGCCTTGGTGGAAGCTTTTTCAGCAACTCTGGAGGCATCACATCCCTATACCCCTCCAACAGCCTAGCAATAACATCAGGCACTGACCCAGCCTGTTCTGACTCCTCAGTCACGGTTACTGCCAAGAACACTTCCCCACCCTTCTTCAAGGCCTTGCTGATCGCAAGGCCGAAACCAAGCTACTTCCCTCCTCTCGACTTTCAGCCACCACTGCCTAATAACAAGGAATAAAATAGGGACATAACTCATTCGCAAGCAGAATCCCATCCAGATGAGGCATCAACGCAATCTTGGCTTTCTTCAGAAAGTCTAAGCCAAGAATGACGTCGAAATCGTCAAGTGTCACCACTAGCAAATCCTGCTTTCCATGCCACTTATCCAGCACCACAGGCACGCCATAGGCCATGCCCAGTATCCGCTGCGCCTTGGCATTCACTGCCTTCATCGACGTCTGGCTGTTACTCAAGCGCAACCCAAGCTGTGTCACCAACCTGTCGGCAACGAATGTATTCGTAGCACCAACATAGCAACTATCTCCCTGTCATTAACTCTAATTTTAACATACATTAGAGTATCCCCAGCACCCAACTTACCTTGTCGCAGCACATCAATCCGTGCTAAGTTAGTTTCGACAAGGCTGGATTCGGCCACCGAATCCTGCATCTCCGCAATCAAGCAATTCAGTACACGCATTGGGTTAATGTGCGTGACTGCCTCCTCTTGCTCACTTTCACCCACAAGAATTGCATTCAACCTTTCCTTCTTCGGGCATTCTCTTGCATAGTGTGGTCCACCGCAAATGAAACAACCTGAATTCGGCTTGTTGGAGTCTCTACTTTGTTGCACATCAGCCTGCTTTCCCTTTCCCTTATCAAACCCAGGCTTGTATCCTCCCCCACCGAACTTCTCATCCCTCTTATCATCCCTCTTATCCCTAGTCTTGAATTTTAAGGGAACAGCAACAGAACCATCTCTCGTCACCATTTTGAAGTCGACCAAACTATCTGCGGCAGCAATGGCAGACGGTAAGTCTTTGACATTCTGCCTCCGCAACTCAGCCTGTGCCCAAAGCTGTAAACCGGACATGAAGTTGAACAATTTATCTTCCTCCGACATGTTCTCTATGTCGAGGATCAAAGAACTGAAATCTTTGACTTAATCCCTCACCGATTTGTCTTGCTTCAATTTCTTCAAATCTTCCCTCGCCAGCCAAGACGTGTTGTTCGACAAGAATTGTTCTTTCAATTCTTGTTTCAAACGATCCCAAGTTTCAATCTTAGGACGCCCAGCATTCAGATCATCCTTGATCCAAGTCCTCCACCACAGCTTCGCGTCACCGCTCAAATACATCGCTGTGATGTTTACCTGTTCGTCAGCCGCAATCCTGGCCACCCCGAAGTACTGCTCCATATCCCACAGAAAGTTTTCCAACTCTTTGGAACTTCTTGCGCCACAGAATGGCTTCGGTTCTGGTACTCTGGGTTTGGACGAGCCACCACCCATGGGGGTAGACACTACTGCCTTTTTCAACACCGCAATCTCCCCCTCCAGAATTTGTATCTTGCTACTTACCTCTGCCGCAAGATCCACATACTGCCCCGCAGCCCTCTCTGCCATTTCCACCGCATACGCAAGTCTGTCATTCACACTCTCATTTTCGTTTTCAGTCAAGGGACCCAGAACAGTTTCAATATGAGTGAGTCTCTCACGAATTGCCTCCATGCCTGATGGCATTGGACATCAAATAGCAACTTCACGAACAGAATGAGCCAAAGCTCTGATACCACTTGTCACATGGATAATTTTTCGTCGCAATCTTAATCCCCGCGCGGTAGTCTAGTCCCGTTACTAGACTCAGCCTTCCTCCCAAGACACTCGTGTTTGCCTAAAGTCTAAGTGTTTCACACACCCAGAGGTTTTCCCCACAACTCTTACCAATTTCGGCAGTCAAGAACACAAGCCAAGGATCAATCACAGCACAATAATCACACAAGCAATTTACAGGTACCAACCTAACCTTTATTCATCCATCAACAAAGGAAATACACAATAACAATGTAAAGTGTGCTATGCACAATCCCCTCTGCATGCTACACTTGTTTTGGCCCTATGTAATACACATACATACAATGGAAGTTACACATAAAACTGCCCCTTGACAGATTCATTCCCTCTAGACAGCCCACTACAAAGACAACCAACTTCCTCGTAACTGCCTCGTAACTGCTCCGTAACTGCCCGCAGGTAACTTCCTTGGTCTGCCACCCAACAAACCAAACTGGCCAAACTGATTTCTCAAGCTGCCAGTCCTCACGTGCAACTCAAGGTGTCTTAGGCAGTCCATCGCCTAAGTCCAGCATGGTGTGAAGCATGAACCTGCTGTTCGCACGCACCCGTTATACTCGCTGCTGAAATCTGCACTGCCCACGCATACTGCCCCTGCACTTGCGTGATGCCACTGCCTAGCAGCGACTCGTTGGCACGCCCTCGCGCCTAAGGCTGTGACAGGTAGCATGTCGCATCCTTTGTTTTCTGAATGAACTGCTGAGAGAGGGTAAATGAAGATTGCAGAACCGAATAGGAATTATCACTTTTTTCGCTATGACTTGAATAGGAAAAATTTGCAGAACTGAACAGGAATTATTGCTCTTGTTTCACAAGAGGAAAAGCAACTTGCATAGCCGACCTTTCTATCACAGAATACGAGTTTTTTTTTTCTTTTGTAATCAGGCAACGGTCTATAGTGTGGCTATAAAAGGCAACTACATTGTCTTTTTTTTTTGTCACTAACTTAGCAGTCCTTCTGTTCCTTCATTAACTGTATAGCATCCACCTAGCAGCTCAGCATCACCGACTGTCCTAGCAGGTATGCATAGCTCTCCAGTATTTGTTTTACAATTGCAGGTTTCCTTCCTTTTGTTTTTTGTATATATACAGGACACAATTCTAAGTTTATGCAGGTGAAGTAATCTGTAAACTTTTAACCAAAGCTCGTAAAACAACCTTTATTATGATCAAATTATCTTGATTCGAACGTCTATGAAATTGGAAGCAACGTCTGTTGTAGGCGGATTCACATGATTATTCCTTTTTTACCATTGTCAACACTGCAATCTCAACTTGGATTTCAACTGTGTATAATAAACCAACCGTGGAAAAACTTCCAAAGTTTCCAAGGCTTCATGATGCGTGAGTATACGTGATCTTCCAACCAGTGGTCTAGAATTATGATTTCCTTGTCCATCAGGCGTGTTTACGATTGAAGTTGCAGCAAGAGATTCAACATCCTTGTAATCAATGCTGACAAGGATGAGTTATGATATATATGTTCTCCCAGCTCTGGATTACTTCTGTGAAAGCTGCTAGTTCAAGGCGCCTTTTTTTTTCACGGACCTAGAATTCACACATGAAGGCCAAAGCAATTCTACCATCTCAATTCTACAGAAGTCCATTTCACGTCAACATATATAATGTTTTTTTAAAAAACGAGGGTGACCTTGCACTGATTTGTCGGATCCAATGCTTCTTGCTCCCATGTTCTTCATCCAGCTTCTTCTCCCATTCAAGCAATCTGGATTTATCCTTAGATTCATCAACGTATGTTCTATCTGATGCTCTTTCAACTTCAATTGGTCGGGAAGACCATGCAGCCTTAACTCAAAACCACCCGTGATTGATTGGAGCTCCTCATTAGCATTCCGAAGCACTTTTATATCTGTCTCCTTGTTTGCATCAATTCTAACAAGTACCTAATTTCTTGTTCAACTCATGCATAATGTCTTTTTTTTTTTACGAAGTGCATTAGTTTTCTCTCCTGATCTCAGGTGCTTATCCTTAGAGTGTGGATTGGAAATCCATTCTCTGGTTCAGATAGCAGGAGCGACAAGTCACTAACCGTCCTTGCATAATCTCTTAAAGCATCGGTGACAAGAAAAATATGTCCCTGTATAATTTTTTTTTTTTGTATCTATGTCCTTGCAGATTTTTCTTCAGCAAGTCCTGCCCCCTGATGATCATAGTAATATTTTGCATGGACTCACTTTCATCTTCTCATTGAATTAACATGAAGTTGTTGCAGCAGTAGCGACAGAATCAACAAATCCTTCAGTCTTAAAAGTAGCGACAATTTGCAGTTGTAGCTGCAGCTTCCACTCGTAGTAAAACACCAGCAACTTGTAAAGGAAGTGTTTATTCAGACCACATTTCATCATCATCATCATCAAACTTTCCTCAGCAACAAGGCAGAACCCAACAAGGTAATACACAGATATCTTTTGCAGCCAGCTAAAAATTATATGCTTCTCCATAAGGGCAACCAGGTCCCAGTAGTGACCAATCCTAGTCTCCTCCAATGGTGAATGGTTCCCCTACAACGTCGATTTCTAAGAGTGCAGTGGAACTCCAAGGACACCCAGCTGCACAAGTAACAAAGGCGGCCAATCATCTCAGCAGTCCAAGAGCTCTGTTTTAGTGCCTGTGCAAATTAAATTCATCTCCATTTGGTGGAGAAAAAATATTCCATCAATCCTTGGTTATCCTCACAACTCTTCTTCATCATCAGCAGCAACAATTAACAAAGCATGCATTGCAGTTGGCTCAGTTAATCTACATTAATGCTTTTTATGCAAGCTCAAGCACTTCATGTAGCAAATTCAACAAACGTTGCATTAACCTATTGGGTTTTATCTGCGACAGTTACATCAGCAACGTGTGCCTTCTTAGCACCTTCAGCTTCTCTTTAGATCCTATCAGCCCATCACATCGTTTTATCCGAGTCCTCTGGTGATAAAGATGACATGGCCTGTTGAGCTTTATCTTCATCTTCTTGAGAATTTATTCCGAGGTGCTCACTTATGGTAGCCATGTTCTCTGGGCTTAGATACTTCATCATTGATATGAACATCTGCTGCATAGTTGGATCCTTCATTTAGTCCCTATCTGTTCTTGCATATCAGAAGTTGAGGCAGGAAAGCTTGACGGAGGAATATTTCTCGAACTTGAAAAAGAAATCCAATGAGGAACTAACTCCACTGATGCTACCATTCTTATTAACTGTAAATTTTCCTCGAGTTTCTATTGGTTTTGCCCCAGCAAAGGAACTTGATCCGTTAGTGTTTAAAGCTGAAGCAACGGCTGGAACTAAGTCATTTCCTCTCGAAGAAGATGCCATTTCAAACATTTTCTGAAGCACTTCTGGTGACATCTTACTCATTATATCACCTGCTCATGTTTGGAGGAACCATACCAAATCTGAAGCCATTTGAAGCATACTTTGAAGCTCTTCAGGTCATCCCGTTGATCATATTTGAGGTAGTCTTAAACGAACATGTCAAGAGACATCTCTCCAGCTCATGTCGCGTTTTGAAACAAGAAAGATCTTGACATCTCTTAAAGACTTGTGCAGGTGACTTACCTATAGCAATATTCCAAATCGTTCTCTTATGCACAGCAACATCTCAACGACTAGAAGGCAACTTTTTTTTTTCTTGCTTTGACAGTGAAGGTGAGCTTTGGATGTTGCAGCGCAGCAAGACCGAGTTAAAGTAATTCCTCAAGGCGTATGATAGAGAATTTTCTTAAGAGAAATCATAACCTTCAGCATTTGAGCAAAGATCACCACATTATTTTTTTCCCTTTGTGAATAAAGGATCAAGTCACAACATATTTCAAAATATATTTTTTTGTCAAAGAGGTTTTTTTTTTGTGTGACTATACTCAGAATGAATTTCAAGTTGCCTACGTATCTTTGTGGATAAAGGATCAAGTCATAATGTAGTTTAATTTTATTTTTTTTGTGACTGTACTCGAAATAAATTCCAAGTTGCCTACGTACCTTTGTGGATAAAGGATCAAGTCATAACGTAGTTTAATTTTGTTTGTTTTTTTTTGTGCCTTTCACAGTTTTAGCTCGTGCAAGCCAGGAGCTACATCAAATTTCAAGCATAGTATCTTTCCAAGAATTTGTCATTGATAGGCTCAATCCTCAATCCATTCTCATCGATAATTTTGTAAGCCTCATTGGTGTAGACTTCTTGAACCACACAAGAGCCATCCCATTTGGAGAGTAATTTGTTGCCCCCATCTTGACAATACTTATAACATTGGTGGAGCGTTGAGGAGATGATACCATTTTCATGTATCCATGGTCGTCCAAGTAGCATATTATAAGTAGTTTTGGCATCTATGATATGGAAAAGTGCATTGAACTTCATATCTCCCATGTGTATCGCAAGCCTTATCTTTCTTTTGGCGTTTTTTCCTCTTGGATTAAAACTTTGAATCATCTGATGACTTGGGAAGAGTTTATCCATTGGAATCCCCAACTCTTTCATAGTCTTAAGAGGTAGTATATTGACTGCCGAGCCATCATCCACCAAGATATGATTCACCATTTTTTCATCAACAACGACCGATTATGGAGTTTTGATCCAAGCAACAAGTCTTCCTCATTGAAAGATATCTATGTTATGCATACATCATGAGACAAGTTTAAAGAGTGATCATGACTTTCCTTCGTGACAGGTTCAATAAGAGTTTTCTCTTCATCAATATGATAGCAAGCAACAAGTGCATTTTCAATCCTTCTCATCTCTATTGGCATGTACTCATTCAATGTAACAGGCTTTCTTAGACTTTGAGTTGAAAAACCCTCCTTTCTGACTGGTATGTACTTTCGTTGAATCTTTCAGTGTGTCGGCTCAATTAGCTTCCTCACCATTGAGATCCTCATTCTAGTTGGCTTTGTCATCTGCATGCGCCTCTTCCTTCCTCTTCTATGCATGACTAAAGTCCATCCTTCATCATCATAATTTTCAGATGAATTAGGTTTCGAGTTGTCAACATGAGGTGCGAGGGTTATACACGGAGTTTGACTTGAGGATGCAATGAAGCTCGTAGGCAAAATGATGTCAAGCTCTATAGGTTCAAAGGAGCCAAAAATTATTATAGGGAGTGACTAGTGTGGTCCTAAATTGACCATAGTTGTGATATTAGAGGCTGCTACTTCATCATCGAAAATGATATCTCCATTCTCGTGTAGCCTCATAATCTTATCTTTCAGCACAAAGCACTTCTGTATGGGATGACTAATCAAGCGATGGTATTTGCAATAGTTTGGATTGTCCACTTGGTTTGCTTCATCAGGGCGCTTCACCTCCGGTAACTCAATGATTTTTTACTCAAGCAAATCATCCAGCATCCTAGATATGTCTGAGTCGGGGAATGGATACACCTTTTCTTGTCGCTCTTTCAGGGATGGTTTCTTTATTTCACCTTTTTGAAAAGTAGCCGATGTCGCCCGATCATTCCTCTTAACTCCAGCTGGTACCCTTATTGCAGTCGAGTTAACTACTAAAGATTGCTTTCCCTCGACCTTTGAAGTGCTCTTTTCAAATCTATGACCTTCAAGCTTATTTCTCATTGGCTCTTGCATAGGTAATGATAAGCTTTCAGCTGCCGCAATGCTAAGTTCCATATCGTGTGCTCGAGTAGCCAATTCTTCAAAAGACTTTGGTTTGATACCTTGTAAAATATAGCATAGTCCCCAATGCATCCCTTGAATACAAATGTCTAACGCAGAAGTTTCGGTGAGCCGATCTCTATAGTTGAGGCTAAGGTTTCTCCACCGATGAATGTAGTCAATAACAAGCTCTTCCTTCCATTGACGTGCATTAGTGAGTTCAATCATGCTAACCACATGACGAGTGCTATAAAAGCGGTTAAGAAACTCGCACTCCAGTTGCTCCCAAGTATCGATCAAGCCAGACTCCAAGTCAGTATACCAATCGAAGGCATTACCTTTCAAGGAATGAACAAACTGTTTTACCATGAGATTGCCATTAGTTCCGGCATTGTTGCAAGTCTCCATAAAGTGAGCTATATGTTGCCTAGGATTCCCCTTGCCATTGAATTGTTGAAACTTTGGTGGTTGATAGTTCGGAGGCATCCTTAACAGGTTTATTCGTAATTGGGTGTATGGTTTCGCATAAGAATATGAGGGTTGAACTAAGCATTCTACTTGGTCTTTGATGGCTTCCTTGATGAGTTCTTTCAGTTGATTTGTGGTGAAGATGCCATCAGTAATACCGCGTATATTATTTATAGCTCCGATTGCAGACTCCTCAATGACATCTAGTTAATCTACTTGAAAAGCCTTGGTAGTCGAGGTTTGGCCTCCTTCGTTAAAGCTCTCAAGTTTGTTCATCAACTTTGCTATCTCATGGTCTTTTGCCTTAAGTGAAATCAAAAACCCCTCAACGAGTTTTGTCAAGCTAGCCACTCGATCCTCCAAAGATGTTGTCCCGGTCATCATCACTAATATGGTGCCGAAACCCAAAGCCTTACTTGGTGATTGACACAGATAAGTTTCCATAGGTGAATTGTCGAAGCCGCCTTGAGTGCCGAAGAGAATTTCGCGTGCCCCACTTGACTCTTGTAGTGGAGTTGCTTGTGGCTTCATGTTTGAGGCAAGATCTTATGCCCCTCCTGCATTCGAAGTTGATGTCAACTTGAGAGTCGGCTTAGTTTGTTCATACAACTCGACGATGGATTTTGTTTTCAATGGCGAGGTTGAGGAATCTTTAATAGTATGTTGGTGACTTGAATCAGTGGCCTTGTTGCTTTTCGAAGCGACAATGATGATCATGTTCCTCCTTGTTGCTTTTGAGAGTTTGTTGAAAATTCTTTCTTGAAGGGAAGAGATGAGAGGTTGAGATTTCCCCAGTGGAGTCGCCAGAAATTTGTAGACACAATTTTGTACACCTGAAATTAAACAAGCACACGTGTACAAATGTATGATTTTATTAAATATATGAATGGGTACAATCTCTATGTAATATATTCTTTCAAAAAGAATATGACAATCCTCTGATTCTTCCCTTGGATTTGATATATGGCGACTTGATTTATTTGAGTAATCAAGCCAAGATTTGTGCTTTGCAAGAACGCGAATTTGGGCGTGTATTGCGAAATGAGATTTGGTGATTTGATGCTTTGAAGAGTACCTTTGATGTGTCTTCAAAGTATTGTTGAAGAACTCTTATGAGGCGTCTAGGCTTGATCCAACAGAGCTTCGTTCTTTGTAGACTTCGGGCGTAGATGAAGGAGGCTTGAGAACTCTTTGAGAAAGCTTCCTTGCTTGAAGAGAGAGAGAGAGTGAGAGCTTCCTTGCTTGCAGAGCTTGTCTTAAAGGAAATTTGTATCTCCCGGAGTCCCTTTTGGTGATTTGACGCTTTGAAGAGTAACTTTGATTTGTCTTCAAAGTGTTGTTGCAAAACTCTTATTGGGCGTTTTGGCTTGATCCAACAGAGCTTCATTCTTTGTAGACTTCAAGCATAGATGAAGGAGGCTTGAGAACTCTTTAAGAGAGAGCTTCCTTGCTTGAAGAGAGAGAGAGAGAGAGAGAGAGAACTTCCTTGGTTGAAGAGCTTGTCTTGAAGAAAATTTGTATCTCCAGGAATCCTCCTTCCTTTAGGTTGAGGCCCTCTATTTATAGAGATCTGTAAGGGCTCTCAAGTCCTTTTCTAATGCCACATTTATTTATTTTTGTTACTGTTACAAATGATCAAGTAGATAATGGGTTAACATGGATGAGAAATTGACAGACAAATCAAGAAGAAAAGCACTTGATTGGGGTAGGCGCATGAACATTATTGGTGGAATTGCTCGAGGGCTGCTTTATCTCCATCAAGACTCTAGACTGAGAGTAATCCATAGAGATATCAAAGCCAGCAACATTTTACTAGATAATGAGCTAACTCCTAAAATTTCAGACTTTGGCCATGCAAGAATGTTTCGTGGAGATCAAACAGAGGAGAATACTCATAGGATAGTTGGAACATAGTAAGTATCCGTACCCTTGCCTGCCTTATTGACTTCATTTGTGTTTTGAGAACCTATCTTGTCAATAACATTTTTCAGTGGCTACATGTCTCCTGAGTATGCATCCAACGGATACTTCTCGGTGAAAACTGACGTCTTTAGCTTCCGCGTCCTCGTCCTGGAGATAGTGAGTGGACAGAAAAATAGGGGATTTCATCACCCAGATCGAAACCTTAACCTCCTCGGGCATGTAAGCATTTGTATGAAAATGTTAATTCATGATGTTGATTAACTGAGTGGTGATATAAAATTGTGCAGTTTCCTTTCAGACAACTCAAATGGATGCTTCTTTAGTATACTCAACAAAATACATTTTGATTTATTTGGAGTTTCAGAAATGTTACAGTAGTTAACAAATTTACAAGCAAATTAGAGTGGCCAGTCTGCTGACCTATGCCTTGGTTTTTTCAGGCATGGATACTTTGGATAAAAGGAACACCATTGGAACTGATTGATGAATGTTTAGCTTTCTCGAGCAATTCATCTGAAGTGTTAAGATGCATTCATGTGGCTTTATTATGTGTTCAGCAACGACCAGAAGATAGGCCAAACATCTCAACAGTGGTTCAAATATTATACAATGAAAATCCATTGCCTCAGCCTAAACAACCTGGTTTTTTCATGGGAACTTGAACAAGACAGTTCATCAAATCAGATGGAAGTTTACTCTTCAAATGAAGTTAGTTTGACAATATTAGAGGCACGGTAGATTTTCATTTGTGACAATTGAAGAAAAAGTATGGTGATCAGACAAGTGCAATCTAGCCACAAGACTGACCTCTGTTTTTGCTGTTCACTATTTCAGAACAGAGTGCTACACCAGTTAAAACTAGTTAATGTATCTGTATTGGAGCAGAATCTCTCTGTGCTACCATCATTACTATCGATTCATGAGATTTTATTGATAAAAACCCAAAAAGCAGTTGCTTACCCCTCCACAAAGAGAACTCTATGCCTCATTATTGTTTCATCTAGAACTTCTTACCCTCTCACAGTTTTGAGTAATGAGGTTCAGAGCCTCAAATCTTATAACCCTCTGTCTTTCAAGCTTTTGAGCAGAGTTTTTAAACCATGTCTATGACCTAGTCAATTGTTTTTGTTTATCTAAAATAATATTATTTTGGATTAAAAAATTAAAATAAAATAAAATGATGTTTTGAAGGAAAAAAAATCTGATTAAGTTTTACTTGGATCATTCAAATTTGACTGGTCAATTATATAAGCTTCCAAGCAGCAAAACAGCAGGTCAACTTGCTAGATTTCATAACAATGCTTTTGAGTCACCGAAGTTTGCTAACAAGTAGTGACCCTTTGCTCCTCAGAGCACAAGTACAAAATGCTTGACAGTCAAATCTACAGCGGACTACAATATCTTTTACTGTTGTGATTAGATTGTGTTGTGCTAGCATTTACCTCTTCAAACTTCTAGACTGGGATCAGATGCTGGCGTAAAAATTCCTATTCCATATAGAAAATGTTGTATTTCCATTAACATTCAGTCCTCTATTGTTGATTTTCCACAATTTTTTACAGAGATTTTGTTGCCCATTATTCCAGGAAGTACTTGTATGTGAATTAGGAACTAAAATAGTCTACAAATTCTTCACTCTGTGAATTACAGGGGCCACGATGCAGGATAGCAAGAATAAAGTGTGAGCAAAAACAACGTCGTCAGAATTGTATAGATCACTTTATATTACCAATAATAAATAATTAAGATTGTCTAACTGCTTGTGCTATTGATTTTGCACATAATTAATAATTAAGGAGGAATAAATATTTTTTATTTATTATTAACAAGGGATAAGTAACAAATCTCTTTGAAGATACCCTAGAATATAAAGAGATAATTACCTTTTACCATAACTTTTTATGATAAGGGTCCAGATTAAAAAAAAAATAGATTCTTGTAATTCAATAAAGAACCTTAAAAAATTATTAGTTTTACAACCATCTTGGCTCGGCAAGATGTTGAGCCTGGAAATATCGAGTCTAGCAATGATTCTAACTTAGAAAGAGAAAGTTTCTGTTGGGAAAGATTTGTGCTACCAAAACATATAATATTTATGTTAAAAGGTTCCATATAATAAAGAGCGATTAAGATTAGATGTTTTTTTACCTTGAAAACAACTAGAAAAATAAATCTGAACTCAAGAAGAGTTTTGATTTTGAGTTGATTTCAGGTTTTGGATTTTTTGCATTTTTGAAGGCCATGATTTGGTTTAAAAATATTCTTGAAGTGTTTCCTAAATGTTTTGGGTCAAAACAGATTGAAAAAAAAGTTTTAGATAAAAAAATCATGGATCCTGTTTTCCCATCCACCATAGTAGCTGGATTTTGGGATCTCAAATGACACGTGGTCTTTTAAAAGAACTCATTGGGCAAGTGACATATTGGTCACCCCTTAAACATAACAAAAATATTGGCATGCTCGGAGAGGCCTTTTCTATTTCGCCTGGCCTCATTTTATTTTCCTTTTTAAAAAAATTAATACATGTTTTTCGATGTATTTTTAAATTAATATTTTAATTAATATTTCTTCTCTGTGATTTTTTTTGTTGCTTATTTAGTTTTTTTTAATAATGATTATTTTTTAATTATATTGAGTGTTTAATTTGTTAAGAAGTTTGTATGACTCATTTGTAATTTTTTTAATATATTTTATTTAGAATTAAATACTTGGTTTTATAATTATTTGAAGATTTGCAACCTTGCATAGTATTTGTTTTTTAAAATTTTATTATATAAATTTCATATGTGTGTAGATCTCTATTATAAATTGATTTTAATAAACAAATTTATTAAATAAAATTAATTAAATAACTTGTATTGTGATATTAAATATCTTAATTTATCTCTCAATTTAATATAAAAAACACATTGAAAAATTCTAAATGTTCAATTTTTTTTATCATGTATTGGTGTTTTCAATTTAATTTTTATTCTTATGATTTCTTATTTTTTTCATTAACCCTTTTACAAAAGTTTAATTGTTTTTAATTTTAATTTTCAATTCAAGTTGATAGTGTTTTTTTTTTCATTTCTGTTCTCATTCTTTTGGTTTTTGTTTTCCTTTTGTTAATGTTTTTGTTTTTTTCAATTTAAATCTCAAAGTGAAAATTTGTTGTTGTCATTTAATTTATTTTTTATTTTAATTTTAACCTTCATTCTTTTTATTATTTTTTTTAATTTTGGATTTTTTTTTTCTAATTTTTTTTTTCTCAATTTTATACTTCAACATTTCATTTCTTAAGGATTGGGTTTTATGATTATGTCATGTATGGTGCTTCAAGTTTGATGACTCAGGTCAAGAGTTGACATCTGTTTTTGTCTCTTTTTTTTTCAATATCTCCGTTTAATATTGTGTTTTTTTTTAACAATGCCTTTTTGATTTTCTTTAGTTTCTTTTTCTATTGAATTATATCGACATCATAACCTAATACACTAGTTTATCAGATTAATTCGGACTAGTTCTCCCATTAATGTCAAAATTACATGTCTACCATGCTAGCTCGAGTTGGCCTAGCCTCATTCTTTTCTTTTCTTTTCTTTTTTATATAGTTTTGATTTTTTTAATTTATCATTTTTTATATATTTTTAAAAATAATTTTTAAATTTTTGAAGAGGTTAGTATGATTCATTTGTATTTTTTATATATTTTTTATATATTAAATTTATTTTTAGAACTAAGAAATATTTATTTCTTAAAATATCTTTAATATATGCAGTTTTGCATAGTATGTTTTTTTATTATTATTCAATAAATCTTATGTATGTGTCAATTTTTATTTCAAATTAATTTTAATAAACAAAATTATTAAACACAACCAAGTGAATGACTCATATTGCAATATTAAATATCTTAATTTATTTTTATCTCTCTGTTTTTTCAATTTTGTTTTTGTTGAAGAAAAAAACTACAAAGCCAAAATTGGTTTGTGATGGTATCTTTTTTCTCTCTGTTTTTTTTCAACTTGATTTTTTTTTTCATCTATTTTTTTTTCATATTGTAAAAAACATGGTTTCAAAGAAAAGCCATGTTATTAAACTTTATAAAATTCATGGACGTTTTCACAAGTTTGGCTAGTTGACCTGATTCATACATCCAGCGAGTTTAACTCTTTTTTTTCGTTTCTTAGTTATTTTTTTCAACATCTCAGTATTGAGTTGGTGTTTGATTTTACAGTCATCTATTTTTGTTATCATATAGTTAAATAAAAATAGTTTTGAAAAAAATTAAATTATAATCCCATTAGAGTCTATAACTCAGTTTACAGGTTTGACAGGAGTTCATCCACCGGCCAAATATGTTTTTTTTTTTTGTCTTTTAATCTTTTTAATTTTTTTTCTCGATTTTATCTCTCAATGTTAGATTGGTATAGAAATAAATTGCATGATTTATTTTTATTTACTTTTTATAGGGTTATCATTATCTCAAATATTTTTTTATTTTTAGGTTGGTACTCAATTTTGCGACCATATAATTTTTATCATATAAATTATTAAACTCATTATAGTCCATGACATGGGTTGTTGAGGGACTAAGATCGATCCAATATGTTATTGTCTCAATAATATTTTTTAAAAAAATTATCATCTTAAAGTTTTTTTAAAAGTTAAATCATGTTTTTACCAGCCATCAAAATTGTATTTAAACTCATGAAATCAATCAATTTTGTTCGTGCTAGCTCCCACTCGATTTAGTTGAAAACTAGAGGTAGGTAAATAGGTTGCGAGGTTTTAAGACTGATGCATTAAACCAAGTTTAATAATACAATTAAATAATTAATCATACTTTTAACTCTTTTTTAATATTTTAAAAAATTAATATGACTCTTGGCCAAGCACGGACCATTAAATTAATATATAATAAAGGACCCGATGAAGAAGTGAAAACGAGCTAGAATGAATAATTGGAAGCTCTCTTTGACAAATCTCTTATTCTATTAAAATATGATATCTTGTTGATGCATATGAATTAGATTAGGAAAATGTATAAATCAGAATCTGACTCGAATAATGTATAGAAATTACTAGTTTACAGGATTGTGGGCTGCTGCGGCTCGAAACCAAATTTTTTTGAAAGTAAAAAAAAAAATAATTCAGAAAATTAGGAATTATTGTTATTATATTCGATTCAATAGATTAATCTTAAAACCTTTTGACCTGATTTATTTTCTAATTTATATTTAAAATTAAACTATACAAAAATTATCTTAACATAATTCAGTTAACTTAACTTAACAGGTCTTAATACAATTTGGACAACTAGTAAAAAGAATGATTTTACTTTAAAAAAATAATTTAAAGTGATTTTTTTTTAATATTAAAACGTCAATATATTGGATCGACTTGGAGCTTTCCAGTTTAATCCATTAAATTTGCTATAAGAGTGATGGACTCTAATGAGTTTAAAATTTTTTTTTAACTATTTTTATGTAATTATATAATAAAAAAATAAATACTTGTAAAATAAAATACAAACTAAAATATTATAATATTTATTTATGACTGCAATAATTTTATAGAAAATAAACTAAAATAATTTAGGAAAACAAATTCAAAATCAAACAATTGTGAAAGAATAAAATTTTAAAAAAAAATGATGAAAAGAAAGGGAAAAAAAATAAAGAAGGTGAGTTGTCACCCCCAAACCCTTCTGAATGCATTAGGTAATACTCCAAATAATGTGCAGGAATTATAGTGAAACCAATTTAAAAATATAGTGCATAAATTATTTTCTTGCTCCCCACGTTATATACTTTGTCGGGTACTAGTTTCTAATGTCTCTGTTTTTTTTTCTTTTGTTACTATTGAATCATCATTACATAAGACTATTGAACATAGAAATAGAGTGAGAAAGAAATATTGTGTCAATATATATATATATATACACACACACACACTAACTTTTAATGTTTATTGTGAAGTTCAAATATTTTAGGTTTTGGCATGTATGTCAGATCTATTCTACTTTAAGCTTGATATATTATCAAGTCTAAGTGTTTTTGGACTTAACTAACTACAACGTCCAAGAGTCAAGTTCAAATATTTTAGGTTTGACATGCATGTCAGATCCATACTATTTTAGGCTTGACATACTATTAAGTCTAAGCGTTTTTGGACTTGACTAACTACAACGTCCAAGAGTATTGAGTTTGGCATGCATGTCAGACTCACGCCACCTTGGACTTGACTAACCGTCAAGTTCAAGTATATTAGATCTAACATACGTGCCAGATCCATGCTACTACTAGACTTGGTGCATTATCAAGTTCAAATACCTTGGACTTGGTTGACCATCAAGTCCAAACGTATTGGGTCTAGTGTTCGTATCAAGCCCACTTCACTTTGAACTTGGCTGTCAAATCCAAGTATATTGAGTCTGACATATTTACTGGACCCATATATTTAAAAAATAAAAAAATAAATCTAACTCATCACTTACAAACCATTTAAAACTTCAAAACAAACTCAAATCCTCACTAAAAATTTGAAAATATCAATTCGAATTTCAAAAAAACTAATTTTCTTCTTGGAACTCCATCTCCTTTTCCTAGTCACTAGGAATGCTAAAATTATATTCTTAAATTTTATATTAAAGGCGAGTTTATTAGCATCAATATTGCTTATTACATACTTGTATTTGAGCTTGTTAGAAAATTTTCTCTCCTCGACGTAGATTTAACACAAAGAAGTTCAATAAGCATTATGTATAATGTCGCACCTGACATCGCGGCGGCCCTAAAAAAATTTAATTACAAGTAAAGAACAGATTTCTGGCATCTGGTTCTTTTAGAGGGAAAGGTCTTGTTTGAGAAGTCCTTACCTAGTATTATGGTCACTAGGAACCCTAACTGGTCAACAGAGATTCTATGGTATGGGATTGGTTACGTAAAAGGAAAGATATTATCACCCCTTAAACGTTCTGCCTGAGGCAGACTGCATTGCTGATTTTGTCTTAAATTGCTAAATATTTATTGGTTTATGCTCTGATGGTTTACTTGCAATATTCTTGACTCTGGCGCCAGTGAATATTCAACTACGAATAATTCCAACTCTAGCGTTGGTAAATATTACGTAGCTATAAAATAAATTTGGATCAATATTTTTATTCCTGACTCTGGCGTCAGTGAATCAACAAATAAAATAAATTTATTTTTACACATGCACATATATTTTTTTATTTTTCTAGCTAAATAAAATAAAATATAAATGAATAAAAATAATATAAATTTAAACAGGTATTTTTATTCCTGACTCTGGCGTCAGTGAATAAACCAATAAATTTATGTTATTTTTATTCATGCATACACATTTTTTTTTTCTCTACTTTTTATTTTTCTATTTTTTTATTTTTTAATTGTCTGGTTAAAGAAGAAGAAGATGATGAACAACGTTCCTTTAACCGACGCCGTTTGGAGATAAACAGTGGCCATTTTCACTTTGACCCGTGAAGTTTTGAAAATTTTATAATTAAGCCCCTGGTTTAGACAGTAATTTTCCCTACATTTCGGCGCCTTTTACAAGTTAGTCCTTGGACTTTAATCTGCTGCAATCGTGTCCCCAATTAACCCCAAACTTTGCTATTTCTTCAATTAGGTCCCTTATTTCATTAATTTAATTAAATCCAAAGTCCAATTAAGTCTAAAACTTATCAAATCTCCAATTAAACCCTTAATTGGATTAATTAAATTAATTCTAAGCTCAATTAAGTCTCAAAACTTATCAATTCTCCAATTAAACCCTTAATTGGATTAATTAGATTAATTCCAAAGTTTAATTAAACCCCAAAACTTCCAATCATGTTGCCCTTAACCCAAATTTTAATTCATTCTTCATTTATTTCATTTTACCTTTTTTTTCCATCATTATCATCATTTTTTTTATCCTTTTCAGTAAATAATTAAAACAAAATGGTCAAAAATTGGGTTATGACAGTTGCCCCCTCTTTATAATATTTACTATGCAAAGATATTGGACAATTTCATTTTCTTTTAGCTTTCTGTAGTAAATTTATAAAGAAAAGTAGATACAGAAAGAACATCTTTTTTTTTTTAGTCTTGAAAACTTTGAAAACAATAGATTGACACATGATCTTTACAGAGAGATGTAGAAACCAAGAAACAAGTCATTTGGACGATGACCCACTTTTTTTTTTTTTTTTGTTTTTTTAAATGGATCAAATTGTCTTGGGCAACCTGCCCGATGATAAAAGAACGCGAAAAGGGTTTCGCGAGTGGTCTAATTGTTCCAGGCGACCTGCCCGATGAAGAATAAAACGCGAAAAGGGTTTCGCGAGTGGTCTAATTGTTCCAGACGACCTGCCCGATAGAAAGAATAAAACGAGAAAAGGGTTTCGTGAGTGGTCTAATTGTTCCAGGCGACCTACCCGATGAAGAATAAAACGCGAAAAGGGTTTCGCAAGTGGTCTAATTGTTCCAGGCGACCTGCCCAATAGGAAGAATAAAACGCGAAAAGGGTTTCGCAAGTGGTCTAATTGTTCCAGGCGACCTGCCCGATGAAGAATAAAACGTGAAAAGGGTTTTGCAAGTGATCTAATTGTTCCAGGCGACCTGCCCGATAGGAAGAATAAAACGCGAAAAGGGTTTCGCGAGTGGTCTAATTGTTCCAGGCGACCTGCCCGATAGGAAGCATAAAATGCGAAAAGGGTTTCGCGAGTGGTCTAATTGTTCTAGGCGACCTGCCCGATGAAGAATAAAACAAGGATTTTTTTTTCCTTTTTTTTTTTACAAATACAAAGAAAAGGGTCTCATTGTGATGGGTGACCTACCCAAGTAAAAAAAAAAAGAAAGGAAAATGAGGGCTCCAAGGCACACTCAAAAAGATGGTTGAGGGCTCGAAGGCGCGCTCGAAAGGAAGCGGGGGCTCAAAGGCGTGCTTGAGAAAATGCGAGGGTTCAGAGGCGCGCTCGAAAAGAAACGAGGGCTCAAAGGCGCGCTCGACAGGAAGCGAGGGCTCACAGGCAATGCTTGAGACAATGCGAGGGCTCAAAGGCATGTTCGAAGAGAAATGAGGGCTCAAAGGCGTGCTCGACAAGAAGCGAGGGCTCAAAGTCGCGTTCGAAAGGAAGCGGGGGCTCAAAGGCGCACTCGAATGCGCGCTCGAAAGAGAGGTAGGGTTACGAAATGCACTACCTTGGATGGTCAAGGGCTCAAAGGCACACTTGAAAGGAGATAAGGCTTGAAGGCGCACTTGAAAGGAGATAAGGGCTTGAAAGCACTCTAAAAATAATGCTCAAAGGCTCAAAGGCGCATTTGAAGGGGATAAGGCTCGAAGGCACTCTAAAAATGATGATCAAAGGCTCGAAGGCGTATTTGAAGGGAGTGGAAAAACATAGAAATGGCCTGTCTAGGTTGAAAAAATGAAAAATTTTCAAAAGCAATTTCAATCTTTGACCATTTCAAAGTTGGCCTTCCATTTGATGGATTCCGTTGGAATTTTCTGTAATGAAATTTGCAAAACTCATTGTCCAATTTCTCAAAGTTTAGATGATATGCATGCATCTTTACCTGATTTGAAATATAGGCCCCCCATTTGTTCTTTGTCTTCTTGTTGCTTGATTGATGAGGACTTCCTATCTCTGATTTGGGTCATCTTCATTGTTTAGCTTCTAGTCCACTCGAGTTGGCCCATGTAAGTCTATTTCCAGATTTGTTTGCACAACTCAGCTTTTGTGGTGCCCATCATGACCCACTTGCTTGCTACAGATTTTCTGTCTCGTCAAATAATTTGAGAGGGTCATTCATTACTCCTCGTCTCACTACTAAAAGCATTCGGTGTCACTTGCTGAAAGGATCAAGTTGTCTTTTGTAAACCAAAATGCCCCCTTGTCTAGTTGAAGGAAATTATCATCTTTTTTTCTAGATTTTTTTCTTCTAAACACAATGTTTCCCCCTTGTATTGGTCATTGCTCCTAAGTGTGCTCTGTCAGCTACTTAGACAAATAATGGTTTTAAGAGGCTTTTCTCTCATTTCTCTCCTTTTCAGTTTGGTGAAGGATATGGGTCGAGAATAAAGCTTGAAATCTTGATCTTGCATTTTGAAAACAAAAATTATTTCGATGTGAGTCTAAAAAAATTTGATTTTTAAATCTTTCAACTCCTTGGTTATTTTCTTTATTGGAAAAGAGATTATTTGCTCTTGTGTTTGGCAATGAGGTCTTCGGCGAAAATACATCATGAGATGACCTTTTGTTTCAAAGTGAAGGGCTTGAGAAAAAGCTCGAGATTTTGTATGAGAGAAAACTTGTCTCTTTTTGAACATTCATCTTTATTAGCATGAATAATAATGAGTAGTTTATTCTTGATGTCATGAATCTTATGAAAAAATATTCTTTGCATTTTGAGAGCATTGTTTATTGTTCTAGGTTGCTTGGTTGCTTGATTAGAAAGGACTTCTACGGGGATGTAACGTAGGCTATGGTTCTTGATTATGAAAGAAAAGGATTCATAAGGCTCAAAGAGTGTTTCAGGGTTTCAAAGACTGAGGATCACTATCAACAGTTTGACTATTGATGTCATTCATATTTTCTTTTGGCGCTCTTCTTTGATTTGCTGCTTCTTCTTTTTTATTGCTTTGCTAGGGCATACTCACTTTATCTTGGATGCCACTTTTTCTAGTGATTTGGGCATGCCCCCTAGCATTTGAGTTTCTTGAGCTCTTATGCCTTTTCGGCTTTCTCACGACTTTTTCTGATTGAAATTTTCTCTTGCCTCCTAGTGTGGGGTGTGATCCTAGTCGGGATTTGTTTTCATGAAAGAAAAATTATTCAGGCTCAAAAAGGGATCGCAAGGGATGTACTTATTTCAGAACGTGAAAGGAATAACAAAGATGACCTTTCCTCATTTCAAGCGCAAGCAGCTATGATCAATAAACTTTGACCTCATCTAGTGTGATGGTTTGGTCTTTGCAAAGATGCATTTCATGGGTCATAAGCAACGAGTTCACTACTTACCATTATTCATACATTTAAAAACACATGATTCAAGAGTCATGGGGTAAGGGTGTTTATTCATTTTTTTTATCTCTTTTTTTTCCTTTTTTTTGGTTTATAATTTAATCACCTGAATGATGGAGTTGCTTGATTTACTTGTCATTCTACAAGTAGAATGTCAAAAAATATCGTTTTTGAATAAACATCAAATTATTTTCGGAATCAAAATGCAAGATCAATTTTTTTCAAAACTCCAATAGGGAAGGTGATTTTGGTACAAGAGATGAATTGCGTCTATGAGATCACACGAGGCTTCAAAAGTGTATTCGTGAGTTCTTATAAGAAAACTCTCTTAATCAGATGAATAATGCTTGGTCGTGAACACGATTGAAGGACAAACTCATTATTTCATTGAAGCTTAGGAAAATAAGTTCAACAACAAAGATCTTATACCAACATGAATACTGACATGATAACGCATAAAGGGGCTAAACATTTAGTGATCATTGATTGGAATTTCTGGAATCTTTCAATCACTCATTCTTCTTGACAAAGGTATCTTTTTAGCAGTTAGTTGAAGCCATATGCAGACCATTCTTGGCCTAATATCACCGTAGCTTTTTCTTTAAGATATTTGATTTCTAGGAGTCGGTATGAAGAAATCAGCTATAGGAACGATAAGTGCCTTGACAACCACCTTCAGTGTCCTTTCCTTTTTTAGTGAAACTGTTCTTTTCAATGGGATCAATAATTTTACCTAACCCAATAGCTTGTTCAATCCTCTCAGCTATAACAACCAGGTCAGTGAAATGTTTCACAGAGCTTCCAACCAAGTATTCAAAGTACGGGGCCTTGAAAGTGTTGACAAACAAGTTGATCATCTCCTTTTCCAACAAAGAAGGGTTAACCTGTGCGACAGCCTCACGCCACCTTTGAGTGTATTCTCTTATGAACTCCTTGTTGTCCTTTTTCATAGCTTGCAAGCTTAATCGATCAGGGCCCACATCTATATTGAACTTATATTGCCTCATGAAGGCATCAACTAAATTCTTCCATTTGTTAACCTTGGTATTATTTAATCGCATATACCAAGTGAGGGTAGCGCCACTTAAGCTGTCTTGGAAGACATGAATCAACAATTTCTCATCATCAACCACCTCAGCCATTTTGTTGTAGTATGCCTTGAGATGAGTTACAAGGCATTGGGCTCCTGTAAATTTAATGAATTCTGGCACCCTAAACTTCTTAGGAATGACTATGTTAGGTACCAAACACATATTGACAGCTTTCACTAGGTCACACAAATGGTTTCCCTCAACTGCCCTTATCCTCTCTTCTAGGGCAGTCCATTTTTCCAAACCCTCTTCTTTCACCATCTTGCCCTTTTGAGATTCTTTCTTGGTAGAATCAATGGTAGACGAAATTCTTGAGGGGTATGCTGGCTGGAAATGCATAGCTTGTTGAAATTCAGATGACACCCTATTTGCCCCCAGATTCTGTGGATTGAAATGAGTTATATGCATATCTTCAAGTTGAGCTGTAAGTATTGCTTTTCCAGATTTATCTCTCAAGGCCTGCTCGAGTAGACTAGTAAGCCTTGCGACTTCTTCTTTAAGATTATTCACCTCTTTTTTATGTTGGGCTTCCAACCGGGCTCTTTCTTCGTTTTCCATTTGTCTTTTTCTCGAACGAGTGTTATAGGCAGGTTTCAATGGGGAGCCTATATTTCAACCTGCTAAATGTAAATCATGCAATTTATGCAAAAATGCTGAAACAATTAATTTAAAAAAAAATGCTTATGAAATGCGGACTCGCCCTTCATGGAATGACAACCTACTAGGAAGATCCTAATTGTTGAGTGCATCAAAGGGTCTCTCGCATGCTCAGTGATCGTCTATTAAAGGTCGATATGAGGCTTACAAGTAGTGTGAAAATAGAGGCACTGAGTAATATCAGTTTGGCATATCAACCACTTCCAAGTAAACAATCAAGCGAGAGTTGGATGGTTTCACGAGTCTTACCCAGGCTAAAGCCATTGGGGTACCGTTACTCCCCCACTTATCCTAGGATGTAAAGTGTGTGCTCTCAAAGTGATGCATGGCAACATAAACAAGGATGCATGCTAAAGCAATAAATTCAGGAAAAATAAACAAATAAACACAACAAATAAAATAGCAATTATAAGACAAAAGACAAAGCTTAATCCTAGGTCCCCAGTGGAGTCGCCATCCTGTCACACCCGACATCGCGGCGGCCCTAAAAAAAATTTAATTACAAGTAAAGAACAGATTTCTAGCATCTAGTTCTTTTAGGGGAAAAGGTCTTGTTTGAGGAGTCCTTACCTAGTATTATGGTCACTAGGAACCCTAACTGGTCAACAGAGATTCTATGGTACGAGATTGGTTACGTAAAAGGGAAGATATTATCACCCCTTAAACGTTCTGCCTGAGGCAGACTGCATTGCTGATTTTGTCTTAAATTGCTAAATATTTATTGGTTTATGCTCTGATGGTTTACTTGCAATATTCCTAACTCTAGCGCCAGTAAATATTCAACTACGAATAATTCCAACTCTGGCGTTGGTAAATATTACGTAGCTATAAAATAAATTTGGATCAATATTTTTATTCTTGACTTTGGCGTCAGTGAATCAACAAATAAAATAAATTTATTTTTACACATGCACATATTTTTTTTATTTTTCTATCTAAATAAAATAAAATATAAATGAATAAAAATAATATAAATTTAAACAGGTATTTTTATTCCTGACTCTGGCGTCAGTGAATAAACCAATAAATTTATGTTATTTTTATTCATGCATACACATTTTTTTATTTTTTATTTTTCTCTACTTTTTATTTTTCTATTTTTTTATTTTTTTATTTTGGGCTGGGCCCAGCTCAGCCCATGGGGGCTGGGCTGGACCCAGCCAGCCCGGCCCGGCCCAGTCAGGAGGCACACGCAACGCGTGTGTGCACGATGAAGGAGTAATTAAATTCAAGCTGCACAGTGACTTTGTAATGAAAAATGAAAGAGGAGGGAACGAAAAACCTACCTGATCTGCAGGTGTTGCTGGAGGCGAAGGACTGGGAATAACACTGGCTTTGGAAGATTCTCTTCTCTTCCTTTCTTTTTTTTATTTGCTTTCTCTTCTGGCTTCCTCTGTTATGTGCTCCCTAATCCTTCTTCCCCGTGTTTGTTCTTTCTCTCTTTCGTCACTGTCTTCTCTGGTTCTTATGCGTTCCTCTGTTTCTTTGAGAAGAAACAGGGGAATAATAGTCCTGCTATTCGGGCTCGTCCTTCTGGGTTATTCTCTTGTTCTCTCTGTGTGTTTATTTTCTGGGCTTTCCTCTTTCTCTAATGGTTTTTTTTCGGGTTTTCTCCTCTGGTTTTTCTGCTCATTCGTCCTCTGTCTCCTGGGTTTTTTCCGCCCTGTTTTCTTCGTTGTTCCTCTGTTTTATAGAGTCCGATCGGTGGTAACGGACTGCATGCAGAGGGACGAAAACATTAAAGCATCCATAATTGAGGTGAGCGGCTTATTACTGCTAGAAACGGTGTCTGGTTAAAGAAGAAGAAGATGATGAACAACGTTCTTTCAACCGACGCCGTTTGGAGATAAACAGTGGCCACTTTCACTTTGACCCGTGAAGTTTTGAAACTTTTATAATTAAGCCCTTGGTTTAGACAGTAATTTTCCCTGCATTTCGGCGCCTTTTACAAGTTAATCCTTGGACTTTAATCTGCTGCAATTGTGTCCCCAATTAACCCCAAACTTTGTTATTTCTTCAATTAGGTCCCTGATTTCATTAATTTAATTAAATCCAAAGTCCAATTAAGTCTAAAACTTATCAAATCTCCAATTAAACCCTTAATTGGATTAATTAAATTAATTCTAAGCACATTTAAGTCTCAAAACTTATCAATTCTCCAATTAAACCCTTAATTGGATTAATTACATTAATTCCAAGCTTAATTAAGTCTCAAAACTTATTAATTCTCCAATTAAACCCTTGATTGGATTAATTAGATTAATTCCAAAGTTTAATTAAACCCCAAAACTTCCAATCATGTTGTCCTTAACCCAAATTTTAATTCATTCTTCATTTATTTCATTTTATCTTTTTTTTCCATCATTATCATCATTTTTTTTTATCCTTTTCAGTAAATAATTAAAACAAAATGGTCAAAAATTGGGTTATGACATATAACACTTAAACTTAGAAACTAAAGGGGAAGAAAGTTTCAAAAATCACTTAAAACTTTGAGGAAATTATAATATTTCATGCTTAAAAAATTTAAAACAATATCGTTTTGATGCACAATAAACCATGTATATAATAGTGTTTATGAATAGTGTACTTGTGCCTTAGTGTATAGTAAAACATCAATGTAGTTTTTTTAGATTGTAATTGTAATTTTAATTTAATATAATATTTATTTTTAATCTTGATATTAATAATAAGAATGAATATATGGGGAAATAATAATAAAAAATAACAAAAAGCAGAAGTCATGAAAGGGTAGAGGTTTCCTTCATGTGGAGTCTTGTTGTATTTTTATTTTCAAAGGCAGAAAACGGATTGTTTTAGAATTTGAAAGAATAAAAAATATGGGAATAGAGATAACGCAACCCAAAGTTAAAAGCAAATAATTTGACGGTAAGTAATAACTGAATATTCCCAGTCAAATCTTACTAGAAAAACAAACTAGTAAACTTTGGACAAAATCAACCTTTTATATATATACGAATGTAAGAAAAAGTTAGAAAGAAAGCCAGAATTTCCAAGAATAAAAAATAAACAAATAAAAGAAAAGAGCAAATACATATAAATATATATATATATATTGTTATAAAAAAAGAGATTAAAAGTAGTAATCTTTTCAAACTAGACGAAGATAGAGAGAAATTTTATGGTGGTTGGGAAATAATTAGTGGTATTTTATTAATTGTGTTTTGAGTTTATTTTAAAGAAAAATAGATATAATTAGAAAAGATTCTTATAATTTTCGTGAGTAATGAGTTTCGTCTTTTTTTTATGTTTATTTTTTGTTAATATAAACTTAAAAAATAATTAATAGAATATTACTGGTTATAAAAAACATTTATAGTGTTTATGGAGGAAATTTTATATAAAAAAATAGGATACTATTAAATACTTTTCAAGTACATTTAAATAAATAAATAAAATAGACAAAATGTTCCGAAGATATACCAATTTAGAAATGGTTCCAATAGTCAAATATTTTGACTGGAAAATTCCTTGGCAGGCTGAAAGCTCTCAAGTCTTAGCTGTTCTGGCCTGTGGCCACACGAAGGTTATATCTTCCATGTCCTTCAACTTTTCAGATCAAAGAACAAGTGACACGTTGGTCACCTTCATCATACCGGTCAATTGTTTGCCCCTAAGTAAGCATCTAGTGGTTGACTTTTTAGTTTTTAAGTTTTTTTTGCCAACCCAAAATTGATGGGACTCTGACATTTGGGAAGGCGAATATTGCGAAACGCCGTGTCCTTGCAACATTAGTGAAAACAATGTGTTAAAGGTTTAATTATTTATGTCAGAACATTACACAACACATTGTCCATAAACAAATTCAAGAATGGGAGTGTTCTTCGTGAGATCTTTCTTCATCTCCATCTTAACCACTTCCACCGCACTGGAAATCATCGACCCAGGCCAATCATTGAGAGATGGTGAGACTATGGTTTCTTCAAGCGGAAGCTTTGAGCTAGGATTTTTCAGCCCTCAAGGTTCAACAAGCAAATACTTGGGATTATGGCTCGACAAGTCTCCTCAGACAGTTTTATGGGTTGCCAATAGAGAAAATTCACTTTCTGATAATATGGGAGTTCTGAACATCACCACCCAAGGGATTCTAATCCTTCTCAATAGCACAAACGATATTGTTTGGTCATCAAATTCAAGTGCATCAAGAACTACGCAAAATCCGGTTGCGCAGCTCTTGGATTCTGGAAATTTTGTTGTGAGAGAAGGAAATGATTATAACCCTGCAAACTTTTTGTGGCAGAGTTTTGATCATCCTTGTGATACCTTACTACCTGGAATGAGAATCGGAGTCAACTTTGTAACACGGATTGACAGGTTTCTGTCATCTTGGAAGAGCCCAGAAGTTCCTGCTCGAGGTGAGTTTACGTTTGGTATCGATCCTCAGGGGTATCCACAGGTACTTTTGAAGAAAGGGAATAGAACAGTGTTTAGAGGGGGGCCATGGACTGGCATAAAATTTACATCAAATCCTAGACCGATACCCAATCAAATTTCCACAAATGAATTTGTGCTCAACAACCAAGAGGTTTATTTCGAGTATAGGATTCAAAGTTCAGTTTCTTCAAAGCTTACACTAAGTCCATTGGGCTTTTTTCAGAGCCTCACATGGAATGACAGAGCTCAGGACTGGGTGATTGTTGGAAATGGCCAGTACGATCAGTGTGAAGAGTATAAGTTCTGTGGTCCCAACACTCGCTGTGAGATAACTAGAACTCCTATATGTGTATGCTTGGATGGATTCACGCCTATATCTCCAGTAGATTGGAATTTTTCAGATTGGACAGGTGGGTGTCACCGGAGGACTCCATTGAATTGTAGTGATAAAGATGGCTTTCTCCAGTATACAGCAAATAAACTGCCAGACACATCTTCTTCCTGGTTTGACAAGAGCATTGACCTCAAGGAATGTGAGAGATTGTGTCTGAAGAACTGCTCTTGCACTGCTTATACAAATTTAGATTTCAGGGCAGGTGGAAGTGGCTGCCTGATTTGGTTTGGTAACCTGATTGATATGAGAAGGTCAACTGGGGATGGACAAGACGTCTATGTTCGGGTGGCTGCTTCGGAATTAGGTATGCCTTCCAATTATGCTACTAGTTATTGATTTAATTCGCTCCTATCTAGATGACCAGCATGGATAAAAATTGAAGAATTATTCATGTTCCTCTTCACTTCAAAAAGCCTGAAAAGGGAAAAGTCAATATAGCATAGAAACTAGGAAATCTTGACTCTGCTGCTTTGTCCACTTCCTCAACACTAAATTATTATAAACTTCTTCTTCTTCTTCCGTTTCCTTCTACTCTAAATAAAAAGAATTTCAAGATTTTATTCAAGTTTCAGTTGCTTTGTCCAGTTGCTTCTAACTATTCTTTATTGCGTTCAGGTGCAAATGCGAAGAAAAGGAACTTGAGTACGAAGTTGAAAGGAGGAATAATTGCCAGCGCCGCTGCATTGGGCATGGGCATGCTATTGGCAGGAATGATGTTCTGCAGGCGGAGGAGGAATCTTGGGAAGAATGATAGACTTGAAGAAGTAAGAAAAGAGGACATAGAATTACCAATAGTTGATTTGAGTACCATAGCTCATGCCACTGATAACTTTTCAAGCAGCAACAAGTTGGGAGAAGGTGGTTTTGGACCTGTATATAAGGTAACAAAAGAATCTCCAACTAACCTATATGTATCATCTTCGTTTATGAAACTAACTGAACTGCTGGAATCATGACTTAGGGCATATTGATAGAAGGACAAGAAATAGCGGTGAAAAGGCTTTCAAAGAGTTCTGTTCAAGGGATGGACGAGTTCAAAAATGAAGTTAAATTCATTGCTAAACTTCAGCATCGCAATCTCGTGAAGCTTCTTGGTTACTGCATTCAAGAAGATGAAAATATGTTAATCTATGAATACATGCCCAATAAAAGTCTGGACTTCTTCATTTTCGGTGCGAACCTGTCCAAATCAACAGCATTTTAGCTCTAGAAGTTATCATTTCTATTCTTACTTCTGTTACGAATCGAGTTGTTAATCAGACTAACATGAATGAAAAATTGATCAGACCAAGCAAGAAGAAAATTACTGGATTGGACGAAGCGCATGAACATTATTGGTGGAATTGCTCGAGGGCTGCTTTATCTCCATCAAGACTCTAGACTGAGAGTAATTCATAGAGATATCAAAGCCAGCAACATTTTACTGGATAATGAGCTAAATCCAAAAATCTCGGACTTTGGCCTTGCTAGAATGTTTCGTGGAGATGAAACAGAGGCCAATACTCATAGGGTGATTGGAACATAGTAAGTATCCTTAATCTTTCCTTACCAATCTTCATTTGCATTTTTTGAGAAATTTTCTTGTTGCCAACATTTTTCAGTGGCTATATGTCTCCTGAGTATGCGTCGAATGGACACTTCTCTGTGAAAACCGACGTCTTTAGCTTTGGTGTCCTCATCCTGGAGATAGTGAGTGGAAAGAAAAATAGGGGATTTCGTCACCCGGATCGAAACCTTAACCTCCTCGGGCATGTAAGAATTTACACAAAAATGTTAATACAAAGTCTTGATGAACTGAGAGGTGATGTTAAATTGTGCAGTTTCCTTTCAGGCAATTAAAATGGCATTGCTAAGAATAATAATTAGTACAGCAAGGATGCTTTCTTTAGTTTACCCAACAAAATACATATTGGTTTATTTGGGGTTTCAGAAATGTTGCAGTGATTTTGCTGTTGTGACCTGTCACATGACAAGCAAACCAACTGGCAAAGTAGAGTAGCCAGTCTGCTGACATATTGCCCTGTTTTGATTTTTCTTAGGCGTGGATACTTTGGATGAAAGGAACACCATCGGAACTGATTGATGAATGTTTAGGTTACTTGAGCAATACATCTGAAGTGTTAAGATGCATTCATGTGGCTTTACTGTGTGTGCAACAACGACCAGAAGATAGGCCAAACATGCCAACTGTGGTTCAAATATTATGCAATGAAAATCCATTGCCTCAGCCTAAACAACCTGGATTTTTCATGGGAAAGAATCCACTCGAACAGGAAGGTTCATCAAATCAGATGGAAGCTTGCTCTACAAATGAAATGAGTTTGACATTGTTAGAGGCACGGTAGATTATCATCACTTGACAATTGATCGATTGAAGTAGAAATGCTGTGATCAGACAAGTGCAATCTAGCATGGGTCACAACACTGACATTTGTTTTTTCTGTTCTCTATTCCAGAACAGGGTGCGAGCAGTAAAGTTAATTCTATCTATATTGGAGTAGGCAATGTATTACTATTATTTTTAATTTTATTGATAAATGAAAACCCATTCATCAAAAAACAAACAAACAGGTGCTTCCCCGGCCACAAAGAGAACTGCATGCCTCATTACTGCTTTATGTAGTAAAACGAGCCAACGGTCAGTAACTCCTTACCCTCCCATAGTTGTGGATAATGTGATTTGAGATCCTCAAAGCTCGTAACTCTTTCTGTCATCTAATCTTTAAGTCAGTTAAGTTTGCTTGCCACCCTTCTTAAACCCATAAATAATATGCTTAGCTTATTTAGAGTGTCAAGGAAAGCAGTTTCCATTCCCTGACCTATCAAAACCAAATCTACAGGGGACGACAACATCTCCACCTCTTCTAACGTCTAAGCTGGGATCAGATGCTGTACTGGATGTTCCTATCTAATAGAAAATGCTGTGTTTCCATTAACATGAACCGTCTGTTCTTGATGTTTCCACAATGTCTTCAGAAGTTTTTTGCTGAACATTCTAGGAAGCACTTAAAAGTCAATCAAGGACCTTAGACAGAGTATGCAATCTGCAGCTATAGATCATGACTGTCTCATGTTTGCCAATATCACTAATTATGTACTCTGTGGATTATAGGGGCCACAGTAATCCATATGAGAAAAAGAGTCGGTTGTCTGCACAATTCACCTTCTTCCAGGCTCCGCTGGACGACACGGCATTCTCGTTCAAATATAGGCCGGCCGTCCTTGTGATGGTTCCCAAGGATCCAATATGATACCACTTAGGTCGACGTTGCCCCGATATTGTTCTATGTAAGCGGGCGGGCTTGTTAGAAGTTCGGCCCGGTTTTTTTTTGGTGTCGTAGGGGAGAGATTGACCTTTCTAACGCATATTCAGTCTGCTGCTTAGCGCTTAGCGACTGAATCAGCCCAGGAAAAAAACCGATCGATACATAGGGTGAGGAAGGAAAAAGGGTGCCGGTCATGGGCAAGGTAGACAATCGATATATAGGAGCGGTGAATCCCATGCTTAATACACTATACTCCTTGCCGTCCCCCAAGGACTACGTAAATAGCCCTTTCTTGGCATAACGAAATGAAAAAGCTCAATCCCAACTCTCTCTCTTTGGGCCAAAGAGCTTCTTCTTGCATAGGATTTGTCCAAGGTTATCCGGCAAAGAGCTTCTTCTAGAACAGCTATCCCATCTCCTTTTACTTTGATAGGTGAGAAAGCAAGAACAAAGCAGCACACCTCTGCTCCTGGTTTGAATGGAAAACAACAGCAGAGTACACATACAGGAGTTGCTGGATCAGCCAAATACTATATCTTTCAATCAAACTAACCACAAATATATCTTAATTCCTGATATTTAATTAGATCATGTTATCTTGAAGCATCAAAACAGAAATTAAAGGATGAAGAGATAATAAGACTGAGGTTTAAATGCGAAGTTGTTTCAATTTCTAATCCTTCATTCACTATATTCCAATGATTCAATAATATAAGTCATTACAGGTAAAAAAGAAAGATAAGAAAACCCACGAAATGGGAAACAAATGTCAAAATAATAATAATAATAATAATAATAATTAAAAAAAGATTAGCAAGAATCTTTGAACTCCTGTAGAAGAGCTTCCTCTAACAAAAACTGAGACTCTTCCATCAACTCAGGACTCAATCTGAACATCAAAACACAAAACTCCATCTGATTAAGTGCTTCATCACCATCAAAATCGCCTTCTTTTAACATACTCCTTAAATCATCATCACTCAAATCTTGCAAACCCAATAAAGCTGAGTTCTTTTTAAGACTATCAAAAGTGATGACACCCTTTTCACCATCCATCAACAGATTGAAGCCGTTGCATAGTTCTCCAATAAGACCATCACCACCTAGCTTGTTGGCCATAAGAGGCAAGTAATCTTGAAAGTTTGAGTTTTGGTTTTGTGAAGATGTCATTTTTTTTCTTTGGAGAAGAGAAGGTGTTGAGGGAGCGAGGGAGACTGAAACTTGGCTTGCGGTTATTGGGATGTTTAGGCTCGCGGGTTTGGTTTATATAGATAGGGAGTTGGGAATTGGATTTTCCAAGAAGGAGAGGCCATGGAAGACAACTAAGGGACAGGTCATCTAGAAAGGGAGGAAGGTCGGTCAAGACCACATCCACTTTCTCATGGGAGCTGCTGCCTATGGGGTTTCTGGGAAGGTTGTTCAGGGGTAAGACGGTCATTCTAATGGAAAGCTGGTGGCGGGTTCCTGCCTCTTGCGAGATTTTGGGAAGGTCAGCAGGGGTAGAGTTGACAATTTGGAAGAAGTAAGAGCATTCTCTTGTGGCCTTTGGTGAAGGGTACAGGGGTAAAATGGTATATGTCAAACAGGGGAAGGGTGGGCCTCCTTGGACTGCTTCCTTTGTGGAAAAGGGGATGCCATGAGGGGCAAAACTGTCAACATGAAAGGAAAAATCAGGGGAGATTTATTACTTCATGAAGGAGGTCAATGGAGGTGGGACTTTTGGAGTTGCTTTACCCATTACCAAGAAGTGAGGAATTTTGGACGGTTGTTCTTTTTGGAGAAATGGATTTTGCTTTGGATGCTGCCATGCAATCTTTGGTGCTTTTTTATTTTTTATTTTTTGGTTCGTTAATATCTTTTATCGGTGAAAAGACTTTTCACAAAATGAAATTTGCTTGAAAAACACGAAATTTACCGTTATTTCGTTTTTAATGAGTTAGTGTTTATTATGTTACACAATATTTGATTTAATTGGATTAAATAAAATTGGATAAGATAAATAATTATCTTGTTTTATATTTCATATACATTAGACTAGATTAAATAATTTATTTTATTTTATATTTGATAAATATTCAATAAGATCTGACTGATTTAGGGCTTGAGTTGATGTGGGTTTAAAAAAAAACGGATTAATCCAACCTCATTTTATCAAAAACTTTTTTTTATTTTTTTTTATTTAAAGGGTGTGTGGAAATGTATTAGCACTTGTTTTTAAACTATTTTTTACTTAAAAAATACATTAACATACTATTTTTTATTTTTAAAAAATTGTTTTTAACATTATCATAAAATATCTAAAAACAATTAAAATATATTAATTTAAAATATCTTAAAAACACCAAGAATCATCATTATGATATGATGAAGGGAGAAGGAACGAAAGTGACTCTCCATTATCAACCAGTGTGATGTCATATGGTATATGGGATTTGTTTTCATCTTTCTGACGTGTGCGGGGAGGTTGCTCCTTGGTCAAATCTGCATGAAGCTGGCGCTGACCGCATCAAAAGAATCACAAGAACTACACCTTTTTGAATGGGCCAGATGCATGAGCCCTTGTGGCCTGGGCTCCTCCTCTTTCGTCATCTCTGCGGTATTCCTCATCTGGATTGCAGGTTTTTTACCAGGCCCAAGTCTGGGTTTCGAAAATTGTATCTATTGATATATTATTTTAAAAAAATAAACCAGATTTTAAATTATACTAGTATATTAACCCTACTTCACAACAAGTTAATAATAATTTTTTAAAAATATAAAAAATATATTAAGCGTCTTGGTTTGATAGTCAAGCCAGACCCAAAATAGCTTTGAGTTTGGCTGCAAGGACAGACCCAATAGCATTGAATCTGGCGTCCAAGCTAGACCCAAGAACTCTGGATCTAACAATCTAAAAGTCTAAAAATTATTAGGTCTAGTTGTGTATTCAACCCAACACTATTAGGTTTTGCTGTTTAACTAGATTCAACAATAATTTTTAACTAAACATAAAAAAGACAATGCTTTTTATGGGCGTTATAGTGTGGTGCACAGTACAATAAGTCTATATCTATAATAAATGCATAATGTTTTTCTTGTTTTTTAAAATATTATATAATATATTTGAAGACTTTATCAATACATTACATGTAAGGCGGAGCTAGGATTAAATTTCAGGGGGGCAAGACTAGGGTAAGTTTTTTACAGAGGAGCAAAACTAAAATTTTACTGATTTTAGTCATAAAATTTAAAATTGCTCTTTTTCTGTAGGGCATATATAATATTAATGATTTTTTTCTCAAAGGCACTAAGGCTAACTATAAAGAAAGAAATAAGGTTAAAAGTTCCTTGTTACGAGAAAAACAAATGCCCTATTAAATAATAAAAATTCCTTTAGGGTAACTTTTTTTTAATTTTATTATTTTATATTAGATTTTCATTGAATATTATCTTTTTTATACAAAAAAAAAATCAGATTCATTTGCTTCTTATAAACAAAAACAATAGAGGCCCAAGTGCATAGACCTACCTTTGGTCCACACACCTGAGCTTTTTGGTATCATGCCGTGATTTTGTTTAGTGGTTTTATTTTTACATCTTTTATTTATTTTTTTAATTATATTATTTAATAATGAATTTTTATTAAATTTTATTATTCAATATTAAATTGATTGAGAATCAATTTTTGTATTTATATTGATTTTTTATCATATAATAAAATAAAATAAATGTATTCAACCCAGTGATTGGGTCGCGAGTTTTGTAAGTTGGTTATGATAAACCTGATATTTTTTTTCTTTGTTTTTTTTTATTTTTTTTCTTTGAACCTACCTAGTCGATAAGATCACGTCGAATCAATTCTCATGTAATTTAATTTAAAACTCGAGTTAATCAAAAAGTTAAATCAAAAATTTTCAAATTTAAAACGTTATACTATATTTAATGATAATTCCAAAAAATTTCTAATCATCTAGGTGTTATTTGTTTACATTCCAAGAAACTTGCGTCAAACCTGAAAGCACCATGAATAAACTAGTTGGTATCTATATAGTATTTAATAACAACTTCCCGAGTATTTATATATTCTCACCATCTTATTTTTGGGTAAATCATCTCATTTTTTTATTCCTTGTTTCAAAGGATATTCTAGAAGATCAATAGTTTGCTTCAGTATTGGATTCAACTAATTATATGTTACAAACTAACTAAATATGAGTGCTATTAAGCACTTTTATTTGTAAAAGAAAGGGAGAGGGTTTTTGAAAGGAAAAAAAAACCCAAATTTTGAGAATAATAAACCCACATTTGGTGTGTGTGTGTGTGTTTTAATATTATTATTTAGTTAAGCTATATCGTGGGAAATAGAAATTAAATGATGATGAGGAGTAGTGGAATTGTTTATGTGGGAAATAAAAAAAGATTTTAAAGTTCCCAAGTAAAAAAAAAAAACTCGTCCAAGTTCGCTTTTTGATTGCTTATTGGTAATGTGGGAATTGTCATTTTAATTGCTTGTGTTAAATTCTAGACTTTATTTATTGTTAAATTTATGCTCTGCTATTGTAATTATATTATCCCAACTCCATCATTATTTTTGGTGGGCAAAAGATAATCCCAAGATTTTGCTAAAAGAAGTTTAGTGCCTGGTGTTTTGGGCCTTTTGCCATTGGCCAGATTGATTGAATCCAGCTTTCATTTTTCACACATAAGAGACAGCAAGAAAGAGAAGAAATCAATGCCGTCCTGGGATTGTAGATGGTTGCTCAAATCAATACTTTGGTGAGTCCAACAAATCATTCTGACTTGGTATCGAGTCTCATCTGGGCTGGAAGGAAGAAAAATGGAAGCTTATGCTATTTGTGGATGGCAGAGCCCTGTCCTATTCTTCTGTTGATGGGACATCTGAAGAAAAGCTTGTGATTCGTAGCTGAAACCTAAAATATCCTACCAGTTCTATATGTGCACTGGATTATGGAAGGGGTGATGCCTCTGAATACTCTGCCACCATCATTTGTGGTTCTGCACAACACTCGCATGGCAGGTTACTCAACTCTAACATCTGCAGAACTGGATTGTCTCCGAGGCACTAAGGATACTGCTGATGTTGAACTTGCCTTCCTGCTCCTTGCAGGCGGAAGAGAATCGAAATGAATTATAAAGTGAAGTTCGGCGGTCTTTTGCTAATCAACAGGCATTATAAAGTGAAGTTCAGGTTTACGTCTGCAATTTTGGTAGCTGAAATTATACATGGCTTGCAGCCACAAACGGTTGAATCACCAAATCTCTTGAAGTTGAGGAATGCCAAATTCTTCATTGCCTTGAAGAAGGTTAGGTTTCCTGATAGAAAGCCTTGTTTGCTTTAAATAATCACCCATTCATAGATCAACCCCACGCCACTTCCTTGCGTAGCTGGTAACAGCCGTAACCAGAGATGAGATCAGTCTGCATCAGTTTTGGACTTTTTCGGGAATGGTCACAACTTCAGTTTCAATTTTGAGCACTGAAGAAACTTCCAACATGGACGACCTATCGATAGGATTTTCTTGAACACGTGGCAGTGCAATTTGTAAGCAAGCTGATTAATTTACAAGAGGACACTGTATTAGCCAGCTATGTATTCATGATCTCCATGCCTTTACCATATTTCCACAACTAATTTTTATTTATTTTTGTTTTTATTTGTAATTTTGTTTTTCTTTTATCTTAGATTAGTTAAAAAAAATTATATTATTACAAAAAAAAATAATAGAGTGAAAAGATGACAACAATAAACAAATTAGAGGATATCAGTAAACATATATAATTTTTTATGTGATTCGAAAAGATCCATCCACAATTGAATGATTTAAATTTTTGTCAATAAATTTATCTATCTTTTGATTTGTTGTGTTTTACCTTTTTGGTTTTACACTTCTCATTTAAAATTGTTGTTAATATTACTTTTTATGCTTAAAAAAATCCTACCTTGTATTTTTATCTATTAATTTTTGCTCATCAACATCTTTCATCATTGATATTTATAATTTAATCCCCTTTCATAATTTGTGAGGCCTTGCTTGTGATATTGTGATTGATTAATTATTTACATTCAAAGGTGTAATAATACATACTTCAAATTTTATTGGTGTATTTTGTTCTTAATTAATTTTCATGTCACACCCGACATCGCGACGACCATTAAATTTCTATATAAAAAATAAATATCAGGCATCTTATTCTTGGAGGGAAAAAGATCTAGTTTAAGGAGTCGCCACTAATATTATGATCACTAGAAACCTTAATTGATTCACAGAGATTCTATAGTATGAGACTGATTACGGGAAAAAAAAAGATACTATCACCCCTTAAGTATCATACCTGAGATAGGTTGCATTGTTGATTTTGTCTTAAATTGCTAAGGATTTGTTATATTTTTTGCTTTTGATGGTCTACCTATAATATTCATGACTCTGGTGTCATTTGAATATTTAACTATAAATACTTCCAACTATAGTGTTGATAAATATTACGTAAAAGATGATGATATTTTTTATTTTGACATTAGTAAATATTGGGGTTGAGGATATTTCTAGTGTTCCAATTCTTAATTCTAGTATTAATAAATATTGAGGGTATTTCTAATTTTGATATTAGTGAATATGAATATTCTTGATTCTGGTGTCAGTGAATAAACAGGTAAAATTTTGAATTGAAAGCAAATCATGTTTTTTTGTATTTTTGCTATGAGAAAATAAAAAAAAAATAGAAAAGATAGGCATGCATTTTATACCAAATTTGCATTTCACAATATAATTTTACAATTTAATATTAAGTAAAGTCGGGAAAGAAAAACATGCAAGGGACTCAATACTAAGTACTTAGATGATACTTTATTATACAAATTAAAAAAAAAACCGAACACACATTTAAATAAAAATAAAAATCAAACATTCAATTGTGGAAATTATATAAGTTCAGACACTCAGAGTCTCTTTATTCTTCCTGAATTATATAAGACGCATTTCTTGTTGATAATTGCATTTAATTAAAGTATCCAAATCCTAGAGGGTGTTTAGTAGTGCTATCAAAATTTGAATTTTTTTTAATTAATATTTTTAACGTTCTTAAATTATTTTGATATGTTAATATTATTGATAATTGCATAATGTTCTATTTTCATCCCTATAGTTTTAATTTCTCCAATGTCATTTCTAAAGTTTCAGATGTTTTAATAAGTCCTTTCTCTCTCTCTCTCTATTTTAGTGAGAGGTCCAATGAGGTAATCCTTAATTAGAGGTGAACAAAAGATTTAAAAACTAATTAAATCAAGAAAATAAAAAATTAACTAAAAAATTAAATTGAGAAAAAAAACCTGAATTAACTTATTAGAAAAAAAAATTATTTTAATTTTTTTTTTGCTTTTAAAAGTCTAAAACGGACCAAATCAAACTAATTAAATCCAGGGTATAAATATTAAGCTTTATTTTGTCTTCTAACCCTAAAAGCTATCAAACCCAGACCCACCCTCCAAACTCTCTCAACCTCTCTGTCTCTCGTCAAGCTCTGTTTCCTACATCGTTGATGTTCAGTCTCTAGGAAATTATAGAACGTTTGCAAGTTTTAATTTCTCCCTTTTCTTTTCTTGGTATTTCTTTTTAAGTTTCAATTTCTCCAATTTCTTTTTTTGGCATTTCTTTTTAAGTTCGAATGCTTGGTTAATTAGGATTCGTGATACATCTATTGAATGCTTGGTTAATTAGGAATATTTAAGCCCATAATTTACATCACATAACGGTTCAATTGGGAATATTAAATGATTTGCCAAGAGGGGTGAGAGCATTGCAAGATAGCAATGGCAGAAATAAGAGAAGAGTATGGTTAGACAATTTTTTTTTATTAACATAAATGTCCGAACCAGTTTGTGCGTATCTCAATTTATTTACATGTTCTGAAATTAACGATTATATAAACAAGGGGAGAGACATGAATTTTTTATTCTGTTGTTCTTTCTTAGGGATTTGTAATCTTATTCAAGGATAATGAACAAATTTTTTTTTGTTTTTGTGTTTTCTGTATTATTTTCTTATACTTTTACTGAATTAATACTATTGTAATCAATTAAATGTTTGGAAAAAATATTTTCTTACAAGAAAAGGAATATGTTATCCTCGTAAGCATAGTAATTTTTTTACACGAAATATGAAATAAGAAATCAAGAAAATGTTATCCTACAAACAAATAGAGCCCTAAATCATGATGTTTTTCACTGGTAGCTACGTTAGTTATCTTATTTTGACAAAATTTCCTTTCTAACTACAAATGAATTTTCAATCTTGTGCTTAGTTTTCAGCTTCACATTTTCTCACACCTTCATCAAGTAAATATTGAATTTGGGAAATAGATTTGGTTGGTGTGGCGTACTTTTATGGGTGTTTGTTTGATTTGGCTATGATTGCATTGCTAGTTGCGATCTCCATTATGGAGACAAGTTATGATATAATTCTGTAGTTGATTTTAAGAAAGAAAGGACTTCTATTTTATGTTTTATATTTAATGGAAAACATTATTATATTTGTAATGAATATCATAAAAAATCAATTTCGATGTAAGCTAAAGTAAATACACGATTAGAATATTGCATAATATCGATGAAATATTCTATTAATATTTAAACACTAATTATATTGAAAAATTACTTACCGATAGAATTACAAACTATAATTGGTCATTGAAAAATATATTTTTGGTGATTTCTATTATTTTAGTTATTTTGTTAGTAATATAATTACTAATGGATTTACAAATGAAAAAAGAGTGTCAAATTCAAAATTTTCACAGGTATCATTCCATCGGTAATTCTATCAATGAGTATAGCATATTACAGATAAAATAAATCATCTATAATTTCATCGGTGATAGAATTCATATCATCGACGAAATTAACCCATCAAAGATTTATATATTGTCAGTGGCATGCTCCTATAATTTATTCTCAACATTCTAGAACTTTTTGAGGGAATTAGTTCATCAATGAATTAGTTCATCGATGGTTCCGTCTATCTTGAACTTTTTGAGAGACTTAATTTGTTAGTGATTTCATTTATGATTATTATTTTGTTGGTAATTCTATCAGTATTGTATTTAACATTTTTTTTAAAAATTTAAATAAAAAACAAAAAATAAAAGAAATAGAACTAAAATACATAAAAAAACCAAATTTTTATTATTAATTTAAAAAATATTATTGAATATAATTTATCTAAATGACATAACTTGAAAGAGGAGGAGGAGGCATATCTTTATTGAGACTCGGTGGGTGACGAGGTAGATTACATGAATCATCGAGGTTTGATAACAACTCCTCTTACAATCACCTAAGTCCGGTCGTCTTGAACATAAATCGGGTCATCTCAGCACTAAGCCAAGTCATCAAAGCTTGAACTTGTTCTCGTACAATCGTCTGTATGGCTAGAGATTAGGAGCTCGAACATGATTGCGAGGAACCAATGATGATATATTGCGACTTGTCCGTATATCCTTGGACGTAGTATTTGAGATTCTAGATCATGTGTTTAGAATTTAAACTAATATATAGCTATTTGGAATTTTAAAAATTGAATTTGTTAAATTAATTCATGTGTTTAGAATTTTTTGAGGCTATTTAAACATAAAAAATAATAAGTATAAGCAAATCAAATGAGAAACCTTCTAATTTAGTAGAGTAATTTCAAATATAAAAAAATATTATTTCAAAAATAGCCCTTTATAAGTTGACACATGGTTTGCTAAAACCCCAACAACAGCAAGACACCTAGAAAGGAAAATGCAAGAGAAAACAAAAGTTTCAACGAGAGAGACAAATAGATTAGTTTAGTAATTCTAAATCCCTTATAAGATTATCCATAAAATCACTGAAAAAATGGACTAATCAAAGCAACAAAAAGTGAAGAAATGCAATATACAATTAGATAAAACATTGAACGGAAGTAAGGGAATTTTGGAGCCGCTGTATCATAGTTTTGAAACCCGGCCCGGCCTGGCGGGTTGACCCGGAACCTAGCCAATCCGGAGCTGGAACCAAGCCGAATTGAAAAAAAAATAGAGAAAAAAAAAACCCGGTGTGACCCAGTGACCCAAAAAAATCCGGTTAAAAACTCGGTTGCAACATATTGATTTTTGTTTTTTTAATAATTAAAACAACGTCATTTTAATTTAAAAAACAAAATTCTCGTCCCCCCTTGAGGAATTAAATAACAAGAACAAAAGGTAATTTACCACTTGAATCAATTCAAATAATTAAGCCTTTTTATTTTATTTTTTACATATGGTTATGTTTAACAACCCAATGATTGGTATACGTTATAATTATGGTTATAATTTTTGTGATAACTAATTAAACTAAAAGAATAATATCTACTGTTTAATTTATCTTGTGTTATGTATTTAAAAATTATAATTACTTCATTAATTATAATAATTAGTAAGCTTTAAGAAACATTTTTATTTTTTCATAGTACTTAGGCTTGTTTCATGTTATTCTATTTTATTTTATAATGAGAATATTTGATATGTGATTGTTAGAATTTGTTAAATTTATTACTTCACTTAGAATTTTTTAAATAAAAATAAATGGTTAATAATTAAGCGAATATATAACTGATTATCTATTGTTATAGTTATACCTAAAATTATAGACTAAGTTAACCATTATTATCCACACTGTTACAATTAGATTTCAGGCCTCTGATTCATAATAATAATAATAAAATCATAAATGATCGACTAACCAAAAACATTTCTATACATTGGAGAAAACAAAAGTAAATGAAGTCCCTGTTTCGACGGAAAATTATAAATTTTTAAAAAATAAATTATTTTTTAATATTTAATAATTTCATGAAAAATTAAGTTGGAAAATACTTTTTGAAGTATTTGGCTATACTATAGAAAATAAGTTTAAAAACAACTTATTAATATTTTTTCATGTTTATTAAAAAAATAAGGACCAAAACTGATAAATGAAAAAGATAAAGGAGGGGGAAATTGAAAAAAAATCTAATTTTATAAATTATTTTAAATAATTCAAACAGCGATCAAATGAATGATGATCAAATCTGACAGAGAAAAAGGTTGAAGGAGTATAAAATTAAAAAATAAAATTCTAATTTTATAAATTATTTCAAATAAAATAAATAGTTATAAAAAAATAGAGATCAAATCTAACAGATAAAAAATTAAAAGAGAATGAAATTAAAAAAAATATTTAATTTCATAAATTATTTTAAATAAACAATTAAAAGAGTAAGAACCAAATGTAATAGATATAATATTTCAATTAAAAATTGATAAGAGAAAAAAATAAAATAAAAGATAAAAACTAAAATTAATATAAAAATAAAAATAAAAACACTTTTATTAAAACCAAGCGTAGTTTTTTTTTAATGAGAAATAAACATAAAAAGATTAAAAAATAAAATTTTGATTTAATAAAAAATAAAGGAGATCAAGAGAGAGGGTTATCTTTTAATAAAGTAAGAAATATGAAAGAAGCTTCGTTTTATCCCTTTTGTTTTGGTGCATATAACCTTTCGTGCAATTAATCAAAAAGGTTCCCATCTTTTCCAGTCTAAAAAGAGGCATCTATTTCATAGAAGACCGCAGACTCGAGACAGAGCATTCTGTGGTCTTGTTGGAAACCCCATCCAGGGACCATGGTTTCCGTAATTACAAGTCCGTTACAATATACAAACAAATCACCATTCCATTCATCGTAATCAGGCAAAACACGAGTCCATTTCTTCAGAGACCGGGCCTAAATTATCAGAGAATTTATTCCATGATTGATATTGTGGTAGATTTTAGCAATTACGATGTTAAAAAGAAATAAATTTTTTAAAAATACAAATTATGATATTAGTGTATTAAAATAATATAAAAAAATATTAATTTAAAATTAAAATTGAAGTTAAAAAATTAAACATTTTCAAAAATACTCTTGAAACACAAAATTGTTTGGGAGTGTAGTTGCTGTTATTTTTCAAAGTATTTTTCGCTTGAAAATATATCAAAATAATATATATTTTTTTATTTTTTAAAAATAAATTTTGATACCAGCATATTAAAATGATTTAAAAACATAAAAAAATATTATTTTAAATTTTAAATTTTTTCAAAAATATTTTTAAAATACAAAAACAAATAATTGTACTTGAACGTGCCGTAAGTGAATAAGGTTTGCCATTATATATAATATTCACATGGTCCTCCAAAGTCTTGGAAATAAAATTATTTTGCCTTCGGACCCTTAGTTTCTACATTTAGGTGTGATTTTCAAAAAGCAGAGGTCACATTTTCAAAGCAGAAAATCTAAACAATTAGGCGGTCACCATGCAACAGTAGAGGAGTGAGGTTGGATTTCACGGACTAGAGCTATCAATTACACTTTATGCTTAAAGAATTCAAAGATGACCGGCTGACAACGGCAGTCAACTTTAATGGTAGACGCCCATTAACTCCACGCACAGAGTCATCGAATAGCTTTGTCAAGAATTCAGTGCGTGTTGTGGATGGCTGCTGGTGCGGCTAGTTGCCACGATATTCGTTGTGGGTCCGGTCTACCGATGGAGATCAACGCCACCTTGCAAGTGGATTGGCTGATACCTTGCAAAAACCCATTCTGTCCAAATAAAAATAAATAAATAAATAAATTATCTAGGTGGGTGGTTAAAAATAAAAATTTAAAATTAAAAAATTTATTTGTTCTGTGATTTTAGGTTCGAGTCCTATGATTACTTATATGATGGTTACTGAAGACTTATATGGTCATTAATTTCAGGGCCAGTGAAATTAATCGAGGTGCGCGCAAGTTGACCCGAATACTTACGTTAAACTAAAGAATAAAAATAAATAAAATCTGCTGATAATTACGATTTTCTATAAAAAATTTTATGAAATATCGAGGTAATTTATATATATTTTAATTAATTTAATTTTATAAATTTTAAAGTTAATGCAAGTTTTCAATAACGTTAAAAAAATTCAAACTCATACGTATTTAAAAGCAGAACGAAAACCTAATTATTGAGCTACCCTCGTCGAAGATTATCTTATATAATTTCTACTTATTGGTGCTGCATTGTTTACTGTCTGTCTATTGTGTGTAAGGATCTATTTAGTTTTTCATGAATTGAATAAGTTAATTCTCTTCTTTTTATTTTTTTTTTATGGTAATCATCTTATTTCTTGAAAGAGTTTCTAAAAATCAATGGCATAAATCTCACAATCTTTTTTATACCTGTTCGTCAACTTGATATGAAAATTTATTGAAGAAAAGCATTCTCAGTTTCTCACATTTGTCGTATTATCCAAATATTTAAATAATAATAATAAAAAAAATCTTTGCTTAAGGCACTTGATTACCTAATTCTTTATAAGATTGGAGTCAAATAGTTAACACGATGGAGGGGGTCATGAGAACTGACCCAGTCCTCATCACTCATTTAATGCCATTGCCTGGTTTTCAATCCTGAAATAAATTTTGGTTGAAAACAGAGATGAAACGCCTAATTGCCCTTCCCCTTCTTCTTTTCTTCTCCTGTTTCACTTCTTCCTTCACAACATCCTTGGCAGCAGATACCATAGCTGCAAACCAGAACATCACTGATGGGAAGACCATTGTATCAAGTGGTGGAAACTACGAAATGGGGTTTTTCAGCCCTGGAAATTCCACCAGAAGATACTTTGGAATATGGTACAACAAGATATCTAAGGGAAGAGTCGTTTGGGTTGCCAACAGAGAAACACCAATCGCTAATAAATCTGGAGTTTTCAAGGTCGATGAAAGGGGGATTCTCATGCTTTACAATCAGAACAACAGTGTCATTTGGTCTTCCAACTCATCAAGGCAAGCGCGAAACCCGGTTGCGCAGCTTCTGGAAACAGGAAATCTTGTTGTCAGAAACGTAGATGATAATAGCCTGGAAAACATCTTCTGGCAAAGTTTCCATCATCCTGGCAATACGTTTCTTCCAGGAATGAAAGTTGGGCGTATAGCTCCAGGCTTGGACGTGATCATATCATCGTGGAAGAGCGCCGATGATCCTTCTCCAGGCAAGTATGTTTTTGAGGTTGACCCCAAGCGTTTAGAGTTGGTTGTCAATGATAATTCAGATTTGAGGTCTCGTTCAGGGCCGTGGAATGGCATCGGGTTTAGCGGTCTGCCTTATTTGAAACCAGATCCCATTTATAACTATACCTTTGTGTTCAATGACGAGATAGCATACTTCACCTATGATCTGTTTAACATTTCTGTTATTACAACGTTGGTTTTGTATGAAGATGGTGTCATGAATCGGCTTACTTGGATAGATCGAATTAATAATTGGATTGTGTACGCCAGCGCACCGGCAGACAACTGCGATAATTATAATTTATGTGGTGCTTATGGAAGGTGCAACATCGGCACTTCTCCTGCTTGCAGTTGTTTGAACAGATTCGTGCCGAAAAACCAAGCACAATGGCAAATGGCAGACTGGTCTGGTGGATGCATTCGAAGGACGCCATTGGATTGCAAGATTGGAGATGGATTCATCAAGTATTCCAACGTTAAACTGCCTCAAGGGAATAATTGGATGGTTAATACAAGCATGACCACGGAGGAATGCAGGGCAGAATGCTTGAAGAATTGTTCTTGCATGGCTTATGCCAATTCAGATTTAAGAGGGAAAGGAAGTGGATGCTTTCTCTGGTTTGATCAAGACCTGATTGATATCAGACAGTATACAGATGATGGGCAGGATCTTTACATTAGGATGGCCGCTTCTGAAGCAGGTAATTAAAAACTTGCTGCATTTCATAATAATTTTGAAGCAAAAATCTAGAAATATCAATTTATTATCATGTTCATGATTTCTGTTTTTTTTAAAAAAAAATAAGTAGCTGCCTAACATGTGAAATGTTAGAGCAAGTCTTTGAATCCAATATGAATATCACCATGTCCTTTTCAAGACAGCAGAGAAAGAAACATCTACTTTTAACTTTGTCAAACTAGAGATTTTGTTCAAGATACTGTGGCTGAACTGTCCATCTAAATTCACACCTCTCCAGTTTGCTTTCCTCCGCATATGTCTAGTTAAGTGGTAGCTGACACAGCATTGCAATATTGTCAATAGAAAATCTTAGAACGCAATGAGTTTTCTGGTCAAACTGGTCCCTGAAGTTACTAAAGTCATGTTAATCTGGTCATATTGCCGAGATCAAAGTGCTAACACACAATGCTGAAAGCAAGAGTTTATCACCCAAATGCGCAATCAACTATGTTAAAATGTAATCTTGAAAAGGAAATTAAAAATTCGTTGTATGTCACTGTCTCTGCATTCATATGGAGATATTTCTCGAAATTGATTATGGACTCATGATGGCAATTTTCTTGTAGCCGCTGCAAATCAAGATCAAGGGGGCTCCGAAGGAAATAACAAAGTTGGTGTTATAGTGGGCTCAATATTGGCATCACTGTTCGTCATATGCATGGGCATATGCTTGTTCATACGGAAGAAAAAGAAGCAGCGAAAGAGAGATGCTACCAGTCATGGTAGGTCAAGTAAGCAACGTTACCTTCAAATATCAGCTCATATTTGATCCTTTTTAGTATTTTTGTAGTTATGAATGCGATGAATGAGGTTATAAATTGTAGGATTAGTAAGAAGATTACAACTATTTTTATTTTATTTTTGTTTATACCCCTCTTTACCATTTCACAGGGATGGAACAGGTTCCAGAAAATAGCTTCTCCACAACTTACCAGGAGGAAGATCTTGATCTACCACACTATGACTTCACTACATTAGCTAAAGCTACCAATGACTTCTCATTCACCAATTTTCTTGGGGAGGGTGGGTTTGGACCTGTCTATAAGGTAACACATTCAGCTTTACTTGAAATTTGAGGTCCACGTGCATCTAAATGACATATTAGCATCGAAAAATCATTGTAATATCCAATTCTATTGCATATTTTGCAGGGAGTGTTTAACGATGGACAAGAAATAGCTGTGAAGAGGCTTTCCAAGGAATCCAGACAAGGGCTTGATGAGTTCATGAATGAAGTTAAATGCATTGCGCAACTTCAGCACCGAAACCTTGTAAAGCTTCTAGGATATTGCATTCAACGAGATGAAAAGATTTTGATCTATGAATACATGCCCAAGAAAAGCTTAGACTTCTACATAAATGGTATCAACCTACCAAATTTATATGTTTGTTTATAGCATGAAGTCCCAAGTGAATTGATTGAGTGTCAACATGGATTAACATGGTCATAAATGTATGATGGACAGATCAAAAGCAAAGCAAGTTACTGGACTGGCCCAAGAGGTTACATATCATCAATGGCATTTCGAGAGGACTACTTTATCTTCATCAAGACTCAAGATTAAGAATTATTCATAGAGACCTTAAACCTAGCAACATCTTACTAGATGACGAGATGAATCCAAAAATCTCAGACTTTGGCATGGCTAGAAGTTTCGGAGGGAATGAAACAGGAGCAAATACAAAAAGAGTTGTGGGAACATAGTAAGAAACTAATGCTCTTTTCTTTTTCACCTATTTATTTCAAGATGAAAAAAAAATGCTTACAACTTACAAGTACCTTCATATCTTTTGCAGTGGATACATGTCACCGGAGTATGCCATTGATGGTCTATTCTCGATAAAATCCGACGTATTTAGCTTTGGTGTCTTGGTGTTAGAGCTTGTAAGTGGGAAGAGAAACAGAGGGTTTAATCATCCAGGACATCAACTCAACCTTCTTGGTCATGTAAGGGCTAAGTGATCTTTTTCCTTTCAGTTATGTTAAAGCGAGTGCATGTAGTAACAAAATGTGTCTTGAGATTTTCAGGCATGGAAACTGTTCAAAGAGGGAAGACCCTTGGAGCTGATAGATAATTTAATAGTGGAAACCTGCGATCTAACTGAAGTGATGAGGTCAATCCATGTGGGTCTGTTATGTGTGCAACACTCCCCAGAAGATAGGCCAAGCATGTCAACAGTGGTTCTAATGTTAAGCGGTGAAGGGACATTGCCTCAACCGACAGAGCCTGGCTTTTTCACTGAAAGAAAGTTGATTGATGCAAGTTCTTCCTCAAGCAAGCCAGAATCGTGTTCTGTCAATGAAGTTACTATCACATTGATTGATGCTAGGTAAAATTAACGAAATGAATTTTTCAAGAGTGAAATCAGGATCATGGTTGGCAGGCAAATGTATCCATCACCTTTCCCAGGCTGAAGTTTTTGAGGAGTTACAAGAGAAAGAAACGATAAATTACATTTGATTTGTATAAACATTTCGAATGTAGAAAATTTTTTTTTTTTTTAGCAAGAGTGCAAAAGTATTTAGTGGCGTGTACATGTATATAAAAATGAAACTCTTGATTTATATTTTTACTGATATTCATATTTTCCTAAAGTTTTGAATTCAAATATTTTTTTAATGCATTGCACTACAATATTTAACAGTTTTGCCAATAAAAAATTTTTCGTCGGCATAAGATTACCATTATGTCGGTGTAAATTTTACCGACTAAATACGTTTGTTGGAATAATATTTGTTGGTAATTCGATATTCTGTCGCTAATTCTGTCGGCATAAGATTACCATTATGTCGGTGTAAATCTGAATGGGTCGAAAGATTGTCCTCATATCTCTCCCTCAACCGACTATTATATGTCTTCTGAAAATTAAAAAATAAATCATCACATTCAATTCAAGAAAATAATAACTTAAGAAATAAAATGATTGAATGAACATACCATGAAATGTTGAATGCAGTTATCTACGAACTATTGCACCCCCCTTTCACGGTTTTTACTTCGCATGTGTGTCTCTATAAACAGCTCCATTGAGCTCAGCTCATATCCATGAGATGTAGCCTGTAAGAAAAAAAAATTTACAAGTTAAATATATTTATAAATAACAACAAAAATTAATTAACGATAGATTTCATTAAAATTAATCTTACCATTCGCTTCGTATGTGCAATAAACGGAACAGAGCCACCGGTGTGCGTGATCACCGAATCATGAATTTGCCGGTTCCGGTTGTCGGCACCGGACTGTGAGTGTCGTGTGAACCGCTCAGACGTCATGTGCTAAATATATTGCGTCCATGTATCCTCTGAGATGTATGGCGGCCTGAAATCCTTCCAAACCGTCATGTCATTCTAGCTTTGCAGACCGTTATCTCTGGCGTATTTTTTGGTTTTTTAACTGCGCTTCATACCAAAAGTCACGCAACCTATTTCCATTAACGAATTTTATATGAGTTAATGACAAATTAGATTTTAAAATATAATGTTTTTTTAAAAAATATCGTAATGTTTTCAATGTTGACTAGTTGCCACGTGATTCTCCCACACCCTCCTCGCAACATTGTAAAACACCGTCGATATATACCGACGAATTTAAATCGGTCGGTAAATATCACCGCAAAGTACTGATGGAAAAATTCTGTCGGTAATTTTGTTGGTATTCATTGAATTTCTAGTATCGTTGTTTATTTTATAGTTATTAAATTTAATTTATAAATAAAATATTAAAAAATCCTTTTAATTTTTATTGTTTCATGCTTCATCTCGAGCTTTTAACAAAGTCATATATATATATATATATATATATATATATATATATATATATATATATTCAATAATTTCCATGTGAATTGATCATGGTGAGCGGTGGATGGCATCATTAAAAAAATGCCGATTTTCTTGGCGTTTATTTTTTTATTTTTCAAATGACTTTAATCTTGAATTTTTGGGCAAATACTTATGCACTATGTTTTCGTCAAAAAGCAATAAAAGCTAAATGACACGACTTGACAAACAATAACCCTTTGGATAAACTATAGGCATAAATGATTCTCGGCTGGCTGTAATAACAAAAATAATTATAACATATTATTGCAAGTTGTGGTAGTCCCTACTGCCAAACTAATAATGCGCGCTTTCGGTTGTCTTCTCTGTATTGAGCTTTTTTCTTTAGATAAAGTATGTTTTAGTGATAATTGTCGAATATTAGACATTTGATAGTATATGGCTTTTTAATTTTTTTTAGTTGTAAATATATTAAAATAATATATTTTTTATTTTTTTAAAATTTTCTTCAAATTAGTACATAAAAATAATTTAAAATAATAATAAAAATTAAATTTAAGTAAAGAAAAAATTAAAAAAATTAAATGTTCTAAAAAACACTTTTAAAATACAAAAACAAATAGACTCTTAATATATAGAGTTGAGGTGGTGTTTGGTATTGTAGTTCAATTATACCTATGAAAATTTTTAATTTTCCTAACTTTAAATTTTTTGTTTTTTATGGTTTTATTGATTGTTTTGATGTGCTGATTTTAAAAATAAATTTAAAATATATATATATATATATATATATTATTTTGATGTATTTCTAACTAAAAAATACTTTAAAAAATATATACGCCGCACTTCTAAACAAATAGTTAAAGTTATAATGATTATACTCTCTAAGCTTATAGGATTTGTAAGATAAGTCATTAATCTAACCAAAATTAGTGTGTGTTTAGTAATAAAATTTAAGGTATTTTTTAATTAAAAATATATTAAAATAAAAAAAAATCACATTTTTTTAAATTTATATTAGTATATCAAAATTATTGAAAAAATCTAAAAACATTAATATGATATTTTTTAAATAAAAAAATGAAAAAACATTTTAAAAAAATAAAATCTATCATTATACCGAACGAAACTTAATTGGCCGATGGATCAAAAGCCGATCTGATAAAAAATAATTAGGTCTACGAGTAAATTAAAAGACCTACAGTTAACTCAAATACACGGCAGAATCGGTCGGGTTAACAACTCGGCTCCGGTTTAAGAACATTACAGTAATACATGAACCGTGGATTAGAAGACAATAATCGTTCATAGAAGCCAGGCATGATCCAAGTTCAAAAGAAAATCGTCTTTCAAATTAGACGACTGGACGAAATAAAAGCAAAGACCCATTGATTATGAATGACTGCTAGCCACTGTTGGGTAAACCATATCGGAAACATGAATGAATGTGGAAGGAGGAAGATGCCATGGAAGAATTTGAACTTTTCCGAATTTCATATATTCAGCAAGAATGATCTGTCTTTTTTTTTTTTTTTTGATTATCGTGGGTGTCTGGGCCAGCTTGCGCGCACCTCGACTAATCCCACGGGTCCTGAAGTTAACGACCATGTAAGCCTCCAGTGGCCATCATATGAGCAGCCATAGGGTTTGAACCTGAGACCTAAGAGGGAGCAAACCCCTTAGTCCCAAGCTTTTACCACTAGGCCACCACCTAGATGGTTAGAATGATCTGTCTTCTTTAGCTGGATTGTGGACTTGATGCCTGGATACCACAGTAATTATAGAACACTGTATCTTCGTTCTGTCTTAGCTGCAAGTCCGATTATTATTATTTTTTTAACATTAAAAAAAATTTAAAGGCATTGTTAACCTATTTCTTTAATTAAAAAAACTTGTATCCAGGTTTATTTAACGTGATCCAGTTAACTTGATGGATTTAAAAATAAATTTAATAATCAATAAAAACATATTTTAACTCGAGAAATTTTTAAAATGATATCTTTTTTTCAAGAAAAAAATGTTGGGACGACAATATATTAAATCAATTTAGGTTAATCTATTAAATTCGTAATCCGGATCATGAGATCTTGATAACTTTTTAGAAAAAAATCGAAACAAAATATAAAGCTTAATTCCTAATCAACTCAATGTTAAAGGATGAAATTAAAAATAAATAATAAAAAAAAAAACAATCCTAGTCAACTTGTGTTTACCTGTTAAATCCATGACACATGTCATGTGTCCAGGATAACTTTATAGATAACAAATCAAAACAAATTATAAATCTTTATTCTTAATCAACTTAATATTTAAATATAAAATTTAAAAAAATTTAATTAAAAAAATTTATGCAACTCTCAACATAATATAAGCAATGATTTAGTTTTTAGTCAATAAATGGAAGTCCAAGTGGTTATAACTTAGTTATTTCTATTTTATATGTTCTATGTTGAAATTCTAGAAGGGGGGAATGGAGATTTCAAGATTTGGAGGACTGTCCTATAATTTATACTTTAAATTTATATTTTGTTAAAAAATATTTAAGTTTTTTTTATTTTTGTTCGGAGGTCTTGTTTAAAAGCGCATCTAAACTAAAAAGGTGGTATTGGAATCTTTCGAAACATGTTACAAACATCCTAATTACACAAATAAGGAGCAATAAACTCTTAAAGATATATGATTCATTATTGACAACAATAAAAATTTCATTTCTTTAAAATACTTCAAAAATAAATACCATTTTTATTTTAATCTAAACATTGTTATTTTTATTATTATTATACATGCTAAAACTTTGATCTTATATATATATTGGAAGTTTTTTTTTTTTTTTTATATATATATATATATATATATATAGACATACTAGTATTTTTTTTGTTATATTAATGTTGAATGCATGTTTGTCTTGAATTTTATTTTGCATGTTTATAAATTTAAAATTCTATACTTTTTAGGTTTATCCTGAACAATCTTTTATATTTTCCATGCTCTTGTTACGAGAAATTAAATATAGTTTAATATAATACAAAATAATTTGACAACATGAAATGCAGTGGACTGCATTTTGATTACAGACAAAAACATTTTGATTAGGCGATTAATGAAGATGACAGACAAAAACAATGAAGACTGCTAGCTCCTAGTTATTGCCATTTTGATCACTGATTTCTCTTAAAATCATAAGAACCATATCAAATATAGTCATTGCGTACAGTCCTATGATTGTGGTGGAGCCGGGATTTAGTTCAAAGATTTCTCCATACGGTAATGATCAACTCACATGGTCACAGCCTTACAAAATTCAAAGTCTACGCTAGACACATAAGCAGTTAGACTGGCTTAACTCGGAAATTAGTAGGTAAAATTATATTTAAGCCTAATTAACTTTTTAAATAATAATAATTAATTATAAAAAAATAATATGTCAGTATCATACTTGAAATGAAAAAAAAAGAAACTTGTTGAAGCTCTATCATTGACATCGCTAAATCACCAAAAATAAATTATCGAGACGGTTCAAACGTTATTATAAAAGGTTCCATGATGACATCAAGAGAGGCCAAACAAACTATTAAAGCAACGACATAAAAAGTAAACTAAATAAAATATCATAAAATAAACACTTATATATGATCAGTTAATTTAATATAATTGAAAAATATTTTCTAGAAAAAGTTAAATTTAATAGAGAACGATAAATAAAAAGACCTGGAATAACTTGAATCATTATCAAAATTAAGAAAAGATCCTATAAAAAGCAAATAAAAAAAATAATGGAGTCCAATCTTCAATTAAATAAATATAGAGGGATGAGATTGAAAAAAACATGAGTTTAAAAAACATAAAAAAAACCAAGCAGACTTAGGTTAATTTTTTAAACCTGGGTTAATCTTTTAAACTTACAACTCGTGAAATTTATACCCGGGCTCAATCAAAATGCTCAATTTCCAACAAATTCAATGTTGAGGCATGTAATAAAAAATCAATTTTAAAACATTAGCAAGAAAAAAAATAGCAATTAAAATAACAAGGATCAAATTGGTAGAAAAAAAACATAAGAAAGATAAAATCATAAAAAAATAAACTTTTAAAAATCATCTCAAATAAAACAAATATCAATTAAAAAAATAAGAATCAAATCTAAAAGATAAAAAAAATGAAGGGAGATGAAATTGAAAAAAATCTAATTTCATAAATCATCTTAAATAAAATAAATAATAATAAAAAAAGGATCAAATATGAAGAAATAATAAATTAAAGGGTTGCTTTTAAATTTTACAGGGTTATCATGGAAATTGAGGAGGAGAAAGGAAAAAAAAGGGGTCGTGTATGCCAAACTAGAGGTTCGTTTTGAACATGCACCATAGTAGGATGGAGAGGAAGCCGAGATAAATCAAATGATACCATATAAGTCACCGTATGACTACCACATGATGTCTAACATGCCGCCCAAAAAAATACAGAGATAATTGCATGCATTAACTAATTTTTTTAATAATATCTATATTAAGTAAATTACTAAAAACATGTGGATCAATTTAATTATTATAAAAAAAACCAAAATAAAAAGAAGCTAAGGTACCTGGACCTGATTTATATAAAAAATTATCTTTAAGGTTAAATGAGTCATTTTATTATTTATAAAAAATAAAAAGATGATAAAGCCTTTAAAATTAGGTTTAGAAAATTTTATTTTAAAAAATAATTATGTAATTTTACCGTGTTGAAAAATTGGTAAAGATCTTCATCCTTCGGTCCAATTCATAAATTATATTTTTGACCATTAGAAAAAAAGTATTCTACCCCATGTAAGGCTTGATAATTCTGGGGTGAAGGCAAAATCACAACTTTATTATTATAATCTACTGTACATAGCTTCATAGACAACATGCAGACAGAGCACTTATAATTGGTTTTGATTTGTAATTTGATCGAAAAATGTTATCCATGAGTTCGATGTACGCGTGGAACGATACTGACAAAAGCCTCTTCCGAGCATGTTTGTCGTTGTGATTGGCAGCCTCTTTTCGCTGTGAGCATGATTGTCGTTGTGATTTATTTTTTATTTTAAAATTTATTTTTAACAATAACAAAAAAATAAAATAAAATCGAAAGTATAAAAAGAAATTAATTTTTTGAAAAAGACAAATCAAACGGGGCCTACATCAATGGACAGGTCAGTGATAATGTGCAGGTCAATGCCAAGCTGTTGAAAGGAGCACTTGGAATATCTTTCCCTTTCTTGATATAGGAAGCCGTCTAGTCTCTAGACTTTTTTGCGCTCTATGGGCCATACTGCACTTCTATAATGGCATTTGCTACTTTCTGTAGCTTTCTCAGTAGATTATTTCAAGGGCTTGAATCTCCCTTCTTCCATTTTCTTTCCATTGGTTATTTTACATCCTGGTCAAAAATAGTTTGGCACTGCATCCAAAACCATGTGAATATCAATGGATTGCTTTAGCGTGCTTCTTTTTTGCTCCTCTTTGTTGCTGATTATAATACCATCCACAGCAGTTGACTCCATAAATACAACTCAATCATTTAAAGATGGGGATTCCATTGTTTCAGCTAGTGGAAGCTTTAAACTGGGATTTTTCAGCTTCGGCAGCTCCATCAACCGTTACTTGGGTATATCGTACAACCAAATATCTACCACGACTATAGTTTGGGTTGCTAACAGAGGAACCCCGCTTAATGATTCTTCAGGTGTTTTAAGGATTACTAGCCAAGGAATTCTTATCCTTGCTGATCAAAGTGGGAGCACAATATGGTCTTCCAACTCATCAAGGTCTGCGAGAAATCCGATTGCGCAGCTTTTGGATTCAGGAAACCTTGTTGTGAAAGAGGAGGGTGATGGTAACCTGGAAAATTCCTTGTGGCAGAGTTTTGACTATCCGGGCGATACGTTCCTGCCAGAGATGAAGCTTGGAAGGAATAAAGTAACAAGTCTGGATCGGTACGTATCATCATGGAAGTCAGTTGATGACCCTTCTAGAGGTAATTATACTTTCAGACTTGATCCTGCTGCATATTCTGAGTTAATTATGAGAGAGGGCTCAAGCGAGAGGTTTCGGTCCGGACCATGGAATGGTATGCGGTTCAGTGGTACTCCTCAACTGAAACCAAATCCAATATACACATACAGATTCGTTTATGATGGTGATGAGGAATACTACACCTATAAGCTTGTTAACAGCTCATTTCTTTCAAGGATGGTGATAAACCAGAATGGTGCTATCCAGCGCTTCACCTGGATTGATCGAACGCAATCTTGGGAACTTTATCTTTCAGTGCAAACTGATAATTGCGATCGTTATGCACTTTGTGGTGCATATGCCACCTGTAGTATCAACAACTCCCCTGTATGTGGTTGTTTGAAAGGATTTTCTCCAAATGTTTCTAAAGACTGGGACACAATGGATTGGTCAAGTGGTTGTGTTAGAAAGACTCCATTGAATTGTTCTGAAGATGGGTTTCGAAAGTTCTCTGGCGTAAAGTTGCCTGAAACAAGAAAATCCTGGTTTAACAGGACCATGAGTCTTGACGAGTGCAGAAGCACATGCCTGAAGAACTGCTCCTGTACAGCTTATGCAAATTTGGACATCAGCATTAATGGAGGGAGTGGATGCTTGCTCTGGTTAGGTGACCTGGTTGATATGAGACAGATCAATGAAAATGGGCAAGATATTTATATAAGGATGGCTGCATCAGAACTAGGTATGAAATCCTCTCTCCTCAGATGCAACTCTCAAATGCTGAGATTCTATTAACTTGCCAAATGTAGTACATGAACATATCTTACTGCATGAATTAACTGTCTGAATGTTATGTCATTGTGGTGAATTTTCTCATCTAGATTGGCGTCTTGCTCATGCTGAATCGATAGATACATGAACATATTTGTTTTACAGCTAATGAATATCATATATGAGAGAGTTCGATTGGTCTGGCTCCCTAATGACTTTTGTTCACCCATACTAATCAACCACTCGAGCAAAGCAATAATGAGAATTTCCTATCTGATTTCTAACTTTAAGTTTCTCTTCTCTTAACTGCCTTATGTCTAGAAAAAGCTGGTTCCGCAGAGGCCAAATCCAAAGAGAAAAAACGAACGTGGAGCATAATAATTTCTGTGTTATCTATAGCAGTGGCCTTCAGTCTAGCCTTGATCCTGCTTGTCCGGAGAAAGAAGATGCTGAAAAACAGTAAGTTCTCCAATCCATTAAATCATAAATTCCCTGCGTCTAGTCATTTCAAGCTTGTTAAACATTTATACATGGTTGTTACTCATATGAGATATCACAGAAATTTGTAAAGGAATTCAATATATTTGAAATTCAACAGAACATAGATGATTATTTGTTTCTTTTCAAGTCATTGCTATGATACTTCGCAGGAAAAAAGAAAGATATTCTGGAACCAAGTCAAAATAACCAGGGCGAGGAGGAAGATCTAAAATTGCCCTTGTTTGATTTAAGTACGATGTCTCGTGCCACCAACGACTTTTCTCCGGCCAATATACTCGGAGAAGGTGGTTTTGGAACTGTCTATCAGGTAATGCTTTGATAAACAGCCACACAATTTGTCGACATTTTCGAAATCTAGTGGTACAAGCTACTGGCAGCGCTGATGTATCTCTGTGCAAGGTATCAGTTTTAGTAAAATGAAAATAAGGCATGCTTATAATAAATGTGGAGTGACCATTTACAGGGAAAGCTAAACGATGGACAAGAAATAGCTGTGAAGAGGCTTTCAAAGACTTCAAAACAAGGACTCGATGAATTCAAAAACGAAGTCTTGCATATTGTGAAACTTCAGCATCGAAATCTAGTGAAGCTTCTAGGTTGCTGCATTGAAGGTGATGAAACGATGCTGATCTATGAGATGATGCCCAACAAAAGCTTGGACTTCTTTATCTTCGGTACGTGTCTCAAAACCCTTACAAATTTAGCTACTGTATTTCTCGCTTAATTTTGTTGTCACGCAAACTCCAAATCCTACTTTCTTTAAGTGATGCTTTGACTGGAACCACGGCTAATGCCAAGTCTTGGTAGCAAAATCAAAATTAGTAGCATATGTATTGAGAGAGAGGAGAGATCACAAGTACCTTTAACCTGCCCCTGTTAAGCTTCCTCTATAATCCATTTGAAAATGATGCGCTGAGTATTGAGGAAGGGATTTCTCTGCTTCTCTTGTCACACATGCTGCCATTACAATTCGTCATACCAGAACATACATCAAAATATCGGTTACGCATTGCCTTTTCTCCTTCCCATGCATTTAAATAACCTGAAAATAATTAAATAACGAACAAAATTTTGGCAGATAAAACAAGGGACAAGGTACTAGACTGGCCTCAACGCTTCCACATTATCAATGGGATTGCTCGGGGACTCCTTTATCTTCACCAAGATTCGAGACTAAGAATAATTCACAGAGATCTGAAAGCCAGCAACATTTTATTAGATCATGAAATGAACCCAAAAATTTCTGATTTTGGCCTGGCTAGAAGTGTCGGAGGAAACGAAACTGAAGCCAATACAAATAAGGTGGTGGGAACATAGTAAGTGCTCTTCTATTTGCCGGTCGTTTCCAGTTCTTGAAATGTGATTTAGCATTTTCTAACATTGAATGTCTTCCTGCAGTGGCTACATAGCACCAGAGTATGCAATTGATGGACTCTACTCTGTGAAATCAGATGTCTTCAGCTTTGGTGTAATGGTGCTAGAGATAGTGAGTGGCAAGAGAAATAAAGGATTTTGTCATCCAGACCACAAGCAGAACCTTCTCGGACATGTAAGTTTAGCAGCAGAGCCATTTTATTATCTCTGCATTCCAAGCTGCATGCTAATATAATGTTTAATGCCAGGCATGGAGACTATTTACAGAAGGCAGGTCCTCAGAGCTTATTTCAGAATCAATTGTAGAATCATGCAATTTCTATGAAGTACTGCGTTCGATACATATAGGTCTATTATGTGTGCAACGCAGTCCGAGAGATAGGCCAAGCATGTCAACAGTGGTTATGATGTTGGGCAGTGAAAGTGAATTGCCTCAGCCGAAAGAACCTGGTTTTTTTACCACAAGGGACGTTGGTAAAGCAACTTCTTCATCAACTCAGAGCAAGGTTTCAGCAAATGAAGTCACCATGACACAACTAGAAGCAAGATAGTTCACTCTTTTGTAATGGTAGTTTTTCTGCTTTTCATACCTGGGACTTAATCTGTTATAGAAACTACTCCATGGTTTTCTGTCTTTTGTTCTCTCATTCAGAAATTATTTAGTTATATTATCATTTGTATAGGCATTTGTTTTCCCCCCTTTTTGGTAATTGTCCAGGCTTCTGTTTGATTGAAAGATGAAGATCTACCAAAAAAGAAAAAAGAAAAAAGAAAAACAGAATGTTTACATCAACAGGAATGTCTCCCCATTGTTTGTGTTCTCAAGTTTCAAATGCTAGCTTCCATTGCTCTCAGTTACATACATCTCAAGCTCTGAATCCTCCCTATATTATTCTTACAATTGTATGCTTCCAAAAGTCCTCCCTCTTTCTCTTAAGCTATAATTTGTATCTTGGTAACTGGAAAAATATTCCACATTTGAAACCGTCAACAATCCCAACCTCCTGCATGTATCATTGTAGGGATAAGCTACTATCAAACCAACACCACTCATTTGTCTTCCCGACTTCTTGAGTTCACATTTCTGGTCCACAAGACCTGTGCAAAAAAAGGTCCAAAATAGCAACTAGCCGAACCACAACAATATACCATTGCTGTGGAATCCTGGGGCATTCAAAACACAGTTAACACTACATTAACTTTACTGACCAGAACAGAGCAGAACTCCTAGTAAGAAAGGGGTAAAATAATAGGATAAAAGTATACTAAATAGCATCAACCCAGCACAATCTAATAGACTACAACTTATTCTCACATGGCCCTAAAGCTTAAGCTCTAGGTTATCGATAGTGCACTACTAAGGTATTTATTTGTACACTCAAGATCTTCCTCGAGATATCATAGTTAAACTTTTAGACTTTAATGCAGTGGGGTAGCCTTATTGTCCACGGCAAACGTGTTAGACTTAAATGCAGTGGGGTAGCTTCTTAGAGTCCACGGCACATCTAGAATGACAATCACTGCTTCATTCTTTTCTCTTTTGAGCTTTGACTATCAATTTTGCCTGTCATTATCATCTAGAAAAAAACGCATACTGTTAATAAATGGAATGTTGCCTTCTCCGCAGACTGGTTGTTAAATGTTGAGCTTTTCCGGTGACTATTTTTAACAAGGTTATGATTTTTTTTTTGAAATGATAAATTTTAGTTTTGAAGTATTTTAATATTTTGTTTTGGGAATTTTAAAATATTAATTTAATAAACATGATTTTAATTAAAATTTAAAAATAAATTAACTTTAAATTATACAATATAAATACAATATCTATCCTCTAAATATAATTTTAAAATTTAAAATATTTATAAATAGTGAAGATTTAAGACTAAAGAAAACTTTAATTTAAAATAATTTAATATAAATAAAATGCTAAAATATTAAGAAAATAAAAAATTTTAATAAAAAAGAAAATAAATTAAATATTATTTTTATTATTAACATATAAATAATAATCTTTATCTTGTGGTGGTATGTAAAGAAAATCGTGGATTAAACATTACAATTCCAATAGATTATCAGTTTACAAAAGTCATCAACTGAACTTTTCAATTTCAATGAATAGTCATTTTCATTTAGTCCATCCTCACCGTAAAAAATGGATCTCTTTGTCCTCTAAAATCAAAGGAGATAAATATATATCAACAGTTTACTAACTTAAATCTTTTCTTTAAAAAAAGCTAAGTTATTCATAAATTTACTTATTTAACATGTCAATGTTATAAATGTTAATGAGATTTAAAACATAACTTGTTTTGTTCAAATTTCTATAGAGTAAAAATAAGAAAGAAAACAATATAAATATAAATCATATATATTAATAATAAATTTAATTTTTTTAAATAATACCAATGTTAATGAAAATAATAATAATTATTATTTTCAATATTATTATTAATGTGATAATATTAATGTTTTACCTTGTTGAATCCTAATGAACAAAAACTAATTAAAATTGCATTTTAGTTTTGTCAAAATTTTATCTAGAATAAAATGGACGAAGTAATCTTGGAATATCTTGGCAGAATTTAGACAAGAAATCTATAATAACTTGAGATTCAGATAAAATTTATTTCATTTTATTTTATTTTTTGAAACTATACAAGGTATGTCGACACAACCTTGTTTTTAACGAAGAGAGCGACAGGAAAAAGAACGAGAATATCAAAGAAATACATTTCTCTGATTCTCTCTTTAGCTCTTCTTTATAGCTGATAAAAGAAACGGTCAAATTCATTGACACCATAAACACAACTCAGTCCATCACAGATGGTGATACCATTATTTCAGCTAATGCAACCTTTAAGTTAGGATTTTTCAGCCCGGAATGTCCAGAAAATGATATTTGGGGATATGGTGTTGCAAGATGCACGATAAGCTTGAAAGTTAGAAGAGAAGCAAAAACAACAGACTAAGGCAGCAGTATGTTTTGTAGTTTTTTCACGTGGAGGAATTAAAGCGCACGTGATTCATTAGTTGGTTGGCCAGTTAGTTAGTTGTTATAGTTAGTAGTTAAATAACGGCCAGTTAGTTAATAATGCAAGGCCAAGGACTTGTATAAATCCTACTTGTATAGTTACCTTGGAATTCAAGTAAAAATTGAAGAACATTGTTGTATTTTGACAGAATAGAAACTCCAAAAGACAAAGAAAACCAGCAAATATAAAGGGTTGTAATTAATGGGACTGCAAATCAGTACTGTTTCATTGACAGAAGCACTCTTTTATACAAGAATTTTGGTAACTGATGGCCTAAAAAACAGCAGAAAAATAACGACTTGATTAACAAAAAAGAGCTGTTCAACAGTAGCTTTATTTGCAACTGACTTCCTAACTTGTTGGAGCTGATTTTGACTTGATCGTTTCAGCCCCAAAGACCGCTTCTTTAGCAGCAAATGAGGCAACCATCAACGAACATTTTGCAGTAAATTGCAAAACTCCATCTCTACAATTTCTTCTATCTCTCTCTCAATTTTCTATAAGCTTTGTGTTGTTAAGGGTTAACCTTAACAACTGGTATCAGAGCCACTTTTCAAGGGTGAAGAAAGGTTGCAAATCAACAGTTGATCAGGTGCAAAGCAAAAAAATCAAGGCTCTAGAGGAAAAAGTGGCTGAGAAGTCAAAGATTGATCAAGTGGTTGTGTTAGAAGAACTCCACTAAATTGTCCTGGAGATGGGTTTCGAAAGCTCTCTGGTGTGAAGTAGCCTCAGACAAGCACATTATGGTTTAACGAGATCATGAATCTTGAGGAGTGCCAGAACATGTGTGCTTGAAGAACTGCAGCTGTACAGCATATTCAAATCTGGACATCAGGGAAGGAGGGAGTGGTTGCTTTCTCTGGTTTGGGGACCTAGTTGATATCAGATTATCTGTTGAAGAGCCAGAGATTTATACAAGGTTGGTTGCTTCAGAACAAGCTAACCTATGGACAAACCATTTTCTAACTAGGATTCTAATTACTTACAGTAAAGTCATATATTAAGTATATTAACTGTCCATATGATTCATTCAGAGACCAACTCAAGTAAAAGCTGAGATGGGAAATAAAATGCAACAGACGAAAATTTTCTTCTTTACTCTAACCATCATATCCTGTTTACGTAAAACATCTTATGACAACATGCACTGAAGAGTGTCTGTTTATGCATAGAAACACAAGTCAGCATGCATGGCATAATATGTCATTTTGCAAAAGATCTTGAAATATGATAGCCGAATTCGCTCAGCCTAGATCATTGTTGTTTTACCTTGTACGAGTAGATACGTGTAGTGGAAAGGTCCAGGGAGCCAATGAGAATTTACCACCCATAATAACTAACCAAACAAATACACTGGCTAGTTTGCATTTACTATTATTGTCTTTGAACTCCAGTTTTTCACTGCCTTTGTGTAGATAATAGTAATGGTGTGAAGATTAATACTACATCCAATGTGAAGAAAAGGATCATAGTAAGTCGTGTGTTGTCTGCGGGAATTCTGCTCCTTGTCCTAGCCTTGATCTTATATATTCGAAAGTAGCAGCAGCTGAAAGACATTACGTTACTTACTCTGTGAAATTCTGACCATTCCCACAATTTGTTAAAGAGATCCCTTGCTTCCTCTTTAGTCACAGCAATTACGTGCGCAGGAATATATAACACGTTTCGGACCTGTTTATAAGGTACTGATCTATACACAATCATGCAATTTCTTGACGGCTACGTAATTTAATGATAAAAACTCCTGGATCCTCTGTAGTTCAGTGGTATTGGTTCCTTTGAACCTATTACAGAACCAAATATAAAACAACGAAAATTAAGTGTTTTAAACTTTCAAAGTTTCAACAGATGTTGTGGTAATGCGGTATGCAGTACCAAACTATGATTCACAACTTTCATGAGAAAATGCATGGTTTGCTTCTGATACCGAGGGACTCTATACAGGAAACATTGAATGATGGATGAGAATAGCTGTGAAGAGGCACTCTAGGAATTCGAAACTAGAAGTTGATGAGTTTAAAATGAAGTCAAGCATCTTGTGAAACTTCAGCACCGGAATCTAATAAAGCTTAAGGATGCTGCATCAAAGTGATAATTATTCACAATCAATTGTCTTCTTTATTCTGTATACTGTTTCTTTATATTTACATCACAAAAAAGCATAAAAGGAAAGAAGATCAGTACAATCTTAGGCTATCTTTATCTCTTTTATTCACAGGATTTTCATATATTTGAAATGCCTAACAAATTTCCTAATTAATTGCAATTACAGCTCACACCAACACTCCCCCTCAAGTTGGTGCATAGATATCTCGCATGCACAACTTGCCAAGTGAGTTGTAAAAGCTAACTGATCTTTGGATTTCACAAATGAAAATCGAATTATCTTTGCTTCAAGATTCTCTTTGATAAAGTGACGGTCTACCTCCACATGTTTAGTACGATCATGTTGGACAGGGTTGTGGGAAATGGAAATAGCTGCCTTATTATCGCAGAAGAGGTCCATTTCAGAAGTGGGGGCAAATCCAATCTCTGCAAGTAGCTTTCTCAACCAAAGAAGTTCACAGATACCTTTAGACATTCCTCTAAACTCAGCTTCAGCACTTGACAATGCTACCACCTTTTGTTTCTTACTTCTCCAGGTTACAAGATTTCCTCCTACAAATGTAAAATACCCTGAGGTTGATTTTCTGTCAGTGATATTACCTGCCCAATCTGCATTCGTATATCCATCAACCTTCAACTGATTATCATGTTTTAAGAGCATGAGCCCCTTGCCTGGGGATGACTTCAGGTATTGGAGTATCCGAGTCACTGCTTCCATGTGACTGTTGCTTGGATTATGCATGAATTGGCTCACAACACTTACCGCATATGCAATATCTGGCCGAGTGTGGGAGAGGTAAATAAGTTTACCAACTAACCTTTGATATCTCCCTTTATCAGCTGATACCTGGTATGGGTATTCTCCAAGTCTGTGGTTCTGAACAATGGGTGTGTCTACAGGTCTGCATTCCAACATTCCTACTTCTGTTAGTAGGTCTAATATGTATTTTCGTTGAGAGAGAAATATACCTTGCTTAGATCGGGCAACTTCAATTCCCAAAAAATACTTTAGTCCTCCTAGATTTTTCATCTCAAATTCAGTTGCTAACTGTTTCTGAAGCTGAGACATTTCTTCTACATCATCTCCTGTTATAATTATGTCATCTACATAAACTATCAATGCAGTTACCTTCCCTAACTTTTGCTTTAGAAACAAAGTGTGGTCAGAGTTACCTTGTTGGAAGCCATATTTCTTCATTGCTAAACTGAATCTTCCGAACCATGCTTGTGGTGACTGCTTTAGTCCGTATAAAGCTCGCTGCAATTTGCACACCATTTCAGTCTTGAAAGGTGTTGTGTAACCTGGAGGAACCTCCATATACACCTCCTCTTTGAGTTCCCCATGAAGAAAAGCATTCTTTACATCAAGTTGATGTAAAGGCTAGTCAAGATTTGCAGCAAGTGATAGTAATACTCTGATTGTATTCAGCTTGGCAACAGGTGAGAAAGTTTCCTGATAGTCCACACCATACGTCTGTGTGTATCCCTTTGCTACTAATCTTGCTTTATATCGGTCAACAGATCCATCTGCTTTGTGTTTAACAGAGAACACCCATCTGCAACCCACTGTTCTTTTTCCTTCGGGTAATGGGACAAGAGTCCATGTATTATTCTTTAGTAGTGCCTCCATTTCTTCATTTATCGCTTGGGTCCATTTCAGATCTGTTAATGCCTCATTAACGCTGGTAGGAGTCTGACATATGGAAAGTTCCTGTGTAAATTTCTAAAGGGGTTCAGAGAGACCCTTGGTGGATACATAGTTGGCAATTGGATACCTTGACCTGCGGTCTCTAATCTTTGGAGAGTATCTATTAGGTGACCTGCGCCGATTGTACCTGTGAGGTAAGATATATCCCATAGAGACATCTATATTATTGGTATGCAGAGGTGTTGTAGGAGTACTTACTTTAGGGGTATTCTCAGGAGATGATTCGACTGGTACTTCAGAGAAGGGGGGGTGCAGGTTCTGTCTTAGACATTACATGCTCCATGTTAGGATAGGTATCAATCTGCCCATTAGATTGTATATCAGTGTCATAGTGGACAACGCCAAGGTTGTCATTTGGCCTCTCGTGAAGTAACTCAGCATTCTATGGTAAGTTCTCATGACTGATCCAATTAAACTTGTTGAGCTTCTCTTGTTGGAACCAATTCACCTTTTCATTATGTGTCTCTCCCTGAAGAGGAGAAGTAGATGCCGAAAGGGAATAAAACATGTCAGCCTCTAAGAATTGGACATCCATAATCACATAGAGTCTTCGTGCAGTAGGGTCATAGCACCGATACCCTTTCTAATGTATGCCATAGCCTAGAAACAAACACCGACGTGCATAGGGATCAAGTTTAGAGCGCTGGTTCTTGTGAAGGTATACATATGCGACGCATCCAAAGACCCGAAGAGGGAGCATTAATGCATTTAGGAGTGTCACATAAGTAGAAAGGTATTGAAGTGGAGTCTGAAAGGATAACACCTTAGAAGGCATTCGGTTGAGAAGATGAACTACAGTAAATACTGCATCAGTCCAGAAGCGTTGAGGCATATAAGCGCCAAAAAGCAGAGCACGTGCAGTCTCAAGAATGTGTTCATTTTTTCTCTCCGCGACACCATTCTGTTGGGGTGTTTGTGACCATGAAGTTTCATGAATGAGACCATGTTGATTGAAATAAGTCTTAAGGTGCTTATTTACATATTCACCACCATTATCGGAGTGGAGAACCTTGATGGTGGCTCTATACTAGGTACAAACCATCATATGGAATGTTTCGAAGATATTAAGAACCTCATCTTTATGTTTCATCAAGTAGAGCCATGTCATATGGGTACAATCATCCATAAAAATAACAAACCAACGAATGCTGGACATATTCGTCACCTGTGAGGGTCCCCACACATCAGAGTGTATTAAAGCAAATGGAGTGTCACTCTTATTCATGCTTAATTGATAAGTAGCACGATGGCTTTTAGCCAAAATACAAGTGTCACACTTCAAATCAGAAATCTGAGTATTTATAAATAAATCCGGAAGAACATGCTTCAAGTAATAAAACGATAGGTGTCCTAAGCAACGATGCCATAACCAGATCTGTCTCTCTTTAGTAGTATGCAGATGGTGCATGTGATGTGCCTGACCGATATTGAGATCGTCCACATAATATAGTCCCCCCTCTTAGTATCACGCCCAATTATCTCTTTGGTGAGAATATCCTGAATAAGACAAAAGTTTGAATACATTAGTACAACACACCTCAAGTTTGTAGTAAGTTGGCCTATAGACATCAGTTTATGTGATAATGATGGAACAAGTGTTGGTTAAATGCAGGGATGAAGATAAAGTCACAGAGCCTGCTCTAGTGACTGGTGAAATACCACCTTTGCATTGGCGATGCTGGTTCGGCGTGGGGAGGATGTATGAGAGAAATCTGAGGCATCAAATGTCATATGATCGGTGGCCTCTGAGTCGAGAAACCATGCATTACAAGCTGCATCACTGTGGCTGGTAAGTAGGGCAAGACCAGAATTACCTGAGTTTAAATGGGGAGGGGCCTGGATGTTGGAACTGGTTGTATGAGAGAAAGGTGAGGCTCAGTAGCAACAGCAACCGCAGCCTTGCCTAGACTTCCAGTGGTACCAACTCCATTGTGATGTTTACAGGCCTGTAAATCATGCCACCAATCTGGGTATCCATGTAACTAGAAATAGTTTTCACGTATGTGTTTCTGGTTGCCATATTGAGAACATTTTCTTGCATCATTGGTGGTTCGGGTCTTGGTTGTTTTATTGAGAGTAGAGTTGATTAACATGAGACCTTTATAGGCCAATACAGCCCCTGGTATCCCGTCAGTATTGTGACTGGTCATGACCTGCTGCCGTATAGCCTCTCGCCTAACATGTGCATATGCTTGCTTTACTGAGGGAAAAGGTTTCATCTGTAAAACATCTGCACGTATTTTGTCTAGTCGGTCATCAAGGCCATCCAGGAACACATATACCCGATCTTCCTGGGTGATCTTATTATAATGCTGAATATCAACAGAGCACTCCATGGGATTTGGCTGACGAAAATCAATTTCATGCCATAACCCCTACAAATTAGTGTAATATTTTTCAAGTGAGCCAGAGGCTTGCTTTAGACGAGTTACACGTCTTCGAAGATCATACACTTGTGATGTATCACTTCCATTAAAGAAGGTAGTTGCAATGGAGTCCCACACTGCCTTTGCTATAGGAAAGCGAATAAAATTGCCAAACAGAGATGGGTCCATAGAAGTAATTAACCAACCTTTAATAATAGCGTTATCAGCACACCATTTGCAAAAGTAGGGATCAGTCGGTGGTGGCTGGGGAAAGTCACCATTAATATACCCTAGCTTGTCTTTGCCAGAGATATACATCTCAACAACTTAGGACCAGAGAGCATAGTTGGAGCCATCCAACTTAATTCCAATAGGAGCAGCGGAGGGTTCAGAGGTGATGGTAGAGGTCTGTGTTCTATTCAACGCCTCAGTCATCCTTGTTGTTAATTCAAGGATAGAACCTGAGGGATGGGACGTGTTGCCATAAGTATTCTTATCTTCAAAGTCTGCCATAGATTACGTGGTAAAGAACAATTATGTTTTAGGGTGTAGTACAAGAAGCCAGATCGTAGGTTTGCTCTGATACCATGATAATTATTCACAATCAATTGTCTTCTTTATTCTGTATATTGTTTCTTTATATTTACATTAGAAGAGAGCATAAAAGGAAAGAAGGATCAGTACAATCCTAGGCTATCTTTATCTCCCTTATTCACAGGATTTTCACATATTTGAAATGCCTAACAAATCTCCTAATTAATCGCAATTACAGCTCATGCCAACACAAAGTAGATGGAAAGATGTTGATCTATGAGTTATAATCACATCTCAGCTAACTTTTGAATTATCAAACCTCCTGTAAAAGATATCCTTTGGCACACATACAATTAAAGAAAATAGAACATGGAGAAGTTAATAAATCCTTACCAAAAGATAGAAGGAGACCGAATAGGAGAACTATAGAAGTCATTGCTTACTTGGATGCCATTGATGTAAAAGGAAACAACAGACTTACCATACAAATATTTTAATTCAAAGTTTTATTATAGAATGTTTCTACTAGAATATAAGCTAAGCAATGGTATTTGTTTTATGAAAGAAAAAAAAACTAAAAAGGAAGGGAAAATCATTATATGACTTATATTACTATTTATTGTTACAATATAATTATTATTTTACCCTTCTAAAAAAATCAATGGCCTTAGTGTTAAGGATATTTTTATCTTTTCACATGGTTTGTTGGTTATTGTTATCCATTTTAAAGCCTTACAAACAAAATTACACACATAAAGAAGAATTTGGATTGACAATCTTAGTGCAATTATACAAAAATTGACAAGAGTGAGAGTTTTGGACGAAGCTACCATGATGAGGATGTTTGAGGATAATTTCGAACAAATCTAGCAAATTGACAATCCAATTTTGACTGATGAGGGCCTCGCTAATAAGAGGAAATTTAATTTGGGAAGAAATTTTCAAAAATTGGATGTTTAAGAACTCAATGGAAATTTTTCAGGGTTTAATTGCAAGAAAAATTAGTTTTTGAGTTTAATTTGGGCTTTAATTAGAAGAAATTGAAGTCTTAAGTCTGGGGATTAAATTGTAATTTTGAAAAGTTAATTTGGTCAAAATAAGATTTTAATTGCATAAATATTGAAGTTTGATGATCAATTAAGGACTTAATTAAAGAAATTCAAAACCAAGGTGTCTCGACCCAAATCCCGAGTCTGTGCCATAGGAACATCCCACCTATGCTAAGCCTCAAAACATACATATCATAAAACAATATACATATAAAATTCAAGTAGCATTTCGTAATCTTTCAAATATTTTTTTTTAAAAAACAATTTATAAATAAAAATACCTATTACATTAAATAAAATCCAATATTTGAAATAAAAATCTAAACTTGAATGAAAATAGTATAATAGTGGAACATTTAAGACATCGAATCACAAAGAATAAGAAAAGCTTCGTGAAAGCAAGCAAAACATACCAACAAACAAAGTAGCAAGAATTCTCAATCAAAGGTCAACTTGCTAACGGAAGTTAAGAGCATGAAATAATATTAAAATGGAGGGTTAAGTCCAATCAATTCAATGAGAGAATAACATTTAATATATATTTTAGCTATTTCTAAGTATAAGTACTGAAACACACATACACATGAACATGAAGTATAATAGCATATGGTAATGAAATACAAGTCAGAGATCAAACAAAGCCAATGACTAGATAACTAACGGAACCCTAAGGTTTTGATAACAGACGAGGTTTGCGGCCTCGATCATTGTAAGAGGATCAATCACCACAAGCAAGTGTCTTTCTTACTGGCTAGGTATACAGAATACTATATGCACATGAAGTAACTACTCTATGTTAATATGAAATTACTAATAAATATATCGATATTAAGACATAATAGATACTCACATAATTATCAAAGCAAACAAATGTCATATAAAATAAAATTTGAACACAAAATTGTTGAATATGTTTTCTGTTTTAATTTGATAGTTTTAGGAATTGAGATATTAGGCATGATTGTGATGCTTTAGTGTTGTTTGTTGTTCATGTTATTTCAATTATATGTAACAATGATAATATGGTTTGTTTGAACCAAAAAGGCTTGATTCTAGTGCTTGGAATGCATTTTTTAGGATAGGAAGTAGCTGAGTTTTCTAGGTTTCTATTCTTCGTGTTTTTAGAAAAAATATTGTCTTGGCTTCATGTTTGGGACTAGTTTTGGACCAATTATTTGCACCAACAACTTCGTGAGATTTGATTAATCAGTAATCAAGGGTTGAATTACATCAATAATTGTTTTTTCTGAGTTTTGATCGTAGGATTTTGTTTTTACACTGAAATGTATTTTGACCAAATCATGATTATTGATTGATAATCATTGATGTTTGATGCTTGATTATGGTTCAATGATTGATTTCCAACATGCTTATGTCTTTGTTTTGTTAATATCTAGTCTGGATTTTGATTCATATTTATTAGGCATGTTATGTTCTTGAATTTCTCTAGGTTTTAATCTGTTTTTGACTAAACTTTTCATGTTTTTGCAAGTTTGATATGTTTTGGGTTTTGATTTTGGCTTTGGTTTGTTTTTCGGGTCAAACTAGTAGTGTTTTGTTTGGTTTATGGTCGAACCAAAGATTTCAGGTCAACCCAATTGGGTCAAATTCGGGTAAGATGGGTAAGGCCTTGTTTGGTCCTAATTCTTTTTTATAAAGGAATTTTTTACTTAAGAGTTTGTTTGACAAACATGCCTTTAAGCCTATTTTGATAGTTATATCTTAAAGAAATTAAGTTTTTGCCAAACAAAGCCTTAAAAAAATAATAAGAGATATTAGAAAAAAATTCAAAATAAATAAAGTTATTTTTCATATGGTCAAAAATCGTAAAAATTATTTGAGCATTTTTGTTTCTTCTAAAAATCTAAAATATTTTGGAATGTTGTTTTTTAAAGTGATGTCATGGATGTTACAACAAGTTTGTAAAATTCTAATAGATTTTTATCTATATTTCAAAAATATTAAAAAATTATTTTTGATAAGAAAATATTTTCTTCACTTTTGATATAAGGATAAAAAAATCTATAAAAGAGTTAATATCTAAAATATTATTAAGGATAATAATTTATTCACTTTTAATATAAGGATAAAGAAACTTTTATGGGTCAATATCCAAAATATTATTAGGAGTAATACAACTCATTCATTTCTAATATAAAAATAAAAATTGCACGTAGTTTATCTAAAATATTATTTAGAATGATGTAATAGCCAAAGATTCCAAGTTTATCCTGAAAGAAACCTTAATGATAATTGAAGATATTTCAACGTATGTCCCATAATACAAGAGTAATAGACATCCAAAATACCGAAGAGAAAAGAGAAGAAAATGAAAATCATTGAATCTTTTTTGATTTCTATATTTGGTTCATTTGTAGTGCATAAGTTGTAGATGACCTATTTTTCTTTAGACATTTTTCAAACCAAGTTCTTGACTTAGAAAACCAGAGTTTGTTCATCATAGCGATCTTATCATAAATACATTGATAGAAATAAAAATATCATTAGACTATAACAATCACAAACAAAGAAAAATGATGCAATTTACCTCAGATAAAGCATACCAAGGGCTAATACCTTCCCTTTACGTAACTAGTCTTTTGCCTATAATCTGTTAAGACTATTTAGGGTTTTTAGTAATTATAATACTAAGTGGTGACTTCTTATCCAACCATAGACCTCTAAACTCGCTCGAGAAGTGTCATTGCGATGTCGTGCTCTTGCAAAGGGTATGAAAGAATGATGACTCCACCGGTAACCCTTGGACTAGCATTTGTTTTATTTGTTTATGCTATGTGAAGATTAATATTTGTTAAATTTTTTAGCTATGAATGATTTACTTTGTTTAAGAGCTTTAACATGCATTCTCTTTACATCTTGTCATATATAGTATATTGGATATCGATGAAATGCATTCATCCATCACTAATATTATTTGTGAGGGCACACACTATAAAATGTTAGGTTAAGTAGGGGATTAATAGTTTACCTTATAACTTGAGACAAGATTTAAGTTTGCCAACTAAGATCCTATATTGAAAGACAAAGGGTAGGTTTACTAGGATAACAAGAAACCCTTTTTATAGACCAGGTAGTAAACGTATCATTTGTCTTGCATAAAAGAACTATAATTCACATTTAAAGTGTATACTCTATAATACTTGTTATGCATCAAGCTTGGGCCTAACTATAAAACATCTTGAATTACAAGACTTGTGAATGATAAAATGGCCACCATTTCTAAATTTACCACTGTAGAATATGGGTAAAATTCTGAATTATTATAACTGTTAGAAAGAGACTACCATAGATGTGATGCAAAGAAATTATCATCAATCAATAATTTGAATTACATTGTGAATGAGGTGAAGAAATTGATAGCTTATGTTCAGAATATTGACAAGGTTGTATTTTTTAGGAAGCATGGGCAACTGATAGAAATTATAAAGGAAAAAGTATTGAACCCGACAGTTAGAGCTCTTGTTCACTTTTGAGATCATGATTACAGGTGTTTCTTTTTTGAGGAAATAGATATATGTCCTAATATAGAAGAGTATAGAATGTTAACGGAGTTTCCCAACCATTTATATATTTCCCTTTAAAAGATGACAAAGTGATTCCTTAGTTGTCAAAACTGCTCAAAGTTCCTAATCTAACTAAGTTCTTAAAAAAGAATGCTAGTGCTATGAAGTGGAAACTATTAGAAGCTGAGTTATAGAGGAAAAAATCAAAAATTGATCCATGATAGAAAGAGACAGATTGATTGCTTCAAACATATTTGGCCCTGTGTTGTTTCCAAGCTTAACATGTGTAATAAGTTTAAAAGTTGATGTTGCATTTGTAGAGAATGAAAACACCTACATTAACCATGTTGATGTTATGTTGGCTGAAAGCATCCTAACCCTTAACTATTGTAGAAAAGGTGGAAAGGAGGCAATGAGATGTTGCACATAGTTATTATACATATGGATGTTGAGTCATATTGAAACAAAGAAACCAATCTTCAATATTTTTTTATGGTTTAACCAAAGCCCTTTAAAGTTGGTGAAAGAAGAAGAATAAGGTAGCTTAGATAATCAAATGATACGATTCAACCATGGATTTCTCATGAAGGGCCTTTGATTTTGTGCTTCGGTTTGATGGGGAGGCCATTCGACCATGATTTTATTTTTCCTTGGAAAGCTTGTGTTCCATTCGGTCATGATGGGTTTTTGGCGTGTGATAGTTTTAGCCAGCTGTGGTTTATGTATAATGATGGGTTCGGTCCAATCTTTTTGATATTTCATTTGGCCAAATTCGGTCAGCCCATGTATAGGTTTAATTTGGGCAACAAAGTAGGCTTGTTAGGAGCTTGTATGAGATCTGGTTTGGGTTATATTAATGAGTATGAGTTTGGGCCTCATAGGTTTCAAAGTTGGCTTGGGTTAATTAAGATGTTGAGATTCTTTTCTTACAAGGATTAACAAAATATTCTTCTAAAATTAAAAGAGAAATTCATTCATTATTGTTCATATTATTTAGGAGAATATTTAGCAATAAAGGAGGAAGTTTCCTAGTCATGTAAGGAAACCAAAAAGGGTTGTCATATTTGAATCCTAGACTTGTATAGATTATTTAATGCTAAATATTTGATTCTCCTAATCAATGAAGGAAAGTGATAGGCGGCTACAAGGGGATTTAATTTCTAAGAATGTTTTCCATGTTTTGAAAAGAAATCCTAGTCTTACAAAGAAATAAGACTTCAACAATTATATTTTTATTCAGATCAAAATTCCTAGCATCGAAAAGACTCTAAAAGTTGGCTAAGCAATCCTATAATATCTAGGATGATAGATCTCAGCCAAGAGTTATTTAAGCTGGGGAATTAAGATATTTTATCTTGTTTTTCTTTCTAGCATATGTGACATTAACAAGCTACTATCTAGACTTGTTATTTTCATTATTATTTCTATATTTGAGCTTAATTAATACTTTGATTTTCAACTAAGATCCAAGACTTGTTTGGATCAGGGTTTGGGCTTACTAGTAAAAGTTTTGAGTTAGTTTTTGGAAATGAGTCAATCTAGCCTACAAGAATAGATCCATTAGGATTAATTTCTTAGAACTATTTAAACATACGTAAAACCTATTTTAAAAAAAAACCTTCGATGAATAATACTTTTAAACTTTTCAGTTTTAATGTGTAAGAGAGATTCTTGTATTATTTGGTTCTTAAATGAACTGAATTTGATTTATCAAAGATTAACTAGTTTCATAGCATCATTCGACTTCATTCCAATAGTGTTAGTGTCTTAGGATATATTTTCATTGTGTCACACTCCTATCAGATCTCTTTTGGCTTTCAAGCATTGAATCTCAACCTTAATTGTGGATTGCGTGACCATATGATCACAAGGTTCATATCATCACGATTGGATAAAGAAGCTGCAAGAGTTGTCTAATAGCAATTTTAACTGAAAAGCCCTATGAGTTATAACAATAGATGTCCTAATGAGTTGTGGGTAAAGACGTTAGGTGCTTTTAGTCCGGATTACAAGTTATGTAAGTTATGCTCCAACCTTTGTGGTAAGACAATTAGGGGGAATACAATACGTCTCAATAACTGTTGGACTTGCCTAATTTTTAAAGTTTTTCAAAGATATGTTTGCACATGAGGTCTTGGAAATTATCAAATAAGATTGGAAGCACTTGGTTCTAATAAAATAAAAAAAGAATTTAAAGTTTAGAGACCCTAGCACAAGTGTGGAGTATACGAGATGGATATATTTGACCATGACCATTGTTCATAGGATGTCACACTCTGAAGTTGGACCTTTACTAGTTGTAGAAGAGCTAATTAAAAGAAAAAAAAAGGTCAACAATTAGGAGGAGCTGAGAGACCAAATATAAAAGCTTTAAATAGAGTTGAGCAAGAACAAGAGAGACAAGACAACTTTAGAAACAATGGTACTAGAAGGAGACAAAAGGAGAGCATTTTTAGATAAGCAAGTTCAATCCAGAGAAAAAAAATAACAAAACTAGAGCTACAATTGAGCAAAAAGAAGGCTGTAATGGAAGAATCTGAGAAAGAGAAAGGAGAATTGGATCTGATTTGGATGTAATACAACTTCAAACTTCAAGCATTAGAGTCTGACTTTAATGACTGTTAAGGAAGCGTTGGATATTATCAAGATAAATATGCACAGGTTCAAGTACAACTAATATACAAAATTGAGAAATATGAGGAGCTAAACAAGAAATAGATGATGATGAAAAGTCAACTAGTTAAAGCACAAGAGGTAACAAGGGTTGAAGGAAAAGGCAAGGGAGTCAGAGCTATTGAAACATATCTAGTGATTGAGAAGAATGAAGTAAAAGTGATGAGGGTAAAAATTAATAAAGAATGAGAAAAGATAAAACACTTAAATGAGAAGTTAATAGCATTAGAAAAACATAAGACCATATCGACGTTAATAACAATGCTTTGAACCAAAGCAACATGCTGCTCATAGAAAAGATATATATGATGATGAAAAGTCAACTAGCTAATGCACAAGAGATAACAAGGGTTAAAGGAAAAGGCAAGGGAGTTAGAGCTATTGAAACATATCTAGTGATTAAGAAGAATGAAGTAAAAATGATGAGGGTAAAGCTTAAAAAAGAATGAGAAAAGATAAATAACTTAAATGAGAAGTTAATAGCATTAGAAAAACATAAAGACCATATCGACGTTAACAACAATGCTTTGAACCAAAGCAACATGCTGCTCATAGAAAAGATAACCAAAATGGATGAAGTTGTCAAACATACTTAAATTGTTAGGGTCAATGCCTGAAAGGTAGGAGGAGACATCCTTCGCTACTAGCAAAGCTTAGCTATGAATAATGCTTTTCTGGGAAAAATTGAGAATCATGGTTTTGATTTCCTACCTTTGGCTAGAGATGTTGAAGAGAAAGATAGATGTACTTTTCCTTTTCCTTCCTTGTATTTTCTTTTTCAAAAACAGTGTAATGAGCTTGTCAATATTATTAATGAAAAAAAGGCTTTAACACATCTTTTATGTAAATCTATCTCTTGATAAGTGTGATTTAAAGTAACGGCTTGAGCAGAATTACTCTTAACAAAATATATGAAAAAAGGATCCACGTCCATTAATCAAGCAAAGTGGTGGCCATTGATCGTTATTGTAAAGGCTAAATCCATATTCAATATACATTGGCATATGCATCATAATCATGCATTTGCTTATAAATTTTCATGTGCACTAGGTGTTATAAAATATAGGCCGCTCACCTAAGGTCTACTACTCTACAGTGAACATAAACATCTTGGAGGAAGATAAGGTTAGAAGGGATGCCAAAAGAACATAACCTGGAAAGGAGGATGAAGTGCTGTCATAACTGACCATCCATACTCTGGAAGAAGTCTTCGCCAATACCTTCACATGAAAGTTAGCTAAGGGCGAGAAGTTTCAAAACTAAATGACATAAGAAGCTCCAATGGTGTTTAAAATGTAAACCAGCATTACTTGTCTCAAAATACTGTTATCTTTGATTTTGCTTGCCTGTTTCTCTTGTTTATGGTTGACAATCGAGGATTAAGATATCAACTAAGTTTTATCTTTGTAGGAGCCACTTACCAGAGGGCCATAGTGACTCTATTTCATGTTATGATGCACCAAAAAAATTAAGGTATATATGGATGATATGATTGCCAACTTCAAGAAAGGAGAGAGTCATGTCCAGGTTTTAAAAAAGTTGTTTGAGAGATTAAGGAAGTAAAAGTTGAGGTTCAACCCTGCAAAATATTCATTTGGAGTAAAATCTGGAAAGTTATTGAGATTTGTTATAAGTGATAGAAGAATAGAGATGAATCCTAATAAAACAAAGACTATTCAATCTATGCATGCTCCTAAGACATAGAAGGAAGCAAGAGGATCTCCAGGGAGATTTAACAATATGGAATTATCGTTGTTTGATTTTGATACCATGGCTTTTGCAACCAAGAACTTTTAAGAAGAAAATAATTAAAGGCAAGAAAGTTTATATTTTGTCAAGCTAGGCAGGCTTCAAATAACCAAGAATCAATCACCTTCCTCCCATTGTAATGCAATAAAAATAATAGATGAAGGAGCCCAGAAACAACCAAAGAAACACAATGGAAAAGGACATAAATAACAAAAAGACACTAACCTTGAAATGACAAGAGAAAATCAGAGAGGAAACAATCATCAAATGAGTGAAAAGGAGGAAAATACGTCAAACCAATGGCCAACACACCTAAATCTGAAGAATCAAGCAATCTTGACATGTCAAAACTGATTTCTGAAATGTCAAAACTTACCTCACCTCCATTCTCATCCTATTCCTTGCCCACTTCCTTCAATATCTCATCCTTGTTCACTGTCCCTATGGATCGCATCAACTACCTAAGTTGGAAATCCCAATTTGAAGATATACTGGAGATGCATAGCCTTACAGCAGTCATCAAGAACAACACAAAACCATCCAAAATGCAAGAAGATGGTTCTGTGCACCCAGAGTTAGCAAAAGATAAATTGGTCTTAAGGTGGATCAAAACAACTTCCTCCTCTTCCATCAAAACACTTTTCATCCCTTGCACCACTGCTCATCAAGCCTGGACCATGCTGGCCAAACATCTTTTACCTCTTGTTAGCACCCGTGTACGGATTCTTCGAGACCAAATTCGCACTCTCCGGAAGGACAATAACACCACAGTGGTTGATTATCTCAATTATGCCAAATCACTCTTTAATTCTCTCATACAATCTGGTGCAACCATGGACGATGATGAACTCATCAGTTATGTTTTGGATGGACTTAGTCTTGAATACAAGGAGCTAGCCATAACGCTTCACCTGCATCCCGATATTGACTTTGATCAATTCTATGATTTAGCTATAAAAGAAGAGCATTTACATAAACAAATGTCTTTTACCTTGACTTCAAGAGTTGTTATGGCTGCTGATCGTGCGCCCAATGAGTGCCTTTTCAATTCAAACACGCCTAGTCACAATCACAATCCTCATCACGGATTTAAAAAAGGACGCGGTCGTGGCAGGAATTGGAATCAAGGGCGTGGATCAAGACGAACAGGGAATTGGGAGTCGGCTCAAAGGGCTTGGTTTCTAGATCGTCACTCTCGACCTCGCGACCCTCAATCTATTGTCATCACCTCTTCTCCTGCAACTCTCTCTGATGGACGCCCTCCTCTGCTTCCAACACCTCAAGGCAAATTCTCAAATACCCAACGCAGTGAAGTCATTTGTTTTTGGTGTGATAAGCAGGGGCATATGTCTCGGTTTTGTCCTGACTGTAGACCTCATGCATACATGGTAGAAAACTTTACCACCTCTCCTTCTCCTACTTCTGATGTGGCAAATATCAATTGGTGTCTTGATTCAAGTGCTACTCACCACATGACAGCCAACGCCACCTCTCTTCCCGATGCTCATCCTTACACGGGTACAGATAAAATTATCATGGTCTCTGGTTCCCGCCTCTTCTCAAATGAATATTGTTGGCTGCAAATGGGTCTTCAAAGTAAAACGAAAAGCTGATGGCTTCGTTGATCGCTACAAGGCCCACCTTGTCGCCAAAGGCTTCAATCAACAGAAAGGATTTGATTATGCAGAGACCTTTAGCCCGGTAGTTAAACCAGCCACCATTCACACTATCTTGTCTTTGACTAGTCCCTTCAACAGCTTGATGTTCAGAATGCGTTCTTGAATGGCTACTTGGAAGAAGCGGTGTACATGAAATAACCCCCTGGCTTTCATGATTCTTCACATCCTCAGGATGTATGTTAGCTCCATAAGACTCTTTATGGCCTTAAGCAGACTCCTAGAGCTTGGTTTCAATGTCTTAGTGCATTTCTACTTGCTTAGGGATTTGCTCACAGTCAATCTGATGCATCGCTCTTCTTTCATCGTTCCTCTTCCTGCACAATCTATGTCCTTGTTTATGTGGATGACATCATTATCACCGGGTCTGAACTCCAACGTGTCCACCGGTTTCTTGATCAATTGTGCTCTACCTTTGACAGTCGCCGACTAGGTGAGCTCAATTTTTTCCTTGGCATGGAAATTACACGGTTTACTGATCACTTATTCCTCTCTCAAATTAGATATGCAGTTGATTTATTGAAACGATTTAATATAACTGATTGTAAACCATGTCCTACACCGTTACCTTCTGATACTCGATTGTCTTGGTTAGATGGAGATCCCTTATCTAATCCCTCTACCTATCGCAACATGGTGGGTGGCCTCCAATATCTTACTCTATCGCGGCCTGATATTTCCTTTGCTGTCAATCAAGTGTGTCAGTTCATGCGCAACCCTCATTCTTCCCATCTTCAGGTTGTCAAGCGCATTCTTCGGTATATTAAGGGTACAATTAAGCAAGGTCTTATGTTTCACCAGTCCGATGACTTCACTTTACGTAATTTTTTTGATGCTGATTGGGCTGGCTCTGTAGATGATCGACGGTCTACCACTGGTGCTTGTATATTTTTCGGCCCCAATCTTCTCACATGGACTACCAAGAAACAGTCTACTGTTTCTCGCTTTAGCACTGAAGCTGAATATCGTGCCCTTGCCCACACGGCTGCTGAAATCCGCTGGTTTGGATTCTTATTTCAAGAACTTGGTATCCCTCTTCAAACTACTCCTTGCATCTATATCGATAATCTTTCTGCTATCCACATGGCTGCCAATCCAATTTTCCATGCTCGCACTCGGCATATTGAGATTAACTATCACTTTGTTCGCGAATTAATTGCTCGTAAATCTCTCCATACCTTCTATGTTCCCTCCTCTCATCAGCTTGCTAACATATTCACCAAAGGCTTGAGTTGTGATCGGTTCTCTTTTCTCAAGTCCAAGCTCAATCTTTGTGTTGCTCCGTTACGCTTGAGAGGGGTAAAAAGAATATTACACCAGCAAATCCTATCAAATCTGTCAATCCCATGCAATTTGCTAATTCCACTACATCAACCTTGGAAGTCTCTTAATCACAAGCAACAACATTCCTTAAATAGAATGATTAATTGGCAATCCCTTTGTAATACATGTAATTAATTGGACTTACCTTACATTGCTGAGTTTATGTAAATAGACTGAAAAAGTCTAACCCATGTACCAATATTTATACTGCATACAATAGAATAGAAGGACACTTTTGTGTGTGGCAATTATTCTCAATCTTTATGCTCTCATCCCTTTCTCTTCCATTGAGTTTATTTTCTTATACATGCTACCCCTGGAAATCAAGTGTTGATAAGGTTCCTAAAATCTTTGATCAAACAAGATGAGGATAAAGAAATTACTTAAAACAGATCCACTATGTAGAAGCATAATTGACTTGACTCCGGATTGACTAAAAAGAAGACATGGGTCACCAGGTCAACGGAAGTTCACACTGATTTATATGGAGTCAGTGGATTTTGACTCAACGCTAATGACCCTGTACAGTCAAGCAACCAATTAAAGAGTTCCTTAAAATTATAAACATCAATTAAACTGTTGGCTTTAGATTAAACCACCTCTTCCCACAAGCATTCACTCCACTATCAATTTTGCTTGTCATTGTCATGTAGAAATAATTAAAACCTACCACTAACAAATGGAACTGTTTCGGGCAGACAAACTGTACTTGGTCCTAAATTAATATGCTGTTTTTTGCAAAGAATTTGTTCACATCCAAGCTTGATGATTAAAAAAAAAGAGAGAAAAAAGAGTAGCAATGAAATACTTTCCCATGCTTCTATTCTGCTCCTCTTTGTTGTTAATTATAGAAAGTTCCACTGCAATTGATACCATAAATACAACTCAGCTTGTTAGAGAAGGTGATACCATTGTTTCAGCAGGCGGAACCTATGAATTAGGATTTTTCAGCCCAGGTAAATCGAAAAACCGGTACTTGGGGATATGGTATAGCAAAATATCTGTGCAGACTGCAGTTTGGGTTGCCAACAGAGAAACTCCACTTAATGACTCATCAGGAGTAATTTTAAGGCTTACCAACCAAGGAATCCTTGTTCTTCTCAATCGGAGTGGGAGCTTGATATGGTCTTCTAACATATCCAGACCTGCGAAGAATCCAGTTGCACAGCTTTTGGATTCAGGAAATCTTGTTGTGAAAGAGGAGGGTGATGATAACTTGGAAAATTCCTTGTGGCAGAGTTTTGAACATCCAGGTGATACGTTCATGCCAGACATGAAGCAAGGACGGAATAGAATAACAGGCATGGACTGGTACATGACATCATGGAAGTCACCTGATGATCCTTCCAGAGGTAATATTACATATATACTTGTTCCTTATGGATATCCTGAGATTCTTGTGATGGAGGATTCGAGGGTGAAGTATCGGTCTGGTCCATGGAATGGTATGCGGTTCAGCGGGACGCCTCATTTAAAACCAAATCCCGTATACACATTTGGATTTGTTTTTAACGACAAGGAGATATTTTACAGATATCATCTTCTTAATAGCTCTAAACTTTGGAGGGTCGTGGCAAGTCAGAATGGTGATATCGCCAACTTTGTTTGGGTTGATAAAACACAAAGTTGGCTGCTTTATGGCACAGCAAATACAGATAATTGTGAACGATATTCACTATGCGGTGCGAATGGCATCTGTAGTATAAGCAACTCTCCAGTGTGTGATTGCTTGAATGGATTTGTTCCAAAAATTAAAAAAGACTGGGATGCAATGGATTGGTCAAGTGGCTGTGTTAGAAAGATTCCTCTAAATTGCTCTGGAGATGAGTTTCGAAAGCTGTCTGGTGCCAAGTTGCCTGAGACAAAAACATCATGGTTCAACAAGAGTATGAATCTTGAGGAGTGCAAGAGCACATGCTTGAAGAATTGCAGCTGCACCGCATATTCAAATTTGGACATCAGGGATAGAGGAAGTGGGTGCTTGCTCTGGTTTGGTGACCTGATTGATAGTAGAATTTTCATTGAAAATGAGCAAGACATTTATATACGGATGGCTGCATCAGAACAAGGTATGAATTTATCCTCAGACTAGAAAAGGCAGTATCTATTACTTATCGATTATAGGAACTTGTAGTATGTTATAAATTAAGATTATCTTCCAAAATCATGTTTAAATATTAAGCTAAGCAAAAGCTAAGATGGGAAATCAACTGCTTGAGAAGAATATGTTCCGCTGAGAGTGTTCTGTAAATAAGTATACTTGTGTTACCCTGTGTAAATAGCATGATAACTTAGCATTCATAGCTCATTATCTAATTTGGCATAGAAGATCTTGAAATATAATAAAATCAACGCCTAGACATATCACTTGGTAATATGATGGAGGATTGCCTGACCAGAGCTAATGTAAATTTTCCAGCCATGCTACCTAATTAACGAAGACTAGGCCTTTTTTGGCATTTAATTAGTCTTTTGATTCCCCATCTCTCTGCGATTCTGTAGATGATGGTGATGCTGCAAAGGTTAATGCTAAATCCAATGTGAAGAGAAGGATCGTGGTAAGCACTGCATTGTCTACAGGAGTTCTGGTACTTATCGTAGCAGTGGTCTTGTATGTTTGGAAAAGGAAGCAGCAGAAAAACAGTAAGTTATTCACACCATATGAAAGCCTAAGCTCTTCTATCCCTCTCCTTCAATTTCGAAAAACACATTTTAGTTCGTTTTCCAATTTGATTTTAGGAAGCTATGGTACATCCACAAAATATTAAAAGCTCATTATCTTTTACGTCTTAAGTAAATTTGAGTTTAACAGAAATTAGTGATCCCTTGTTTCTTTTCTATTTCTACCAATTCTGCTTGCAGGAAACATGTCAGGTGGTTTGGGAAGAAGTTCAAATTACAAGCACAAGAAAGAAGCTCTGGAATTACCGTTGTATGATTTTGATACCATGGCTTTTGCAACCAGAAACTTTTCAGACGAAAATAAACTGGGAGAAGGGGGCTTTGGACTTGTTTATAAGGTACTAATCTGAAAAACAGCAATGCTGTTTTTCGGCATTAACTACTTCTCTGGTTTTAATTTCTTTGGAAATATTCAACCACTGGACAAACCATTTTTCAAGTGCAAAACAACAACCATTTGGCAACTGTTCCAGCAGACCACAGTGGTATTCTCAAAATTTTCAAGACAATGTATGACTTAATTTGCTTGCGATATTCACTGATCATTTTCAGGGGACTTTGAAAGATGGACGAGAAATGGCGGTGAAGAGGCTCTCTAAAAATTCAAGACAAGGACTTGATGAGTTCAAAAATGAAGTCAAGAATATTGTGAAGCTTCAGCACCGGAATCTCGTGAAGCTTCTAGGATGTTGCATTGAAGGAGAGGAAAAGATGTTGATCTACGAGTTTTTGCCTAACAAAAGCTTGGACTTCTTTATTTTCGGTTAGGATTTCTCAACCTGCAAAAATATATCTCAATTATTATAGTCGATTGTTTTCATTATCCAAACACCAGAACCAACTCCATGTAGTATCATAGATCAATTGGAACACAACTTTGAGGAGAAATTGCCAACCAAAAGCACCAAAAACAAACATTTGTTGAGTTTCCTTCAAGCCCCTTAGGAAAATGGCTTGGTGAGGGAGAATTTTCTCGACTTTCTCAGTGAGAAATTAAGTGAGAGTTCATTATGCATCATGTTTTTTCTTATTCTTGCAATAGACATTTATGAATTGATAAAAACCAGAATGGATTGGCTTTGGTAAAAAAATTTGGCAGATGAAGCAAAAAGCTTACTTCTAGATTGGCCTAAGCGCTACCACATTATCAATGGGATTGCTTGCGGACTCCTTTACCTTCATCAAGATTCAAGATTAAGAGTAATTCATAGAGATCTGAAAGCCAGCAATGTTTTATTAGATTACGAGATGAATCCAAAAATTTCAGACTTTGGCCTGGCTAGATGTTTTGGAGGAAATGAAACTGAAGCCAACACAAACAAAGTGGCTGGTACATAGTAAGTCTATCAAGCATATCTAATTTATTTCTATTGCCCACAAATGCAATCTAACACTAACATTCTGTGTACGTACAGTGGCTACATATCCCCAGAGTACGCAAATTATGGACTCTACTCGCTAAAATCTGATGTCTTCAGCTTTGGTGTATTGGTGCTAGAGATAGTAACTGGGTACAGGAACAGAGGGTTCTGCCACCCAGACCACCAACTCAACCTTCTTGGGCATGTAAGTGTCATAATTGTTGCATTTTCTTGTTTTCTGAAACCACGTTTCTTTCTTTCAAATGACGTGGTTAAATTTCAAAAATCAGGCTTGGAGACTGTTTAAAGAAGGCAGGCATGTGGAGCTGGTTGGGGGATTAATATTTGAAACTTGCAAATTATCTGAAGTTCTACGGTCGATTCACATAGGTCTATTATGTGTGCAAGAAAATGCAAAAGATAGGCCGAACATGTCACAGGTGGTTTTGATGCTGGGTAATGAAGATGAATTGCCTCAGCCTAAACATCCAGGTTTTTTTACTGAAAGGGATCTTATTGAAGCAAGCCATTCATCAAGTCAGAACAAACCATGTTCTGCAAACGGATGCTCGGTCTCACTGTTAGAGGCACGGTAGATTCGTATCTGCCATGTATTTGTAGAAACTTTTAGTTGCTTCTAGCTTCTTCTTCTTCTTTTTATCAGCATAAAAATAATGTATTTTGTTCAAGCACCACTTTATGCATCAGCAATGAAGCTCAAAATTGTCAGACATTTGGATTAAGTGCACAGGAAAGTAATTGAAGAAAGAGCAAAAATATTATAAGACTTCAACTAGCCTACTAGGCATGTACGTTAACATCTAGAAAGCAAGGAGGGAGATCTCAAATGGAGTAAAAAATAAATTATACTTGCATATATCTAAAGAGAAAAATCACATGCCACCACTGGAAATGGCAACAATAAGAGGCAAACACAAATTTCAAGAATTGGAGCTTGAAGGTATTTACCTTTATAGTGGCACATTTGTAGTCTGTAGAGTTAGCTTCAATTCCTTTCTGGGTTCGCATTAAGGAGCGTGTGTGCCCATTTGAGAGGCTAAAATGGATGCCTTGGTACTTAGTATTTGCATTGCAAAATCTCTGCACGCCGTGACACCGTTTCTCGTTGAGGATTTTCGTCGAACACTTGCTGAAGCAAAATAGTGATCAGACGCTTTCAATGGGTTGGGTGGACAAAATGTTAAGACCAAGAACATGGTCCAAAAGGCAAGTAAAAGCGCGTAACGAGCGGTGCAAGACCCGGAAAGAGTCTGCAGTGAGAGGTTATGAGTACTCCTCGGGCACCTGAGTCGTGAACACAGAACAAAACTTGTTTTTATCTTTGCCGTAAATTTTTTTTTTTTCCGCAAAGGTTTTACGTATTTTATTATAATTTTTATTTTTATGATATTATTGTAAATATTTCAATATAATTAGATTATTTTATGTTAGTTTTTACATTGTTGTTGTTGTAAGATCTTTTTTTAAATGTATTATTATTTTTTCTATCATTTGATGAACTTAAATATCAAATAGAAATACATATTTACTCATTTGAACATACTTATTCAAAATAATTAATTTTAAACTAGAATTATTCATTAAATTTATTTCAAAATAAAATAAAAATTATCGATGTTTATTCAATTTAAATTCTGAATTATTCTCAATTTATGAAAATAAAATTATAAACTATATTTATTTGTTGTGTCATTAATATATCCAAATACCGAATAAAAAATAATTCACAAGCTATTGTACATCTAGCTACCTAAACTTGACTATTCAATTTAACTTAATATTTATAGAATATTTTATGAGATAATTTTAAAAAATACAATAAAATGAAAATCCTAAATGAGAATTCAGTTAAATTTTTAATTACGCCTAATTTTTTAGTGTTTTTCTAGGTTATGCGGACGCTTCTAACCGGTAGATTGACTAGTTACACGAGAATGGACTTCCTGTTGGGCTATAATTGAATAATCAATGCTGCAGCTTTTCCTGGCAACCAAATTTCCAGAGTAGGGACAGCGGCATTTATACGGTGGAAAATTTTACTGTGTTTAATTTACAACTACTATATAATTATATAATATAATATAATATAGTTAACGACATTTTAGCAAGAAATTTAACAGCTCTTCAAAGGTCGAGAAGAAAGACAAAGACTACTAATTTATTTATTAAGAAAGACATTAATTAATTTATTTTTCGTTACAGAAATGGATGTTAAAATAAACCGACCACGCATCACAGAGGAAACGTTTGGCCTTTGCAAGAAAGCATTGATGAGAGACAAATGGATATGTACACAGGGATTCAAATCGTCAGCATCGAGTAGTCTTATTTTACTATTCTCATTCAAACGATGGAGGGTCAATTTCAGAGACAATAAGAGAAAAATATTGAAAATCATACAAAATGAGGAATTCCCACTACTCTAATTCATCACTTGCTCGCCAAAATCAATTTAAAAGAAAGAAACAAGTTTACTCAAGCATTGCCTTAACAAAGTTCATTGTCGGAAAAATAATGAGAGCATCTGTGGACAGCATTTCTAAACTTCTTTATATCACCATTTTGTTGCTGATCACAACGATATCCACTGCAGTTGACATCATAAATACAACTCAATCTATCAGAGATGGAGGCAGTATGGTCTCTGCTGATGGAAGCTTTAAAATGGGATTTTTCAGCCCAGGAAGCTCCAAAAACCGATACTTGGGAATATGGTACAACAAAGTATCTGTCATGACTGTAGTTTGGGTTGCCAACAGGGAAATCCCCCTCATCAATTCATCAGGTGTGTTAAAGATTACAGGCGAGGGGATTCTAGAACTTCTCAATCAAAATGAGAGCATCATTTGGTCTACAAACTCATCAAGGTCTGCAAGAAATCCAGTTGCACAGCTATTGGATTCAGGAAATCTTGTTGTCAAAGAAGACGGTGATGATGACCTGGAAAACTCCTTGTGGCAAAGTTTTGATTATCCGTGTGATACACTCCTGCCTGGGATGAAGATGGGGAAGGATTTAATAACAGGCTTTGATCGGTACTTGTCATCATGGAAGTCACCTGATGATCCATCTAGAGGTAACTTCACTTTTAGAAATGATCCTAGTGGACATCCTGAGCAAATTCTGACAGAGAATTCAATTGTGCGGTATCGGTCTGGACCCTGGAATGGTCTACGTTTCAGTGGGGTCCCTCAATTACGGCCAAACACTCTATACAAATTTGAGTTTGTTTTCAATGACAAGCAAATATATTACAGATACCAGCTTCTTAACAACTCGATTCTTTCAAGGCTAGTGCTAACTCAAAATGGCAATTTCCAGCGTTTTACCTGGAACGATCAAACAGATGTTTGGGCGTTTTATCTGGCACTATTTGATGATTATTGTAGCCGATATGCATTGTGCGGTGCATATGGGAGCTGTGATATTACCAGCTCCCCTGTATGTGGTTGCTTGAAAGGGTTTCTACCAAAAGTTCCAAAAGATTGGGACATGATGGATTGGTCAGATGGTTGTGCTAGAAGGACTGCATTAAATTGCTCAGGAGATGGATTTCAAAAGTACTCTGGTGTAAAGTTGCCAGATATAAGAAAATCCTGGCTTAACAAGAACATGAATCTTGACGAGTGCAAGAGCATGTGTATGAAGAACTGCTCATGTACAGCTTATGCAAATTTGGACATCAGGGAAGGAGGAAGTGGCTGCTTGCTCTGGTTCAGTGAGCTGATTGATATGAGACAATTGAATGAAAATGGGCAAGACATTTATATAAGGATGGCTGCATCAGAACTAGGTACGAAGCTATCTCATACCTAAAAAGACTCTAATACTGAGATTCTAAAAACATTGAAAGCTAATACATATAAAGTAGATTAGCTACAAAATGACTGTGTAAGCATGCAAGAGATGCAAATTTTCTTGCTTTCTTTTTCATCCTTTGAAGCAGGGAATTGACAAGTATTATACATTGAAGAGAGACTGTGTAAGCACACAAAACCAAGTAACCTCATAGTGCATATGAGAATTGGATACAAAAAATATGAATAGCTAAGCATATAATCTGGCAACATGATGAATTGATTTACTTTACCAAAAGCAGTAAATGTAATTGTAACTTCTAACAGAACAAGATTGATTGGAATCATGCAGCTTCCTTAGAGGTCCATCCTGATAACTAAAATATTCATCGACATTGTTTACTATGAATTAGGTTGGTAACTGAAGCAGACAGGTCCAGCTAGTGGGATTTCTCCGAATTAAACTGACTAACTAAAAAATATTGATTAGTTGAATTTTCCTATTGTTGATTTATAACTCCCAGTTTTTCTGCTCAACTGCCTGTGTCAGATCATGATGTTGATGTGAGGATTGACTCCAAATCCAATAAAACAAAACGAATGAGGATCATAGTAATCTCTGTGGTAACTACAGGAGTGCTGCTACTTGGTCTAGTCATGGTCTTGTTTTTATGGAAAAAGAAGCAGAAGAAAGGCAGTAAGTTGTTCAATCTACAGAAATTAACTATTTTCCTTTCCCACTGTTATTTTTCTACACTAAACTGTGATCTGTAGTAATCCGAGGGACAAATCACAATCACTATTATTCTCGAATGACAATGAAATGCAAGTTCATCAAAAAATACAGATCGATTGTTTCTTTCCTTTACATTCCTGCTCAATTTTGTAAACAGGTATTCTCAAAAGAAGTGCAGACGATAGCTGCAAGAAGGAATATCCAGAACTTCAGCTGTTTGATTTTGGTACAATTTCTTGCAGCACCAACAACTTCTCTCATGCCAATAAACTAGGACAAGGGGGTTTCGGACCTGTTTATAAGGTAATAATACAATAAACCATCATGCAATTTCTTCATGGCCACTATGATTCATATATGAAACTCCTGGCCACCATTGTAGTTATCTGGTAATAATTATCTCAAACCTATTCAATAGATTGAACTTACCCTTTATGGATGAAAAGTGATTCCTTACCTACTGTTCCAATTTTTTTGAGTTCAAATAAACGCAAGTAACATGCAGCACTAAGCAAATATTCTCAAATTTTACATACAAACTGACCTCGCTAATTGCAAGGAATGATAATTTTCAGGGACTACTGAAAGATGGACAAGAAATAGCAGTGAAGAGGCTCTCGAAGAGTTCTAGACAAGGACTCGATGAGTTCAAGAATGAAGTCATACATATTGCAAAACTTCAACACAGGAATCTAGTTAAGCTTCTGGGATGCTGCATTCAAGCAGATGAGAGGATGTTGGTTTACGAGTTTATGCCTAAAAAAAGCTTAGACTTCCTTCTTTTTGGTTTGAAACTCTCCATACCATTAAAAAGTTAATTAGAGACTGTCTCTTTAATGCATTGACTTGAGTAAAAAATTGACAGATCGAACACAGAGCACACTTCTAGACTGGCCAAAGCGGTATCACATTATCAATGGGATTGCCCGTGGACTTCTTTACCTTCACCAAGATTCAAGACTAAGAATAATTCACAGAGATCTGAAGGCAAGCAATATCTTATTAGATAACAACATGAATCCAAAAATTTCAGACTTTGGCCTTGCTAGAAGTTTTGGAGAAAACCAAACTGAAGACAACACAAAGAGGGTGGTGGGAACATAGTAAGTACCTCCAACAGTTGCTGTTTATGCCCCTAACTTGCCAATGCAATTCATCATTCAATGTTTGCCTGCAGTGGCTACATGTCACCAGAGTATGCAATTGATGGGCTCTACTCAATAAAATCAGACGTGTTCAGCTTTGGTGTATTGGTGATAGAGATAGTGAGTGGGAGCAGGAATAGAGGATTCTATCATCCAGACCATAACCTCAACCTTCTTGGCCATGTAAGTTTAAGAAAAAGTCCAAACAATTTCTTCATTCTACATATCAAATCTCCTTTCAATAACATGATTATTGCTATCAGGCATGGGGACTATTTACAGAAGGCAGGTCTTGTGAACTAAGTACTGAACCAATAGAAGAATCATGCAATTTACCTGAAGTTCTACGGTCAATTCATGTGGGTCTATTATGCGTGCAATGCCATCCAAACGACAGGCCAAGCATGTTATCTGTGGTTTTAATGTTGTGTGGTGAAGCTAAATTGCCTCAGCCAAAACAACCAGGATTTTTTACTGACAGGGCTTTGGTTGAAGCGAATTCTTCATCGAGAAAGAACACATCATGTTCAGTCAATGATTCCACGATAACCCTTTTAGAGGCAAGATAGAATTTTTATTTTTCCCCGATATATTTCTTGCTATGCTCATAGAAACTATAGTGCTTCTCAGTATAATTCGTATACGTGCGAAAATGAAAGTTTAAGAATCTTGTTGTATACTGGACTTGAAAAAAGCATTGAAAGCAGCTGAATTGGAGTAAACATAAATGACTTGCGCATGGTACATGTAATAGAAGCAGAAACACAGAAACCATATGCCAGTACTGGATGAAATCTAAGGAAATAGAGAGCATGGAGTTGTTAACTACCTTCATTTCCATTCTTTGTCTGCATTGAGACCGTACTTGCGTATCCATTCTCAGAGACTAGTTGATTATACTGTTAATGCAAGCAAAATATCAACCAAGAGAAGGCAGAGTTTTTCGTTGAGGACATTTGCCAAACAGTTGGTGACACATGAGAGCTTATATCCTGGAAAACCAAAGGCTTTCATGGGTTGTTGTAAGGAGAAATTGAAGATTGCTTGCAGCCTTTCCCGGTGATCGGAAAACTGGGACTGGAAGGCGTTGTCCTGTTCTTGCCTCGTCGTCTCTCTCTCTTGGCGTTTGAGCCTTCAATGACATGGGCTAAGGGGTTGGACTTTAAATTTAGTGATTTGGGTCTTCATTTATTTGGACTTGAGCTTTTTCGTTGGGCTGAGCTTTTGGATTTGGATCAATAAATTTTACCACTTTAAATTTTTAATGGCAAACATACAAACGGAATTAAATGATTTCATTCGAGTTTGTAAATCAATTCCGATATTGCTTCAATTTAGTCTCCTTTTCATGTTTGATATAAAATAGTAATAAAAATAATAATTACAGAACCTCCTATAGTTTCAAAAGAATAAGCAAGAGAAAGTCAAATCCACACTGCACGAAAGAATTTAGAGGTCTGCAATTTTTTACTCTGATCAAAACCCAGCTGAGGTGCATCACAAAAACACACAATCAACAAACAAAAACCCCCTCCCTCTCTTTCTAGTTTTAAATGGCAAGAGATAAAGAGAAGCGAATTTCTCCTTGATGCATGGTCGTAGGATTGTAGGAGTATTTTACATAGTGTGGTTCCAAGCTTGTGTAGTTTGCCGGTAATTGAAACGGCAGGGTGGAGATGACGACAGGAGCTAGTGATTGTTGAATATATTAGGTATAGAAAGTTGTTTGTGCTTTGTATTGGAATTTTCAATTAGTACAGAATTTTCATCTGTTTAAATTTTTGAATTCATTTCTACCTGCAAGTGTGTTGGTTACAAACATGAGGATTGTTGATAATAATAATAATAATAAATAAATAATAATTGAAATCAATTCTATGCTTTAGAAAGGATTTCATCATCCGGCTCTCGAACCCTCTCTACTAATGGTGTCATAATTAATAACTTATCATGAGGTATTTACAACTCCATTTATCATAAGATATCTATAATATTACTCTCCACGCTCCACGAGAAGATAAGTTGATATGATGAAGTTGTATATGTAAAACCTTAGTGAAAAATTATAAATTGATTAGTTTTATGTAAAATAAAAAAATTTATAACTCTCGATCGGGTTATTAGAAAATTATGAAAATTTATGTGGAGTCTTTTAATATGATGTCTTAGTTTGGGTTAAAATTTCAGATATTTTTGAGAAATTCAGAAATTTGATGAAAAATCACAATTTGACTAGTTTTACGTTATTGGAAGTAATTTTAAATCCAACCATCAAATTGAGCTGAAATTTTATGAGAAACCTTAAAATACATTGAATAAAATCTGGTTAAAATTTTAGAATAAACGAAGCTCAGTAATGCTAGTAAACAAATAAGGACTGTCAAATAGAAGCAAAAAGATTTATTAAGGGTAAAATGATTATTTGCCATTAAAAATAAAACAAATCAGCTCTCCTTTTCTTTTATATACCGCTGACTAGGCAAAAACAAAATATGAAAAGAAATAACAGAACATAACGTTAAAGAAAGAGAGAAGAGTAGGGAAAACAAATAAGAAAATTGAAAGAATGACCTTGTAAACTTGAAAGTTCAACTTATATATCACTAATCTAAGAAAGAATCAAGTGAAAGTAGGAGGAATAGAGAGAGAGAATTTTGCCACACTAGGAGGAGAGGAGAAATTGGGAAACCTAGATTGGTAAGCATGAAAAATTAAGATTCTTACTTGAATAAAGTGTTTTGAGTTTATTTGAGTAAGTTATCAAACGATGACAATTAAATTTGATTGAATTTCTTATATTCTTGGCTCTTTAAATTAGGGTTCTTATGAAAATTTAGGGATTTTGTGAAAAGTAGTAAACATGATGGAATTGAGGTAGAATAGTATAGAAATAGTGAATGTAAGTAGTAATTAAGAAAGAAATTGAATAAGTTTGAAGAAATGAACTTGTAACTAAGGATGAGAAAATAAAAGAATGAGGTTTTGATTGTTTTATGTTTGAGAAATGATTTTCTTTATCTTATTTGAAGTATTCAAAATATGAATAAGTGAAGAAACATCATAAGAATGTGAAAAGAATGAATAAATAAATGGTAGGAATAGTTCATGGAAGAATTCTTTACGTGAGTTAAAAGAAGAAAATTGATTAAAACTATATGTTGAAAATGAGGTGACAAATGAATGAAATTTTTGATGCAAAACCCAATTAAATAAAAGATATTACGTGCTTCAAATTTAGGCATATAGGATAAATATTAATGGATTAATAATGTAGTGCAATTTGATTGATTCAGGAGTTGTTTCGGGAGCAGGGCATCAGGCAGGAGAAGCTAAGCCATCACGAGCAAACGGTAGGTGATTCATCACTTTCTTTTAAAATTCCAAGTTTCATTATTAGTTATGAGTTGTTTATGACATATTGATATGGAAAAAGTAGAAGAAGAAATTTGTTGAAATTATAATTGGGATGTCGGGTAATTCGTATGGAATTATCGATTAGATTGGCTATTATTAGAGAATAGCCGGATGTTGGGTAATTCGTATGGAATTACCGGTTTGATTGTTGGTTATCGAAGATGGTTAGCCGGGTTTGAGGTAAAATTATGAATTACCAAATTAAAAATTAAGCAATGAGTGTTGGTTGTAGAGGTCCTATAAGTATAGGATTAATAAATTGTAAATGGGTTATTAATGTTGATATGTATTAAGTTAGTAATGAAATACAATTTGATATATTTTGAAGAATTGTGAACATAATAACTTCATCATTTTTAATGTGTTATTTTCCTTATTTCTTATTAATGTTATGTATATAGGTTTTTCACGAAGTGATGTGGAGTGTTAAATATGAGCTTTGTGTTTAAATCTGTTTATTTTGTGCGATGTTATAAGTAGATTTTAATATATGTATCCTAAGATATTTGCTTTTGGTATTTATACATTTAGAAAGTATGAGTAAGGAACTAATATTAATAAATTATTCGAAAAGAATATTTAGTAATTATAATCATGCATGTTTAAAAAATGAATGCATGTTAATGTAATAATTAGTTCAATATAAATATTTTGAGTTTATATTTGTTTGTAGTTAATGTTTTATTTATTGATGATGTAAGGTTGAGAAAACACAATGAAGTATGGTTATGTGAAATATTGTATGATGAGATGGGATATGATCTAGGATGGTTAAATCGAAATGGAATATTTGAGTATTGTGATTGAATGAAGTCTAGTCGATAACTTAGTAACATCAAAAAACAAAGGAAACTCTGCCGAAATTTTCAAAAAAAATAATCCTATAATCTTAAATATATTATTCAATACTTGATATTAGTAAAGAAATGTTTGAGATTTTATAAGATTATAATTTAAGGATGTTATAGTATAAATATTTTAGGTCATCAAGTAAAAAAAAAAATATAAGTTTATTCAACAATAAAAAACATACAACATTCACAAATGCATGCTTTCTCACTTTCTTTACTTTCTTATATATTATATCCTTCCTCTAATTTATTAACTCAAGTTTTGAAGGTTTTCTATTCCGATAAAAAATTTATGAAAATTACCCCCATCAAGTTACCAGATTAGAGATTAGGTTCAGTCACATCATGAAAACTCATTCTAATCTTGAAATTTTCATTTCATAAAAAACTATTCCATATTTTATAAAACAAATAAAACAATATGTAAACTTACGTTTGATACTCCAAAAGCTAGCTAGTCTCCATGCCAGACTAGCTAGCTAGGGATAAGTCTATTCACATCACAGCTCCAAAATTATAACCATGTAAAACACAATCTAATCTTGAAGTTTTCACAATTTTATAAAAAAAACTATTCCATATTTTATATAACAAATAAAACAATATAGAAAAGTACTTTACGTTCAAGTGAGCGTAGCCATGAATTTTTCCTACCTTGAGCTATTAAATAAATATATAATTTTTTTTAAGATTAATTATTAATTCATGTACATGAATTTTTAAAATTAACAATAAAATTTTAATTTAAATACACTATCTAAAATATTAAAAAATAAATTTGAAAGTACATAAAATTGAAGTGAAAGTAAAAATAAACCCACTATTGAAGTTACATCCTTCATAACAATCTCATGTCAACTAGAAAACAAAGTAATTAAATTTTTTTTTCTCTCTCAATTCCTCCTTCCTTCACTTGATTCTTCTTTAGATTAGTGTTTTATAAGTTGGACTTTGTAAGTTTACAAAGTTATTCTCTTACTTTTCTTATTTTTTTTTCCTTTACTTTTCTCTTTTTCTCTCTCGCCTTTTCTTTTCTTTTCTTTCTTTTTCTATTCTGCTTCTGCCCATTCGACAACATATAAAAGAAAAGAAGAGCTGATTTGTTTTATTTTTTAATGGCAAATAATCATTTTACCCTTAATGAGTCGTTTTGCTTTTATTTGATGGTCTTTTTTTTTGTTACCACTACCAAGCTCCGTTCATCCTAAAATTTTAACCAGATTTTATTTAATATATTTTAAGATCTCTCGTAAAATTTTAGCTCAATCTGATGGTCAAATTAAAAATTACATCCAATAACATAAAACTGGTTAAATTGTGATTTTTCATCAAATTTCTGAAATTTTAACCCAAACTAAAGCATTATATTAGAAGGCTTCACGCAAATTTTTAGAATTTTTTGATAACTCAATAAAAAATTACAAATTTGTTTTTACATAAAACTAGTTAAAAAATATTAATAAAATCTTAACCTGAGCTACAGCCCACCCAAGTTTAACATGCCTCCACCCATGTTTACGTTGATACTCCTATAGCTAATATCCAAGCCATGCAACATGAGCTTATACAACCATCTAGGAGGTGGCTCAGTAATAAAAGTTTGGGATTAAAGGGTTTACTTTCTCTTTAGTCTTAGGTTCGAGCCATGTGGTTGCTCATATGAAGGCCACTGGAAGCTTACATGGTCGTTAATTTCAAGATCCATGGAATTAGTCGAGATGCGTGCAAATTGACCCAGACATCCATGTTAATTAAAAAAAAAAAAGAGCTTACACCCCTTGCCTCACGGCAATATATGTCGCTTAAAGGAGACTAACTGTAGCATTTGAATACAGGGCTTAACAATTGTCAATTTTCATAGATTGTTGACTAAGGATGGGCTAATTATTAATTAACAACAGCTTAATAATTACGAAATTTAATAACTGCTCGTATTCGAAAGAAGACAGACAATTTCAAAGCTATTGGGATTAGGGAAGCAAAGAAAATTTCAGTAATCAGGGATTGTTTGCTGATCATTACACATGGAATCTTTCCCCCCTCACATTGCATGCATCGTAATTGTACAAGAAAAAAAATCATGAAATATGTGTTCTTTGGTTTAGTTAGTGCTGTAATTAAGGAATGAGCAAGCTGATTTAATTATAAAAACAAAAGTAGGTGGTGATCTAGTGATAAAAATTTGGAACCAAGAGGTTTGCTTTTTCTGTAGTTTCGGGTTCGAGCCTTGTGGTTGCTCATATGATGGCTACTGAAGACTTACATGGTCGTTAACTTCAGGGCCCGTGAGATTAGTCGAGGTGCGTGCAAGCTGGCCCGGACACCCATGTTAAACTAAAAAAAAACAAAAGTTGGTGCACCTAATTGTGAGAAATGAGAAAAATTGAAGCACTTAATTTATCCTTATATCAATGAAAATCATGCCTAGGAACAGAACAGAAAGTAAATTCTACTACAAGGTAGCCCGAGAGAGAAATACGCTGAAACAGAAGGAATCAGTTAATCATCGTATTAACTTCTTCTAATTCAAAAAAGAGACCAAACACAGGAAAATAATTGAAATTAATTAAGGAATTCCCCGGTCTCTAATTCACAAAATACGTTAAAGATTTTTCACGTTGGACGGTATATGGGGTTTAAAAAACAAAAGGAAAATCCTTCGTTCCCTTGTAATCAGGGGCGGGCCTACGCACAAGCTGCAGCCGAAATTTAGAGAACTGTATATTATTTTGTTTGATTCTCAAACTTTTACGGCTCTAAATTAGCTCAAGAAACAAACTCTTTTAGCTTAAAAACGAAATCTAATAGCCAATAGTTAGCCTTGCCTACTAAAAATATTCTGGATCTCAAATGTTCTTAAATAAATAAATATAATTGGCTCTTCTAGCATAAAATATAAGGACAAAAGAGAAAGAAGATATTCTCTAATTTTCTTAACAAACCGTATTCTTATTCGTGTTTCTCTTATATTTCACAGGTTAAGAGAAAGAAGTTACGTAAAAAAGCAAAACCCAAAATCTTTGTAGGCTATAACTCAAAACTCAAGGGTAAAACTTTTAGAGAAACAAACTAATTGGTGATATTATTTTTACTTGTGGTTATTTGTGTTGATTTTATTTATGTCATGTAGATAATGGAAGTGATGCAAAGATTAATGTTTGATCCAATGTGAAGAAGAGGATCGTAGTAAGCACTGTGTTGTCAGCAGGGATTCTATTCCTTGTCCTAGTCTTGTTATGATTTATTTGGAGAAGGAAGCAGCAGAAAAAGGGTAAGTTCTTAAGATCATGAAATGCTCAGCACTTCTATCCCAGAAAAAAAAAAAACTCCGCTCAATTTTCAAATAGGCAGTTTATTTTATTTTCCAATTTGATTGTGGTAATGTAAGGTACAGCCAGTCAGCCATAATTTTGTAAAGAACTCATTTAATTTGATGTCTCAGAAATTTGAGTTAACAGAAACAGAGGTCCCCTGTTTCCTTTTTAAATTACAGCAGTTTTGCTTGCAGGAAAAATCACAGGTAGTATTGAGAGAGGTTTGAACTTTGAATAACAATCCTGGGAAAGAAGATCTTGATTTAACTTTGCTTGATTTGGAAACCTTGGCTCTTGCAACGAATAATTTCTCAGTCAACAAATCTGGGAGAAGGGGAGGTTCGGAACAGTTTATAAGATACCAATCAATAAACATTCAAGCAATTTCATGATGAAAACTCCTGGAACCATAGAACTAAAACAATTAAAATTATGAAAGTTTTCTAAGTTCAGAGTTCCGACAGACTGAATTTTCACTGGACAATATATGATTTGCTTTTGGTATTGAGTGATTGTTTACAGTGAACATTCAAAGATGGACAAGATAGCTGTGAAGAGGCTCTATAAGAATTCAAGACCTTGTTTGGCATTGCAATCCAAATAGGAGTTTATTAAATTTTGATGTGCTGATATCAGAAATAATTTTAAAAAATAAAAATTTATTATTTTGATATATTTTCAAGTAAAAAATATTTTAAAAAACAACTACTATTATATTCTTAAATACCATTATATTGTGAAACTTCAGCACCGGAATCTAGTAGGATGCTATTCTTTTAAGGAATATTTGGTATGTTAGACAAGAAATGTACTGTACATAATTTCTTAATGAAATTATTTGATGTATTTTTGTACTGTACAAAAATTTTGTCCTGTTGTAGAGGATAGTTTTTATCAAACCAAAAGGAGTATTCAATTCCCTTCATAAGGGTTATTTTTTCTTCATTTCTTTCTTTGTTGCATGGAAAAAAAGAGAGAAAATCGTTTTAGGATAAAACACTACACCTAAAAAATCTAGAGTTTCTTCTTCTCTGCATGCAAATCAGAATCTTCTTCTCTGCATGCAAATCTAGGTAAATCAAATACTTTCTTCTTCTCTCCCCCAATTTGTTCGATAAAGTCTTAATTTGGTAAAACAGTGTAGTGAATGTTAAACGCAAAAAATAAAATAAAAAAAATAAACATGTAAAAATGTAAGCATATACCTGGTCAAGGAAATCAGTCAAGTTAGTCCATTAGCCACGGCAAGGCTGTAAAAAAACAGAACGAGAATTAATCACTTTTCATGGGATGCATGTGTTACCAAAAACAAAGAAATAAGACTCAGATACAAATTAACTCAATTTCAAATAGAGATAACATGCATGTGAAGTCCTCCTTGGAAACGGGATTTGCGCAGAAGCCAATTCTTGGATTTTCCGGCTACGTAAACATGTGAATATGATTAGACTTCTTGCATTTAGTTAATGGGAAACCGCAATTTATACCAATTTTCCATGTTGACCACTGGGTCAGGTTTCGTGTAGAATACTGGATTACATTCAGATACAAAACTTGTCTTTCTAATGACTTTTACATCGTCAATTAGCATTTATTTAAGAAATTTGAGTGTGAACCTTCATTGCTCCAGGGTCAACTAATTGCAGATTAGTAAGAAATTTACCAATTTTAAATTGAAAAGCTTTGAAAACTCCCTCATGATTGAGAGATCCCTCATTTTTTATTATTTGAACTTTGCTTTTTCCTTCTCATTATTCAAAGGATGGAGATCAGTTTCGAAGACTATAACAGAAACCGTACTGAAAATTCCTGGTTGTTGAGGCATTGACAGGTCTCTAATTTACCACACATGTTTGAGATTTCTCGCTCTCAAAATTAATTATATGGGAGAGGAGAATAGTTTACTTAAGGATTGATGCTATAAAAAAGTTTTATGCGACAAAAAGATAAAATAAAGATGGTGCCTGTGGATGGCATTCCCATACTTGTTTTTAGCTCCACTTTGTTGTTAATTATGACAATCTCCTCTGCAGTTGACACCATGAATACAACTGAATCTATCAGAGATAGCGAGGCCATGGTCTCAGCTGATGGAAGCTTTAGGCTGGGATTTTTTAGCCCTGGCAGCTCCAAAAACCGTTATTTGGGCATCTGGTACAACAAAATATCTGTCAGGACTGTAGTTTGGGTTGCCAACAGGGAAATCCCTGTCACCGATTCGTCTGGTGTTTTAAGGGTTACCCACCGGGGAATTCTTGTCCTCCTCAATCATAACGGGAACATCATTTGGTCGACCAACTCGTCGAGATCTGTAAGGAATCCAGTTGCACAGCTTTTGGATTCAGGAAACCTTATAGTGAAAGATGAGGGTGACGGTAGCATGGAAAATTTATTGTGGCAGAGTTTTGACTATCCATGTGACACTTTACTGCCTGGTATGAAGCTTGGAAGGAATACAATGACAGGCCTGGATCGATACTTATCTTCATGGAAGACACCTGATGATCCATCTAGAGGTGTCTTTACATATGGATTGAAAGCTGCTGGATATCCTGAAAAGGTTCTGCGAGCGAATTCACTTCAGATGTATCGATCTGGACCTTGGAATGGTATTCGATTCAGTGGCTGTCTTCAAATGCAGCCAAACCCTGTGTACACTTATGGGTTTGTTTTTACTGAAAAGGAGATGTACTATAGCTATCAGCTTCTTGACAGATCAATCCTTTCAAGGGTAATTCTTACTGAAAATGGCAACATCCAGCGCTTCACATGGTCTAGTAGCGCACACAGTTGGGTATTTTATCTTACAGCACAAGTTGATGATTGTAACCGGTATGCACTGTGTGGTGTATATGGTAGCTATCATATTAACGATTCCCCAATGTGTGGTTGCCTGAGAGGATTTATACCGAAAGTTCCTAAAGATTGGCAGATGATGAATTGGTCGGGTGGCTGTGAAAGAAGGACCCTGTTAAATTGCTCAACAGATGGGTTTAGAAAATACGCTGGTGTGAAGTTGCCAGAGACAGCAAATTCCTGGTTCAGCAAAAGCATGAATCTTGAAGAGTGCAAAAACATGTGTACGAAGAACTGCTCCTGTATAGCTTACACAAATTTGGACATCAGAGAAGGAGGAAGTGGATGCTTGCTCTGGTTCAGTGACCTGATTGATATCAGACGATTAAATGAAAATGGGCAAGACATTTATATACGGATGGCTGCGTCAGAACTAGGTAAGAATCTATCCTCTGACTTGAAAAGGTAGTTTCTCATACTGATAGTTAAGTGCACTGCATTGAAACCAGTTAAGTCCCAACCTTTGTAACTGAAGTGAAAGGTTAGATAGAAAACAACATGCTAGGGAAGCATTCCTTTCCTTTTCTTGCTTTTAATCAGAAATGGGGAAAACACCATAGGATATGAATAGGAGACAGACCATGTTCATGTTACATGCCTAATGACGCCCCATATAGTGAAAAATTTAAGCATGTTCCATCGGTCGAATCCAAAATGATGATTGTTTTTGTCATACTAATTGTTTAGAATTTCCGAATTCTTCTCGGGCTTTGCCTTATTTAACTAATCTGTAAACGCATCCACAGGATATTCCATGTCACCTAACATATCATTTAGTGACAATTATGAAAACTCTTCTATTAATAGCATCTTTCAAGCTATTCTTTTTACTGTGAAGCATAAATTGCAGAAAACTCCTATCTATCAAACCATCTATAAGAAGAACAGGTTTGTTTGCTATTTGTCACAACAGGGAACTGATCTTATTCGTACTTGTTTCCTTCTGTATAGCTCTGTTGCTCTGTAGCAGGAGTTTGCTTCTGTTGTGTTTTTCCTTAGATCAATCAATTCACACACACACATATATATGATGAAATAGTGGACTAATTGACTTGACCCGAAGCTGTTTTCGTAACTTCTCTGACAAAATTAAATGGATTTGTCAGTCAATGTTGTAAAATCATGAATCAGTATACTCTGAATTTCATAGATAGCTGCAGGGGATGGATTCATATTGTTTGTCTGTTTTATCCAACCACACCTACCAACCAAAAAAATACAGCACTGAGTTTCTGAAATTTCGTGTTGTTGATTTTTAACTCTTGGATTTGCTCCTCAACTGGTATCTAGATCACGAGGATGATACGAAGAATAACTATAAATCCAATAAAAAGAAACAAATGAAGATCATAATAATCTCAACGCTGCCAACAGGAATGCTTTTACTTGGCCTGCTCTTGGTCTTGTGTTTTTGGAAGAAGAAACGGCAGAAAAACGGTAAGTAATTCAAATCTTCACCCCCACTTTCCAAATCCTCAAGGCCTTTTTTATACTGAGATTTGACCTGGATACATCATGGGGAAAAAAGTCGTAATGAACTTGTTATATTTAAAATAAATAATGAAAGGTCAGTTAACTAAAAAGAGGGGATAGGATTTGGTTTTTTTTCAAGGTCTAATTTGTAGGAAACATGACAGGTATTATCGAAAGAAGCTCGAACAAGAACAGCACCAAGCAAGATCAAGAACTGCAGATGTTTGACTTGGGTGCCATGGCTATTGCAACCGAGAATTTTTCTGTTACAAATAAACTAGGAGAAGGGGGTTTCGGACCAGTATATAAGGTAATGATATAACAATCTGTCAATGGCTTCTGAATTTCATGTTGGGAGTCCCTGGCACCTCGGTAGTTATCTTCAACCTATTGGACTGAATGGACTTTATTTATTTATTATTTTCCATGGATGAAACTTTGATTTCTAAGGAAGTACTCCAACTCTTTTTAGTTCAACAAAGAAAAATTCAAGTAGCACGGAGCATTTTGCAAAAATTCTCAAATCTTACATCCAAAGAAAGGTTTCTCAAAGTAAGGAATGATTATTTGCAGGGAATTTTGAAAGACGGGCAAGAAATAGCAGTGAAGAGGCTCTCAAGGAATTCGAGACAAGGACCTGAAGAGTTTAAGGACGAAGTTAAGCATATTGCAAAACTTCAACACCGCAATCTAGTTAAGCTCCTTGGATGCTGCATTCAAGCAGATGAAAGGATGCTAATCTACGAGTTTATGCCTAACAGAAGCTTGAACAGCCTAATTTTTGGTTTGAGGCTCTCCGAACCTTGCAAATTTAATTTCATACTTCCTTCCATATATATTTTTTCTTGAATCTGACGAGAGCCAGAATTTGATTGACTTGGGTAAACATTAAAATGGGCAGGCAAAACTCGGAGCACACAACTAGACTGGCCTAATCGCTACCACATTATCCATGGAATTGCTCGTGGACTCCTTTATCTCCACCAAGATTCGAGACTAAGAATAATTCACAGAGATCTGAAAGCCAGCAATATCTTATTAGATAATGATATGAACCCCAAAATTTCAGACTTTGGCCTAGCGAGGAGTTTTGGAGAAAACCAAACAGAAGCCATCACAAGTAGGGTGGTAGGAACATAGTAAGTATCTCCTACTCTAGCAGTCTATGCCCATTCCTTAAACTTGGATTTAACATTCGATAGTTGCCTGCAGTGGCTACATATCCCCAGAGTACGCAATTGATGGTCTCTACTCAATAAAATCTGATGTCTTCAGCTTTGGTGTATTGGTGCTAGAGATAGTGAGTGGGAACAGAAATAGAGGATTCTGTCATCCAGACCACGACCTCAACCTTCTTGGCCATGTAAGTTAGAAAAAAAATGATTGTCGAAACATTTTCTTAACTCTATGCACCAAATCTCCTATCAATAACTTGATTTTCATTCCCAGGCATGGAGACTATTTCAAGAAGGCAGGCATTTTGAACTAATTCCTGAATCAGTAGCAGAATCATACAACTTATCTGAAGTGCTTCGTTCAATTCATGTGGGTCTTTTATGTGTGCAATGGAGTCCAAATGACAGGCCAAGCATGTCATCTGTGGTTCTAATGCTCTGCGGGGAAGGTGCATTGCCTCAGCCAAAACAACCAGGTTTTTTTAATGAAAGGGATTTGGCTGAAGCAAATACTTCCTCAAGACAGAATACATCTTGTTCGGTGAATCAATTCACGATCACACAATTAGAGGCGAGATAGATTACATTTAGTACTGTTCACATCAAGACGGAACTGCTTTTTTTTTACTTTCTTTTTTTGTTTTTTAAGACTATTAAGTGTGAATCTTGAAATCCATCACTTCAGCCCACAAGTACTGTTCGCAGCTAGTCAAAGGTAGAATCAAAGATTACTCTTATTTTCTATCCAGAAATATAAAAAAAGTTGAAAATAAAGTGTCACGACCTAAATCCCGGATCCATGACCGGCACATAGACAAGGTTCCCCTCCAAGGTTCCATACCTATGCGAACCCAAACTTACACACAAACTTATCCTAACTCAATCAGAGTTCAACGCAGCATTAATAATAAAATCAACTTCATAATAGAATTGAATTGTCTTAATACAAGAGTTTATATAAGTTCAGAGTTTTGGAGCACTAACTAAACATAAAGGAAAGGTACAAAGTACAATAAAAAAGCAGGTTCTGAAGGTCCAACAAAATGACATGTTATCAAGCTATAAGCCTGAAAAGAATAATAATGAGAGGGTGAGTTCAACAACTCAGTGAGTAGATAACGTTCAATATACACACACGAGGTAATACAGCAATGAGAAATATATATACAAGTATGGCTCTAGGTTCTTATATGAACGTTTCTCAAATAGGCCATAACAAGAAGATCAAATGGTAAAGTTCGTCAGAAAATCAAAATACAATGAGCATGAGGCTCCGTACTGTGGGATGATCAGTCCACACAGGTTGGTGACTTCCCCAACCAACTAGGGTTCAGATATGATGTACATAAAGATTAACACTACCTTGTTAGCATGGGTATTCTGACTGACATACCATGGGTTCATAATCATAATCTAACAAACATATTCATTGTGATGTCTTGTAAATGAATGAGTAGGTAAAAGGCAATAAAGCCCTTGAAGGCTAAAAATAAGTACAAATGAATAAGGGGTATTGTAGTAATTGAATAAAGAGTTGATAAATATAAATAGAAAAGAAAATAGAAGAAGAGAGCTGTGTTTTATGAGTGAAAACTGACGGGAGAAGAGAAGAAAAGGGGAGGAAGAAGAAGAGAAAAGAGGGAAAGATAAGGAAAGGAGAAGAGAATTGGAGGAAATAAGTTTAAAGGTAAGATTATGTATAAATGTGTGTTCTTTAAGCCTTAATTTCTGTTTTGATAAATGTTAGGGTTTTGAATATTGTGTTTTGAGTTTGATTGATGAATTAATTGGAAGGTTATGGGTTGATTGTTGTGGGTAATTGGTTAATTAGTTGATTGTGAGAGATTGGAGGTAAAGATGATGATTTTGAGTTATGATTTTATTTGAATGGTGAAATTGTGTTAGAAATCAGGTGATGACAGTAGGTAATCTGTGAAATTCTGGGTTTGAGGTTGAAGATGACGAAAATCCAATTTGGTCCCTCAATTTGTGAAAATTACAGTTTAGTCCCTAAACTTTGGGAAAATTATAATTTGACCCCTAATTGTATTTTGAGATTCTGGACAGTGTTATTATGAGGTTAAGGATGATTAATCTCATTTTGATAATTGATTTGGAATATTTTCAGTTTGGTCCCTCAAATTATGAAAATTACAGTTTAGTCCCCAAACTTTGGAAATATTACAGATTGGTCCCTGGGGCATAAATTGAGGTTATGAACAGAACTGAGGATGATTTAAGGGCAAAATTCCAGTATAATTAGGAATATATGATATTTTCAGTTTGGTCCTCCAATTTGACAAATTACGATTTGACCCCTAAAATTTTGATAAAATCACAGTTTGGCTCTTGGGGCATAATTCGAGATTCTGGACAAAGATAAGGATGAATTATGGATAAATTTCAGTATGGTTATGTATTTACAGTTTGGTCCAGTTTTGGTAAAATTTTGTTTTGATCCCTGTTTTGGATAATTCTTGTTTTAGTCCCTAAACCTAGGAGACTAAACCTGGTTTTCATTTATGCATTGGAATCTTTTATTTGTGTTGCTTTGAGTTGCTTTTGAGTATATTTCATATATTTATTATAGGTTTTCCTAACGATCCTCAATAGGTTTTTCGGGTCTTTCATCTGACATTCCTTTTAGTTCTATATTTTCCGGGTGAGTGGGATAATCTTTAATATGCATATATGATAAGTAAATATGTATGTTGATTATACAATGAGTACAACTAGTTAATTTCTTGAATATTTATATATGTTGCTTATTTTCCGAGTACTCATTTATTCTTGAATTTGCATTCGCAATCTGTCGAACTAGATTCTATTTGATATGATATACGTTTCTCTGATGGTTCTATAAATATCTATTATGTCTTGATATCGGACTTCACAATCTGTCGAACTAGATTCTATTTGATATGATATACGTTTCTCTGATGATTCTGTAAATATCTATTATGCCTTGATATCGGACTTGTCAGTAACTCCATGCTAACGGAGAGTAGTTAGCCTATGTGCACATAGTATTCTGTATACCTAGCTGGTGAGAGAGGCATCAGCCTGTGGCGACTGATCATCCCACAGTGGTCACCTTCGGGTGTCATCTGGTCACCTTCGGGTGTCATCTGATCTCTAACATGTATTCCACTACTTTATGATAATATGTTTAGTATGTATATGTATATGTATATGAAGATAAATTTCCACTACTTTATGATAATATGTTTTAGTATGTATATGTATATGTATATGTATATGAAGAATAATAGTTTTGCAAACTATTAATATCTAAAATATCTAAAATGTATATTAAATATTATTCCCTCACTGAGTTGGTTGAACTCACCCCTCATTTTAATATTATTTCAGGTTCTTAGTTTCTGATAGCAGGTGAACCTTGTTGAGTGTTCCTGCTTCTTCAATTTTGGGTCGGTATGCCTTGCTTATCTTTCAAGGTTGTTTGATTCGATGTCTTAGGCGCTCCACTATTACATTGTTTTAATTAAGTTTGGATTTTTGACAATGTAATGAGTATTATGGATTATTGTTTTTGTTTTAATTACTGATGAGGAGTTTTAAACTATTTTTTTTGGTTTCATCAGTTTTGAAAAATATAATATTTCTGAAGATTATGAAATGCTGCATATTTTTGAATAAATTATTCTTTTGATATGTTCGTTTTGAGGCTTAGCACGGGCGGGGTGTCCTTCCGGCACCGCTCCTGCGTTGCCGGTCACAGACCCGGGATTCGGGTCGTGACATTCATATCTCAAAGCTCAACTCATGACATCAATCAAATGAGGAGCTATCAATTCAGAAGTCAATTCAAAATATATGTTGGTTCATATCAAGAATTCAGATTCAATAATTGATCATGCTTTATCATAACAAGGATAATAATCAACATATATATTATCAAGAAGCATGATTCAATTCATATTAACAAATCAAATATTTATACTATTTCTCATGCATATGAAAAATTATCCACTCACCTGACTCGAAAGCAACAAAACTCAAAGCTGATATCGAAGAAAATCCTACTGACGTCCCGCCGGTAGAATATCAGGATTATCTGAATATAAAGGAGACATATTCAAGAATGACTCGAAAGAATATATAACCTATTTAATACACTTATCTAAGGGTGTATTCCATAACCCTAAATGTTTTTGAACTAACTAGTTATTTTTCTTAAAAACCCAACATTTAACGGTTTTTCCGAAATCTAATCCATAATAAAACAATTAATAAAATTGGTAATAATTCACTAAATAACCCTCAATTATTCATCAAACCAATCTGAAAAAGGTAATATTACAGCTAGGAACTAATCTGTAGTTTATCATATTCTTAAGGGTTAAATTGCAACTTTTGTCAAATTGGAGGACCAAACTAAAATTTATCGTAAATCCATGAATATACTAAAATTATGTCCATAATTCATCCTCATTTCTGTCCAGATCATCTCATTATACTCCAGGGACCATTCTAGAATTTTACCAAATTTTTAGGGTCAAATTGTATTTTTTGTCAAATTAGAGGACCAAATTGAAAGTGTTAAATTCTCTTATCTATACAGTAATTCTGTCCACAATTCATATGTTATTCTGTTCAGAATCTCGGAATAGGCTCCAGGGACCATTCTGCAAATTTTCCAAAGTTTGGGGACTAAACTGTAATTTTCCAAAATTGAGGGACCAAATTAAATTTTCATCATCTTCAACCTCCAACTCAGACTTCTCACAGGTTACCTACTGTTCTTGCCAAATTTCTAACTCAACATTCACCATTTACACAATTCATAACTCAAAATCATCATCTTTCAATTCAATCTCTCAAAATCAACCAAATAATCAAATATCCACAACAATCAACCCATAACATTCAACTTAATTCATCAATTAACCCAAAACACAAATTTTCAAAACCCTAACATTTATCAAAACCAAAATTAAAGCTTAATTAACACATATTTATACATTTAACAACCTAAATCTTACCTTTAAACTTATTTCTTCCAATCTCTTCCTTTTCCCTTATTTTCCCCTCTTTTCTCTTCTTCTTCTTATTTGTCCCTTCACTGCTGCCAACTCTCTCTCTCAAAATTTTGCAGGTCTCTTCTTGTTTTTTTTTTCCTTTCTATTTATATTTATTATGTTTATTCAATTACTATAATACCCTTATTTATTTATACTCTCTCTTTAAGCCACCAAGGGCTTTGTAGCCTTTTCCTAACTCTTTTTAATACAAAACATCACATAAAGTCTACAGAAATGGAGGTTTAGGTTAATTACCTTCATGTCACATTCAGAAATTGAGTTGCACTAGAGCATAAAAGGCATTCGCTGCCCTGGCCTCCATTCTTCACTATTAGTCTGATTACCATACCATAGTGAATTCAGTCAAAGTGATTATCTAGCCCTTCAAAATACGATTTTGACATCCTAATTAAGCAAAAAATATCCATGTGCCAAGCATGCAAGCTAATTAATTTTAAGGTCATGCTTTAAAACAAAGTATAAAAGCGGTTGTTTGAGTTGTCTTGCAAAACAAGTTTTCTATGGGCACATGAAATTCTCCATTTCTTAAGTTAGTAGGACGTGGGAGGGAAAAATAATGTATAGTAAATGGAAAATTATCAAGCGAAAGTAAGAAAAATTGTATGTTGTAGGAATTTTTGAGTGGTTGTTTGTGATTCCAGAATTGTTGGGTGGTTGTTAATGATTCATGAAATTATTAGATGATTAATGGTGATTCGTGGAATTGTTAAGAGGTTGATGATGAGATTGTATGATCTTGCCTTTAACGGTTGTGAATGTAGTTTAAGACTTATCTTGTTTATTCTTATTTATGATTGGAGTATTTATATACTTAGTCTTTAAACTTACTTTATCGAGAAGAAAAATATTTTCATAGAGAATTAAGTCATCAGGTGTTGGATCATGCTTTCTATTAATAAAGACATTGATGACAACATTTTTCTAGAAAGTAGAGGGTTGTTGTGTCATATTTGCTATTGGTAAATATATTGATAGTTAAATAACCATCAACTAGAAAAGTGATCCATGTCCTTTATAGAAAAAATATTGCATGCATAGAAAAAATTGTTAGAGTTCCTTGTATTTGTGTCACTCTTCGTTGGGAGTGGGTATCACATCAAATTCTTTCCCTGAATGGTAGCAAACACCTCAGCACGTGTAGTGCTAAGAGGTGTGGTCAAAAGTTCAAGGAATGTCATGCAATCATAAATGGATCCTTTGGTGTTCCTCTTTGATGCCCTAGTAAAAAAGTGATGGGACTATGAAAATTCTCTTCTCTAAAAAACAAGAGAGTCCTTGTCTGATCACACTTGCTTCTTCTACTCAAATATGTTTTTCATTGTCTGTTTTAGTTAAGAAGAGTCCTATTAGGAAGAGTATACAAGTGTTTCTATAAAGAGTAGTTGTGGGCTCAACTAATCAGGGTTTCAACAAAAATGAGTTCAAGTAAATCTTTAACGTTTAACATTTCCTCGTTTAATATATAGAGATATATTCTAGAGCTTTCATCTTCTCGTTAGATGATGGTAAAGAGCCTAGTCATGTTTTTTTTAGCTAGCATACAAGTGCTAAAACAAGACATGAGCTTAATACAAAGATTATGATGACTAAGGATAAAGTTATGCTTAAGGTTATGATACCACAATTGAGCATATCCATGGAATATCATTGGTGGAATTTTACACCTAACATAACTCTTTTTCTTTACAAGTTATAGTATTCATATGAAATTTTGTACATGCTTTCTAGGATCTATAAGAGCATTATTGTTGTCTAGGTTGGCCTTTGCGGAGACACAATCTTTGGAGAGATAAGCGTGTGACACTCAATGACACAATAAAGAGTCTTCCACTTGGTGGTAGTGATGTTCATGTAGTTATTGATCTTGTCTCGTGTCTGGGTTTTTTTTAAACGAGGAGCATATAAGTGAGATTTAGAAAAAGATTGATGTCAATAGCCACATAAATAGAGATCTGAGGGAGTTTCTATAGTGGGAAGATCAATTATTCTCCCATGTCTTTTAATTTTATCAGCCATGGAAATAAGTTTTTTTGAGTGAAAGGAATTTAAATTGCTTTTGTTCAGTTTCTCATAGACAACGCCACTAATAAAGTAATGAAAAAACCTTAGATTTAATATGGGCTCTCTTAGGCTGTGATCTTGGGTTGGTTTGTATGTTGTCCTACAAAACAAAGTCTCCTATATACAAATGGAACACTCTAATACTTAAGTTACATAGGAGGATAAAATAATATAAAGTAAATGGAAAAATACAGCCTTTCAAGCTCTTATTAAAACTTAACATTCTACTATAATCAAATGTTTTAGGTGTGATTTGAATGAGCAATACATCTCTAATAATTTTTATCAATTGCTTGCTTTAGATTGAACCATTCACCAAACTTCATATACAGATACTCCTAAGTAAAATGAAGTTGTTGAAAGAAAACATAGGCACATATCGAAACTATTCATTCTCTCTTATTGTCTGCTTCTATTTCTAGTAAGTTTTGGGGAGAAGTTGTCCATATTGTTGTAAGTTTGATTAATACAATTTCATATTCTCATAATTCAAGTTTATCTTGTTTTGAAAAGTTATATGGGTATGTCCTTGATTATCCCTCATTTAGACTATTTGGTTGTATTTGTTTTGTTCTTCGTCCTTATGTAGAACGCAGTAAGTTATCTTCTCGATCTGCTATTTGTGTCTTTCTAGGTTATGGTTATGGTAAAAAGGGGTATCTTTGTTTTGATTCAATAACTCAAAAACTTTATGTGTCTCGTCATGTTGTCTTTCTTAAGAATATACCTTTCTTTTTTATTTCATCCACTACTCATAGCCTGACTAGACCTGATCTTATTTGTATAAATTCCTTTTCTGAGAATTCTGATAATTTATCATCTCACGTTCCTAGTACCTCAAGTATCTCTCTCTATGTTCAACCTCTTTGTACTCATAGATCTGTAGGTACTAACACTTTACCTTTCGGCATACTTGAAGCTTCATTCTCATTTATTATTTTTTTAACTTCTATTCATTGTCTCTCTAAGCCTCTTCCTATAAATAGGCAATTCTTGATCCTATTTGGCAGCAAGCTATGGATGAGGAACTTTCTGCTTTGCATAAAACAGATACTTAGGATTTGATTCATCTACCTTCTGGTAAGAATGTTGTTGGTTATCGTTGGGTGTATAAGATCAAGACTAATTTTAATGGGTCTATTAAGTAATACAAAGCTAAGTTAGTTGAACAATATTGTATGGATTATGAGGAAGCATTTACTCCTGTTGCAAAAATAACTACTATTCGAACTCTTATTGTCAAACTCTCGATGCTTGTAAATATCATATAGTAAGTTTGAAGAGAGATGTTAAATAATATATTTTTTTTATTTTTTTTATTAAGGATAGAATATTATTTTTAGTTTAATCAATATATAATCTTTTTATATTTAAGTATATTAATGAGAACTCTGACTTCCTTCTCTTTTATATTATATTTGTTTTTTTTTTCCGTGTGTGTTAATTTAGATTACTTTAGCCGTTACAGTATGAAAAATCTGGACTTTACTCACGGAAATCAGATGTGTTTAGCTTTGGTGTATTGATACTAGAGATAGTGAGAAGGAACAGGAACAGAGGATTCAGTCATCCAGACCACCAACTGAACCTTCTTTGGCATGTAAGTTGTGAAATCATGTTACTTCGATTCTACATTTCGCTTTAATCTTGAGTACCAATACTAGGTTCCAGATGGTAGGCGCGGTTTCTAAGATTCATTAGAACGTGTTTAGACTTTCAAAATAGGTTTTTACATGTTTTTAGAATGATTTTTCGTTTTTTTAGATAAAAATAATGTAGAAATCAAGTGTGGGAGGCAAAAACATCATCCACTATTTTTTCAGAAGTTGCAGGCGGTAGTTGTAGAGTTGCAGAGCCACCGCTGGTGGTGGCTTACGGCCGATGCATTACTCATCATGACCGACATGTCACCCCCCTTTTACTTAGAAATCTTTTAAACGTCCTAGGCCGGGAATGACTAGCCTAGGAGCTCGAGCCTAGTTTCCACCAAACCCATGCACAGATGCCTAGTGCATGCTCGACCCAACTTTCTTCTTTTTTTTTTTTCCTTTAATACCTAATCTTTTATTATTTCTCAATATAAATTTTAATCAAGTAATTAATGATTGTTTTTTATTTTTTATATAACATCACCAGAAAATAATGATTTTTTTTCATGATTTTGAATTTCTTATTATTTTTTCAAAACTTATGTAAAAATAATAATTATTGTGAAAAACAGTTATTCTTCATTCAGCCCTGTAAAAAATTAATGATTGATAGTCAATCTTTTTGACAATAATAGAAGTCTATCTAAGATGATAAAGCAAAAGTTTTTTCTTCTTTGAAAAATAGTTGCACTGAACTCCCCAAAGTCATAAACTTCTTTGAAGTTGAATAGAATATATAACCCATAATCAAGTGTGTCAACCGTCCTCGCATGCGTATTTTTTTTATTACGGCCCTGTAGATAGATGTTTAACAGAAGATAGCGTATAAAGTATAAACAACAAACATTTTATATTTTTAATTATTTATTATTTTTTTCATTATCAATGTTCCACTGAATAATTAATTAATGGTTTTTATTTTTATTTTTTTACACAACCTAACAAAATAATTTTTATTTTTAATGATTGTCAAATAAACAATTTAACCTAAAAGCTTGTTAGGTAAGTTTTCAAGATATGATTTATATTATTCTCTAATATATCTTTTTAAGGGAAAACTCTTTGAACTTGAAACTTGTACAGACCCACATTATCTTATGTTTATTTTTTTTATTAAATAAACATGGATGGTGAGATTCAAACTCATGACTGCTTAGTCATCAAAGCTCTGTACCATGTCAAAAAACCAATTCAACTCCATAACTTTAGCTACTAGGTAAGGTTCTAATATATAATTTATATTATTCTTTAACAATAATAATTGTTTTTATTCAACTCAATGATTTTTCCTATTTTATTCTTTATTTTTTCCTCAAATTAGTATGAAAATAATAATTTTTGTTAAAAAAATAATGATTTTTCATAGAGCCTTAAAAAAAATAATGATTAAATGTAATTTTGTTTTTACCATAATTGAGGTTTAATAAATGATAATTCATCAATATAATTAAGATGCATGGTTTTTAAAAAATTAATGACACTAACAACTAATATAAAATTGGTTTTTTTTCTTTAAAATATAATATCAACACTGAAGACAAATTAACATTTATAAGAAAAGATTCTAAATATCAAGGATTTGATAGTTAATAATTTATCATTTTTAATTTATATTATTTTTGGATAATTATTTTTATTTTCAAAATTGAGCATGATATTAATTACTTACACAAAATACTCATTCATTTAAAAAATATCTACAAGTTGATTTATTTTAATTTCTTCGACTTAAATATTTTAAATTAATTAAAATATTAAGTAAATTTTATGAACCTACCCCGGCAATACTCGGGTACAATGATGGTTCTCAACAGAAGAAAATCCTGGAAAGACTGAAAGAGGGTGAGCGTGAACAGAGGTAATTAAGCCACAGCAGAAGACATCGTAAAGTCAAGCAACGAAGGATTTCTTCTTAATTCTGTAGGTTCTTTAATCATTTGTTTAATTTGTTTGAGCCAATCACCACTTGCAGACGATGAACAAGTACAAAATATTCTTTCCTCGTCACCTTTGATCTCCTGTACTCTCGTCTATCCTTCCGCATGTCGATGTTGACTGCAAATAAAGTTTTTTCGCTCAAATGGAATATCATTTCAGATTACTGTTATGTTAAATCATGAATAAATTTTCACGTTAAAGCCGCCCATTATAGAACAAGAAAGTGAGCAGCAAGAAAATCAAGAGGGTTCCAATGGATTACATCCCTACTTTTCTCTTAACGTTATTGCTTATAGGAGAAGCAGCCGAAGGTATTGATACCATGAACACAACTCATTCCATTAGAGATGGTGATACAATTGTTTCAGCAGAAGGGACCTATGTATTAGGATTTTTCAGCCCTGGAAAATCAAAAAACCGATACGTGGGGATATGGTATGGCAGAATACCTGTCATCACTGTAGTTTGGGTTGCCAACAGAGAAACCCCCCTTAATGATTCTTCAGGCGTTTTCAGACTTGCTAACGAAGGAAGTCTTGTCCTTCTCGATCATGATAGGAGCTTGATTTGGTCCTCTAACTCGTCGAGACCAATAACTAATCCAGCAGCTCAACTTCTGGATTCAGGAAACCTTGTTGTGAAGGAGAAAGGTGATGGCAGCCTGGAAAATCCCTTGTGGCAGAGTTTTGAACACCCAACTGATACTCTATTGCCAGAAATGAAGCTAGGACGGAATAAAATAACGGGCATGGACTGGAACATGACATCATGGAAGTCACCGGATGATCCTTCCAGAGGTAACTTTACATGTATTCTTGTTCCTCATGGATATTCTGAGGTACTATTGATGGATAATTCGAAAGTGAGGCACCGGTCAGGGCCATGGAATGGCGTGCGGTACAGTGGTACACCGTATTTAAGACCAAATCCCTTGTACACATATGAATTCGTTTCCAATGAGAAGGAGATATTTTTCAGGGAGCATCTTGTTAACAAATCAACACATTGGAGGATCGTGATAACTCACGATGGTGAAAACCACAACTTCGTGTGGATTGAGAGCACACAGAGTTGGTTGCTATACGAGATAGGAAATACTGATAATTGTGGAAGGTATGCACTGTGTGGTGCAAATGGTATCTGTAGCATTCACAACTCTCCTTTCTGTGATTGCTTGAAAGGATTTGTACCAAATAACTCAAGAGATTGGAACAAGATGGATTGGTCAAAAGGTTGTGTAAGAAAGACTCCACTAAATTGTTCTGGTGATGGGTTTCAAAAGCTTTCTAAAGCGAAATTGCCTGAGATAAAATCATCTTGGATTAACTCGAGCATGAATCTTGAGGAGTGCAAGAACACGTGCTTAAGGAACTGCAGCTGTACAGCATATTCAAATTTGGACATCAGGAATGGAGGAAGTGGGTGCTTGCTTTGGTTCGGTGACCTGATTGATATTAGAATACTTTCTGAAAACGATCAAGATGTTTACATACGGATGGCGGCATCAGATCTAGGTATGAATTTATCTTCAGTCTAGAAAATTTGGTATGAAGATATGTTTTTGCATGCAAAAATCTATCTCTTTTAATCAAACATAGATTTTTTAAATCTTGCTTTTTAAAAACCAACACTAAAGGTGTTTTAAAAACCACAACTAAATGTGTTTAAATACTGTTTTTTAAAAACCACAACTAAAGGTGTTTTCTTAAAACTATAATCACAAAAGGCTAATTGATGTAATCAGGCTTGCGATAATAGATGATTTTAAATATTTAGGTGTAGGTTTATCATAACTAAATAAAAATTTATCATAGACATATTACGTAAATGGTTTAGTAAATATATTTATAAACTAGTGGGATAGGTTTAGACTCAAAAGGAGATTTGGTCACGTTAAATCAAAATAACAGCTCAAAAAGATCATAACTTTTAATTCAATTATTGGATTGCGCTCAAATTTTTACATGAGTTTTCGGAGAATGCTTTCCTTAATGCAACATGGAATCACTACTCCGATCATTGTATCTTTAAATTTAAAAAATCTTGCCCCCACACCCTGGTTTTGGTGATTTTTGTAATTTTTATTATTATTTTTGAATTTCCTGCTTCTTTTGGATTTTATGTTTCTTTTCTTTGTAATTTTTTATTTATTTCCTAATTGAAGTGGGTTTGTAAACCTTCTAAGAAAGTAGACTTTAATATTATTATTTTAGAGAGAATAAATCTATGAATTTAGAATTTATATCTGCAGTTTCTTTTGCTCATAAAAAATTATGAGCATGGAATAACTACTCCAACCTCGTATCTTTAAATTTAAAAAATCTCGCCTCCACACCCTGGTTTTGGTGATTTTTGTAATTTTTATTATTATTTTTGAATTTCATGCTTCTTTTGTATTTTATGTTTTTTTCCTTTGTAATTTTTTTTTATTTCCTAATTGAAGTGGATTTCTGGTCTATTTAAGGCTTTGTAAACCTTTTAAGAAAGTAGACTTCAATATTATTATTTTAGAGATAATAAATTTATGAATTTAAAATTTATATCTACAGTTTTTTTTACTCATAAAAAATTATGTTTTTTGTATGTTTTTATTTTTAGTTACCGCTGCATCACTGAGACAATATCAAACACTCAAGTTCAAGCAAAAGCTGAAATGAGAAATCAAATGAATCAAAAGCAAAATTTATTCTTCTTTTGTCTCATTATCGTATCATGGTTTTATAGAACAACTTGTGACATGATGCAATGAGAGTTCCTTTGTATGTTTGTATGTATATACCATGATAACATGACATGCATAGACTGCTTGGCTTTAAAGAACTTTAAGAACAACAAGATCAATGACTTGATATATCACTTTTTACTCTGCCGTGAGTAGAATTACCATGGTAGCTATTGAAATGCTTCCAGTACCAAAAAACTACAATGGGATCTTGGCATTTCCTGTTATTGTCATTCTAACTCCAGTTTTTCACTGTCATGGTATAGATAATGGTGACTTCTTGAAGATTCATACAAAATCCAATGTAAAGAGAAGGATCATAGTGAGCACCGCATTGTCTACAGTCATTCTCTTCCTTGTCCTAGCCTTTGTCTTGTATGTTTGGAAAAAGAAGCAGCAAAAAAACGGTTCGTTGTTCAATCTACGAACATCTACAAATAAGTTACAACTACAAATTGATAGGAGCTCGTTATAATAGACATGTCAACGAAATTTTAATGTAACAGAGAATAGATCAGATCCCCTGCTTCTATTTATTCTTAAAATCTCTGCTCGCATGGCAAATGACAGGTGTTTTGCAAAGAAATCCACATAAGAAAGATGATTTGGACTTACCATTGTTTGATTTGGTTACCGTGGCTCGTGCAACAAATAAATTTTCTGTTGAAAATAAACTCGGAGAAGGGGGCTTCGGACCTGTTTATAAGGTACTAATCCATAATTAATCACGAAAAGTGACAGCTTCCATATTTCGTTGTACAAACTCTGAAAACCACTGTATTTACTGGGAACTTAGACCATGAGACTGACTATTTCCAAGCATAAAACAATGACTACTTGGTAAGAGTTTCGACTTATAATTTCCTAACAGATGCAAGTAGTTTGCCACATCATACCTTGCTTTCCAACTTTCACAGGACAATGCTTATGTTAATGACTGATTATTTGCAGGGAACACTGAGAGATGGACGAGAAATAGCTGTGAAGAGGCTTTCTAATAATTCAAGACAAGGAGTTGATGAGTTCAAAAATGAAGTTAAGTGTATTGTGAAACTTCAACATCAGAATCTGGTGAAGCTTCTAGGATGCTGCATTGAAGGAGATGAAACGATGCTCATCTACGAGTTTTTGCCTAACAAAAGCTTGAACTTTTTTATTTTCGGTATGAATCTCTCAAAACCTGAACAGATACATTTTAGTTTGAGAGTCAATGCTTTGAGCAATGACCTAAAACTAAGCTTGGTAGCTAAATTAATTTGGGAACAGAAGCTATGAGCATCCTCGAACCATTTTAGACAACAGGTGGGTGGCGAAGAGGCTGCCATATCAATTTGTGATTATAACTGTATCAAGTATTAATCACCATCACCTGTTCTGTTTTTCTTTCACATATATTTATAGATCTGATATGAACCATAGTGAACAGACTTGAGCAGATGATTGTGCAGGTGAAACAAAGGACAGGCTGCTAGATTGGCCAACACGCTGCAACATCATCAATGGGATTGCTCGTGGACTTCTTTATCTTCACCAGGATTCAAGACTAAGGGTAATTCATAGAGATTTGAAAGCCAGCAATATTTTACTCGACTATGAACTGAAACCAAAAATTTCAGACTTTGGACTGGCTAGAAGTTTTGTAGGAAATGAAATCGAAGCCAACACTAATAAAGTGGCTGGTACATAGTAAGTGAATGCTCCATCATAGTAATATTTTATCTGCCTTTTCCGCAAATGCAACTTAACATCCTACGAATAGGTTTTCCACAAAATGCAACTTAACATTCTACTAATACGTGCAGTGGCTACATATCTCCAGAGTACGCAAATCATGGAGTCTACTCGCTAAAATCAGACGTCTTCAGCTTTGGAGTCTTGGTGCTAGAGATAGTGAGTGGGAACAGGAACAGAGGATTCTGTCATCCGGATCATAGCCTCAACCTTCTAGGGCATGTAAGTTTCAAAACTATGTTCTTCAATTTAATTTACTTTGTGGTACCTGTATGAGGTTCCAACAGATGCATGAGCATGTTTACTGACAGTACACTTCAAATATACAAAAGGAAAAAAGAAATGAGAGAGGGGAAAAAAAAAGAAGGAAGAAATTTTGTAAACTAATCGAGTCAGACAAAGTTAAGCATGTCAGACATGCCCTGTGCTTGGATTTGGATCCTAAAAGGGAACACAGTGGCAGTTGAAACATTTTCTTCAAGATACTAATTGTTATTAATAACATGCTTTAATTTATCAGGCTTGGAGACTTTTCCAAGAAGGGAGGCCTATAGAACTGGTTTCGGAATCAATAATTGAATCATTCAATCGATCTCAAGTGTTACGTTCAATTCATGTGGCTCTTCTCTGTGTGCAAGAAAATCGAGAAGATAGGCCGAACATGTCATATGTGGTTTTGATGTTAGGTAATGAAGATGCATTGCCTCGGCCTAAGCATCCAGGTTTCTTCATTGAAAGGGATGCTATTGAAGAAAGTTTACCAAAACAGAGCAAATCATTATCAGAAAACGAGTGCTCGATTTCACTCTTGGATGCAAGGTAGGATGGTTGTGCTGATGACTTTTTCATGGATGTGATTGCGTATTCATAGAAGCTGTATGTCTAATGTTGCGTGGTGAAGGTGCATTTCCTCAGCCAAAACAACCAGGTTTTTGGTTGCTGAAAGGGATTTGGTGGTAGCAAATTCTTCATATTTACAGAACTTATCAGGCTCGGTCAATGAATTCACTATCAGAATTCCTGAGGCTAGATAGATTCTTGGTTTTCTTTTTGTATTAAGATTCTTGTTTCTTGATGCTTGCAACTTTATTTTCATAAGCAAATTCGTCTCTGCGATATTGGTGTTATAAAATTATGACTCCTGCAATTTTCGAAACTATATGGTCTATGGAAAACATGACAGTCGTATGTTTGTAATAAAACCATAGTTTTAAAACCCAGTCCAACTCGGCGGGTCGATCCGAGGCTGAAACCGGGCCAGGTTAAAGAAAAAATAGGAGAAGGAAAAACTTAGTGTGACCCGGCTGACCCGACCGGTTGACCCGACAAGACCCGGTTGCAACCCGGCAAGACCCGACCAAAAACCCGGTTGCAACCCATTGACTTTTGTGTTTTTTTTTTTTTTACTAAAACGACATCGTTTTGATTTAAAAAAAATAATAATTGATCCGATCAAAACCCGGTGACCCGGTCAAAACCTGGTGACCCGGTCAAAACCCGGAACACGGGCCTTGGACCAAGGCGGGTCTAAAAACTATGATATATACTCTATGTTCTCAAGAAAAAAATTATGTTTTTTCAATATGAGATAAAAAACTTTTTGGTTTAAATACTTCAACTTAAAAAGATAATATAATATTTTTTTTCAATGTTGGATTTGAAATCCATTAATATATATACTCTATGTTCCCAAGAAAAAAATTATTTTTTCAATATGGGATAAAAAAAACTTTTTTAATTTAAATGTTTCAACTTAAAAGCTTAATATAATATCTTTTTGATGTGGGATAAAATTTTTTAAAATATTATTTTAAACTTCATTATTTATAATATATATATCCTATATTTACATAAATTTTTTTTATATAAAATATTAAATTTTTAAATGTTTTATTTATTTTTTCGAGTTCATCCATGAAACTTGGGTCCTGACCCCTTGACTAGATTAGTAACCAAATTAGATTTAATAACTATGAATAAAACCTTACAACAGGTTTTTTAATAACAAATATCATGTGCAGATTCATAGAAGACTTCAAAGAGCACGCTAAGGTGTAAATCCTTAATGCCCTCAAACCAGACCTAAAAAAATTGGCAACCATCATATTGGAGATGACAGGGTGTGAATGTTCTGAAGCAGATCAAATGAAGCTAATCTGCAAGTCAATGCCTAAAAAGAGCTTGGACTACCTAATTTTTGGTTTGAGATTCTCTAAACCTTGCGCATTGAGTTCGAGAGCTCCTCTCATATATGTTTATGAATTTGATGAAAACTACTTCCATTTTATTTTGTTTCATGGTAACGGTTTTATTTAGAAATATATTAAAATAGTTTTTAAATTTGTTTTAAAAAATTTATATTTTAAATTAGTATATCAAAATAATATGAAAACATAAAAAAAATTAATTTAATGTAAAAAATAAAATAAAAAATCAATTTTTTTTAAATAATTTTAAAACATAAAAACAAAAGAATTCTTGAATTCAATTACGCATCCGAGGCAGAGCGCACTACTAGACTGGCCGAAGCGCCACCACATTAGCAGCGGGATTGCGAAGAATAATTAAGAGATGTGAAAGCCAGCCCAGCAAGGAGATTTGGAGAAAATGAATGCCATTTAACATTCAATTGTTGCTTGCCTTGGCTACATGACACCAGAATACTTAATTGATGGACTCTACTCAGTAAAATCTGATGTCTTCAGCTCCGGTGCAATGTTGCTTGTTAAATAATATTTCAACTCAAAAGTTTAATCCATTATACAAGGTTATTAAAAGAAAAAATGAGGTGCTTGTAAGATTTAAATTTATAATTATTTAGCAAAACAATAACTTTAATATTATATAAAATAATTATCTCAATTCAAAAGCATAAACCATGAAGGTTTTTTATATAAAATATAAACTTATATTATGTAAGATAGTATTTGGTATATGAGATAATTAAGTGGAATATACAAGATTAGACTGAACTAGACTTGACAAACAATTGTTTTATCTTGCGTTTGGTATGTATTGGATTGTACTTGATAATTTGTATTATTTTGTGTTTAGTAGACATTAGATAGAACAAGATCAATCTGAACCGATTTGGATTTAAAAAAAAATAGAGGAAGAATTTATATGTTCTAATCTGGTCAAAAACTTGGGTGAACCTGCAACCCTGATAACTTGAGATAAACACAGATAAAAAATTTATTGACTTTTTTTGAAATTTTTTTTTATCAAAACAAGGTTGCTTTGATTTTTTTTTTAATTTGGTTAACTTGGTTGACTCTTTCAACCGGTAATCCGGATCTTTCCCTTGATCAACTCTCAAGTCAAGTTTTAAAAATATGATAATAACAAATTTTACTCATACATTAACTTGGTTCAACCTGTATTGATTCTCTCGACCCGAGATCCAGGCCTTACCCTAGGTTGATTCCCAAGTTGGGTATTGAAACTATTATAATAATAATTTTTATTCTTATGTTAACCCTAGTCAAAGGTCAACTCGACCCGTGATTGGGGCTTTGCTCTAGAACGATTCTCAAATCAGATTTTAAAACTATAATAATAATAATCATTTTTATCCTTACATTGATCAAGATCAATAATCAACCTAACTCATGATTCGGAGCTTGCCCTGAGTCAATTTTCATGTCGAGTTTTAAAATTATGATAATAATTATTATTATTGTTGTTTTATCCTATAAGATTTTTTTGGATTGATTTTTTAATTATTTCATCCTATAAAATTTAATTGGTTGAGTGTTTAGTTTTTTGATTCAATCCAAATTTAAAATTTAATGAATTATGAGTTTAAGAGATTAATCATGATTTATAAAGTTGACAGGGAATTCTTTAGGTTTTTTTTTTTTTGGCTTTTAAAAAAATGCTACACAAATCTCCTCTGCAGTTTTATATACCCCCAATACCCTTTATTATTGTTAAAGAAAATAAGATAATCAGATTAAGAACTTACAAATTAGATAAAAAAAAATATATTAAAAAATAGGACATGACTTTTTTTAGTACATGTATTTGTTTCGCAATTTAATTTCATTCAATTTTATTTTAAGTTTTCTTTTCAATAATATTTTGCTAATTTTAAAATTTTTCAAATTTAGTTAATGTTTTTTTTTCTTTCTAAAAAGTAATTAAAGGCATTTTGGGTACAATAGAACTCAATAGAAGGTTACTGTAACATTTTTAAAATATATAATTATTTTTTGTCCTATTAAAATAATATTTTTAAAATATATTAAAATTTTAAATGTTATTTATAATTTCACAATACCTAAAAGTTATTTTAATTTATCCTATCTCATTTTAACAGTAATGGAACCATGAATAATAGCATTGCATGTATAATTGAAACAATCTAGCATCAAATCGAACAAGTGCAAATTGAGGCAACAAGAAATGAGCCACCAAACTTCTCTAAATTTGTCACAAGTAATTCTTGTACGTAAAATACAAAACACAAGACATCAACGGCAACTTTTAGACAAACTATACAAGTGTTTCAACAGTGATCTTATGCCATGATTTGCCCTTTTCTTTTTGGTTAACAGAAGAAACAATTTGTGCTTTTCTTGGGAGGACTATCCCTGTGCTGTGCTTGCATCAGATGAAACTCACTAGAAGGTGAGAAGTGCGCAGGTTACTTGCCACAGTTAAGTGTTACAGCTAAATTGACCACAACAAATAAAAATAAAAACCTTTTGTTTGGTCCAAACTGAAATAATTGCTCGGATTTTCTCATTAATGCCATCCTTTCTCTAAGCCGGACAACTATACAAGCCTGTTGCTAAAATGGGCATGCTATTGCTAAAACTAATACAACAATATTGATTCCCCATATTCCGTGGCTCTATTCTGAAGATTCAATATCAACAATAGAAGTCATACCAAAATTAGCAAAACGGGAGAAATGTGACATTTTGCGTCTATTTGAAGTTGGCAATCGCTTCCTCTTGCCATGAAATCCAGTCCCAACTAGTGAATCAAATAGATCACCCATGGCCATTTTCTTGATATTGTTATTTTCATCCATAAAACTGGAAACCAACAAAGATATCATGAAAGGCATCAGGATCAGCTTTGAAGAATTTTCTTTAGCAAGAAGTGAGCTGATAAGCAAAGCATCCAATCAATTTTCTAGCTACTGACCATGAAGAAATAAAGAGAGGATTCCATACCGTTCACGAATAATTTTGAAAGCTTCTTTTGTTGCATAAGGTAGCCCTGTCTTTGGATCACGATACCTGGAACATCAATTCAGAATCAAAGCAATGATTCTCATTGAGCATAGTTTGCATAAATAATGTGAACTTTTCATTGTGAACTTTTTTAATTTCAGTAGAGAGAAGATGAAAAGAAAAATGCATAGCTCTGGTATGGCAATATGTTTCCATGGTAAGTATCTTGGCTTAAGGTTTGAATTATTGAGCCTTGGGTGGGAAAGAATTTTATCTTTTGCGTATTACAGCAAAACAAGCTTATTTGATAATTTCCAAATTGATCAGGAGGTCTAGCTTTCTATTTTGAATTTCAGTTTCAGTGGTCTTTAATAAGTTGTTCTCAATTACTGACAATCTTAAAAAATGAAAGCATACTTGTGTTGATCCTATTTTAATAGTCCTGGCCCTAGTCTATTTAGAAGTTTAATCCCTATATATCTGTAATGTCCTTTCTCAAGAGACTTGAATAATGGAATAAAATTGAGATCTAATATTTTGTTTTATGCTTAGGGCATAGTTTTCTTTTTCTCGTCTTCCACCCTAATTTCTATATTCTAATTCTTCACCTTTCTTCTTCAATTAATCAGGCCTCAATCCAGCCTAAAATCACATACTCATCCTAATTCCAATATCAATTCCTTGAAACACCAACCCTTTATTTTACATAATTGTCTACATAAATTATTCAAACCTCATTCTTTATACACTGAAATACTTTCTATTCTCAAGGCTTTTCTGCATTAATTGCATCTTGACTAAATGCATCCAGATTACAGTCAAGAATCTCATCACTTGGAAAAAAACTCATGCCTATCCAAAGGATGCTAACCATGTGCCTACAGCCTGCCAGTTTATAGCTTGCTTGAACACTCAATTCCAGAAAAGTTGGTCACTAATGCCTTGCTTCTTGTCTTTTATTATATTTGAAATAGAATCAAATATGCTTAGTATAAGCTATATTAATGAAACCTTCTTTTTTTTTCTGTCTTAAGATCATAATTCTAGATCTTAACTGAGTTTCACTAATGCCTTGTTTCTTGTCTTTTATTATATTTGAAATAGAATCAAATATGCTTAGTATGAGATATGTTTATGAAATCTTCTTTTTTCGGTCTGAGGATCATAATTCTAGATCTTAACTGAGTTTCACAGAAGGAAAGGCAATGGCATTTCTTTCTTGTTTCTTTTAAGCCCCCATCTGCTTAGAAATATAGTTCGGATCAGCCACTCGAGTATATCCCCTTTTATTGGGTTCTCACATCATTAATGCCACTCCATTCAAGTTGAACATCGAAGGCACTAGTTTACAATCAACATTTTCAAAAGGAATGGTGATGTGACTAGGAACAGTTTATCAATTAAATCTTCTAGAGGTGCACGATGTCCAATGACAAATTGAAAGAAAAATCAAAATCCTTCACCGTTTCAATTCCTTCTATCATTTCATTATTTATTTATTTGGATAGATCAACATTCAAAATTATCAAACTCAAGGTGATGAGCACCAAATAAAAAACACGATTTGCAAACTAGCCTAGCACTGTCACATTTCAAAATAAAAGAAACACAAGTTATCTCAAGCTGATACTTTTAAACAAATAACAAGTGACCATTAATGTGGAAATGAGCTCTTACTTGGCAGGCAATCCTGTTACAGCACATATAGCCTTCTCTGGATCTGGCAAGTGATTGGTATAGAAAAGGATTATCAAACCACAGAAATAAAACATAACAAAGGACATCAACCTAACAAAAAGATCCATAACGCATCTTTTTATGTTATTTTTTTCTTTTTATTGCTTCAAATGTCTAAAACTGAAGATCTAAAACATTCAAAAAAGGGCAAAGAATGTTTTGAGTCACAAAGTAGATGCAAATTTCAATTTTCCATATGCAAAGATAATTTTAGCAAAACTGTGTATGGCAAGGATGTGCTTTTTATATGTCTGGATCTTCCAGATCTTAGATAGATATCTGGAGATAGAATACTTTCAAAAGAGGGGTACTAAACTTGTCTTCAGCACCTTTCATCACAGTAGGTATCTCATTTAAACAGCCGAAAGCAGGAGAATGATGTTTCTAAGACTAAAAGAGAGAATTTTCTTGTGGCAGTAATTCTGATGCAAAATTCAGGAAAATATCCAATCCAGATGTGGGGGTATGCTCACATCATGCACTGATACCATGCCAAACAACCAATTGTATTTCAAACGTTAACCAGATGAAATAGAGAAGCCAATTTCTATCCATATATAAAAAAATAATTCAGAGGTAATATAATCAAATCCTAGGATTGATTAAGCTTTATGCTCATCATGCCAAGTGAATAGGAAACATTGACAGAGGCCTGAAGATCACACGAATCTAAGTACAAAATAAAGAGCAGTTTTGTGAATATCGATCCTGCTGCTTTGATCAAAGCAGGGCTCTCTCAGATTATATACATTAAAAATGGAAGAAAGATCAAACAACAAAGCCAGAGAAAGTGGAGCCACTGACCACTGCAAGTTTTACATCTGATTTTTTCAGTAAGCTAGCATTGATGCTATTATTAGCAGCATTTAAACATAAACTTACATGGAACAGATGTTGTTGAAAGCTGTGACTGAAATGACAATCCTTTGAATTCTAGATAGGAGCAACCTGGAAGAAATGAACAAATTGACATAAAACAGTTATGATAATAATCAAAACCTTAATAACAAGCAGCACATTAATAGATATTAACAGTTGCATATCTAAAAATGATTCAAATATAAACAATAGTAGCTTGCCATTTTTAGAAAAATATCGTATCTGTGGACCACTGTACACAGCTTTGTGCACAATTGCTCTTTTCTTAACTTCTTCCTCCCTTGCTAAAACACGCTCTAAGTTCCTTAAATTCACGATTTCTGCCAATGCCAATTACAACATAGAACATTCAAATTGATATTATATGAGACGTAACAAAGAATCTCACAACTTCAATCAATCAGGCAAACGTTCCAGCAACAACACATCATGAGAAAAACCTGTCTGTGCTGCTTCAAGAAGCATTTCTTCTTGCGTCATCCTCTTCTCCTCGCCTTCTTTTTTTCTTTTTATTGGCTGGAGAAAAACAAAATATTTATCTATCCCGATTGCATAATTGTACATTTTAAAATTGAGAAACTTAAGAACCAAGAAAGGAAAATCTTATTAGGCAACTTCCATGATGAAAGAACAAATATGCCATCAGTAGCGAATAACTGACCTTCATTGTTGCCTGCAAAGCTGCACGTATTGCATCTCTCTCAGCTTGCCTAACAATGACTGAGGTTCTTGTAGATTTCCTCACTATTCTTTCCCCTTCCACGTCATCAGGAGCATCTTGATGGTCAGGAGTAGCAGGTTGTTGAGTTGATTTTTCATTCATGGAAAGCTTATCTAATTTTGAAAGGTCTTTCTTTTTTGTTTTCTTCTTTGGTAAAGTCTTTCCAGGAAATATAAGCCGCTTCTTGTTCTGCGGCCTAAAAAATGATCAAGAATTAGAAATTTCAACAGATTAGAAGTAGTTATAGCTTGCTTCAGCTGATAGATTTCAAACCTTTCTTCTACTTCCTTTTCTGCTTCATCTGGCTCAGGCTCCTAGCACCAATATGAAGCACAAAAATAAGTAGTAACATTTTCATGTTGGCTAAAAAGTTGAAAACCACAATCGTTGCATTAAGATTAGTTAGAGGTGACAAATATATATGCACAAAGTACAACAGTAAAAAAATACTCACGTCTTCATCAAAGTCACTATCAAACTCATCAACAGCCTCTCCCTCCTCTTGATAATTATCATCATCCTCTTCCTACATATATGAGAAAACATTTTATAAAATTGTGGGTTTTAACTTACAGGCCTCATGGCTACAAGAAAAGGAAAAAAATGAATAATAAAAGAAGCACAAGCTGCTACCTTCAACGAACCATCCCTGAAGAGAGATCATGTGACCTGATTATAGTTATTCGTAACATCACAATTGAATGATACCAATTTAGTTTGACACGATGGTCGCATGCGACCTGGTTATAGTTATATGTAAAATCACCATTGAATGAAACCAATTTAGTCTGATACAATTTTACTCTTTTTTTTTTTTTTGAAGATATGAATTTTACTTACATCTTTAAGAGCTTCCTGGTTCCAAAACAACTCGTCCTCTTCAAGTTCATCGTCAATCAACTTGGTCATCCTTGCATAAAAAAAAAGCATCAAAATCTGAATATTAGGGATTTTTTTAAAAAAAAATCATGTTTCTCATGTACCTTTCTAAAGAGAAAATCACATAAAAAGGTTTGAAATTCTAACCGTTTTCCTCTTGTTGCTCGAGAGGCTCGGTCCAGAAGCACAAGTGAATCATCTTCCTTAGAGACTTCCATGATAGCTACTTCAATGTATGAAACCAAATCTAAAATCAACAAAATTGTGTGACATATTAACAATGGAATAACTTAGCCCTAATCTTTCCTTGTTTCTTCTTCTGTTTCTTCTTCATGCATATTCTTCTACACAATAAGCCTACTATAATGAGAAACAGATTGAAAATGCAAATTGACTGGCTATAGGGCTTTGTTTGTAATGCTATGAGATGGGAAATTTCCTTAACTCCAATAACTTAGATTCCTCCGAAGGCAAGAGCCAGTTTGACAACTAACAGGTGATATATAAAGAAATCAGCATATAATTAGTCATTTAATTTGTACAAAACACTGCTACCTTGAATATGCATGATGATATTAACACACAAGCTTACTTTGAATACAATCATTATGCCTTTCTATTAAACAAGACAAAAGAAAATCATAGTATCATACATTCAGAAGTTCTTACAAAAACTAGAACCTTAACAAAACAAAATGACAATTCTCGCAGGGTCATTTCATCAAACACTTTGCGAACACTGAAAAATATAACATATACCATAAAAAACAACCAAACCCACTTGAATTTACTTATCTAAGAATGTAAGAAAACCCAGTTTCCCATTATTTTCGAGATGGCCCATTAACAGCTGCAAAGAACAAAATCAGGCACTAAAAAGCAAAGAAAAGATTTTTCAATTTACCTGGTGTTTAGATGCAAATCCGACTTGGAGAGAGAGAATCTGTTATTGATGAAAAACCAAGTTGGATAAATTTCTGAGGGAAAAAAAGAGTTGAGGGTTTCTTCGTCGAGGGAATAGGGAGAGTCCACACCAAGGACCAACTTCCATAAACTACCGGCCTCGAGTTCTGCTCTCTTTATTAAGGGTAAACTTTATTTTTGTTCCTATGCATTCATCATTGTTGCACTTCAATTACTATAGTTTTAGTATTTTGCAATATTGCCCTTCTATTTTCCCAATGTTCGAACGTTCCTTGTAAACCTACCTTTCCAATTTGGTGTTTGAGATTTCTTTCTTCTTCTTCTTTTATTTATGAATCACATATGCGTTGGGGTTTTAAAAGGAAATAAAATAAGAGAAATATAAATATGAAAAAGTCAGTTCTTTGTTTGTCATTTAAAATTAAAGGGTAAAATTGAGATATAATATGTTAAAGTCAGTTCTTTGATAGCCATTTAAAATTAAAGGGTAGAATTGAAATATAAATATGAAAAAGTCAGTTCTTTGTTAGTCATTTAAAATTAAGGGGTAAAATTGAAATATAAATATGAAAAAGCAGCTCTTTGTTAGTCATTTAAAATTAAGGGGTAAAATTGAAATATAAATATGAAAAAGTCAGGGGGATATGAATCGGTTCAACCGGACTAAGGCACTTAAGTTAATTCTCATCGATTCAAAGCAAACTTGATTATGTCAATTTTATATATATATATTTATTAAAAAAATAATTAAAAAAAAAAACTTTTAAAAATAGAAATAACAAACACGTAACTATCACAACGATGAAGTGTAAGCATGCTTCAAAGTTGTTTCAAGATATCTGTCATGATGTTACCTTTAGTAACAAAAACCCCACAAATTAACCTCGATTTCCACTATCCTTCCTTAGTGCCTTAATCCTAAATTCCGCGATGCTTAATGTCAATAATTGTTTAGTATAACTGAACTTCATGTTCAGCTTCAAATCTAGCAAAGTTAGCATAGAAAAGCAAAAGGGAGCTTGAGGTGGGGTTCAATAATTGCCCTGGGCCTCCAACTATGTGGTCCCTTCCATTCCACCCGGTGCCAGATACCAACCAAGTGCTGTGGTGGTGCCGTGATAGATACATGGACAGCAAGTAACTTGCAAAACTATCCTCTTCTTTCATGGCTGAGAAACCTCCACATGTCTACCGTTTCCCCATGTTTTTTATGCTTTATAGGTGATATTGAATGAACCCATTAACTATCATTATTCTGCTAGCCCAGTACTGAAGCTTCCCCCATCATGAGAAGCCTCTGTGTTGAGCCCTTTCAAAATCTCAGGTACTTCTCCTTCTTGACTCTTGCTGAATTCCTGCTTCTTTAATGCATTCGTGTGCGTGTCTGTATGTATATTCTTGGCATGCATGTGTGTGAAAGGTTCCAAAACTTATTTATGTTGTTTAGAAGAGGTGATGTTTGTGAGCGTGAATGGAACGAAGGCAGGAAATGAGGAATTGAATTACAAACATATAGATACTGTTAGACCAATGAGATAAATGAAGGTGTAATTCACTAATACTCGCTCAAAGAAAAAGGAGTTAGGATTCAGATTCAAACAGTTGCTATGTTTCTTGGCTCATCACCTTTTATTACCGCCTTGTGGAACAGTGTTGTTGATACTGGTGCGAGGAGAGCTTTCACCCACTGCTCTCCGTGGAAGACCAATCATGAGCACGAAGCTGTCCTTTCGTTCCCTCTCTCCAGCCCCATTCGTAAATCACTCTGTATTTGCCTCTCGTATGCTTGCTTACTTTCCCAGCTGCCTCATTTGAATTTAATTTTTCGAGTTTTTATGCCGTATTTTTATTTTTTGAATTTTCGAAAGCTCTTCTGCAAATCTACCGGTAATGATGGAGGAGAAGAAGCAAACTTTTGATGCGAATGAAGCTGCTTTGCTAGTGAAGAAACTAAATGAAAGCTTCAGAACTGGCAAGACAAAGAGTTACGAGTGGAGAGTGTCACAATTGAAGGGTATTGAAAAGATGGTTGTGGAAAGGGAGAAGGATATTTGTGAAGCCCTTTATAAGGACCTCTCTAAGCCTGAATATGAAGCCTTTGTTTCTGAGGTTTAAATCTATTTGCTTATTGTCCATTTCTCCAATATTATGTCTAAATTGCTTGCATTCCTCGTATAGTCTCATTTTTGTGTTTGGAAACACCGTGTCTTGATGGTAAGAAGCGCAGTTCAACTTCAGTCATCACCACAGATGAAATATCTGCATGTGTTTACGGTACAAAAAATTGCATATTATATCTTCAGTTTTCAACTCATTTATGCATTGCATATCTTTCCCCACAACGTGTGATACAGATTGCTATGGTAAAATCATCTTGCGAGGAGGCACTTAATGAATTGAAACAGTGGATGAAGCCAGAAAAGGTAACTGAATTGCAGTAAAAATCACTCCCATATTGACAATGTAAAGTGCTGTTGTGACTATATCCATGTAAGATCGGGTTTAAGCTAATTTAATTCCAATCTCCCCTCATATTTCAGGCCAAAACCTCAATGGCAACCTATCCTTCTTCAGCGGAAATTGTGTCAGAACCTCTCGGAGCTGTGTTGGTCATCTCAACTTGGAACTACCCATTTTGTAAGAAGAAAATAAGAATTATTTTAACAAAATTATGCTCTATTCATGCATCCATACTCTTCACAAAAAACATGATTCTCGGTTTTGCATAATGAAAAAAATCAATCCACAAATGAGTTTAGCTTGGGAAGCTAGAGAATACCATTTAGCTTCAAGATAATGTTAATCACATGAAAAGTCCTTGAAATAGGAAAAACAATAATAATAATAATAACTATTGCACTTTCTATTGTTGATTTCTATTAGCTTTTCTTTCAATCTTGCAGCGTTGTCAGTTAAACCAGTCATTGGGGCTATTACAGCTGGAAATGCTGTGGTATTAAAACCTTCAGAAATTGCTCCAGCTACTTCTTCACTGCTTTTAAAATTATTTGAGGAATATCTAGACAGATCTGCTGTAAGAGTAGTCGAGGGAGGTGTTCTTGAAACAACTGCATTGCTTGATCAGAAGTGGGACAAAATATTCTACACAGGTTCGACACTAGAATATTTTAATTTTGCAATGCTCTGACTGTACAGGTTCATGGATTGACAACCAATCAACATTTCTCCACTGGCATGCATTACAATCTGCAGCTGGTGTTAATAACACCTCCTATCAAATCAAAAAGTGGAAAACATAATTTAACTTAACCCTAACAGAAAACACTATCTAGAGGTCTTGTAAATAGGATGATGTCAGACAATCCATTAAACATTTGTTACTTCAATCTTTATTTTAGTCTAAAGTACCTATTTTGCACAAGAATACTCAGACAAAGGATACTACAGTTGGACACTTGAAATCAGCGGAAAAGTCTAGGTAACTTCAGAAAAACCAAGTTCAAGCCCCAAACCTGATTCCCGAACTCGTACAAGTTCCAGCAACATAATTTTCACTTTGTGCCTCCATGAAGATTCTTTTATTGAAATTCTTGTTGTTCCATTTACTTTTCCTTGCACTAGTTCTTGTATCAGAATACCTCTGCTATTATTCATGACTTTCCAAAATGTTGCATAAAAAAAATTTAAGGAAAATGTATCTTTGACTGTTGTTCCAAAGGCATTTCATAAAAAATGTTTTGAATTTTCATTACTCCTAATATCGTCCATTTGATTTTGCATACTAGGTACAACTGTGCAAGTACAAAGTCTAAGACTTGATGCCGCTAGCCAGCCATTATTTATGAAGAAAGGTCTCTACATCTGACATTTAGCTAAAGTGGCCCTTTTTTAACTTTTCAGGGAGTCCAAGAGTAGGGCGCATTGTCATGACTGCTGCAGCGAAGCACCTTACTCCTGTTGTCCTAGAACTTGGAGGGAAGTGCCCAGCTGTTATTGATTCTGATGTTGACTTACAAGTAAGAACATGAAGTTCATAGCTTGAGTATGCATCAATCATGGATTCTTTTCCCTACAGAATTAATTGGTTTCATGTGAAGGTTACTGTAAGGAGGATCATTGCAGGCAAGTGGCAATTGAATAATGGACAAGCTTGCATTAGTGTTGATTATATCATAACAACAAAAGAGTTTGCCCCAAAGTTGGTACGATTATCTATTTTGTCAAGAAAATTACATCCATTTTAAGAAACAAGGGTATCATTTGATTCATCATTTACTCCATTTTTTTGTCATTAGTTACAATATAAATGAGAATTTTGCTTCATATGTTAGATGTTATTAGTTAAATCTTACCCTTTCTGTTCGCTTTAACAGAAGGTCGGTTCCAACTGATTTATTCTTGATGCATGCCTGCTGAACAGATAGATGCACTAAGGAAAGGGATAGAGGAATTTTTTGGAACAGATCCAATGGAATCAAAAGACATATCCTGTATTGTGAGCTCAAATCATTTTTCACGTTTGGAAAGTCTCATGGATGATTACAAGGTTTACAACAAAATTGTTGTTGGAGGACAAAGGAATCAGAAGAAATTGTGGGTTTGATACATTTCTTGGCAGACTGATGCTTCTAGAATATAACTCAACAATGATACATAGGACAAAACATGACTTCAAGACTTCTCCTTCTATTGCAGAAAGATTGCTCCAACAATATTCTTAGATGTTCCTGGAGACTCTCAACTGATGCAGGAAGAGATATTTGGGCCATTGCTTCCTATTATCACTGTGAGTAAAGAGTGACACTATGCAATCATGCTTGATATAATCAGAGACAATACGCTTCAACTATTAATCATTTTATTTGTGATTTGATAGGTTGAAAATGTGAAAGACAGTATTGATCTGATAAATTCAAAACCAAAGCCTCTTACTGCATATCTCTTCACCAACAATGAGAAGCTAAAGAATAACTTTGTGCAAAGTGTGTCCTCTGGAGGAATGGTCATCAATGACACTGTGCTGCATGTATGTATTCATCTCTTACTTATGACCCACATATAATGATGCGCTTTCCAAAAAAATTTAGTATCGTGTATTGATGCTGAAATGCAGCCTAAGTCACTTGTCTCCTCAAATAGATTGTAAGATCCCCAAACTATTAAATAGTCTGCAGTGTTGTTAGTGCTGACAGACAGTACCACTCTGCATCGAGTCCAACTGTACTCACTCCTGTAAAGAAAAGGGGAGGGAATAGGACTCAATTTTTTATAGTTAGAAGCAGTTCCAAAATTTGTACAGTAAGTAATACTGTTATGCACGACCGAATTGTCTATTTGAAGCTAGACTTTCAAATTCTGCAGGTTACAGTTTCCAGTTTACCCTTTGGAGGAGTTGGGGAGAGTGGAATGGGATCATACCATGGTAAATTTTCTTTTGATGCTTTCAGTCACAAGAAGGCAGTTCTGTACAGAAGTTTCAGTGGAGATGCATCTGTCAGATATCCACCATATACACCAGAAAAGCAGAAGCTAATTAGGGCTGTGATGAATGGTGGCATATTTGACATAATTCTTGCTTTGATGGGATGGTCTAGAGATTGAACACATGACTTAAAGACGGGTTCCTTCTTGTGGTGGTTACCCTCTCTCTTGAATGTATATTTTCTCAAGTCCCATCTAATCTATACTTATGAGATAATGTATGATTAGTAGCCAACTGCACCATTACTTTTAGATTGTTAGAGAGCATCCATTCAAGGGAGAGTGTCCTGTTGTAGGAACTGGTATTATCAGAACAAAAAGGGAACTAAAATTGTAATAGGTACACTATCATTTGAAGAGTCACATTCCAATGATTTGAAATTGTAAATTATATTTGAACTTGGAATCTTACATGAATATTTAGCCTCGTAAAAGTGATCAGATATGTTATCTTTAATGCAAGAAGGTCCTGACCCAAGCTGGTTACTGTTAGTTGTTCTCTGATAGCCTATCAAATTCCTGAAGAGTGAAAGATGATGATAGATTACATTTGGAAAACACATTTTAATCTAGGTAGTTTTCACAGCCATGAAGCCATACTGCCATAACCACCAATAAGTTATCTACTTGTTCAAGTTAGGTTGGGAAACAAACGAATTAATTTTCGAGTTAACAAGGGTCTGCTGTGACCAAGTTGATCTTCATAAAACAACGAACCTTTCCTTTCTCGCGTTTGTGACAAGATCTGGGTTGTTCATGTCAATGTCATTAGGAATATGTTGAATTTCTTTTTTCAACCAAGACATATGAACAGAGGATTTTCTTTTTCTTGCCTCTGCTCTATCTTTATACGTTGTACAGCCATCAATACCAAAATATTGCATACATGTCTCTTCACCACTAAGATCTATACCTGAAACTGGTTCTTCATCTATTTGGCAAACCAGTTACGGACAAAACATCTTTTAAATCTAAATACAAACTAAAATAATTAAACATAAATAAATCTTTATTTACACACTACAGGTTTCCAGCAAGGCATCTATAAAATGAGCATCGTGCTATAATTTCTTTGAATTTTTAGAAATTTCAATGAAACATGTCTTCTAATTTTCTTATGAATTCCATATTATCTAATTGCGATGTAATTTTTTTAAACCCTCTTAACAATATTATTATCAAATCTTTCTCATTTAAATTTTTCTTTAAAATAAAAATTTATAAAAAAAATTTTAGTAATTTCAATAAACAGTTCAAATTAACATAAAAAATCAAAATAATAATTAAAATTAATTCTACATATTTAATTGAAATTGAACAACAAAATTGAAAGAAAGAAAAAACTAAAATTCAACAAAATAATGCAAAAATTATTACAATGACAACTAAAACTCAACACAATTATTTCTAAGTGATAATATTTTTAATCTTAAATTTACAAAAAAAAACATTATTCTAAATGGAATAAATTCAAAATAATAATTAAAATTAATCCTATACATTTAATTGAAATTGAACAACAAAATTGAAAAAAAAATCAACAAAATAATGCAAAAATTATTACAATAACAACTAAATTCAACAAAATTATTTCTAAGTGATAATATTTTTAATCCTAAATTTACAAAAAACTATTCTAAATGGAATAAATAAAAAATAGTAATTAAAATCAATCCTAAATATTTATTTGAAATTGAACAACAAATTTGAAAACAAATTACTAAAATTCCACAAAACAATGCAAAAATTATTTCAATAATAACTAAAACTCAACACAATTATTTCTAAGTGATAATATTTTTAATCCTAAATTTAAAAAAAATTATTCTAAATGGAATAAATTCAAATTAATAATTAAAATTAATCCTACACATTTAAATATTAAAATTGAACAACAAAATTGAAAAAAAAACTAAAATTCAACAAAATAATGCAAAAAATATTACAATAACAACTAAAATTCAACATAATTATTTCTAAGTGATAATATTTTTAATCCAAAATTTAAAAAATTTATTCTAAATGGAATAAATTCAAAATAATAATTAAAATAAATCCTACATATTTATTTGAATTTTGAACAAATTTGAAAAACAATTACTAAAATTCAACAAAACAATGCAAAAATTATTACAATAACAACTAAAATTAAATAAAATTATTTCTAAGTGATAATATTTTTAATCCTAAATTTACAAAAAATTATTCTAAATGTAATTAATTAAAAATAATAATTAAAATCAATCCTACACATTTATTTGAAATTGAACAACAAATTTGAAAAATAAGTACTAAAATTCTACAAAACAATGAAAAAAGTATTTCAATAATAACTAAAATTCATGTCATTTTTTAATTCATAATATTATTAAGAACCCCAAATTGAACAAAAATAATGCAAAAAAACAAAAACACAAAAAAATAATGATAAGGAATGAAAAATTCTTACCTTAATGTTGTGCTTTATGTAGGCTCTTAATTAAAAAAAAAAAGCAAAATAAAAAAAAAACATTGTTAATAAACCCAAGAATACCTTATGATGAGAAGAGAAGACAATGCTTGATTTTGGATGAGAAGCAGAGGAAGAAGAGATGAGAAGAGAAACAAGTGTGTGAGAGAAGAAGAAAGAAGAAGATGAAGCCTTGTTTATTATGATTCCATTCTTTTATTTTAGTTTTTACCAAAGGGCAATTAAATATTAATATTTTAAATATTTTTCTTAGCGACTCCGTTTGTTAAGTCAAATGCAAATTTTTAACTTGCACGGAATTTTTCAGAAAGCCTTTCAAATATTACCAACGATTTTTTATTTTGTCGATGATTTTGTTGGAAAAAAAAATGAATAGTTAGAAAATCATTAATTATCACCGCATTGAGAAGTGAACAAGTCTCATGGTCTCTAAAATATAGTGACAGACACATTTCATTGGTATATCTATATGTAATGAACACTATATATGAATAGTGTCAAGGCGAAGAGGCATAGTTCCCATGGTCTCGGGAATTTTCAAATTGATCGCTATTTTTTTTATTACTAGTTATTTTATTTTAGATTATCCATAGAATTAGAATTTTCTTTCAATTTAATCCTTCTTTGATTTTTTTCATCTTTCATATTTGGACTCGTACTTTTAATTTTATTTTTTTAAAATTATTCTCTTAATTAAATTATATTTTTAATTTCATCCCTCAATATTTTATATCATTCTCTTAATTAGATAATGTTTTCAATTGCATCTTTTAATATTTCAATTCATTTTACTTTATGTTAGCTTTGGTTGTTATTTTCTTGATTATTATTTGTTTTGTTTGTAATCCTGTTTTTGTTGGAACTTTCATTAACTATTTAGGTCACAGGTTCGAAAGGTAAGGTCAAGTTTACTTTGATTTTTTTTTTCATGTGCTTTTTATAGTTGATTTTTGTTGATATTATTTTTTTATAAGGTTATTATGATTTCATGTACCAGATCATGTGTTTCGCCTGTTAACCCAGCTTTGTCAGGGGCAATATTAATTATTTTTTAATTTATTTTTCTTGTTGTTGCCTAGTTTGTTTTATCATATTAATCAAGGTTTAACTCAATTATTGATTTTTTTTTACCTCTTTAAAAAAATAATTGTCTTCTAAATTTTTTTTTTGAGTTGAAATTTTTTTGGAATGTCATGTGGGTCACTAATCTTGTGAGTTCTATATGATTCTAATTGGCACGAAGAAATCTTAAATATTTATATTTTTTAAGATTATTATATGGATTCGAAATAAGTTTTTTTTTTTTTTTTAATGAAGTGACTCCATGAAAATTTCCAAATTTATCAAAAATAGACTAAAGTGCTCTACTATTAGCCGAAACGTATATCTAAGTACTTCGGAGATTACCATCTGACGTGATAAGAAATATAAAAGCACAATGGTCGCAAATAATAATAAAATACAAATATAGATGATGAGCAAGGAGAACTTGAGGCTGAACACTAGAGCTCTGCTACAGGCACCGTATTTCACCAAAGAAACCTATAGGATCGATATAAATAATATTATCAAGCCAATAGCCTTGGAAGATTTGATATTATGATATGAGAATTGTTTTTACTTCATTTTGTTTATTTATTTCAATGAGTATATATTTTTAAATCCATTTAAATCATGCCTTATTCATCAATTCATTTTAATTATTTGACTAATTTTAACTAAATTTATAATTTGATATGTAGGGATTTAACTTAGATAAATCATTTATGAACTAAATTGTATATGACTGTAAGATATGACAAAAAACTTTCAATGAAGGACTCTTCTGCAAAACAAAGTATAATATAGGGACCAAAATAAAATCCTCAAAAACATTTATAGACCAAAAATATATAAGTGAAAGATTCATGTTGTGAGCAAGTGACACATGTTAATTTTTTAAAAAATTAATGTGGATATTCGGGCTATCTTGTGCATACCTCGACTAATCTTACAAATTTTAAAATTAACAGTCATGTAAGTTTTTAATTATCCTAATCTCTGAAAAATAAATTTAAAATTTAATTAATTAAATTACATCTTTTAGAATTAACACATGCAAATATTTAACAGCATTAACGCCATCTATTGATATATTACTCATGATCCGAAATATCGCAGGACCTATAGGTTAGGTATTCGTACAAGAATATTTGTCAATGATAATTAAATGTATTCCTTATTCTATACGAGAAACATGCTGTCCTGAGACTTTTATTATTGCGGTTTAATTTGTTGTTTTTTATATAAAAATATGTTAAATTGGTAATTTCTTTTTAAGTATATTTTGATGTTTTTAATATCCCGGAGTTAAAGAATAAAAAATATATTTTTTTATATATTTTTAATTAAAAAATATTTTGAAACACTTGGATTGTAACACGTTTTAATTATCGAGGCAGGAACACGTGGATTGTATATATTCTGCGTAGTAAGGTCCAACAAATTCAACGTGATTAACATTCAACGCCTCCTTCCATGATTTGTAAGGACTGAGGAACATGTCGGATTGCATTTATTCTGCTGTGTAAGGTCCAGCAAATTCAACGTGATTAACGCCTTCTTTCATGTGGTAGAATTGAATTCAAGTGGGTCAAATGACAAGTGATAGCTAATTAACTAGTTATTGTATCTGTATTTCATTATTGGTTAGATATTTTTTTTAATTAAAAAACTTATATATAGAAAATTTTTCATTGCGTATTTGTAATTAAAAAAATATTTAAATAAAAAATAATTTTATATAAATATATAATCAGATAAATTAAGAACTATGTGCTTTAATAAATAAAAAAACTAGTTATAAATGATAACTAAAACTAAAAAAATCGAGAGACATGTGTAAATCAAGATGTTTAATCTTGTAATAAAAGATATTTACCGGGTTATGTTTGCTAAACTTATTTATTAAAATAGTTTTTTATTCAATCAAACATTAATATAAATAGACATACATACATTAAATTGATTGAATAAAATAAAAGAGAAAAAATAAATATTATACAAGGCTATACATATTATAAATATTATATGAAAATAAATATTTTTTATTTTAAAAAACAAAGTTCATCTATTTAAAAGAAAAAAAACTTATAGATGAATCAAAAAAAATTCTTCAAAAAATAAATACATACAAAATTACTAAAAATTAATCATTATTTAAAAGAGACTCTATAAACAAAACAAAAGAGAGAAAATTTATTACTTTAAATATAAATAAAAAATAATTACAAAAAAAACCTATCAATGACCTTAAAAAACCATCCCAAAACCTGAAATCAACCATAAACAAAAAATCATCCTAGGCTCATATGTTTTTTAGGCATTTTCAAGGTAAAAACAATCACCTAATATGAATTCTTCTCATCGAATGGATCCATTTGATACAAAGACCGATTGTTTTGGTGGCTAAAATTGAAGCAAATGATATTTTTCTCTCTCTATCATAGGAATTCAACGGCCTTTCTTTTTTTTCTCTCAAATTAAAAACTAAAAACTAAATAAAAATAAATTTTTATATCAAAATTAAATTGAAAAAATATTGAGATACCGAGTAAGTATAATTTTTAAAGTATGAGGACTAAATTTAGTCCCCTATCTTTCAATTTTATCCATAGTTTGATTTAATTTCCTTGGAATTTGGCTAAAAAAATATATAAACTTACAAAAAAAAATTGAGAATTAAATTAAAAAAAATAAAATTGTTCCATAGTAAAATATAAAAGGATAAACAATACATTTTTGCACTGACTACACGTTTTAGATATTTTGCATCTTCTCAAAATATTTCCTCATACAAAACTTACTAGTATTCCAAACAAGGAGAAAGGGCAAATTGTTGGGGATTATCTATGTTCCAGCAACCAAAACCAATCAAAGCAAAAGGAAAATCCTAGAAAGTGACCAAACAACACCATAAAGTCAAGAATCCAACGAGTTTCATAAAAGTGTACGATCCCTCATCAATGTGCAGTTGAAAAACTACTACAGCTTGCCTTTATAAAAATGGATCCTTGCTCTCCATCTGGGCTTACACCGACGCTTCACGTGTTTTTAAAAATTTTAATATATTTTGAATTATTTTATTGTACTGATATTAAAAATAATTTTTTTAAATAAAAAAATATTAATAATATATATTTTGATATAAAAAATTATTTAAAAAATAATCGCAACTACACTTACAAGCAGTCTTAGAAACAACATGCAGTTTTTGTGCTTCTTTTTATTGCTGAATATAGAAGCTGCAATAGCCATTGACATTATAAAAACAACTCAGTCCATCGGAAAGGGTGATGCCACAGATAATGAAATAATAATAATAATAATCTAAAAATGTCTTAATCTCCCCCATAAGAATGTGAGGAGAGAGAGGTTGCCTGAATAACATGTGAATGGAATCCTCTGTTCGTTAAGAATGAGAAAAATGGAGTCCTTGAAGATGATTGTTCAGTCATGGATGAAGAATATGACCTCACAGAAAACTATATAGCTTCGGCTTTTATGTCAAAAATGGAACATCGCTTTCGTGGTGAAGAAGTTGGGGCTATAAATATGAATATTTTCACATCTAATTAGCCATTCATGAACTGAGCTACAGAAAAAAAAACCATAGAAGTAACGATCGATGGGTTACATTCCCATGCTTCTTTTTTGCTTCTTTTCATTGCTGAATAGAGTGACGGCCACAGCCATTGACATCATAAACACAACTCAGTTCATCAGGGATGCATGGCGATCCCATAGTTTCAGCAGATGGAACCTATGAATTAGGATTTTTCAGCCCGGGAAAGTCCAAAAACAGATATATTTTCGAGTAAAAACTGACAGCTATTCCTAAAAATTAAACAGATATATGACTTGTTGAATATTCATGAACATTTTTTTTAAAAAAATCCACATATTAGGTTCATATATAATATAATTATTCATAAAAATATTTTTTAAAATAATTTTGCAGGTGAAGTATAGCAACAATCCTATGTCTAGAAAATGAGGCTGTGAGTTTTTAGGTCCTATAAAGTATAAACCTAATTTTCAACAAGTTTTTATTTAAAAATATTATAAAAACTTCAATAACTTTATTTTTAATCTTAAAGCACCCTCTAATTAGCTTAAAAACTTAAAATCAAATCAAATGAAAAATATTTTTGGATCCCGATCTAATTTTTTTTAATATGATTAAAGAGTAAAACCATTTTTATAAAACTCTCTTCTCCAATATAAATTTATTATTGCTAAAATCAATTTTTTTTGTGGTAAGAATATGGATGCTCAAAACTTTCTCTCTTCTTTTTTTTTTTTTTTTTTGAACTTTTCTACTCTTTTTCCATCTCACAAGAACTAAAATATAAGGGAAATAAAGTTTGGATTGGAATGTAAATATTCAAAACTACAAGGATCAAATATGAGAAATTCAAAAAATTAAGGGATCAAAAAGGTATTTTCATATAAAAAATTGCCTATTGTTCAATGAACAGTGAGATTCATTGGTTGAGTATAATAAAATAATAATAATAATAATCTAAAAATGTCTTAATCTCCCCCTTAAGAATGTGAGGAGAGAGAAGTTGTCTGAATAAACATGTGAATGCAATCCTCTATTCGTTAAGAATGAGAAAATGGAGTCCTTGAAGATGATTGTTCACTCATACATGAAAAATGGAACATCGCTTTCGTGGTGAAGAAGTTGTGGCTATAAATATGAATATTTTCACATCTAAGCCATTCATTAACTGAGCTACAGAAAAAAACCATAGAAAGTAACGATGGGTTACATTCCCATACTTCTTTTTTGCTTCTTTTCATTGCTGAATAGAGTAACGGCCACAGCCATTGACATCATAAACACAACTCAGTTCATCAGGGATGGCGATACCATAGTTTCAGCAGATGGAACCTATGAATTAGGATTTTTCAGCCCTGGAAAGTCCAAAAACAGATACCTGGGCATATGGTATGGGAAAATACCAGTTCAAACTGTAGTTTGGGTTGCCAATAGAGAAACTCCCCTTAATGATTCGTTGGGGGTCTTAAAGATAACAAACAAAGGAATTCTTATCCTTCTCGATCGCAGTGGGAGCGTGATTTGGTCTTCCAACACAGCAAGACCTGCGAGGAATCCAACCGCTCAACTTTTGGAGTCAGGAAACCTTGTTGTGAAAGAGGAGGGCGATAACAACCTTGAAAATTCCTTGTGGCAGAGTTTTGAACATCCGACTGATACGATACTGCCAGGCATGAAGCTAGGAAGGAGTAGAATAACAGGAATGGAATGGTCCATGACATCATGGAAATCAGAAGATGATCCTTCCAGAGGTAACATTACATGTAAACTTGCTCCTTATGGATATCCTGACATTGTTGTGATGGAAGGTTCGCAAGTGAAGTACCGATCTGGACTCTGGGATGGTCTGCGGTTCAGTGGCGTGCCTAGCACAAAACCAAATCCGATATACAAATATGAATTTGTTTTCAATGAGAAGGAGATATTTTACAGAGAAAGTCTTGTTGATAAGTCGATGCATTGGAGGCTCGTGACAAGACAGAATGGTGATATCGCGAGCTTTACTTGGATTGAGAAAACACAAAGTTGGTTGCTTTATGAAACAGCAAATACAGATAATTGTGATGGATATGCACTATGTGGTGCAAATGGTTTCTGTGATATTCAAAGCTCTCCAATGTGTGATTGCTTGAATGGATTTGTACCAAAATCCCCAAGAGATTGGGACGTGACTGATTGGGCAAATGGTTGTGTTAGAAGGACTCCACTAAATTGTTCTGGAGATGAGTTCCGAAAGCTCGCTGGAGTGAAGATGCCTGAGACAAAATCATCGTGGTTTAGCAAGACGATGAATCTTGAGGAGTGCAGGAACACGTGCTTGGAGAAATGCAACTGTACAGCATATTCAAATCTGGACATCAGGAACGGAGGAAGTGGGTGCTTGCTCTGGTTCGGCGACCTGGTTGACATTAGAGTTTTTGCTGAAAACGAGCAAGAGATTTATATACGAATGGCCGAATCAGAACCAGGTATGAATTTATCTTAAGACAAGAAAACTCACTATCTAGCAACTTGTGGCTGAGTCATTCTTTAAATAGTAACTGCCAATTTAAAGCTAAAATAGGAAATCAAGCATATTAGATATAGAAGAAGATTTTCCTTCACTTTATTTTTCCTGCGCTTCTGCAGCTATCTTTTCCATTATAGTATATTTCTCAAAAATCTTCATTTTCAATCTCGTTGCAAACCGTGTTTCCTTGTAACTATATTACACGGGATACAGAGACTTTACTAAGAACGAATTTGGAAATGAATCAAAATATGCACTATCCACAGGGCAGACTAAATAGAAGTCATTGTCAACACGGACAAATCGTAGCTAATAGATAACCATTGTCAACACGGACAAATCGTAGCTAATACCTCTTGACTTTCCTATTGTTGTCTTTTAACTCCAGTTTTTCTCTTCCATGTTGTAGATATTGGAGATGGTGCCAGGATAAATAAAAAAGGCGAAACCAAGAATAGGATCATAATAAGCTCTGTGTTATCTACTGGGATTCTGTTCCTTGGCCTAGCCTTGGTCTTGTATGCTTGGATGAAGAAGCATCAGAAAAACAGTACGTAATTCACACCATGAACATTTAACAAGTACTCTGTCTCTCAATTTTCAGATAAGATGTTTTGTTTCTTTTGAATTTTGATTTTTAAAAATGGAAGGCATCGTCAAAATGCTAAAAGAGTATTTGGTGGCTTACTGTAACCAAAAATATTGTTCCCATGCTTCTTTCTTATTCAAGTCTGTTCTGCGTGCAGGACAAATGACAGAAGCTCTGGAAAGAAGTTCAAATAAGATGCAGAGGAAGGAAGATCTGGAACTTCCATTGTTTGATTTCAGTACCTTGGCTTGTGCAACAAATAATTTCTCTACCGACAATAAACTTGGAGAAGGGGGTTTCGGAACAGTTTATAAGGTACTAATCTAAAAACAATCATGCAACTAGGTTGCTTCAATTTTTCATGGCACAAACTGATGGCAGCTCTGATTTTTATAATATGTTGTTATTACTTTGCTTGGAACTTCTACCACGGACAGCCTTTAAACATAAAACAATGACTGCTTGGAAAGTGTTCAAACTTTATAGTCACAACAGATGCAAGTAGTGCGGAACATCACACTGTGATTCCCGAATTTCACAAGACAAATGATTGCTTATGATACTGAGTGATTGTTTGCAGGGAACATTAGCAGATGGACGAGAAATAGCAGTGAAGAGGCTCTCTAAGATTTCGAGACAAGGTCTTGATGAGTTAGAAAATGAAGCCAATTATATTATGAAACTCCAGCACCGGAATCTAGTGAAGCTTCTAGGATGCTGCATCGAAAGAGATGAAAAGATGTTGATCTATGAATTCTTGCCTAACAAAAGCTTGGACTTTTTTATTTTCGGTATGAATCTCTCAAAACCGCTACAAATTCTTTCCATTTATATAATGGCAATATAGGGCAGTCATTGCACCGTAACCAAATCTCAGTGAACAAGGCCATGAGCTGTGGCTTAAGAAGAAAAAAAAGCACACTAGATGAGTCGGGGATACAAGTTAATTACTGGGACAAATGGGGAGCCATAAGCTCCAAAACAATCATCTGTTGTGTTTCCTTCAAAACTCTTGGGAAAATGGCAAACCAATTTGTGATTTTATTTGAACATTCTTTGATTTTTAAGTTTTCATTTCCTTTCTTTCGTACCTTTCATATCCATTTAGGAATCTGATGCTATAATGATTTGACTTGGGCAAATAATTGACAGAAAAAACACGAAGCTTTCTACTTGATTGGCCTAAGCGCTACAACATTATCAATGGTATTGCTCGTGGACTTCTTTATCTTCACCAGGATTCAAGATTAAGAGTAATTCATAGAGACCTGAAAGCCGGCAATATTTTATTGGATTATGAGCTGAACCCGAAAATTTCAGATTTTGGCCTGGCTAGAAGTTTTGGAGGAAATGAAATTGAAGCCAATACTAATAAAGTGGCTGGTACATAGTAAGTGTCTCCTCTGACATGTGATTTTTATCTCTTTTTTTTCACATACACCTCTTAACATTCCATGAATGAGTGCAGCGGCTACATATCCCCTGAGTATGCAAATTATGGACTCTACTCGGTAAAATCAGACATCTTCAGCTTCGGTGTATTGGTGCTAGAGATAGTGAGTGGGAACAAGAACAGAGGATTCAGTCATCCAGACCACCATCTCAACCTTCTTGGGCATGTAAGTTTCAAAACTATTTTATTTACTCTTCTTTTCATTTTACTCTTGAGCACCTATGTTAGGTTGCAGGTGCTTGGCATGTTTTGGACACTCGGACACTTCAAATGCTTTAAATATTTGTAAGAGTCTGTAAACTAATCCAGTCTGAAAATGATATGCATGATGGTTTTGGATCAAAGAGTCATGGGGAGATGGAGTCAATGCAAATATTTTCTTATTTCTAGATACCAAATCTGTTATAATAACATGGTTTTGTTTATTAGGCTTGGATACTGTTCAAAGAAAACAGGTCTTTGGAACTGGCTGCAGATTCAATAGCTATAACATGCAATTTATCAGAAGTGCTACGATCAATTCACGTGGGTTTATTGTGCGTGCAAGAAAATCCAGAAATTAGGCCAACCATGTCAAATGTAGTTTTGATGTTAGGTAATGATGATGTACTGCCTCAGCCTAAGCAACCAGGTTTCTTCACTGAAAGGGATGTGATTGGAGCAAACTGTTCATCCAGCCTCAGCAAACCATGTTCAGTTAACGAATGCTCGGTTTCAGAGTTAGAACCAAGATAGATTGCTTTTAATGTTGTCGGTGTTGATATTTTGTTTCTCTATTGTTATGCCGTGTACTCTTATATTCTCGATATTGTCCCCGGTGACAAACGTATCTACCTCAGAACTGCACTGTGTAAGGTCATTAACGTTGGAATTAATTTTGAAGTCTTTGTTTTCTATTTTTTAAAGGTATTTTCTAGATTTATACATTGAACTATTAAATAAATATTTATTTTTTAAATTTCTTGAATTATCTTAGACTAGTATAAATATATATTTAGAGTATTATAAATCCAAGTTCAAATCCATTGAGACTTCCTTTCTTAAGAGAGTAATATTTATATAAATGAGATTTATTTTTCACCATGTTTTCTATATTTCTATTTTTACTTTTCTCCTTCAAATATTTCTAGCAATACCAACGCCGTTGATCTGTTATATCCAATTAGAATTCAAATGGCGTTCCTTCCAATACACTTCCATTTATTATAGCCATCTCTGTCTTTTTTTTATTTTCCTTTACATTTCTTTTTATTAGGTTAATGAATGCTGTGAAGCTACCACTTAATTAATTGGTGTGGAAGACAAATATTAGAGGAGTTGTTGTATAATTGGTGTCATGATTTATAGCATAATTTGTGGCATAATTGGTGCCATGATTTATGGCATTTGTCCCCTCACTCTTGCCTATAAATAGACAATGCCTTCAAGGTTATTTTACACACCAAGTAAGAGAAGAGAAAAGGAGAGTGAAGAGAGAGTAATTGTTGCGATGTCGCGGTCGCACAAATTAATTACCCTAGCTTCAAACACAACACACAAGATAGTATAGAGCAAGCAAGGGGTCGATCCCACGAGGAAGATTCAAGTCAGATTTTTATGCTAGATGATATGCAATTGGGGGGGGGTTGGACGTTATCTAGGCTAAAGCAAAAGAAAACAGAAAACTATCAAACTAAATTTAATAAAATCAGAAAATTATCAAGAGAACAAACCTTGGTCACATGCACACATCCACCTACAGAAATCAGAACTGATCATGGAAACGAAACATCAATTTATATTCTGAATATTTATCTCTTCTTAACATTGGTTAGTTAACGGATCCGCCGTATAACTAGCCCTAACCATCAAACAACCACAGTGTCCGCACTAGTAATTTAATTCAATGGCAGCCTTAAGAACTAGATAAGTTGATTAATCAAGAAAACATAACTGTCCGCAGTCTATGTTTGATTTGATTGAATGTTCTCCCTAAGATTAATAACGTAGATCCGCCACAATTATTAAACTCAGTTGCTTCACAAGTTCATATACCACAACTCCGGTTTTGATATCAAACTTAACAATAGATTGTCTACAATAATAACTTAGAGTCCGCTCTAGCAATTAAAATAAACAATCATAGGAAAAATAAGCATAAGAGAACAAACATATTCATCATATAAACTGAAAAGAAAAGGTAAAATAAATCTCACAGTTCTTGAAATCCGAAGGTTTCCGTGTCCTTGCAACCAAGAAAAAGTGTTTAGCCTTGCATGTTTGTTGAACAACTAATCAAAAAGAAGGAAGAATGCATAATTTAGGGTTTCTTAGAGGAAGGGGGCGTTTTTCTCTCCTTGGCTGGCTGCTCCCCTTCTCTTCTCTCATTCTTTTTATATCCTAGGAAACCCTAGGTCTCTATTTTACAAAATAGTCCTCCATTAAGTAGATTGTTTACATTTAAGTACTTCAATAACTATTTTCCTAAAAAGGAGAAATAGCCTTGCATGAAATCTTCAAGCTTTGATTTAGAGGAGCTAAATTGCTGAAATAAAAACTTGGATATCGGTTTAAATGCTTCGGAATGTCATTTGGACTCGTTTCTTCACGAAACCTGTTTGCTGGCAGAATTCAGATGTCATCTTTGAAAAATCATATCTCCCTCATATGACATCGTTTTTTTCTGAACTTTTGAGCGTTTATATAACTTTGAGTCATGAATCCAACAAAATTGAGTTTGCATCAATTGGACTTCTGTAGCTCCAGATATTCAAGTTGGAATGGCCGAAGGTCAACACTGGCAGATTGCGAGATTTGACTTTGAAGGCTGCGATTTCCATGCTCTTCCTTATTTTATTTTCTTGCCTTAGATGTCTAGAAAGGTATGGATGTTACCTTTTTAATTCCACTGGAATCACTTCATTTCAACCTCTAGAGCTCATGCTCTGCACAAAACATCGACTGAAGGTCAAATCTGCCAATTATCTCCAATTTACTCCTTTTTGCATCTTTCATCCAAAAGTGCCTTCAAAACATAAAACAAAGAATATCAAGGCATTTTATATATAAAACATAGGCAAAACACTAGTTAAATGTGGGTGAAACTATTGAATAATATGGTTGCATCAGTAATCCCACAAAATTGTGAGGTATTTGTGAGAGAGTAAGTGAGGTGTTTTCTCCTAATAATAGAGAGATTCTTAGTTGTTCTCCTATTATCTGAGAGAGGTTGTAATTCCCACATTACTTAGTAAAATTCTTCTATACTTGCCTGTGGATGTAGCCCAATTGGGTGAACCACGTAAATTCTTGTGTGTCTCATTTCTCATTTTATCCTATCTCGTGCCTTTTATCTTGTCAGGTTTGCATGCCAGTATCCTAACAGTGGTATCAGAGCCTTCTTGGTTGGTGTTGTTAATACACAAAAGTCATTCGTGTATATGGTTACTATTCACGTCTACGGCACTATTCACCTATACGGCACTAGTCACCCATACGATACTGTTTACATACGATACTGTTGGCGTCTATAGAAAATCAGTGCGGTGAATAAATACAGGCTAGGAAGTTCTGTCTAAGGAGATTAGGTTTTAAGCGGGACCGTTTGTGACCCCTCCAATCTTTCCTGGGAACTTACTTAGTGAAGTGTTATTTACACGATACTAGTTCTATATACGTTATAGATCTGTGAAATGGTGATAGCTGAATAGATCACGGTGAATAAAATGGCAGCAAAGTACGAGATTGAGAGGTTCAAGGGGAGCAATTTTTCATTGTGGAAAATGAGAATCAAGGCAATCTTAAGGAAAGACAATTGTTTGGCAGCAATTGGGGATCGACCCGCGGAGATCACTGATAATGCAAAATGGAATGAGATGGATGGCAATGCTATTGCTAACATACATTTAGCATTAGCTGATGAAGTATTATCAAGTGTGGTTGAGAAGAAAACAGCTAAAGAGATATGAGAGACTCTAACAAAGCTATATGAATCCAAGTCTTTACACAATAAGATTTTCTTAAAGCGGAGACTTTATACCCTTCGAATGGCAGAAACCACGGCGGTGACTGACCACATCAACACAATAAGGACTCTATTTTCACAACTCACTACGTTGGGTCAACAAATAGAGGAAAGTGAACGTGCAGAGCTTCTACTTCAAAGTCTTCCAGATTCGTATGATCAACTCATTATCAACTTGACCAATAATATCCTCACAGACTATTTAGTCTTTGATGATGTTGCAGCCGCCATCTTGGAATAAGAAAATAGGCGCAAAAATAAAGGAGACAGAAATAGTTCAAACCAAGCAGAGGCATTATTGGTGTAAAGAGGGAGATCAACGGAGTGTGGCTCTAGTGGGAGTCAAAGGCAAGGGAGGTCCAAATCAAGAAGCAAGAAGACTGTGAAATGCTACAACTGTGGTAGAAAAGGGCACTTCAAAAGGGATTGTTGGTTTAAAAAGGGTATAGAGAATACTGCAGAGTCATCAAAACCTCAAGGATGTGTTGCAAGCACCTCAGAAGATGGAGAGGTTTTATATAGTGAAGCAGCGACAATCTCTACAGATAGAGAAGAGCTCACTGAGGTCTGGCTAATGGATTCAGAAGCAACGTGGCATATGACTCCTAATCGAGATTGGTTCCAAACATATGAACCCATCTCTGGAGGCAAAGTGTTCATGGGTGATAATCATGCTGTAGAGATTGCTGGCATTGGCACCATCAAATTGAAGATGTATGATGGCTTGATTCGCATTATTTCAGGAGTGCGACATGTGAAAGACTTAAAGAAGAATCTTTTGTTCGTAGGATAATTTGATAGTCTTGGCTGTAAAATCCGAACAGACAATGGAATAATGAAAATTGTCAAAGGAGCGCTGGTGGTTTTCAAGGCGAGAAAGACAGTTGCAAACATGTTTGTATTAATGGGAGAAACACATCATGGGGCAGAAGCGTCAATCACATCAGCCAGTCCTGCAGAAGAGAACACGATGATGTGGCATCAAAAACTAGGCCACATGTCAGAGAAAGGTTTGAAAGTTCTCTCTGATCAGAAGTTACTCCCTGGGCTTACAAAGGTTACTTTACCCTTTTGTGAGCATTGTGTTACAAGCAAACAGCACAGGTTGAAGTTTGACACATCAACAACTAAGAGCAAATGCATCTTAGACCTGATTCACTCTGATGTTTGGCAAGCATCGGTTGTATCCTTGGGAGGAGCAAGATACTTTGTATCATTCATAGATGACTTCTCCATGAGATGTTGGGTATATCCAATTAGAAGGAAGGCAGATGTGTTCGCAGTCTTTAAAACTTTCAAAGCGCGGGTGGAACTTGAATCTGAAAAGAAGATCAAGTGTTTGAGGATTGACAATGGAGGAGAATATACCAGTGATGAATTTGATAACTTCTATCAACATGAAGGTATCAAAAGGCAGTTCACAACGGCATACACTCCACAACAAAATGGAGTGGCAGAGCAGATGAACAGAACTCTATTAGAAAGAACAAGAGCAATGTTGAAGGCTACAGGTCTAGGACAGTCATTCTGGGTAGAAGTAGTCAATACCGCCTGTTATGTGATAAATCAATCTCCATCAACTGCAATTGAGCTGAAGACACCGATGGCGATGTGGACTGGGAAGCCAGCTGATTATTCTCGATTGCATATATTTGAAAGTCTTGTGTACGTGATGTACAATACACAAGAAGTTAGCAAGCTGGATTCAAAATCCAGAAAATATGTATTCTTGGGATATGCTGATGGAGTGAAGGGGTATCGCTTGTGGGATCCCACTGCCCACAAAGTAGTCATCAGCAGAGATGTCATATTTGCAGAAGGTAAAATGCAAATGGAAGAACATAATAGCATTCTAAAGAAGACTACAGCAGTCCAGATTGAAAATACTCAGAATCATACTTCTTCTAAAGCTGCACCAGAGCATGAAGAGCAAGAACAAATAGAGTCTGAAACTCCTGAAGTTCGGCGGTCGACTCGTGAAAGAAGACCACCGACTTGGCACTCAGAATATAGTACTGAGAGCAATATTGCATATTGTCTTCTAACAGAGGATAGAGAGCCATCAACTTTCCATGAGGCTATCAAAAGCACAGATGTATCTATGTGGATGACAGCAATGCAAGAGGAGATTGAAGCTCTTCACAAGAATAACACTTGGGATCTTGTTCCGCTACCACAAGGAAGAAAGGCCATTGACAACAAATGGGTTTACAAGATAAAACGTGATGGCAATGATCAAGTGGAGCGGTATCGTGCAAGATTGGTGGTGAAAGGATATGCTCAGAAAGAAGGAATAGACTTCAATGAGATATTTTCTCCGGTGGTACGACTTACTACAATCAGAGTAGTCTTGGCAATGTGTGCTATATTTGATCTTCACCTAGAGCAGTTAGATGTGAAAACTGCATTTCTTCATGGAGAACTTGAAGAAGAAATTTATATGCTCCAACCAGAAGGTTTTGCTGAAACAGGCAAAGAGAACTTGGTTTGCAGGTTGAACAAATCTTTATACGGTCTCAAACAGGCGCCGAGGTGTTGGTACAAGAGATTTGATTCCTTTATAATTAGCCTTGGGTACAACAGACTGAGTTCAGACCATTGTACGTATTACAAGAGGTTTGAAGAAGATGATGTTTTCATCATTCTATTGTTGTATGTGGATGACATGTTGGTAATAGGCCCCAACAAAGATCGAGTCCAAGAATTGAAGGCACAATTGGCTAGGGAGTTTGATATGAAGGACGTGGGACCAGCAAACAAGATTCTAGGGATGCAAATTCACCGAGACAGAAGTAAGAGGAAGATTTGGCTTTCTCAGAAGAATTATTTGAAGAAGATCTTGCGACGCTTCAACATGCAAGATTGTAAGCCAATTTCAACCCCACTTCCTGTTAACTTCAAATTATCCTCAAGTATGTCTCCTAGCAATGAAGCAGAGAGGATGGAGATGTCTCGAGTACCGTATGCATCAGTAGTGGGAAGTTTAATGTTTGCCATGATATGTACAAGACCAGACATTGCACAAGCAGTGGGAGCAGCTAGTCAATACATGGCAAATCCTGGTAGAGAGCATTGGAATACTATTAAGAGGATCTTGAGATATATCAAGGGTACCTTAGATGCCACATTATGTTATGGAGGATCAGAATTTACTGTCAGAGGTTATGTTGATTCAGATTTTGTTGGCGACCTTGAGAAAAGAAAACCCACTACAGGCTATGTGTTCATAATTGCAGGAGGAGCTGTGAGCTGAGTCTCTAAACTTCAGACTGTTGTAGCTTTATCCACAACAGAAGCTGAGTACATGGCAGCTACACAAGCTTGTAAAGAAGCAATATGGATGAAGAAACTTATGGAGGAGCTCAGACACAAACAAGAGAAGATTCATTTGTATTGTGATAGTCAGAGTGCCTTGCATATTGCAAGGAATCCGGCGTTTCATTCAAGAACAAAACACATAGATGTTCAGTATCACTTTGTTCGCGAAGTGGTGGAAGATGGAAGTGTGGACTTTCAAAATATTCACACAAAGGAAAACCCAGCAGATGCTTTGACCAAACCAGTCAACACTGATAAGTATATATGGTGTAGATCCTCTTCTGGCCTAGCAGAAACATAAGCAGCATGAAGATGGCAAGTATAGAAAGGATAGAAGAATCACAGATGATCAAGTGTGAAGACTTGATTAAATCATCAAAGTCTTCAAGTGGGAGAATGTGAAGCCACCACTTAATTAATTGGTGGAAGAAAAATATTAGTGGAGTTGTTGTATAATTGGTGCCATGATTTATGGCATAATTTGTGGCATAATTGGTGCCATGATTTATGGCATTTGTCCCCTCACTCTTGCCTATAAATAGACAATGCCTTCAAGCTTATTTTACACACCAAGTTAGAGAAGAGAAGAGGAGAGTGAAGAGAGAGTAATCCCACAAAATTGTGAGGTATTTGTGAGAGAGTAAATGAGGTGTTTTCTCCTAATAATAGAGAGATTCTTAGTTGTTCTCCTATTATCTGAGAGAGGTTGTAATTCCCACATTACTTAGTAAAATCCTTCTATACTTGCCTGTGGACGTAGCCCAATTGGGTGAACCACGTAAATTCTTGTGTGTCTCATTTCTCATTTTATCCTATCTCGTGCCTTTTATCTTGTCAGGTTTGCATGCCAGTATCCTAACAAATGCCACTGATAGAAAAATAAGAGAATTATGCTATAATTTTTTTATTGCAAATCAAATATCAGGTTTTCACATTCTAAAATTCAGAATTGATTTTAGTTCAGCAACATGTCTCTAGAAATTAATAAAAAAAAAGGACGGGGGGGAGGGGGGGTGAGTGCTGTGTGGGGTTAGTGTATGACTAAAATGATAAACAAATTTTCTATGAATTATGTGTATGAAGAACGGCATGGGTAGTGATTTCCCCGTATCTTTTAAGAGTTTTGTTAGTTAATTTTATCTATATTGGGTTTTTTTTTTGTTTAATATGGATGTTTAGGCAAGTTTGCGTGCACCTCGACTAATCCCACGGGCCCTGAAGTTAACGATAATGTAAGTCTCTAGTAGCTATTATATGAGCAACTACAAGGTTTAAACCTGAGATAACAGAGAGAGCAAACCTTTTGATTTCAAACTTTTATTATTGAACTATCATCTAGATTATTGATTTTTTCTTAAAAAACCAAAAATATAAGTGCAATGTGGGGTTAGTGCTACGTGTCGAGGAGAAATTTGACAGCAGATAGCGAGGAGGCTTCCATGTTTGAATTTGTAAGCGTATAGAAGAAAAAAAATAGAGTCTCCTATGGCTACCAACTAATGTTTTGCCTAAAGTATGATTCTTTGGACCTTTTGTGGAATGGAATTATTTGGAATTTGAAAGATGGCGTCCCCTTCAATTCTATGGGTCTAAGTCTTCGTAATATTTTTTTTCCCTGTAGATATGTTAAAAAAAATTATTGATGTATAATTTTTTTAAAAAAAATAAATTATTTGATTTTTCTAAATAAAGTTAAAAAAAAATAAAGGTTGGCCTTTTTAAAAAGAAATCCAAAAGATCTCACGAACCAATTCCTACGCCCAAAGCAAGTGTGCTTGCCCATTTTAATGTTTTTTTTTTTTTTTTGCTTGGATGCATGGACGGTGCGTCATCTTTCCAACCAATATTTTTTCTTGCAAACGACGGCCTACGACCCTTCATCTGGGACAACAGATGACCTGTTGTCAGTTTCTCCAGTTTTGGGTTATTAAAAAATTGATTTTTCAACTTCAAAAATTTATTTTCAGTATTTGTTTTACTATAAAATACTTATGAATTAACCTATATACCTGTATAAATTATTTAATGTCTTCAAACAATTCAAAAATTGATTTATAAATAAAAAAATAACTTAAAATCCAAAACATTTTCGAGATTAGATCTAATTTCTAAAGTAATTTTAAGGTGGATTAACATCAAAGTTAGACTCTTTTTTTTTTAATGAAACCCATAAAATATAAAAATTAATTTTTTTAGTGAACAAAATCAAATCAACCATCAACTTTTTTTCTTTACAATCAAATTCAACTAATCTCTCTTTTACCTTTCTAATCAAGAATAAAAAAATAAAAAAATAAAGATTTATACTAAAATTATTTTAAAAAAAATTAAAGAGACCGAAACATTATTTCATTATTTAAAAGTAGGACCAAAATGAACTTTTTTCTAAAGTTTTGAACCGCCATCCATTTTTTTCTTCATCTTATTTACTTTGATGCTCTAACTTTAAATTCTTTTTTTTTAATAAATTAACCGAAATCGACTATCAATTTGGTTTTAAAAGGACCCAATGGTGTAGAAAAAAAAAAGACTAAAATAAATGGTGGAGTTGTATGTGTGTGGCTACAGTAACTTACCCATAACATTTAGAGTTTTGATAATTTTGTCTTTTAATGAAATGAGTGAGTGCCGTGTGGGGTTAGGGGTATTTGTCCGAGACAAATTTGACATGGATAGCGAGGAGCCTTCTATCTTTGAATTTGGAAGTAAATGGAATATATATATATATATATATATATATATATATATATATATATATATATATTCAGTCTCCTAAGGCTAAACTATGCTTGTTTGGACCTTTTGTGGAATGGAATTATTTGGACTTTGAAGGAGGACATCCCCTTCCGTTCTACGAGTCCAAGTCTTCCTAGAAAATTTCACGCGTTTTTTTGTCATTGATTGCCTTAAGAACCGGCAGTCATTAGTCGTGAGAATTGCATATTTTCTAATGCAATCAACAACAAATCATTTAATTCGGAAAAAAATATAATTCATTTAATTAGAAAAAAAATATAATTTAAGTTAATTAGATTATTATGTGAAATAATCAGATTATGGGACTAGAATATCAGAATAAAAAAATAAATATAAATTATAAAACTTAAATCCCAATCAATCCTTTAAAAGTATGAAAATGAAAAGAAAAGAAAAAGTCTTAGTCTCCCCTTGAGAATGTGAGGAGAGAGAAGTTGTCTGAATAAACATGTGAATGAGAAAATGGAGTCCTTGAAGATGATTGTTCACTCATACATGAAAAATGGAACATCGCTTTCGTGGTAAAGAAGTTGGGGCTATAAATATGAATATTTTCACATCTAAGCCATTCATTAACTGAGCTACAGAAAAAAATCATAGAAGTAACGATGGGTTACATTCCCATACTTCTTTTTTGCTTCTTTTCATTGCTGAATAGAGTAACGGCCACAGCCATTGACATCATAAACACAACTCAGTTCATCAGGGATGGCGATACCATAGTTTCAGCAGATGGAACCTATGAATTAGGATTTTTCAGCCCTGGAAAGTCCAAAAACAGATACTTGGGCATATGGTATGGGAAAATACCAGTTCAAACTGTAGTTTGGGTTGCCAATAGAGAAACTCCCCTTGATGATTCGTTGGGGGTCTTAAAGATAACACACAAAGGAATTCTTATCCTTCTCGATCGCAGTGGGAGCGTGATTTGGTCTTCCAACACAGCAAGACCTGCGAGGAATCCAACCGCTCAACTTTTGGAGTCAGGAAACCTTGTTGTGAAAGAGGAGGGCGATAACAACCTTGAAAATTCCTTGTGGCAGAGTTTTGAACATCCGACTGATACGATATTGCCAGGCATGAAGCTAGGAAGGAGTAGAATAACAGGAATGGATTGGTCCATGACATCATGGAAATCAGAAGATGATCCTTCCAGAGGTAACATTACATGTAAACTTGCTCCTTATGGATATCCTGACATGGTTGTGATGGAAGGTTCGGAAGTGAAGTACCGATCTGGACTATGGGATGGTCTGCGGTTCAGTGGCGTGCCTAGCACAAAACCAAATCCCATATACAAATATGAATTTGTTTTCAATGAGAAGGAGATATTTTACAGAGAAAGTCTTGTTGATAAGTCGATGCATTGGAGGCTCGTGACAAGACAGAATGGTGATGTCGCGAGCTTTGCTTGGATTGAGAAAAAACAAAGTTGGTTCCTTTATGAAACAGCAAATACAGATAATTGTGATCGATATGCACTATGTGGTGCAAATGGTTTCTGTGATATTCAAAGCTCTCCAGTGTGTGATTGCTTGAATGGTTTTGTACCAAAATCTCCAAGAGATTGGGACGCGACTGATTGGGCAAATGGTTGTGTTAGAAGGACTCCACTAAATTGTGCTGGAGATGGGTTCCGAAAGCTCGCTGGAGTGAAGATGCCTGAGACAAAATCATCGTGGTTTAGCAAGACGATGAATCTTGAGGAGTGCAGAAACACGTGCTTGGAGAAATGCAACTGTACAGCATATTCAAATCTGGACATCAGGAATGGAGGAAGTGGGTGCTTGCTCTGGTTCGGCGACCTGGTTGACATTAGAGTTTTAGATGATAATGAGCAAGAGATTTACATACGAATGGCCGTATCAGAACTAGGTATGAATTTATCTTAAGACAGGAAAAGTCAGTATTAGTTTTAATCACCTTGCAAACTGTGTTTCCTTGTAAATATATAACACAGGATCCAGACACTCCACTAAAAATGAGTGATTCACTCTTAGTAAATTGTGTGGATCCTGTGTTATATATATATAGAGTCGAGATTTGCCCAATCCACACCTTTGCCATCATGGACAAATCCTTGCTAATAGATAACCAAGAGGAAGGGTGCTTGTAGCTAATAAAAAATTTCTAGCCATACTAAATTCAATTCGATTTACTTTCCTATTGTTGTATTTTCACTCCAGTTTTTCTCTGCCAAGTTGTAGATAATGGAGATGGTGCCAAGATAAATAAAAAATCCAAAGCGAAGAAAAGGATCATAATAAGCACTGTGTTGTCTACTGGGATTCTGTTCCTTGGCCTAGCCTTGGTCTTGAGTGTTTGGATGAAGAAGCAGCAGAAAAACAGTACGTAATTCACACCATGAACATTTAACAAATACTCCATCTCTCCTTTTCCAGATAAGTTTTGATTCTTTTAAATTTTGATTTTAAAAAATACAAGGCAACGTTAAAATGTAAGAGTGTATTTGGTGACGTAAAGAAATCATGCTGGGGCCAAAAATATCGTTCCCATGCTTCGTTCTTATTCATGCCAGTTCCTCCTGCAGGAAAAATAGCAGATGCTCTGGAAAGAAGTGCAGATCATATGCACAAGGAAGATCTAGAGCTACCACTGTTTGATTTGGGTACTTTGGCTTGTGCAACAAATAATTTTTCTGTTGAAAATAAACTTGGAGAAGGGGGTTTCGGATCTGTTTATAAGGTACTAATCTATAAAGAATCAGGCATCTAGATGGCTTCAAAATTTCATGCTACAAACTCATGGCACCATTGATTTTTTTTGGTATTAGTTTCCTTGGAACTTCCATGGGACTGAGCCTTCTAAGAATAAAACAATGACTCTTCAGAAAGTGTTCAAACTTCAGAGTTACAACAGATGCAAGTAGTGTGCAACATCATACCATGACTCCCGACTTTCACAAGACTAAGTATGATTGCTTATGATACTGAGTGATTATTTGCAGGGAACATTAGAAGACAGGCGAGAAATAGCTGTGAAGAGGCTCTCTAAGAACTCAAGACAAGGACTTGATGAGTTCAAAAATGAGGCCAATTATATAGTGAAACTTCAGCACCAGAATCTAGTGAAGCTTCTAGGATGCTGCATTCAAGGAGATGAAAAGATACTGATCTATGAGTTTTTGCCTAACAGAAGCTTGGACATTTTTATTTTCGGTATGAATCTCCCAAAACCCCTACAAATTCTTTCCAATTACTGCACCTTAAAGCTTTCTCCACTTCCATGGTCACACATGCTGCCGTACCAAATTGTAATTTTAATTAAACATTTATTATGTTTTTAAGTATGGATTAGCTTTAATCCTAGTTTTTTTATATGCATTTTAAAAGCTGATCAGAGCTGGAATGATTTGACTTGGGAAAACAATTTGACAGAAAATACACACAGCTTTCTACTAGATTGGCCCAAGCGCTGCAACATTATCTTTGGGATTGCTCGTGGACTGCTTTATCTTCACCAAGATTCAAGACTAAGAGTAATTCATAGAGATCTGAAAGCCAGCAATATTTTATTGGATGATGAACTAAACCCAAAAATCTCAGATTTTGGCCTGGCTAGAAGTTTTGGAGGAAACGAAACTGAAGCCAATACTAATAAAGTGGCTGGTACATAGTAAGTGTCTCCTCCTGTGTGTGTTTTTATCTTCATTTTTTCACTAATAAAACTTAGCATTCCCTGAATAAGTGCAGTGGCTACATATCCCCTGAGTATGCAAATCATGGACTCTACTCACTAAAATCGGACGTCTTCAGCTTCGGCGTATTGGTGCTAGAGATAGTGAGTGGGAACAGGAACAGAGGATTCATTCATCCAGACCACAGCCTCAACCTTCTAGGACATGTAAGCCATCCATACCACACCTATGTTAGGTTCCAAGTGCTTGTCATGTTCTCTGTCTTTGGACACTTCAAATGCTTGAAATATCTGTAGATATTTTGAATCTGACAATGAAATGCATGACGGATTCTGGATCCTTGAGTCCAGGGATGTATTCTATTATATCTAAAAATCAAATCTATTCTAATTACATGATTCTGCTTATCAGGCATGGAGATTGTTTGAAGAAAACAGGCCTTTGGAACTGGTTGCAGAATCACTAGTAATAGCGTGCAATTTATCTGAAGTGCTACGTTCGATTCATGTGGGTTTATTGTGTGTGCAAGAAAATCCAGAAGATAGGCCAAACATGTCAAATGTTGTTCTGATGTTACGTGATGATGATACTCTGCCTCAGCCTAAACAACCAGGTTTCTTCACTGAAAGGGATCCGACTGAAGCAAGATATTCATCCAGCCTGAGCAAACCATGTTCAGTTAATGAATGCTCGATTTCAGAGTTAAGACCAAGATAGATTGCATTTTGCGCTGATATTTTGTATTGTTTCTAGATGGTTATTCTCTACTTTTCGAAATATTAATTTGTGGTTATGTTCTAGGCATATATAATTCAGCCATCCCACAAAGAAATAATGTATTTTGATCAACTATGGTAATATATGTATGGTATTTAAGGCTGGTGTAATAAAAGGTACGCATGAAGTGTAAAGAAATGGAGCTTCAAGTTATTTAACTCCATGGTGGCACATTCATAGAACTAGCTTCCATGACTTTCTTTGCTTCCGTGATAAGAACTGTCCATGACCATTTTGAGAGATCTCAAATTACGCCCTGTACTGTAAAATATCTTGCAAACTGCAGAGCAGTTTCTCATTGAGGATATCTGTCGAACGTTTTGCTGATATAAGGTAAACAATCTGTTTGAAAATAATTAGCACTAGATAGGTATGCAGCGATATGCCACGAGCTAGTCCAAATTTTCTCAACGCTACAAAATAATATTCAAATGATGTTAATCCATGACAAATCGGGTTAGATTTACTAAAGCGCGACTCATGATATAAGATTGAAACAATCTAAAAAAAAAAAATAAAAAAAAATCATAAAATTCAAGACTTAATAACTTAATGTCAAAGATAAAAAAAAAAAATCAAATAATATAGTGCCGAATAAGCAAATCCAAGTCAACTCGACTTAACTTGATAAATCCACAACTCGCGATTTGAGACTGGGATAAAAAAAAAATTCAAAAGAAGTACCCAGTAAAAACAACAAAGTTCAACAAAAAAAAACTTGAAAAAAAAACCCAAGCTAACCCGAGTTAACTTTACCAATCTGTCAACGTAATAACTAAACAGGAAAAAAAATAACAAATTTTAAGGGAAAATTATTGCATGCAAAATGATGAAATTAAAAAGGAAAAACTCATAAAAAAATCAAGGAAAAAAAATCAGACTTCTAAAAGAAACACTTAGCAAAAAATATCAAAGTTAAATTAAAAAACTTAGTAAGAAAATGCAAGTTAACTCAGGATAACTTTACCATATCGCACTCGGGATAACCCATCATGCGTTGACATGTACATTTGTTTTTAAATAATATTTAATGAAACATGCTCAAAGGTCAATAATTAAACGGCAAATGATAAAATAAAAAATTAATTTAAAAAAAAACAAAGTCAACTTAGGTTAACTTCACTAACTTGTAATCTGAAATATGAGGCAGGGATAACCCAATAAAAAAAAAGGTAGAACAAATTAATAAGTTCAAGGCCAATAATTCAATGTCAAATGATGGAAAAAAAAAACCAATTTAAAAAAAAAACCTAAAAAAAGATTAAACTTAAACCAGGTTCATCGTTAAAACTGGTAGATTGAGTTATGAGACTAATATTATCCTATAAAAAGCAAACATTAAAAAACCACTAAGAAAAATTTCAAACCAATTAAAATTTAATATAATTAATATTAAACAATAAGGACTAAACAATGCACAAAAATAATTGAAAGAAACTAATTAGGGACTAAATTAAAAAACAAAGAAAATGAAGAAAATGAAAAAAAAAAGAGCAATAAAAAATGAGGACATATTGGAAACCAAATAAAATTAAATTAAACTCCCAAGGACAAAATATAAAAAAATATAATGAAAAGAATAAAAAAATAGTAATAAAGAAAATGAGGACCTGATTGTATAAAAAAAATCTAATGAAATTAAATGATGAGGAACAAAATTAAAAATAAAACAAACTTAAAGAAGCATCAAATAAAAAAAATGAGAACCAAACCCAAAATAAATACAAACCGAAAAACACAATTGAATTTGTCAAAGCTCTAAACGTGTACCAAGGCTTAGGAGAGAGAAAAGAAGAGGAGGAGGAAAAAAAATCAATCATCGCAAAACCACAGCTCAAATGACAAAACATGTCACCCTAAAAGATGCATTGCCACCTTTCACATTGAATGAGTAGTAAATCGATTTTTTTTGCCACCGTACATGCCCTCACATACCACCAAAATAGCACGGGGTGATGACACACCTACGCGTGTGTGGCACGTGCAAATCTATTTTATTGATTTATTAATATTATAATAATACAAATTACTAAAAAAAACCTTAAGGGCATACAAATATTATATAAAAAAAACAATGATGTAAATATGAAAATACCTTCCCATGATAACCTTTAATTTTTCGAAGTCAAAAGAAAAACATGAAATTTTACCATACATGAAATGAGTAAAGACAAAACAATTCCTTTTAATATTTTTTAGATTTTAAGGGCATAAATATTATTTAATTATACAAATAAATCTATAAAGACACAAAAATCCCTGGACTAAAGGCCAATTTTTTGAGCTCTCCAGAGCAATATAGTATTTTTATTATATATAAAATATACAAACAACAATTTTGCCACAATCAAATCTCAAATAACTTTTAAATTTCATGAAAAATATAATTTTATCCTTGGTGTTAAGACAATTATTAAAAGCAATAAAGAGTAAAATTATCGTTACACGTGCTTGAATCTGATTCTCCTCAAATATCCTTTGTTTTTTGTTCATACGTCCAGTTATTCAATGGCAAGGTTGACCCTGGCTAGCAAGCACTGCTGTATGACATTGGTTAAAACATTAACCTACCTGCCTTGGATATATGCTGTGAAACCAAACAACAAAGCAAAACAGCCCAAGAATCAATGGATGACAATGTTGTGTCTTAAAGCCGCACGTTCAAGCACCACCAAGCCATTTTCCTTCCCTTTCTCGTCTCAGAACCACCAGCTCAAGCCCTTCTTCCTCTCCTTCGAGCCTTACTCTGCATCATCCAAATCCCAAATCAAAATGTCATCATCCACTCCATCCCAGACAGTAGAACACATAGTCCTCTTCAAAGTCAAAGAAAACACTGACCCCACTAAAATCAACACCATGATTAATTCCCTCAACCGTCTGATCTCGCTCGACTCCGTACTCCACCTAAACGCCGGTGCCCTCTACCGCACCAAATCCTCACCTATTCCCTTCACTCACATGCTCCACAGCCGTTACTCCTCTAAAGAAAATCTCTCCGCTTATGCTGTTCACCCTAGCCATGTCAGCGTGGTTAAAGAATCGGTTCAGCCGATCTGTGACGACGTCATGGCCGTCGATTGGGTAACAGATGATATCAACGGTGGTGGTTCATTGGTCCCACCTCCTGGGTCAGCGATTAGGTTGTCATTCCTTAAACTAAAAGAGGGTTTGGGGGATGAAGTGAAAGATGAGATACTGGGGTTAATTAAGGGGATTAAAGGGAAATATGGTGGGATTCATCAAATTAGCTGCGGTGAGAATTTCTCAGCTAGAGCCAAGGGTTATTCGATTGCGTCGCTAGCTGTTTTTCCAGGATTGAGTGAATTGGATTCCAAGGAAGAGCTTGTGAATTTGGAGAAAGCCAAGTTCAGAGATTATTTGCAGAGCTTTATTGTTCTTGATTATGTTGTGCAGCCGTCTACCTCTACTCTTTAAAGATTTCTTTTTTTTTCAAGCCCCTTTGGTTACTCTCTGAGATAGAAGAGACAAATACAGAAGGGAAGTAAATGCATTTGGTTGCCGAGAAGAAGGACAGTTGTGGAGTGGATCTATATCTTTTCTGTTCCGAGACCCTATCTCAGGTATTTGGATTGTTTATGTTCTGCTTGCTTTTGCTGATCATTTACTATCAATAATTTAAACTTGATACCAATGTATTAAGAAGTGTTAAAATGGCCAGTAGTTGAGTTGGTTTTGTATATGTCATCCTCTTCTGAATCCATAAGTAGTGAGATTGAGATTGTGGATGTTTAAGTAGTAGCCTTATTTAAGCTCTGGTGGTGTAGGATTCGATCTGCTAATGCTAGCAAAATGCTTACTTTTTTAAACCAATAAAAGAAAGCGAACAACATCTTTTCGCCCATTTTGGGTTTCCTGTAGCAAATAAAACTATAGGTTTTGATCAACTGTCTGAGATAAAAAAAAATAAAAAAATAAGCTTTGTGATTGTTACTTCATTGGTGGAAAATATGTCTTTCTTGTTTTCTTCGATCAATTTTCTTTCGGTGAAGAAACCTGGTTCTTTAGGCTGCGGCTGTGCCCCATCTCCTTCCAACATATGAACCACTCTTGACATGCTCAGCCTATCTTCTGGAGAGTGTTGCACACGTAATAGGCCCACATGGATTGACCTTAAAACTTCAGAAAGATGGCAGGATTTTACTATTAATTCATCAATCAACTCTAAAGATCTGCCTTCTTTATTGAGCTTCCATATCTGAAATTTGAAATCATTTGTTTTTTAATTGAAACAGCTCTTAAAAATTGGAACCCTTGTGTTAATGCTAATTTGAAAACACCTAGAAGGAAAATAAAAGTCCTTACATGCCCAAGAAGGTTGAGTTCATGTTCTGGATGAGTAAATCCCCTGTTTCTTCCCCCCCTGACAATCTCTAATACCAAAACACCAGAGCTAAATACACCAGATTTTATTGAGAAGACACCATCAATGGCATACTTTGGGAGCATATAACCACTACATATCATCAAACAAGTTAATGAGCTTTTGCTAGTAAGATATGGACGTACTTCTATTTCATTTTTCTTTTCCTATGCAAAGAGAAGGGGGGAAAATAAGAACTCTTACTATGTTCCTACTACTCTTCTGGTATTTGCTTCTGTTTCATTTTCTGCAGAACTTTTAGCCATGCCAAAGTCTGAGATTGTTTGATTCATCTCCTTATCTCGTAAAATGGTGCTCAGTTTAAGATCTATATGAATAATTCGTAGTCTAGAGTCTTGATGGAGATAAAGCAGTCCCCTTGAAACCCCATTGATGATGTGGAACCTCTTAGGCCAATCCAGCAACTTGCTTTGCACTTGGTCTGCCCATTATATACATAATCTGCAGATTAATTCATGTGGCTGCTAATTTTACATATAAGTGTTTCTGATGATGTGAATATGATTTTGGAATAGGATACTTGAAAAAAAAAAGAAGCCCAGTTTAACCTGGTTCTTGTGGGTGTACTCAACTATATTAGACGCAGTAAACCCTGAAACCTATATGAACTGATATAGATTTGCCAGTTAGTCTTTGATTAGTAGGGTTTGAGATGAAACAGAGGTTCTAATGCATTCTTTCTAGAATATCATATGTATGAAGCAACTAAAATGAAATTATCTTGAAAAAGCATATGGTGAACATATAAAAGATTCAAAGATCCTAACCAAATATGTAGAAGCCTAGACTTTTGTTGGGCATGTATTCGTAGATCAAAATCTTCTCTTCTAGCTCTATGCAATATCCCAGAATCTTTACAAGGTTTCGATGTTGTAGCTTCATTCTTGAATTCATCCAGCCCTTGTCTGGATTCCTTCGAAAGCCTCTTCACAGCTATGTATTGTCTACCATTAAACACACCCTAATATGCTTGCCCTAGTTATCCTATCAATCTGTGATTTTTTATATGGGTTTTACTTGGTGAAATTAATTATTTTAACATAATATTATTTTATAAAAAATATAAAAATTGATTTATAATCAATTTAATATTAAATAAAAGAATTTAATAAAAAAAAACCTAACATAAAAAAAAGGGACAACAAAGGAGAGCTTAGTTGTGTTGGCCCAAGCCTGTCACAAAATAGTCACGCATGCGAGCCTGAGACAACAACTCATCTATGTTTGTTTTAAGAAAATAGTGAGCATAGCAAGAAACGAACTCGCAACCTTCACCACTAACAAAGTTGTTAGAAAACAATTAAAAATATATTTTAACTTGATTCACTGATCATATGAGCATTTACACCGACCCTTAGGTTTTTTAGTCGATAGTATGATAAGTTAGTATTATTTTAATAATACTAGCTTGTTGACTCGTGCTACATTGCAGGTCTAATTTAAAAAAAAAACTATAAAAAAATTACAAAGATGCTAGAAAGCCTAAAATCTTATATGTGTTGGATGACATACTTTTAAAATATTGAGAGTGTGATATATCCATGTTACATATTTACATAGAAAAATTAAAAAGATGACATCTTGGATCGACCTGAACCAACCCACAACTTGAATTATAAGATTATGATAACACTATATAACACAAATCAAAACAAATTAGAAAGCTTAATTTTAATCAATCAAATATTGAAGAATAAAAATAAAAAAAATCAATTTTTAAAAAAAATTATAAAATAAACGACTAGAGTAAACTTAGAAAAAAAAAATCAATCTTACAGCCTGAGCTATGAAAATAGAATCCCCCATAGAAAAAAAAAATGCAAATTTCAATTCATAACCAACTTATTGTCAAAATATGAAATTAAAAAAAAATCATTTTATTAGATTAATCTATCAAATTTAGCTATTTAGATCACAATACTAACATAACTTCATAGAAAAAATAATGAAGTGTTCTTAAAAAAAACATAAGTGAGAAAAATTATTCCGCCTAGAAAAAATATTGATGTATGATTTAAAAACAAATCTTTGATTTTATTTAAATAAAGTTAAAAAACAATTGAAGGTAAGGCTGTTTAAAAAGGAGCCAAGGCCTACTCATTTTATTGTATTTTATTTTTTTTACATGGATGGACAGATGACGCATTATTCGTCAACTCTAAAAAAAAAAATTTCAACTATTTGTTTTACCCAAGATATCTACAAAACAACCTAGAGACCTGCATAAACCCCTTTAATACCTTCAAACAACCTAAAAATTGGTCTATAAATAAAAAAGCAACTTGAACCCAAAACATTCTCATGTTTAAATCTATTTTCTAAAGCATTTTTAAGGTGAAATAACATCCAAGTTAAATTACTCTCATCGAATGAAACATATGGACACCAAGATTGATTTTGTGATGACTGGAAATGTTTCATCCATTAACTTTTTCTTTTTGCAGCTGAAATCTCACAAGTCTTTTTTTTTATCTCTCTAATCAAATACTGAAAAAAAAAAGAAGAGTTTTATATTAAAATTGATTATTTTAAATATAGAGAATCAAAATATTATTTAAAAATAGGAGGATCAAAGTAAATTTGTTTCCCAATTTTTAAACCAACACCTATTTTTTTCATGTTTTCACTTTGATGCTCCAACTTTAAATTCTTTTTTTTTTTGTAAATTAACCTAATTTGACTATCGATTTAACTATAAAAGGACCTAATTGAGTAGAAAAAAATTAAATGAATAAAATGATAAACAAACAAATTTTCTATGAATTATATGTGTGTGAATAATAGCATATGAATATAGTGATTTCCCCACGTCAGTTAATTTTATCTATTTTATATATATATATATATATATATATAAATTAAAAAAAAGGAGTGAGTGCCGTGTGGGGATAGTGCTTTGCGTCGAGTACAAATTTGACAGCGGATAGCGAGGAGCCTTCCATATTTGAATTTGGAAGCGTGTATAAAAAAAAATAAAAAAAAAAATACAGTCTGCTATGGCTACCAACTAATGTTAGGCCTAAACTATAATTGTTTGGACCTTTTGTGGAATGGAATTATTTGGACTTTGAAAGAGGGCATCCCCTTCGATTTTATGGCCCAAGTATTCGTACTTCTTTTTTCCCCTTAATTTTGAGGGTATAGATTATTTTAAATTAGTTTATATGTCAATGAAAATTAATTTTTATTTTGGAATAATTTTACAAATATATTCTCCGTATTAGTCTAATATATTAATTATTTAAAAGGATTTAATAAATTATCTTGATCTCAAGATTCAAATTTAAAAATTAAAAAAATACAAATTTCTTTAATTATCAAACCAATCAGTTTAGCATATTGTAATTTTTTCATAATATACCCTCTCCCAATAATTTTTTCTATATTTTCTTAATGATTGGAATCTCAAAGTGATTTTGTATTAATGATAACATTTTTTTTCTAGTCAGAAAAAGGAAGGGATTATTTATATGATGATTATATGGAATTGGAAGAAGCAAATAAATCCAACGATGTTTACCATTCATCACACAGAATCCCAAGTGATTGTTGCTTCTGTTTTGGTAGAAGAACATATATTATTATCATTTATAGAATAGTTTTTTACAAGTAATGTTATGACCTAATTTTCACCTCATTAGCTTTTATTTTAATTTAAAAGGGGTGTTAAATTTGGAATTAAAAGACCAGGGACTAATTATAATTAAGAGAGTGATTTTGTCAAGTTATGAAAAAATTATAAACTATAGTATATTTTTTTGTCCTCTCCTAATCTTCAGTTTGAAAAAAAAATCATCACAATATTCTAGTTATTTATTTTCAAATTTAACTTTAAACTCTAATCATGTTTAAATTTCAAAAAAGATTATGAGTTTGTTTTGGAATTTGAATTTTATATGTTCTGAAACTCCTGTATTATAAATATAGATATCAGTGTATAGAAAATAAAAGGAGGGAGCATATCAAAATCTTTGTACCGAGAGGGGATAAAATATTTATACTTCAAAAGTAGACCTAAAAAATAAAAAAACAAAGCAAAAGGCTAGAACTCCCACATAAAACCCAAAAATCTTTCATTGATGATCTAACAAAAAAACACACCTTTTTTTTCTCTTATTTTCTTTTTCTTGTCATTATCTCTAAAAAAACAAAAGAAAAAATAATCACCAACTGCCGATCACCCAGCTTACCAATAGCTGCATCGATTTCATCACACAAACTGCCAACACATCAACGATAGATTCAACTACTCCCTTTAATTATCGGCCAGCCTCACAACAAGGATCTCTACCTCCCTTTCTAAAACCAAAGCTTCGAGTAACAATAAAGCTAAGTTTCTCTCTCTCTCTCTCTCTCTTACTCATATCTATAAACCCAAGACAACCATCAATAGCCTTTAAACACCACCACCTACGATGGACCCATCATCATGTGAAACCCATAACTTTTCTCTCATAGTAATACCTTTCTTCACTTAATTGTTTCAATCGAACCAGCCTTCAAAATAGTCAGGCTACACCACCACCATAAGTCATACTAACCCTTAATTAGCAGTCACACGACCAGCAGCTATTCTTACTCCAACTCACATGCCATCATCTTTTACTCCCAAATAACAGCAGATATGTGAAGATAGGAGGGGATTAATCGATTTTGATGTGTGATTTTTTTCCTGATTTTTACAGGTAATATCAATTCTCGCCACAAGCATAAACATGAAAAGGAAAGGGGAAGCTACCCAATCTACTATTCCGCGCTCAATCCAGGACTCCAGAGCATCATTCCGTGCGTCATCATTTGTGGTGATGTGTGACAAACACGCGCCGCAGGAAACCCATTGTTACTACAACATCTAGTTTCATTTTGGCAATCTCATCCTATTTAGTATAATTGTTGAAGGTTGATTAATTTAGAATTTGAGATTTGTTTTTATAAATTAATTGTGTGTATTTGTTGTGAGTATTTTTAAGGATCGTAAAAGTGGTTGTGTGAATAGATTAGTAAAAATGGGTGTCAGTGGTGCATTAATTTTTTTTTAGCATATGTTAAAATAAAAAAAATATATATCATAAAACATTTTTATTAATAATTTCTAAAATTTTCATTAAGGCCAAGTCCTAAATAATATGAAAAATGCATTTGCATTAACTTGTGAGTTCTTATCATAAAAAAGTGCTCAAAAATATTTTTGCGAGTTTTCGTATTTTTATAAAATTGTTGTTTTATCACTTTTTGATAAATAAAAATATTTTGTTTATAAAGCTTATTAGAACTTGATCCAAATAAAATGATCCATTGGACCTACATACAAATTACGAAAAACACATCTCTTTGAAAGGGTTCAAAGCCCACTTCTATCATTCTTTTAGGTCTAATGACCATTTTAAAACTCAATTCAGAAGTGTATGACATAAGTGGATTTACGACAAGTATTAATCTTGATATTTATTGATGTCAACGTCAGAAATATCAACTCCAATATTTATTGTTGTCAGAATAAAAATATTAATCCTAATATTTATTGATGCCAAGATCAGAAATATTAAGTTATATCATTGATAATATAGTACAAGAACCTATAATAATTTTAAACAAAACTAATAATATAGCTTGCTTAAAGTAAAATGTTTTAGGAATAATAATATCTTCCTTCTAGTTTAGTTAATCCTTTATTATTGAGTCTCTAAAAATCAAATAGAATTAAATAAGATATTTTCTCTCTAAAAATAAAAATAAAATTCAAGATTTTTTTTTTAATTAGTTTTCATAAGTGGCCACGACATCAAGCACAACAAGTAACATAAAGAATTGTCTTGACATTTTGCTGTTTCTATTGAAACAAGAAAGTTTTTGCTGTGCCACGTGGCGTGTTCAAATTTATGAAGGCATGGTTGGTGGAATGGAACCTCGTGTGTTTGATTTTTCGAAAAAAGAAAAACAAGTTGAGGTAGGTATAAGATATAAGATATTTCCCCACAAGTGGAGGGCCTGGAATTACGGTTTAATAAATAAATAAATTCTGGGTTGCTCATGCCTAACCGACATTTCATCCTATTTATTTTTATATTTTAAAAATATTTTTTTAAAAAATTAATTTTATTTTCTTTTTTTATTTCAAATTAATATTTTTTTAGTATTTTGAAATCATTTTTATGTACTAATATCAAAAATAATTTTTAAAAAATAAAAAAATATTTTAATGTATTTTTAAGTGAAAAATAACCGCAACCACACTTTCAAATGATCTTTCAAGCTTTAAAGTCAAGGGTAATGGTCTTCCTTCAAGGAGAACCATATTTGGGTGGCAAGGTTTTATTACCAAGACATTCTTCAGCCACGTAGAAAGGCAACATAGTAGAGTGATGAAGGCAACTGTCAGCATCACAAGAGTTTGGTTTCGCAGGCAATTTTGAATCTATATTGCCTGAAAACCAGGCAAAGCAAGCGAAAGCTACAATTGCAGCGTAAATATATGTAAGTATCAATCATGCCATTTCTTGCGATTGTTTGCCTTAAGAACCATAGGCAGTCATTAGTAGTGAGAATTGTGTATTTTTTAATGCAATAATAATAAAAAAAGGTTCCTCAGGCCTCATAGATGTAAGAGTTCGTGTATGTGTTGTATGATATTTTTTAAAAATATTTTTTATTTAAAAATATATTAAAATAATTTAAAATTAGTTTAAAAATATAGAAAAAAAATCCAAATCTCAACCAATCCTATGTATAAAGATGAAAATAAAAAAAAATAATCAAATTATAAACAAAAAAAACAAAGAAAAGCTAAAGAAAATACAGGTGAACACACCAAACTCGAAACTATAATTATAAATGATATTATGATGTATGATAATTTTTTAAAAATATATTAAATAATTTCTTAAAAGATTTTTTTTAACATTTACATATTAAAATCACAAAAAAAAACACTGAAAAAGCATCAACTTCAATTTTTTCAAGTGAAACTCATTTGTGAGGGTAATACTTGAACAAGCAAACAAACTCATCACCATTTTCCTTCTTATGGATCGATAAAACACATAACTCGAGTATCAATGAACAGTCTTTTCACCTTTATTGAAATTCAAGAAATCAGAAAAGATGTTTATGCACTTTAGCTTCTCAAGATTGGTCAAGACATCAAACCAGTGTAGAATTGGGATGCTCTATGAGTTCACGGCTGGAATTTAATTCTCTAGCTTAGAAGATCGCCGCAATTTCTCTGTGGGTTTTTACACTGAAAACTGTACCCATTTCTTGGAACCCTACAAAGGGTGATGATTTTGTGACACTTGCTGACATAGATCAATATATCACCAATCATATGATGAGACACAACTTTTTTATAATGAATTACTTGTCCAGATTTTGGGTAGAAAGGCATAACCCTGCACTGGAAATACCTGTTAAAGCATTGAAATGACGAACACCATCTAAAAAAAAGTCAAATTATTAATACAATCTCTTTTATATATATATATATATAAAAAAAAAACTTTTATTCAATAAGAAAATCATTTTGGCTTTTCCATTAGAGCTACAGATTCAGGGGAATAAAGATAAAAAGAAAATTAGATTTTTTCTTTCTTTCTTTTGGCTCTTCATTTGGTTCTTCCATTGGGATATATATATAAAGAAAATTAGATAAAAAAATGCATCTCTTTGGTTAACTTCATATTCACTCAAAAGGTTGTTGGAGAAAAGAAGAAGAAAGCACGCGATGATGGGTGTAAAAGCATTGTGAAAATGTTGACAAATCTATGTTTTTATTTCTAGAAAAATACACAGCAGTGCTACCAGTTCTATATCTACTAATATGATATTAGCAGTTTGATAGCACTAATTGGGCATATAAACAAATACCATGGTGTGATTAGGATGTGAGTCAATTAGTTGGAGTGGTTATGAGCAATGCTTGCTTTTACGAATTCCTGAAAAAATAGACAAGGACCAGGAGAGACTTTGTTAGGTTTAGGTCTCCTAAAGTGATTTGCTTTAAGGTAATTTCTTGGTGTCTGGAAATTAAACAAAGTAATGGGCGTTATGGAGTCCCAGAAGTCTTCCCTGAAGCTATTTTTAACTTCCAATTTGAGAATATTAGGAATAGAAAAGAAGGGTAGAGGGCTGGAGATGGGATTTTCAATCCCTTTCCCACCATCTTTCAAAGAACAAT